>NC_071501.1:110233448-111483448 GCF_028408465.1 Anastrepha ludens | reverse complement strand
TGTATGAGGTATACAGAGTCTATTCTACTTGGTAAGGATGCACGCCATTTTTTTGAATTTGTATTGAAATCGATGCGATGTTTTTGCGTTGAATTCGCACACAAAGCTGCAAGTATACTAACAAAACAAAAAACAAAACAACAACAAAAAAGTATTGGTAATATAATATGCTGCGTGACTTTTGCAGGGACTACAAGGAGGCATCGCCTTTTCGACAAAACTACCGAGTTTGCACTCACATTTAAACGCTGTGTTAAAATCGGGAACAGTTCCATTAACGGACTAGTTCTTAAGGACACATATGTAACTAATGTCAAAGGGATGAAGAGTGGTCAGAGCCGAAACGTTATGGCACAAATATGCAGATCTAGACGAGCAAATCGATAATTGACTACTTTCTCTTCTACCGAAAGCTATTTATTGCTGATTCAAATACAATATTATGTAGATTGAAATAGATTTTTAAGAGTTTATTTGTTATGACGTAATTTTAAAATGGAGAAGAAAAAGAAGTGAAGAAGAAGAAGTAATTTTAGAAGAGCTAAGAGAGAAAATTGAATCTAAAGTGTTTTTAATGCTTACTAATAAAATGTTGTCGGCCGCCGTAACCGAATGGGTTGGTGCGTGACTACCATTCGTGAGTGCGTAGGTTCGAAGCTCCGTGCATGGAACAGCAAAATGATAGAATAAAGTTTTTTCTAATAACGGTCGCCCCTCGGAAGGCAATGGCAAACCTCAGAGTGTATTTCTGCCCGAAAAAAGCTCTTCATAAAAAACCATTTGTCGTTCAGAGTCGGCTTAACCCTCCGTTGGACACCTTTTTTAAAACCTTGGGATGGGCACCCGGCTCTGGCCCTTTTTCGCCCTCTTCGAGGAACCTTTTTAAGAGGTTATACCCATAAATTGATAGAAAATTAAATTTTAAGAAGCTATGAACCTGGAAGCTCAAGTCTTTTTCTATAATAAAAATATATTAAATTCTCGCCCAAAGTCGAAAAAGTCTGGCCAGAACCGGTTGCCCAATGGAGGGTTACAATTGTAGGTCCTTCAATTTGTGGAACAACATCAAAACTTACACCATAAACAAGGGGAGGAGCTCGGCCAAACACATAACAAAAGTGTACATGCAAATTATTTATTTATTTTTATTTAATAAAATGTTGAAGGCCAAAAATGACGAAAATCACTAATGAGGATAGTAGGATTTGGTAACGAAAATCGAATATTGAAAGGTCGAAAACAAACAACCCATCTTAAACGCTTGAAGTTTGGTAATCAGCTATTTATGCGATGTCGATGGCCTTCCTTATGCCTTCCCTTTTGTTGAAGTACTTCCCTTTTGTTGAAGGCAGTTAAAGCCTTTGTTATTCAGACAGTCCAAAAACTAGTCAGGTCCTTAAGACTAAGGCAAATAAGGCAGTAGAGTGAGATAGAACCAACAGGACCTTAGAAAACCTGGATAACAGATGTGAACGGATACGAGGAAAAGACCAGAGCGAGTATCAAAAGATTCTAACGGTAAATATATTTCGACTTTAATGATATTTTACATACTCGAGCCCAAGCACAAAAGAAAACGGCCTGCTTACGTAATGTAGGATCTCTGGGGATTCTGTGTTCCAAAATAGCATTTTTTTTGTCGGGACAAGTAGAACGTACAGCACTCAGGCAGCATTAAGTCTATTGTACTGTACAGGGTACTCGAGCGCAGTAATTTAATTTTCTTTAAATCTATCCAACCTCCGAAGAAATCTGAGCAGATCTTGTCAAAGACCAGTAGATCAGTGCCAAAGACCTCAAGCTTGATTCGAGAGAAGGCCGGGCAAAGGCACAAGAAGTGGTCCGCGATCTCATCCTCCTCTCCATGTGCTTCGCCCATCGAAAGTGGCCCGTCATCAGCCCAACCAGTCTGCTTAATGGTTGGAAGATCTGCGAGATTCGGTCGGATATGAGAATTAACATCAGCTTTGTGCATCTGGCGATGATGTAATAAGTTCTGAGCGCCTTGATGTCTTTAATAATTCGAATTTCACGATGCAAACATCGATTCGATTCCTACTATGGGTTAGGTTAGACTGGTTGCTTGGCTAAGACAACACACTCGATCCTAAGGCCCATTTTAATACCTGCATTTGATTTCTATGCCCTAACTAAGTTACTTAAATCGCTTAGATCCCTTTAAGAATGTAACTAGTCCCTCCAGACAGACATTTTGCAAATTTCCCAGGTCTTTAAAGAAATAATCGCCAAAATATTTGGCACGGCTTCTTTGAAGTGCAGGTCATTCAAAGAGGAGGTGTTGTGTCGACTCAATTTCTTCTTCATCTCCACACCTCCTGCAGAAGTCAGTGTGAGGTACACCCATTTTACTGGATAGGGTGCCAATAGCGCAGTGATCCGTTATAACACCTGTGAGGACGCTGGTAGTTGGTCTGTTGAATCCAAGCAGACATTTTATGATTTTAAGATTCAGTTTTAGTCAGAACACTTTGGAGACCTTGCAGTTAATAGTCAGAGACCAGCTTCTATCGGTTTCCGTGATTACGTTCAAGTCAATCGCAATAATTTCATTAGAGGAATGATTATGTCCTCTATCACTCGCTGAAGGTCGAGCTGAGAGCCTTTCCTCGCACACGCATGCGCTCTTTCATTTCGCCCCAGAGTGGCCGGGAGCCTAACAAAGTGTGGCGTTGTGTCTGTCATTGGATAAGCGAGAGCGAACTCCTGCATTCATTAGCATATTTTCAATTGATGCATGTTGAGGCCGATGCCTTAATCGCCGCGTGACTATCAACAAAAATGGTAAGGTTTGCCGGGGGTAAGACCATTAGTCTGTCGTTTTTGCTGCTTTGTCTATAGCGCAGATCTCAGCTTGGAAGACGCTAAACCGCCTTGAGAGTGTGAGTCTAAAAGAGCAATTTAATTTTTCCGAGTGTACTTCCGATCCAGTGTCATTGTCCATCTTTGAGCCGTCAGTGTAAATATTGGGACCACCATCATCTAATTTGTCTCAGGTCTGTCTATCCTACCTGTCGGGTATTTGTAGTTTATAGTCTTTGTTCAGAATCAATATGGTGGTCAAATAAATTTGCGCTGTTGGTGAGAATTCAACGATTCCAACAATTCCGGTTTTGTACTATGGAGACTTGGGTTTTTGTACTATGAGGCGCGCTCTGATAGGCCAATCGTGTCGATAAAACCATTTCATTGCCCAGGAGTCCAAATACACTTGGAGATTTACCATTGCCTGCCGAGAAGCGGTCGCTACTATTGTAGAAAAAGCTTTTTCTGTCACACAAGGAGACCGCACCCAGCCATTCGACTACGGCTGTAGCATTAAAGGTGAAGAATATTATATTAAAACAAAAAAAAAAAAACAATTTAGCGAAAGAAGAGCCTCATCGAACCGCCATATCTTCACAACAAAGAAAACCACCAAACGCGAGCGTACTAAAAAATGCCAATTTCAGCGGTCTCCGCACTTTCTATAAGTACCATTTTGACCCTTGCGATTGTGGTAATATGAAGAATGGATGACGAACTGTAACCATACGAAATCTAGTAAATTCCGTCCCATTTTGGAAATAATACAATTTACTACAGGGTAATCATAAATGTTGCTATGACTGGGTAGCATACATTTTGGGTGCGTTACATGCGTCGTGTAGTGGAGGATCTCACTATGGGACTGACTGCACAATTTCAATATTTACCTAACAGTATTGAATGGTTGCCACAACAGTGGTGCATGCAACATTGACTTGTCCGCGCGACCGCCTATGTACCGCAACGGTAATATGTATTTATGTATGTACTTGCATAGGTACACGAAGCTATGTCAGACGCCTTCACCAATTCATTTTTTGTTTCTTTACTTTTTTTTGTTTGTTTTGCTTATTTTTCTTCTATTTTTTTGTTTGTTTTGTTGCATGCACGTTCCATGTTTCGCCTTTCTTGTCCCCTTCCTCTCTTCCGCTCTGCCATTTTGGTTGCACTCTGCGGATAGTATGCAAGTATGAAAAAAAGTATTATTTTACCTTACTGTCTATTGTCATCTGCTCCGTCATAGTCCAAATAGTCCATAGTCTATAGTCTACTTTCTATTATACTTTACTGCGTTGCATGTGTCTTCGTTTGTGGCAAGACGACTAAGATACGAGGGGCGCACACGCCATAGTACACTCGCCTTCATTTTTCTACTTTTTCCTCCTTTTGTTTGCTACTTCTCGGTCGCTTTTATCCTTTTGTTATTGCTCTGCTTTATTTGTATCTTCTGTCCACTGCACTTCCGCCGTTGTGTTTTCACGCTTTTGTTGTCCCGCTGTAGCTTTGTGTGCTTTGTTTATTGTTAATATTCTTTGCGCTTCTGTTTATTATTTTTGGCCATTTTTTATTATTATTATTTTTGTGCAAGTTGACGACTTTTTTCTTGACTTCAATTTTATGACTGTTTTGAGGTTTACATTAAATATCTAGTTTCAATTTTCATTCTTGTTGATTTTTCAGCAAAACATTGTTCCAAGTGGACAAAGGTGCACACATACATACATATACACATAGTACATATATGTATGTATATAGCGGGGTGTACAAAATTAAAAAAAAAATTAAAAAATATAGTTATGGAAGTGGTTCGCCTAGTTTAAGTTTAAGAAGAAGATTACTTAGAGAGACTTGAATCTTTAATTAAAGATGTACCGTTAGCTGAAAATTACAACAAAAAAACATCAATGCAAAACACAAATAAAATTAAGATTTCCACTGATTAGTGATGCCGTTTTTTGAAGATTCCGTGAAAAACTTCTATTAATAGATACAGGGTGGTCCTTTTCAAAATATAAAAAAATAAGAAAAATTTATTTTTTTTTCGAAAGAGCAAAAAGCATTCCCATTCCCATTATTTATCGAAAACGATTTCATTAGCGTGGCTGCCTCTACTGACTTCGCAATAGCGCACCCTGTTAACCCAGTTTTCTAAGACCTTAGTGACGGTTTCTGGCTCTATCTGCTGAACGACATGCTCGATATTCACCTTCAGAGCCTGAATTGTCAATAGATTGTTCGCATAACATCGTTTCTACACGACATCTCACAAATAACAAAGCCTAACGTTGTCAAATCGTAGCCAATTGACATGGCGTAGACGGCTGATAACACGATTTCCAGGCTTGGCGCGCAGAAGATAGATTGTGACATAGGCTATATGGCATGGCGCCACATTCTGCTGAAACCAAAGACCGCCCACCAAAGTCCATATCTTCAATAATCTGGCACAACAAAACGTTTATCATGCCACTGCAGCGCTAACCATTGATCGAAATTGCATTTTCAACAGATTTATCAAAGAAAAAAGGGCCAATGATGCGCCAGCGCTCCAAACTGCGCACCAAACTGTCGCTCTCTGAGGATGTATTGACTTCCCGACGTTCGCATGCGAGCTCCCCAGATGCAGCATAACAGCTGAAATGAAGCCGAGAAAAGTTGATTTTGACTTCTTAGCAATAAACGCCGCATTGTTAGGCCTATCCAAAGACTTTAAACTATTGGTTGAAGTGCTGACGGGACACTGTCTCACCCCGCATCACGCAACCAAAATGGGATTAGTCCAGAGCGATGCTTGTAAGACATGTAACGAAGCGAATGCTACGCGTACTTTGGAAGACCGACTTTGCCACTGCCCAGTTCTTTGTAGGACCTGTGATGAACATATTTTCCATCGCTGAAGGATATTGCTGACAAAAGGCTGAGCGGCTTGTCAAAACTCGCGAAGACGTGCATTAAGAATTACATAAAATAATATCTTCAACTCCATATGCATAGCACTGCCAACACAACGGACCCTAGAGGTCTAAGTAGGATCTTTTTACACGTCAGCCAGCACTACCTAACCTAACCGAAGGCTATACAATCGAGATTTTGGAAATAAGTTTGGAATATTTTCCAACATTTTTTAAACGCAAAGCGATGCACTTCGTTCCGTGGAGATATGATACTGATTTATGTAAAAAATGTAAAATTCATGGCAAGGAAATCCCCAATGTGAGATTGACCTTCATGAACGTAATGACTACTTTATTAATGTTGGTAAGAAAACAAATTGTGTTCCTATTTTAAAAGATTCCTCACCTTGTACTACTCTAAAAAAAACAGTTTTAATTATATGACAGCTAGTGAGGTAAATGTCCAGCAGTATGGAAAAAAAGCTATAGTTTTCCCAGCCGCAAAAAAAGACAAATGCTATTTGGGATTTGGATTAGAAAGAGCATCACCAGTCGAAAACATTTCGTACAAACGTTTATTGCTTTTCTTAGAAGACGCACTTTTCACATTATTTAATTTTTTGTACGCACGTTGAGTTTTCACAATTGACTTCTTTTGTTGAATATAAATTTCAAGAATTTGGGAGCGCTCGCGTGGCGTGTACTGTTCCATGGTAAAAATCTGCTTGAACTGTCGCTTCCAACGCGGTATGTCATTAAGCGATCTGACGTCTCTGTCAAAAGATACAGGGTTGGCAGATGGGTCCGTCGAATATTGGCAACCCTGTACATTGCGTAAGCTGAGAGTCTGTGCAACATTCACGCGAGAGAAAACGAAGCGCAAATTAGTCCTCCAGCTAATTATGCTTCTCATTATCTACTCTGAGGTGGTATTCAGCAAACTTGGCTCCACATCCTCCCATAAATTTAATGTGGCATTTAATAATGTCACGCGGTATGTATATGGGATTGGTAGATATGATCATATCTCTGCCTGGCGAACAAGTTTACTAGGTTGTTGCCTTAACAGTTATTTGTCTGCTAGAAATTGCATATTTATGTGCAAACTTACATTAATCAAGTCACCTCCCTACCTGAAAGAGAAGTTGACACCAGTAAGGTCTCGCAGACACAACAAATTCATCGTTCCAACATTTATTTTATTTAGTCTTGGGTCTTAGGAGGATAAGGAAGAACGATTTGGTGATAGTGTCAGCAATTTTTATTTTAGTTGTGTTTTTTTTTTTTTTAATTTAAAATAGTGTTTTTCTTAATAATCTGTCGATTTAATGGCGTCGAGACAAAGCAAGATAATCTTATAAAAAAAACGCTTAGTTACTTCGCATTTTATAAGCAACGGTCAAAAAGGCAGTAAAATGGATTTTTAGCTGTACGGCAGAAAAGCAAAATATGCACAAACAACTGCAGTGAAAAGAAGCATCAAGCAATATGAAAAAAAGGAGCCATTTATCGAATTCTATTGAAATAGAAACAAGCACGTACAGCAGACCTTGTGGGAGGTCTCATTAAAATAATAAACCTGAAAGTGGAAATACCTCAGAAAAGCGCCAATGTAACGCGAAGAATTAAGTGCAACAAAAGTTACACAAACCTCATTGGTTTGTCCAAAGAAAGTTAGCAGAATATTCGTTGGTCTGATGAACTTCAAATTTACAATTTTAGCACAGAGCGAGGCGTTCAGCAACTTATAAGGACTGCCAATGAGCAAAAGGAGCCAACAGCATTTCCGTATGAGAGCTTCGCCCAGCATACACGGCACCAAATGTGACTAAAAAATTGTGGCATGAACAAAAAGTGTCGATCCATCGAACAGTGATGAATTATGCCAACTTATGAAGACTTCTTGAAACATATCTACTACTGTCTTCCGTCTGCCAAAACTGCCCAGATGATTTCATTTTGAATGCTTATTTTTTAATGTTGAATTACACTGTGCAACAAATCCAGGTTAGCAAAACTTAGGTCCATTTTGAGAGTGGCGGGTGAAAATAGAGGCGAAATTAGAAGACCCGTATCGCGCCGTTTTTTTATGTTAGTTCGAATTTTTTTTTAATCGGCCTTCGAAGTTCGAAATCGGAGCAAAATTGTTTATATGGTTTTTTGGCTATAACTCGTCGACTAATTGATATTTTTTCAATCTGTAAAAGCCAAATTATTGCTAGAGACCTGTGAAACAATTATATTACAATTTTTGAAAAAATTGATTTCGAAAATTTTTGTGATACTTATGAAACAATATACTGAAAATCGGCATTTGACTGCAAACTTCGAAGGCCGATTAAAAAAAAATTCGAACTAACATAAAAAAACGGCGCGATACGGGCCTTCTAATTTCGCCTCTATTTTCACCCGCCACTCTCAGAATGGACCTAATTTTTGCTAACCTGAATTTGTTCCACAGTGTTATTTAATGCTGAAGAAAATGTTTTGCTTTGAAAACATTAAACGAGAAAGTGAAATTATTAGCGATACACAAAAATGTAAAAAAAAGAGATAACCTAACCGTTTTAGACGAAGCTGATTTTTTCCTCCCGGTAGAGATTTGCGGTACCACTGCGCTTGGTATTTTTTGAGCTGTGTGTGCATTCAAAAAAATAGGTATTTGGAACAAATTTTAAAAGTGCCAAATTCAAATACAGATTGGAGAGCACAAAGAAGATGGCGCAAACACTATGGTTTTAGTAAGTCAATGTTTACACACTTTTCCGTTACGGGCTATTCAACTGCGCCACCCATTTAATGGCAGCCAATTTGTATTTTTATGCACAGTTTTTCGTTTTTTTTTTTTTTTGTGCCTTTGGAAATATTCCTTAAAAAGCGCACAAATACAATCACTCACATCTGCGTAACTAAAATTTTTATTTGAAAACAAAATAAACCAGCATTTTTGCTATTATTTGGTCAGCGCGCCTTATTGTTATGACAAAATTATTCAATTTGTTATTTACGCTTTCAAGCAACGTCCTCCTATTGTGATTTTGTACACTACGTGCAAACGAATTTCATTACAAAAGGCGCTGTAATTTTCTAGGCTTTGTTCGCTGCGGACTGAAGACTGAAAGGAGGAAAGAAAAACTGAATGAGAAAATAAGGGAACAACTTAAACAGAAAAATGTTATTGAACTGAAAAGAAAATATGCTTATTGACTTCAATAAAGTAAGAGAATAAATTGAATAAAACCGAATTTCTTTTCTGCAATCCAAAAAAAAACAAAAAAAAAAACTTGACACACATATTTTTGAGGACTAAAACGCGATGTGCTGGTACGTAGGAGAAAAATAAAGATTCTAATAATACCAATGACAAACGCCCTGCAAAGCAGTAGGACAAGTATGAAACATTAAAATATAAAAAAGTGGAAAATATTATTTGTTTAAATTGGTTTAAAACTGTTTTATGACCGATTTTTAGTTCCTGAGCGATGCTACGACTACTAACATGTCGGTCAACTTCGATTATTTCTGTGATTTTATTCACATTTTCGACGACGGACCTACCTGAGCGAGAGGCATATTTAACATCAAAAATGCCTGAATGAATTCTACGGAACCAAAATTCCACGAAATTAGTTGTTAGAGTATCGGCTCCACAACCACCATTCGCAATTTCAGCGGCCTGGCTTGCATTTTCGCCTTTATCAAAGAAAAACTGTAAAATCTACCAAATTTTCTCTTTGTTGACACCCTGTAACTCACAACTAAATGGAACTAACAAAAAACAGCAAAATAATTTTTTTAATGTGAAATGCCACCTTGGCAACGAGCTTAAATTTTCAATTGCCTGATCGATACTTTACGAGATATCGATGACTACAGCCATTTACCGAGAAAAATAATGGATTTCTTTCTTCTGTTTCTGCCTCATTTTTCCAAAAATATATTGAAACATGAAAATAAAGAAACTTCAAAGCCACAGGCTGTCTGGTTGCCGAATTAGGTTTTAAATTCAAATTTCTCCATAAGTGCTGAGCGCATGAGCGGCGAGTGCACCACGTTAGCTTCGTTATTCGTGCGGGTTATTTGGTCACAATGTGGCAGTGGACGGGTGAACAACGTGCGTTCGCAATCGAAGCATATTTCAAGGCCAATGGTTCGTGTGCAACTGCTCGTCGTAGATTTGGTTCACCTTGCAAAGTTTGATTCGTTCATGGGTGCGAACATTCCGAGCAACAAGCAGCCCTCGTGCGGGGCCCAACCGGACATCGAAAACAGATGAAAATATTGAACTCGTCGCTACAAATTTGTGCCATAATCCCCAACAGTCTATGTGCAAGAGACTGGCTGCCTTGGGATTTCAAGATATTGTTGCGCGAGAAATCTTAGACTTCAAAAAACATAATTCAAAATTGAAATCATACAAGCGCTTGATTACAATTTGCGTAAAAATGTCTGCGATACAAGGTTGGATCGAATTCGTGTACGGTTAACACTATCTGGGAGATTTCGTTTAGGTTAGCTTAGGTTTGGGAGCCCCATCGCACATAGAAACAGCGATGCCACTTAGACCACGAAATGGATCCGTTGTGAGCCGCAGGGCTGGGCTACATTTCCCTTTCCATATTGAACCATCGTGAGCGTTTGACAAAGCGTAAAAGGTTGTTGATACCTAAAGTGTATAGATTATCTATATTCGTTAAAAAGTAGGACCTTAAATATCGATTCCTGCTTCTGGCTAGAGCCGGGTATGTGCAAAAAAGGTGTTGAATTGTTTCCAACTCCTCATTTCTGCAGCTAGGAAGGAAATCATGCATGTAAACGCCTAATCTCCTTGCATGATTTCCTATGAGACAATGTCCTGTTAGGCCCCCTACTAAAGTCCTAATTAGAAGTCTACTCAATTTTATAATATCCGTGGACAGACGTAGATTTAGCCTTGGCCATGTGTGCCTAGCAATTTCACAGGTATTGGCACTAATCCATCTTTGATTTACAGAACTGATTAGTGCGTCCATAAAAAGAAGCTTAAAGTTGCGAGAGGTACCCCCATAAAATTATTTATGTTTGGCATACAGGCACCTTCTCTTGCAAGTTGGTCAGCCCTACAGTTCCCTGGTATATCTCTGCGGCCTGGAACCCAACATAAGGTAATACGATATTTTTTAGCCATCTCATTAAGAGATTGACGGCGACAATGGAAGACACTCCTTAATGTTATTTGGAATGCATACAGGGTCCGTAGAGGAGCTTGGCTGTCTGAATCTGTTGATGATATTCTGTTTATCTCTAAGGCTTCCGCTACATTAAGGCACTACACTGATCCAGTAGTTTAAAGGATTGACTGATAGAAAGCTCTTTGCAATATAACCCTGATCCTACACCGGTGTCCATTTTAGATCCGTGTAGATCTTAACGAGTGTGTTGGGTGATGGATCTTCTTCAAGCCATTCCAGTCTAGAACGGATTTTCATTAAGAAATTCCATTGGGACAGTCTTCCATTGTGAGCTCGCTCTGAGCCTTAAAGCGGAACAGGCCCCTGAGTATTTGCAGAAGAAGGGGAGTGCTGAGGTCCATTTTCATTTAAATGGCAGCGTAAATAAGCAAAATTGCCACATCCACTTCACAGTCCCAAAGTGACGGTTTTGTGAGCATTGCCAAGCAATGTAATAATTTGATCATTTTTTTTTTTTTTTTTGAAAATCGTCGAGGTCAAGCAATTTCTGTGGACGGTGTCTCATATAGGCGCATGCTGAATGATTATTCCCTGCCAATAATAACAGATCATTTTTTCTTCAATACACACAAGATGGCGCTTTGCAAGATGGTTTCAGCAAGATGGTGTCACGCCGCGCACTGCCACAAAGACCATGGCGATGCTTCGTGATTGCTTCCCTAACAAAGTGATAAACCATTTCGGTGTCATATCCTTGCTACCCTTGCTCGCCCGTTGGCTAAACTTGGCTAGTGCTGAGAGACCTCACGTTTGACGCAATTCAGGGATAAAAAAAACATATTCTACCTCTGGGAACTCCTGGACTGTCTGTCATCGGTCTTTTCATTAACAAGAATGTGACAATGCCCACCCAATATCCGGCTAATTCATGGTAACGTAACGCCGGCGACTAAATCCAGCTCGAGTCCGTATCGCTGATTAGCTATCCAAAAATATAGCAATACCAGTCACGCGCTATTCCGAGGATTTGCCTCCCAAATGGCAAAGAGTTCCCACTAAATCATGCTTGTTGTTGCTGTAGCATCGTAAAATATTCACCATACATTTTTGGAAGCAGCATTCCAAAAGGCACTCGATGAGACTGGTAATCGACTAAATTTCTCGATGTGAATGGACTCCAGTGGTTACTCCAGAGTTCATTTAGGAGCCTTCGGTGAAGTTAGATGCTACGCTAGACAGCATAGGGTGCACAATAGATCAATATGGTTCGCTACCGAAAACCTTTATAAAGGGAACGTCTTGCAAACTAACCAATATGTAAATTATTTCATTACCTTTTTTTCATTTCATTAAAAAAACTGCTATACTTCTAAAAACAACACCCGTTAATTAGAAAATATACGCTTCCAAAATGTGGAAATTTTCTTGGAAAAAAAGAAATCTGTTGAAGTGTTGAAGAAGACGCCGAAATGTCGATTCGTCGTCGTCCGCTACTTGTTGGTCTTTGTCCTTCGACTACGTGGAATTTTTTACGTAAGAATCCTGGCTTACATGGCTATAAAATACAGCTCGTACAAGAGCTCAGCTAAGATTTCGCTCATGACCATCGCTTGCGTCACATTTTTGCTGTTTGGGCTCCTTTAGACTTATTATTCAGTTCTATTGGAAAAATTAGTCGAATATTTAATTGAACGAATGGGTCATGTAACTCGTAGTCGCGACGGGCATATACCGGATATCATTTTCAAAAATAGATGCCATGAAATGATCTACCAGATTATCAGATTATAATAAAAAAAAGTGCGTGTAGCGTAGTACACATAACAGAAGTGAAACTTTCAAGGCAGACAAAGAAAGAGGGGGAGTCCCAAGAGAGAATGAGAGAAAGAGAGAGAGAGAATATATATCTAAATAAATTCAGAACATTTTCAGAGAATACAAATAGACAAAATTTACAAAAACGGGAGAAGGGTCGACCGATGTAGGTAAACGCCGGACACAAACCGTGGCAACAACGCGCACTACTTCGAGCGTTTATCACCCGCACAAACGCAGCGATTCCAGGACCACAGCAACGGCACCGCAATTGCCGCAAGGCAATACCACAAGCACTAGCCAGGAAACGGAAATAAGCGCCAAAAAGTAGGCACCAAAAACAAACGCCAAAAAATTGGGACCAAAAAACGCCCCAAACAGTAGGCACCAAGGAAATATAACGCCAAAAAGTAGGCATCAAAAATATATTTCCTACAAGTTTGCGCCAACAAACAAGTGCCAAAAAGTAGGCAGTGATATTTCTCACTAGAAATTAGCAACCACAAGAAAAAAATCAGGAAAGTAGCCTAAAGTGTATCTAAGATATATACAAGGTATAGCTCTCTCTCTCCTTTTCCTCTACGTTACATCTTTTTTCTCTCTCGCGGAACGAAAATGCCCAAAATGTTGCATGGCCTTAAAATTTTACTCTCCATTTTCGCTCGTCCATCGACGTCTAAGAAGTTTCACTTCAAAAATTCATTCCAACAATATTTCTGTTTTTTATTACCATCTTAAGTTCTTAAGCTCTAAAAAAAAACACCCGATGCATGCGTATTTATTTCAACAAAATATATAAATTTAAGTATCATCCACCAGCAAAACAGCAATAGCTGAAATTCGATACGGCTACTCAAAGGGTGGTTCGGTATAATTAATTTATTGCTCCTTAATAATCATTGGTACACAGATCAAAGTTGCGGGCTTTAGTTTGTCCTTTAGATATGCTGTGCTCTGTTTTTTACTATCCTAGCAGACCTTCTTACGTTTTTATATTCATAAAGAAAATTGAATTAGCTCACACCTATCGCGTGCCAAATTATCATTATTTGTATAAAATTAATGATTAAAACATGATTGAAATATTTACCGCACAAAAATATTAAGGCTCGAAAAATAAGGGTTGCTGCAATTGAGCAGAATTGTAATAAGTGGCAATATGATAAATTGTAGGAAGGCTTTGAGTATGAAGGATGCAAGAGAGGGGTTGTTGTTACAAAGCAAAAAAATATTAATAAGGTTAAATAATAGAAAAAATGCATACTTAAAAAATGATTACCAGCAAAAATTAATTAAAATATTTTAACTGCATTCCTTATGGCATAATTAAATTCAACCTCTCTAAAGGTCAACCGTATAAAAGTACGAAAATGGAGTTGGATAGCCCACACACTGCGAAAGGATGCAACGAAAGTCCATCGACAAGCTCTTGATTGGAAAGCCGCAAGATAGGCCGACCTAAGACTACAGGGAGAAGGCGCTACATCAAAGAAGCCGATTAATGAGGGAAATCGTGGAGCGAACTAAAGTTGCTAGCCAAAAACAGGACCAGGTTGAAATGCTTTATTGGGGCCCTATACTCCAATAATGATGATGAATCTAAAACAAACACTTCTGGACATTAAAAACACGAATCAGATTTCATAGCAAAATCCCTACTGCTCGTGCTACCGTAAGGTCAAATAGAGATAGAGTCCATAACCTTACAGTAAGCATCGTTTGACGATAAAGACAGAATAGATGAAAAGCAGAAGATTGGCAAGCCAATTAATATTTACGATCGAGTCGAATATTTTTGGTTTTATATCCACATTTGGACGCATCAAGTTCTGCAGCAAAGAACGACTGCTCGGACTACTGTAAACTCAAAGAGAGAGTGGCTTTAAAATTACAGTAAGCTTCTTCTGGTGGATACAGAGAGAATAGAGGAAACCTAGTTCGCCTTCTAGGAAATATTTATGTAAGTTGGATAGAACAATAGGTAACTTCTGAACCCTGGGATCTCGCTAAAGATCTGAGACCTAATTTCATTCATTAAAGCCTAAAACAACTGACAAAGAACTTATAAATCCCCGAATTAAATTCAGCAACAAATTGGCCAAACCAGTAGATCGTTAAATATATAAAATTTGAAAATTAGCAGAGAACGAAGAGCCACTGCTCTGTGGTTGCCCAAAACGCCTTCAGCATCCCTTACGAGCACTAACAGCTCAGCCATTCGACTATAAAAGTGTTTTAATATTTACCTGGTTGGGTATGTACAAAAAAAATGTTAATGGATGTATCATCCTCCTTAAGAGAAAGCCGCCACCCTACCCCAATAGACAGGCCTTACCGGAGAGTAGTCTAATGTCAGCCCTACATAACGATTCAATGGATAACTGAATAGCTTCGTCTATCTGAGATCCCTATTGTGCCGCAGTGGATACCTCGTTCTAGTAAATTGTAAATTGAATAGCTCCAGTGAATTGTACATTTGGAAGATGACCAGTTAAGCCTATAGAATGGTTTTGGTTCATCACGAGAGTCTTCATGCTGACGAAGGTCGAGATTGCTGGCACTCAAGCCTGAATCACGGTGACACCTCTACGAATTACAAAGGAAAGTTTGGCGTTTGATTCATATATACCTGCTACTCATCCAACCTTAACACAACCCTGTTCTAAGTTTTTCAAAACTTCTCGATCTTTGTATTTCATGCGGAAACACTCACCGCCAGTCAGCTTTTGCCCGCCCAAAAGAGATTTCCACTCAAAAGAGGGTAACTTCTTCCGATAGAAAAATATGTCCGATCAAGGGAAGTGTCCGACTAACAGAGTTGTCCATTGGGAGAGGTTGCACTGTAAATATGCAAAGCTTCATCAGTTTAGTGAGTTCTCTTTAACTCCTTGAACGACAGTTCAGCCAGTGGCTGTAGTCTGTTTATTTAACTGTAGTTTAGCGATTTTTTAATATTTTCACCCATGAAACGACGAAAGCTGTAACAATTGTAACAATTGGGCAGAAGATAGCATCACGAGAATGGCACTGGACTGGAACCCGCAAGAGAGCAGAGGTCGCGGTCGACCAAAAAACACTTGGAGAAGGTCGATGCTCCCGAGAGAAGTGAACAAGGAAAAAAACACAAGCCTTATGTCGCAAAAATAGTCAAATTAAGGTAAGGTTTATATTTTCTTATGAACAGTAAAAGAGCAGTTTCTTTCGTGTTTTCACTGAGATCCTCCTAGGCCAACCACGCGAACCAAAGATAATGGAAAACCCCATCTTAGCAAGCAAATACATTGGCGCATCGCTCTTGCCAAAATGTAAAAGATCTCATCCAACGGGCACAACTTACAAATTTATATGCATACATTCACATTCATAATTTAATAATAAAAAAAAATATAACAAACATAAATTAGAAGGAAAACATGAAATTCTTGTAAATGTAAAGAAATTACGCTTTTAATCAAACAAATAGCATTACGAAATTTTCGGCCCAACATTGAAAGTTTTTCAATTTTATTTGCTAACTAAATTTGTTATGAAGCAAGACAGCTATTCGCATAGCAGCAAAAATAACAGCAACGACAACAAAAGTGATAACAAAGAAAAACATAAAACTTCAAAGACATTTATTACGACTAAAAATGCAAAGTGAAATTTAATATTCATAAACAAAAAATATGCGCCATGAAATAGTGCACAGAAAAACTGTGGAAAGTAGCTTGAAGCTTCAAGTTTCAAGTTTAGCACAAAAGCGTCGAAATTTGCTTTGAGAAATAACTGAATAACCGAATGAAATAAAATCGTATTCTAGTCAAAACTTTACTGGCAACCAAAAGACAAAGTGGACGCCGGAAGGACGTGCGTTGTTGGGGAGCTGCTGCTATAAACAAAAGGCTCAAACCATATCAATGGTCGCCCCACCCACTCCCCTGCTTGGGAGTCTATGACCAAATCGTATTGTTGGGCAAATAAAAGCGCAACAAAATGCCTGCCTTCCATCAGTCCCGCTGGTGTGGTACAGTAAATTTAATCTAGTTACCAAAACAAAAATCTCAGCTACAAAACAACAACAAAAATAGTTGAATGGCAGCAAGAAGCAGCAGCTCAAAATATATAGTATTTCCAAAGCAATGCAACAATGCAGTGGTGCGAAATATACAGTAAACGACAAATAGCTGGAGTATAAAATATTTTAAAGAAATTTAAAGGAATTTTTTTTTATGAAATTTGAAGAAATGTATTTTTAAATAAATTTAAAGTAATGTTTTTTAGAAAAAGTACAGCCATATCTGCACAACGATTAATTATTTTATTTTCGTCAAACTTTTTTTTTAACGTATATATCCGGCCAAGAACTGTCGCTTTCAAAAATATATGGGGAATATTTTATTTTATTATTGTACAATAACAATAACAACCGTAACGCTTAGCATTATTTTATCACAATTTCGTTGGTTTTCCTGAAGTTTTACTGCGTTACGAGGATATGAAAAAACTTGACGCTTTCTGGGCAATATCAAATAATTTTTTGGCAAATAAGAATATTTCAGATAATTCGGCATAGTATTTTAATTAATTTAATATATATTCATAGGGTCTTTCAAAAGAAATGCTTAGATGTCTGTGGTGAATAATTCCTAGACGGCAACTTTTTATGTTATCTTGACTTCAAAGTGTAAGGATCCGTAAAATCGGAAGCAAAATGCCGAATGAAGGCAAGTGTAGAATATGATTTGGCGATGGCAAAATTCAAATTACTAAGAAACTGAAAAGTGGAGTCAAATATCACTGTGGAACAAATTCAGGTTAGCAAAAATTAGGTCCATTCTGAGAGTGGCGGGTGAAAATAGAGGCGAAATTAGAAGACCCGTATCGCGCCGTTTTTTTATGTTAGTTCGAATTCGCCACTCTCAGAATGGACCTAATTTTTGCTAACCTGAATTTGTTCCACAGTGTATTACTCCCAAATCAGTAATTTCATTAAGAGTATTTAGACGCGAATTCTTTATAAAATATGAGGTAGAGATGAAAAGCTTTGACTTAGAAAACGGAGAAAATGGCATATGAGAGCATATCATAATGTTTAGTTGAAGTAGACTCCTCCTCTCACACCATGCCACGACGTTGTTGAGGCCTGATTGAAGGTTGTATGAATCAGAAAGGCTTAGTACAGTTTTAAAAATTTGTAAGTCGTCTGCATATAAAAGAAACTCAGAGAAATGGAAACATTCAGATATGCCATTAATAAAAATTACAAAGAACAAAGGGCTCAAAATGCTGACCTTCGGGAAACCGGAAGAGGCAATAAAAGGATAAGAAGAAGATACATTATCGACAACCACTACACATTCACAATTGAAAAGGTACGACTTTATGCATTTAAGGAAAATAGAGTGAAACCCAAAACTTATTAGTTTTGAGATTAGAGTTGAGTGGCAGACTTTCTGGAAAGCCTTGGAAATTACCGTATAAACAGCATCAACTTGAAGGCTCTTATTGAATAGTGAAACCTGAAAGAGTCTAAATTATTAATTGTTTTATTTTAAAACAATATCCAGGCGGCCACCACAGCTAAATGGATTGGTGCATGACTACCATTCGAAAGTATGTAGGTTCGAATCTAGGTGGAACACCAATATTAAGAAAAAGTTTTTTTTCTAATAGCGGTCGCTCTCGGCAGGCAATGGCAAACCTCCGAGTGTATTTCTGCCATGAAAAAGCTCCTCACAAAAATATCTGCCGTTCGGAGTCGGCTTGAAGTTGTAGGTCCCTCCATTTGTGGAACAACTTCAAGGCGCACATCACAAATAGGAGGAGGAGCTCGGCCAAACACCCAAAAAGGGTGTACGCGCCAATTATATATATATATATATATATATATATATATATATATGTATATATTGGTTATGTGAAAACTACAGCACTTTGGGTTTTTTGAATCTTAACTGGACAGCCATTTTTAACTCAGAGATAACCTAATATTGTCCTACGTAGAAGTTGGTTGTGGTCCGATATAAAAAATAAGAATTAAGCAAGCATTAAAATGCACTATACTTTTAACGCTGACTGTATACATTTGAGCATGTGCGTGTATGTGTGTTGTTTTGCATGTACTACAGTAATAGTAGTAGCCTGTAGCGAGAAGTGGCTGCATAAAATGAAACTTTGTCCAATTAAAAGTAAACAAAAATTTAATTACGTATCCAAAGTACCAACACAACTGCAAAATGCAAAGGCAAACCAGCATACCAACAAGAACAACAACACGGTTTTAAAACTCCCGCACAGTATCCACTGTCCTATGCATGTACACAGGCGTTGTTGTAGTACACAATGGCAAAAAGCCAAAGCCATAGTCAGTCAGCCAGTCAGTTAAGCAACTTGATTGGTGGACGAAAGGGTGATCGGACGGGAGACGGGATGTTGGTGATGCGATTTCGACAGAGAAGCGGCGCAGAATTTAAATTACTATAGTAACTCAGATTGTGAGTTTACTTTCAATTTGTTGCTAGTTCATTTCTATGTGTGTGCGTGTGTGTGTATGTATACTTGTAAGTGTATTGCTATTCAAAAAAGGTGAAGGCACAAACCGTCACTTGGCTGGGTCAAAGAGTCAATACACAAATTCAGACACACGCACACTGACTACAAAAACAATATATATACGAATATAAAATGACAGAACAATAGCAAAGAGCGTAAGTGTCTATGTGTTTGTGAAAAGGTGAATTTGGCTGAGGAACTGGGGAACCATAGATCGTGGCAGCCAACCAACTCATAGCCAATACAAAATTAAAACATATACAAAATAAATCTGAATTGGAGCAAGTGTTGCGAGGGGTAGTGTTATACTGGTACATACACACACACACACACACACATATGTATGGAAATTGAAAACTTTGCCTTCTTAAACTAAAAAGACAATTGAGGAAAATTTAGGTTCGCAAAAGTTTAAATTAGTTTCGTGTTTGTTTTTTAATCACAGGCAGATATTAACGCATAACAAAAACCGGCAAACAAAAACAACCTTTCCAGAATAAACAGTCTATTGCCAATTTTTGCATTAAGCTTGGCGTCGTAACACCTACGAGCGAGTACTTTTAAATTAATATCACTGGGAAAGCTAAAAATTTGGGCAAAGATTTGGCCAGGTGATCTTACGTCATTGAGGCCTTTTAAATTCGTTGGCGTCTCCGGTTTCGGCAGACTGGCTACAGGTTGCGAAAGAGCCACATTTGAAAATTTCCCTTGGGGCTGCGGAGATGCGAAAAACTATTTTCAATGCATTTTAATGTGTTTTTTATTTATTAACAAAGTTACTTAAATTTTAGATTTTTCAGTTTTAAATATATTCTGCCAAAAAAACAGCGGATCACATTAACAAAAGTTGGAAAATTATTTCCAAATAAGCTCTCAGCGGTCCAGGGTTCATTTTCAAATACCGTTACCCCTAAAACTGTTGCCAATGGATAAAACGGAAGTCGCCGTTGAATATAAAAGGCCCCAATCAAGAGGTATCCACTATAAAAACTTTTGCCAAAAATAAATTGAAAATTCGAGCGCAAAAAAAAATAATTTCGAAAACTAAACGTAATGCGACTCAGGCGTGGAAGAACTTTAAAATTGGGCACCAAAAATTTTTGGATACTATTGCCGAAACTCTTGAGAATTTGAATAGTCCTCCATTAATTTGAAAATCAATCATTTCTGGCGGGAATGAGTGCAAAAATGTTGCAGATCTAGAATCGCCATTAGTTCAAAGCTAAACGAAAGTGTAAGTAGCGAAATTTACTCAAAATGACTTTTACTGATCATTGCAACGTCTTTCTAGCTAAAGAAACAGTAATGCCGAAGGTCGCTCTTTCACCCAAGGATTTTACCACAGCAATGAAATAGTTTGCGATTTCTTCTTGATAGCCAAGCTAGCCACGCCACGATATATACCACGAGCCACGTCGGAGAATGGATTTTACGCCGAAAGAATTTTTTTGGCACTTTGATGTTATGCGTGGATAATCCAGACACAATCTAGAGCCAGAAAAACTTCTCATAAAAACTACTCAGCCAGAAATAGCGAAAAATAAATTATTTGGAACCAGTTCAAACAGTCAAAAATTGCAGTCAAATATCCCCTGGTTCGCAACCAAACACTCTATGGATGGCGAGGTCAATTATGATGATGAGGCGATAATTTTTAAATTTTTCACGAAAATCATGAAAAACTATCATGAAAAACTTCATTAAATAATTTTAGCTATTTCGAATTAACCGCTGGGATGATGAAAAATGACTTACTGCAATTCAAAACAAAAAAAAAAAGAGTCGAGTCCCTACAATGCGAGCAGATTGAGAGCTGCGACTTGAAAAAGAAAAAGGGGCGTAGACCTACTACTGAAACTTTTTCATGACAGACACGAATTTTGCGGTTGTTGTTAACTGCCGACAGGTAAACGCTAATAGAAAAAGCTACTGTTTCCGCCTTTTACTTCTTGTTTCCCAATCCTAATGCCTAATCAATATCCATTAAACAACAACAAGGGCAATAATTGTTTAAATTGAGTTAAGAAATATTTTTGAGAAAGCAAAATAATAATAAAAATAAAAGTAAGGTAAATTGTTTTTGTTACCAAAGAACAAAAAAGTCTGACACAGCAAAACAAAAATTGTTATATGCATCAATATGTACATAAGTATGTATGCATGGATGTATGTATGTGTGCATGTATGTAATAGGCATCTCCATACCTACGATGGGTAAAATAAAAGAAATACATATTTCCCAAGTTTTCAACACATTCAAATGAAAAGTTTAAAGCAAATGGAAAACATAACAACAACAATTCAATTTACGACAATCAAAGGAAAACAGTCGGGGCATAGCAAGGACAAGATGCTCCGTTATCTGAGAAGAAAGAAAAGAGCGTGCGTTGCCAAAACAGTAGCGAGTGAGTGCAAAGCAAGTACTGAGTACCCAAAAGTGAAGTGGAGCGCAACAAGCCAACACAAACAATGTACACACACCAGAGGGAAGAATACTTGGCGATAGGAGAATTAAAAACGACGAACAGCAACAAAAACACTGAAAATTATTAAAACAACAAAACGGCAAAGTTGTCGACAAAGCGAAATATAAATTTCGAATTTAACGAAACGGAATGACAGCAGGAAGAGCATGCAAGCACCTGAAGCGAAACGCGCAAAATGGCGAACTGAGTAGAAGAAGGGGAACGTTGAACGAACACATAAATGCGGCAATACCGAAAGTTTGAGGCAACGATTTGAAATCTTTGCTGCAGTTTTGAATAAACAAACAATTATATACATATGTATGTATGTAGGTATGCAGATTTGCAGATATATACATAAAGGTGTATGCAAATTGCTACAACAAAAAACAAACTTGCAAAAGCAGTGACAGCTCAACTGTAACGCAAAGATTTCCGAGAGAAAAAGGAGTAAAAAGGCAAAAGTTCTGAAATATTTGTAGCGGAACGAGAATTTGAAAATTAGTTTAAAATTTTTACAGAAAAATAAGGAGGATAGGACAAATGTACAAATAAAACAATAATATAAAAGAATGCAAAAATACTTTGAAGAAAAATTAAATTAAATAAATTGAAATAAAATCTGATACATTTAAATAGAATATAATAAATTAAAAAAATATAGTAAATTAAAATAAACTGCAATAAAAAAATAAAATAGAATAAAACAACAAAAAAGAATTAAATAGAATAAAACGAAATACAATAAGAGACAATCAAGTAAATTAAAGCAAAATAAAAAATAAATAAACTGCAATAAAGTAAAGTAAACTACAATAAAACAAAATTAAATAAATAACCAAAGTCCAGTGGTTCAGTTTTAAGGGGAACTTTTAATTGTTTTTGTAATTTTTTTAATTTTCAATAATAAAAAAATTAAGTAATACAATATAAGATGAAATAAAATGTAATGAACATCAAAGTGTAAAAGAAAAGAAAATAATAACAGTAAAATAAAAATTGTGCAAGCAAAATAAATCATTTAAATTAAATACGGGAAAAATGGCAAATGGCAAACCTTCGAATGGATTTCTGTCATGAAAAAACTTCTCAAAAAAACTATCTGTCGTTCGGAATTGGCACAAAACTGTAGGTACCCCCATTTGAGGAAAAGCTTCAACTCGCACAGGAGGAGCTTGACCAAGCACCCATCAAAGGGTGTTCGAGCAAATTATATATTATTATATATGTATATACAATACATATGTATATAAATCAAATACAACAAAAATAAATATAACAAAATGAAATAAAATCGTTGAAATTAAATTTAAAAAATGCTATGTAATAAAATAAAAGTAAACTATATTATGTTTAAGTAAACTAAAGACCATAAGCTACTAAATACTTGAAATACTAATACTTTTGAAATTTACATCGAAATTTGGGTTGATAAAAAATATGAAATATAAAGGAAAAGTGATTTAAAAAAACTGACAAATTAAATGAACTACAAGATACGAGAGGAAACCAAATCAACCCAATTGAACTGTGATGTAATGCCATTAAAATAAAACAAAACTAATTCAAGCGATTTGAATTGCATTAATTGCATAATAATATGATAATAAAAAATAAATAAATAATGATTCATAATAAAAAAAAAAAATAATATATAAGAGATAACAAAAAAACATACAAAAAGTATAATAAATAATAAAAAAATAATAAATAACAAAAAAAATAATAAGTAATAGATAATAAAAATAAAAAAAATACTCAAAAATTAATAAATAATAAATAATAAAAAAATAATAATAAATATTAAAAAATAATAATATATAATAGATAGTAAAAAACATAGGGAAAATAATAATAAATAATAGATAATAAAAAAACAATTGAAAAAATGTATTTGCAAACATCAAGTAATAAATTAGGTCGACAGCCTACACTCCGAAAACAAGTAATGAGTAGCTTTTACTGCTTCTTCAAGTATATTCTGCTATAAAAAAACTTTCCGTAAAAACCCAGAATCGGCACAGACCGTATGATCCTACAAGTTTGAAGTGGCTGAAAATCGCATTAATTTTATAATTTTTTTTTGCTGACGATCTTGTGACAAATGTTCTTTTTTTTACATAAGAAAGCACACACTTACACATTATGATAGCAAAATGGACTATAAGCTTGCATACCCGCAATTTTCCTAAAAATTATGATTAAAAAGTTTGAAAATTTGTTTTTTTTCGAAATTTACACCAATTTTGAAACTTAAGTTTGTATGGCTTCTGTAGGAGTATGAAATAGGTATATTAAATAAATTATTAAAATTAAGTAATAAACAAATAAATTTAATACAAAAAAATTATTAAAATTAAATCATAAACAAATAAATTTAATAAAAAAAATATTAAAATTAAATAATAAACAAAAAAATATTTAAAAAAAGTATTCAAATAAAATAATAAACAAAAAAATTACAGAAATTTGTGCTATAGTTATTAAACGGACTGTGTGTTAAATTGTAGAAATTTTTGTATTTGAAACTTTTCGCTCTAAATAAATCAGATTGTGCCTTTTAAAATTTTCAAAGTGCAAAGTGGCACAAATCAGCTGAAAACTTTCTTACCCGTAATTTTCCAGACTTGAAATTACTAAAACTCTCAAAAATTCGAAACGGCTATGCGAGCGATGCCATGCAGCTATGCATTTCGTAGTAAAATGCAACTGTGAAAATGTTGCAGTATTAACCCAAATTATTTTGGGTTGTACATATAATTTAAGATTAAAGCAAATCAAGTTTGAATATGATAAATAAAATTAAACAGCTACTATGTACACATACATACATGCACAGTTTATATGTTTATCAAACTTTAGTTGCTCAATGGCAGCTCTTTAATATCGAAAATTTGTCCCATTAAAGCAAGCCAAGCTTTAAGATTTCAGCAGCTAGGCGAAATTATCAGTAAATGCTCCAAAAAATTACGCCGCATAAACAAGCGAGTACGATATGGTACGGTATGTGAGGGCGTAACAACAAAAACAACGCCGCAAACAACCAACCAACAACAAAAACAATGATTGTAATAAAATGCAGAATGGCGTAACACAAACAAGCAAAATGGCAACAACTGCCAGGCAGACAATAAAAGCACAAATAGGACGATTGGGCAAGCCCCCAATGCGCCCATTTCGCCGCCAACAAACGCTGCCAGTCAGCCACCAGGTAGATCGTCAACGGCGGTGGCGGCATGAACGTATTTAAGTCAGCCTACGATGCGAAAGTGCTGAAATTTGCATGAAAACATGCAAACAACAGCGGCAACAACAACAAAAACAAAAATATATAAAACTGCAAAAACGACAAAAAATCGAAGAAAAAAACTCACACGATGTCGCGCAATAAGCAAAAACAAGAAAGAAAAAAACATTTAATATCCCCTCAGCAGTAAAATTTAGCATATGTACGCGGCTGGCAGCCACACAGCTGCAGCGTTGAGCAGTTAGTATCGAGTGAAATAAGCACCGCGCGGCATTAATACTGTGGTAATGCCGTTACGCGCGCAGCGGCTATAAGGATTGTGGTGTCCACCTACACCAGTGGCGGTGACGCTCCGCGCCCTGCAGCCAACAAAAAAGTAGCCGCGTTGAATGCTGCGAACTGCGTGCTGCAAGTGTATACCTGCCGCGCTTATTTACACGGACGTACCGCAGCTGAACAAGAAAAAGCACCAACAACAACAAATAGAAAATCGCTTGCCACAAACAGCAAAACACTTATCCCTTTCACGCGGCGCACACACACGCGTATTAATAGACGCGCATTACATTGCGCGTGGCATGCGGTTGCAGGTGGCAGCAGCAAAAAGAACTAAATACCAACGCTAGGCCACACCTTTTTTCGAACTCGCTCTTCGCACTTCCCAGCGTGGCGTCAAAGACAAAGTTGTGCACAGCCGCACTGAGCGCCATTTCTCATCGCACTATAGTCATTTCTTTCGCTCGCGCACAGTGGCTGAGCGAGCA
The DNA here is from genome assembly GCF_028408465.1 of Anastrepha ludens. Classification (NCBI taxonomy): domain Eukaryota; kingdom Metazoa; phylum Arthropoda; class Insecta; order Diptera; family Tephritidae; genus Anastrepha; species Anastrepha ludens. The sequence goes on along the minus strand of NC_071501.1, from coordinate 111,457,732 downwards.
GTGTATACGATGTTTCGAAGTTCGAAGGTATTTCCCCTGCAAACAACACCCTGTAATTTGCTACGATTCATGCGAGAGTTAAGCGCCTCTCTTAGGCTCTCACAGAAATATGAATAAGTACTTATTCATAATTTTACACACACACACACCCATGCACACTCGCTCACGCACTGATTGTTGACTTACCTTATCAAATCCGGTAGGCGTTCCAATACTTTGGGGTGGGTATGCTTCTTCGTGTAGGACGGTGACATGGCTACCGTGCAGGCGAGCATTAATTCAGTGGATAACTCGACAGGATGTTGCGGTGATTTTTCTTCGGGAAGCTGCAAATAAAATGAAAGGAGAAAATATTAAAAGAATAAATAAAAAAGTAACAAATCGATGCAAGGAACATAATGAGAAGAAGTATAAAGCAGGAACGGAAAACAATACGGATTATCGCCTTCATCATATTGACATTAAAGCGGATCTGTAAGCAGCAAATTAATAAAAAATGGGAAAAGAACGATAAGGAGAAAAATTAAAGAGGAAAATGTCGAAAAATGAATAACAGTTGGCAGCCATGGCGCGGATTGCTGAAATTGTCCAACAGCGTAGTAGACAAATCTAAGTAGAATTAAAAAGAAATCAAAAGCACGTACAAAGAGATAAGAAAAGCAATAAATTCCGCAAAATACTAGGGTGATCAATTATTTGCATTATTTTTCCCGCACTCTGAAATTTCGGCTTATTAAATCTCTTGCAAAAGAATATAAATAAGGCCAATAACGTTTATTTTTCTTTACTTATTTTAACACTTTAACTGATTAATGCAAATTTTTTGCATTTTGTTCAGTTTATGTACATATACAGTGCTGGTCAAAATAATAGGAACGCGTCATATTGTCGCACATATCTACATGACTACATTATTTTTTTTAATTAAAAGCAATTTTTTTTAATTGTTTTTAAACTTTTTTTGTTTGTTTTTTATTTATTTATATATATTTATTTATTTCTATATATTTGTTATATTTTTTGTAGACATTTTTTTAACAAAAAACATTTTTGTTTTTCTTCAAATTTGTTTTTATTTGTTTTTACTTTTATATATTTTTTATTTTATTATTTAAAAAAAATATTTATTATTCTTTTAATTTTTTTATTTGATTTTAATTTTGAAAATTTTTTATTATTAAAAAAAATTTTATTTTTTTATAATTTTTTTTTTTAATTTTTTATAATTTTTTTTTTTTAATTTTTTATAATTTTTTCAAATCTTTTTATTTTATTTGTTTATAAAATTTATAGTTCATACATAAAAAACCATATCACTCAAAATTTCAAATTTTGTACCAAATTAAAAAAAATCAATAAATTTTTATAGAAATTTCGAACATTTTAGAAAAACTCTGGACATGTAGTTTTGATTTTTCTTTAATTTCTTTTTAGTTTTAGAAAAAAAAAATGTTTGGTTGGTTGATTGGTTGGTTTAAGGGTGACCCCGCATCGAAGTGCCACATAGACCGCAAGTTGGGTCCGTTGTGTTGCCCTAGAGCTCATTATATTATATGATTTCCCCACCTAACAGATATTTTTATTATAGATTTTGGTCAAAGATATTAATTCGTTTTGAGAATTTAATGAGAGATTCGATTTTCAGGCCTCGGACCTGAAAGATTGTCAATTGTTGGAGAGCCTAGAAGAGCGAGTCGACTTCTGGCTAGGCCGGGATAAGTGCACAGCAAATTCCTGCACGATACTTCCTTCGTCCTCGCAGTATCTGCACAGGTCGTTCTGAGGAACCCCGAGCCGACGTGCATGAGTGCCCAAAAGGCAGTGGACGGTGATAAGAGATATTATATGCCTTCGTGTACGTGTTTCGAAAGACTTATAAGGGTTTTTGTCTGTTTCAGATTGTAGGATGGCCAGATTTGTCTGGTTTGTCTTTTTTTATATTTTTTACTTATTTTTTATATTTTTTATTTTTTTTTATACTTTATTTAATTTTATATATTTTTTTATATTTTTTATTTACGTTTTTATATATTCTATTTATTATTTGATTTATTTAGTATATATTTTATGAATTTTTTTATATTTTTTATTTAATTTTTTTATATTTTTTTATTTCTTTTTTATATTTTTTTATATATTTTATTTATTTTTTTTAGTTTTTATTTAATATTTTTTGTATTTTTTACTTGGTCGGTTGGTTGGTTTAAGGATGCCCCCGAATCGGAGTGCCACATAGACCGCAAGTTGGGTCCATTGTGTTGCCCTAGAGTTCCTTATATTATATGATTTCCTCACCTAACCGAGATTTTTACTATAGATTTTGGTCCAAGATATTAATTCGTTTCGAGAATTTAATGAGAGATTCGATTTTCAGATCCGAGAGTACTGAAAGATTGTCAATTGTTGGAGAGCCTAGAAAACAATTTTAGTTTTTAATTTTTTAATCTTTCTTTTAATATAATTTTTTTTATATTTTTTTTTTTATGAAAATATAGTTCATATCATATAACTCAAAGTTTCAAACTTTGTACCAAATTAAAAAAATCAACAAATTTTCACCAGTTTTATGCAGTTTTGATTTTTTTTTTTTTAATTTTTTGTATCTTTTTTTTACTTTTTTTATCTTTTTTGAATTATTTAACTTTTTTAAATTTTTTTATCTTTTTTCAATTTATGTTTTCTTTTTATTTTAATTTTTTTTTAATTTTTTAATTTTATTTATTTTTTCTTTTAATTAAAAAAATATATATATAAAACTATAGTTCATACCAAGTAACTCAAAGTTTCAAATTTTGTACCAAATAAAAAAATTAACAGATTTTCATCAAAATTTCGAACATTTTAGAAAAATTCTGGATATGCAGTTTTTTAATATTTTTTTATTTTTATATTTTTTTTATTTCTTAATGTTTTTTTACAATATTTTTATTTTATTTTTTTATATTCTTTTTTTATACAATATATTTTTATATTTTTATGAATTGTTTAACTTTATTTATACTATTTTCAAATGGCGCCCCATTGCTTAGCATATTATCAATATTTTCTTCAATTAAAGGAAAATTGCAGTTTATATTGTTTTAATATTTTCCTTAATATAGAAATTAATAATTTTTAACAAAAAACTGTGCCCTTTTATGTTGCTAAGTATTTAATTAAAAATTAATTAATTTTTTGCATACAAAGACTAGGTGTGCTATTTATGTGTCCAAGACTGTAGATCTATTTTTTTGGGTGAAACACATTTTTCAACCCAATGTAACGTTCTGAGTATATTTACACTAAATAAATGTTAAACTTTGAATTGGAGGCACCAGATTGCAATTAGCAACATTTAATATTGCATTGGTGTGCATAATATTTGAAGCAGCAGCTCTCGTTCTAATATAGATTCAGTGAAGGCTGATCAAGTGAGCTGTATAAGCTTTACGAGGGCATAGACATAATGCTACGAATAAAGACACAACGGCCACGTTGGCTAGTTCATATCGTCCGAATGGATACAAACGCTCCGGCTCTGGAAGTATTCGAGCCAATATCAGCTGATGGTAGTAGAGGAAGAGGTAAGTTATTGCGCCAAACAAGAAGAAGAAGACTACTGACTAACTTATCATTGACCCGAAATTGGCGCTTTTAATGTGGAAACATTTTAATTTAAACAGTACGGAACTACAAAGCACACAAGAAGTCTTCAAACAAGCACCCAACTTTTGAGAATGAATAATTCTAATTCAACGTGAATGAATAATTCTAACTCTCTTCGATTGCCTTTGGCGTTTTAAATTAATTTTATTTTACAAACTCAACAAACAAACTTTTCAGACAATGACCCGCTTCGCACACGCGCTGCACTCATAACTCAACCATTTCCTTATTTACAGGCTATTTTACTTTTCGTCTGAGCGAAATTTTGTTTTTGACACTTTTGGTCGCTGCAATCAAAATTTTATTTAATATACATATATTAAAAAAGTAGCCGACGCTCTAAATCTTGAACCAGCTAGATCGGTTTTTTATGGCCGCTACTGTAAGTGAAGTATAATAGGTATGTAGATTGTATGAAGTATGCACATTAGGGTGCAACAATTTCCGTACAAAAATTGTACAATACAGTACAAACACAAAAATTGGTATTATTCTTTCATCGGTATTATAAAATTCATTATATTTTAAGACTTCCGCAAAAATATTTTGGTATAATATTAGGATATATAAGGACAAGTCCAAAGTAAATGAGACTGGCGTCATAAAAATGTAATGCCAAAATCAGCGAAAACTCTATAGAAATTGTTCGTAAATTTATCAGAAATTAACCGAAATCATCGTTGAAATTCATGGAATAGGAGTTTAATATCTCTAAAACATCGATTTATCGCATTTTGGCTGATAATTTTGGCATATGAAAGGTATGCGCACGTTTCATTCCGCACAAGTTAACCGAGGACCAAAAATTGCTCAACATTCGAAAGACCTCTTTAAAGAGGCGAGAAAAGACGAGAACTTCATTTACAACATTGTAAGAGGTGATGAAACCTGGTCTTTCCAACATGAACGTGAAACTAAGCGTGAAAGTGCCGAATGGAAGGCCCCAGACGAGCCACCACCCAAGAAATCGCGTTTGGAGAAGTCAAAAATCAAGTCGATGCTCATTTACTTTTACGATTCCAAGGGAACTGTCCACAAGGAGTTCGTGCCAACGGGCAAACCGTCAATGCAATTTTGTATCTTGGCCTTTTGAAGCGTTTGTTGCATCGCATTTGTCGAATCCGCCCTGAATACCGCGAAGGAGGAAGCTGGCGCTGACTGATTTTTTTTATATAAATCGCATTTTAACCATCACTTACTCACCGTATTCGCCTGATACGTCTTCCTGTGACCTCTATCTATTCGGAAAATTGCATTTGGCCATGAAAGGAAAACGTTTTGCGTCCGTAGAGACGTCCTGAAGGAGATTCCGGTCAATGACCTGAAACACTCTTTCGAAAAGCTTTTAGATCGCGCAAGGCCTAGTGTATCGAGGCCAGAGGGGCTATTTTGAATAAATAAACTCGAAGTTATCAGAACAAAGTTTCTGTCGTTTCTATTTTAGCTCAGTCTTGTTTATTTAAGACTTCACCTTCTATGTAAACTGGATCGATTTGTAAGTACCTCCGAAAGTCGAGTTTTTTATAAATTAAATTAGTTAACAAAAATTCACAAAACGTAAATCAAATGGTAGAAGAGCTTAAAAGCTTAAGCTTAAAAGGTTTGCATAAAAATGTTTAAAAATTTTATCAACGGAATCAAAATGATGAGATTTTTTATGTTAGTTTTACCTTTTTTTGTAAGATAGGTTTGAGAAAAGCTAGAATAAGTCAATCAAAACCGGACCGATTGAGACTTCTAAGATATCAGTAAGTAATTTCTCATGCTTTTAATTTCAAAATTTTTGAAACTGTGATAGGATTTATAAAATCTCAGAGGATAAGATGGCTCGGGCACATGTTTAGAATGCCCAAAAAGAAAACACCTCGAAAGGCAGTTGAATTACGCCCTGTTGCAGGCCGAAGAAGGAACATGCGGCGGTGGAAGGAGGTGGTAGCCTTAGATGGAGACAGAATGGCGCAAGGTTGTGAATGAAGCAATGATTCACCAAGGACTGTGATGCTAGGAAGAAGAAGTTCCAAAATTTTCGCAAATATCAACAAACCTCAGTTCCTTTTTTTTATGCTGACCTTTTAAGGTTAAACTCGTCGAATATTTGGGATGATTTTCTGGAAAAAATATATTTCAAAAATAGTTGACAACAATGGACCTATATCAATATCTTCTATCTACTGTCCACCACGACACTTGATAAAGACGGATCAATATGATGATTACTTTAAGACATTAGACAACAGATTCATTGCTGGAGGAGACTTAAACGCAAAGCATACTGACTGGGGTTCAAGGTTGACTAATAAAAAAGGTATATATTTAATTAACGTTTATAAGTACGGGTGAACCAACTTACTGGCCTACGGATGTTAAAAAAATTCCAGATTTAATCTACTTCTGTATAACAAAAAATATTAACCATAACCAACTGAAGCTTAAACCAAGTTATGAACTATCTTCTGACCACTCGCCGATAATACTTAACTATGCATCAAAAATGTCCCCTATAGAGATAACACCACAAATATTTACAAAGAGGACTGACTGGGATGAGTATCGAAAACACATCTCCCAACAACTCATTCTAAGTACACCTTTGAAAACACAACTTGACATTGAGCGTAGCATCATAGATTTTGACATAGTTATTGACGCAGGATTCATATTCACACCGCAGCAAAAATTTAGCGCACAAAACACTTCAAATGACATTTCTATTAAGAAGCAAATCAAGGAAAAAAGAAAATTGAGAAAAAGATGGTAAACAACCAGATCTCCTGCAGACAAACAGAGGTTAAACTTAGCTACAAAAAAATTGAAGGCTTGTTTATGTGACATAAAAAATAAGGAAATTGAAAAATATCTAAAAAATTTAACTCCTACACATGACACAAATTATTCCTTGTGGAAATGTACAAAAAAACTTAAAAACCAGATAAAGCATCAACCCCCACTAAGAAAAGATGACAACACATGGGCTTTTACAAATGATGAAAAAGCAGCGACATTGGGAAATTATTTTGAAAATGTCCTATCGAACGATGAACATAAGCAAATTGACACGATTAGTAATGTTAAGACTGATACCATCACAAAAATAACAAAAACAAGCACACAAGAAGTGATATTATGCATCAAAACTCGAATTAAAGCACCCGGATATGATATGCTGACAGGCAAAGCACTTACCAATTGAGGCTTACCTATTCCTTAGAAACGTATTTAATGCAATGTTTCGCTTACAATACTTCCGAAAAGTATGGAAAGTCGCAGAAATCATTGCGCTACCACAACCGGGTAAAAACACAACAGCTTTAACTTCATATCGACCTATAAGCCTACTTCCGACTATATCTAAAATTGCAGAAAAACTTTTACATGACAGAATTACCCCAATACTTGACATCAATCATCAATTCGGTTTTCGAAAAAAACACTCAACTATCCAACAAATACATCGAGTTACACAAAAAATAATTTCAGACATGGAAAATAAACGATACTGCGTTGCTGTATTTTTGGACGTCGCAAAAGCTTTTGACAAAGTTTGGCACAAAGGCCTCTTGCATAAAATTAGGACAATATTACCACTCGACTATTATTTAATTATTATTTAATCAAGAGCTACCTTACTGACCGATGCTTCTACATTAAATACAATGGTAAATACTCACATATATGTACATCCAATAACAGCAGGAGTTCCTCAAGGCAGCGTTCTAGGGCCACTATATGTCTTATTTACCTCTGACATACCACTCCCAGACGAAACTAATTCTACTATAGCAACATTCGCAGACAACACAATTTTATTGTCATCTGACAAAAACCTCTCAACCGCAACAACAAAATTACAGATGTACACCAACAATGTAAAGAAGTGGTTGACAAATGGAGTTTAAAAGTAAACGAGGACAAATCTGTACAAGTAATATTTACGACAAGAACAGAGATTGCTGCTATGCCGATTAAGCTCAACAATAAAAATATACAAATTGAAACATCTGCAAAATATCTTGGAATCCATCTGGACACAAAACTAACTTGGAAGGATCATATCAAAAAGAAAATAAAACAAATATAGGAAAAATTTCGACAATTGCATTGGCTAATAGGCAGAAATTCTAAGCTCAATATTTCCAACAAACTTTTAGTATACAAGGCGGTCATTAAACCAATCTGGACCTACGGACTTCAAGTGTGGGGAACTGCAAAAAGAACTCACATAAACAAAGTACAGCGACAACAATCAAAAATCTTACGTATAATAACAATGCCCGACAGGTACACAAAAATGATGACATCCATACTACGTTCAATATACCATTAATCGACGAAGAAATAAAAGCGATATCAACAAGGTATTTTAACGAAATAAACCTGCACAAAAATCGAGAAGTCAATAGACTCTCACAACTTGAAAGAAGAACTTTACGACGTCTGAAGAGACACCGACCAATTGACCTATTAAATTAAATATTAATTCTCGTATGCTAAAATAACTATTCTATATACAGTGAGTCACAGTCAAAGTGAGCCAGCAATTCCTTGAAGATATTTGTTTAAACAACTTTTGTAAATACTTTCAAACACCCATTATTTTTAGTCAACTTTATCAAGTGAGCATGCTTGTATAATCTAACTGTATTTTTTCTGTTTGTTTGCTGCCGAAGTAAGAGTAATAATGAAGAACAGAAACAAACACACAAACTAACGTCACACTCAAAGTGAGCCACCTAACATTGTTTCTTTTAAAATAACGGGATATGTATTTTTGGATATTAATTTTCGCTTGCATCTTATTCTTAGTTTTAGTTGTTTATTATTAAGCGGGTTATAAAGATGGGTCGACAAACAAGTGTTGAAATTAGACAGTTAGTAATTGATCTTTTTAAAAAAGGAAAATCCCAAAGAAAAATTGCGGAATATGTGAATAAAAGTCGAGGAACTGTCCAGCACATCATACATCGCTTTACTAGAGGAGGAAGAGTAGGTAACAAGCAGAAAGAAAGCAAAAAAAAGGGCGTTTTCACAAAGGGGAGGCATTTATTTTGCGGAAAGTGAAGAAAAATCCTCATCTTAGTGCTCCAAAATTGACGAAGATGGTTGAGGAGCAGCTAAATATCCACGTTAACCCCGAAACTGTAAGAAGAGTTCTCAGAAAGCAAGGTTATAATGGTCGTACGGCCAGAAACAAGCCATTTATTAGCAGCAAAAATCGAAAAAAAAGGTTGGAGTTTGCGCTGAAATATGTCTACAAGGATATGAGTTTCTGGCAAAAGGTTCATAACGGTATAATGCAACGTAGAGGCTATAATAATATTTTTGTAGGTGCTCTTTACAGACGAAAGTAAATTTAACTTATTTGGCTCTGACGGTAAGAAGATGGTATGGCGACAAAAAAACACTGAGTTTCAGCCGAAAAACCTAACTCCCAGTATCAAGCACGGCGGTGGCTCCGTCATGTTTTGGGGCTGCATGGCAGGTGGTGGAACTGGAAATGTTCAACATATTCCAGGCATAATGGATAAATACGTTTATATAGACGTTTTGAAGCAAAATCTTAAGCCAAGTGTCGAAAAACTAGGGATCGAAGACGACTTCTATTTTTACCAGGGCAATGATCCTAAGAGCAAGTCGTTTGTTGCGCGGGAATATCTATTATATAACTGCCCCCACGTATTGGAAGTACCACCGCAGTCTGCAGATATAAATATAATTGAAAACTTATGGTTCCGTCTTGACCAAAACCAGCGGAAACATAGCATTTCTTCAAAACAAAGCCTTTTAGAAAGCCTTACAAGACGAGTGGCGTGCAATTCCTTCCACATATACCTGTAAGTTATTATAATCAATGCCCCGACGTCTAAAAGCCGTAATTTCTGCCAAAGGTGGCCCAACAAAGTATTAATTTGTTATTTAAGTTCAGTTCATCTAAGGTGGCTCACTTTCACTGTGAGATAGATTTGTGAATTATTTTAGTTTTTGTTCATTTTTTTATAATAAACAAAGAAAGTTCTTCATGTAAGCGATAAATTATTGAAGCTAATATTCAAACAATAAAAACACATAAACCTTTTTTCCAATCTGTGGTATTTTTCAACAAATTTCTACTAAATCTGATGACTAGGAAGTGTGGCTCACTTTGACTGTGACTCACTGTAAAATGTAATTGTTTCCCTAAAATGTAATATTTAATTATTTTCCTAGCTAATTGTTAAAAAATGTACTAGATGTCAGTATGACAGATGTATGATTAATGTAGGAATAAATAAAAAAAATAGTTTTATAAAAATAAAAAAACTAGTTTTGTAAAAATCTAGGTTTTCTGCGGTATTTTGAAATCTAACTTGAATCTTAATATTATTCCAAAATATTTTGACGGAAGTCTTGCAATAAAATATATTTTATAAATCCGGTAGAAAAACATTCACTTTTTCTGGTGAGCCACCCTAATGCGCATATTTATATGTACTATATGCATATATACATATGTATATTACATATTTTTGTTATCAACTTTTTGCTTATTTTATTGAAGTAGCAATTATGTGCGCCTTTATAATCATTACTATTTTTCCTTCACTCAACTTTTGATTGGTGCCAACCATTTGTCTGCACGGACATAAATCACGCAAGTATTCACACAGTCATCAGAAGTGTCAGTCTCGAAAAGAGCATCAGTAGCATAGTGCTTTAATAGCAAACCTCATAGTCATCCAACAAAAACAGCCATTCACAGTGTTCCAGTGTTACCAGCAACATTCTCAACGTCATTACGACTCGCTGGCAGGCAAACGTTTCCACCTCCATCATCAAGGCATTCGAGTAAACTTCGCTCACTCCTTTGACTGCGCCTGGTGTTTTTCTATTTTGTCTTTTTGCTCCCGCTAGCTTTTGCACTTTTAGCACTTACCCTGCAGGAAAATACTTGCTACTAGTGGCGAAAAACTTGCGCATGGTGAAAAGATTTCTATCATCGCTCACTCCTTTGACTGCGCCTGGTGTTTTCCTATTTTGTCTTTTTGCTCCCGCCAGCTTTTGCACTTTTAGCACTTACCCTGCAGGAAAATACTTGCTACTAGTGACGAAAAACTTACGCATGGTGAAAAGATTTCTATCATCCTCAATTATTACGCAACCGAAAATTCACCGCAGTCACAATTGCATTTTTTTCAAAATTCATGTTTTGATATTCCTATAAAAGCTTAAACCATCTTAATTTAAAGAACCAGGTCACAAAGAAAGCAAAGCACAAAAACAAAGCCGTCTGCGTGGTTTTTTAGAAAAGCGAGTGGCGAGTGTGGAACGAGGAAAGTGCATTTATCTAAAATCGTTTCGTTTTCCAAAAGTGTTACGCCAACAACCAATTCAGCAATTGGAACCAAGGATGATAGATTACCAGGTTTGGCCTACGAGTATAGTGAAAAACGAAATTGAGCGAGTAAACTTCGTCTGCCACGTCACCGGGTACTCGGCAGCAGAATTCTGACCACTCATTTCACACGTATTCACACACTCGTCCAATCAGTCGTTGTTCAGATGGCAACGAAGAACATGAGCGAAGGCTGCGTTGATTTTTTTCGCACCAACACAATCTCAATTTTTTCGTAAACAACCCGCTGTCATGACCCTGGTGGCGTCAGCCTATCAGCTGATTCTCTCAAATTCGCTGAGAACCGGTTATTGGTCTGATCTTGGTCACACCTTCTGGATTCTTGTCACCATGAGATTCAAATGTGCTATCAGTTAAGAATAGATCTATTGGTATTAAATTATACAACTATACTTTGCGCATGAGAACTTTAAACAATTTTGACAGTTGTTGCTTCACTTGCTCCTTCTATGGCATTTTAGATAAATTTGTGGAATATAATTGTAACGATGGGACAGTATACGGCTGGAGAATGTGCAGGAATCGTGAAATTTAATTTGGAAAAAAAAACTCTTCGAATATAGTATCTTAACTCAACGTGTATACCGGCGCAAATACCGCAATCTCCCATCGACTTCAGTGAACACAAAATCTACCGTGCGGAAATGTTCAAATTGTCCATCGCGGAATTTGGAAAAGATGTTCGTGAGAACTCCGCGACCTCTTATCGCATAAGTTACATCGCTTGGAAGTCGGTGATGAAGCACATGTCACTCTCAACGCACTCTCCCAAAGAAATTGTCTGTTCACAACTCGGTGTTGTGTGTGTTCTATGAACATTACGCGACATTCTTTCTCGAGAGTGACGAAGGTCGTATCATAACTGTCAATAGTGACCGATATCGGTCCTTAATCTTCGAATTTTTACAGCTATTAATCGAAGACGAAACACCAAGTGATAGAAAAAGTTTTTTCTAATAACGATCGCCTCTCGACAGGTCATGCCAAGTCTCTGGGTTTATTTCGACCAAAAATCAAGCGTCTCCTAAAAAACCAACTGCCGTAAAGAGGCGGCATAAAAGTGTAGGACAAGAAGCTCGGCCATACACCTTACACCTTACGTTTTTATTTAACATACGCTTTTTGTTATTATTATTATTATTCGAGAAAAATCAGTTGGAGGATTATTGGTTCCAACAAGACGGCGCAACATCCCATACCGTGCGGGAGATGATGTCGCTCGCTCGAATTTACTGCGACGGATTTTTTCCTGTGGCGCTACTTAAGAGGAAATTAATAAACCTCAAACCCTTGATTCTTTGAAGGCCAATATTTGCGAGGACCATAACCCCAGAAATGCTCCAAAATGTTACGAAAAATGCAGAGAAAGAGCCCAAATGTGCGTCACTAGAAATGGTGACCAACTCCTCGATATTGTTTAGGGTGACTAACCCAGTAAATTGTATTAGGAAAATATCAAATAAGACTCGAACCATAGGAAATCGAAATTGATGAATTTTTCGCTAAATTATTCTTAGTTCTCGGGTATCAAGTATAGGTAAAATACTTTAAAGGCTTATAGAGCAAAAATAGCCTTCTGGGTTCGATCTTCAATTTGCGAATTTCAGTAAAGTACGGTACACTAGACAGGGCTAGCTTACTGGGGCGACAGCCTTTGGTCGGCAAAAATCCTAGTGGGAATGCGCAAATTCCAGTCGAACTATGAAGCGAAGTATTTTTCCTTTTGAGAATTGAGGATGCGTGCTCCACCGATGGATCCAAAACGCTCCGCGGGCTTAAGAGCAGGAATAGTGGGTCTAGAGCACACACATCTTTAACACTGAGAAAAGATTCAACAATTTTCCATGCGGAGATTTCGCCATGATGGAAACAGTGGAAATCGCATCAAAAAGAGGGTTCGAAAAAGTAAAATTTAAAATACTTTCGGACAGCCAAACGGTCCGCAAAGCCTAAAATAGCTTTACGTTTAATTCATTTCAAAAAATCCTTATAGAGTGCGACAAGGCACTCAACAAACTGGCGACTCTTAATCAGGTCTCCAAAAAAATGGATCCAAATAAAATCCAGAGAACACTGGAACGACACAAGCGGCCTTAATCATTACAAAAGTTCCTAAACTGTAATGCCAATAGCGCAAAATCTGCTCTATCCCAAGACAAAAGGGGGCTCAGATTACTCAGTGGAGCACTTACAGGCCGCAATAGGACTATCTAGTTTATACAGGTTCTGCGGTGATGAGGAGAAATCCATGGAACACTCAATCACCAGGTGTGAAGCTTTAGGTCACAGGAGACACAGAATCCTGGGCTGGTACCTACTAGAGGATGATGACTTGCAAATACTCGCTCCTCCTAAGGAGAAGGTTCGATTCCTCGCAATACTAAATAATTCAAATTAAGCACTTAGGAGCGCACAATAGATCAATGTAGTCGCAGTGCCTAAAGGCCTTAGCCCAACCCGTACAACCATTACCATTACCACACCGTTTAGGCCAAGTAGCTTACTTTTCCTTTCGCAACAGTACCATTTAAAGGCTTCTAGAGACTATCGGAGAAGGATATTTGAATTTCTTGTGTATTGCCGATGTACGCAAACACTCTGTATCAAGAAAGCAGGGTACAGAAGCCTAAGTTTTATGGCGTAATTAGCTTTTTCATTGCCTTGAAGCGTTTTACGACTCAGATTCGGCACTACCTGCCTGATCCTATTTGCCCCTCTACGAAAACATTCGCTGCAAACACAGATTTCTATAGAAAACAAAGCGTTCCTTGAACACAATAAAAAGAAATTATTTGTAACTCACCTGCAAACTCTGGAATAGCACATCGAATAGCGCGCTCAATGTATTTCCAAGTATGGCATGACGCGCGATTTGCGGACAAAGCGTGCAAGCATTGCGGTACAATTGCACAGCGAGCACAACAGCTCTGCAAATATACCGAAATTATTGAAAAAAAAGTAGAAGTAATGCCAGTTTCATGTTGTCATACCTCTTTGGAATGTCATTGTTCTCCTGCATACTTTTGCTTATCACATTCGTGGTGATAACACCCAGCCCATCCATCAGCAGGAAGCACTGAAAATCGAATACTTGCGCTTTACTCATAAGACGCAGCAGCTGGCTGACAGCGCGTTCCAAGCCTTGAGCGCCACCACCTTTGCTCACGAGATTCAAATATTTCGGCACTTGACTTTCACGTTTCATATGCAATGGCACCGGTTGTTGTTCCTTCATGTACTCCTCGGCACTGACAATAATTGGAAAAAAATTAAAAAATTAAAAACCAAAATTATTATTCTCCAGACTCACCTCTGTGCCATGCGCTGCTTCAACTTTTTGAGTTTCTTTTTGTAGCCGCGCGTGTGTTCGCGACTGCCCACATCTGACACGGTCGACGACAAGTCGCCATCTTCCGTCACTATTTCGCCGTTTTCATCGCGCTGCACACCATTCTCGTCCGTGTTGCGCGTGGGCAGTGTCAGTTCGAGCGCGCGTTGGCGTATATGCTCGATGTTCTCCTCATGACGGCGCGCCGAATCCTGCTGCTTTTGCAATATCTTACGCTGCAGCTCCTCAGTGGTCTGTTGTTGTTGTGTTTGACGTGCCAGCAAACGCTCTTCACGGTCGCGCGCCTTCTCGCGTGCCAATGCCTGTCGCTGGCGCTCTTTTTGCTCCTGCATTTTACCAATACGTTGCTCTTTTTCCAAACGCGTCTCATTCATTTTTTCCAACTTACGTTGGCGCTCTTTTTCCAACTCTTGGCGTCGTCGCTCCACTGCTGCCTCGCGCGCAGCTTTCTCTTCCAAGCGCTTTTGCCGCTCTTGCTCCAAATCTTGTAGCCGACCCTCAGCATCTTTAGACGATTCGAGTAAATCTAAGCGCTTATTTTGCGCTTCGATATTTTTGATGAAATTTATCTCCTTTAATTTCTTGTCCTCATCGTGCGCTTTCTCCACTATTTGCCGTAAATATTGTTCGCGGTTCTCTGCGGCGCGCTGCATTTTATCCTCCATTTTTAGCCGTTTGTCCTCGATAAGCTGGCGCTTGGCCGCCTTCACATCTTCTACGCGCGCGAGCAGTTGTTGTATTTTAATGGTTTTCTCCTTTTGCACCTGCTCACGTTTTTGTTGCGCACGCGCATGCTTTGCCTGATATTTCTTGAGTGTTTCGTGCAGTGAACGTCGGCGCGACGGCGAGGACAGCTTCTGATGCAGCTCCTGTGCGCGTCCAGGATGGCGCGCCACATACGCCTGCAGCGTGGCCAATGCTTCCTCACGTTCAACGCGCGACATTTCCGAAAGTAAAGCATGATAGCGCATTTCCAAACTGAGATTCGGATCCATGCCATCTTCACCGGCTGACAGCAAGGCAATCGATGAGGCGTCATCGAGCAATTGATCTGCCGCTTCGTTGCAATCGTGATCATGCTCCAATGCCACCTCACCATCAGTCTCATCTGTTTCAGTATCAACATCGATTTCGGTGTTTTCCAATTCTCGTATCTGTCGCTCCAATGATTCTTGTTCCTCCACCAGCATGCGCTGATCTTCGTCACAATCTGTTTCACTGGCAAAAGTCTCCTCGCTCTCATCGCAGCTTGAGAGTTTGCCGGCGCCACTAGCAATGCCGATATTATTGCTGCCGTATGTGGCGGCCTTGGCAGTTTGGGCAATACTCTCGTAGAGATCACCAATGGTTTTGGAAAAGTCACGATTGGTTTGTATTTTTATGTCAATTTTGTTTTGATCAGTGGATTCGGGGATGTCAGCGGCATTGTCGTGGCTGGCCAGTTCATCACTTGCTGTAATATGGAAAACATTTAATGATGGCATAACTCAGACATTAACCACATTTTCACTTACCGTCCACAACTGTCTCGGTCGAGTCGGCGGCTGAGCTCTCTAGCGAGCCTGCACGTCCATTTTGCTTGCGTTGCGCGTACTTCTCGCTCCGCATATATTCCTTATGCAATGAAGTCATCTTCAGACCCGTCAAATCAGACTTCTGCCGCTTAATAATCGCCTCGCGTGTTGGCACATGAGAGGCGCGTGCCGAATTGGCGCCATTAGCGCTGCCTCCACTACGCTGCGTTGCGGACGCGTGTGATGTGGCAGTGGCATTTTTGCGCGGTACAGGCAGTGAATTAACTTTTGCCTTGGCATTTTTTATTTCCGGGCGCGTCACACTTTTCAACGGCTTTTCTGCGCTCTTTTGCGCTTTGAGTGCTTTCGCTTGTTTCGCCGTTGGTTGTGTGGAGTTGGTAGCGTTGCTATTTTCTGGCGTTGGCTCCTTCTTTGGTGCTATGTTTTTGTGGCGCTGGTGTTCTTCCTTTTCGGCTAACTGCTCGTTGAAGAGCGCTAATGTTGGAAGACTGGCATATCCTGTTGGCTGGCTGAAGCGATTGGCCCAATGCATGCTGGAGCGACGCCGATTTTTCACTGTAAACCAACCATCGTTAGCTTCGGACGGCAACTGTTTCGGCTCCGAACGACGTTCGTCTATGTGAACAGCACCGGCAGCGGCCTGCGATAGGCTATTTCTTGAGGACGATATAAGTTCTGTGCTCGCTTTCAGCGTTGAGCTTGAGCTGCCAATATCTTCGCGCGAGGATTTTCTCGAGGACGCCGCCGTAGGTGCATAACGTTGTGGCTGTTGTGGACGTTCAGCGCGTGACTTTTGTTCCTTTGGCTGCATTTCAATCATAGTGCGCGAACGCGCTGACAAGCGTGAAGCGACATGTGTTGGCGGTCCATAATTGTCGGTCTTACTGGATGGACGTGGCGTCATGTAGCGTCCGCCAACTCCGGGGCCGGAGCCTGTTCCTCCGGCTGATAAACGCGTAGCTGAAGTTTTTCCCAACGCGGCAGGAGTGGCAGAGCGGCGTAAGCTGGTGTTGAACGCAGACTTCTGCGCTTGTGATGGCACTGGTTTATTAACTGCCGAAACAGTGGCTAAAGGACGTGCCGCAATTGATGGCTTTGATGCATTCACAGTTGCAGCGCGCGCAGCAGCAGGACGATTCAACACACTGGAATACTTTAGAGGACCATTTGGAGCTGTCGCGGGCACTGGTGCGGCTGCTTTCTTCGCAGCATCTGGCACGGCAGCGGGGGCAGTAGGTTTTATGTCAGCTATGGGCTCTACCTTCTTCAGTTCAGCTGTTGGTGGAGTTGGCATTTTATTAGCATCTTTGAGCAGAATATCGTTCTCCATCTGATTCAGCCGTTGCACAGTCATCTCTAATGCCGTTGGCTCACGATGAATGCCAAAATGTGAATCATCAGTATCCGTGGCGCTAGATTCGTTTCCATTTCCTACAAGCACATCCACAGCTGGCGCACCTACTAAGTTCTTCTGTGTTTCTTGCTGCATCTGTTCATTTGTCACTTTGTGCTCCTCCTCAAACTGCTGCTGCTGCTGCTGCTGTTCAATCAAGTGTTGCTCTGCCTTCTCCAGTTCCCGCTCGCGTTGCCACTGTTGGTGTTCCAAATGGCGTTGCCTTTCAAACTCTTCCTCTTGCCACAAACGTTCTTGCTCTGCATGCTCAGCCATCTGTCGTTCCTCGGCTTCTCTTTGCATCTTCATTCTTACATCTGCCAAAGTCAAATGATCATCTTCAAGATCAGTCTGCGCATACTGATGGCACCTATTTGGCAAATCCATCGGTTCGGCCTCTACATGGGCGTCCGATTCAGTCTCTATGCACTTCTTTGAATCTGACGCATCTGATGAACGTTCACTACCCGTTCCAGTTTTACTTGGGGCGAATAGCTCACGCACATTAACGCGCATAGCACCTTTTGGTAGCGGATCACATGCGCGCAAGCTTTTGCGTGGTGATGCCGAGTCCCCACAGCAGGGTGATGACTTTCCTGACGCGCACAGACATGCTGAAGGACTTGACTTGCCCGACATAGTGGGACTAGTTAAACTTTTAGCACGTACACGTGGTGCCGGATTGCTTTTCCGAACTTCCCACGCAAGCGAATGCGGTCGCTGCTGTAAAGGCCGTGACTCGTAATCCCATGAAACCTTGAACCACTCACTGAGCGCTTTGAAATCGCGCACATAGTTTTCGAGCACCAAAATCGCCTCCTGACACCATGATATGTTCTCACAGCACTCTACTGTCTGATAGATTTCATTGACAGCGCGCTGCAGATTGCCAAACAACAACGCCCAGTAACGTGCTTGAAGCTCTGATTTTTTGTCGCGGCCTGTTGAAGCACTACGCACACGCGGCCCAGTCTTTTGCACTTTCGCAGTATGTATAGGCGAAAGTGCGCCCTTGAGCGAGTTGGGTGACTTCGAGGGTGCAACTGGCGGCTTGCGTACGTTTAGCGACAAAGGTGAAGTTTCTGGTAACCATTTGCAGAAAATGAAAAGGCATTAATAATATTTAAAAACACACATTTACACCAAATACTTACTTCCCGTAGCGGGTTGGCAGCCATCGGTTGGCAGTTGATCGTCGCGAAATTGGTAGATAAGTAAATTTTTCGCGTCTCGCCCCTCACGATGCAACACATCTTTTACTTCCATAATGGAGCAATTGTTCTTGTTGAGCAACAAAGAGCGGTTTTTGACCCAAGTGTGTGTGTATGCAGCTGTGACTTCACCTGCTTCAGTCGCTGCCGCAATACCGCCCACACACCACACCTGTGAAATATTCACAGCCTTTTAAGTAAACAGGGCCGACAAATTCTGCCCAACTTTAATGTAAAACACTGGTTGAGGTAAAAAATGTTTCTTAAAAATCTGCTTTTCAATTAAACACGCCTTGGGAGTGCGTGCCTCCAACGATGGTGTGCTTCCTTGTCTCTTGTTGCTTTTGTGAAGTTGATGTTGCTGTTCTTTACCGTTGTTCTTTTTTTGTTATTTCCACTTAAAACACTATTGCGCAATTCTTTCTCACTTTTCTTGTAATTTCACACAAATTTTGCAATTTTGACATCATTAGCTTATTGTCACATTAGTAATATGATCACTAGCTCTGTTTAATTAGTAATTCAAGTCAAGTAAAACAAATAGCGCACGAAAATTCGCACACAATTTAGTTCCTGGCTTTTTCGTTGCTGTATGCTTTTCACGATGTTTTCCTTTCTTTTCTAATTGTATATTTTGCGTTTGACAACTTTTTTTAGTGTGAATGTGTGTGCTTAAAGAACACTACAGCTGATAACAGGGTCGCAGTGTTATTCGTTAGACTAATTGGAAACGGTAGGATTGCCTGCATTTAATCTTTACAAAGGTTTAATATAAAATATTATCAATTATAAATTGCAAGCATAGGTATATAATCATAGCAGGCTGCGAGCATTTACTACACGAGGGCCACTTATTAGGTATATTTGTTTCTATTATATTGGAATAATTAAGTAGCAATGCTATCAACCGAACGCATATGATCCAACCTGTTATTTCTTAGTTTGCCAGTGTGACACTAAGAAAAACCACATATTAAGCCATTCACGCAAAAACATTTCCAGGCAAAAGTTGTACTATTTTCTTTACTTCTAAGCGCACGTACCTTTATAAAATCTTTTTTATTCCTTCTAAAGATAAATAATCATTGTATAACTCAGTTTCTTTAAAATAATAGTTTTCTGGTAAAAAAAATAAGATTTTATAACGAAGAACAGTACTAACTATTTTTTACCTCCAATGTAATTCTTAATATTAGAATTACCGTTATCCTGACTTTTAAGAAAATCGCTTTTGTGGTGAAGAATTGGCACTAATAAAAATTAATATTGTTACTTAAAGTAATACATTAAATTTTTTATCAAAATTACATATGTTTTATAAAAAATAAAACAACATACCCAAATTAAAAAAATTTTAATAAGGTCAAATTTGCCATCAGAATTACTAAAAAATTCCATAGAAATTAAAATAACAATATCAAAATAGTTTTAAAAATCGTGCGATTCTGAAAATGAGCATCATGTGTTCTGCTTTTGAAATAACATGTTGTTCCCATAATTGAATGTCGTCGAAACAATTTCTCTAATATCTAAACATAAATAAATAAATATTAGAACCACTATTGAATATTCTTCATAATTAAGTTTTTCGTGTCTATTACTCAATTTTAAACATATTTATCAATAACTTGAAAAATTGCTCCATTTATTTTGCTTTCCCATGTAAAAGTTTAGAAATAATATGTCATAATTTTTATATCGACAATGTTAGTGACTTTACTGTTATGTCGTTACAAGATTGTATTCAAGAAGTGCTATAAATGAAA
Organism: Anastrepha ludens; assembly: GCF_028408465.1. Taxonomy (NCBI): domain Eukaryota; kingdom Metazoa; phylum Arthropoda; class Insecta; order Diptera; family Tephritidae; genus Anastrepha; species Anastrepha ludens. Next base: position 111,437,443 of record NC_071501.1, on the reverse strand, counting down.
GCTGTGAAATTTTTAATAAAAATTTATATGTCTTAACCATTATAAATAATAACTTGGATAAATTGAATAGCTTAAGAATTTCCTTCAATCCCGTTACTATGACTCATGTTATGTTCCCAACCTTATTCCACATGCAACTCTGTCTAATTTTGACATTCTGACAAAGTATACGCAAAAGAGAGAATGCAAAATTTTCACACACACATTCCGTTAGTCACTCACGAAAAGAAAAGACGTGTATAGTGTGAATAGTCTTTTTAGCGTTTTAACAAAGATTTTCCACTTTTGGGGATATCTTTTATAGAAATCGCAGCATACAAACCTTTTTAAAGTTCTGCCCTTTAATTTAATACAAAAAATAATAGTGAAGCAAGAGAATTTAAGTGAACAATTTCTTCTCATTCCCTGCTAAAGGGGTGGTGAAAAGCCTGTGTGTGTGGAGACTCCAGGTGGAAGTTGACGTATGCAGTGTTGGTGAGAAGTAAAAAGGCGCTCCGTCGTGATGTCACTGCTTCCCATTTTTCGTTAATTGGATCATTTTAATTCAGTGCGTCTTTCAAGTTTTAGACGCATTTATTTCTTTGGATTGGATATTGTTAGTGTTTACTTCAGCTTAATCTACTTGCGCTCATTTACCTCTACATACAAAGCTTGTGTGTTTTCGTTAATTTGGCTTAGTAGATGTGCATTGTAGCAATTTAATTTAATTTAATAATTGACTACAATTTGTTAATTAAATTGCAAATTGAAGTGAGACCGATGTGACAGGCGAAATTCAATATTCATTCCACTTCAGTAATTTGCAAAACGTTATAAAAAATTACCAAAGAGGGCAATAAAAGCACAAAGCACATAACGTAAAAATAGAGAATAAAGCATGTTACCAAAGAAAGAGTTGTGGTAAGCGATAACGGCAACAACGGAAGTGGAGAGAAAAGTGGAGTAAAGTCGAGGAATTTAAAAAAAAAAATACGTCCAACAGAATAGAGTAGTGTGAGTGCAAAGTGAAATTTTAGTATTGGTGCTAAAACTGCTAGCGAATACGGCTAAACGGGTTAGCAACAAAAAAAAAAAAAAAACACTAACCAAAGCGACATAAATACATACACGTCCCTCTAAACGCAACGATTCGAAACGCTATACAGGCGAACACATCACAATTCCGCCCACAACAACCTGCCACACCCACTATTGATGATCTGTAGTCGCCGTTATATAAATTCAAGCACGGCTGCCGTCCACTGCAGATTAAGAACTCAAAACGAGTACCAAAACCGAAATTGGATATAGATATATCCCACCGCTGCAACAAACTATATTTCTGGAGCGACTTCTCCCATTCCGTCTAATACACATCATACATACAACATTAACACAAATACGATTCGTCTGAGCGTATCAACCGTTTGACTATTTAATCCCTTAATCATCCCCTCCAAAAATAAACCACCCGTCCATTACAAAACCAATACACAAACACGCAAGACGGCTGCAGTATGTCTGAATTGGAAAATGCCGCAACAGCCGGCAAAACTAATGAGGAGTTGCGTATGGAAGTTGAGCGGCTGACGCGCGAACTAGATCAGGCGGCCAGTGAGCGAGCACAATCTGCACAATATGGACTGTCGCTGTTGGAGGAGAAATCGACTCTTGAACAAAAATGTGAGGAGTTGGAGACGTTGTACGATCATGCCAAACACGAGTTAGACATCACACAGGAGGTAAGTTGAGAATACATTTGCAAGCATTCTAAATTTATCAGATAATCTTTGTTTTATACTTATATAATATATAGTGGCGGTCAAAAAAATAGTAGTGCCCTGAAATACATAGTATATATTTTATTATCCATAACTTTCGTTTTACTACATATAAATTATTTTGGGTTTTCATTTTGCCCATGCATATACCAACAATCGTTTCGAATACCTTTCGAATAAAGATTGATGAGCTCTCTGAAGTTATTTGGTTTAAGGAAATCATATATATATATACATATATATATAATTGGGGCGTACACCCTTTTTGGGTGAGCTCCTCTTCCTATTTGTGGTGTGCGTCTTGATATTGTTCCACAAATGGAGGGACCTACAGTTTCAAGCCGACTCCGAATGGCAGATATTTTTATAAGAAGCTTTTTTATGGCAGAAATACACTCGGAGGTTTGCCATTGCCTGCCGAGGGGCGACCGCTATTAGAAAAATGTTTTTCTTAATTGTGATGTTTCACCGAGATTCGAACTAACGTTCTCTCTGTGAATTCCGAATGGTAATTACGCACCAACCCATTCGGCTACGGCGGAAATCATATACATATTCGAAATAAGCTTATATAAACTCTTGATTGCTCTTTAAGTACCATTGTCTATTCTCTTTCAAACAACAAATTACTCAAGAAATCCTTGTTTGGCGTCCACGTTCTTCTTACAAATTATTACCGAAGCACTCCCCGTACATGTATGGGAAATGTTTTTGCTGCTACAACAACAACGCTTGTGACTAGACAGCTGCAGTATACGAGCAGACAAATCATGGGCGCGTAAAAGTCACGATAAAGATTTCCATCACTGAAAATATTTTTTTTATTAAATAAAAAAGTTATTCGAAATCGAAATTGGATTGATTAAATTCGCGCCACCTTGTATAATTAAATCGATAAGCGAAAATTAAACCATTGTTATGATGAAAAGTTGTCGACGGGGTAGTCGCGCCAAGTTTTAACAGCTCACAGTAAATCCTTCACTTCTCACTACTGATCATACCAAAAATACATGACTTATGCAGCATGAATATGTTTTCCTGTGTTCACGGTAGTGAGGCTCAGCGTACTAGATGGGCTAATTCACAGGGCGGCCGCGCTTGATCGGGGAAAAACCCGAGTCATTCCGGTAGGTAGAACTGGCTGGCATGGGAATGGCATTCGTTTACTATATTATTCGCAATTACCGGTCAATGCATAAATGGTTTTTTTAGGCTTTCGAAGAAGTATTTCTAACATATGAGAACGTCACACTCAAATTGCGTCATTTATAACAATTCTAGCAAAGGTCTTCTCTGAAAGGTGGCTAAAACTTCGTCTCTTCCTTGCCTTCAGTGCCAAACTTACTACTATAACTAACAAGAAGTATGTTCAGATGGACAAAACTGATGTTGCCTGTCACGTCCGACCGACTGTCGCAGATCCTTCTGTCATTGAGCAGAAGGGACTGTAGGCAGCTGGTTGGACTGATGACGGGCCATTTTCTATGGGCGAAGCACATGGAAAAGGTAGGCATTTCAGACAGTGTACTCTGTCCAGCAAGTGGAGAGGAGGATGAGACGGCGCACCACTTTCTATGCGTCTGTCCGGAGTTCGCTCGAATCAGGCTTGAGGTCTTTGGCACTGATGTGTGTTATGAAGCGACCACCTTGGCTCCTTGGTACCACAAGATCTGCTCAGATTTCTTCGGAGGTCGGATAGATTTAAAGAAAATTAAAAAGGGAACCCGAGTGTAGTATAATGGACTTAATGTTGCCTGAATGCCATACTTGCTAGTCTGTCCAAAACAAAAAAAAAAAATGTTCAGCGTAAACGTCCGACGACTTTCGATCAATTTCAGCAACACTTTACTTTGAATAGGATAAAAAAGTTACTTATCTTGTTGTCTTTGCCTAATACGCTTAAGTTATCATTTGTTGCCGTCTATGCAGAACTTTTCTTTCAATGGAGGCTTGCAAAATGTACTTGAACCAAATATTCGCTCAGAAAGCCCATCATCGAGGAAAGGGGCACATGCATATGGGCATTTTCACAAAAAGGTCAACCACGAGTGCAAAACTCAAACTGTTCCTGAGAACTTTTTGTTGATGAATAATAAATCTCAAATGTGTTTACTTTATAAATATAAAAGAATTTTTCTTTTCTTTTAATTTTGAACCGAAATATACAACGAATATGCAAAATTTACAAAAATCTAACTCTTTTGACCAAATATACCAACTTTTTTCCTTGTAATATTCCCTTATTCAAAGCAATACAATGATGTTTTTATAATTTAAAAATCTTCTACTGATAGTAACATAATGTTTAACAAGCAGAGAGACTTAGTGGAGATCGAATAACGGTAGTTTTTTTTTTTTTGATTACTTCTGCTTATATTCGTATGTCGCGTCCGTTACCGAAAAATAGCATTTATTGTTCTCATTAGTGCAAAAAGTGTTGAAGTATAAAATGCTTTCAGACTTTAAGCAAATAACTTATTTCACTTAAGAAAAGTAGCCATTGACTCTCGACAAAAACGATTAATAAAATTTATTGGTGTTCGAAATTCGTCGCGTCCGTTACCGCGAACTTTAAATTTTAAATAAACTCGTAGAGATTGCACAAGATTAAAATTTTATAGATGGCAAAAACGGCAAAAGAAACAAGAAAAGCAATAACAACGAAATATAGAGAGAAAATGAAAGAAAACGTCGAGAAATGGCAGGAAGACAAGAAGAAAGAAGCTAAACGAAAGCAAGAGTACCGAAAAAGATTATCGCAAAAAATGAAAAGTGATAGCAATTTATTAGAAAAGAAGAAAGAAAAGGACCGTGTTAGGCAGCAAATTTTGCGGCAAAAAAAGAGAGTAAATAATATTGTTAGTTTGAATTGCGAAATTTACAGCTGTAAGCAAACGATGGGAAAACCAATAAAAAAAGTTGAGCGTGCGTTACCTAAAAACCTGAATAGAAAAATAGCTATCCTCAAATCTTTAGGCAATAAATAAATAAGATTATACCGCAGATTCCTGCCAAAGCTGATTTATTTCTTACATCAGTTTGCTGCGACGTTATGAATGAAAAGTGCATGGCTAATACCTGTGACAGCTGTGTACGCGATATTAAAGACGATCTAGTTCCAATACAGTTTATTAATCAATTTGATACGCAAATCAAATGGAAACAGTGGAGAAAAGTAGACGATCGCATAACTTGAAACTATTGGTCTTTAAGCTACTTAATTCATGATGTAGAGATTCAGCTACCAGCTTTTAAAATGCGTTGTTTTATTAAACGTCACCAACAAAATTACTTTGAAATTAAAAAGAAAAATTTAGCAGCTAATGAAATTGTTATTCCAGTTGATTTTGCTGAAAATTATCGCTTGACATGCCAAAACGAAATTCAAGATGCCCACTTTAGTTATAACCAAGTAAGAGTGTTTACGTGCGTAGCTTGGGTTCTTGGTGAAATCAAGTCCTATGCTGTTATCAGTGATAGATTGACTCACAGTAAATTCGACGTTTACTGCTTTATTTCCAAAATTATCAATATCTTACAAAACCAGTACAAAGGAGATACCAGCATTTATATTTTCTCTGATGGAAGCACTTCCCAATTCAAAAATAAATTTATTCTTTCTAGTATTCCAAGACTTGCAGCTGAATTTCATTGCGGAATCTTAGGGTGTAATTTTTTCGCCACTTCATATGGCAAAGGTGCTGTAGACGGAATAGGTGCCGTAGTTAAACGAAAAGTCTGGCAAATCGTTAAAGCAAGAAATATCATTCTCGGTGATGCCTTATGCTTCTATGAATGTGCTAAGAACAACATTGATGGAGTAAAATTTTGTATATCTCTGAAACACAAATTGATAGTTTTTCTAATCAACTGTCAGAGTTATGGCAAAATGTTCCAAATATCAAAGGAGTTAAAAGTATGCATTGGTTTTCATACTTCGACAGTAAATGTATTGAAGTTGCTCGGACGGCCTATTCATTAAAGAAAATAATTAAAATAGACCATCCTAAAAACTAATAACTTTCTTCTTAATTTTTTAAGTCGTTTCTACTGTAATATTACTTGAGTTTTTATTTTCAATAAAATTGAAGTGCTATAATGAAAAAAATTCTATTTCCTAGCTCATGGAAAATTTTGTCGCGTCCGCTATGTCGCGTCCGTATTTCTTCTATACTCAACTAAAAAAACGAAGAGAAAATTATCATATTTCATAAACCTACGAATAACAGTCATCTGTTCGCATTTATTAACATATATATTGTATATATATAAAAATCCTTAATTTGCTGAATTTTGTATATTTCTGAATGCGCCTCAAAAAAACTTCTATTTTTTGTCGCGTCCGTATCACTTTATAATTGCTTATAACTACGTACTTATTTGTAACAGATCTTTCCCGTATATATTAAAATCTAGCACTCCGTCAGCCCTTTAAAACAATATCTATATATATAAACTTTTACTTTGTCTTCATTGTTTTGGACGCGTCCGTTACCGTGAAAATGCCCATATGTATCTATTTTCATAAAATTTCTTAAAAATCAATTAAATTCTGCTCAAATTTGTAACCGAACTGCTTGAAGGCTGATTAGCCGAAAGACTGAATTTTAGTCAAAACATTTTACATCCATGCATTCGGCCGGTCGGCTAACCAAGAAGTTGCCTTTTTATGTTTATTACATCTTATTTCTATAAACATTCGCTTCTAATAACCAGCTTGCTTTCAAATGGAGCATCGCCGTGCGTTCTTCGATCTATTATAACGAAAGTCTACTGTTGTTGGCGCTCTCAGCGTTCAGCGCTCGGCAACAAGTAAGCAAAAAGTTAAACAATTCAGCTGGCTACGAGTAAAAAATGATTGGTATGCTCCACCGCACCACCGTACCGTCGTACCTCGCGCCACCCCTCACATGGTTTAATTATTTTGCATTCTCTTTTTGTTTAACCTCATTCGTTTACTTGTATTTTATTTTTGCTTTACTTCAGTAAGTTCGAAAAACACGTAATCATCTAAAAAATGTTCGTTGGCTATTTGTTAACAGATTTCGGTGCGCTGTGGGTAGCATAGTTATTGAACAATGTTTAAAAAAATTTGCACATAGTTTGCTAATTTGCCAAATGTCTGCGCGAGAGTAGCTATGTACGAATATATATCTTTGTATATGGCGGTGAGTCCGTGTGCTTGCGAAGTATTCGTATGCGGATAAGTCACATGGTTGTGATAAGAGAGAAAATAGATTAATTTTGGCTAACAGATTGTCGCTAGCCTGACTAGAATATTCATAAACTGGTTTACTAAATTATTCAACAACAACTTCCATTGCCCAACTCGCTTGCGCAACACAACCAACTGGCCCACACTAAATTGAGGATAAATAAATCGAACTTATGGCATTGGCATGCAACCGCTTCCACCCAAAATGGGGTATATGCATGGTGCAAGGACACATCCACGCCCTTCACTACATAGTCATAAATTTGATTTTGCTACTAACTACATTGCAAGCAAAAAAAAAAAAAAAAAATACAAAATTGCGCCTCCGCTTCGCCACTAGAGTATTGTCCATACATACATATGTACGCATATACGTTAGAATCGCTTTGGTTATTTACCTGTCTACTTGGTTAGCTCCGTAGATGCAACAATTTACACCGGGTAATGTAATACAGCACAAGAATAACAACAACAAGCATAGCAATTAATTGTATACATTGCACTTGTAGTGCAATGTTAGTGTATCTGTTAATTGCTTTTCTACTTCGTATTAAAATGGGTAAGAGGGGGCGTTGGAGTGTGCAAACAGGTTCCACGCAAACGCAGCACTTTTTTCCACCTTACTCAGTTTTGTTGTTACGAGTATTCGTACGTCGATTACTTGTGCCCACAATGCCGTCATGGGCATTAACCAAAGTTGGAATGTTTCCAATTTCGACAGTAGTTTATACATTTGTTTGTATGTGTGTATGCATGTGTTGGTGTGCATTCCTTTGCTCGGCATAAAGCTACCTCATTAATTTTTATTCCCTACTGCATTGCTTGCACTCGATTGGTTGGAAGAAAGAATTACTCATAATTAGGAGCGCACTTCGTCGGGATTCGTAATTAGAGGTGAAATAACAATTAGAAATAATGTACTAGTCTACACGGATGGAATTTTTTTATTTTGTAAAAGTTGTTGCAATTTTTGTGGTCACCATTTATTGTTTGTATACTTGCCCTAACCACTATCCATTCATACCCTTACGACCTCTTTGAAAGTTATAAACACACCACTATTTTTTATAAAAATATACTTCATAGCACAACAAAAACCATATAACGCAACGTTTTAACCATTTTATAAAGATTTAACAATTTTATCATGGTATAGAGTTGATTAGCGCTTATTCTTCGCAGCGAAGCGGAAATGGTATCGCTCATTGACCTTTTCATGGCTCTTCGTTTCGATATACCTAAGTATAGGTGTTGGTGAGACAAGTGACATAGGTATTACAAAAAACTTTATACCTAACGAAGAGTATCAAGCGTGACCTGTTGAATATTACTAGGGAAGGTTTCGGTAGTGGAAAAGTGATATCATCTAAGAACATGGAGTTGCTAAGTCTGCAACTCCCAGCTACCCAGAGATGATATAGCCAAAGTCATCAAATTCGAAAAAAGTTCAGAATTGAACTGGACTACTAGGTACACCTGCATTTGAAAGGAAATCCCATTAGTGTACTCTGCACTGGTATACAACCAGATAGCTCGAAGACACCAGAAAGCATAGGCGCTGGAATATATGGCCGCAGAACAAAGCGTTCTGTGCCGTTGGGATACAACCAAAAGAGGTTTAAAAAACGCAAAAGAATAAACTTATAGCGCTAACGGGCACTCTCACTGCATACAACACAGTCATCTGCACACGATCGTGTTATGGCCCACTAATTCTTGTAATTTCTGAGAGCAATCCCAGGAGACTACATTGCACCTTTCCCTTGAACGCAACATTATAGCGCGGAGAACTTTGTGACATCTCGGCATTTCGAAGTCAAAAGAAAGGCACATACGCTCAGTCTAACCCAGCTCTAACCAGAGTTTAATAAGGAAAGTGGGTCTGGACGAGGTATTGTGATGAGTAGAGGGAACGAAAGACCGTGAGGTCGAAGTGCAAACCTCAAATTAATCTGAAATGATAAAGGGAAGAAGTGTGCTAAATCACTTGAAGAGGTCATGTTAAAATTCGATAGTATCATACCAGGCCTATAGAAAATAAATAGATGTCTGACTAGACAACTTGAGCTTTTATTGTTGTTGCTGTAGATATTAATGTAGCAGCATAAATATTCTCCATACATGTTTGGGGAATGCTGCTGGAGTGGCATATATATACCGAAATAAACCCGGGTCGTTCCGGTTACGCAGAACCGACTGTCGTGGGAACATACTCAGCTTTTCGTTTGTATTGGTGAATGATGATTTCGAAAATAGCACACACGCAGCGAACGCTTGTGAATTTGTTATTTGTTCATCAGTGGATGTCAACATACTTAATCCATAAGCTTTAAAAATTCGTGTTCTAGAATTCCTTTCGATAGTTTTTACACTTCACAGATAAGAGAAAAACAATTCCTCGAAAGACGATGTGAGAAAACAATTGATGATTGGTATAGTAAATATGTAGTAAAGACTCCATTTGTGCTAAATGGTAAAATTTGATGATGTTTTAAGGTATTTTGCTTAAGAAAGTCACAGAAAAACTGGACCTGGACTGTCGCATTGAAGTCGACCTTTTGTCCCACATTTTTTGTTCGTTTTATATTCATGTTTGTTATTATTATGTTTTATACATACATACATAAATGGAGAATTCTTAGATGCCAGCACTGGACGGCAAATAATTTTTGTGGGTAGATTTTTCATGACAGAATTGCAGTTGAAGGCCAACCTTGGCCCTTTTGGAAAACTTTTGATATTTTGTGTGTGGGAAATTGGCATCTAAAGCATAATCTTCAGCGCATTAGTTGATGAGCCAAGTAAAAATAGCTTAAGTAAAATAGCCATAAATTTAAAGCATTGGCATTTTAGTTTAACATGTGTCCATTTATTTATTTATGTGCTTTTTTGTGTACACAATTCGTATTTGTATTTGTGTTTATACGCAAAAACACATTCCAGTTTATGGCTTTAATTGTTTATTTTCAAAATAACTTTACTTAAGGGGTTATATACCTTGTGTTTTTCAAAAAAATCAAAATAAATTTTATTTCTTTATCGTAAAGTACAATCCCTTGAGAACATTTTCCAAAAATTTCATAGAGATCTGAGCAATAGATCGAAAGTTACAGCGTTTTAAATTGTGCGTCGTCACGTCCTGAGCGTACGGCCTCATGCGGCGCTTGAAACTTTAAACGCGATTATCTCAAAAACGTGTTTTTCCAAAAATGCTTTTGCGGTGGACGCGATTGCAAAAAAAGTATTCAACCGATTTTTATAATTTTTTTTTTAAATTGTTCGTAATTGATGTCGCCTCTTAGTGAACGATCAACTTTTTTTTTCTTTAAACATTGTAATATCCAATAATAAAAACTTTTATACAATAAAATTATTGCTACATATCTTTAAAAAAAACCCAACTTTCGCTAATTTCACCGGACCACAAGGTATATAACCCCTTAAATAAAATACAACAAGTAATCATTCAATTTAGACACATTGAGTCAGAAAAGTTTTCGACCATTTTTTTTTCAGCGGTTTGCGAACTAAATTGTTTATTTATATATTTTTTTTTATTATTATTTTTTATTATTACTATTTTTTTTTGTTACTATTAGTTTTTTAAATTTAAATCATTTTTTTTTTTTACATAATAATTATTATTTTATTATTTTTATATTTTTATTTTGTTTGTTTTATGTTTTACTTTTTTATTGCTTAGCATAATACACACCCATACTATTTTCTCTTTATTTTGTTTTGTAGCTTTCAAAACTTCACTTATAGGTATATTTTTTCGCCATGTATTCGAGTATATGTTATTAGTTGGCGTACGTAAACTTTTTTTATACACTGTACATAGATTATGAAGTCGAGTGATTGTGTGAGGCGATGTGTCGACTTTAGCACAGATAAAATTAACGCTCTAACTTTTGATGCTTTTCGCACGCTGGTGTAAATTGAGAAGAATTAATTAGATAAGCTATAAATACGTTTCTTCATCTGTAAACATGCTTCAGCGCAAGCTCAATATTCTTCAAATTATCATATTATATTAACTGGTACAGCATTTTACAACAAAAAACTTTGGAATGCAGTTGAAAGCTAAAAATATTGAAAACCGGTTTCCAGTCATTCTGCAGGTCCACACTCCTTATGAACGAAAGTTTTTTATTTTTATCATTTCATTTTGTAATGTCTTTCTTAGTCTAAAATAGTACTTGTTGCTTTTTATAGTAGAGCGCACTAGTGTATCAATGCATCGTTGACTTTCAAATAAATAAATAAAAAATCCAAAGATTTTAGACATTGCTGATGAACACTACTTGGTGACTCCATACAACTATAAATATATGTACAATATATATATGGATATTCAAACTATGGAGAAAACTGAGTGATTGCCACGGTTAAGTTTCTTACGCCAAAAATCAGTATGTTAAAGATGCCATAGGGTTACGATAACCGTTGAACAGGAGAAGCAATTATTCATAAATAGCCTGGACTGTTCAAGCAAGGTAGACAGTGAAGTCAGCACGGCCAGCGCTCACGCCGGCTGATCGTGGCGAAATTAGCCTCAGATATTGTTGAAAAGTCCAAAAACTTGTTTTGGAAGATGCCTGTTCGGAGCAAGAAACGAAAGGCAGAAGTGGTTGGAGTATCAACTATGAAAGGTTTTGAACACCCTCCATGATCATCTCAATATGTTTGAGGCATGAGCAAGATGTGGAATGAGAATGCATACGAGTGTTTAAGCGAGTTTTTTTCATTTTTTATTTATTCTTATTATTTATTTTCTCCATCTGGTATCGCTAGGGGCCAAAAGGTCTATGCGTGGCTTATTGCCAACCAGGCTAACCTAACCTAACCTATTATTTATTTTTATTTTTTTATTTATATTTTATCTTTTTTTATTTTTCCCTTCTTCTCTCCACTCGGGAGTCTCGACAAGACTCAGGCTTGCGTTGTTTTCGTTAATCTATTTTGATTTCTGACAGGGTAGGTGATTAGGTTGCCGCTACCAGTCCTAAATAGTGGGAATGCCCACCTGTCGTTGCTTAGGCACAACGCCTTCTAACCGTTTAGAGCGACATCACATTTTTCTAGCGAAGGATCGCACAGATGGTTGAGGACTTCGCTAAATTTGGTGTGCCTGCGCTATTAAAGCGGTTACCCATTTCCTCTTGCTGGCGCCACTGATGCAATGTGTAACTGTGTGCTATTTCTTTGGGTTTTGCCTGTTTTAGCGGCCACAATGCAAATAATGCGCTGACTATTGTGTGGGAGTAAGGATGGAAAGGATAAGTTTTTGGGTTGAGGAATAATTTTTTTTTTTTAGAAATAGGGTAGGTAAATTTGGAAAAGTGCGAGGGCCGTGCTTTACGTGGGACTCGAACCCACAACCTCTGGGATGGCAGGCTAGTGCACTTATGCTACACTACCGAGGCCATTTTTTACTATAACTTTTTTATTAATTGTATTTTATTTAGAAGGCATCGTGTTATCATTAATATTATTATAATGAATATTTTCTCAATATGACGCTTTACCTTTAGCAACAGTTAAAAGATAGATTCGGGGCCGATGCGTCCGTTCGCATGGGTCTTGCTGCGAAGACAGCTCAGAGTGATTTCGAAATATAAAATCAGCAATCCGTAAAGTCAAGATTGAGTCATCTCTTTAGCTGAAATATTTATTTCCAAAAATGAAAAAAGGAGCTTCGAGGAAAACGATTTTGCTAATGATTGCTGCATGTTTGGAACGTATCGACAATTTTTGAAATTTTTTGATGGAAAGTTCGGAAGTCTTTTATATGGAGAAAACGCACAACATGGCGCAAAATTAATCATCCTCTTATATTGATATTCATATTTGAATAAATTATTTGCTAAATAAAAACAAAATTATTTTGAGTGATGAAAACCTTTATTTTGACTTTCACGCGCTCCTTTGTTTGTATGTTTGTATGCTGCAGGTGTTTAGTTCACAAGTGTCAAATATGATTGACGTTCGACGTCAGTTTGCCGAAATTGTAAATCTTCAAATAGCATGATTAATTTTGCACCACCTTGTACTAAAATTGAATGGGATAAAAAACTGAACATATAGAAGTTTTCTAAAAGTTCTGAAGTTGAAAAAATATGAAATTTTTTAGAAATTCGTTGAATTTTTGTGAATTTTGTACCAGATCTGGAAGCTTGAATTAAAAGGTTTTTGTTATACAATAAACTATATTTTTATAAAAAATGTGAGCACAAGTGTACATACACTTTTTACAATTCTAGCAAAGGTCTAGCTTTGAAGCAGAATAAATCAAACAGAAAAAAATTGTGAACTTTTTCACATCCACTCGCAATGGTTTTTGTTGAATGTCCGGGCTTGCAATCCCACCACCTATCATTTGATATGAAGTTTTAGGTCGTTTACTGCGTATGAGTCCCTCCAAAACGACTTCGCTTTTGCATAGAAGGGTTTTCGGTTAATTTCTTGCATAAGGCAGGCCATTCCATTTCCTCTGTGAATGCCCTGGGAAGAAAATAATGTCAACCCTGTTCGATAGTGTCGAACAACTGTCAGGCTTAGACGTCAACAACCTTAAAACCACACAGAGTGGATATAGTCAAATAACTCTTAAACAAGTTGGTAGCGAGGATGTGACAACAAATTGGGGCGGAAGTGCTAATTGGATTCTGGATGAATCACCACTTCAACTAACCAACAGCTTGCGCAAAACAATGTTCAACACTTCAATATTTCGTAATTAGTAGATGATGTCGACAACAAGAAAGGTTTTCTATCTTTTATAAGCTTTTCGGTATTGAAAACAAATGAATACACAATACAAATGAATACACCTCAAAATGCAAGCTGGGATTGTTTTCTGATAACAATGAAATGAGAGCAAGAAAACGCTAAAAAGTGTATTTTGGCCAAAGAGTTTTAAAAACCCCCTGCGAAAACGAAATGCGCATCTAAGTGGCTGCTCATGTACTGCTGCCTCAAGGTATCAAGAGTATAAAAATATTTTTCACATACACAAAATTTGCATATCTTTTATTTTATAAAATGTGCGGATTACTATTATTTGAGCTGAATTTTTATTTTTGTATAATATGTATATACCGCAAAAATCGCCATAAATGTGTCCTGCGTACCTCTTTCCAAAGGCAGTCTATTAAGAATAATTTCTTTGCAAAATAAACAGACACATGCAGAAAATTCAACCGTAGTTTTGTGACCTCAATCTGCCAACAGCAGCAAAGTTTAATTAACTAAAGCAAACAAAAGACATTTATTGCACCCAAAACACTTGAGCGACTCACAGGCGGGCAAGCGGACGGAGACAAGCCTCCAACACCTGCGTTGAAAAGATGCTTAAAAATTATATGCCTTCTCTAAGGGATCCTTATTAAACAACAATTCATGCGTCGAGCTGTGAAATGACAAAAGCAAAAATAAAAAGAAAAATAACCGAGCAAACTACTGGTGTAAGCATTTTCGCTAAAACAAAAACAACAACTAAAGTGAATATATTTCCTTTACACTTTAAGGCCAAAACGGATTGGCTTAATTTCTGCTTGCCAACTAACTACCCCAACAATGTAGAAAGTTGGCTAACAAACTATGTGCACTGTATGTATGTATGTCTCAAAGTAAGAGTATAAATTTCGTCGTAAAGGCGGTTGGGCGCAGGATAAGCACAAACGCAGGCACAAGCATACAGATAAGCGCCAAGAAAAACTTACAATATATGAATTCCATGAATAAATCAGCCAGTTTATAAGGATGTAAGTATTTTGGTATGTACAAATGTGAGCATGAAAGTGTGTGTGGAAATATGTCCATATGTATGTATGTATGCTTGTCTGTACGTACACGCAAGTATGTGCCCTTGCCCGGCAGTTTGAGCTCTGGAACTGTTGCCGTTTACTGATTTATTTTGCTAGTAGTTTCTCTTGGTCTCACAGCGAGTACACACGAACTTGGACAAGTGCATGCATAATATGTGTGATATACAGTGGCGAAGATGAAAATAGCAGAGTCATTATATTTTATATTTTAGAGTCAAATATTTAGTAAATCTGAACTTTTCATTTTATGAATACAAAACTTTTGATTTTTGATTATTTTAAAGAAAAAGTTTTATCTCTTCTTACACAAAGGAAAAACATAAAATTCCAATTAATACTAAATAACAAAAAACTAAAAAAAAATTAAATTAAAATAAAAAAAAAATTAAATTTAAATTAAAAAAAAAAATAAAACTAAAGAACATCTCATAAAGTAAAAGGTTTATCTCTTTTAACACAAAGAAAAAATATATTGAATTAAATTAATTAATTAACTAAGTTTAATTAATCTTAATTAAAAAAAAATTAAAAAACAAATAAAATTAGAATTAAGACATTTTTTAATTTAAATTAAGATTAAAAAATTAAATTAAGATGAATTAAAAAAGTAAAAAAAAAAATTTATTTAAATTAAATAAAAAAGCTAAAAAAATTTAAATTAAAAATCAACTCATAATTCTCATAAAAACAAACTCAATAGGTGGCGCAAGGGTCTGGAGAAGTAAAACAGACACAATGCACATATTTACGATTGGTTTTAAAACGGTAAAATTGGTAGTAGCGACTCTGAACTGGATATCAGCAGCTTCTTTAAGCTGACGGATTATTGCAATCAGAGCTTTGGAACCAGAGGATGACGAACAACAGTGGATATTTACATTGGTATTAGCCGATTCAAGCTACTGATGAATTTTACCTGATGTGTGATATTTCAACCCGCAATATCCGTAGGTGTAGCGAAAAAGGTGCTACGTCGTCCTTCAGACAGTTTCTGCTGAAAGGACTTGAAGCAATCACAAGTCTCACCGCATAGACACCTAACGGACAATGTCCGGTAAGGATGCCTACCAAATTCGAGAGCTGCAGCTTAGTTAGTTTTAGAAGTTCCTCGAACGCCCCCGATCTACCCTCGACCGCCCCCACACTAGCCCATCGCTCGCTGAGTTGACGCAAGACCTATTTTTCCAGGAGCAAACCACACGTTCTCAAGGGATAGTAGGCGAGTTTTCATCGATAATAGTCACTTGACTGCTAAGGCACAAGACTGCAAAGAGGTTAGTTATAACTACACTTATGAGGCTTTACTGGATTGCGGTACATAAATGCATAGAAGGCAATGTAAAGGCCTGATAAGCTAGACAAAGGATGGGTATGACTAAACGAGTGATATCATGAACGACATAACTACCAATTAGCAGGTACGAACGCCAGGCAATCGGGTGCACGTTACTGGAACGACTCGGATTTATATCCGGTCGAGGACTGTCACTCCAGCAGCATTTCCCGTACATGTATGGGAAATGTTTATGCTTCTGCAACAACAACAACAACTATACAGGAGTTGAAATGTTACAACTTCTGTCTGGTCATGGTCGGACATTTACACACATATGCTCGGACGTCTCATCATCCTCAAGACAAAGCCAACAATGTCAACAACAACAGATAGCGAGGCGGTCGCCATAGCCGAATGGATTAACGCGCGACTACCATTCGAAAGTGCACGGGTTCTAATAGTGACCGCACCTTGGCAGGCAATGACAAACCCCCGAGTGTATTTCTGCCATGAAAAAGCTCCTCATAAAAAATAGGGGGCAAAAACTGTAGGAGGAGGAGCTCGTCCAAACATCCAAAAGCGTGTGAGCGCCAATTATATATTTCTACCAAAATAGCGTCGACTGATCTATGCTCCTTTATTATATACCAGTGCTTACTCGGCTCTATGTTTACCCATTCTTTAATTTGAAATCTAAGAATCTCTGTAAGCTAAGGTCACAGACTAGTTCCGGTCTCATAATGATGTTTGCCGATCCTCCTCTTGTCAGCTCATCGCTTGCCTCATTACAACGAAGTGCTACACCAGTTTATTTTAATTGAAAAAGTTATACTTTTTCCGTTTCTCAATTACTATGCACAGTTTCGGAAAGAAAAATTCATAAGTGGTACTAATATTTTCATCTTCACAGCTGCCTGTATACAAACTTGAATGAATGCCAGATGCAGTCCGTAGTTGAGCCTGAGCAGTGGCTGTGTAACCGGGTGGCGGTATGTGGTAAAAGATAAGAGCATTTAAGGAGCAAGCCACAACATGAAACGTTGTCGACTGAGATTTGCCACATTGGACAAATATTGCATGTAGTAATTGCAAGGAGGTAGGCAAACACGCGCACACAAAGCCACGCACATACTAGCATACTTCTTATGCATGTGTATGTAATAAGCGTGTAATATACTTTGGCATTGTACACTGCTTGCCACGCGCGACACTGCAGATTG
The DNA here is from genome assembly GCF_028408465.1 of Anastrepha ludens. Classification (NCBI taxonomy): domain Eukaryota; kingdom Metazoa; phylum Arthropoda; class Insecta; order Diptera; family Tephritidae; genus Anastrepha; species Anastrepha ludens. The sequence continues at coordinate 111,420,140 of NC_071501.1, read as the reverse complement.
TAATAATGCAGGCTGTGCAGTGCTGGAGCGGAGAATACCGTACCGGAAGAGAAATGTCATGCAGCACAGGAATCTGTTGATAAAGCGCTCGTAAATGTCATATTATATGTAAAGAATTGCTTACAAAAGCTACCGCACAAGCATGTGTTTGTTTTGGAGGTATGTGTGATTATAGTAAGTATGGAATGTGCCACACCTCTTATTCTACTGCCGTGCCACTCTTGTAACAAACAATGGCATTACTGTGACCTGCTCACCGCTCACTGTTCACTGTCAATGCGAGTCAATTCGAAATCCAATTACGTTGCTATTTCTATTATAAAAACGCCGTATGCTTATAAACATACATACTTGGATATGTGGAGTATGGGATCGATGCGTGTTTGTACGTTACATCTGCATGTAGGATAAGGCAAAGGCTACAGCAGCACTTCCGTCACCGCTGGCATGCGTGCTATGCGTTTGTGAAACTTTTTTACTTTCTCATTGATCAAAAGTGGAATAATGTCATTGAATTTTTAAATAACTTTTTTCCATTAACGTTTACTCAAAAGTTAGTTCTCATTTACTGTAAGAAGATGTTGAAAATAGCTAGTAACACAGAGTAGAGCGAGCCAACACTATGCAGGTGCTTAAGCTACAACTTCATACCATGCGATATGGGGGCTGTGGCCTTCAGCAAGCAATTCCTAGAGCTGAATAATAGCCTAGGCAGACGACAGCGTTAATCCGGATTACGTATGGGCAAAACAGGCGGGCTTTCGAGTGCCTGATAAAATAATATCTTTAATACTGCGTGCTACATAAAGGGAAACTGTCTGACCCCTTTGATGTACTTGTACAAAGCGGCGTTCAATTTCAGTAAGATACAAATTTTAAGTTTGTCTAGCAACTCAACTGCAACTGTAAATATGTCGGGCGCACCAGTGGAACGTGTTAAGCAGCTTCCAAGATATGTAAGCTGCAGCTTAAGATGGCAAATCTCGCATTGGTAAAGGTAGAGCCACCTTTGCTATAATGTCTTCCGTGTGGCGCAATAACAACATCAGCGTTCACACAAAAATGGGAATTTTCAAATCTAAGGTAGTGTCGGCTATACTTTATGCTTGCTGTACATTGAAAGGGACCAAATCCGTTACTACGAGCCAACAGGTTTTTATAAATCGCTGTCTGAGGAACATCTTTCTTCTTTGGAGTGGAACTGTCCCACGAATGTTGGTCGCAAGCCTGGTAGACCAAGGGAAGACTTGGAGGCGAACAATTGAAAGAGAAGCTGGAAACATCGGAAAGAGTTGGAACCACCAATTAATGTACATTGCCATAAATCGCACAAGATGGCGCGCAAGCGTGGTTGGTGCCCTATGTCCCACGAGGGATTAAGGAGCGAAGAAGTAGGACTGGTTCAGTTAATTCTGATTAAAATTGTAGTGTGACAGACGTTTGTTGTGTTTTAGTGAACTGCTGATTTGCTTATTGGATAGTTCTGTCAATAAAAGATGACCCGCAGACAATAATTACGGGTATGAGCTGCCCTGGTACTGAGAAATAATTATTTATGTAAAAAAATTTAATGCAATTTCTCAAACTGCTCCGAAATATCAGAACAAACTGCAAACTAGCATTGCATCCAGTCATTCTTTTTTCTTCTCTTTAAAAGATTCATTATTTTTCATTCACAATAGATATTAGCTGTAATTTTTGGCAATGTTGCCATCGAAAATTCGCCTCATCCGCTTACATTATGAAAATTAAGTCCAGTTGTCAATCCTCATTAGTTGCACTTAATTCCTGAGATAATTCCGAATTAAGTCATTAATCCTGATTAACACCACCTTCTGTCTAGGCCATTGTACAAAAATGCTAATAAAACACTCTTATTCTTCCTATTTTTTGATAGACAGTCTTGATGTGAGTTTGACAGGTAGTCAAGTGTGTGATGGTGTGAATACTTGGTCTTTTTGCTGAAGCATATTGGCGGGGTTGCTATACCAAATTAGAATTTTATGCTAATATTAAAAGCAATAGAATATACACAACCAAAAAAATACAAAATAATAGCTTTGACTTGAAAAATTTACAATAACAAATATTTCTAATGTATTTCTTAGCTATAATAATGCTTTTTATTGAGAAATATCTTTATTTTTACGTCATTATTTAGACTTTTTGATACATTTTTTAATGAAATTTAATAATTTTTTATGCAACCCTGTTACATAAAAGAGCGTTTTGGTATCAGGTGATCTCAGCTGTGCGCATTTTTTGACAACCAGCTGAGAGTGTTTTTACTTATGGATCTGTACAATGGTCTAGGCCATAAAGCGTTGAAAGCCACAATGCCTGGGACACATCGTACGGGGTTCTAGCTTTAAGCCGGCACCCTTCAATCTTTGGCCTGCTTCTTGATTCTGTTCTATAAATGAGGAGTCTTGAATGTCAAGGCTTCTTCGAATTGCAAGTGGATTTTGTGAGAATATTTTTTGTGGTAGAAATTTACTCCAAGATTTACCATTGCCTGCCGAGTGTTAACTGGTATAAGAAAACAGGCTTTTTTTACTTTGATTTTCGTTGTTCGTTATCTAGTATAGTAAGCCACATGAAGCACTAAGCGACTTTGGCGGCTGATAATGAAATTTATAATCATCGATAACCAAAATCATAATTTTCAATTATTAGTTTATCATTTATTCATGCATTGGCAACCTCTGTACTTAGTAGGGAGTTGCTTGTATTTTTGGTTTCTTTGTTACAATAAAAGTTTATTATGAATTACCATTTAATAAGAAAAGTATATATTTAACTGCTCTATACTTTATTAGCTCGTACCCCTACGATTTCTTTTCCTATACACCCCGTTACAAAATTATAGACACACCACTATTTTTTTTATAAAATATATAGTTCATACTACAACAAAAACCTTCTAACGCAAGGTTTCAAACTTTGTAAAAATTAAAAAAAAGTAAACTTTTTAATCAGAATTCTTTAAAATTTTCTGTATGTGAAGTTTTATAAAAATTACTATAATAATTGGCGCGTACACTTCTTTTAAGTATTTGGCCTCGTTTTTCTTCCTATTTCTGGCGTGCGTCTTGATATTACTCGACAAATGGAGCGACCTACCGTTTTTAAGCCAACTTATCGCAGAAATACACTCGGAGGTTTGCCATCGCCTGCCGAGAAGCGAACGCTATTATGTAGACAAAGCTTTTTCCATCATTCTGCTTCATGTACGGAGATTCGAATCTACGCACTCCCGAAGTGTAGTCACGCACCAATCCATTAAGTTACGGCGGCCCTTAATAGCCTTTGGTCGGATGAAATTTGAGTCACTTCGTGCTAGGAACCGTTGGTCATAGAAGCAAAAGGCTAAAAAGGCTTTTCGGGTTTAGAGCTGTTTACCTGCTATTCCACCGTAATCCAATGAACACCAATTAATCCTAAATTATTAGGAACTATCTTTGACAGATCTTCGTCTGATGTAAAGCTGGGGAAAAATCATCGATAATCAAAGAGTTAATACAACAATTGAAATTAAATTTTTAGGTTTTTTTTTTATTTAATAATTGGTCTTAATTTATCATCAACTTCATTATCATTAACTTTATTCCTCTTGCCCCTTATTTCAGGCGCTCGCCAAATTCCAAACTTCACAAAAAGTCACCACAAAAACTGGCATCGAACAGGAGGAGTCACTGCTCACCGAAACCGCAGCACTCGAAACAACTTTGAACAGCAAAATTTTAGACTTAGAAAATGACACGAAGCAATTGCGCCACGAATTGGAGCGAGTGCGCAACGAACGCGATCGTATGCTGCAAGAGAACGCCGACATTGGGCGTGACAAGTCGGACAATGAGGCCGAAAAGTTACGTCTTAAGGCCGAGCTGAAGGATCTGAAGTTTCGTGAGACACGCATGCTAACGGAATACACAGAACTGGAGGAAGAAAACATATCGCTGCAAAAGCAGGTGTCAAGCTTGAGGAGTTCACAGGTAAGCGTGATCGAAACAAAATTTAAATACGAAACGAAAAGTGAGTGTAGATTATATAAATACTCTTTACTGTTTTAAGGTTGAATTTGAAGGTGCCAAACACGAGATACGTCGCCTCACCGAAGAGGTGGAACTATTAAATTCACAAGTTGATGAATTGGCCAATCTAAAAAAAATTGCTGAAAAACAAATGGAAGAAGCCTTAGAGGCTTTGCAAGTAAGTGTCGAAACGAAGTTTTCTAATTTGGCTTTTCACTTTTAAAATATCTACTTTGCTCATCCATCTATATATTTTTCGCTTTTACGCTTGCATAGTGTGAACGTGAGGCAAAATATGCACTCAAGAAAGAATTGGATAGCCATTTGAATCGTGAATCCATGTACAAGATAAGCAATTTGGCTTATCTACGTAGTAACATGGATGACAACATCAGCGCCAATAGTGATGGCGAAGAGGAAAATTTGGCTTTGAAACGGCTTGAGGCCGACTTGACTACTGAATTGAATGCAACCGATGGCACCAAATGTGATCTCTTCTCGGAGGTGCATCTCAATGAATTGAAGAAGTTGGAAAAACAACTGGAATCCATTGAGAATGAGAAAATGTTACTCACTGCGAATTTACGAGAGGCACAAACCAGTTTGGATAAATCACAAAATGAAATACAAAATTTCATGGCTCGCTTAGCGCTCCTAACTGCACATGTCGATGCACTACTACAGCTGAAGAAACAGCTGGATATCAAGGATGATTCCATGGAGGCGGTGAAGCGTCGCAATGATGAGCAAAATGTGCGACAACAACTATTGGATATACTCTCACAGTATAATAGTTGGTTCACACTCTCTTCCAAGGAGATTGACGGTCTCAAGACTGATTTGGTTGAGCTGCAAAAGGGTTTCAACTACACTGACGCAATGACAACCCTTCGTAATGAGGTCACAAATTTGAAAAATAAACTGCTTGCCACCGAGCAGAAATCACTAGACCTGCAAAGTGACGTGCAGACACTCACAAGTATTTCACAAAATGCCGGACAAAGTTTGGGTTCGGCACGCTCCACTTTGGTGGCCTTAAGTGATGATTTAGCGCAGCTGTATCATTTAGTTTGCACGGTGAACGGTGAGATACCGACACGTATTATGCTCGATCCAAAGAGTGATGACATGAGGTATGTTTAGATAAATTTTTATACTTTTCGTTATTTCATTACTTTTTTCCCCCTTTTTCCAGTTTTGAAAACGATTCGCTTACTGCCATACAGTCGCAGTTCAAGTCCGATATTTTCACTTCCCGCTCGCATACAATTGAAGATCTGCAAGGACTTGCCGATTCTGTAGAAATTAAAAAGTATGTCGACACTGTGGGTGATCAGATTAAGCATTTGAAAACCGCTGTGGAGCACACAATTGAACACAACAAAAACAAAGTGCGCGGTGATGTTACTGAAGGTAATTATTGTGCACTTCAGTAGGGGATATGCAATTTTTACATCTACTTCTTTATTATTCTTTTATTTACTCCGCATAGCTGACAAATATAACCGCGAAGAAGTCGAGGAATTGCAAGAACAAATCGTACGACTCAAGGGCTTGCTATCACTCAAACGTGACCAAATCGCTACATTGCGTACTGTATTGAAATCAAATAAACAGACCGCTGAGGTGGCACTCACCAATCTCAAATCGAAATACGAAAATGAGAAGACAGTGGTCAGCGAGACAATGGCCAAATTGCGAAATGAGCTGAAGATACTCAAAGAAGATGCAGCGACATTCTCAAGTAAGTAGTAGTGAATATAGGAAGAAGAGTAGCGAGAGAGAGAGTAGGACTGCTATTTTCACTCCGCTCAGGCGCAGGGCGAAAATCAAATTCAAAATCCGTTTGTGCTTTGAAAATTGAAGAAAGTTAGTTAATCCGGGGCTTGTCGCTAGGGAAATACAAACACAAACGGTCGCAACCGGGTAAATATTACCATGGTATACCATGTATAATTAATTAAATATTTATTTTACGTAGGAAGCGCGTCTTTTGTTTCTATGCAGAAAGGTACTTGAAGCGGCAGGTCACGATATTTTGTGGGAAAAAAGTTAGAAGTGATTTTATTATCTGTGTAATATTTTTACTCAGTAACGACGAACGCCGGTTTAAAAAAATCCAATTAAATGGAGAGTCATTAAATTGCATTATGAAAAAATTTAACAGAAAAAAATATTTATCCGAATTATTCAAATTTTTCAAATACACCTTCCCCCTTTCAAATACAGCTCCCCCCTCCCATTTGTGGTGTGTGTCTTAATGTTGTTCCACAAATGGAGGGACCTACAGTTTCAGGCCCACTCCGAACGGCACATATTTTTTATGAGGAGCTTTTTCATGGCAGAAATACGCTCGGATACTTTGCCATTGCCTGCCGAGAGACAACCGCTAGTAGTAAAAACTTTTTCATTTTTGTGTTCCGTGCACGAAGATTCGTACCTGCGCACTCCCAAATCGTACTCACGCCCCAACGCATACGGCTACGGCGGCCGCCGTTAGTGAATTAATTTTAGCCGATTCTTTAACACGGAATGATATCAGAGACGAAGCAAATGTAACTCTTTAAAATTTAAATTATTAAAATAGGCGTGGCACCGCCTACCTAAGTTTATTTGAGGTCCTTTTAATATATATGAAGTTGGATTTCGCCGAACTTAGACGACTCTTCTATACTTGTTTGTTTATGATTTTATTACAAAAATTCTAGATTACTTTTTACCGCTTCCTCTCTTTTAGGTTTGCGCGCCATGTTCGCCGCGCGTTGCGAAGAGTACGTAACACAAGTGGATGATTTGAATCGCAAATTGGAGGCAGCTGAAGAGGAGAAGAAGACGCTGAATCAGCTGCTGCGTCTGGCTGTACAGCAGAAAATTGAATTGACTCAGCGTATGGAGGAAATGGAAATTGATCGGTGGGTGCCCATGCGACGTTAGGCTATATGCCTTTAAAGTGTATATGCCTAGAAAATCAGAAAAAGAAACAAAGATATACTACAATCAAGCCAACAAAGCGCAGACAATTTCCCCCTGCCCCCCATAAATTATATGCTCGAATACGGTTTTTTAAATCAGAAATGTGCGTGTGTCCGCGTCCAAAATTAGTGCTTAGTGCTTGCTATTCACATGTATATATATATCTATATATATATTTCTACAATAAGTATTTTGGCAAACGCATATTTTGTTTTGTCGTTTATCCTGTTTCCTCCACCCTGCCAACGAACATTAATTTAGCCTGTACGTTTTAATTGTGTCCATCTTACGTTTAACTTTACCAACAACTATACACTTTAAGCCGTATTTCGAATTGGTAAGCCGCAAAAAAAATTATGACAAAGATGCTTATATATGGATTTGTAAAAAACCAGAAAAAACACGATGATTATATAAAGCATGTTTTGTAAAATACGAATGAAATGCTTTTGATGCGTCGCACAACAACAGAAAAAATACTCGGTTATTGGTCACAAATGAACACTGTAAATTATAAAAAAAAAAAAATGCTAATGAAAGTTGAAGCAGTTATTGAGCGAACGATAACATTTATTGCTAGGAAAAATTCAAGTGCTAACACATTTTTGAGCAGAGGTCTTTTATATGCATTACAACAACGGAATATTTTCGAAAATGTAAATTAATACCAAAAAGCAAACCCTCCACATTACTATGCATTTTATATACTTAGTCTTGCCATAAAGAATTCTGTGACAAATTTTACAATACATACGGCGAGAACAAATTCGCAGAAAAAAGTTCTGTTAGTTTTGCTTTTGTTTGTACGCATTGTCTATGCATACATTATACTTAGTTTCGTGGTGAATTTCGCTTATTGACAATGGAGTGGATGATTGCATTACAACGGTGTAGTGAAAGTGCAAGTGAGGTTTACGAATTGCTGAAAAAACTTAATATTTCGAGAATGTTTGTTTACCGCACGATCAATCGCTTTTCACAAACATCTGAAGTGACAGACAGAAGAAGAAGTGGTCGTCCCCTCGTGGTTCAAACCAGTGCTATAAAAGCCGTTCGAGAAAGAATTCACAGAAGTCCCCTTAGAAAGCAGAAATCGTGTCCAGGGAAATGAATATATCGACGAGATCCGTGTAAAGACGAGTTAGAGATGATCTCCACATAAAAGCCTTCCGTCGCTTAACCGGTCATCTTTTGACAACGCGCTCGAAGACAATTAGACTCGACAGATGCAAGTAGCTTCTTCGGCGGCACGCGGTGAACGGTCATGAAAATAACCTTTTCTCATATGACAAAATTTTCACTGTTGAAGAAGTTTTTAATAAGCAAAACAATAAAGTGAATGATAAAACTTCTAAAGATGCAAAAAATGTTGTTCTAAGAGTTCAGCGTGGCCACCATCCAGTCTCCGTTATGGTTTGGTGCGGAGTGTCTTGTAAAGGCGTTACATTGCTTAATTTCTTTTAAAAAGGGGTAAAGACCGAGGCAAAAGTGTACCAGAGGAATGTTTTAGAAGGCGTTGTGTAGCAGTTGAGCAGTACTCTCTTCAATGGAGAGCGTTAGATCATCCAGCAAGATTCCGCTCCAGCTCATAAGGCACGCAGCATAACCACGCAGCAGTGGCTAAAAAAAATCTTCCTGGGTTCATAGCCGCAGAAGATTGGCCGTCTGGAAGTCTAGATCTGAATCCATTGGACTACAGTTTGTGGTCAGAATTGGAGAATTTGGCCTGTCGAAGACCTCACAGAAATTTGGAGACTCTAAAAAAATCTTTGGTTAAAGTTACGAAGTCAATATCCATGGAAAACGTGCGTGCTGCAATAGCTGAGTGGCCTGACCTAAACGTTTAAAGGCTTGTGCAAAAGCGAATGGTGACCATTTTGAATGAAAATTGGAATTGTGTTTTTTTTTTAATATTTGCAAAATATTTATATTACTAACTGCATTAAAAAAAAGTGTTATAATTTCATATTGATAACGAACTTAACTTGTAACAGAACTTATGGCAGGACTAAGTAGAAGACGCTGCATGTGCTTTTGTTTTGTTTGTTTAAGAAAATCTTATCTACCTCACTTCTAAAATGTCTCTTCTATGAATAACAATTAACTATTTTGCACATTTATTTGCCTTTTACGCTTATTAATTAAAGAAAATCTGACATTTTCTCCATTTTACAGAGAAACTCGTTTCGCGCGTCGTTCGATGCCTCCACAACGCGGCAGCAGCGGCAAATCGTTCTCGTCACGGCCCTCAACACGCAATCCGACTGGCAGCAATCAGAATCAATTCTAACATAAAATAAGTGTGCAGCGAAAACTTTTAGCCTTAGTTTATACACTGCTTAAGTTATAAAGTCATTTTTATGCAAACTGTCACACAGTCTCGTGCCACTTCTACGGTAATGAGGTATCTTATATTCACCACAGCAAAATATTAATGTGTAACGTGTTAAATTTTAGGAAGAAAGATAAAAATAGGTACGTTTTTTATACAAAGACATGGGGGGAAATGAAAATGCACACAAAAAACAACAGATGTTTTTTCCCGAAAAAAGCACAATGATTCTGAAACTTTGAATGATTTATGACAAGTTGTGCTTGCGAGACATTTTCAACTCCTATCTGCGTACGAAAAATACTTCCGCCCTTAAAATGAAGGCACACAATGCATATAAATGCGTAAAAGTGACTGCAATCAATTAATTTGATTTTATCAACTTTGTATTAATCATTCAAATAGCATACAAAGCAGGGTCTTTTTTTATAATACTGTATATTCTAACGGCACAATTGGGGGTAAAAGTTAATTTTTAAGAATTCTCAGATGACGGCATAACTAGCATTGAATAATGCATTGTAGCGCCTGGTAAAAAATGTCCAATTTTTTTTTATTCAACATTGGACTACAAATTTCAATAGATATCATGGCGTTGGCGATGGTAAGCAACATAGAATTTGTAGAATACTGTCAAGTGACTTGCCACTGGGTTTGCTTTTCTGCTGGAATTTAAACAAAATTGCTGCTCAGATGCATGGCACGGCCTTCAAGGCTTAAGCTAATCGCTAAAACAAACCTTCGCCCTGTGAGTAATGGCATCAAAGATTTAGAAGTGGTAAATCTACGACCCAAAGCAGCCGTCAAAATTAACTTCTGCCCCCAATTTTTTGAACATTAATATATTATATATGTTTTTGTTGTTTTTGCACACAGCTGTACCAGTTTACAACAAATGAGCAATTTGCAGAAAGAATTTAGGTACACAATATATAATATTTATTTTCCATATCTGAAGTAATAATAATTTTTTTTTTTCATAACCCGCAAATTGTGCGCCATTACTTTAGTACGACTTCGCGTGTGGTGGATTTTTGAGCTAACACTAAGCCTACGAGATCGGATGTTTAACCCTCCATTGGTCACACGGGTCTGATCAGACGTTTCTGAAAATTTAATTTTCTATCGATTTATGGAAATAACCTTTTAAAAAGGATCCTCGAACAGAACGAAAAAAGGCCAGACCCGGGTGCCCAACCGAAGATTTTAAAAAAGGTTTCCAACGGAAGTTTGAATTTAGTTTACTTGGTGAGCGGAATTAAACTTACACTGAAAACTGTTCCTTAAATATTTTTGAAAACGAATGAGCTTAGAGCTGTTGATCACTTGAGCACTAAAAACTGAAATTTACATAAAGCGCTCTAAACAGCAGCGAATTTGGACAATTTTGACTTGCAATAATAAAAGAAAATTTTTTTATTAATTTTTCTAGTGGAAACCAAGCTGAGGTGAATATTTAAACGGCGTTCAAGCTTGGGGCCAGTTTTTCAGTGCAAGTTTCGCTCTGTTTTCCTGGTAAATGTCAAATTTTGAGAAGTTAACGTCTTGAGCACATTTCACGTCCGGGACACGTCATGCACTTGTTTGCCCTAGGTGCCAATGACGTGTTTTGTTTTTATTAATCTTTCTTTGATTTTCAATTCTAATTACCTGAAGTCATCTTAAGACTCAGTATTTCACTAATATTTTAGAAATAAATGAATTCTTACGTAAAATGTACGGCTTTTACATACAAATCCAAGCAAACAAAAATTCAATCCGTTCCACATGCAAATATAATATTTTCTCAAATAAATCCGTACCCAAGTGGTTGAACTCAGTTTAAAAATTCACCACCGTTAAAGCAACACCAATGTGCCTCAGTAAAGCTGGTAAATAGCGCTGAAAAATCTGGACGATTAAAATGCATTTGTTCGGCACTTTTTAACTTTCTTCAAAAGCTCAAGCAGTGCAAAAAGTGTTTCAAACTTTTAGAAAATCACCAAACACTTTGAGTATCTCTCCGGAATACTTAATGATGTGCAATAAGTATAAACGAGTTGAGATGCACCTGTATTCTGCTCGAAAAAATCGGAGGTGTTCTAGAAAAACGTTTTTCTTCATTGTTTTGGGTATCCTATTCAACATCTTGGCGCACAAGTAACTAGCATATCTTTTTCTAAAACATAAAATTTTAATTATGACCAAGCGAATAGGAGAGAAGTGTGGATTATCACTATAAGTTAGCTCTCGATAGCGACTCTACGCCTCTTCTATTCGCCGCTTCTCTGCTCGGCTCACTTGACGAAAAATTTGCCTGTGAAAGTTATGGAGCAAAATACCCCGCTAGCGATTGTTGTTATAGGCCTCTTCTATTCGCCACTTCTCTGCTCGCTGTAACTCTGCTCAGCTCATTTGATGAAAAATTTGCCTGTGAAAGCAACAACAAAGCTATCGAGCACGATCTTAAGCTAGCGAGTATGGTTTTATCTAATAAAACTGGTTGAACTCACTATTTTCAGTGCTGCGAAATCTCTCTTCTGATATTAGGAAGTTTCATTAGACCGCATTCATACAGAGCAAAACTTGTTGCTTCAACTTTGCCAATTCTCTGTTGGTGTTGCGCATCGCGTTCAAACTCCGGAAATTGTTTAGTTTTTGATCTACAGTCAACTAAAACACTGAGAAGAACGTGAACTCAAAGAGTGTTCGCAGAGCACGAGCAACGAGTTGAAGCAACAAATGTTTCCTTGTATGAATGCGATCTTACTAATTCTCATTAAGTGTTTTCAAATTAATATAATTTTAGGCAGCTCTATTCCAGCGGGGCCTAGATATGTTTATTTATACTAGTTGTGTTATCTATTTGCCACTTGATAGCGCTTGGCTAAAAGAAGAGGCCTTCTTTAAAAAAAAATGATTTCCCCCTACTGAACCAAATGCATTCATATAACAGCCCACACATTTAAAAACTTATAAGAGTTCCTTTTCAGACCTGTTCTACAAACCGCTGGGAATTGTACCCTGTTTGTGGCCACCTTTAGCAAAAATAAGAGGCCTTCCATAAAAAAATGATTTCCCCCAACTGAGCCAATTGTATTCATATAATAGCCCACACCTTTAAAAAGAGTTATAAAAGTTCCTTTTCAGACCTGTTCAATATTTAAAATTTGACTGATTTAGTAAGCTAAGATTTCGTATGTTACTACTGTTGGCACATAGAAGAAGATAGCAAACTACAGCAGCACCAAATTGCACTACGGGTTCCTACGACAGTCGGGGTTCTACGTTACTGGCATGACCAGGATTTATTTCGGGCAGCATTCCGTAAAAATGTATGAGGAATGTTTTAAGCTATCACGACAACAACAACAACAATGTTGATCAGATGCTAGCTCACATGACTGTCAGTTTTTTGTTAGGAGAAGCGCACGACGCCAAGTCAAGGCATTAAACGTTTACAATTTTGGTGAAACCTTTAATTTGTTTCTTAATATTTTTTCTGCATACATTTTCTCATTTGTGTTGTTAGATTGAAAGAAAAACCTACTGTGTGCAATTTTGTATTTTTATTTTTTTGTTGTTTTTGTTTTTTGTACTATCGCATAGCAGTTATGTCTGACACTATTGCTACTGTTGAGTTGTTGGTCAAAGATAACTAATAGTATTGTTTAGAATGGTTTGTTACTTACATTTGCTTATATATGCATATATAATAAATTTAATTATTATTAAGAGATTTTTTCTAATATACATGCAAACATATATTTATAAATACAAAACTAAGTTCCATTATCGCTCCAAAAGCAGCTAACCGCATATTAAATGTATTATTTCAACAGAATTAAAAGCTAACCGAAACAAGAAGAAAAAAAAAACATTTTGAAGTGCACTTTATATTTTTTTTCTTATACAATGAAAAATTCCTTTCTTCGGATCGCAGCTGTACGCTAAAAAAAAATTATTGTATTGAAATATTTATGTTTTAAAAAGTTAATATTTGCGCATTGGAAATTGTAAATGTAAAAGCAAAACGCAAAACGCAAAAAGCAAAAATGAAATTTATGATTAGAAATTTATTATAAAGCGAAAACTTGAAAAGTATTTATTTGTAAAGCAGCTTTAGAGCAGCGTACATTTTTGTATGACTAAGCCAATTAAAAAAAAAGAGACAAAAAACATTCGTAGCGCTCATGAGCAGCATGAAAAGTGTCAAGTGGCTGCTGGGAATTTCACTATGGACTTCTAAGAATGTGAATTGTTTGCAATTCATATCAGAAATTCGCTGGCATTCATTTACCACTTGTGCAGGCTGTTCACCGCGTGCGCCCAATTAAATCCATACATACAAACATACAAGTATGTGTGTGTATTTAATCACCGCGTCGGGGCGCTTAAATTAGCAATTTATCCAAACCTACTTACTATGCATACATATATAGTTAGCCGAAACACACAGCCACACACACAACATCACAACTGTGAGCGACAACGCTTGGAAAGCTGTAGCACTGCACAACGTCCCCTGCAGACACGCGCACACGCTTGGCTTGGCGCAAGTGCAGCTGTATTCCTAGTTAAAAGTAAATAAAATGAAAAATAAAAATAAAACACAATTATTTGCATAAGTAATTTATGATATAACTATGCTAAAGATATTATTTAATAATACTTACGAAAAATATTTTGTTGTAGGCAAATATGTTGTATAAATAATCAAATTAAATTAGTTAAACAAAACTTAAAGAAAACCAAATAAAAACCTAAAAAATACTAGTACACAAATACATAAAAGCTATATAATATATAACGTCCAAGGAAGCAGAAAATTAATTCGATTAATATAATTTTTTATGCAGCAGCACAAAGCTAAACCCGATGTTTCATAGAAAGTATGGACAAGGTGGCGCAAAATTAATCATCCAATTGTGTTTTTGAATAACCTTTTTACGAAGTACAACAACAAATCGTTTTGAGTGATAGAAATCTTTACTTTGGCGCAAAATTAATCATCCAATTGTGTTTTTGAATAACCTTTTTACTAAATACAACAACAAATCGTTTTGAGTGATAGAAATCCTTACTTTGGCGCAAAATTAATCATCCAATTGTGTTTTTGAACAATTTTTTTACTAAATACAACAACAAATCATTTTGAGTAATGGCAATCTTTACTTTGGCGCAAAATTAATCATCCAATTGTGTTTTTGAACAATTTTTTTACTAAATACAACAACAAATCATTTTGAGTAATGGAAATCTTTACTTTGGCGCAAAATTAATCATCCAATTGTGTTTTTGAACAATTTTTTTACTAAATACAACAACGAATCATTTTGAGTGATGGAAATCTTTACTTTGGCGCAAAATTAATTATCCTATAGTCTTTTTGAATAACTTTTTTACTAAATACAACAACTCATTTTGAGTGATGGAAATCTTCACCTTGGCGCAAAATCAGTCATCCAATTTTGTTTTTGATTACATTTTTTACTAAATACAAAAACAAATCATTTTGAGAATGAAAATATTTATTTCGACACTCACGCTCTCCATTGCTTGTCTGTTTGTATACTGCAATCTGCATCTGTCTAGCTCACAAGTGTGAAATATGATTGACGTATGTCGCTCTCAAAAATTATAAATCTTCCGATAGGGTGATTGCCCTTTTGCATCATTCGACGAAATAGTCCGTGGAAACAAAAACTCTTTTCACCAAAAACGGAATAATCCGGAATAAATTATTTTTGTTGTTAAAGTTTGAGGAAAATAAATAATTTTGGTAACCCTGAGACATTCTTTTTCATTAGAATAAACAGTAAACGTCTTGCCGACGCAAGGTATTTTGAGTACATCGCGCATTTCGAGCGGTGATGCAAAAGGGTTCATTTTGCGCCACCTTGTATGTACCATGAACGTTGTACGTTTTTAAAAGCATCATTTTTTAATGTTTGTCAAGCCTTCTTCAGTGAAAATAGGCAAATGAAAAATTAAATACTTATTTGTATTACGCGTGCGTTAAATTGAGAGTGAACAAGAGCTATCATCATTAAGGTAGGGTTGCGAGGGCAGATCGTCCGATTCCCAAAAAGCTGGCCAAAAGTCGAAAAAAAAGTTTCTAGATAGAGTTTTTTTTGTCTTTGGGTTGGCTACAGTAATGCCTTGAGTAGTGAAAACCGTTCATAGCAACGTCCTGTACCCTAAGTATCCTCTGTATTTTCAGTCGCAACGTGGCCTTCGTTTGAGCATCGTATTACTGTCGATGAATAGTGAAAGTTGTACACATTTGAAAGATTTTGTAATGGAGTAAATTGAACAAAACCAAATGTGGAATCATCTTCGGAAGGTTAGTAAAATACGAGAAATCTTATCTTTAGTACATATCAATACCTCGACACAAAATTTTTAGCTGCAGCAATACGTAGATACATTTTTTGCAATTTTTTTTTATAAAATTTGAGTTTTCAAACTGTATAGTAATACAACGCCGTCATATGCTGCTTTGAAACCTATTAAAGGTTACTCAAAAAAGTAATGGTTACTGAATAAAACAAGATTCAGCTGCTACCACTTGCTACCTTGCGACCCCGAAAACATATAAATTTACATGCATCTTGATTATGTTCTAGAATATACGCTATTTCACGTGAGGGGGTGGCCAATAGGGGTGGAAGGGGGTGGATTTTCAAAATTTTAAGATCAAATTCGTAATCAGCGACCCCGACAACCCCCGAGTAAGAAATTTTGAATCAATTACTTAATTTTTTGAGTTTTGGCCAGCTTTTCGGGAATCGGCCGCACTGTGTGCCGGGAGGAACGCCCAGGGGAAAGAATGAAAGTATACACATTGAAAAGCACAAGTTGATTGAAACGCCATAACAGTTGCGTCGACATAGAATTTTTCCCTAGCCTAAAGGTGCTGACTCAATGCAGGTTGGCTTTGCTTGCTGTACTTGTTTTGCTTGGGTTTGATAACTTGTATGACTAAATAAGCTCTTTGAACGCTGTCATAACAATCAGATGATTCATAAAAGAGAAAAGGTAACAGAGATGTTAACCATATTCAATTACACATAATACATTTTTCAATCATGAATAAATATTGCGAATTTTCCTTTTAATAGTAAAAATATACAAGGCAAGACGCCAATCACGCCAACGACGAAAGTTTTGGGTCTTATGTCAAAAGCGCTGCAAATATGTAGATAATTGAGCTATTTGAAACTACGCCGTACTTCAGCGCTTCAAGCAAATTTGCTATTTGGCCTCATTTCACATATTTCAGTATTGTTATATTTATTTTTGACAGTTTTCGAAGCCAAACAATCAAAGGCAGTCTGCATTGGGCCAGCACTTTAAGGCAGCCGACAAGTGTAGCAGTCGAAGCAGCAGATTTCCCAACTTTCTGTAATAATTTTCTGCTCTTACTAGAATGACTGGTGAGGTTAGTTTTTTCTTTGGAAAAATGTTAAACATTTTAGTGAATTTTTTAACTTTAATCGACTACTTTACGAAGTGAGAATATATTTGTAGAATATTTAATCTCCAACACTGCCTTTAAGAGCCTTTTTGACACTCTCATTGAGAAGTGATATTTTAACCCTTTGAGCATTAATACAAAGAGTCAATGCGATAGAAAGGTAATAGAATCTCACGGTGAAAAAAATTTAGAAATTGTGGCCAATATCAGACCGTTAATCTGCTCTCGGCGTATTTAAAAGAATTAGCTGATCGGTTGACGTAACCGGGCTCATGATAACGGTTTGTTTGCAAAGAACTGAGATTGTGTTGGTGCTGAACAAAAAAAA
This sequence comes from Anastrepha ludens, assembly GCF_028408465.1. Lineage (NCBI taxonomy): Eukaryota > Metazoa > Arthropoda > Insecta > Diptera > Tephritidae > Anastrepha > Anastrepha ludens. The sequence goes on along the minus strand of NC_071501.1, from coordinate 111,403,014 downwards.
AATCAACGTAATAATCACTTATCTTACTTTGGTACCGTCTAAATAACGACTAATTGGACGAGTGTGTGAATACGTGTGAAATTCGTTTAAACTAAGTGTTCAAACACACCACAGTTAAGCTCGCGCTGAAAAACTGGCATTGAGAAATAAAGAAATAATATTGTATAAAAATTTAACCAAAAAAAAAAAAAAAAAACAATAGTGTAGACATTAAAACTCAGTTTTTTTAAGAAAATATAACCTTTGAAAGTGAAATGATTTTCAAAAAGACAATTGATCAAATGGTTGACTTTCCCGGGATCATTGATTCTGTGCTATCGCAAGGATTTGCTATTACATAAAGATTATATGTACATATATGTATATATATTCGATTAAAGGCCGTCAACCTAGAGAAATTTATTTGTTGAAGTTTGTTGCCCACCGCTTTCTGCTTTACAGCTGCAATCACTTTTTGCAGCTTAAAGTTAGGGCTTCAGATCGCAACGCACTTTCTATGGAACAGAAAAGGTTTAGCGTGCAAGTAGTTTTTTGCTTTTTATGATGGGAAGAAATGTTCTTTTTTTTAATATGAAAACTATTAGCTGCTGAACTTGCAATATTGCAGCAAGCGAAGTCCATCACTAAAATAAATATGCAATGCCTGAAAGTATGCAACATAATTTTTATTTATTTCTATTACAGTAATGGCTAGTAAATTATACTTGAAACTTTTTAAATACAACTTTATTTTCAATAAGCGTGTTCTATCTTTAAAATTAAAGAAAAAAAAAAATATTGATATAATTAAGATAAAGCATTTTTTGTTTCTTTTCTTGATAATTTTGACTATGAAATTATTGATGGTATAATATTTTTTATTTATTGTATGTAATAACATGATCAACATAATTAAAGGTGGTGTGTCATTAGACCAACAACAATATTTAGTACGTTTGATTCTCAAAGAAAAGTATTAGAAAGTAGAAAACAAAGAATGAGTTCGCTTGCGCTGAACTGACAGCCGCATGGACACGGCGAAATAAAAAAAAATAAATCAGCTGATTTACCGATACCACCTTTAAAAGATTCGTCTCGATTTGAAGATAGAACACCCTACTGAAAAGCCTGCTTAATTAACCGTTTTGTAGAAAGTATGACGACCAAGCACCTAATAGGAGTGTAGGCGCGAATTATTCATTATTTATTTTTTATTTATGTCTTATGCACTTTATATTGACAAAACGTTGTCTCTAAAGTTGGCGTTTGACTTCTAAACGCCAAATTGCTGCTTCTAAGCGCCACTTTACTCTGACCAGGAGCAAAGGTTTTTTAATATTTTGATGTAAAATATTTTTTATTTTTTCGTTATCAGTTTAATATATGTATATGTGTGACAATTTTAAATCGTATACATACATACTTTATATACTTACATCTGTATTTGTAAAATCACCTGAACACATTTTGTACTCATACCGAGCCATTCAATGGAATTTCGTTGAAGTAAAACTCTTAAGAAAAACTAACGAATATTATACGCATTCGCATTTGTTCTAAACTATTTACGTATATTACATATACTCTATTACATAAATATACTCTATACATACTATACATCGGAGAATACAGTGCAATATGCACTTGAACTACTTATTCAAGATTTAGAATATGTTTTGTTGAAAAATTGAAATTTGGTGTTTTTTAATTATTACTAAACCACAAAAAACTCTTTTGATGAGATTTGAAAGCCAATACGAGCAACATTTTGAAAGTACACAGTTGAAAAAATATACTTCAACATAATAAAATACTTTCATAGGTAAAAATTTTCACGTTAACTTTATGGAAATTCCCCAAAAAAAAGTTTGAAATTATTACACAACTTGAAATTACTTACATATACGAAAAACTTGTACTTCGAAATTAAAGCAGTAAAAATGATTTTAGTGTAAGTAAATTTTACCGTCCCTTTTTGAATTAAAAGCCGAGTTTGTTTTAAGTCCAAAACTCGGTGAAGTGAAGAAAATATTTATTGCAAACACTGAAAGTTGATGTGATATGCTATCAAGAAACAAGTAAAAAATACAGGATACGCAGCCAACAACAATAAAAGCAGAAGCAGAAAAAAAAACAAAAAAATAAATAAATAAAGTTGAAATATTTGGGAAAAAACTTAACCTATTTCCTCAAGCATTTCTTTATTCAAACTACATACATACATATTTGAAATAACAAAAACAAAAAAAAAACGAAATTGTAAAAGAGCCCTAAGCAAAACATAAATAAATAAAAATAAAATTACATAAATAAATATAAAGAAAAATATTTTCATACTTGCATTAATGAGTATACATATACATACACGTATGTATGCATGCATAAAACACATACATGCACACATAAATATAGAGATAACAAAAATGTTTTTATTGATGAATAAATTAAATATAATATTAAAGTAGGTGCATAAAAATTAACCAACAAAACACACACACAAACACACCCACACACTTATAAATAGGATTACCAAAAACAAAAACTCAAAATTTAGGCATGCGATAGATCAACAAAACATAAATACATACGAGTGCATGCCCACGGCAGTCGGTTCTACGCTACCGAAGCGACGCGGATTTACATCCGTGCATACAGTGCCGGACAAAAGTATAGGCAGAATAAGCTTTCCCCATTCATTTAAGGAATTACAACATTTGCGTATTGTTCTCCGTTTTCGTTTCAATTACATGTTATTCATCCATTAATTAAATTTTTATACCTGGTTTTATATTTCGTATATTTGTTACGAGAAAGGTGATCGAATCTAAAATGTAAAAAATGTGAGCTTTCATGGGGACAAAAGTATAGGCACAATTTTTCACAATTTCTTTTCCCATTTCAAACACTTTGTGTATAGCTAGCAACTCTTTTTTACAAAACATATGTTCTAATATACCGTTACTTAAATTTACTAGTTTTGTGTGCAAGGTTAGTGAAAATTAGTGCGTTGTGTAAGATTTTCCGTCACAATGAGTCCAAAGGGAAAGAAAATCGCAGAATCACAGCGTAAAAAATAATAATGTATTTGCATTTAAAAGGAAATTCGCTTGCGGAGATCGCAGAAATGATGGATCGAAGCCGTTTCACCATACGCACTATTGTTAACCGCTTCAAAGGACAAACGAATTTCACAAGTTCGCAGCGAAGTGGTCGTCCGCGCAAATCAACAGGCCGAGAGCGATCGCAAATTGTGCGAAAAGTGATTCGAAAATTACATGAACGCAAATCGCGGCGGGGCTAATACAAGATTTTGGCAAAGAAGTCCATGCCAAAACAATTAGACGAGTACTGAATCAGGCTGGGTACAAAGCATGTGTGGCTAGGCGCAAGCACTTCATATCTGCAACCAACCCAAAACAATTCGAAAACCAGCCTCTTAGTTGCTGGGGCAATGTATTGTTTTCAGATGAAAGCAAATTTAATACTTTTCGTTCAGACGGCCACATAACTGTGTGGCGGAAACGTAACACAGCTTACGCTGCACAAAATCTACAATAGCACCAAATGTGAAGTACGGTGGTGGAGGATTAATGGTTTGGGTATGCATGTCTGCTGCAGGTGTGGGGGAGCTTATATTTATTGAAGGACTAATGGGCAAATCAGTTTATTTGAACATATTGAAAGAAAATCTCAAAAAAAAAGTGCAGATCAGTTGAATCTATCAAGCTCCTTAACATTTCAGCATGACAATGACCCTAAGCACACGGCGCATGATGTAAAGATGTGGCTTGCTTATCACACGGCACATGTTCTGCCGCACCCCCACACTCTCCGGACCTCAATCCTATAGAGCACTTGTGGGAGGAATTGGAACGACGCGTCAGAAAATGTGTGATTTTCACGAAGCCTGAATTGAAAGCATCATTAAAAGTAGAATGGCTTAATATTGACAAAGATTCTACGCAAAAATTAGTGCACTCAATGCCGAATAGATTGAAAGTCGTATTAAAACAAAAAGGCCTTCCAACGAAGTACTAACCTTTAATTGTATCTTTAAAGTATAAACATACAAAAGAACTGTGCCTATACTTTTGTCCAGCAAATATTGCTTTACTTTTTCTTTTACTTTTCTTTTAATGCGCTTTAAGGGTTTAAGCGCTTTAAATTTTCAAAAATTAAAACTAGATTTCTTAACTAAAATGTATGAGTATGCGTAACTTATGCGGAATAAACAGTTTTTCTTTTGTTGATTGGAAAAACTTGATTTTTCTTTCAATGTCGTTATTGTGTCTATACTTATGTCCGTCCCTGTATATGGGGATGTTTATGCTGCTATAACAACAACAACAACATACCAACATAAACAAATGTACGTTTAAACACAAAATTATTATTATTATACAAAAATATGTACGTAGTCGTATGTGGCATGTTTGCAGAGACCGTCACATGCATATGTGAATATACACTTAAAAAATATGTCTAGTTTTCATACCGAAACATAAAATATTTGAAAGTTATATTGTACAATAGCGATGTTTTAACGAAATTACAAAGTGACAGTAGTAGTTGTCATGGATATCAAATAAATTTACATACAAACATACATACATAACGAGTAAAGGAAGTCTGGTATATTTGCAACTTACCTAACAAAACATTTTAGTCAAAATATCAGTAAAGCGGTGCTTATGTATGTATGTGTGTACATACATATGTATGTATATGAGAACCGTTAAATACACGCTAATATTAATATCATAAAACTACTTATGGATCGTGGTAGAAATATTTAAGTTATACGAGTAATGCCAAAACCATGACAACAAAATAATACAAAAAAAAAACGAATAAAATAAAATGAAATTGAATTGAATTTGTCAATTATATGTTTTGGATTTATTTATTGGATATGAGAATAAGTTTCCGCCCTCGCAAAAGAGGTGTCGCTGCTGATACTAACGGGTGATTTTTTAGCTATTATCTTTTTAAACAGTTGGTTTAAACAGCTGACGCACGTTTCGTGTTTTGTTTCACTGTCAAACATCTTCAGTTTGGTCTATAATTTAACCATGAATCGTCTTACAAACGAACAAAAAAAATATTATAAAAATGCGTGTTCTGTTAAGAAAGTTTAAGATCCACTTTTTTATCGAAAAATTGTGTTCAGCGACGAAGCTCATTCTTGGATCAATGGGTACGTAAATAAGCAGAATTGTCGATTTTGGAGTGAAGATCAGCCAGAAGAATTGCAAGAGCTACCAATGTATCCAGAAAAGGTCACAGTTTGGTGCGGTTTATGGGCTGGAGGTATCATTGGACCGTACTTCTTCAAAGATACTGCGAATCGTAACGTAACTGTGAATGGTGAGCGCTTCCGTGAAATGATATCCGCCTTTTTTTGCCCAAAATGCAAGAGCGGTGCCACATGCCACACAGCACGCGTAACAATGGACTTGTTGAGAGGCGGTGCGATATAACGCATTTAGATAATTTTTTGTGGGGTTATGTTAAAGCTCATGTCTATTCAGACAAGCCTGCTTCAATTAACGCATTGGAAGACAACATTAAAGCATTTATATGTGAGATATTGGCCGAAACATTGGAAAGAGTATGCTAAAATTGGACTAAGCGGATGGACCATTTGAAGCGCAGTCGCGGTCAACATTTGCATGAAATAATCTTCAACCGTTAAATTATATGGACTGTACTATCGATTTAAATACAAATTTAATGCATTTTTCTGAATTTTATGTGTGTTTTTTGAAAAACTTTCCTATAGCTCTTAAAAAGTCAACCTTTATTTTTGTGTTCCCTGGTAGTGGTGATTTGAAGGTGTATATGTGAGGTCTCGATCGCAGTAGTTGACATTATTTTGAAGCGAAAAGATTCTTTTTTATCTGACGTCAAAAATGACTAGGTTCGTCCCGAAAAAAAAGCAGCTTTTGCGGGAAGTCATGCTTCATTATTACCTTTTAACGAAAATTGCAGGTTACGTATATTCGAATTTCGATTTTTTTATGGCGATATGTTGGTACTCATGTCTCTCACTCATGCCGACGAGTTCGGTCATTTTGAATGTTCAGTTAATTGTTGACAGCTGCCTTGCTTGCACGTGTTTCGGCTCGTCTTGGATTTTTACCTATTCAAAAAGATGGATCCAAGAACCTGTATCAAATTTTGTGTGAAAAACGAAATTAAGTGCGCGGTTGCATTCCGAATGTTGACTGTGTCATACGGAGAAGCTACTTTGGACCAAAGCAACGTTTATCGGTGGTACAAAATGTTCTCAGAAGGGCGAGAAGATGTAAACGACGAAAAGCGTGCCGGACGCCCGATCACTTCAACAACAGACAAAAAAATTTATGAAGTGAAGAAAATGGTAATGGGCAATCGTCGAATCACCGTTAGAGAAGTTGCTGAGGACCTAGACATATCGATTGGCTCGTGCCATTCGATTTTTTTCAATGATTTGGGCATGAGACGGGCCGTCGCAAAACTGCTCAATTTCGACCAAAAGCAGCGTCGCATGAACATTACTAATGAGATGTTGGACTCTGTCCGCGACGACCCAAATTTTCTCCAGAGGGTCATAACTGGTGACGAATCGTGGACTTATGGTTATGACGTGGAAACCAAAGATCAATCATCTCAATGGTAGCTGCCGCACGAACCAAGACCGAAAAAAGCGCGACAAGTTCGGTCGAATGTAAAAGTTTTGCTTACCGTTTTCTTCAATTGCAGGGGCGTTGTGCATCATGAGTTCTTGTCACAGTGTAAAATGGTCAATACGGAATATTACATGCAAGTTATGCGCAATTTGCGCGAAGCAATCCGCCAGAAACGCCCGGATTTGTGGAATAACAAAAATTAGCTCTTGCATCACGATAACGCGCCTGGTAACACATCGTTGCTTGTGCGCGACTTTTTGGCCAAAAACACCACACTAATGATGCCACATGCCACAGCCACCATATTCTCCCGAAACTTAAAAGCCCCATGAAAGGACGACACAAAATTCGCGATACTTTTTGAACACACCTCGTATAACTTGTAAAGAGTGCTTTCGACGCTTCCAAAGTGGCAATTTCGACTTGAGTGATAAAGGTCGCGGAGGGGTACCGAAAAAATTCGAAGATACTCAAGTGCAACAATGCTTGGATTATTTTGTTTGATATATTTCTCTGAAATACGAGTATTAGGAAAAAAACTAAACATATTATTACTTATACTAAATAAATCAACAGCATTTTTTAACGAATTCTTTTGTCACAGGGATTATTTTCGGAGGATGTCTTATTTTCGGAAAACGACGGTATTATGATACTTAACCTGCTAGATCTGCAAATAGACTAGGGTTACCAAATAAGTAGTATGATACGGATGACGGTCTAAAGACATATAAAGTCACTGGTGGCGTCCCTCAGGGATCAGTCTTTGGACCCTCACTGTAGAATGCCATGTACGACGGAGCACTTAGCTTAACATTGCCGGATAAAGCAACACTGCTAGACTATGCCGTTGACATTGCTCACGTGGTTACGGACAAGAAGCTAGACCACCTGCAGGAGAAGTGTAATGATGCAGCAGCTAGGGTCCAACTGTGGCTTTCTGCAGCGGGGCAGAAGTTGGCCGTACAAAAAACAGAAGCGGTCCTCGTAACTGCGCGAAGAAAAAAAGATTTCATGAAATTGCGAATAGGTGGCCATGAAAAACTGTCGCAAGAGGCAAAAAGTATCTAGGCGTAATGATTGATGCACGGCTCTGCTTTAAGCAACATTTAGCAAGTGTGGGTTCCAAAGCAGCGGCATTCAACGGTGTCCTTACAAGAATTCTTCCAAAGGCGGACCGCAAGGCGCCAGAAGGCATCTCTTGGCAAGTGTGGTGGATTCAGTTATCTTACATGCTGTTCCTATATGGGCAGGAGCTGAGCCATCGAGTGTTGGACCAGTAGCTCAAGTGCACCGACGAAATGCTCTAAGAGTCGCGTGCGCATACAGGACCGTATCAGACGACGCGAGTTACGTCATCGCCGGAAAGATCCCAATAGATATACTTGTACAGGATATGGAACAACTTTATGGCAGACAAGGAGAAAAAACCGACAATTCAAGCGAAAGCTGCAGAACGTCTGCATTCGTTAGAAAAATGGCAAAGCAGTGGGACTCATCTGTTAACGGACATTGCACCTATAGACTTATCCCCATAATTCGCCAATGGATGATCAGAAGGCACGGTGACGTAGACCACCATTTAACCCAAATATTGAGCGGTCACGGATGTTTCTTGGAGTACCTCCATCGTTTTCACATGGAGGACACTTCGTTCTGTCCAGGCTGCAACAATGCAATAGAAAGAGCGCAACACGTGTTCTTCTACTGTGATCGTTTCAACGAAGAACGCCGAACGCTTGAGTTACTCTTGGGTGAACAACTGAGTCCAGACAGGTTAATCAACAATATGTGTGCATCACATGACAGCTAGAACTCTGTTCAAATTTTTGCAAAGAGGGTAATGCTGCACCTGCAACGCGCGGAGAAAAACAAATCAGCCCTCGATAGGAGATAGACTGTTTCCAAATTGACGACAAATAACAGGCGGTCGAGTCATGTGCTCACAACGGCATAAGACGGTATAATATTACCGCAACATCTTCTTTGCTGCAGATGCAAAAGAAACCTCGGTAGCGTATAACATCCATACGCCTAGGTGAGAGGGGCCTGAGAGCATGCCACACATACCACTGTTATGACGGCATCGAGACATTAGAAGACGAGCCTATAGCATGGATCTGGCTACAAATATGTTGGACCCAGATGTGGGTGAATAGTATTGGACACCGTTCTGGGCCTTTCCGAAGTAATGCAAGGTAGTTCGGGGAAAGGAGTCTTCCCAGAAGAGGAGGAGGGATTGTTTTAGTGGCTACACCATTCGACGCAGTTGACGGCGGTCGCTGTAAGTGCGAAGGCATTTTAAACCATCCTCATCCACCACAAAAAAAGAAGAAAAAAGGGTTACCACATAATGACTTTTGTTAAAGTTGTCAAGATACTGAAGAAGAGGAAACCGTGGAACACAGCCTGCGTACATGCATTGCTCTATACAGAGAAAGGCTTTCCACAGAGCTTTTCACACTCGGATTCGCCTTTCTTGACAGCATTGAAGAGGTCTCTCAAATAGGGCTGCCGAAATTAACTAACGAAATTCGTTAAATCCAACCTGTCAGAGAAAATTCAGAAGTGTAAATGACGAGATCCAGTGGTATCACAATGAGACTATTCAGAACTAAGTGCGCCGAAAGACAGCCACTCAACATAACCTAACCTAACCTGCTAGAGTAGCAAAAAATTAAAAGGTAGTAAAAAGTTTTTTTTTGTTTTTTTGAATATCATTACCTATATATGTATATTTTTTTTAATATTTTATTAAAGTATTTTATATTTCTTAGTAACTTCTACGTACATATACTTCAGGGTGAATCGAATCGCAATGGTGTGGTGCGCCTATTAATTTTTTTTGCAAATACAAAATATGTAATTTGATGTGCTTGAACTAACCACTGCTTATGCCAAAAATCTACGTATGAAACGCAAATACAACAATTTGCTATATAATATTATTAATCTATATATTTTTTTTTAGGATTTCCAATTAAATGAGCGACAATTTTTCGACGCGCGTTAATAAGGGCGAATCGCAATGATATTCCAAATTTTTCACCGCAAAATCACCAACATTATTGGTGAAACACTTCAGTGTCGATATGGCAAATGTGCGAATAGGATAATTGTAGTAGGTAAAATATTGCCCATTCACCGCAATTATGAATGCCTTGTCGCCAATGCCGAATGCGATTTTGAAGATCTTGCCACGTTGAAATGGAAATTCGCCATCAGTTTCCTCATCATCCGATGAAAAACTGGAAATAGCAACATGCAAATTTTTAATAATTGCGCGAAAAGGCAGAAAAAAAACGAATAGGAGGGTAGTAAATTTTTTGCTTGCCTGTTATCGGGCCGCTCGTAAGTACGTGACACGGTTGTAGTCTCAAAATTCACATGAAACTTGAGCACAATGCGCCCTGTGTCATTGCATTGGAAGCAAATGGAGAAAGCCGTATTCGGTGGACCTTTAGCAATGCACTCCATAGCAACAACGGTACCTGTTGCAATAAAATGAAATTTAAAGTGGGTGAAAGTGCAAAATATTTTAAGGTATGAAATTGAAAAAAAAAATTGTTTGTTTTTTGGAAATGCCAAATTGCTATTCATTTATTTACACGTACTTTGAAACAAATTCTATTAATAATGAAAAGTAAGAAAAATATTTATAAATACAAATCGAGATGGCGCAAAATTAATCATCCTATGTCGTTTTTCAACGACTTTTTTACTAAGTAAAAAAATTGTTTGAGTGATGGAAGTTTTTATTTTGATATTTACGCGCCTCATTGCTTGCCTGTAGCTGCCTACTTCGCAGGTGTCAATTATCATTGACGTACGAGGCCATTTGCAAAAATTATAAATCTTCCGATAAGGTGATTAATTTTGTGCCACCTTGTGCATATATTCTCTTAATGTTTATTTTCCTCTCTCTCTCTCTCTCTCTCTTTTCTCTCAATCTCTTTTTTCAGCTTACCAACTTCGTATTTCTTTGGTACATCACTTTGAAAAGCAATTTTCTCCGGACAAATCAAACTTCTCGGAAAGACGAGCGGAAATAGCATTCGTTGATGGAATTGTGTGATTTTTTCAAAATCACCGTAAACCATTACGAAGTTTATTGGTTTGGGAAATTTCACAAATTCGAAGGCTCCATAGAGATTGTCGTTTATGTAGATTTCGAAGCATTTTTGTAGAACAGCAATGCGAAATGTGAATGTTTTTCCTGAGCATACAATAAAAAGGTAGGAAAAATTATTTAATTTTTAAATGTTCATTTAATTTACGTATTAGCGCAAAAATATCAAGCTTATACCTATGAAACCGGAATTGAAAAAAAAAATACACTCACACACTTTTTATTCAATTAGGGCAGTAAACATACTAACGATTTTCGCTGAATACAAAAAAGGTAATTAATTTAAATTCCGCGTGCTATTTGGCGACAATTAGAAACAACCAATGCCAACCCAAGATCTTCTCCACTTAGTGTGGTGAACGTAGAAGACGTCGTCAACTTCTTTTAGCACCCCCAGCAGGTCCAAGTCGATTACTTTCAAAACTGCATCATTTGTATTTCTTTCTCGTTTTTATTTTTATTTTTGTTTTATTTACCTTATTTTATTTAATTGAATTTCATATTATTTTATTGTATTTGTATTCATTTTCATCCAGTTTTATTTATTTATTTATTTTTTTATAATTTTTTTTTTACGTTATTTCTTTTTTCATTTGCTTACATTCCTATCATTTTAAAGCTCATATATGTAGGTCATTCTCCCTTCATTTGCGGTTCACAAATCTTCCGCCGAATCTTTCTCTCGGACGCTTCACATATGAGTTCACAAAGCGCTTGAGAGAAAAATATACGAGGGATATTTTTGCGATGGCGAATGCCGCACACGATAGAATGATGAGAGTCATGAGTTTCACGAAGACCAGCGAATAAAGGCTGGCTAGGTCATGCCGCATGAACACCTCGATAGGACGAAAAGAAAAGGGGTGGGGAGGGTTGAGTGTTTATGGACTATGAACGGTGACTAATTTGTGGTTGTGTTAGCCTCTTATACTGCTGATGAAGTTAATCAGATTTTTGATATTAAAACCTGCTATATCAGCAGGCGCAGAAAAGAAGTGAGAACCAAGATGCTTGAATCTTAGTCCGGCGACAGCTGGGCAGCTAAGCAACAGGTTCTGAGATGATTCCACCTCATCCTCCATACAGCTGACGCAAAAAGGACTCGAAGTAATTCCGAGTCTCTCGGCATGTATACCCCGCGGATAGTGCCGCGTGAGGATACCCACGAAATTTGAGAGATGAGATTTTGTGATCCTCAGAATATCTCTCGAACGCCTCTTATCCAAACGTGGCCAGAAGGACTTCGCGACCTTACACGTTCGCTGAGTTGGTGCAAAGCCCATCCTTCCAGGAGTAGAGCGTTGTCATGGGAATCCCGATCCTCTCCTTTCGCGGGCACACTACCTCACTGGTCCCTTGTCTGGCCAGCTCGTCGGCTTCGCAGTTTCCAGCAATGTCACTGTGACCAGGCACCCAAATTATCTTTATCGAAGAATTCTGATGGAATCGACAGAGAGAGACCAGACATTCCCTAACCAGTTTCGAATGCACCATAATAGAGCCTAGGGCCCTAATTGCCGCTTGGCTATCGGAGTAAATATTATATTTACCTTCTTAACAGTTATTACGCAAGTGAGTAGCCAGTCAGTTGCTTCTTTGATTGCGGCTACCTCTGCTTGGAACACACTGCAGTGGTCCGGTAACCTGAATTTGAGTTTGATGGGGAGCTCTTTGCAGAATACTCCTCCTCCAACCCTACCGTTCAACTTTATAGGAACATATATATTTCCGCGCTGAATAAGAATCAACATCAAAAATAGTCCACCACGTCAGGAATAATTCCAGGACAATAATGAAGGCCATATTTTGCACATTGCCGTTTTTTAACAATTTTTTACACGACGTCACCGTTATGACGTTGACCTATTTCCAAACCATATCAAAAGCATCTTATGCACGGTGGATCTAATTTTTATGTTAAGTTAATTTTTAATCTAAATTTAAAGAAATGAATATCATTTTATCGATTTATAACTTAACAAATTTAAAACAACAAAAATTAAAACATGAGAAAGCTGGAAAATAAGAATGCGCACCGTCGTGTTGACGTTGATGAAGAAGACGGTTTGAAAAATGATAGTCAAAGATTAAAGAATAATAATTTATATTAGCAAAATGAAACCTTTTACTACACAATATTAAATTTAGAAACCATTTTTATAAAAGTTATAAACATTTAATTTTATGAAATTTGTTGTCATAAATTCAAATATTCGTAATTTTTATTGTAAGTCACTTTTTGAAAATGATGTTTAAGGGTTAGGAGTAGTCAGACGCCCGAAAAAATGATGACTTTCAATAATTTTTTTTACTAGTCAATCGTTTTATTTTACAAAAATAAAAATTTGCATTAAAAATAGCATTAATAAAATAAAAAATAGCATTAATAAATTATGTTTCGACTTGCCTTAGCAAAATTTCAACAAAAAAAATTAATAATTGTAAAAGATATCGCTGTTTGTGTGGAGCCCGTTTCTTTCGAAAGTCCCTTGTGGGGATCATCAAAGTCCTTGGAGATTCATCTAAAATCAATCGGACAAGAGAAATTAGTTTCATTAATAGATAATCTTGTGCCTGATCGAAGGTTTTTTTCAAAATTAACAATATGGCGGCCTCAGGAAATATTTTTCAGATTTTCGAGAAAAAAACCGACAATTACTTGTTAAGAAAAAATCAACATTTTTGAAATAAATCCTTAGATCAGGCACGAGTTTTTTTATGTTTTTCACAAGCAGTATAAATTTTATTGAAATCTACTGAGCGGTTTTTAAGTAACAAAAATCACTAGCTCAAAAAGCATAGTTTTGAGAAAAACGTACTTAAAGTTTTGCCCCGGAGCGCCCGAGCGCCCTTTGTTAGTTGCAGAGTGCGTAGAGCGCTCAAAATTCGCTCCTACTTTTTCAAGCTATCACCAAAAGTAATAAAACTCATACAAAATATTATCTGAGTAAATCATTGAGAGGATCTATTTTGCGTAAACTCCTCAAATACTTTTATTACTCATTTGTTTGTATACAAAGTGTTGGTCGTTCTGTGAGCATTCGCTTTGTTTTCATCCCCCGAGTTTTGTAAATGATGCGCTCTTTATTTGAGCTCAAGTTTATATGAATTTATCAATGATAAGTAATTTGATATTCAATATTGTCCCTTTTTGCATTGCTCAATTATAAATATGCATTTCGAGCATACCCTAACAAATTTCTGCTTTATTTAATGAAAGTAAATATAAATAATAAATAAAACTTATATGAAAATAAAAATTTCAAAGAATTTCAAACAAAGAAAGTAAAAGAAAATTCATTAAAGTTGAGGTTCATTGAATTTAATGAAAGTCTATTAAATATATTATTTAAGACTGATCGTCATTCGGTTCGTCAAAATCTGTACTTTTGAATAAACTTTCATTCAATTTGATAAACAGCTAGAAAATCTGCCCATTTTTTACACTTTTTACGCACGCGAAACTCTTGCAAACGCAAACTAGCCACAAAAATGCTTTAATATAAACACGCGGCGATAGAAATTCAAGTAGGAAAATGTGTCACTATAAAAGAGTGATAAAAAATGATGCTTTCAAAGAAAACTCACTGAGCATACAAAATGATTGCTACTGTTGAATAGAGTTTATCATTTTTAAATAATCTGAGAGGAGAGAATTGAATTGATGCTTTCAAAGAGCGCATGTTAAAAGAATGTCGAAAGAGGAATGTTAATAAATGATTTTTTCGCTCTTTCAAAAAATATCTGATGCTCTCTTGTTTGGTTTTAAGCAGAAATGAAAAACTCAAAACAAAATGCATTGAGTTGAGTTTTTATCAGCTGAATGAGGGATATTTTACTCATCAATGATAAGTATTTACGAACTCTGGTTAGTTGTTGAATAATTCGAAAAATATTTTTCGGATTCACTTCAAATTTTCACACAATATTTTTAAAATATTATACTTTAAGAAAATGCAATTGTTGGCGTATGCCGATGATATTGATATCATCGGCCTCAACAACCGCGCTGTTAGTTCTGTCTTCTACAAACTGGATAAAGAGGCAAAGCGAATGGGTTTGGTGGTGAACGAGGACAAAACGAAGTACCTCCTGTCTTCAAACAAACAGTCGGCGCACTCGCGTATCGGCACCCACGCCACTGTAGACAGTTATAATTTCGAGGTTGTAAAAGACTTCGTTTATTTAGGAGCCAACATTAACACCGATAACAATGTCAGCCTTAAAATCCAACGTAGAATCTCTCTTGCCAACAAGTGCTACTTTGGACTAAGTAGGTAACTGAGCAGTAAAGTCCTCTCTCGACGAACAAAACTAACACTCTACAAGACTCTCATCATGCCCGTCCTAACGTATGGCGCAGAAGCTTGGACGATGACAACATCCGATGAAGCGACGCTTGGAGTGTTCGAGAGAAAGATTTTGGGTAAGATTTTTGGACCTTTGCACGTTGGCAACGGCGAATATCGCAGACGATGGAACGATGAGCTGTATGAGCTTTACGGCGGCATAGACATAGCGCAGCGAATAAAGATCCAACGGCTTCGTTGGCTGGGTCATGTCGTCCGAATGGATACAAACGCTCCGGCTTTGAAAGTATTCGATGCGGTACCAGCTGGTGGTAGCAGAGGAAGAGGAAGGCCTCCTCTGCGTTGGAAAGATCAGATGGAGAAGGACTTGGATTCACTTGGTGTGTCCAATTGGCGCCGGTTAGCACGAGAAAGAAACGGCTGGCGCGCTTTGTTAAGCTCGGCCAAAATCGCGTAAGCGGCTATCGCGCCAATTAAGAAGAAGAAGAAGAAAATGCAAAAACAAAAATTCCAATTTTTTGAAAATTCTGAATACCCCTAACCCCTTAAAGTTAAGAGTGCGTACTATGCATGCATTATTTAGGAAAGCTAAAAAAAAGTTGGTTTGCCAAAAAAAAAAATATTTTTGGCGCTAAATCACTCAAAATTCAGCCTTACTGAACAGTTTGAGGGGTCACGCATGCAGCGTGAAAAGATACACAATAATTGTCACATTATAGTTCTTGTAATTAACACTCGCAGACCTGTCTTATCAATATCAAATACATTTTGTAATCAAATAATGATTACATTTTTATACATCATTTTGGTAATTATATTATTTTAATTTAATTTAATTTAAAACTTTTATTTTATCTACTTTATTTTTTTTTATTTTTTATGTTTAGGTAGGTAGGTAGGTTTGGCAGTCGCATCGCACATAGAAACACCGCACATATATAGATGCCACTTAAACCCCGAAATGGGTCCTTTGCATAAAAGGTGCTTGATACCTAAAGTGTTAATTTTTATTTTTACTTTGATTTTATTTATTTAATTTAATCTTATTGAATTTGATTTAATTTTGTTAATTTTTTTTTGTTTTTCCTTGTTCACTCCTCTCGGGAGCATGCCTGTAGGCCCTCGACAAGACTTGTCTTGCGTTGGTTCCGTTAATCTTTTTGTTAATTTTACGTTATTTTATATTTATTTCTACATTATTTTTCTTCATTTTTCTTTTATTTTTTTAGTTTTTTCATATTTGAATTTTATTACATTTGATTTAATTTAAGTAAATACAATTTCTGTTACTTTATGTTATTTTATTTTGGTGTTATTTTAGTTTATTTATTATATTTCTTAAATTTTTTTGTTGTTGTATTTACTTAATTTTATTTTATTTAATTGAAGTTCATATTACTTTATTGTATTTGTATTTATTTTCATCTTGTTTTATTTTTAAATTTTTTTTTATTTTTTATCTTATTTTATTTCACTTATTTTATTTCTTATTTTTATTTCTGTTTTTTTTAAATTTAATTTAATTTGTTATTGAGGTCCATTACATCTGATTTATTTTTTTTGAGCTAATTTAATTTCATTTTACGTTATTTTATTTCGTTTTTTGTTATATTTATTTTATACACTTTATTTTTTTTAATTTATTATTTAATTTTTATTTGTTATTTTTGTTGTACTTACTTAATTTTATTATATTTAATTGAATTTCATATTAAATTTGTTTATTAAATTTGTATTTATTTTCATCTTGTTTTACTTGTTTTTTATTTTTTATCTTGTTTTACTTTACTTATTTTATTTTTTATTTTTATTTCTATTTTTTTATATTTAGTTTAATTTAGTTTTATGTTGTTGAATTTCATTACACCTGATTTATTTTATTTGAGCTTATTTAATTTCATTTTACGATATTTTATTTCGTTTTTTGCTATATTAATTTTTATGTATTTATTTTTTCATTTTATTTATTGAATTTTAGTACATCTTATATTTTATTTTAAAATATTTTTTATTTTTTTTTTACTAATTTGTATTTTATTTTATTTAGTTCAATTTCATTGCGTTGATTTAATTAATTAACTTTTTATTATGTTTTTATTTTTTTTCATCTTACTTTATTTTTTCCACTTTATTTTAACCTATTTTTGTTTTATTTAAATTAATTTTTTTATTATGTTTTTTTTCTTCCTGTTTTATTTTATTCTACTTGTTTTCAAGCTCTTTCTGTTTGATTTTTATTAATTTATTTTTTTCGATTTTTAATTGAATTTCACTACTTGAATTTTATTTAATTTTACTTTATTGTACTTTTATTTGTTATTATTATGTTTTTCATCTTTTTTATTTTGATTTAGTTTATTTTAAGCTATTTTTGTTTTATTTTATATTTTTTTGTTTTTTACTTTATTGCATTTATTTTTTTTTACTTTATTTATTTTACCTCAATTTAACTCCCGTTCAAAAAATTTCATTTTATAGTACATCCCCATTCGCTTCTCACTCATATCACATAACTCATACGCCCCGTCGTCCACACGTTGTACTCATGATTTGATGTACTTGCCTGGCACCAATGGATTTTTCGGTCCATCAGATTTCCAATTCTTTGAGATCTCTTCCTGTTGCCAACCTTCGCCGGGCATAAACATACTCCTTATTATTTGATTCTCCCTAAAATTCGCCTCAATTTTCAAATAAACCGTTTCGCTCTCATTTTGACCCTTAATATTATCGGTTATGTCCAAGCAAATTCTTAAAAACAATCAGAAACATTATTGAAATGATTACAGTATTCGCTCGTCAAGCTTTCATGTTTACTTATTCGGATTTGGTTTCACTTTCCCACTCACTATGAGCACATTACCGAATGGCACATCCGCCAGCAATTTTCCTTTCCAAATGTTCATTTCGCTTTGACTGCCACAGAAGGACTGATTCAAATCATCTATCGACGACATTTATTGGTTGTTAACTGGAAAATGCCACTTGCACTGCGACTATGAATTTTTATTTATTACAATTCGTAGGAATTTTCGTAAGTTTGGAATTTAAATATCTATTTTTACATATGCGCTTCTTCACTCATTGCCGTTAAAAATAGCAAATAGATGATTATGTAAAGGAATGTACCAAGTATTTATTACGATTTGAAGCATAAATGCAAATGGCTGCACGCGGAAAGGATTTATTAACTCACTGGCTGGCGAGTAGCAGCAGAGTGGATTGAATGCGAAAATTAAATGCTGTAAATGCCTATGAAATTGGAATGACTACCGTTTGGTTTTGCCTATGTTTTTTCATTTGGCTACAAATTGGTAAGCAATTGTGTTTCGTGTCACCCCAAGCAGCCTTGCCTCCATCCACAATACCACGAAATGGCTACATTGTCTTGGTGTGTTCAGCAGCTTTTGTTGGTTCTTTATTTATATTAAAATACAATCATTCTTCTACGGCATACTAAATAATCTGCCTCACGCTCCCTGCCTCGCCAAATTTGCTTGTCAAAGTATTAATGCACATGCATTCATATATATTTACATACATACATACATGTCAAAGGGTATCTTCTATTGGGTATGTGCTCGTATGATATGTATATCAATCTGTATAACTTTTCTTGCTTCTTGTTGTTGTTCATATTGTTTAATTTAGTTGCTACTGTTGCGCTGTTTGCTGTTTGCTGTTGCGTGTCTTTGAAATCACGAAATTGATTCCCTGTCTGAAGTTTTGCATTTTCACCTCCTTCACAACAAAACTATATGCATACTTACATATAGCTGGGAAAAGCAATACTAAATCTGCAAATCTTTGTATAGGATTTTGTATATAATGCCAACAAGCCTTATTTGTATAAACCGCTACTTCACCTCTAAACTTACCGCTGTTCCATGCCACCCGGTTACCTGAAGACTTGGGCAACTTTCAGGGTTTTATTTTTGAAGGTGAGGTAGTTGTCTCAGCTTGTGCAGTACAAGTAATTCACTTGTTAGCCCACTTTTGTGTCAGTTCTGGGAACATTCGCTTTCATGTCATTTCCTTTCGAACCAAGAACATTATTAAAATGTTAAAATATTTGCCTACATAAAGGGTGGTTCAAGTATATGTATTTACAAAGTATCTATTTTACAATGAAATAAAATGAAAAAAGAAATTCAACCTGTTTTAACCCTTTGGGGACGGATTCGCTCGACGGGCGAGCGTCGCTTAGGAAGAGAGATAAAGGAGTGCGCAATAAAAAAAAACTAAGCCTTAATTTAACACAAGAAAAATCAAAAAATAATTATAAAGAAACAAAAATAAATTATAGAAGTTTGGTTGTATTTATGTATACATTCTATATTCCGGCATTGTGTGGTATCGTTCAAATTGACGAAATAATGCCGTCACCTTCCGTCTTATCAAATTCAAAGTAATATTTGTCAGAATTGTCACTATCTAACGTATCATCTCTAGATCGCTTAGCCATCGTGCGTTGGATAAAATATATTAAAAGCCTGCTAGTTCCTCTGCCAGAGATCCTGAGAACTGAATCGAGGAACTGAAATTCGTTCTGACATCGTAAGTTTACATTATAAGGAAGATATGACATCATCGGTAATGGCCCCTAATGTCTTTGAATGAAAACGTGACTCCTTTACTATACCTACTATACGTGACTCCTACACCTATACCTACCGCTCAGAACTACAGACGTCGCGTGCCTTACAGTTACGAACTAATTTGGGCGGCTAAATGCCGACACGCGTCCGTAACGTTAAACGGCTTGGGCGGTTATATGTTGACACTCGTCCCCAAAGGATTAACAAACGAGGTGTGGTTAATAAATAACGAGACTGATGCTACTACGTGTAGAGGACGTACTGTGCCAAGCGCCAGCGACTGGGGCTCGAGTGGGATTTGTGACATTGTAAGCTATTATTTATTTATTTAAATATATAAAGTCTATGAACAACAAATTCCTAGCGACTACGAACACTAATTAAATATGATTCTATACAAGATTTCGGAAGTTTAATGAAAACAACATTAGACAAAGAAAAATCGAGCTCGATAAGAGATGAGATCCGGTTGAATTCTTTAAGAGCGCAAGGAATTAACGCGCTTCGGGGATAATTTGTTTTGTTATTACTTCCCCAAAATGGGTAGGAGTTTCGGAGTTCACTTCTTGCAACATTAAAGTTTAGTTTTTTCAGAATGGCAGCACAGTCAAAATCTCCCTTTGTAATGTCATATACAAAATTTATGAAGAGAACAGATCTTCTAATTTCTTGAGGTTTCAGATTTAAAAGAAGTAAACGAGCATTATATGAAGGAAGAGGTGCAGTAAATCGTAAGGACCGCAAATATTAAACCATACTTAAAAAAAACATTTTGAATTTTCTCAATCCCATTGATTGAGAATTGATAATAAGGCCATCAAATAATAGTAGCATACTCAAGGTGAGAATGCATAAAAGGGGTGTAAGGCAATTCTAATGTTTATGGGTCAGAAAACTCCGAGCTATTCCGCCGAATGAAACCAAACATCGCACAAGATTTTGAAGCCAAAGCTCATGTTGAAACTCATATCTATCTATCGATTCTATCGATCTACAGTCCTCATCGTTGACCAAAACGATGCCATTACTCCAAAATCTATACCAAACTGGCACTTTCAATGAATGTATTGGGCTTTTAAGAATTACGGGCGTGTATGTCGATCACCAGCTGGGACCATTTTTTTAGGCACGAAGCGATTGATTTCATTCCGCCGTGTTATGGTAATTGGTAGCCAAGCTTTCGATCGAGAAAGAAAAAAAAAACCTATGATTGAAAAAGATAGCCGTATTTGGGTCACCCTACATGTAATTATTTCCTGAAAAATGCGAAATTTCTATAAATATTTAAAATTAGAATTAAAAAATAAATATTGTAAGCAAAGGGTCTTTCAAAAGGCGTGCCTAGATGTTGTTTTAAAATAAAACATGTCAAAATGTGATTCATTACTTCAGGTTTCACTATTTTTATTCAAAATACGGCTCTTAACTTAAATTATCTTAAGGGGTTATATTTTTCAATAATTTTTTTTTTTTTGCTAATTAATTGCTTTATTTTACAAAAATAAAAACAAAATTTCAAAAACAAAAAAATAATAATTGTAAAAGTTATCGCTGTTTGTGTGGAGCCCGTTTCTCCAGAAGTCCCTTGCGGTGATCATCGCAAGTCCTTGGAGATTAATCTAAAATAAATCGGACAAGAGAAATTAGTTTTATTAAAGGATAATCTTGTGCCTGATCGAGGATTTTTTCAAAATTAACAATATGGCGGCCTCAGGAAATATTTTTCAGATTTTCGATGAATAATTGTTTAAAAAAATCGAAATGATTGAAAAAAAATCCTTCGATCAGGCACGACTTTTGCTGTATAAATTTTATCAAAATCTACCAAGCGGGTTTTGAGGTACAGTGATTACCAGTTCAAAAAACATAGTTTTGAGAAAAACGCATTTACAGTTTTGGTACTTGCTCTCGAACGCTTTGGAGCGCCCGAGCGTGCTATGTTAATTATTGAATAAATCGATAAATTTTTTGAAAATTCTGACTACCTCTAACCCCTTAACAGCATGCGCAGGTCAACAGGCTGTTATGCGAAAGATCCGCCAAAAAGTCAATTCATGAATGTCTAACTGTTGAAAACGTCGATGTTCGAGAATATCGATGTTGAAGGTTGTTCAGCAACACTGTGCTAAATCACTGTGCTAAATAATCTCAATGGAACATCCTGTTTTTGGTCTACTAGTTCTTTGCTTTGAATGGTCTACTCATTCGGGCGACTATTTCCACCAAAAAAATCACGAATTTTGCGATATGTTGTTCTTAAACTACTACTACTACTCTTCGACTATTTTCATAATAAGTTTCATATACATAAAAAAGGGATCGTATAGGAATTACCCACTACTGCACCTAGGCGTCGCTTTTGAAAAATCCTTTACCAGAAGCAGATTACAGTTCTGGCTCTAATGCTCATCTCGCCTACTAAGCAAATTTCCGACCATTGTTATTAGAAGTCCATATGACAATTAGAAACTCCAAGCAAGTAGGAACCT
This sequence comes from Anastrepha ludens, assembly GCF_028408465.1. Taxonomy (NCBI): domain Eukaryota; kingdom Metazoa; phylum Arthropoda; class Insecta; order Diptera; family Tephritidae; genus Anastrepha; species Anastrepha ludens. The sequence goes on along the minus strand of NC_071501.1, from coordinate 111,380,838 downwards.
TCTCAACTTAATCATGTCAAAGAGGAAAGCTTTGCCTTCTCCTCGTTTGTCAGAGAAATGTTCTAATTTTGGCATATAGTCAATAAATACGCAGCTGGTGGCTGATTCGCCAGATACGGTATCACGATTATATGCGATATTAAGAGACTTTTTTCGCAATAGTTTGCTTAGATTGTAGTATCACTTTGCTAATGGGTGGATACAAGTAACACATGGGCTGAAAAGTCCCAAGCCTAACACATAGATGGCACTAGTTTCATTGTATTCACCTATTTTTCCGTTAGTACAAACCTTAAAAAGACAGTTGTCAAAATTGCATTATTTATTTATTTATTTATTTATTAGAATTAATATATAATACTAAAACTAATACAAGAACGAGTACTAGCTGCCAGGGCCTACAACTCGGTAGATAGATAGAACAGTCTGTGTTATTATTAGCAAGTCATATTAAATCATAGTAGTTAAGTTACAATCTTTCAAAAAATTATTTAAAGCAGTTATATTGATGGTAGAAACCGTAGCCAGCAGAGCAGACGGTTTGGTAGATCCGAAGTGTTTTTTCCTGAAACTTTCTAAGGTACGACAATCGTTTAAAAGATGGTCAGCTGATGCGTTATTATCACAAAATGGACATTGTTGTTGGGCACCTCCTTTGAGGAGGTGTTGGTGTGTGAGTTTAGTATGTCCGATTCTGAGTCTGGCGAACTGGCTTGATAAATATCGAGGTGTATTGCTTGGGTATAGAGATGGTTTGCGCCTGGCGTTGAATTCAGTATACCGATGCCTAAACGTATACCATTCTGCCAGCTTAATCGAGTCAATATGTTTTTTTATATGCCTATGTAAATCCTTCTCTGAATAAACTGGAAACAATGAGCTTGTTGCTGGCATAAGTCGAGCTGTTTCGTCGGCTCGCTCGTTGCCTCGGATGCCTTTATGGCCTGGTACCCACATAATGTTGATCTTTTTTAAGTTCCGAATACAAAGGTCTCTTATTTTGTCAACCAATTTGCTACTACTATAAATGTTTTGTATGGCTTTAATAGACGACATGCTATCCGTACAAATGAGGAATTTTCCTTTATTACTCTGCGCGAAATCTGCTGCTTTGTATATGGCCATTGCTTCCGCTGTGAACACCGAGCAGTGTTTAGATAACTGACCTCCAGAAATGAGCAATCCTTGTTGATTAACTACAGCGAACGTGGTGTTTGTGCTGGTTTTTGATCCATCCGTATATAAAAAATTCCAATTGTTGTTCCGGTAGTTTCTTTCCTGTTCTGCGAAGAGTTGTTGATAGGTCGAACTACTTGTCGTAGATTTATTAAGTGCGTGAAGCACGGTGTTGAAATTCGATTTATATATAAACCACGATGGTTGGCAGTTTAATTTAGTGCAGCTCCTAGGTGGAGTCAAATCAATCTCTAAGCCATACGAAATACAGCGGCAAATTGTGGACTTGAGCCTATATCTACGTTTGTGTCGAAACGCCGATATGTAATCCTTGTGCAAAATATGATTAGTAGTAGAAAAGAGTTTCGGAATTAGTAGCCATGTCGCTTCGATTACACGTTCCTTTATAGTAGGGAGACCAGCTTCTGCCAAAACGCATTTTACGGGGGATGTTGGGAACGCGTTTATACTACGACGAACAGCAGTATGGTATGGAGCATCAAGTAGCTTAATATTAGTATTGGCAGTCCATCCGTACACAGGTAGACCGTAGTCTATCTTAGAAAGTATCATTGCTCTAGTGATATTGACTAAGGTGTTTGTATGGATTAAAGAGTGTTTGGATGACAAATACTTGAGTATATTGAGACTGGCAGCTAGATTTTTTCTTAAACCTAAACAATGTTGCTTAAATGTAAATCTTTTATCAAATGTTATGCCTAAAATTCTTAAGAAGTTTACATTTTCTATATTCAAGTTATTAATTGACAAAGTAGGGTATAAACAGTTACGTTTTTTACAAATATGCAATATTTTACATTTTCCAATTGATAGGTTTGCTCCGGAAAGCGCACCCCACGTATTTATGTCTGTAATTATGTTTTTAAATGTGTTGTTTACTTTAGTTAAATTCTTTTCTTTAGTAAAAATTACTGCGTCATCTGCATAAACAGATACAGATATGTTTCTATATTTTAAAATAATTTTATTAAATTGTTCAAATGCTATGACAAATAGTACAACTGACAAAGGGGATCCTTGAGGGATCCCATTGTTGAGTGGGTGACAATTGGAGAGGTTGCCATTTATTCTAACCTGAAACTTGCGCCCAGTCATAAAGTTTTTAACGAGATTAAAAACCCTAGGACCGACTCTCCAAGCCTCGAGTTGAGATAACACCACATGAATCCCCACGCGATCGAATGCCCTTTCGAAGTCCGTCGCTAGAACAGAGACGTGACTTTTGGTTGAAAGTGCTTTAGACACGTAATGTTGGAGATGAAGCAGTGCGTCGGTTGAGCTATGTTTGTTCTTAAAAGCTACTTGATTATGGCTAATTAGTTTGCACTTCGTTATGTACCACATAAGCCGTTTGGCCAACATTTTGTCCAAAGTCTTACTAATGCACGAAATAAAAGAGATTGGTCGGTAACTATTGACGTCAAGTAGAGCTTTATTAGGCTTTAGTATAGGTATAACAACGGCCGACCTCCACACATGGGGGTAAACTCCGTTTAGCAAGATATTGTTATATAGATACAATAATCTATTTTTTGCAAATATCGGGAGATACTTCAACATGGAATACGAAATTCGGTCAGCACCAGGGGTTTTGCCTTTCGCATGAGTTAATGCAAACTCTAGTTCAATTAATGTAAATTCAGTTTCCAAGTGCCTTGCTTCACGGGATACGTGGCTTTGTCTATATATACTTGAAATAATTTCGTCTTTTTTTGAGCAATATTCACTTGAAAAATTGTTGTCTGCCGAATTTGTAGACCAGGTGTTGGCGAAAGCTTCAGCTATAATATTTGGGGATGTTAGAAAGGAATCATTGTGTTTTATGGCTTTAATAGGGATATGCGGGTTGCCGGTTAATGTTTTTATATCAGCCCATATCTTGCTAGGAGTGGAGGCGGGTGTAATTTTCGACGTAAATTCTTCTAGGCTTTTTCTTTTGGCTTCTTTTACGGATTTTTTAAAAATTGCGTTCACTTTTTTATATTCTATCAAATTCGCGATGGTCATACAGAGTTTGTAGTTGTGCCAAAGTCGTTGCTTCTTTTGTCTCAACCTATTTAATTCGCTGTTCCACCAGTGGATGAAACGTTTGCCAGAGCTTGGCTTGCTCTGAGGTATGGCTATATTAGCAGCTGTTCTAATGGCCTTGTTAATTTTCGCCACTTCTTGGTTAACATTGGTGGTCGACCAACTTTGAAAGTTTACATTACATTCACTTTGATATAAATCCCAGTTAGCATGATCAAGCTTGAATTTAGGAACATGTTTTTTAATTATGAAGGTGCTTTGCAGTGTTAATGTAGTGAAGACTGGGTAGTGATCACTTCCGTATAGCGAGTCACTGACATTCCAACTACAGCTTGGACTAATCTGGGATGAAACTAAGGTTAGGTCGATGTGCGTAAATGTATTGTGCGTAGTGAAGTGCGTAGCCGATCCATCATTGAGGACAACTAAGTCTTCGCAGAAAACTAGGTTTTCAATTTTAGTCCCCCTTCTATTGGTAGTACTGGAGCCCCAGAGAGGGCTCCAAGCGTTGAAATCCCCAGCTATTATTAACTGAGAGTTAACTCAGTTAAATTGCATTATATTCTATTCATTAGTGTGTGAGTTATTGTGCTAAGAGTGACGCTACATCTGTTATTTCCAAAGCAATGGATAAACAAATTTTTCATTTCTTCTTGACGGGGAAAAATACTGTTCAAGCGAAGCAATAGCTTGAAAAGTGTTATGGGGACTCCGCTCCATCAGAAACAGCAATAAAACGATGGATTGTTGACTTCAAACGTGGCCGTAGATACACCGATGCAGAACGCAGTGGATGTAGAAATGAGGCAGTAACACTAGAAAACAGCAAAAATCCACAAAATGGTTTGAATGATCGAAAAGTGAAGTTGCGTGAGTTAGCTGACATCGCAAAGATATCAAAAGAAGGACTTGGCTTCATATTGTATGAGCAGCTGACTATGAAAAAGCTCTGTTCAAAGTGGATGCCACGTTTGTTCACTTTCATGACAACGCAGCGTGTCACAAGTCAATAAAAAAGGTGGCTAAACTACTTAGATTGAAATTTGAATTGCTCCCACATCCACCCATCCATCGCCATCGCCAGCGTCTATTGGCTGTTCGCAGACCTAAACAGAAATGCTCGTCGGTAAGAAATTTTGCTAAATGAATGAAGAGGTTATCGCTGAAACTGGGGCCCTTGAGGACTTTGAAGCAAGAGATAAATCGTTCCATAAAAGTGGTATTGAAATGTTAGAGCGGCGCTGGAATGATTGCCTTCGAAATTACGTTACTTTTTTTGTTGTTGTTTTTTTTTTTGCAGAATACGTTTACGTCATAGGTATGTATGTACCGATATATGCTGAATTTGCGATGAATTGCTAAGCAGCAAATATTATCTGCTAATATTTGATACTAAAACTGAAAGTGAAAAAGTATTGAACTCAGATAGTGGGCTGTGCAAAAGTTGTTACAAGCTCATTGTCCTTGAGCAAACTTCAAATGCGATTATACAGTCTGTGTCAGAAGAAAAGAACCAGTTTTTTGAAGTGAAAACTTCTTTAGAATCGTTGGGAGTGATTTGAGAAAAAGTGAAACGAAAAAAGCGACACTCTTGGCTACGAATATTACATATACACGTAGCGACGAACTAAATAACTTTTAGGCCAGCGCCGACAGCATGGCGCGATAGCCGAGCGGCTAGCAATGTGAGCTTCCGATCCAAAATCCTTGGTTCGAATCACAAGAAAAAAAAATTTTTTATACAGTTATTTTATTTTTTTATTTTATGATATGTTTATGAGGAGCTTTTTTTCATGGCAGAAATACACTCGGAGTTTTGCCATTGCCTGCTGAGGGGTGAGCGCTATTAGAAAAATAGTTTTCCTTAATTTTGGTGTTTTCACCGAGATTCGAACTGACGTTCTCTCTGTGAATTCTGAATAGTAGTCACGCACCAACCCATTCGGCTACGGCGTTTGTTTAATTTTACTGATGCAAAAATGAGGAAAAATATATGAATAAAGTTTGCTTACTGTTTACACATTTTCCAAAGGTGACGGAGAACCAAAAAAAAAAGTCGATTTTCAAACAAATACGAGTGCATATGTGTAATTGTGTTAGAGTTTCGGTCACGCCCCAGCAAAACCTGCGTGCATATGTGTTTGTAACATTCAAAAAAATGTAATTGTGTTAGAGTTTCGGTCACGCAGGTTTTGCTGGGGACGCTCATAATAGCAACCGCGTGTGTATTTTTATATTCGTAAATATTTTCATTTTTAAATATTTACCGCATTTATGCCGAAAAATAATGCAGAAAAGTGTCGTGAATATCGACAGAAAAAAAAATCAATAAATAGCATCACGGAATTCATTCACGAAAATTTAATAAAGTATACACCAGAAGTATCGCGGATACTTAGAAAAGATTACAATAAAGTTCCAATGATTTTAAGTGGCGATTTTAACGTAAATTTTGCATTGGACACAGCGGTTCCTTTAATTGACGTTCTCAATACAACATTCAATTTAAAAATGTGTAACAATCGCACTGAATCGACAACACGATCAAAAACAACCATTGACGCGGTATTTCAAAGACATGTTGACAACATCGAAACCAAAGCATTTGTATCATATTTTAGCTATCATAAGCCACTCGTATCATTTGTTGAAATTGAAAACATTGAGGATGAATAATAATAAAATGAAGAAAATAAAATATGAACTTTATAGCAATATTATAATGAACCTATAATTATCTTGCTCCTAATGCTGCTTTCGTCTTATTCTCTCTCAGTTTGTTTTACGGAAGGTTTCACTTCTATCGCGTCTAACCGTTAGACTGGTATTTTTTTTCTTGTACCTTCGAAATATATTTCGGTCTGCTTTCTGCTGCGCAATAGTCCCACTCAAGATCTACGACGCCAATGCTAATTCAGGTTAGTGTTGTTCGAAACTTTCCCGTTAACGCAACCAAACAAAAATGAGTGAAAAGTACGCGATGCTTTTTGAGGCGGTATTTTTATGCACGCATTCGAAAGGGCCAAAATTGTCTTACGCCGCGGCTGCAAAAGTAATTAAAAAATCAAAAAAGTTTGTTATGATGTGGAATCAGCAGTACTAGGTGTACAAAAATGTTGATGACTCTTCCGAGCGGGGCTTCAAGCGAGTGACTCCAAAAAAGCAGGATAAAGTGATCGTCCAACTTTTTAAGCGAAACTCTTCTTTGTGACTACGCCCAGCACGATCAGGTCTTGCTAAAAAGGGAATCGATGTGAGTATCAACCACATCGAACGTCGACTGAAAGAGGCGAACATATCCTACCGTCCCACATCATCCAAAACCACTGCTCTCAGAAAAACACATTGAGAAACAGCAAAACAAGAAAATGACGTCACAGTATTCGACTGACCTACCCAGTCCCCAGACGCCAGCCCCATTGAAAATGTGTGGGGAACTATGAAAACGTATGTTGTCGGAAGGCCAGCTCACAATTTAAAGCATCGCAAAATCTAATCCTGTTTGACGACGAGCTACGCAGAAAAGCTGTTTCAAAGCATGAAGAAGATGTCAGGCTACACTCGACAACGATGAAGACTACACAGCTTATTGAGTAATTGTGACTCGTAGTTTTGTACATACTTTCATGTACACATTTTTTAAATATATATCTTTTATACTTCATGAAAAATCTCGGTTCCTTTTTTCTGACACAGACTGTATATCCGTACTTATGCACAAACTTGATTTATTTTATTTGTAAGAGGTTACGTATCGAATTGTTTATTAATAAGTGTTTTTTGACTTTGACTGGAATGCAAAGTCGACTAATTTGCCCAAATATAGTTACATATACAGTGAAACTGGTGGCCGCCGTAGTGGAATGGGTTGGCGCGTGACTGCATGAAACACCAAAATGATGGAACAAGTTTTTGTCTAATGGCGGTCGCTCCTCCACAGGCAACGGCAAACCTCCGAGTGTATTTCTGCCATGAAAAAGCTCCTCATAAAAAATATCTGCCGTTCGGAGATAGCTTAAAACTGTAGGTCCTTGCATTTGTGGAACAAACACCCAAAACAGGTGTAAGCGCCAATAAGTACATAAAATGTCTGGTATATACAGAAACTCATTCAAAAATCGCTTTTGTCAGCGAATCAAATAGTTTTTGAATTTTTTTTTTGACTGAATAATTATGGCTTCACATATCGGGAGAAACCAAAAGTCATTCTGTAACATTCATCTTTTGCTCTTTTCTTCTTTTTCTTCTTCTTCTTCTTCTTCTTCTTCTTCTTAATTGGCGCGGTAACCGCTTACGTGATTTTGGTACCGGTAACCGGAGCCAGTTGGACACACCAAGTGAAGCCAAGTCCTTCTCCACCTGATCTTTCCAACGCAGAGGAGGCCGCCCTCTTCCTCTGCTACCATCAGCTGGTACCGCATCGAATGCTTTCAGTGCCGGAGCGTTTGTATCCATTCGGACGACATGACTCAGTCAGCATAGCTGCTGGATCTTTATTCGCTGCGCTATATCTTTGTCGTCGTAAAGCTCATACAGTTCATCGTTCTATCGCCTGCGATATTCTCCTTCGCAAGATTTTTGGACCTGCGCAGAATCTTTCTATCAAAGATTCCAAGCGTAGCTTCATCGGATGTTGTCATCGTCCACGCTTTTGCGCCATACGTTAGGACGGGCAGGATGAGAGCCTTGTAGAGGGTTAGTTTTGTTCGTGCCTAGTTTTACTACTCAGTTGCCTACTTAGTCCAATGTAGCACTTGTTGGCAAGATAGATTCTGCGTTGGATTTCAAGGCTGACATTGTTATCGGTGTTAATGCTGGTTCCTAAATACACGAAGTCTTTTACAACCTCGAAATTATATCTGTCAACAGTGACGTGGGTGCCGATACGCGAGTATGCCGACTGTTAGTTTGACAACAGGAGGTACTTTGTTTTGTCCTCGTTCACTACCAGATCCATTCGCTTTGCCTCTTTATCCAGTTTGGAGAAGGCAGAACTAACAGCGCGATTGTCGTACCTGAGCGATTAAGTTCTGCGGCTCGTACGATGCTTGGTATCAAACGGCTCGGAGAGGTCCTTCCCAATTCTGACGGTGCTGCTGGTATTGAGCAACGTCATCTTACACAGCCATATTAGTTTTGCAGGGATACCAAATTCAGACATAGCGGCATACAGGTAACTCCTTTCCGTACTGTCGAATGCAGCTTTGAAGTCGACGAAAAGATGGTGTGTGTCGATTCTCCTTTCATGGGTCTTTTCCAAGATTTGGCGTATTGTGAATATTTGGTCGATGGTAGACTTTCCAGGTCTGAAGCCACACTGATAAGGTCCAATCAGTTGGTTGACGGTGGGCTTCAGCCTTTCACACAATACGCTCGCTAGGACCTTATAGGCGATATTTAGAAGACTAACCAGCAATAATTGGCACAGATTTCAGGATCACCCTTCTCATGGATTGGGCAGAGTATACTTAAATTCCAATGTTCCTATTGGCCAGCATCTCAAGCTCCTCGCACTTACGTATTTCGGTCTCTCGTTTTTTCTGTTTTGCTCTCTTAGTCACTCCAAAGTTCTACATGAAGCATGACCACAGCGATAAAATCAAATTCGACTGCATTGAGTTCCTTGAAATCCACAAATGTAATAACCCGATTACAAACGAGTGAAAAAAAGAGGGATCGTGAACTCTGAGCGCTAATGAACGCTAGCATATCACAAGTGTTTCATAGAAACTTTGCTTCTAGAAACTCTTTAGCTCTTATCGTGAGTCCCGCCTGTATCATCAAAAACATCACGTTATAATTTTGTTCTCTTTGTCATCTAAACTTGCTCTCCATTCACGCTGTAAGCATCTTGGTTGCTCGATTTACTCGATTACTTCTTTTAATTTTTAATTAAATTTGAAGAAACGAACTTTTTTCCGTAAGCAAAGTCAACATTTTGATTTATTCCACTTCTCATAATTGTGTGCCACGCGCCACGCGCAACTTTTAGGGTGGATGTAAAAATTTACACACATACATTCCCGTTACGATTGAATGGCGTTTGCGGTTGTTGTTAATCGCTTAGGACTTGATGTTGTTGTTTGTAACTGCAGCAAAATGAAAACGCTTTGATTTATTGTAAAGAAAGAGAATAATCGAAAAATTAGTGGTAGTAGAAGTTTTTTCGCATGGAAATAACGAAATATCGCACGTTTGCTGAAAGAATGTCGTAACTCCAAAAATCAAAAATTCGAGAAAACGGCCTCATTTTATTTATTTTTGTTTTTGAATAACTTTTTTACTAAATAAAAAAACTACAAGTTTGAGGTATGGAAATTTGTATTTTGATTTTTACGCACTCCAATGCTTGTATGTTTGTACCTATACTGCAGCACAAGTGTCAAATGTGGTTGACGTACGACTCCATTTCCAAAAATACATACAAAATACATCTTCCGGGTGTACAGGGGGTTTTAGAAAAGCTGAAGTAGCCGTTATCAGCAATCTAACTCCTTAGTTCCTACTCTCACCTCCACGTGGTACATCCTGGTAACCTGAGCAACCATACTGAAGATGGGGTAACCAATCACCGCACAAGAGAGGGGGCTTCGGAAGAGCTACTTCGTCATATATGATTTAAAGGTCCTCCGAAATTTTCCAGCGTCTGTCTCGGAGCGAGCGGCTGCAAAATGCGTCTGATCCTCAGGTTAGAGGCAGCCTCTTTTTATAGATTATTGGGTTATCTTATAGGTGGAGCTTACCATATCCTCTTTAGGCTTGTAAATTATTGATGCACTCCGCCTTTCTCGAACTAATCGAAATTTCAGATCTAGCATTCAAAACGGCGAAAAACTTCACCAACTTGGGAAGTGTAATTTCTACGGATGAAAGTGCAGCAGACGACATACAAAGCAGAATTGCAAAAGCTCGTAGCGCGTTTGCTCAGCGGAACAAGATATGGAATTCTACATGGATGGATACAAACTGCGTATATTCAACTCTTATGTAAAATCGGTCCTTTTGTGTAGCTGTGAGACCTGACTGATAAGAGACTTGCTCGCAAATAAGCTGCAAGTTATTGTCAACAAATGTTTAAGACGTTTATTGCGAACTTGGTGGCCCAGAACAGTCAACAACAGAGGCCTTTGGGCGATTCGTAAGCTATTACTCAACCAGAGTGAAATAAAGCAGAGGAAGTGTCCATACTCTTTGAAAGGATCCCACAGAAATATGTAGGCAAGCACTCGCTTGGAAGCCCCAAGGTAGTAGAAAAAAGGTGCAAATGGAAGCGAACTCTCGCAAAAGAACTTAAAGCTGCAGGGAAGTCTTTCAATGAAGTCAAAGTCATCGCAAAGGATCGTGACCGTTGGCAGCGTTTTGTGAGGCCTTATGTCCCATCAGGGAGGGCAGGAATAAAGAGAGAGACTTTCTAGAACAAGGGCTGGTGGTTTTTTCTATCTAACTTAGAAAATTTGCTTTCTTGATTATAACACCCTTCCAGCGGACGAACGGTAAGTAGATAGGTGAAATGGTTGATGTACCACTCAGGCACTCCCCAAGTAGCACTAAATTGCCGTTTTGGTACCATTATGAGACCTTCAACAGGCAGATATCAATAGCCAGCTAGAGCTGCCAGGGACCTTAGTCATCTAGCTGCCAAACCCGGACATTTACAGAGAAAATGCCCTACAGTCTCCTTCTCTGAAAGGTCCCCACAGCTTCTGCAATGGGGGTTAAATAGTGAACCTAGTGTTTCCGCGTGTGTCCTGATCGTCCAATTACAAGTAAACACAGCTACGAGTTTGGAAATTGAGTGGCGTAAATCCCCAGTCCTAAATTGTGCAATGCCACTTTAACAACAATCAGGGCGATGCCGATTACCGGGTCGCAGGTCTCTGACACCAATTCAGTTGACCGCTTCCTGGAAAGCTCATCAGCAATTTCACTTCCCTCTATGTTCTTATGCACTGAAACAAATATCGGAGAAATGTTAGCTGCACACCCAAGATATTTGATCTCCTCCTTACAGGAACTGACTAGTTTAGATCTGCACCATGGTTTCGACAAAGCCTTGATCACGACTTGACTATCGGAGAAAATGTTAATATCTCCTTCGCTCCCACGTTCCCTAAGCATTTTGCTTGCCTGCAGGATCGCAAAGAGTTCTGCCTGAAAAACACTAGCAGTATTCGGCAAGTTTAAAGAAATAGATAAATTGGCTGATTTAGAGAAAACCCCTGCTCCGGCTCCCGGTTCCATCTTAGAGCCGTCAGTGAAGACAGAGGTGCCAGCTTCGGTGCAGATTTTCATCTCATTTAATCCTCCCTACTTGAAAAGAATGCCCTAGCACCAATCTTAAACTCCAGTTTGCGGATAAAGTTATCTGTATCCGAAGTTCAGCGTAGTACGGTGGTAACTCCTAAAAATGCTACTATGACTCTTAAAAATTAGCTCCAGAGGCCAACTTCCTTTAACCTGATTGCCATTTGAGCAGCGATGGAAATAACGTAAAAGTCGATGGGAAATACCCATGATCAAAAAGTACCGGGTTGAAGAATATTATTTATCCGTTTTGAAGCGTTTGAGAGATGCTGCGGAAATGTGGGCAAATAATTCTTGGATTTTGCATGATGATAATGCGCTATCGCATCGAACCCAAATCGTGCTGGATTATTTGACCAAACCCCAAGTAAATACCATCGTGCAAGCCCCGTATTCACCTGATACGGCCCCGTGCGACTTCTTTTTCTTTCCCAAGTTGAAGTTACTACTTCGTGGAAGGAGATTTCAGTTGGCAGAGAATGCGACGAAAGAGCTGAAGGGGTGCATGGAAGATTGGATTAAACGTTGGCACATGTGTTTTGCTTTAGACGGGTCATATTTTGAAAGAGATAAATTAAATTTGCCTGCAATTTAACTCTGTTTTGTTTTATTTAAACATCCCATTCTGATCATAGGTAAGTGCAAAACGACATTCATGGCGGCACTGGGGCAAGTTCTACATGCTGCGGTGATGTCAATAGTGCCACCTAATCACACCTAAAATGTTTTGTACTCTAATCATACATTTAGGAATTACATCGATTTGTGCTCTCTACTCTATCACAGGCGCTATCAAATTTTTTCCTAGAAACGTCACTGGAGGTAATATCCAATTCACCAAGTAGCCAAGCCCCCACAACAGCCGTATGAGAAATTCTGCGAAATTCTACACATACACACAGTTGCATATAATGTAACTTACAAATGCACATTTGTATTCACAAACATAGGTGTGATATGACATAACAACTAAGTAATTACAAATTTAACAATCGTGTTATTTTGACTTTAATTTCCGGTTGTCACTCAAATTGATAAGTTTTTTTCCGAGTTTTGTTCTCTAAGATTTACATATATTCTCGCACACGTGCCGACGTGTGTACGTATGTGCACATGTGCAGACATTTATATACTTACATATAGACGAGTATATGGAATAGTGATGCAGTATAAAAAGAAATTCAGTGGCATACGAGACTAACTACAAATATATGCACGTACGTGAGTATCATGAATGTATGTGTGTATATGAAATTATAAATTTTTGAAATCAGTTATCAGCGTGTAAAATTTTTTAAATCAACAATGTGCCAAACAGCAATGCGGCGGAATTGTAGCGTGCAATTTATTTGCTCTAACGAAGGCAGCATTCAATGTCAAGAAAGCAGAAAGAAAAGACGACAGCGGGAAAACGACCCTGTTTGCGGAAAAACTTGTTTTTAATGATTGTTTCAAGTGCTGAAGCTAATTGAGTTATAATAACGCTGGATATTAGTGGATTGCATGGACATATACATACATATATATATATTTATGTATGTATTTATACATATATATCGCGATACCAGATAAGTAAAGAACTATATATCTTTCATGGGTAACCTATATATCTGCTATGGGGCAAATGGCAATTGTTTTCCAAACGGAAATTTCTGCCATCCTGAAAGTAGCCGCATGGATAATCGAGAGGAGATGGAGCGGGAAACAGATCGATGGTTTCAGTGACAGTCAGGCTGCACTGAAGGCACTGGAGCACGCGAAGCAAACCTTAAAGATTGTTCAAGAATGTAAGAAGAAGTTTAATTCTGTCGCAAGACAGAACAGGCTTGCACTTACATATATGGGTTCCAGGACACTCCGGTGTGCAAGGAAACGAAATTGCCGATGATTTGGTCAACCGTGGATCAGCGGTTCTCCCACAAGGGCCAGAGCCAATAATCGGAATCAGTTCCGCAGGAATCATGAATTGGATCAGCGATTATAATTATGTATACGGTCTAGAACGCTGCAGAACTGCAAAGTGTTTTGTGACAAGCCCGAACAGAAAACTGTCAAACTTTCTACTAAAACTTGGAAGGAAAGACGTTCGGTTGATGGTTGGTATGATAACACACAACCCATGGGGTCAGCATATAACCACCATTGAAATCATTGAGGACGCAATGTGCCTGTCTTGCTTGGAGGAGGCGGATAGCACTGATCACTTTCTCTGTGAGTGTCCTGCCTTTGCTAGAGCACGGCTAGTTTTGGGATCCGATGCCGTGAGAATGAGAAATATTCGTTCTCTAAAACTGGAAGATATTCACAGATTTGCCAAAGAATCTGGAAAATTCTCTCTGATGCTTCTCTCCTTCCCTCCTTGACTATCTACCCCCTTTCCAGAGCTCTAAATACAATGCGCTTTTTAGCCTGAGTGTTTTATAAGCCACCAAATCTCTTGGTGCTCCTTGGTTCGACCTCTTCCAATTTCAAATATCAATATATCTTTCAAAGAAGCTTTCCATTGAAGTATCGAGGAGCTCTTCATGAGATCTAGTTGTTGTTGATGTAGCAGCAAATATCGGGTGTTTTTAAAAACTTGGGAGCTTAAACTGATAATGCAAATATGAATACTGTTGGAATAATTTTTTTTATTATAAGCTTGGTATTGTTATTAGTTTGGTAGATTATTTCATGCCATTAATTTTTTAAATTTGATATCCGGCATATGTCCGCCGCGGCTGCGAGTCGCATTGTCCATTCGATCAGGGTACAGGTAAAATACGCTAAATAGTCGATTCATGAATGCCTAATTGTTGAGAACGTCGATGTTCGAGAATATCGATGTTGAAGGTCGTTCAGCAACACTGCGCTGCAACAGCAATATTTTCAACAGAACGTCCAGTTTTTGGTTTATCAATCCTTTCTTTATCCTCGACAGAACCAATTTCTTGAAATTTTTCACCAACCTTTGAATTGTTGACTCTTCCGGACGATTATTTAAATTTAAAAAGTTACGAATTTGCATATGTTGGTCTTAAAGCTTGACAATTTTCATAATGAATTCCAATAATTTTAAGGGGTTAGAATTTTCAACAAATCGATTTTTTTTATTTTTTTCTTAATGTACATATATTTAAGAATACACAGAGAAAATTTAATATCGTTCCGGTGAATATTTTCGAAGTTACACGCAAATTTGAAAAGGCGTTTCAGAGTGCTTGAAGTACAAGGCCGGTACAAGCAAAAATGCCTTTTTAAGAGGAGTTCGCGGAGATCAGCTGTATCTCAATTCCAAATACATATTTTTACTAATACTAAGTCTTAAAATACAGTTAAAAGATAACATAATAAAGCGTTTTTCAGTAAGACCGCTTCAACTTTTTTTTTGAATAAAACACAAACGGTTTCAATTTTCAACAAATTTTTTTTTTATTATCGAGTTTGAACATATACATTTAAGTATGAAATTCGATTTCTTTTGCATGACCACCGCGTGCACGTTTTACGAAGTCCAATCGTTGAACCCAATTTTCGCCGGCTTGTTACTGTAGACCAATGACTTCACATAACCCCAAAGAAAATAGTCTAGAGGCGTCAAATCACACGAGCGCGGCGGCCATTCGACTGGTCCTTTTCTGGAAATAATGCTCTCATCGAACTTACTCTTCATCAAATCAATTGTAGCGTGTGCTGTGTGGCTTGTGGCCCCGCCCTGTTGAAACCACATGTCGTCTAAGTCCATACCATTCAATTGCGGCCAAAAATAATCGTTTATCATGTCGCGGTATCGATTTCTATTCACAGTAACGTGGCGATCGTTCTCATCAACGAAAAAATATGGGCCAATTACGCCGCCGACATGTAAACCGCACCAAACAGTGATTTTTTCGGGATGCAACGGTGCCTCATGAATCACGTGTGGATTGCTTTCTGCCCAGTAACGCATATTTTGCTTGTTGACAAAGCCATTGAGCCAAAAGTGAGCTTCATCACTGAAGATGATTTTTTGGAAAAAATGCTCTTAAAGTAGCAGCAACAGAACGATTATTTTCATAAAAAATTTGCACGATTTGCAATCGTTGCTCAAGTGTGTAACGTTCCATGATGAAATGTATACTAATGAAGTTTACAAATGACAAGCGAAAAATAAAAAATATTGCATCGTTCGCCCTCCCTATCGGAAAAAAGTTGAAGCGCACCTATTGAAAAACGCTATATATGTACAAACTTTTAGATCAATAAATTTAAAAGTTTTCTCAGAAAAAATTCTGGAAAATTCGCTTTTTTCGGCCTTTTAACTGTATATAACCCCTTAACGCCTATTTCTATATTGCAAAAATTGTACACTTATCAAAGACCCTTTATTTTAAAATTTAAATTGCTTAGCAGAGATGCCAACCACTGTTTATCACAAACGCTGCGAAATATGCCCGTGTGGCAATGCTGGATTATTTTTTAAGTAATGATTTCTGCAACTAACCTGGTAACATTATGGAATACGGTAAGCCAATTAACCGGGTCAAATTAAGCCGGGAAAACTGAATCCGATAAATTGGAATCGCGTAACGGAGGTTATTTCGGCGTTTGTGAAGTTTTCGATCACACTTTTTATATTGCAGGCAACTTCACTACCTAGTTGAATAGAGCATTGGAAAACTTTTCTCAGTTCATGAAATATTATTGGATTACTGTTGTTGTTGTAACCGACTGTCGTGGGGTTGTTGTCATATAGCCTGCTTTTTATGCAAATAATCCCAACGGCATCAAATCGCATGTTTTGGTGGTTACTTCACTTCGCCATGGCTCAATATAACGACAATTTTTTCGAGTCGCCGCCATGTCAACAGTTAGATAATGGATTATCACAACTTCCAGCTGCTCTGCGCTCGAGTTATTCTCCAGCTCTCATATCTGTTAAATAACAGAGCTGTAAAACATATTTCGCGAAATTTATAACATAGTAGGACATCCGAAAGAGGGGGCGAGTTTGAAAACAAACTTAAATGCTTGTACCTAAATTCACTGTAATAAAATATAAAATTTTATTTAAAACACAAAATTTATTAATTTTAAGAGTATATAATAAAAATAAAGTAGTATAATAAAAAGAGTTTACAATTTTGTTTTTTTCTTTGTTCACTCCTCTCGGCAGCATAGGGCCTCGACAAGACTTTTCCATCGTACACGGTTCTGCACTGTTGTTTTTGCACCGTCCCATTAGATGTCGGCATCTGCTAATTCGCGCAGCATCGACTTTCTCCAAGTGTTTTTTTGGTCGACCGCGACCTCTGCTCCCTTGCGGGTTCCAGTCCTCGGGTGCCATCTCGTGATGCTATCTGGTGGTTTTCTCAATGTGTGACCTATCCATCGTCACTTTCTGCGTTTGATTTGCCTAAGGATAGGTTCCTCGTTTGTTAATCTCCACAGTGCGTCGTTACTGCTGGTGTTTGGCCAGAATATTCTGCAGATGATGCGGAAGCATTTGGTGATGAAGAATTGTAGCCTCTGTGTGATGGTGTTAGAGACCAGCCATTTTTCGCTTCCGCGCAACATAGGTAGCTGACTTTACGCATAAGCCGAATATTCGTAGTTTAGTGCGCCTGGAGATTTGCGAACTCCCCCACACTGTATGCATTCGCCCGAATGCCGCCCTTGCTTTGTTTAACCTTTAGTTGACATCTTCATCTGCTCCACCATCTGCCGTGATGATGTAGCAGAAGCTTTCAACGAATTCCATCGGGCATCCGTCAACGAGTAGTAAAATAAATAGTTAGCTCAAAATCGCGTAAGCTGTTATCGCGCCAATCAAGAAGAAGAAGTTAGCTCTAAAACCAGACAACCGAACTTCATAACAATCTAGGAAATCACAAACGTGCGTATAATTTCTCTAGAATACAACAATTTTTCTGGGTTCGCTTTTATTTTAGCAAATACAAAGACCACTTTCAGATTTATTGATAAAACAAAAACCCCGATAACAAATTTCAAATTTATTATTTATATATTTTTTGCTTTAAAAAGCTTACATGGTAATAAAATTATTAGATAAACTGAAGCAAAAGCAGCGCTAGCAGCAGAGGCAAATTCAATGAATATTTGCTTGCATTTCTCACTTCCTATATTCCTCTCTTCCTCTCTCTTTTTCACACACCAAATTTTCTTTCTAAGCGACTAAAGCGCCACATCGCCAACTTATCACATTCATGACTCAATTAAAAATAAAAAAACATTCATTGACGGATTCGTATTTATTTTTATTGATTTTGTGTTTTATCAAAATATCGATACGCTGACAAAAAATCAAAGTTAATAGCATTAACTCAATCTAATGGACTATACAATAAACCTTTAATAATCGCACATAAAGGCAGAAACACTCGATTACACATACACGCATTTACTATATAAATAATTTGAGAGCTTTAAAAGCAAAATACCATAGCCACTACTTATCAATTATTATCTTTTTGAGATATAGAATTCTGCTGCTACTGTTACCGTTACGTGCTAAATCATATATTCACTCTAAAGCTATAAATTTGTTTAAAAAGCGCACATGTCCGCAAACATAACAATATCTACAGTTTGTCAAGAAAGTTTCTTAACAAGGGGACATTTTTTGAAGTGATGGACGAGCGAGAATGGAGGGTAAAATTTCAGAGCCATGCAACGTTTTGGTCATTTTCGTTCCGCGAGAGAGAAAAAAGATATAGCGATATATAGATCCTAAAATCTTCACGCAGATGCAGAAAGCAGCTCTCATAAAAGCAGCATCGATCATACGTGATAGTAAACTTAATGGCTAGATGATGGCAAACAACGGCAGCTAATAACAACAGAGTGCAACCGTTGGTCTTTGGACCCGGGTGCGTGTATTCCACCAATTAGCTGTAAATATAGAATTCTGATAAAAAAATGAAAAAAATAATATTAAAAAAAACCGTTGTTGGAAGAAACAGAAATAGTGGCTTTGTTGATTGAAGCGATGAAAATCACTTTCATCTTCATCTTTAATAAATTTTGGGTATTTCTATTATTTATGCATTCCACTACAAAAACAGCGAATTGTGGTAATGAAATAAAAAGTTTAGCATATTTTAAGCAAGCTTACTTTACAATCATTCAAACTTTTTGATGAATTTCAATTTCAACACAATTTTTAAACTGTCAGCTTCCATGGAATTTCATATAGCGAATGCAACCGCTGTTTAGGTGTCAAAATGTTGCCAGCCTCATGTTGGCAACATATTGCGAGCTTTTTATAATAGCTTTTATACAGGCATGTTCTGCAAATCGTTTTCGGGCAATATTTTCGCATTTTCCGTTTTCAAATCGTTTGACATGTCCTGTAAATCGTTCCGTTTTCGTTTTTTTTTTTTTCGAACATCAGCAAATCGTTTCGTCACCCTGTTCTGGAAATCGAAATCGTAAAAATTCTCCAGTTAAATTTTCGGCAACGTAAACGTTAGCGATTTGTGGCATTCTTATAAACTGTTTGTTAAAATAAATTTATCAAAATGTGAGTATTTACTCAAAATAACTGCATATATTTATGTATATTAGGTAAATAAAAGTGTTTATTTAAAATATTTAAAACTTTTAGGGGAAAACACAAGAACTCCAAGCAAGAGCTAATTTTAGTCGAGTTTATGGAATCTCATCCAGATTTGGCGAAGAATTTTTTGAAGGGCGACAGAGTTGCTGTTGAGGAAAAGTGGAAAGAGCTAACGACGCTGCTAAATGCAGAAGGGCCGCCCCAAAAAGATGTTAATGGATGGAAAAAAGTAAGTATTTAGTCAAATATTAAAATAAATATTTTTGAGTTGCCTTTTTTCAAGATATGGTCTGACTGGAAGGGGTGCATTCGGAAAAAAGTTGCCCATAACAATCTAGAATCGAGGGCAACAGGAGGTGGACCCTTTAATAAGCGTGTACTGACGAGCAACGAAGAATGTGTTGCAAGAACTTGTGGAATTTTTGCAGCCGTTGAGAGCATAAACCATTCTAGAAGCTTTGGGACAGAAGAAAATAATAGCGCTATCGAATCTGAGGAAGAACGTCCCCAAACAAGTAGGGAAGCGGTGGCTACCCCGAGAGCTGTAAAAAGGCCACGAGTGTCAACGCAGGACAGCCTTCAGACGTGTATGGCAACGCAATCTACTGAAGAAAATACTTTAGATAACATTTGCGAAAGGGAAGAGATTCGACGACTTTGTCGTGCTGTTGAGAAACAAAATGAATTGCTGGCAGAGCAAAATCGCTTGAAGACTCAAAGTATAGAGCAAAAGCAAAGACATTACCTCAAAATGGAGCAGTTGCAACATGAAACAGTTAAAATTAAAATTAAAATGCTTGAGAAAGAGACTAAAAAATAAATATATTGTAAAGGAATCTTATTGAACTGTTATGTATATATTTACTTTTAATATGAATAAATTTTATGTTTCATAATATTAAATTTCTAGCAATAGAGTCTCTTATATATCTGCCAACACTATATAAACTACTGTTTTCCTCATTTTCAGCAATTTCCTCACCAATTGGATTGCTTTCTAATACGCTTTCTGTTTAGTGCGCAACAAACATTTATTATCTTCACTACCTTACGCTGTTTCGAACTTAAACTCGAATTTAAATGAAATCGGACGAATTACAGAACACCCAAAACAAAATCGTACGAATTGCAATTTCGGATCCGAATTGAAATCGCGCGATTTTCAGAACATGCGTGATAATAGTATAATTGATGAAATCAATGTTCTCTGGTACAACTTTGTCGTGAAATTGTTTTTTCATCGTGAAATTGTGAGTTTATTTTTTATTGTGAAATAATATTGAGAAATGTAAGGCATATTTCAGAGCCAAGAATTTCATACGGATTCTGACAGCTATTGCACGATAAATGGGAACAGTAATAAAATAAAAATAGTGCTTTAGTAAATAAATTTTTGGTTTATAATTTTTTTATAAATTCCAATTAAGAATTTATTTTTTATTTATTTAATTGTCGTTTACACCCTTGTGTGTGTGTTTGACCGAGCGCCTCCTCCGGTTTGTAGTGTGCGTCTTGATGTTGGTCCACAAATGGAGGGACTTACAATTTGAAGTCGGCTCCGAACGGTAGATGTTTTTATGAGGAGCTTTTTCATGGCAGAAATACACTCGGAGATGCTTGCCTAGGGGTGACCGCTATTAGTAAAAACCTTTTCTTTATTTTGGTGTTTCACGGAGATTAGAACCTACGAGCTCCGAATGGTAGTCACGCCGCTAAGATTAGCATATTAAAGAAAATCATTTTTTTTCTCAGTTTTCGATTAAGGCGTTCCTTAAAAGCAATGAAAAATCGCAATGCAATTCCAAGTGTTAAAACATTGTTTTTTTTTTCGTGTCTCATGTAATTCGAAATATGCAATTCGATAAATTAAAAATAATTTGTTTTTGTTTTTTTATTTATTAAAAATTATTTTTTTCCTCTTGTATAAACACTTTCTTGGCATACTGTATGCATTAAACGATCAGTAATGATCACATTTGAATTTGAACCATGAAGAGATTAGGAAATGAGGCTCCACGTCAATAGTTCTTATTTCATCAAATCACATAGATAAGATACGGTGCCAAATATTGATCGAGTTTAATAAATATTTCGTGTGTCATTTTTACTTAGTTAATTTTTTATAACTCCGCATTTTGATTGCGTTTAGCTAGCAGAAGCTTATTGGCAAGCTTTTCTAAGAAATCACTTTTCAAGATATCGATTAGTGCATTGCCTTGGGTTATTAATTAAAAATTAAAAATGCTAAGGAAATGAGGGGAAAACTTTAGGGCGTTAGCTTGAGGAATGTTAATTTAAAAGCGGAAAAAGAACTTATCTAAAAAATTATAAATTATATAATGGCGAGGTAAGGGAACGCTGAGAGAAAACTGTAGGTCGTTAGCTTAGAAGGAGAAAAATAAATTATTTAGTAAAAATGCCGATCTGTATGAAATCATTTCTCATGAAATCTAAGTAAGAAATTCGCCTTGGTAACCTTTGGCGACTAAAAATGCTCAGGTTAAGGAATGCTGAGAGAAAAATTGTAGGTCGTTAGCTTAGAAGGAGAAAATGAACTTAACTAATTCCAATGAAAAATCCATGAAATCCATGGTGCAAAGAGGTGTACTGCTTAGCGGACCATTATTCGACTCGGAGCAGATTTGACAGATATGCCGACGTCATTCGTTTTGTGTTTCACAAAATTTAGTTTTAGCTTAGTGTTCCCCTAAGTTCCCCTCCAAAATTTTTTTTCACCATACCTAACGAGCAAACCTGGTATCTATCATCATTGCATGAAATCGATTAGTTATCCGTTTTAGGTTGTTGATTAAAAATGTTGAAATAATGAAGAGAAAGTTTTAGCCAGTTAACTTAAGGGATGTGAATTTAAGAGAGGGGAAAACGTATCTAAAAAAATTAGATATAATTTATAAAGCTATTTCAAGCCTTAAGGGGGCCTCTTATCAGTCGGCTTCAAAAAATCGATTTTTTTTTTTCTGCAATCGATAGATATATTAAGAATACAGGGTTTGATTGAAAAGTAATGAACCTTATTTTTTTAAGCAGTTTTATTAAACCTTTTGGCTTAGACAACTAATATTCTTCAAAATAGGACCCTTGAGCGTCAATACACCGCTGGTAGCGGCCCTTATACTGCAGGTAACATTTTTTAAACTCATCCGCCGGAATCGCGTTCAATTCGGCTGTCACAGTTTTTCGGATCGCCTCGATGGAGTTGAAACGCCTCCCCTTCAGCTTTCTTTTCAGGCGCGGGAACAAGAAGAAGTCCGGAGGGGACAGGTCTGGGCTATAGAGAGGGTGGGGAAGCACCGGAACCCCCATCTTGGCCAATGCAGAGGTGCAGAAGAAGGCGGTGTGCGCCGGCGCATTGTCGTGATGAAGGGTCCAATTGTTGACGAGGTCGGGCCGAACCCGGACGACGCTCCGCGCGGGAATGCTCATTACTTTTCAATCAAACCCAGTATGCCCTCAACATTTTATAGCGGAATTCAAAGTGATTTCGAAGTTATAGGCCTGTGTACCGTCCCTCGTGTGAGTATACTGTCTACTTTCAGAAAACTTTGAAACACGTTTTCTCAAAACCATGCTTTTGAAAATTGCGTATAAGATTAAAAAAAACGACGAAAGCTATCGCTTCAAACCGATAATCTATATAAAGATAATTAATATGCGCAACTAATTAACTAACAAAATACAAAAAAATTCATTTTTTAATGTTGTTTAACACCTTTTTTGAAAAACAGCGAAAAAAATAACTTTTTTTTCAATAATTAATTGTGTGTTCATTTTTTCATATTTTTATACAAAAGTAGTCTAATATATGCGGGAACGCCTTCTGAAGAAGACATTATTTTTCTTTTGTGTTTCAGGTGAAAACTACGACTGCAATCTTACAAGCCGTTTTACTAGCGCGCAACGAGAAACTATGCGAGATCTCTCATATGTCCGCCATTTTATTTTTTTATTTATGTTAAAAAATTGTTTATTACTCTTCTATCATGCCTTCAAATAAATGCAAAAGATTATTCCTGTGTGTCGCTTTTTTCGCCTCGAAAAAAAAAATTGAGAAAAGACACCTTTTTGAAGCCACTGATAAGAGGCCCCCCTTAAGCTGAGGATTACAAATAATAAGAGGAAAATGTTGGCCCTTGTTGGCTCCTGATTTAGCACCTTTATTGATTCAATTGACTTAAGATACCTTAACTTATGGTCGTAGAAATGTGAAGCTTTGAAAGCTGTTGTCCTATAAGCACTCAAAAGGTATTCTAACTGGCCTTATCACTTATTAGGCAAATAAAGCTTTTTATTCTCTTTGCTCTTCCTCCTATTTGTGGTGTGTGTTTCGATGTTGTTCCAAAAATAGGGGGAGCGATCTACAATTTTAAACCGAATCTGGATGGCAAATATATTTTATGAGGAGGTCTTTGCCAGAGGTTTGGTATTGCCTGCCAAGGGGCGACCGCTATTATCAAAACTTTTTCTTTCATTTTCGTCTTCCCGCTTTTGTGAATGCAACCAAGAAAAAGAGTTTGCCTATTTGGTTCTTAAAAATACAAGTTTAAGCATTATTTGATGTAATGTACTGGAGTGACTATACTTGGCTAGATTTAAGTCAGAATCATTCTGGGAGCTTATATCTGACTGTCGCACGACCTTTGTTCTTTAGCCATGCAATAACTATTAGTATTGGAAATTGGATATGTGGCACTATTCGACAGGGGGAGATCCGTTCCCTCTACAACTTAAGCATGCTCTGTGCATCATTCACCAGGTCATAATCCTACCGCAAATCGCCATAAGCTGGAAAGCCTTTTTAAGACGCTCAGCTTCCTGAACTACTTCACTGATTCTCCGCTTTCTTCGAATAAAAAAAAAAAAACAAAAAAAACAAATAATTGGTGCCTAAACTTCTGTTAGATGTTTGGCCGAGATCTTCTTCCTATTTATGGCGTGCGTTGTTCCACAAATGGGGGGACCTCCAATTTTAAGCCGACTCCGAATGGCAGATACCTTTTATGAGGAGCTTTTTCGTGGCGGAAATACACTCTGAGGCCTACCATTGCCTATCCAGGGGTGACTGCTATTAGAAAAACACATGTTTTATGCACGGAGACTCGAACCTACGCACTCCCGAATGGAAATCATGCACTAACCTATTCGGCTACTCTCTTATTTTTTAAGTCCCTTTAGCGATGAAACGGTTTTTGCGTAACATTTCTTGTCGTACAGATTGCTTTATGGGGTCTCTGAAATTCAATTTATGCTTCCACTACGCTATGCAATGAGCGTAAAATTTTCCTTCATTCGGCAGGCAGGAGTAATGGATACTTTTGCTTACACGCGCCAGTTTATTGAGTGTGTGACGTATGCGGATCTTGACTGCATGGTCAATGGTTTAACCCCTTGTCATGCCATTTACCTCGACGAAATTCGGTCCCAAGTATTATGCGTCAAACAGATCAGAATAATACAAACTACTTTGTAACAGCAATTATGAGACTCGTGAATAACTCGGGTGGCGTACAGATAGAAACTAACATTCAATTACGACCCAGGCTCGTTTGGCCCGACGATCTATTCACGAGCCTATCTCGCCATATTCATGTTTGGACCAACATTTTCATCATGAGTCGGACTCGTTAAAGCAGAGCAAGTGATTAAGCCAATGTTAAGTCCCCGCGTCGTGCGTATATCTCAAAAAATAGATTTGTAGCTTCCATCTATCGCAACATGATCGATTTGGTTTCGCTTTTTCTGTTGAGGACTATGAAATGAGCACATAGGAGGTCCTATGTTCCATTCGGGACAAAGGGAATTTACACAATACTTCGAGTCCAGGCGAAATCGGCCAGCCTGAGGCCGTTTGCGGATGTTTCTCAAGCAAAGATCCCTTCTTTGCTCATCCTAGCATTAAAGTCAGCATCAGTTTTAGGTCGTTGTGGTCGCAGCGCTCATAAGTAAGTCCCTAGCGCTCTTTACTCATACATTTAATTTACGCTCCTTCCCTTGATAGCAGCACTGAAGATCGAAAGGTGTAATGATCTTCTTGCTTCGCTCCGTTAATTACATCACTAAGGTGTCAGTAATGTCAGCGCTTACTCTTACTAAGGTATTAGCTCGGCAGGCTGAGATCCTTTCTCTATAAATTTCTCCTGAATATTTGAGGTGCAAGATCTAAAGTCCTGGTTTGTCGTCATGATAACAAAGAAAATAGTGTCTCATCTGTGGCTTTTTTCTACTTTGCATAAGAAGGCTTCTATTTTACTTGGCAGTTTCTAAGCCCAGTGCACAACGAGATCCTGTACTGTGTTTTTTTTTTTATGAGCACATTCAGATACGTGGTTTGCCACAACACAGACGCCCGCTTTCACCTTATGGTAGAAAAAAGTGGGACCCCTTAAGCCGAATAGGTCGAAATTGCCTCTTAAGCTCCCTCTCTTTCAACCGTGACAACATCTTGCACAAGAGTTGCCCATGCGTAAATTTTCGCTTAAATACTCGTAATCTACATCTACTATAAGCGTGCACGTGGCAGTTATTTGGAAAATATTTATCTACTGCACCACTACTGTCAATAAACAAATAATGAAGTCCCATTCAAAATATTTGTTTAATTCAATTTTTTTTAATTAACTCGAGCTTGAATTACCCTGTATATGAGGTACTTGTGATTTAAAGCAAAAGCCACCTCAGTCAGCTCAGTCGACTATCGTATCCTACCAACAAAACTCTATATTTACATTAAGTCCCTTCCTCTTTAAAAAGATTTTTAGCCCCCCGTTGGACATCGGGTCTGGCCAGACTTTTTCAACTTTGGACGTGAATTTAACATATTTCTATTACAGCTTACAACTTGAGCTTTCAAGTCGCTTTCTAAAATACTATTTTTTATCGATTTATGCATATGACCTTTTAAAAAGGATCTTCGAACAGGACGAAAAAAAAGGCAGGACCCGGATGCTTAACCGAAGGTTTTCAAAATGGTGTCCAACGGCGGGTTAAAAATTATTTATAATAATATATTGGACTCTGATATTATGCATATGTATATGTTTGCACATGTCTATGAAGTATAATAATTTTTCTTAAAGTCATGATTTTCAACTCAGGTGGTTTTTGCTTGTAGGCGCAAATTTTCTATTTTGAACAAAAATATTTGATATATTATATATATATAAATATGTTACGTATATATGTATTAGTATTTATTTATTTATTTATTTTATAATTATTTTTTTTGTTCAATTAAATCCCTCTCCAAGCTCTTCCGATTTGGTAGAAGTCCTTAGCATGAAAAAGCTGTCCCAATCCATGCATAGATTACTGAAAATCATATCTTCAACATGGTATTTTTTTTATTAAATATTCTTCTCGACAATGTCGTTGCCACTTAAGTTTGAAAATAACTTAAGCCAAACGAACAAACTTTTGTATAAAAATGTTTAACAGTTTATATTCACTTGGCTCAAGTAATTTGCAACTTAGGTGCAGACACGATCCAAAAGTCACGAAACACTTTTAATTGTTCCCCCTTTTAAAGCAACACATTTACTGCTACTGACATAGCATTCAATCACCCACACTGCTATGCCGCCTGTGGGCACTGTTCGCCATTCTACACCTACTGCACTCAACGCCACGCTGATCGTTTTGCGCCGAAGAACGCGGGAGGAGAGAATTGTCACCTTATCACCGTTCGACAATATTCACCTGTCGCGTATCAAATCGAAACTGAATGCTTAAAAATTTTGGTATACTTTAAAATGCCACATTCAAATGTGGCCAACACGACATCTCATACATAAAAGCACGCAACCACACACATTATGTATGTGTACTAAATATGCATGTGTGTAGGTAGGTGTTTGAGCATATCTATTGGCACGGGTTAATAGTCAAGTACGTCAGGGTGTATTGGTTGAAATTTTAAAATTCATATGAAATATTGCAGTATTGAGCGACAAGTAGATCATTACCGTTTTGTTTTTTTTTTTCTTTTGCTTTCGAATGTTAGAGATACAATAGACGACAACCACAAAACTGGGTGCTCATTACTGTACCCTATCTACAAACCTAGTATTTGTACACCATATCTCTTCTAACTCTCACGTCAAATAACAACACAAAATAACTGGGGAAATATACGAGTAGGGAGGGGAAAGGAAGAAAAAAGCTAAAGTTAGGTACAGGTGCAGGTACTGGTGGAGTTAGCGATACAACGTCTTTATGTACATACTTATATACCAAGTTACATGCACCTATGCATATATATACGAGTGTATATACATACAAATGCATATATATACATATATATATATATATATATACATATATAAACTCATATGCCACGAATTCAGTATTGGGGGTTCGTCACCATATAAAAAATAGTGTTTGTATTGGCGGTTCGGAATAAATTCAGGTGAGTGTCGAAGAGGCAATATTTCAACTTGTCAATTGTCTCAAAAGCCGTTATCAGTAAAATGCCGGTACATATATTCATATACACGTACATGTACACGCATACTTGCATGTGTAGATATATTTGGTTATCTTCTGGCAAAGTAACGCACAGGTCGTTCGACACGTTGGAAATTGTACGAAGCTGGCCATGTGTGAATGTGTGGGGAGCGACCTGTTGAGACACCGGCTATGTTGTGCTGCATTAAGAGTGCACCGGCTGGTAGCAAAGGGGGGAAAACAAACAAAAATGCCAATTACCACAGAAGTACTTGAACTGCATAACAACAACAACAATCAAACAACAAACATCTGCCGATAACAACACCACTTCTGGGCAATAATTCAACTTATCCGTGAGTCTTGCAGTGTTTCGTCTTGCTGAAAAGTCGATTAATTGGTCATACATACATACACACATGCAAACATACTCGTACATTCATTATTTGAACAAGTATTCTTTTTTTGTAAATGCACAATTGGTAACAAAGTAATCTAATTTTTTCTTCGAATCGATGCACATAACTCAAATGAAAAGAAATACGGAATGCGACAGATCAGATGAAATGAAATTTATATACCCAGCGCATGTTTAGGGAAACAATTTTGAAATTTTTATATCTATGCAGTTTAAGGACGGCTCTACAGTTTAAAGTAAGAAGATACATATAAAGATTAGGAAAAAATGCTATTCCGTTTGGCAGTACAGTTTTTAACATAAGAATTTCATATTAAAATATCCTCAAATTTTTCTTTTTGGGATAAAAAATTTCTATTTGTGACATCTTTATCTGTAAATTGTATAAAAAAACAGAAGCAAACTTCTAATAAAGTACTAAGAAGAAGAAGAACAGGAATGGCAAAACATTATTCAGAGCTTGGGTAAGTTTTAAGCGTTCAAACTTAATGTAACTGCAAAGCAGCGTTAAATTTGTACTGAAAAATTTACCCAACTTTATCACGATGAAATCCACAATTAAACGAACGTTTAGAAAAATGACTACCGATCTTCAAAGTCTATGGTCGCAACTTTACTAGCGCTAACTTTGATTTTCGTCTCATCAGTCGGGTGACATAGGAAATGCTGTTGTGGATAAATTCATGTCCCAGTTAGACAACGCACCGGTCGAAGTTCCGAAAACATCGCAGCCATTCACTGCTTCAGTACGAAATGAGCAATAGGCCTGTCACAATGGGTCCGTTACGGCAACGAATTTGATTATGAGCAAAATAAAGGGTGATCAGATTGGAGGTACTTTTTCCAATAGCGTTTTTTTGACAGATCATGCGTGATTAATGTCAAACTAAATATATAATTTTTTTCTGTATACATTGACATCTCTTCATGGAAAGACTTACGCTTAGAAATCTAAAATTGTATTACGAAAATCGATGCTCTGTGAGAAGTGTTCATCAGGCCAACTTATTGTGTTCAGCGAAGAGACCCATTTTTGGCTTAATGGCTACATCAATAAGCAAAACGGCCGTATTTGGGCTGAAAAGCAATCCGAAGCCATTCAAGAACAGTCATTACATCAATGGAAAACAACCGTTTGGTACAGCCTATGGGCATAGGCCCATTTTTTTTCAAAGACGAGGCCGGCGCCAATATAATTATCAATGAATGGCGAATGCTATCGCGCCTTGATAAACGACTTTTTGATGCCGTCATGCCGGAAATTTAAGCTCGGGATATCCACAACATTTGGGCCCAACAAGACGGCGCTACTTGCCATACACCCCGTGAGACAATGGATTTACTGCGTCGTCATTTCGGTGAGCAGTATAGCTCTTGTTTCGGACCAGTGGATTAGACTTTGTACTTTTATTTATGGGGGTAAGTAAAGTCTAAATTCTTCATGGATAAACCAGCTTCGATTGAGGTATTGTAAACCAACATTACTAAAGTAATTCACGAGATACCGACCGATGAGATCCAGCAAGTCATTCAATATTGGTATTTACGGATGGCCGAACTACGGCGGAGCTGCGGTCAACATTTGAAAGGGATTATCTTTAAAAAAAATAAATGGTATGAATGTTACTACACAAAAATAAAAAAGAATACCCAATCAGTTTGCTGGGAGTATACGCGAAAAAAGAAAATCAGTAATGGATTTCAAACGCAATAGTGAAATATCATTATATTTGGCTGGAAAATCACAACCAGCGATTGTTCGTGAGTTCCAGCACTTTAAAGTAAATACTTGCTACAACAATACTGGAGGCATCACGAAACGTCATGGAGGTGGTCATCAAAAGACTACACCGTCACGTGAAATGGTTCAAAAAGTGAAGAAACGACTTAAGCGAAACCCCCGACGAAGTGCCAATCAAATGGCGAAAGAACTGAAAATATCTGACTGTAGCATCGGCCACATACTGAAAAATGATCTCAAAGTCAAACCTTACAATATCCAAACGGCGCATGATCTCACACCAAAGCAGCAACGAGTCAGACTTGTGAGAGCGAAGGAGTTGCTTGCCCCAAAAGATGGACGGAGGGGCTGAAAAAGGCCATTGTCCGCAAGTGCCTGCAAGTCCCATTCGGGCAGCTTGCGATTCGTTTCTGGACTGTTTCAAGGCCATAGTCAAGGCAAAAGGTGGTCATATCGAGCAAAAGTAAATTGGTTCTTAATTGTGTATTATTTTCGCAGATTTTTTACTTTGAGTTGAATAAAAGTAATTTTCCAAACTAAAGTTGGCCTTTTTAATTCGTTACACTTCGAGAGCCGGACCCTGTATTCGCTTGCAACATTCAGTTGACTCAGCAATTGATGGTAAATACCTATCTGCTGCTTCGCTGCTACTCAGTTGAGGCCTTATAGAAATTTGACACCAAAAATCATATTGTCTCACGAAATGCACTGGGTATAAGAGCAAAATGTAGTGAAGGTACATATTTCGAGGGTAGAGTAGAATGGGGTAAGATAGGTCATTTTTTTTTTTTGGAGAGCTCTTGCTACGGTGTTTTTGCATTGATTTTGAAAAATAAGCAAGATTTTGAAAGGTTATTTATCTGCTAACATTTTGGTTATACTGACTTATGTTTGGCTAAATATTTTGGAAGCTGCATTCAATAAGACAAAGGTACTTTTTTTCGATATTTTTAAAATCGGGGGGCACGATAGGTCACTATATGTGAGGGGAAAAGAACAATGTACATGGCTTGGAAAGTAACGTTTTAACTTTTATTTATAGAGTATGAACACTGCACATGTTATAAAAGTTAGGAATTTTTCTTTAATTCATCACGCGAGCAAGTAATGTTTCGAACGGAATTTTAAATTGTTTAGAGGCTGATCGAACACTAGCGCCATCTCGGACTGCCGCGATTGCGTTTTTTACGTCCTCTTCACTTCGTTTCGGCGTTTTTCGCTCATAATTACGCACCATTTTGCTGCAAAAACAATTAAAATTTATTTTATTCAATTAAAAGTAGTGACCTATAATGCCCCCAGACGGCTGACCTATAGTGCCCCCAAGCACATGTTTTATGTTAGTGTCGATATTTTTTTTAAAAACAAAAATATCAAAAAACTAACACATTATTCGTGCTCAGCATTATTTTCTACGTAAAATAAAACTCACCTGACAAATATTTACATACATTAAGTGCACTGCACCGTAGAATAAAAAAAATGCTATGTCGGAGAAAAGCTCACAAAAAACTAAACGGCGCCAGAACTAGGATAAGTATTCAATGGTGACGGCCGAAATGACAGTCGGGAACGTTGTTCCCCACCACGTATTCAATTCACTTAAGACGAGTGACCTCTGCAAAAACAGTGCGACGAAAACCCCACCTACCTATTGTGCCCCCATACCTATCTTACCCCATTCTACTCTAAATATTAATTTATCTGCATTAAGTTTATGCCACACTTTTACGAAAACGCGCTATTGTGAAAGCAAACTCAACTGTGATATCAAATGTTTGAGAAAAAATTTAACAAATCGACATGTCAAATTAGTTAATATGGAAAAATGTCAAGCCGCCTTTTGTATGCGGTAATTCATCAATGCGTAGACCGAAATTCACACTCGCACGGACAACTAAATGAGTGTGTTTGTATGTATTTATCTCCGTAATATACTTGTAACATCATCGAATAGCAGACGAGCAAACAATTATTGTTTCGATCAAACAATTATTGATGATGCAAAGCGATCAGTGTCAGTTAGTGCCAGAAGCCACCCTCAAAATGTTTGCGTATATATATACATATGTAAAGGGTGGTTAAGTTTCAAGGGCCGGTGTTGGTTTTGAATAAAATACAATTTTTTTAGGAAATTATTACCATTTCTCTTTATTATGATAATATTGGTATGGCTCAATTACGTATAGAACAAAATATCGGCCGAATGGCCTCCGCGGCATCGGCGGCACACGTCCAACCGATGCTCCAAATTTTCGATGACGCTGAGGCATAATTGAGGTTTTATGCCGTTGATGTGCCGAATTATCTTATCCTTTAGCTCTTGAATTGTTGCTGGCTTATCGACGTACACCTTTTCTTTCAAATAAGCCCAAAGAAAGAAGTCCAACGGTATAAAATCACATGATTTTGGTGGCCAAATGACATCGCCGCGACGTGAGATTATTCGGCCATCAAATTTTTCACGCAAAAGAGCCATTGTTTCGTTAGCTGTGTGACAATCCATCCTGTTGAAACCACATATCGTCCACAACCATAACTTCCAATTCGGGCCATAAAAAGTTCGTTATCATCTCACGATAGCGAACACTATTCACAGTAACTGCCTGACCGGCCTCATTTTGGAAAAAATACGGCCCAATGATGCCGCTAGTCCATAAACCGCACCAAACAGTCACTCTTTGTGGCTGCATTGGTTTTTCAGCAATCACTCTTGGATTATCATTCGCCCAAATGCGGCAATTCTGCTTATTGACGAATCCATTGAGGTGAAAATGTGCCTCATCACTGAAGATGATTTTCTTCGAAAATTGGTCATTCACCGTTGCCATTTCCTGCCACCATTCTGACCATTGACGACGCTTGAAATGGTCAAGAGGCTTTAGTTCTTGAGTAAATTGCACCTTGTAAGCGTTTAAATGCAAGTCTTTATGCATAATGTTCATCAACGACGAGCGTGAGAAGTGCAATTGTTAGGCGCGACGACGAGTTGAGGTGGACGGCTCTTCAACCACACTATCGCGAACAACAGCAATATTTTCTGCAGTACGAGCTGTACGAGCATGCACTGGTGTTTTCACATCTCCTACAGACCCGGTTTGCTTAAACTTTTGCACAATTTTTCCGATTGTACGCACATTTGGACGATTAAATTGACCGAAAAAATCACGAAGTGCGCGATATGCATTTGGATTTGAACGCCCGTTTTCATATTAAGCCTGAATAACTTTAACGCGTTGCTCGATTATGTATCTTTCCATGGTTCAAATTGTGTTAGTTTGAAATTGAAAAATGTCAAATCAAATGCAGAAAAAAACTTGACGTTTAGGTGTGGTTCACATTCAACATCGGCCCTTAGAATTTAACCACCCTTTACATACACTCAGCAGCAAAACTGCGCCTAAAAAATATTTTCCTTAGCATTTATTCTCATATATGTCAGAAAAATGATCAAAATTTTTCAAAATACTTTTTCGAATTTATCTCAATCCTAACTTAAAATATTCCACCAAGAATAATCTTAACTACTGCTTTTGCCTCTAAGCTATCGATAAATATCTATAACGCTTGCGTATAACGTGTGCGTACAAACAATAATTTGGTACTTTCCCGGGTGCGTCATTGGTAATTAGTATGCATTTACCCAAATAATGAGATTTCAAAAGCGTAAAAGATAATGGAGGCCAAAAGAGAATAAATTGAAATTGGTGAAAAAAAAATGATTATAAGGTTGCGGAAGGAGGGAAGAACTTTTTGTGAAATCGGAGCAACCGTCGGAAGAACGAACTCCTCAGTCCAAAGAGTCATTAAAAACTTTAAAGACAGTGAAGATTACGTATCCCGACCACGAACTGGCCGACCTCAACTACAGCCAAATCGGTAGGAACAATATATCGTGTAGCACAATATAACCCTAGAAAAATTGCAGAAAACATCAATTTACAAATCCGTTAGCAAAGATGCTGTGCGAAGAACTGTGGATTTTATAGACGTGTTGCACGAAAAAGCTAGTGGTATCCCTAGCACACCGACACAAGCGACTCGCCTTTACCAAAGAATATGTAAATAAGCCCAAAGAGTTCTGGAACAAGGTGCTTTTCACAGATGAGAGTAAGTTCTGCATTTTTGGCATTAAATCTAGACAACTTATGTGGAGAAACTAGGAACCGGCCTTGATGTTTCAAATTTGAAAGCTATTGTGACACATGGCGGAAGCGCATAGTTTGAGGTTGCATGTGGGAAAAATAAGTGGGAAACTTAGAATTTATAGCGGCAACTATGGATCACAAAATGTACCTAGGCCAGACAATTTGAAGCCAAGGGCGAATAAATTAGGATTGGGGTCCGATTATTTATTTCAACAAGACAATGACCATAAGCACACTGCTCTTGTTAGGAAGCTTTGGATGTTATACAACGTCCTCCACAGTCAACTGATTTAAACGAACGAGCTGGTGGTGAACAAGGACAAAACGAAGTACCTCCTGTACCATCCTCCTGCCAACAAGTGCTACTTTGGACTAAGTAGGCAATTGAGTAGTAAATTCCTCTCTCGACGAACAAAACTAACACTCTACAAGACTCTCATCATGCCCGACCTAACGTATGGCGCAGAAGCGTGGACGATGACAACATCCGATGAAGGGACGCTTGGGGTGTTAGAGAGAAATATTCTGCGGAAGATTTTTTGACCTTTGCACGTTAGCAATGGCGAATATCGTAGCCGATGGAACGATGAGCTGTATCAGCTTTACGACGACATAGACATAGCGCAGCGAATAAATATCTAGCGGCTACGTTGGCCGGATCAT
This sequence comes from Anastrepha ludens, assembly GCF_028408465.1. Taxonomy (NCBI): domain Eukaryota; kingdom Metazoa; phylum Arthropoda; class Insecta; order Diptera; family Tephritidae; genus Anastrepha; species Anastrepha ludens. Next base: position 111,346,342 of record NC_071501.1, on the reverse strand, counting down.
GCCATCCGAATGGATACAAACGCTCCGGCTCTGAAAGTATTCGATGCGTTACCAGCTGGTAGAAGCAGAGGAAGAGGAGAGCCTCCTTTGCGTTGGAAAGATCAGGTGGAGAAGGGCTTGACTTCACTTGGTGTGTCCAATTGGCGCCGGTTAGCACGAGAAAGAAACGACTGACGCGCTTTGTTAAACTCGGCCAAGAAGAAGGATTCGCCAGCATACCATTACTTCCAAAGAAATGCTCAAAAATTTAATGATAGATATGAAAGATAGATGATAAACGTTGAAGTTAGTGGAATCTATGCCAAAACGTTTAGTAGAGGTTATCAGAAGGAAAGATTATCCAACGTCTTACTAATTGTAGTTATAAGTGCTTAGTATTGTACATGCCTTGATTTGTACGCAGACTTTTGCGCTCAATATCCTTGAAGTATTTTTAGTTTTGTTGCTGTTTTTGTACAATGTTTCTGTTTAGAATGGATTATCTTTTCAGTGTGCCTTGGACGCACAGTTTTGCTGATGAGTGTACATATATACATATCCTACATATGTATGTAACATGACGGACACGATATTTTGGCAAGAAGCTGCTATTACTTTCACATACATACGCTCGAATACAGGTTAGAAAGGTTACATAAAGTAAAAATATTTTTTAATATACAAAATAAACAAGGCTGAGCTTAAGTAGAAACGACAGGAACTCTGATAACTTCGACTTTATTTATTCAAAATAGTCCCCTCTGGTCTCGATGCACTAGGCCTTGCGCGATCTAAAAGCTTTTCGAAAGAGTGTTTCAGGTCATTGACCGGAATGTTCTTCGGGATGTCGGTCTTTTGGATGGCCTTTACGGACGCAAAACGTTTTCCTTCAATGACCAAATGCAATTTTCCGATTAAGTCGCAGGAAGCCATATCAGGCGAATACGGTGAGTGATTGATGGTTAAAATGCAATTTCTAGTCAAAAAATCAGTCACAAGAGTGGATAAGATGGTGCATTATCATGCAATAAACGCCAACATCCTCCTTCGCGGTATTCACGGCGAATTCGACGTATGCGATGCAACAAACGCTTCAAAACGCCAAGATAGAAAATTGCTTTGACTGTTTGGTCCATTAGCACGAACTCCTTATGGACAATTCCCTTGAAATCGTACAAATAAATGAGCGCCGACTTGATGTTTGACTTCTCCAAACGCGATTTTTTGGGTGGTGGCTCGTCTGGGGCCCTCCATTCGGGACTTTGACGCTTAGTTTCAGGTTCATGTTGGACACACCTCGTCTCATCGCCCGTTACATTGTTGTAAATGAAGTTCTCATCTTTTCTCGCCTCTTTAAAGAGGTATTTTGAATGTTGAATTCTGAGCAATTTTTGGTCCTCAGTTAACTTGTGTGAATTGTGTGTGCACAGACCTTTCGTAAGCCCAAATGATAAGTTAAAAGGCAGTAAATCGATTATTTGAGAATATTCAACTCCGATTCCATGAATTTCAACGGTGATTTCGGTTCTTTCTCGATAAATTTACGAACAATTTCGATGGAGTTTTCGGTGATTACTGATTTTGGGCGGCCCGTAAGTTCATTGTCATTTATGTCCTCACAACCATCTCTGAAACGTGTAAACCACTCATGAGCTCTGGCAAGAGATAGACAACCATCGCCTTAAACTTTTTCATCAATTCAAATGTTTCGGTAAACGTTTCACCGATTTTAAAACAAAATTTCATTTTAGCTCTTTGTTCGAAACTCATTTTTGTGCCGATGACTTTAGACGCAATAACTTCGCTTCCACTGAACCGAATGTCACCAAACTTTCATAATCATGGACACATACAGATAGGGTTTTTTGTAAAGTGTTCTATGTTTCACAATATTTTTCGAAAATGGAAAAAACAGAGTTTGCCGATATTTTATTTATTTTCTTTTATTTCATTTCTGAACATAAAATACAATAAGTGCCCACTCATTTCATTGTAATGCAAAAAACAACAAAATCATACCGAGAACTCACGCCGCAGCTTAATGATTCAGTTAAAAAATGACAACTATTTATTTCAAATTTTTTAAATTTTAAGGTATTTAGTACTTTGTTGGGTATCATTTGTTGTCAATTATAGGTTGAAGTCTACGTTCCATGGATTCAAGCAAGGCCCGGCAAACACTGTTTCTGCATTTTCACGGATGGCTCCAGGACTGAGCACGGCTCTAGCTCTGGGGTTTACGTGGAATCCAGCGCCACAAAATTGCACTTTGCACTTGGAATGCATTCATCTGTGTTTCAAGCGGAGGTGTATGCTGTTCAAGAAGCGATGAACCTTGTTGTGGAAAACAGATGGAGAGGCAGATCTATATGTGTTGGCAGCGATAGCCAAGCTGCGCTCATGGCCTTAGACATCCCCCCAACCACTTCAAGAGAAGTCGAGTCCTGTAATGTTAGGCTGAACTAGATTGGTAGACATAATAGCCTGATGCTTGCATGGGTCCCGGGACACGTAGGTATCGCGGGTAACGAGAAGTTACGCTCATAATTTTGCTTCAGATGGTCAAACCTAGTAATCTGTCATCTTTGTTTAAAAGCCAAATGAGCTCATCTCTTAGCTCTCACTGGAAGTTCGAATAACTTACACACACACGCAAAGGTGGTAAAAAGAGTAGTTCTGCTGGTATAATCAATCACCCGGATAGTAAATTAGTGGCTTGCGAGCAACAAAAGACCACTCAAGCTATCAACCACAGAAGAATATTTTTTAGAACATCCATAGCTGAACCTTAGCGCTAAAAGGTAAAAGCTCACTGCCAAGGACTCTCAGCTAAACTATGACCATCCTTTAGTTGTACCAGCTACAAAGTTTGGACAGGTGTAAAGCAAAGTAACCTTTAACTAAACACAAAGAAGGATTCACTAAAGCCACTGTGCATCTCGAACATTCCGAAATCTTTGAAAATCTTTATAAGAGGAAGGATCAGTACTTTTGGTTGCCTCTGTGGAGGATCGTCTCACCAGCTTTCGAAACCATTTTAAAAATCACTCTTAATTATGCATACCTTGGCTTCAAGTAAAATGAGATGTGTTACTAAAATAGTTTAAATATTGTACAATTTATTTTTAGTTAATGTATGCTTTAATAATAGTTTGAAGGACTCAAAAATAGCATCATATCTCTTATTGAATTTCTTTCCCTCAGTCAGAGTTGTGTGCATGCCTGTGTTTTCCTATACCTTTTCTCATACGCAAGTACCTCTTTTATCTTTTTGTCATACTTGGCACATTTAAAATGCTACAAAATATGTTTTACGTATTCTAACGAAATTTCAACTAGTGTTTTCCATTTTATTAATTATCTACATGTTTACTTAAAAAAGCCATGTAGAAACATTTGCATCCTTCAAAGATATTTATTGATATGTGTGAATAACGTAGGTGTGCATGCCCTGTAGTAAATCGAAACGTTTTTGGATTCAACAAATTCAAAAACGCGGGCAGAGTCCGTTAGTTAAGGTAGAGAGGGCCTACGAGCACTCTCCAGTAAAAAGGCGGGCTAAACAGGCTGTTTTGTTTAGGTATAGAAAGCTTGTAGCCACGATGACCTCAGAATAAAAATAAAAATTCATCCTTACGCTTACTTTTATACTTAAAATTATCATATTGAAAGTCATAATTTTAATGATGTATGTATGTATGCATATGCATGTACAATGCGTACGAGTATTCCACGAGTCTCTCCATAACATGTAGGAGAAACGATAACCGACTTGTTGGTATTTTTCTGTGCTGCGGCACATTTTCCCTAATTAGAATATGAGAACCGAAGTAGGCTCTCATTTTTGCACATTGTAATTATGGTAATAAGTGATTACAAGTACAACACAAATACATCATTTACGAAGCATTGAGGCCGTTAACTTATGAGTGAATGTACTGAGGTCCATTTTGTAAAATGCATTAAGACCCATAGCCACTTCAAGGCATACATTAATGGGACAAATAGAAGCGTTGATAGCTGATTTAGCTGATCTTTCTCGGCATACGACACATTTTGGTACAAGCAACCGTTATGCCAAGCCATGTTATATAAAACTACCGAATGTGCTTCTTAAATGTTAAAAACTTAAATTCATATTTTAGCTAAAAGCTCATAAAAATCGAACATACTGTCGTCACCGCCTCTTACCAAGAACATTTAAAAAAATGTTTTGTATTTATTTTCACTCACGATTATTTATTTAATAGCAAACTGTGTAAACTGCCGCTACAATTTGTTTTTCCTTATTAAAATTGTACACATAAAATATTTTCGATTTGAATTTTACTCAGACATGTTTTCGAAAATGTTTTTTTTTTTTAAGAATACTACTTACTTGTATACACATACATATGTATATATATGTATGTATATGTTTGTATGCCAAGCACACACATAAATATGTATATATCATGCGCGCATGATTCCGAAAAAGTATCTTTGTAGTGCATATATATATGTATATACAAGTACGATCAGGGTAAGACCCAACTGGTCCAAAGTAAGTGTTAATCGTTCAATTGTTCGACTCGATTTTTATTCATTGGAACGAAGTTATTATTTCGCTAAATTACTTGTGCATGGACAATGTTTTACCTCTTCTTCTACTTAACTGCCGTATAACCGTGTATAAACAAAAGCTTGTTCATCGAATGCCTGCACTTACAACAATATAGTCGTGAGAGAGACTTATAAACGGCATTTTTTTAGAGAGAGTGGAAAGAGAGCTTTACTCTTTAATTTCCTATTGAATGCAGATAACACTTGTTGGTATAAGTGATCTCATGCTGGGATTTAGGGATTAATAAGAACGATAATTAAACAATTGGTGCTTCAGCCAGGTCAAGAGAGCCATCCTAACATATGTGGGGCAAATTTTTTTGTTCGTAGCTAAACTTCTTAACAAGCAATTACAGTTGCACCGCTACATTGAATACATCTTCACATTAGTGCACTCTGGGCCAATAGTGAGAGATGCGATGAGATTAATACTTTCTCTCGATTATTGAGATACAGCAGAGATTTAAAGGCGCCACTCTGGTACATTCCACTTTGGGATACACCGGAGTGTGCAGCGGATGTTCTTGTCTTTAAAAACTACTCTGAATGAAAATTGTCCGTTGGGTAGTTTCACAACAATTTCTAATTTCTTACAATCACGATTTTTTGTTTTACGGTTAGCAATAATAAATATTTCACGCAAACATACACGATACATACATGCAGTGAACTCATGAACTCATGTTCTCACAATACCGTCTTTTCTAAGCTGAAATTGAAAATATGTACTTTGAAATTCTTTTGTTTCCGAAAAGCATGCCCATCATATAATAGTTTCTGGCCCTTAAAGCGAATATTGAATATTTCGGTGCAGTCATACCAGCACAAGGGCATCAAACGTTACTGATTACCCATTTGAGGTCGTCACGCCAAAAAATGTTGATAATATTCACCCTATGCTATCGGAAGATGCAGGTGAAGATGCGCGAGTGTGAGAAAAGTACGGGCTTATCACCTTATTTTTTGGACGTAAAGAAACTATCGACAAAATCCGTGCCTCATTTGCTCACAATCGTTAAGAAATGCAATCACTTAACAACTTCAAAAAAGTGTTTGAGCATTTCTTCATTTCCTTACAATTCTCGAATGTGTTGATTAATAAGCCGTCGTAGAAGCAAATGTAGTTCTCGTGGTGAATCGAAGCAGAAGAGGGCGCAGTGGAGACATTTTTTCGAATGCGCAAGGATGATAGATTACCAGGTTCACTATTCAGCTATGGTGAAAAAAATTGTGAGGGGATTTTGGCTGCCACATTACATGGGGCATTCGGCAACCGAATTCTGCACGATCATTTCACATGTGTCCAATCAGTCGTTATTCCGACGGCAACGAATTGTCATTGGTTATTTTTTTTCGTATACCACCAACCAAGGGGAATGTATTACAGGTGACAGCAAACACATATAAGTAAAACCCTACATGTATTTGTTGTTGCGTTTGGTGCAAGCATCATGTCAAAATCAGCAAGCAAATGTAAACATACGAATGTAAACATACCAATACATACAAACAAAGCATATCATTTTGACGTAAGCCATACCTACGGCGAAAAATTCAGCTGGGTGAATGCTGTCACCTTATTAAATCTACCTTGCCACCAACACAATCTCAGGTTTTTTGTAAACACATCCCAAGTAACGCCAACCCATTAGTTGTTTCTGTGAAATTCGCTGAGATCCGAATAACGGTCTGCTGAAATGGTTTTGTAGCTTCAGAAAAATACTCTCTTCTACCAGAACATTTCGCCGACGCGTTAGTCAGGCTGTCGCAATGACAACAATGCATGAATTAACTTACGAATAGCTCTTTCATCAATAGCCGTCAATAGTTGCGTTCGATAATACAAAAATATTTAATAGTGATACCTAGTTTTTTTTCAAATTGGCGTTCGTTAACAACAAAAAACTATCAATCACATAAAAATTTACAAGGCGAAGCGACAATTTGTTGTATTCAAAACAACCATTTTGGGCTTAAGTTGAGTCAACAAAAATTATAAATCACATAAACACATTCATATAAGTATCTCTTGATAAAAAGCATTATTATAGCTAAGAAATATATTAAAAATATTTGTTATTGTAAATTTTCCAAGCCAAAGATATTATTTTGAATATTTTTCAATTTGTTTAAGGTTCAATGCGCTCATGCACAAAGACCAAGCACCAAACATGTTTAAACAATCTCAGCTGAAATGTCTTCTTCTACCTCCTTTTGCAAAGGGATTGTGAATTTTGCATTCATGTTAATATTTTTTGCTTTTTCTGCTCTTTAGGAGAGAGTTTTTTTCTCCTACGCTCTTTTTCCGGATTGATGGCTGGCAATGGCCAATTTAGTTATCGAACACAACTAATATTATGTAGATTTAGGTGTCTGGGCTATGTTCTGTTGACAATATAAAATATAAATAAATCGTTCGGCGATAAGGGACTTGATTGGTCAAATGAAGAGATAATCGTTGAGACAATATTTGAAGAGCTTCGAGAAATCGCGGGAATCTAAAAAGAAAACCAACTCACACAAAGAATATCGAAGAAAATTTTTTTATTCAAAATACCCAAGTGTGCCTTTACTTCCAAGACTTCTCACAGTGGCACGATTCCGAGTGATCCAATCTTGAATCATTCACTGCATAGATGCGACTGATTTTTGCAATGGTCTGGTTATGTTGGCTTTAAGGGTTTCGGTCCTGACCTTTTAGTGCAAGGGTCGTTTGAAAAGTCCGTTGCAAAAATAAACTCTACTTAATTGTTTGGGGTAAATCTTTTTTATTTTTTAACAGAGTCTACTTTTAAGCATATACACTTCGTCCAACGCTGTTCTAGTTTGTTGATCCCTTCCGAATAATACGATTTGCTTAAGTCTTGTAAATAGCCATTCGTTTCTGCAATCCCCTCCTCGCTTGAACAAAATATTTTTTCTCGTCAGCCTTTTCTTCAAATTGAGAACAAATCGTAGTCCAAGGTATCCGAGAAAGCCAAGTCTGGAGAATAGGGGGATGTGAAACGAGTTGAAACCGTATTTCCATTAAGGGGTTACATACGACCAGCAGCGCAAAAAATGCATTAAAAGAAGAGCTGTTCTTGGAAGGAATAACAATAAACATAAATTAAAAAAAAAAAAATGTATACATTGCTTATTAGAACTTAAACTTTATATAAAAATCTGTTTTAATTTTTCTTTACAAAAATTAGTATATAAAAAATCACGTGACCCAAAGAACAATGAAAAAAAGTTGCTCCGTCAAAAGTAAAAAAATTCTTGTAAAAAAAAAGTCTGTTAATTTTGTAATTTACGGCATTTTAATAAAAGTAAGCGTTTTACGTCATAAATGTTACACTTTAATTATGTTTATAAAATTGTTTAATAAAAATATCAAAAATCCGGCTCGACAGACTATAGAGAAAACGATTTTGAATATTAAAAAAAAAATTTTTTAAAATGTTAAAAACTGTATGATGGCCATGCCGGAAAAAGTAGTTTTGCGAAAAACGAGTTTAAACTTTCGAGTGCAAGCTACTTGTGCGCATCAAACACTCGTCGGGCAGTTACATTTTCTACCATAACTTTGTATCTATGGGGAATTTTTACAATCGACTTCCACAGAAATACGCTTAAAATTATAAAATAATCTGTAAAAAAAGAAATCGATATTTTGAAAATTCTGGACGTATGCAATCCCTTAATTTTTCGACCACTACTGCTGAGGCGTGTGCTGTTGCGTTGTCGTTAGGAAAATCACTCGGCTTGCCCGATTCAACCAAATGCCAAACATAAAGAAATAAACCGATCTGACTGAAACTTGGTGTGTGATCTTCCGAGAAATTTAACTAACTAAACATAGTGACGGACGTCACGCACACAACATGACAGCTATGGCTTGTCAAGATCGTCACATCCCTCTTGGGGGATCCTATAAATGTTTTCTTCAAACAAACAATTCGCCTTTCTGTACCTACTGCTTTGTTCTTTATTTGTTTATTTAACAGTTTTATTCAGCAGTTTTATGAAATATGATATCATTTGCGTACAAGTTTATACATTTATTACATTTATTATTATTATTAAATAAGTACTTAAAAATGTGTATGTATATGTGTGTATGTGCATCACTTGCACTCATTTCAGTTGTACTCCATCTTCTCTGGCAGTGCCTCGCATAGGTGACGCTTCATAAATTTGCACTTGCTTGAAACGTGACGATAATTGCTGTGACGTTTCCAAGTCCCTCTTATAGTTTGCTATTGCCTTTTCCAGTATTTGCTCAACTGGCGAGAAAGTCGAACGTGAACGTAACCGCGCTTTGGCTATCTCCAATGACTGCAAGAATATAAAACAAAAAAGGAATAATAATGGGAATAACAAATATTTCTATTTTAATTATTACAAAGCTGAATGCTGCATTTTCTCTGTTCACATACGATTACCTTAAGCAAATTTGTATTTCTCGCAAGTGACTCCTCATACGAGAGAACTTTAGTAGTTTGTGCTGATGTTTTGCTCGCTCTTTGCTCTTGCAACTTCTCCAATTTCTTTTCTTCTATTTTGCTGCAAAAAAAAAAACGAAGTTGTTACAAATACATAATATATTTACATGCGTACATATGTATATTCATAGGCACATTTATGAATTGTTAGGCTAACTGGTTTATTCTATGCATTACCAGCAATTTTGAACCGGCAAATTTTATTGCCTAAAGTTGTCACGATTTCTTGTAATAGCAACTCAAACGCACTGGTAACGCTCCACGTGAAATACACCATAGAGAGTGGTGAAAATATTACTTCGTGCTAACGGGTGTTTTTTAACTGCATGAGAACTATCGATATCGATAGCCATGGTTCGGCAGCTGAAAATGGCAAACTTTGTTAACATTTCATGAATCGTTTAACTTCAGAACAACGCTTGCAAATTGTGGAACTTTAGATTAGGTTAGGTTGACCTGGCTGGCTGAAAGCCATCACATAGACCTATTGGTCCTTAGTGGTACCAGATGGAGTTTGGCCCTTAGTAGGCTTCTTGTAATAAGCCTGCGTCTTTTGCGAATCTAAGTAAGCTCTGAAGCTTTAACCCCGCGAGACATTCCAGCTTCTCATAATGTAGAGCTCCTAAACATTTCATTCGTGTTCTAGCTAATGCAGGGCACGAACATAGAAGGTGTTCAAAAGTTTTCCTCTCTTCTAGTTAATTGCAAAATCTTCAGATATCATTGTTTGCAATTCCTATCTTGTATGCGTGTGCCGCTAACAAATTGTGGCCTGTCAGTATACCTACGATAGCTCCGCTTTCCTTTTCTAAACAGGGCTAGTACGGATCTGACATATGTTTCTGCACTCTGTGTACACATGATTTTATCGGGCTTACAAGTGGCTAGATTATTCCATCTCCTGTCTATCCGTGTTTTCATGTCCGCAGCAATGTCATTGTATACCGTATTTAAAGGTTTCAGTATGTCGTTTTTTTGTTTGAATTGTATGTAAACAGCGTTTTTAACAATCTCATCTACAATTTTGTTTCCTGCAATGCCCTTATGTCAGGGTACCCAATAGATGTGTAACCGTTTGTCTGCAGCTAGTCTCTCTATGGCTTCCCTGGTCCTAGGAACGTTTTTGTGGAAATTTACTTCGAAAAAAAAAATAAATCTGTTTGCGAAATTCATAGAGAACTGGCGGCGTCACCGGCCCTTATTTCCTTCGAAATGAAGAAGAAGTTGCCATTACGGTGAATGACGAGCGCTTTCAAGCCATGCTGACGGAATTTTGTTTCCAAAAATTAATCAGCTAACCCTCGACAACATTTGGTTCCAACAAGACGGCCCAACTTGCCATGCAGCGCGTTTAACAATCGATTTATTGCAATATTCAAGCCACCATTGACGTCATACGGCCGGATTTTTAGCAAAAAGTAGTCAAAAACTGGATTGATCGAATGGAACAAGTAACTCGTAGCCGCGGCAGATAAATGGCGAATATCTTCTTCTTCTTGTTGATTGGTGCGATAACCGCTTACGCGATTTTGGCCGAGTTGCCATGAAATTATCTATCAGATTATAACAAAAAAAATGCATTCCAACAATATTTCTAGTTTTTCAGTGGTAGTTCAACTGTGGTGAATTCTTAAACGGCTTAAACGTGCAGAAATGGGCGTTTAAACTTAGTTTAACTAGAAAAACAGTTCAGCTAGCATTGAAAAACTGGCCCTAACCAGTGCAATTCGAAATGCTGTCGTTGCATATTTGCATAGCACTTTTGGTATGCAATTTTTACCAAAAAAGCTATGAAAGGTTTGAAGTTTTATGGTATATTTGAAATTTGCTATGGCCGCTGTCATAAGCATTTCGGTTCGCGTAAAGGACAAATGTATTTGCTTTGTTTCTAAAACGTAAACAAACATCAGTTGTTATGCCGTTGTTATGTTATCTTTGAATGCTATACCATAAAATGGCGGAAACTAAATTCTATGGTTACCATTGCATGAGAAATGGGAAAGAGGTGCAAAAGCTACCAGGGTACAGAATAGACCCGTAAAAGTTCAAAATGCTAGATTATGGAAAAATAAATACCCAAGCCGATAAAGCTTTATGAATGCGTACTATATTTGATACCTGCACATTTATATGTACATATGTGCATACAGGGTCCGGCACTCGGAGTGTAACCGACTTCAGGCCACTCGCGTATGTATTATGTATTTCAAACGTAATAGTGAGATTTCATTATATTTGGCTGGAAACTCACAACCAGCAATTGTTCGTGAGGTCGAGCACCTTAAAGTAAATAAAGGTTTTGCTTATCACGCCATTACTCGTTACAAAGATAAAAGTGGCATCGCGAAACGTCATGGAGGTGGTCATCAAAAGACTGCAACGTCACGTGAAATGATTCAAAAAGTGAAGAAGAAATTTGAGCGAAATCCCCGAGGAAGTACCAATCAAAAGGCGAAAGAACTAAAAATATCTGACCGCAGCATCCGCCACATACTGAGAAATTATCTCAAAGTCAAGCCTTACAAGATCCAAAGGACGCATGAGCTCACACCAAAGCAGCAACAAGTCAGACTTGAGAGAGCGAAGGAGTTGCTTCGCTTGGCCAAAAGTGGTAAATTTCCGAACATTGCGTTTTCTGATGAGAAAATTTTTCAAATTGAGCAATTCGTAAACACCCAACACGATGGAGTTTATTTGACCGACAGTTCATACGAGAATTGGAGTCATAGATTGGCCACCAAGATGCAGCACCCGCCACAGGTAATGGTTTGGGCCGCTGTAACCGCAGATGGACGCCCTCGAATCGAGCCTAGCGTCAAGGCAAATGCGAAATATTATCGGGAAAGTATTCTGGAGGTTGCTTTGAAGCCATGGGCAGACAAGCATTTCGGTGGCAGACAATGGACATTTCAACAGGACTCCGCCCCGTTTCACAAAGCTCAAATGAACCAAGAATGGCTAAAAAGCAACGTTCCGAACTTCATAACGTCCACACAATGGCTCTCAAATTCACCAGACGCGAATGCGATGGATTATTCTTTTTGGGCCATTTTGGAAAGCGAAGTCCAAACTACAAGATTCACCAGTCTCGAGGCGCTGAAAAACGCCATTGTCCGCGAGTGGCCCAAAATACCTGCAAGTCACATTCGGACAGCTTGCGATTCGTTTCTGGACCGTCTCAAGGCCATAGTCAAGGCAAAAGGTGAGCATATAGAGCAAAAGTAAATTGATTCTTAATTTTGTATTATTTTCACACATTTTTTACTTTGAATTGAATAAAAGTAATTTTCCAAACTAGTTGTATAGCCTTTTTAATTGGTTACACTTCGAGTGCCGGACCGTGTATATCGCTATAATTTACATAATTTGACTATTTAAATTAAGCATACAATGAAAAATTGTTTACTTGATTGGCGTCTTTGTTCTTCCAAGAAATCGCGCTGGCCTTGAAACCTTCTGTAGGTAGCTCTACTTAATGGTAGACTGATTTTTTGCTTTACCAGTATCTCAAACACCGCTGAAGCGGTTATAGCGCCAATCAAAAAAACAAAAAAAAAGGATCTCACACTTTTCTTACTCCTCCATCTTCTCTTACGGCTCGCGTTGTGGCCGGTAATAGCTTTGTCCTGTTAGTTAGTAGCATCTTTTCCTTTCGCGACAAAAGACAATAATATTTACAATAATTTAAAGTAGCTGGCAGCCCTCTTATTAAGTGCATTCTCAGTTAACACGGTTTTTAAAGCATACCTTTTGGCTGCTAATCAATACACTGCCAATTAATGCACCCGTCGAAAAAACCAGCACTCTTCGGGATTATACATTGCAATATTTTTTTTTTTTTTAATTTAACCTTTTGCGGTCGTATTAAATTTGGACACAGGTGTCATTACTCTCTCTCTCTTTGTCTTAATTGGCGCGATAACCGCTTACGCGATTTTGGCCGAGTTTAAAAAAGCGCGCCAGTCATGCGTCGCGTTCTCGTACTGGTCGGAATTAATTTCTGTTGAAAGAACAGTGATACATCACATGCATGTAAGATTATGAAGTATATATAAGATTATTAATTTTACAAATAAATACAGTATAAAATTAGTATGGTTCCTTGCTTTGGTGGTTGAGAGTAGACATACGACCGCATAGGGTTAATTTTAACTAATTTCTAAACTAAAAATTAAGATAATTCTTTAACAAAAACCATGTGAATTAATAATTTTGGAGCTTTGCAAGAAATTCGGAAAAATTATTCCAATTTCCGACTTTTGAATCAAAATTTTTAGAAATCTTTCGAGTATGCCCATTCAATTTTAGTGTAATAATGTTGACTTTGGAAATTTTTTTTGCTTGCAGTGTTGAACCTTTCCTCCAAAGAAAAAATGGGTTTCATATGGACACAAAATTCTCAATGCAAAAATTCACAAATTGTTGTAATTGTTTTTGAGGAATTACAAACTTTCACTCCTTTATTGGATGTTTGCCAAGCTGTTCCTCCTATTTATGGTGTGTGTCTGATGTTATTCAACAAATAGAGAGTTTCATGTCGCCATTCGGCTACGGTGGTAAAATTCTGATTTTAAAGAAAATTCAATGGATTTTTTGTTTGAATTACGTGAAAATTCACAATTTTGATTCGTATGGCTTTTGTTAAAGAATGAACTATAATTTTATTGAAAATTTGTTAAAATTAAATTAAAAAGCCAAAATGTATCATCACAAGCTATGCGTGGATTTTTTCAACATTATATTTCTGCCATGAAAAAGCTCCTCATAAAAATATCTGCCGTTCGAAGTCGTAGGAGGCTAGATCCCTCCATTTATGGAACAACATCAAGACGCACGCCACAAATAGGAGGAGGAGCTCGGTCAAACACCCAAAAAGTGTGTACGGGCCAATTATATATATTATATATATATTACAAGCAAATAGATGCGTATGCCTTTACTAAAAGATTTTTAGAAGTTTTTTTTTAATTTAAATTTGTGTTCATGGTGGTCATGGCATTAGATCCTGAGATTAGTGTTCATTGTGAAGTCGAAGTTTTTTGATGACATACAATGGCAGGCCTCCGAGTGTTAGGTTAGGTTGAAATGATTGCCCATAGAAGGAGAACACTTGGACGAACATCAAAAATTCGTCCTCTGTGAAGGAATTAAAAAGGCTGGGAGAAAGGAAGGTGGAAGACGAGGGAGGTGTATTTGATGAAGGCAACCGAATAATGACTGGTTTATGGTGGTATTAACCACTTCGTACTACTAATGAAATTCATCAGGTTTTTAAAATCAATCCCAATCAATCAACATATTAGCAGGCGTGGCAAAGAGATGGGAACCAAGATGCTTAAATCTCAGCCACGCGAAAGGAGGGCAGTTAAGGAGAAAGTGCGGAGATGATTCCACCTCATCCTCCATGCAACTGACTGCCCACGACAGTCGGTTCTACGTTATGTTCCGGGATTTATATCCGGCCAAGGACTGTCACTTCAGCAGCATTCCCCATGTATCTATGGGGAATGTTTATACTGCTACAAGAACAACAACAACTCGAAGTACTGTCAAGTGTCATTGCATGTATACGCCGCGACTAATGTCCTACAAGGGCACCCACGAAATTCGAGACCTGAGGTTTTGTTAACGCGCCTCCGATCCACTCATAGCCGGAAAGATTTCGCGACCTTACAAGTGTGTGTACTTCTCGTCCGAGTGTAATTATGCCATGAAAGCAGCTAAAAGTCCATACGCCGTTCGAAAATGGCATAACACTCTTATGAAAATCAACGCCAAAATTTTTCTCCGGAGCCACTCACCACCTAAACGACGCACTTTGTAAGCTTAAAATACTAAAATCTCTTCATTATCGTTCATATTGTCAGTTAATTCCGAGTAGAGTTTTGGCACATACATAAGTAGGATTATAGGTCTGTTCTCATGTAAAAAAAATATCCGGTAACTTAATTTCCGAGAACTCACTCTGAAAGAGAAAAGTATCAAGTTTTGCGAACAGCTGATTAAATTGTTGGCGGAACAAATCTCCAAAATTAAAAATGTTTTCCAGTTGGGCTACCTTGTATTAAATTGAAAAATAATAAAGCAAATAAAATGCAAAATAATGAACTTAGCATCACCTGTTTTTATTTTGCCCACACTAATTTATTCCATTTCATCAACGCTGTCGGATGAAGAACTTTCCAATCACAGCTCTCTCCATATCATATTTTCCCTGCCTCCGTATATGTATTTAGGTGTATATATGCCAAATTAGTTAATAACCAAGAAGAACAAGCATAAACACGAAAGATACCTTCAATGCTTCCGATGTATTTCGGAAACTGCAGCAACAGTGACTGGTGGCTAGGGTTCAGAAGTACATATGTATCTCTATATCATTGGCCGATTCCTATTTAATATACGACTTCAAATACATTTTATAAATTTTATCTAAAATATATTTACTTGCATTTTCGATTTTAATCACCATTTTTGTTTAAATTTAGAATTTTTCGTGTCTATTTTTACTTTGCCATCAGCTGTTTTTCTCACTTGCAAATTCATACAAGAAAAAATTTATCCAGTAAAAACTTGCAACTTCCCCTCAAAATGAATTGTCATTTTGCTCTCTCACTCATCCCTACTTTGCAAGTTTTTTGGATAAATAAACACCAGCACCTGTGAATTCATGCAGACTTCATTTTGTTTGTCAATAACGGCTTTTAGTATCCATTATAAATGCACATCTCTTAGTTGCCGGCATATTATTTCAACCCTCAAGTCCACATGGTGAAAACTTTACATTTCTACTCTTATGCTAAGTGACCTTTTGAAGTGATCGCTTATGATTATTCCGTCGCAGTAAGCCATCCGCGTCTTTGTTGCATTCTAATGGATCAGCATTCGCCTTTTTTTAAGTGAATAACTGCATCTGATTTTCAGAGCTATTTGCCGAAAAGACAAACTTTCTTCATTTAGTACCATTGTTTAAAACTTTTCAATGGGAGTTAGTTTTTTATTTTATTTTGTGGAGTTTTTCATAATATTTAGCAACTAAATAACGAACAGGAATAAAAGTAAACAAACCGCCGGCAAATGGTATGGCAAATTTAGACGGCACCCCATAAATAGGCTCGTTCAAACACCTAACAGAAGTGTACGCGCCAATTATTTATTCATTTTCTAAGCCTATTATATGCACGTAGATATGTATGTATTATGACAAGCATTTTACATTTCATCAGACCCTTACCATTATTATACTTTAGACAAGTTACTCACATTTTGTCCAACCTTCTGTCGATTTCTGCCTCCAATGCGGAATATTTTTCATTGATTTCGCTGATTACATCCATTTCCAAGACTACGTCTGGCGTATATTTATGTAGAGAGGTAAGTATAGAAGTACAAATCGGCCACTTATGTTAATTTTTGTAACTTAATAAATAGAAAACGAGTGAAAATTCACTGCTACACTGGTTGATAAACCGAATGGAAGTAAAGTGAAAAAATAGTCCTGTGATTAACGAACATTTACACAAAACATTAGGTTGTCAAGCCAACACACAAACACGCGACATGTTGCTATTGTAACAGTATAAAACATACACATACAGGTATGGTCATTAAAAAAGGTACCCCCACGTTCATGCGGAAAATGTAAGTTTTTGAAGTTAATAATAACAGATATTCAATTGTATGTGGTTTTATTTCATTGCTTAATTTAACAAAAATAAATAAGAATTCAGGAATATTTTAAACTTAAACTAGTGACCAGAGGAACAAAAAGCAAATATTCATGTGATCATTAAAATTCATTAAAATAGGTACGAAATAGAAATATTTACGATGCAAAAATAACTTTGTGCTTTTATTATTTTTTTAGAATTTTATGTTTAAATGATCGAAGTTTAGTCAATAACCACTGTGTTCACCATTATTGTGAATGACTTTTTGTAATCGATTTGGCATAGAATTGATAATCTTATGGGAGGTTTTCGTCAGAGTTGAATACTCTAGTTCTTTGATTTTTTTGTCATAAATCCTTCTTATTTTTTGAATAAATCCTTCCCGATTCGCTTCTTTAAATCTCCCTAAAGGCTTTCTATGGAGTTTAGGTCGGGTGACTGGCTGGGCCGATCCATAACTCCAACATTATTTTCTAAAACCCATTTACATACTAACATTGCAAAGTAATTTGCGTCATTCTTCTTCCTAATTGGTGCGATAACCGCTTATGCGATTTTGGCCGAGTTTAACAAAGCGCGCTAGTCGTTTCTTTCTCGTGCTAACCGGCGCCAGTTGGACACACCAAGTGAAGCCAAGTCCTTCTCCACCTGGTCTTTCCAACGCAAAGGAGGCCTTCCTCTTTCTCTGTTACCACCAACTGGTAACGCATCGAATACTTTCAGAGCCAGAGCGTTTGTATCCATTCGGACGACATGACCCAGCCAACGTAGCCGCTAGATCTTTATTCGCTGCGGTATGTCTATGTCGTCGTAAAGCTCATACAGCTCATCATTCCAACACCTGCGATATTCGTCGCAGAATCTTTCTCTCAAACACCCTAAGCGTCGCATCATCGGATGTTGTCAACGCCCAAGCTTCTGCGCCATACGTTAAGACGGGCGTGATGAGAGCCTGTGGAGTGTCAGTTTTGTTCGTCGAGAGAGGACTTTACTACTCATTTGCCTACTTAGTCCAAAGTAGCACTTGTTGGCAAGAGAGAATGTAGATTGGATTTCTAGGCTGACATTGTTATAGGTGTGATTTGGGTCATTATTTCGCATAAAAAGCCACCGAGGTGGCATATTCTCCTCAGCAAATGGTGGCATCACTTGTAGACTAATCTTCTACCTATCCAGAATTGACCCCGACATACTAAACATATGTATAGCATGTGAAGGCACCACGCACGATACTAACCACCTTTTCATATGCCCCATCAAAACTACTCACCTAACACTCCTTTCCCTCTGGGTCCAACCTGTCGAAACAGCACGTTTCCTGGGCCTACCGTTGGTTGAGCTATACGAAGACGACCAGTAACTACATTGCACTGACAGGGTTTAGTAAACTGCTACAACAACAATCACTTCTTGAAGTACATCCTTGTAAAAAAATTTGTCCATTTTATTGGATATGCCGTGAATAGGTCCTCCTACTCCATACCAAGAGAAGTATACCCAAAAATTAATGTTGACGCCTTGACTGTATTTTATTTGCTTTTGTGACTCGCTGTGAGAACTCTTGTCTGACATTTTACCCAGCTTCATTTCCAAATAAATTTATTTTTGTTTCATCGCTCAAGGAAGCAGTGTGTCATTCGTAAAAAAAGCGAAATATCAATAATAAAAAGGCTTTAAATTTTTCCGCGCGGCACAAGGAAATCGTTAAATAAATGATGTGAAATCATGAAAATCGGTTGTCAAACAACAAAACTGTCAAATCTTTTCGGAAAAAGTGCTGTAACTCCCTCAATTTTGCTCTGATTGGCCTGAAACTTTGACATATAACCTTTCAGTAAAAGTGCAATAACTCGCTCTGCTTTGCTCTGATTGGCTTAAAATTCCGACACGTAATTGCAGAAACGTCAGCCTTTCTTTCATCGATATGTATGCGCATGCTATAAGTGTGCTTCTTCTTTCACAGCATTACAACGCGGGGTGCGTCAAAGCTTCCTCCACAATGCTCCTCCAAAGCAGTCAATCTTAAGCTTTTGCTTCGTAGTTACCTTTTCTCAAATCCTTGAGATCATTTTCCACTGCGTCTATTATCGGTTGCTCGGTTTGCCTTTGGTTTTTTTGGCCCATTAGCTTTCCTGTCATGGCTTTCTTCATGGCACAGTCAGCAAGCATACGCGCAACATGACCTAGCCATCTTATGCACTGCACTTACCGACCATTCGTATTGAGCCAAAAATCTTTCTTAAAATTTTTCTTTCCATGCTAGCAATCCGCGCGCAGTCAGCAACTTTAAGAGTTCGTACCTCACATCAATACGTTAAGATTGGTCGGATAAGGGTCTTGTACATACAGTATCGGACGAAACATTTGCAACTAAAATGTGGGCAATGAAAACTTTCGATTGCTCAGCCGTTATTTGTTTGGAACCTGTTAATTTCACTTTATTTGTAATAAAAGATGTTGATTTACGTAAATAAAACAAATTTATTCAAATTCAACAGTTCATATCTTAAATTTAAAAATCAAATGTGTCCAACACCTGTATCTAATAAGACAAAACAATTGCAACTAAAGGAAATCAGTAAACTATTTTTATTAAACTTAGCAAAACCATTGCTCTGAATAACAGCTCTGCATCGTCTCGGAATTGAAGCTATCAAATTGTCAACTATCGTTTGTGGTATATTTCTCCATGCCTCCAGGACTCTTTGGAAAAATTGGTCAGTATTTGTCCCATTAGTCCGATCAATTCTCTTTTTTACTATTTCCCATAGGTTTTCTATGGGGTTAAGATCTGGGGATTGTGGAGGCCACTCCATTACGTCCACTTTATTCCTCTAGAACCATGATTTCAGGATCTTCGCCGTATGCTTCGGGTCATTATCCTGTTGGATGACCCACTTCAAGGGCATTTCCCACTCAGCATGTGGCAGCATTACCGATTCCATAATGTCCCTGTAAACGTACTGGCCCATTATGCCCATAATACGATGGAGTGGTCCCAAACCAGCAGCAGAAAAGCATCCCCAGACCATAATGTAAGCACTATGCTTAACAGTCTTTACACAGTATGATTTTTGAAGACGCTTGTTACGTGGGCGTCGAACGTAGGATACGCCATCACTTCCGACCAAATTAAATTTGGATTCGTCGCTGAAAAGAACAGCTTTCCACTTGCTTAATGGCCAATCTATGTGATCCCTTGCGAACTGCAATCGTTTTTGTTGGTTACGCTTACTAATAAGCGGCTTCTTTGCTAGTCGGTACGTCCGTAAATCAGCTTCAGCCAGGCGACGACTGGCAGTTTTTGAGCTGATTGGTAACCCAAGCTCCTTTACCAATTGGGGAGCACTTCTAAATGGATATTTTTTTACCTCTCTCGCTATCAGTTTGTCAGTTCTTTCATCCGTTTTTCTTTTTCGGCCTCCTCGATGCACCACCGCGATAGTTTTGTTTTTTATAAAGTTCGCAATAATTCGAGAAATTGATGACTTATGAATATTATATTTTATGGATATATCTTTCTGGGTCATTCCTTTGTTATATTCATCTACAACACGCGCGCGTAATACTTCACCGAACTTATTTCGAGCCATTACTTCATTTAACTCAACTTTACAAAAAACACAGATGCTCTATTTAGTATCCATAGCGTGAAATTGAATTGCAATTGAGTGAAGAATGACATTATGACAAAAAATAAATTGAAGGCTGCATTGCAGTTGTAAATGTTTTGTCCGATACTGTAGTTAACTTTGCAATTTTAGACAAGAGCCGGGACTTGAACAAGTCAAGGTGGGTATATATGTAAGTGTGTTTGGCGGATATAATATATAAAATATAAAATAAATATATAAAATAAATGCTTATTTTCGCGATGCTTTTTATTTATTTATTTTTAATTATTTCAGCATCTCATTGTAGGCATTTTTAGTTTGTTTGTTCAGCATCTTATTTGACTGTGTAATATAACCAATATTTATATTGTACATATATTATTTTACAAATTTAATAGAAGAAAATTTGAAGTACCAATTGCCCAAATTTTTTACCTAATTATTTTTTTTTTAATATTAGTATCAATTACGTATGCACATACATATAAAGCCCCCTATTTATTAAAAATTTAAGTAGATTTGCAGTTCTTGGCGGAAAAATTGTCTAGCTAAATTTCATTTCAGAATGTATTTGAAATCTTCCGAAATTGGTTAAAAGGAAGGTGAATCTATTAAAGGTAGTATAGGTAAATCAGGTGACTTGCTTTTTTTTTCTTTCGCCGTGTCCATGTGGCTGTCAGCACCGAATGATACAAGGCAAATTCATTCTTTGTTTTCTACTTCTCCAATACTTTGCCGTGACAATCAAACGTACAAAACATTTGCCACCACCTTTAATGAATGCTCCTTGGTTAAAAGTATTGTGCATATATACACATTTTGAAGTACAAATATTTAATACTTGATTCTTTCCCATGCTTCTGTCAGTTAGATTTAAACCTCGCACATGTCTTATTTGTATGAAGAACTTACTATTTTTTCATTTCTTATAAATATATGTGTGTTTGTGTGTATATTATAACTGTACATATGTATTAGATTGAAGCCTCCACAATGTCCCACCAACTGATTTACGATTTCAATATAAAATCAGTGATGATGGGCGCCACTCGCTCCGGCGTGACCAAATGCAAGTGGTGCGTACCAGGTACTTTCTCAAATATCACCAATTCTGCGTTCTTTCTTAGCGTCTCAATGACATCGATGTAGATTTGTGGATTCTGGAACGTCATGCCAGGTTCAGCGCGTATATTGAGTACTTTACAGCGTATACGCTTAGCGTAAGTCAAGACTTGTTCACCTGTGAACATGCCCAGCAAACTGACTTTCAAACGCAAATCACGTGCAAAATTAAAGCCATCCTCTTTTTCTATCGCTATCGGTGCCATGCCACGTCTCATTAATACCTTAGCTGCGTCCTCATCCACCGAACCGTCGTAAGCATCTACAACTAATTTAATCATTTCTTCGTAGTTATAGCAGGGCCTCTTATCTTGTGGTAAGTTTTCATAATCCAATAATTTATCTAAAGCCCAGCCAGTCGTTTCTGCAGAGCGTTCAATACTGCGTACTGTGGGACCAGCAATGTCGATGTTGATGAGTTTCTCCACTTCGTTTGGATAACTGGCGGCATACATGAATGTCAATGCGCCGCCCAAGGAGTGGCCCAGTAGTGTCACATTTTCCCATCCGTAGCGGCGCACGATACGCCGAATAAGACATATGCCATCCCAGAAGATAAAATACTGCATGCCCATTGGGTAGTGTGAAGACTTGCCATGACCGGGCAGATCAATGCAAAGAATTGGAATGTGCGCGGGCAATAGCGGGCATAATCGGTCGAATGTGCCGGCGTTGTCTTGCCAACCATGGAGAGCGAGGATGGGCTGGCGATTGAGTGGGCCCCACCACTTGCCTGGAAAAGCGGAAAAGTTTTAAAATACTTATGCGAGCAAAAAGAAAATTTACAATGCAAGACAATAAGTAAATATGGGTTGTGAAGCACTGCAGCCGAATAAAAATAATAATAATAAAAAAGTGAGTTTAATTGCAAGATTAAATAAATGAGTATTAAGCAAATCTTTCTATCTATACTATAAAGGTGAATGTCTGTACGTTGTCCGCGCATCTCTATGAAACGACAACACCAAATGACGTAAAAAATTTTATACATTCATATTTTCACCCAATGAAGGTTATAGGCATGTTTTTATGATGGAACACCTTCCCACAGCCCCCAGGCCGCGCTACCACTCTCATTCGTCACTAATAATCGAATATTTGCTTAAATTTAATCTAAAAAATCTTAGTTTTTCCTATTTCCCACTATTTATAGCACACTCTAGACTTTAAATGCAAAGTTCAAAAACGGTTTGAGATAGAAAATTAATAAAAATAATTTTGCTTGATATTTTTCTGATTGGTTGTTTTGATTTTATTCAACGAGGCATAGCAACGGATGCCGGGTAAAAGCATTTAAAATTACATTCGAAATTCAATTTCAGAGACAGGAAGGTGAATTATTTACTATTTCAGACTTGGCGTACTAAAAATAAATAAAATAAAATAATACCTGAAAAAAGCATTCGTGTCAACCAAATAATATTGTAATATTATGGTTATTAATAAAAAATTCTTTTCTATAAAATTATTGTTTGTAATTCTTTTATATACATATCATAAATCCCTCAAAACTACTCCTACGCGAGCGGGGCCGCGGGTTAAAGCTAGTATTAAATATAAAAT
Organism: Anastrepha ludens; assembly: GCF_028408465.1. NCBI lineage: Eukaryota > Metazoa > Arthropoda > Insecta > Diptera > Tephritidae > Anastrepha > Anastrepha ludens. The sequence goes on along the minus strand of NC_071501.1, from coordinate 111,323,305 downwards.
GTGAATTGCGTTCAGTGTTGAGCCTCACCTACCAAAGTAACTTAGGAAATAGCTAAAATTATTGTTTACCAATACACAGCGGCCGACGTAGCCACAGAAGTTAGTACGTGACTACCATTCCGGGTACGTGAGTTCGAATATCCGTGCATGAAACACCAAAATGATAGAAAAGTGTTTTCTATTAGCAATCGCCCCTCGGCAGACAATGACAAATCTCCGACTGTATTTCTGCCGTGAAAAAGTTCCTCATAAAAACTATCTGCAGTTCGAAATCGGTTTAAAAACTGTACATAGGTCCCTCTATTTGAGGACCAACATCAAGACGCACGCCACAAATAGGAGGAAAACACCTAACAGAATTGTACGCGTTAATCATTTATTTATTTTTAATACACAGGTGACTTATCAACTATCTACAAGGGTTGGCTGACAAGCTCGCGGCCCAAGACACTTAATGAACGAAAAATATGATTTTAAGTTTTTTTTATTTTTCAATGTAGTCCCCATCAACTGAATTACAAATCGTGAATATTTTAATGCCACTGAAAACATATTCTTTAGTTTCTTTTCAAAATGGTTTTCTGCGGTCCCCTTCATCTAACTATGGCTCGAAAACCTTAATCGCCGCAACTGCTTTTCTAAATTTGAAAGAGGAAGGCCACTACGTGCCAAACCCGGGTTGTCGGGTAGGTGATCAAAACCTGTAACAAAGCTTTTAAGGCATTCCTCGCAATCATAGCGTTGTTCCCTCGGCAGTCGAATTTACGCAACCGGAACGACCCATATTTATATCCGGCCAAGGACTGTCATTTCAGTAGCATTCTCCGTATATATATACATATATAAGGAATGTTCATGCTGCTACAACAACAACAACATCCTAGCGTTGTGAATGAGCGCGTTATTTTGCAAAACCAGTACTCTGTCCGACAACCAACCTCATTTATTCTGTTCAACTACCTCTCGCACCTGTCATTAATCAATGAAATTCTTTGCTATACTAGAAAGTGGTAGGCATGAATTTCTTTCGTGGCCTTTCTCCTCTTTCTATCCACTGCCATCGTTTCTTGCTTGTTAGGTTAGGTAGTGCTGGCTGATCTGTAAAAAAAAATCTCACCTAGACCTCTTGGGTCCATTGTGTTACCAGGCCTCTTGCTTGTACTACTACCAAATTCTTCTACTATCTACCTCTATTTAAGTCTTCGATCGACCGATACTATATTTTCCACTCTTTGAACATGTTCTTTGGTCGTTTTCATCACTGGACGGCTCGTTATTATGGTCGGCTTTGTAGGACTCTCTTTTTTGTTGAAATAATCAATCCCATTTTTTACCATTTTTATATGAAGATGTAGTCCTTAAGAACTGATTACATTTGATAACAGAACGGTGGTTTCGCATTGAGTTGGCATGGCGCTGTTGCTTGTTCCAGTGTTAACTGTTAATGAGCCAAATAATAAACAAAAGTTTTTTTTTTTAACTAATAATGAGCCAAGCAGTTAGTATTATTAATAACGAAATGATTGCGAGCTAATCAGATGTCCCTCGTATGTACCACAAATTATAACCTCAAATGCTTTTAATTCGAAATTCGGTGGCTCAGAATTACGTACATAATCTCGAAATCGTTTTCCACTAATCAGATCGAAATATCTACTCGATATAGAAACGAATTATGCTCGTTATTTGGATTCATTTATTGTTTCTGCACTTTGCAATGAACAAAACACAATTTTAGACATAGAATGGTAGTTGCCAAAGGTGCAAAAGATCGTAAGGTCGAAATCTTCACCTTTTTCATTTCATGCTAGTCGGTAGCTGCGTACTGTGAATATAAAACATAAAATGGTAAGAACTAATTGTCTCAAGAAGCTCTCGGTCCTCGACAGTCATGAAAAACAATATCAAGACGCACATCATAAATTGAAGGAAATAATTGGCGCTTACACCCTTATTGGGTGCTTCCTCCTCCTATTTGTTGTGTGCGTCTTGATGTTGTACCAGAAATGGAGGGACCTACAGTTTTAAGCCGACTCCGCACGGCAGAGGCAGATTCTTATGAGGAGCTTTTTCATGGCAGAAATACTCTCGGAGGCTTGTCATTGCCTGCCGCTTTTAGAAAAAAAAACTTTTCCCACTGTTTGAAGTTCATGCACGAAGATTCGAACTCATAAATTGCCACTTCAAATTATAAAATTAATTATAGACTCTTCCTTTCAAAAACTTCGCCTAAAAAAGTATCTTCGGGAACATACGGCGAACGTTTGAGACTGAAGTGGCAAATATATATAAATATTATGATTATGAAAAGTTCATTTGAAATCGATAAAAAAAAAATTCTAAAAATCAAACTATTCCGTTTTTTATCACCACTTTCGGCATTACAAATGACTCGACAAAAAATAAATTATCAAAAATCGATAGATCACCATAAATTTAAAAATCAGATTAACTTTAAGCTGCAATTAGTGGTGCCGTAGCCATAACCGTAGCCGCAGCATTACAGCATTTGTCGATTAGTCATACCGTAACCATAAACAGCTGATATTAAAGTAGAGTTAATGACAGCATTTGCATTTTGTCATAAAAACACCGATACTTTTCCACTAAGTCAATCAATTTTTCGTCGTTCATTGTGTTAGACTAAAGAAGGGCATTGTTTATAGCCACGACGTGAAGCCGCAAGAGATAATATATACACATATATATATATATACAATATAAAGGGTGGTTAAATTTCAAGGGCCGATGTTGAATGTGAACCACATCTAAACGTCAAGTTTTTTTCTGCATTTCATTTGACATTTTTCAATTTCAGACTAACTGAATTTGAACCATGGAAAGATACACAATCGGGCAACGCGTTAAAGTTATTCCGGCTGATTATGAAAACGGGCGTTCAAATCAAAATGAGGCACATTTTCACCTCAGTGGATTCGTCAATAAGCAGAATTGCCGCATTTGGGCAAATGATAATCCAAGAGTGATTGCCGAAAAACCAATGCACCCACAAAGAGTGACTGTTTAGTGCGGTTTATGGGTCGGGGTCATCATTGGGCCGTATTTTTTCCAAAATGAGGGCGGTCAGGCAGTTACTGTGAATAGTGTTCGCTATCGTGAGATGATAACGAACTTTTTATGGCCCGAATTGGAAGATATGGATGTGGACGATATGTGATTTCAACAGGACGGTGCAGTTTATGTAACCTGACTAACAGCGAACAGTTTGTTCGCGTTGGATAACTGGCCCACAGTTACTAAAGTATCCGAACAATTAATGGCCTTCTATACCTGTGGATATGGAAGATGCAAATTTAGAAAGTTCCTCCTGACACTTACTGAGAAAGAACGAAACATTGAATTCGTAAGGTGCTCAAACTATAAGCTTTTAAGACTGATGTGTTGGGTTCATCGTGCGACGGCTAAATTTAAAAATAAAAGTAAAGTGCGTGCGGATAATCATATGTATTAAACTTCACTGGCAGCTGAGTTAAAAGTCGCTGAACTTTGTCGATTAGTCCAGCGGGAATCTTCGGCGAAAAGATGCAGCTGTTGACAGACACAGTTTTTTCCCAAAGTTTGGTTATGGCGTTATGGTGCGGCACCTACAATCGTTTACAGTGATGCTCATATGTTTGATCAGAACACCTGCTTGCTATGGTTACGGTTATGGCTACGGTACGGCACCACTAATTGCAATTTAAAACTAATGAAATTTCAATAAAATAAGTTGCTATGTCAGCTTTAAAACGCAGAAGAGGCAATTGCAGTTATGATGTACGAAACATGTTTTGTCTCTTTGCATTAGCTGCTTCTTCTATTCACTTGAACTAAAACTACAAAAAGCAAAAATCTTATGTCAATGCTTTTTTATTGCGCATTCCATTTAATCAACAAATATCGACGCGTGACAAAAGCTTCTACAAAAACAATATCCATATAGACAAATGACTAATCCAACTAATCTACTCTTGCTTATTTTTACTCTTATCAATATTACAAAAATTTGAGTATGAACATAAAGATTTTTATTGATATTTTAAACAGCAGACCCTAGTGAAATGCGACTTCGTGAACGATGACTGACTAATTTTTTTTTGTGATGAAATTTTGAAAAAGATGAACACCGCTTTGAATTATAGTCTCTTTACCTAGTCAACAATTTATTGTAAAAATCTATAAAAATTATGGGGAAATTGAGGAAGGTCGGCATTCACATAAGTTGGTCAACAAAAAACACATAGTTTTTCATCAACACAACGCCAAACTGCATACATGTTGCAGTTGTTGTAGCAGAAATACAAGTCCCGTCAGTGTAGGGTATATCACCGGTCATCTTCGTCTGGCTCATCTAACTGTAGGCCTAGGAAACATGCTGTTTCGACAGGTTGGGTCCAGAGGGAGAGGGGTGTTAGATGAGTAGGTTTTAAAGGGCATGTGAAAAGGTGGTTAGTGCCCTGCATACATCACTGATGACACTGCAAAAACTAAGAGATTCGCTTGGCATTTCCTCCGGCAGTCGATTCTGCGTTACCGGAGCGATCAAGATAACTATAGCCGGCCAAAAGCTCTCAATTTAGCAGCTTTCTTCAAAATATGTGGGAATGTCTTAAGTTAATGCAACAGCAGAGATTTGCTAGGTAAACTATGTTGTTGTTGTTAAAACTTCAGAAACATTCCCTATAAATGTTAGGGTAATTTTGCTGAACTATGCCGGTAAACTATTATTTTTTGCTTCAAGGCTTTTTAGAACTCACTTAAAGATTAAAGTTGAATTCCATCAATTAGATTAAACGATTTTTTATAGTACCAAAAGTCCATAGATTGAATTACCATATTTAAAACCCCACAACACATACATACGTACATACTTATTTGTATAGTTTTAAAGCTCGAAAACATACCAGCTACAACACCCCAAGGAACATCAATGGAGATTTCTTTCCACGAATCGTCGTCCCTAAAACAGCCGTTGCCATCTGAAAGAGTAAGTGGTGCACATTAAAATATGGTAATAAAAACAAACATTCCGCAATGACGTTGCGAAAGCTTAAGTTAAGTCTTATTGTAATTAGTCTACGATTATACCACTACAGCAAATGCTGTTTGCTAACTGCATGAACAAATGCGGAAAACTGCTCGATTTCAAAGTTTATATATTGGATGTGTTTGTATGTACGTTACTACATATGTAGATGCGATGCATATATTTGCGATAGATAATGCCAACGTTCGTTTGACGCATGTTTTGGTAATTAAATTCACAGCTATTTGACTTGTGCGACCGATTGACAACCTCACCTACACTTTCTGTGTATTTGATGAAGACTTGCTTGTAATGCAAACCTTTTTGTGCAAATGCATATGGAATGTATTCCGTGTCCCTTCCGGATATATAATAAAATTCAATAAGTGCTCATTGACACCTCACCTGATTGGTGCTTCTATTCATGATTTGTACACTCACTTGTTTTTGTTGTCGCTTCTGCAATTCCATTCGTCGTGCTTGTACCATTCATTTTAACTGAAGCTGCACTGTTGTTGGCCGAATTCATTTCGGGAATTTTTTATATTTAATTGAATGTATGAAGCAATTTAGATGCGACGGCGGCAGCTGCTCTCCAATAATCCACACTCTACCACAACGCTTATTGACGTTTATTGCAAAATCTAAAAAACTGCCAAGGTAAAAAATTTCGTATTGACGCAAAAAGACCGTCAGCTGGCAGTTGGAATTTTCAAGAGTTGCCACATGATATTTAGTGAATTTTCAAATAATTTGTTAACCATTACGTTGACACTTGGCACCGCTGGAAGTACTCCAACGGGATTAAGCGGTATTGGTTAAAAAATAAAAAATTTAAAAAATTGAGCAGTTTTTCTTAAATTTTTTAATATATCCACCCATCTAAGCAACATTTTATTCACTTTCCACTTCGTTTTTCTCGCTCTTTTATAAAAACGTTAAAAAATAGTTGAGATATAAGCAATTATTATTTCAGAGATATAAGCAATTTATGCTATAAAATATATACAATCTTTAAACAATTAAATTGATGAGAAAATAAAAAAAAATGAGTATGCAATATTCTTAATATAGTAGTCAGTAGTTTCGAGTGTAGATCAAAATTTTCCTATATAATAGAAAAAGTTAATTTGTGGCGTAGTAAGAGAGTTTATCACAGGTCCAATTGAGAGCTAATAGTCTGAGGGTCAGGTAAGGTATGAGGAATGGATCAGGCCTATAAGATGGATATATAATATAAACATATGTACTCCAGCCACGCTCACGACGCATTTTCTGTTGAATGTTGATGAATTCTGGATGTTTCTTTAGTTGTTGACAGTCGAGATCAGAGTCAATAGTTTGACCAGACGATATCAGCTCATATTGTACCTATTCCTTTAACGTCCTACGAAAAACACTGTATTAGCTGGCGGATATACCTGCTTTGCTGTCGTTCGAGAAAATTTACCCTGTTTCTTCTCGTTTCGTTCACGCGTATTTTCATATCCAGATTTAGATTTAGATTTTAGCCTCAATAGATTCAAAATGTTTGGGGATTAAGGCATTTAAGAGTTTGCATCATGGTCAAGACAAGAATTTGTAAAAGCGATGTATATATTTCGGGAGTTTGTATGAATGTTAAATGTGTTCATGTTGTTCAGAGCTTGTCGGTTATTCAATGATTATACACACTGAGGAGATTTTTCATGGCAGACCACTACCACCGAGGGGTGACCACTAATAGAAAAAAACATTTCCTTCACTTTGGTCCTTCACCGAGATTCGAACCTTTGTTCTCTCTGAATTCCGAGTATTAGTCACGCACCAACCCATTCGGCTACGGCGGCGGCTAATGAAAGGGAACTGATAAAGACGTCCTAAAATATGTTCGGTAAACAGCCCGCTTCCAAGATATACCTGTTGAGATAACAGTTTCCTTAATAATATAATAATAGCTCATTAGAGACCACCAAATTTCTTCATTGGGAGGATATCACTACATACACAATTATTAAGATTGCGTTACAACCCAGACCCTTTTATTCACAACACTTAGACTTTTTATTTTTATTAATGTGTAAAGTCTCTTGACCAACAGTTCTTTAAATATAATGGAGTTGTCCTTTATGCCGTTACGACAAATTTGCCACTATTATAACTGGTATACTACTCCTCTACAACAAAGAGAAACGAAGACGGTGCTGGGCCCAGTATGCACGGCTACATATACAGATGACTTTAAGCTGAACGATGAAATAAAGTGTGGAATTCACTCCTATGATCTCTCACTAAATTTAAGCCTTCGTTGCCCTGACCATTGATACGTCATTCAGGCTGAATTGACATCAGCAAAGAGTCAAACCTTTGGCTCACAACCGCTAACTCTACCAAGCGACCTATTACGATTAACTTCGGCAACCTAGCTGCTGTTAAATCGAAACAAACAAGACATCGGAGATAGTCATCGAACTAAGGAGAGTCCTGAATGAGCTCCGCAAGTATGGGTGCAAGCACATTCGTTGATCTCGTCCGAGTACGTACATATAAGTGAGGAAAGAGACAGAATTATTCGTCAGATGATGAGCTTCAGCTGCTTCGTGAGCTGCGCGTTATCTTCGCACAATAGCATTCAGGATATTGAGGTACTCATCATACATATGTCCGACATGAGAAGGTACCCCGCTCGATACTATCCACCTATTCACACGCCCGCTTAAGTTCATTCAATTATTCATGGTAAACTCTGCTCAAAGATAGAAACCCCACTCGGTTCGATTTCCATCAAAGAGTCAAATAACAGATATCAGAACAAATTTTGCTTAAATTCTGTGACAAAAATTTCAAGCCAGGAATACAGATTATTCATTCCTTCATTAATGTGGTAGTCGGCATAAACGGACTTATATCCGGCCAAGGACAGTCACCCCAGCAGCGTTACCCGTACATGTATTGAGGATACTTATGTTGCTACAACAACAACAACATATACACAGTAATAGGTTGGACTTTCTATCCAGTGATATCTCTTGCGGCTGGAAAGACGAAAAGGACGTAAGCAGTCTTGTGCACTATTCCACTCTGGCTAAAATGCGGCAACGATATTTAATAAATCCGTTTCGCCTGCTTATCATTCCTAAATACATATGTAAGTGTGTATGTAAATATACTCGTAGTACATATATTTTACAAGTATTCAGAATTGTTCGCGCTTCAATTTTTTAAGGTAAATAAAAGAGCCAACAACTTTCCCAAGAGTTGGGACTATTGCACTACTTAGCCTAAGTAAACCTCCATATCTACTACATAAACAATGAGTGGCAGCCATCCAACCTAACCATTGGATTCTTGTATGTTGACATAAGTGATAAACTTGACCTGATAGATGATAATACCACAGGTAGTGACAAATTTCGAAGTTTATACCGACAAATGTTCATATTTACGCAGTACAATTGAAAATTAGCACTCCTTTTATTGCGCTAAATGGAGGCAGCCTTTCAAACTGTGAACAACCATTAGTCTATTGATACAATTAGCACTACACATCAAATTGATTTGGTACACTCGTATATACACATATGAGCCAAGTACTTACATTTGAGCCATATATACATATGTATGCATACGTATATTTATTTAGCCATAAAGCGAGCTACTCTTGATAAGATAACAAAAACAACGACCAGGTATACTGAGAGGGAGTCACAAGTGACAAACAAACAAAGTGGCTGAGATCATGAGAGAGCTTTAAGCAAAACTTGTTTGCAATTGTTTTTTTTTTCTTGTTTTTTGTTTCACAAAGAGCACAATACTAGTGTAAATATGCACATATGTATAAACAAATGTATGAAGGCGTATAATGATATTGCTGGATGTGCCACTAAGTGCCCCATTGCTCTATTCTCTACTATTTAGTTTGGACCTAAGCAAACTCAACGATCCAACGATCAAGCTTAGAGTGCGACAGGTGCGAATGTGCGGTCAGTATAAAGTTTTCATTTTGTTTTTGTGTGCCCTTAGTAGTGCCGCAATGGATGCGAATTGTGAGTGTAATAATTAATTAAAAAGTTATTTACGCATTTTTACTACATTAAATTTCATGATTTATTTCAGTGCGAAATTGCAGCAATTCATCAATTTCCAACACATTAGTGGAGGCGTGTCCCGCCAATTCGCAGTGCGAACTTTTTAATAATACGTTCAAATGCATTTGTCTACCAAATTTCCAACATAACGTAATACCAGCATCGCTGCCAAATTTGGAACATGCATTTTTACCCTATTGCCAGTTTAAAAACGTCAGCGACACCGTCGATGGAGAGTCAAAAGTAATGCTTTATATTCGTTCACCTGTAAAGACGGAACTTTTAGTTTGTGCAATTTTGATGATACTACTGGCCGTCATAGCAGTTTTGGCTATTATTTATGTGATAAAACTTTTGAAGCCATTAAAAAGGACGAAAATTGCCTATGTCAAGCTAAAGCGGCGAGGTAACAAACATCAACGTTTGGTTGAGGAAGAGGTGTACGACGGTATCGCTATGACGCGTCGTAACGAAGATGCGCAGTACGAGTTTTATTAAAAAGTCGGCTAACTTATCCAAATGCATACCCAATTACATCAACATATGTGCGTATAAGTATAAAAAGTACATTAAAATTAATCTGTGATTCGAAAGGTGTTTAATACCGTTAAACGTAATATTGCTGGCCAACCATTGTTGATTAGATGTTAGTGGTTAGTATTACATCAATCTTGTATAGTATATTATTACTTAAATATTTGTGTAACAAGAATAGTCAGCCTTCCATTAAACTTTAGGGAGACATTTTCCCAATGTCTAGTTAAATGCTTAATCAGAACGTAATCGGTAATGGAAGTGATTTCTCAGTAACTAGTTACTGGATAGCTGGCAATTAACTTCTTAATAAAGTTTATCGGAGGTAAATAATGAATAACGTTTTGTTTCCTTATCGTTTTGCAAGTTTACAACATTTTTTTTTTAGTAATGGAGCTTTGGGGGCGACTTCACTTTAGGTCTGTACATGAAGCAAACAACTTCTAACAATTGTCACAAACTATCAAGTTTTGGTGTTCATGCATCAAAAAAACTTGCAAGTAGGGGAAGTGCGAGAGCAACATGACATTTCATTTTGAGGGGAAGATGCAAGTTCTTACTGGACAAATCTTTGCTTGTAAGAATTTGCAAGTGAGAAAAACAGCAGATCGCAAAGTAAAAATAAATACGAATTAAAATTTGCGAATTGAGTCAAAATTCTAAATTTAAATAAAAATGCTAAATAAAACTGAGAATGTAAGGAAATATATTTTAGATAAAATTTACTTGAATTCACAAATTAAATAGAAATGGGCCAATAATAAAGGGTGTTTTTTTAGGTTAGGTTTTCAAGATGAAATAAAACGTATATAATTTAATGCCATCGCCAAGAATTTAGCTTTATTATAAAGATAAGGGTTTGTCATTATGTTTTAACCCTTAACTGGTATCGTGGGGGCCGCGCAGACCCCACGCGTTTTATTTTTTTGAATTTCTTAAAAACTACGCATAGTACGCGGCTGCCATTTTGGGTAATCTCATTACGTCGCGACACGCGGCGGGTGTCGGACTTTCGGCGCTGAAGGTTTTACCAGAGCGGAGCTACGTACGTTGCGGGGGCCGTGCTGAGCCCACTATACGTTGAAATACTTATGTTTTAGTTTATTTTTTCAAAGTTGATTTTATAAGAAATAAGAAAACATACATATGTTAGCTAAAGACTTTCGAAATAATATTTTTTTTTATTTTTATAGTGGTAAGAAAAAAATACCAAAAAATTGTCCAAATTTTGTGGTCTCTTGTAGTAAATAAGTTAAAAGAAGTATATGAATAAAAACTTATTAATTTCATAAAACAAGCTTGTTATTTGTTCCATCAAAATAATTCTTGAAAAAAATTGTAGACATTTGTATCCTAGAATCTAATTTTAATAGGGGGCCGCGCGGCCCCCACGATTCTAGTTTCGTTAGTCAAATTTACGATACCAGTTAAGGGTTAAAAATGATTTCGGGCAAGTGGCCGCCGTGGCTGGCTCGAATAAATTCCAGCCGAGAGGCCCAATTTTCGACCACTTTTTGCAGCAATTGGGGCCGTATGTCAGCAATAACGCGCCGAATATTCTCTTCCAAGACGTCAATCGTATCGGGCTTATCTGCGTAGACAAGCGACTTCACATAGCCCCACAAGAAATAGTCCAGCGGTGTTATATCGCACGATCTTGGAGGCCACGCCACAGGTCCACGGCGCGAGATAATGCGCTCACCAAAAGTTTCCTTCAATAAATCGATTGTTGCGTTGGCTGTTTGGCACGTAGCGCCGTCTTGTTGGAACCAAAGGTCGTCCACATCAACATCGTCCAATTCAGACACGAAAAAGTCATTAATCATGGCTCTATAGCGCTCTCCATTGACTGTAACATTATGGCCGGCTTCATTTTTAAAGAAATATGGACAAATGATTCCCTCTGCCCATAGAGCACACCAAACAGTGACTTTTTGAGGATGTAACGGCGTCTCAGCAATGGCTTGTGGATTATGTTCACTCCAAATGCTACAATTTTGCTTATTGACATACCCATTCAACCAAAAGTGAGCTTCATCGCTGAACAAAATTTTCTTGTGAAAATCGGGATCGGTGGCCATCTCGTTTTGGGCCCATTCACCGAACGTGCGACGCGCTTGATGGTCGTTCGGATTCAATTCTTGCACGAATTGGATTTTGTAAGCCCGCAAACCAAGATCCCTCCACAAAATCTTCCATAAAGTAGATGGGCACATCTCCAATTGCTGCGCGCGATGGCGGATGGACTCATTCGGGTCTTCTTCGATAATCTGCTCCACAGCAGCAATAGCGTCTTCGGTGCGCACTGTACGACGTCTCTGAGGATGCGTATTATCCACTAGAGCAAACGTGGTGCGAAACCGATCCATGGTTAATCGAATTAGTGACTCTGATGGACGATTATGTCGACCGAATATTGGACGCAGCGTACGATGCGTCGCGCGAACCGAACCATTATTTTCGTAATAAATTTGCACGATTTGCAAACGTTGTTCAGGAGTAAGTCTATTCATTATGAAATGGCAAACCAAACTGAGCATAAATCAGGTGGCAGCTGTCAAAAAGACCATCTACGAAAAAAGTAGTGCCAACTTGAAAACTTAACCTCTAAAAAAAACACCCTTTACATATAGAGGTATGCGCTTCTGAACCACAGCCTCCAGTCACCGTTTTTGCACTTTCCAATATGCCGCAATGAAATGTACCATTGGAATGTTCTTCATATGACAGCGACGATGAAATAGTACAAATTATTGTGGACAAAATAAAATCATATGATGCTAAAAAATCATATCGCGCCAATCAAGAAGAAGAAGACGCTAAGCTCGTTATTTTGTATTTTATTTGCTTTGTTTTTATTTTGTATGTAATACGAGGTAGCTCTACTGATTTTTTTTACTTTTTGAGATTTTCCCCGCCAATAATTTAATCAGCTGTTCGTTAAACTTGCAAGTTGCTATTGGTTTTGCGTTCATGTATTTTTTTTATTGATATTTTTCTTGCTGAGAATGAATTCGCGGAAATTAAGTTACTAGCAAGTTACTGAATCATTTTTACGTGAACAGACCTTTTGTAAGTCTGAAATGTTTAGTATTACAGTTATATTCTGTGAAATAAGTGTGGTCGCTTAAATAGTGAGATATTTTATTAAAGCAAAAGATTTTATTGAGATACCCGTTCGATTTCCTTCCTTCCACCTTTTTTTCCATAACGTTGGGTTGTCGTTGGGCGCAAGCTATAAGTAAATTATGAATTAGGTAACCGATTTTCTGTTTTATCTCTTTTTGTTAATAAATTTAACAATTTAGTAAAACAAAGAATATAGATTCTAAACAAAACTTGGCTAAGAGGCGTTTTCTTTATATGCGCAATGAGATTTTTGATTTCAGTGGGCCTCTATAGCAAAAACTAGGTTATAATACGTTCACATATAAGTATATAGGAGATCTACTTTTTCGCACTTAACTCAAACTCCGTTATTAAAAAACGCGATTTACCATACAAAATTTCTCTCCCAAAATCTGAGATTATAAAATAATTCCAGATAATAACTATACTTTTTGACATACAACCCTGTGTTAACATTAATTATTATTACGAATGTAAGGAGAAACATCAAAATAAAAACTAAATGAAATGGATGCCTGCAAAGAAAACAGGTATGTAAACATAACTTTGATAAAATGTTTGTTAAATATTATTAATTATGGATTCATTTTACAGAAAAAAGCTTGTGTCCATAAACATTTTGTCCTCTTATTACTTATTATAAAATGTAGTATAGAATTTCCGATGCGTATTACTGCCATAATTTTTTACAACCTCAGTAAACATCGCTTACGGATTTCCTCCAACTGTTATTAGCAGTCAATTGCGCAATTAAATTAGCTATTCTTTCTCCTTGCATTTTCTTCTTATCGTTAGTAATAATTAATGAAACCAAAAACACCGAAATATTCCACCAAAATAATTTCTATGAAGAAAAACCTACCAAAGCAGTATTGACAGCTGATAGTCAATTTTGCAGCTAATTAGATAGTATATTATTTTCGTCGACTTATAGGTGATTAATGCACATGTGAACGTTTTATAAGTGAACATCCTTAGATTTTTGAAACCATTTGATTTGTCTATTGACAATTTTACAAATTCAGTGTCACCTTGTACTCAGCCAAGAACCGCTAAACGAACTACAATTTTCATATAAGAATTATTGTGAACTGCTTTTTATCAGAAATTAACATATTAAGGTGCGCAGATATAACATTGGAAGATAACGTCGATTGTTTAACTTATTATTATTAGTTTCTAGAATTCAAAAATATTTGACGGCAATATATTTTGTTTACCTATTAAACTGCAAAAGAGCAATAGTTAAATGTTTGTGGTGCTTCGCGGCATTTCCCCAATTTTTGTAACATCAGAGTTGAATTTCACAACAGTCAACTAGGCAAACTATGCAAGCTGAGCCTGAGAACTGTCCCGGTGTGGGCACAGAAAACGCCGGTAAAGCCAGCGCTTGCGCTGGCTGTCCCAACCAACGGCTATGCAGTGATCCCAACACAAAAATGGAAGATCCCGGCAAAGCACTCGTTGCCGAATCAATGCGCGAAGTCAAACAAAAGCTCCTCGTACTTTCCGGCAAAGGTGGTGTAGGTAAGAGTACGGTTACTACTCTATTGTCACGTTATTTGGCACGCACCTATCCCGATCGCAATTTTGGTGTATTGGACGTTGATATTTGTGGGCCTTCGCAACCACGTTTGCTTGGTGTTGAAGGTGAAAACGTGCATCAATCCGGATCTGGTTGGTCACCGGTTGGCGTGGACGATAATTTATGCTTGATGTCCATTGGATTTTTGCTCGATTCTCCTGATAATGCCATCATCTGGCGTGGTCCCAAGAAGAACGGCATGATTAGACAATTCTTGAGTGAAGTCGACTGGGGACAACTGGATTTACTTCTATTGGACACGCCGCCAGGTACTTCAGATGAACACTTATCGGTTGTATCCTATTTGCGTGATGACAGTGACAAGGATACGCTGCATGCTTTAATTGTAACAACGCCGCAAGAAGTTTCACTGTTAGATGTGCGAAAGGAAATCAATTTCTGCAAGAAACAGCGTATACCAATATTGGGCGTAGTCGAGAATATGAGTGCATTCCGATGTGGACATTGTGGTCAAACTTCAGAAATATTTCCGGCAAAGACTGGTGGAGCCGCAGCGATGTGTGCCGAAATGGAAGTGCCGTACTTAGGTGCACTGCCACTGGATCCAGAAGTGACGAAAGCTTGCGATACCGGTGAAGACATAACTAGCATGAAGAATTCAACAATTGAGGCATTAGCGGGCATTTGCAAGAAAATTTCAGAAGGTCTGGAAAGTGCTTGAGCTGTGTTATTATGAGGTGGAAAATATTTTGATTTATTTCGTTTCAAACATATGTAGATGCATCAAAACTTCTTAGAGCGAATCAGAAAATGTAGAAAGTTTAAGTCGAATGCCGTTATTATGGAGATATGACTCCATATATGAATTTAATGGATTAAAAACTTTGTGTACATACATCGTTTCAACACTTCCTTATAAAATTTATTACATTGTTTATTTTTGCTTTTCAACCAAAATGAACAAAATACATGCATACGTAGATAAGTCACGGTTACAAATTCTTATAAGCAGTTCAATATTTATAAGTGTGGACAATCGTAATAATTTTGCGTCAATAACAACGGTGATGATATATATAAAAAATAATATTAAGTCGTGCAAGCAAAAAAGTTAACAAAATTGAAGCACCCGTCTTCTGATATTATTTGTCGAGTTTGCATTAGAAATGTTAGAGATTACGTTTGGTTTCAATAATACAAGCAGATGGGTGTTTCAATGACCCAACGAAACATCGTTTGACGCTCTTCGAAGGCCTGGGATCCTTAACATGCTAGGAGGCGTAAAAAATAATAACCTTAAACCAAGTGCATCTGCGCTTAATAACTCAGGATGTCGCTTTTTGGGCAGGCGGCAGGGGTTTCTTAAAGAATGTATCATTAATACTGCTGTGAGTACCAGCGCCTACAGTCGAAATTGTTGAACGACCTGTCTCGTTAGCGAGGTCCCCTTGTACCATTTGTGATAGCACGGTACTCTCGCAGGGCGGGGCAAAGGTTGTTTCGCGACCTTGCGAAAGCGGCATAAATAAGGTTTCACGATCCTGTGAAGGAGGCGCATTCTCTGAGTCCTCTTCCAAAGGCGTTAATGGTATACCCTGTGAAGCTGGAATCTTTTTCTTAAGTTGGTCAAACAACGAATTTGTATCATTCGTCGGTTGCGTCGGCAACTGTGTTTGCATTTGTGACAGCGGCAAGGGTGGCGGAACATTTTTAATCGTCACAGAATCTGTGCAATCTTTTACTTTATATATACCCACAATATAATCGGACAATTCAAACATATTGGAACGCAGGGATATGATGATGAATTGGGCATTTTTGGTTCGCTCCTGTAAGGTAAAAATTAATAGAAATTTACAACATTTATTAAGTGAATATCAGCTAACCTTTATGTAATGTGCGACTATGGAGATATTTTTGAAATCAAGCGCAGCATCTATTTCGTCCATAAAGTACAAAGGCGACGGTTTGTAATAATGCAGCGCGAATACCAGGGCCAAAGAGGAGAGGGTCTTTTCACCACCAGACAAATTCGATATATTCTTCCATGTTTTCTTCGGCGGCCGTACACTGAAGCTGACACCCTCTGTGAAGGGATCCATTGAATCGACCAGTTCCAACTCGGCATCTCCTCCTTGCGTAATCATTTGATACATCTCTTTTAGCTTGCGCGTGATAATTTTAAAACCCTGCATAAACTCATTGTAGCGCTTCTTGCGTAGATCATCATAAAGCTGCCGCATTTCATTACGTTTGGAGGTGATATCTTCCAACACTTTTACGCGCTCCAAATACACATTTCGCTTCTCAATGTATTCGTCGATGCACGAGAGGTTGGGTTTCTTCTTTAGCAACTCCTCTTGCACACTCTCTTTGTATTGGATGTCTTGGAGTGTGTGTGCGGCCAGTTCCTCTTCGGTGTATGTTTTGAGCGGTGGTTGCGGTTCGGAATCACCAGGAATCTCGTGCAGACGCAACGGTTTCAGTTGATCACGCCAGTGAGGAATTTGAGATTTCACGTCAGATATTTTGGCGGTAACGGTTTGAAGTTTTTGATCGATCTCCACTCGCTTCAGCGTGCTCTCGCCTGTGAAATTCGCAATAAATAAATGGAAGAATTAAACATTTGCTTTTAAGCAAGAAAATTAATGGACATTATAAAAATGAATACGTTTATAAAAATTTAATTATTTTACTTGTCTACGTTACTTCTGTAAATAAAATGTTTTTTGTCCGTATAAAAGCGACCCAGGGATAATAAAGGTGGGATTAAAGGAAAATGGCGGGAGATATGATGGAGATGAAAGTTTAACTTGGGTATGTCTTGCACTTTGTTGTAGTTTTCTCAACATCAACAAAGAAAAGCAGATACCTACAAGCACTATATTATGGCACCGGATGTTGGTGGATGAAAGGGTCCCAGTAGCGAATACTGAAAGTGCTGCTCGATCTTTCCATCCAGCTAGCGGGCACGAAACACCAAATGATTTGAAAAGTTATTTTCTAATCGCAGTCGACTCTCGGTAGACAAGAGCAAACCTCCGAGTGGATTTCTGTCATGAAAAAGCTCCTCATTGTTATTGTATGAGCTCACTAAACCCTGTCAGAGCAATGTAGTTAAGGGTCATCTTCGTCTAGCTCATCCAACGGTAGGCTCAGGAAACGTGCAGTTTCGATAGGTTAGGTCCAGAGGGAGGGGTGTTAGGTGAAGTAGGTTTTATTGGGCATATGAAAAGGTGGTAAATATCTTGAGGATTGCCTGCACATGCTAGATATATGTTAAGTATTTCGGGGTCAATCCTGGATAGGTAGGAGTTTAGTCTGCTACAGTGTCCAGAACGTACGCGGGTCTCTCGGGGTAGCTGAAGCTCTGCATGTGCAATAGGAGGTTGTTGTTGTAGCAGCATACACATTCCCCATACTCTCATGCGCAGAATGCTGCTGGAGTGACAGTTTTTGGCCGGATATACATCCGGATCGTTTCGGTAACGTAGAACCGACTGTCGTGGAAACATGCAATAGGTGGTCGTTAGACTGTGATAACAGCATTCAGAGGTCTGAAGTTCAGGAAGGTCGTAAGTGTCTCCAATGAATGTCATGCAGCGTCTGTCCAAATACTATCCGGTTCAGAAATTGTAGGATCGTTTTGTCCTGGATCACATCCGAATAGCTAAAGAGATGCCTCCTAACGTGCCTGAGAGGCGGCTCAGGCTCTAGCAGGTGTCTACAGGGTTGAAAACTTCGATAGTACCTAAGCACAAACTGTTTGGTGAGCATTTTATTGTGTGGGTGTTGTCGAGGGGGCATAAGAAGGCAACCCCTGGCTGTCCTGAATGTAGTATTTTGGCATAGCCGGGCGGCCAATTGCTTTAAATGTCACTAGCAACATTTCTTGGTCTTTGTCCCCAAGTTCCGCCGGATAGCGATTTTAGGACCTTGTTGCGGTTTTGGACTTTAGTACCAATTGCGATTGTGTGCGCAGAGAATGAGAGCAAACTATCGAAGATAACTCACAAAATTTTAGGGTTGTTTACTCTCGGTATTGATGTGTCATCGACTTTAACCTTAAGCTCCTTAAGAAGTAAACAAAATAGAAAATAAAAACTAACCAAAAATTCTCTTGCTCCGAACATTTTTTACTAACAATGTGTTTTGTTTTTTGTTTAATTTTGCTCTCGAGGTTTGCACTTTAACCTCATTGGCTTTTGGGTCCTCTACTCATCACAGTACCTCATCCAGACTCAGTTCGCTTATTAAACTCAAGATAGAGCTGGGTCGAGCTGTCTTAACCTTCTCCGCACAATAGCTCTGCATTCAAGGCGAAGGTGCATTGGAGTCGACTGGAATTGGTTGCAGAAACGACAAGAATCAGTGGACGATATCCCGATCATGTGCACAAAAATAATTTGATAATGAATTCCTTAATTTTTCAAACAAGCTCAACCCTTTAAAAACTTTTTACCACTCACTCACCTTCACGCTTTTGCAATGCTGCGATTTCCTTTTGCATTCCCGACGATTCACTCTTAGCACTTTCTATGGCCTTTTGTGCCTCTTCGATCTCCTTCACTAGCCGCGCGGTTTCATCGTCATAATGTTGCCGTTTCTTACTCATCTCCACCAACTCATCCTGCGCCTTTAATATATCCTCATTCAATTGTTCGATTTGTTTTTCCATTTTTGCCACATTACGTTCGGAAGTTGTGACTTCAACTTTTAACTTGGATATGTTGTTGTTTAGCTTCTTAATCTGTGTGCCCAAATTGTTGATTTTCGTTTGTACCGACTTCACTTTATCGCCATGTATACTATCAATCTCTTTTTTAACTTCGGCAATTTTCTTAGCTACTTTGTCTGCCTCGTCCTCGGAGCAGCTCAGATTTTTTTGTTTCTTTGCAATCTCAGCCTCCATATTTTTCACCTTTGCTGCATCGGTGGTTGTTTGTTGCATGCGCTTCTTCTGTGCCTCTAATTGCTTAAAAATGCGCGGCAATTGCTCCTCCAAACTCTTGATGGTGATACCCAGTTTTTGTATTCCCGACTCATTTTCTTGCCTGCTTATACTGAGCTGATGTATTTCGCGTTCCAAACGTCCCTGTTCCTCTTGGCTATAATTTATTTGCGATTGCAATTGCTCGGCCTGTACTTGCATTTCTTCCAAAGCTTTCTGGGACACCATGGACGAGTCGGCTGTTTGCTTGGTCTTTGTTTGTACTTTGGTGCCCATTTTGCCGCGAATTTGCGTACGACCACCGCCTGACATGGTACCAGATGTTTCAATAACATCACCACTCAGCGTTACAACTCGATAACGTCGGGCACCGTAAGCAATGCGTGAGCCTTGTTCAAGGTCAGTAGCAACGAGCGTATTGCGAAGCGCAAAATAAAAGGCGGGGAGTATGCGTTCATCCTCGACGCGTACTAAATCGTATAGTCGCGGTGCGTTTTCGGGACTAAAATGTGATGATAAGAATGCGAAATGAGTGAGCTATCATAAATTTTATGTAACTTACGTTTGTATGGGTCCCGATTGTTTTTCTAAATGTTTTACTTTCTCTAGCGCAATAAATGTGGCTCGTCCAATGTCAAAGCGTTTAAGGTGTTCTATACACTCTTGCGCAGTGTTGACTGTATCTACGATGATGTCATCCAAACGTCCGCAGGCAGTTGAAATGGCTACATCATATTTGGAGTCAATGGCGCCCAAATCACCCTGTTATTTAATGTGAATTATATTAGAATATATTTGCCTAGTTTTTTATTCTGTACGCAAAATTCTTATGGTATCTAAAATAACTTTCTTACACAAATCCGCATATCTAATTTTAATCAAAATATTGAGAAAAAAAACGCTCGTGGCTATTTCTACGTAGTTATTTAAAAAGAAACGTAAAAAAAAATATCAAAATATACTAAAAAAAAATTAATTAAGAAAAACAAAGTTAAAAAACAAAAACCTTTTTAAAAACTAAAAAAATATATATTTTAAAAAGGCTAAAACACTGTTTTTTAACTACAAAGCAACAATAAAAAAAATAGAAACCCCCTTTTGAAAAAACAAACTTAAAGAAACAAAAGAAAAACAAAAAAACTTTTAAAAAGACAACATTTTTATGTTTTACGTAGTTTAAAAGGCGAATTAAATATATTTTTGATCTAAAAAAAAAATTAAAAAAAACTAAATTTGTTTTAAACTAAAAGCAAAAAACATAAAAAAAATTTTTTTTAAAACCTACACAATTAAATATATGTAAAAACACAACAACAAAATTTTTTTTAAAGATAAAAAAACAAACAAAAACTGAAAACAAAAAAAAAATAAAACCTAAAACATAATAGCTTTTTTTTTAATTAGGCAATTCTTGCGGCTAATGGGCTTTAAAATGGCAAAAAAATTTAATGGCATTTTAGTAGCATTTATTTTGTCCGACGTTTTATATTAACCCTTAACGACCGAAAGCCCCGCCACGGGGACATAGTATTTATGCAATAGAAAACGAAAGGCCCCAATACGGGGACATGAAAAGAATTCAGTTTTAATTTCATTTATTTATCATCGCTGTAGTTTTCTTTAACAAATATTGCAACTTTGTACATCCCTGGTTTGTTGACCATATAAAATTATAAATCAAGTAACTATATATTGAATTCATATCTAAATAAATCAGTTTAAATGTTTAGTTTAAGTTTTCATACTTATAAACGTTTTAGCTTTTCGCCTAATTTCCCGTCGTCTTATGAGCGGGTATTACAAAAAGCTCTCGGCCGTTAAGGGTTAAACTAAAGTTAATGATCTCACTATTACATTATATTTCTTATTTCACTTACCAATCTACCCAAAATCCCCGCTATTTTGCCTTCGTTCTTTTGTCGCATTAAGAAGTCCAACACTTTATTATTTGATCGCGTGGTTTGCAAACTCACAGTTTTTTCATTTATCTGTTGGCGAAATTTTAAAAAGATAACTATGAATTGTTTTCTAATGGCCTCTAAACAATTCCCCCGCCCAAAAACACACCTCAGCCGTGAGCGTCATAAGCTGACCACGCTTTTGTTGCTCTTCCATTTGTAATTTCTGCACTTGTTGCGTTTTTACAACAATCTCTTTCTGTATTTCAGGTAAACGATCTTTCATTTCTTGTATGGTACTTTGTTTTTCTTCCAAACTCTTATTCGATTCCTCATATGACGTTTTCAACGATTCATATTTGCGTGTTTCTGTGGTTTCATCGTGCTTAAGAATTTTCAATTCCGATTCCGAAAGTGCCAAAGCGGCTTTAGCGTCATCAACGTGCTTCTTTAGTTCGACCAACTCGGTTTCAAGCTTTTCACGCTTCTCAATCAATGGTTTTGTCGTTTTCTCTAGCGTCACATAGTTCTTTTGCAATTCTTCTTCCATAGTAGATTTATCCTTATTTAATTTCTCCACCTTTTTTAAGCATTCTGTAATTTCTTTTTCGTTTTTACTAGGTACTTTACGTAGATCAACAAGTTCGTCCTTAAGTTTTTCCATTTGCGTTTTATGCTGCTTACGCCGCTTGTTAGTCATATCCATCGTCTGCTGTACTTCCGTAAAGTTTTTGTGCGCCGATTCCCATTGTTTTTCAATTGATTCTTTCTTTTTGCGAAGAGCGTCAAATTGGCTGAAATAAATAGACATATTAACATATTCATTACACTCGCCAAAAGTATTTGACATCCTAAAACGTTACACTTACGCCATTTCTTCGCGAATCAGTTTCTCCTTTTCTTCCCGTTCCTGTTTGAGCTTTTCAGCCGCATCATCGTGCTCTTTCAACTCTACCATTATTGTGTCTTGCTCTTTCTTATATTCCTCCAGCTTTTTATTCTTTTCACTGAGATATTTTTGTATGCGCAAATTTTTAGTACGCGTATTTTCGTTCTCGCGCCGCAGATAATCGACTGCTTCATTATAAGGCTGTTCTAAATCTTTCATTTCACGTTCGGCCAGCTTACAGCGATTATGTTTCTCTGTGCGCTCCTCCGTTAAATGCTCCACACGCTCATTTATTTTGACAAGCGGTTCCTTATAGCGTGTTGTACCAACGATATCTTCCATATATTCGAGCATGCCGCATTCGTTTTCAGATAGTCCCTTCGGCTTCATCATCGCAATCGACTCCACTTCTCCCTAAACATATAAGTAGCATATCAACATCTCTTAAATAGACAATCAATGCGAACTTTTTTCATACCTGCAATATCAAAAAACGATTGTGATCCAAATCGACGTTGTGCTTCTTCAACAGTTTTGCTACTTCTCTAAACTGTACCCGCCGTCCATTAATCGTATAATAAGAGGAATTATCGCGAAATGCTGTGCGTTCAACTACAATATCACTGTCTGGGATTTCCTCGCACGTGCCATCTTCCTTATCCAATATTTGCCGGAAATGCACCGCCACCGAACACATTGACATATTGGGATATCTAGCGGAATTATGCAGCAATGTCGATATTTTTTTGCAACGAATTTTATTGGCTCGATAGCCAAACACAAACAACATGGAATCGATGACATTGCTCTTGCCACTACCGTTTGGTCCAATAATAGCCGTAAAACACTAGAGAGTATGTAATTGAAGAATATTAATATGAAAATTGCACTTAAATAACTGTACTGGCACATTTACTAACATGATGGAAAGGGCCCAGTACTACTGTACCAGCGTAGCTTTTGAAATTTTTGTTTTCAATTTTTTTGATAATCAAACGGGGCCCTTTACTTTCAGTTGAACAATGGGGTGGTATAGGTGGGGGTATATAAATATCGCCAATTCGCGTTCCGCCTTCGTCGTCGTCCGATATATTAGCATCATCCAATGCGTGATGCTCTGCCGCTTCCGGTTCATTGTCAGGACCCGCCGCTGCCGCAGCATACGTTCTGCCTGTAGCTGCACTCGTTGCCGTTGTACCATCAGTCTGACCACTGCGACGACGCTTCTCTGGCGTGGTTAGTTTCTGTTGTCCTGGCACGGATTTCCGCTTGGAAGATGACATTATTGTTTTTGGCGCCGACAGGCAATCTGGCCAGGTAATAGGTAATTAGCAGTTTGTTTACAATTTACGTCAAATATGCACTTTTAATTAATTTAAATTAGTTTTGCAGTTTTCAAAACTGTTTTTTCACAATCTTACCAAGTTTTAAAATGTGTTTTAATAAAACTTCACTTATTAATTGGCGCCTGATATAAAATGAAAACAAATAGCAATGCCTGAGCAAATCTCGTAAGCGTCGTAACGCTTTTCTGTTGAAATGTGCTGAATACAGAGTTGCATGTAAATGCCCAATGTAAATGTTGAACTATTGTACCGAAAAGTATTCAAATTGTTACCCAAAAATATTTTCTTGATATTGCTTTTCAGTGCATTAAATCACTGTAAATTAATGAATAGTTTTCGCAGTAAATATTTAGCTTTAATTTTAAAATACTAACCCACTCATATTTAGTGGCTAATCATTAAATTTGTTGACAAGTGGCAATGCTATTTTGGGTAGTTATGAACAGCATTGTTTGGCTTCTTTTTTGACTCTGAAATAGTTGTAATAGCCCCTGGTGCCAGTCCAGCACTTTATATGTGTGCGTGTCTGGTGCTTGTCGTTTGCCCGGTGACGTTCAAAACAAAAAGCGATCAATCCACAGTTGTATTTAGAAGTAAATATGTCGTCATCGGATGATGAATTTTTATTTATGTAAATTTGTATATACGTAATTATTCTATGGCTGAAAAGCGTAAGTAAGGGAATTAAATTTGAGTTTGGGATATTTTACAAAAATTAAAGGTAATCTGCTTTAACTTATTCTGTTAGTTGTTTGAGAATTTTTTTGTTATCCACTTTCTGTGTTATATTTAAAAAATCGCAATAAGTCATGTTTTTAATTATAACTTATGTTTTTCGGGCTCATAACTTCATTATTATTAAATTACTTATGTATATCAGTTTTAAATAATTTCATTTACATATAAATTTTTAAATTTTTTGCTTATTTATGTGCATATTTCATACGGATTGTGCTTATTTTTAGTATATGTAGATGTTTACGAGTAATATACTATTGGGCAACCGCACACTAAATACTAAGCTCAATGCTAAATACAACACTGCTGTTTTGTCCATCAGACTCCGACACGATCAAAAAAGTAAGCGTCAAACGAAAATATCAAAAATTTTTGATTTTCATCAAGCATCGTAGGTGTAGCCGACAACAAATACGTGTGTCACGACGCCACCCGACTGCACTAACACATATAAAGCGCAGTCAAGCATGCTGGACTGTCACCAAGCCCTATAAGGTTGCTGAAAAAATTGCTTAAGATGATTTGTCTATTAATATTTTAAAGGTGGAAAGAACAATTGTGCTTTTTGTGTTGGAACTTACGCGATTTCATTCTGATACCGAAAATTCAAATTACAATAAGTTTGGGGTGTGATGAAATTCACGCGAATTGAATGAGTTTCGAAGTTAAATTCGTAAGGGAGAGTTTACGTTAAACTGTGCATTTTTATTTTTTGTGCTTATTTAATTCATCAAAACAACTTGAAAAGTTGGGAGAAATTTGAGCAACGACTTCTAAGATACCACTTCAATCCTTTGGATATTCCCGAAGTCTATGTAAATTGTATATACAAAGCTGTGTCAACATTTGCGTGAGGCATCATTTTTGTGACGGCTTTGTTTCGTGTATAGTTGGTTTTCGGTGACAATTTCATGCGAAAAGGAATTGCAACATATGACCAGATGTTAAATATCTTGATAAGTATTGTCTGGAAATTTTGTTTTGTGGCATCTTGTTTAAAATTTCTTTTGTAAGGTAAAAACCTTTGCAAGACACTTGCTTTAATTTTGTATAAATGCTTTTTTCTGTTCAAAATATAGTAATATTATATATTTATCATACTTGCTGTCTCCATTAGCCAATAGCGATTACACATTCGCTACGATGCATCTCCATAAGGTTAGGCGATAAGTAGCAGTAAGGGCTACAAAAGAATTGATTTAAAAATAATATCTGGATTAAAATTTCTATATAACTTACATCTTTAATTCAAATTGACAGCTGATCTACCATAACTGTCAAAGAGATCTCTTTTGTTTACATTCTGATTCAAATTCGTGGCTGATTTTGACATTCGAAACAACAAAAATATATTTCATGCAAATTCATGTAAATTTTGTTTTTGTACTACTGCTACCACCTTATATGAATTTGTCTAATATCCAAGCTAGTTTTTATTGAGGCAAATGTACACAAGGTGAGTTTGGTTGAGTAGCTGATTTGTTTTTTTATTGAATTTTGGTACTTTGAATCCCAAGGTGATCTTGTGCTTCGTAGTTACCTTGTTGGTTCGTTTACATTCTGGTTGAATTGTGAAAAAATTGGAAATGTTCTTGTTCCATTGCCATCACCTTGTATAAATTCGCCTTGGTTTTCCTTTCACAGTACACTCAACAAAATTTAAAATTTTTATAAACATTGGCCCCTATTATGAGTTTCATTCGATCTTTGATATTCGTTGGTTGTCGAAGATCGAAAATCGAATGTCAATTTGGTATTATGAGCGGTGCAACGCCGTCGAAATTTTCGTTGTATACCGAATTTAGAGTCGAATGCAATTTTGCTTTCGATTGTGTAGCGTATTGTGGGAAAACTTGTTAAAATGTAAGTTGTTTGCGATTATTTATTGTTTTATAGTAACCAAATAATAAATATATACTAATTTTGTTAATATTATGCAGGTCGAAAGTCGTGAGTACCAAACAGCAATTAGAAAGGCTAGTTGCATTAATGGAAGAGAATCCACAATTCGCAAAAGGGATTTCCACCAAAGTACAAGCAGCAAAAAAATGGGACGTATTTACAACGGAGCTGAATTGCTTGGGACCACCAGTTAAAACGGCAGCAAAATGGATTAAGGTTAACAATGGTTTTTGTTTTTTGTGATGTTTATAGAAATACATTTTTATTTTCCCTTGGCAGGTATGGGCTGAAATACGTAGAGGAACTGAAATACATATTTATTTCGAATGACGAATAATTGAATAAAGAAAATTTATAACAAAAATAAAACAGAAACTGTGGCGTAAAGGTTTCTATTTAATACTTTTCGATTTTTCTATATTATAATATTCTAAGAATTTCATTTCTTATGTTTTCTGCTTCTCCGTTATTTGGCTGCACTTCAATATCTTCAGCATTGTAATGAAAGTATTATTAAGTAATTTTTATTTCATTTATTTATTTATTACTTCAAGCTGGGCATCCAGCTTGTAAAGCAATTGTTTCATTTCTCGTCTCATACATACTACGTACAAGCGTTTTTATAGGAATTTTAGTCAATGCAAGTCAATAACAATTTTTCGGTGTTTACTTATGTAATATGATTCTAGCATTCACGCGCCGCACATAAAAGAATTACGTTAGCTATGTTTGCATTTAGTTTCAAGTGTAATGAACCTTTTAAGAAATATGATACTATTTAAACTGCACAGCAAAGTGAATGCATAAGTGGACAATAAATTAAAAAACCAAAACAAAACAATAAATGTTTATGAATATTAATGTTAAGGCATATCCGATTTATAATCATACTACACCTCCCTTCTTCAGAAGAATGCTCATACAACTTTTTTTGTGTATGAACATTCTTTTACATTGAATTGTTAAAATAAAAATATGTACATAAGAGCAATCTTAATTTTATATATATGTATATATTGTATTAATTTTCTAAGTTTAGACCGGTCTTTAAAACTACTTATTGTTGCTAAATCTTAAGCCTATTTTTATGAACTTGTACTTCCAGATATTTTAAAGCCGGATGGCTCACGATTAAATTCTGATAGAAATAAAACGACTGGCTATTTTTACGATCCAAGCGGAAGTGACTTCCATTTTATTCTTTCTTCCATTTGTCATTTAGGGTTGCCTTATTTTACTTAATACTACATCTCTTCTTAGCATTACTCTACGTTTACATTATTGGGTGTATCTTATACTATGCCTACACTTACATTAACATACATTCCATCAATAGGCGACCTTAAGGGTTTTACAACTCGGCCAAACCTGATAAGTGATCGCCCTCGATCATTCGCGGTTCATCAAACTCAGAATAATCTCCTAGGGGATCACTTTCCAACTCTATGCATTCATCGGGTTGCTGAACCCACCTTTTTATGCGGTGAGCCTCGATAACCCCATCATACGGAAGCTGGGTGAGCTGACAACCGCCAATGTCGCGGACAACATACCTGTCGTTTCCTAAACTTTTGTGAATGACATAAGGACCTCGATATCGGGGTATAAATTTCTTGTTACTACCAGCCGTGGTGTCTACATTCCTTATGACCACATAATCACCTGGGATGTACTGGGTACTAGGGCTACCCTTTGAAGCCCGCTTAACGTCATACTCCTGCCTAGCTGTAATAGCCTTAGATGCCTGTCTCGTATCTGGGTAAGATCTCGTTCGTAATCAGGACACAACATATCCTGAAAGTATTCGGTAAACTCATCCACTATTACTCCCCTTTGTTCCACGCCAAACAAGAGTCGACTGGGAGTATCCCTACAGGTACTGTGAATTGAGTTATTCATGGCATATTCCACCTCAAGTAATTTACTAACCCAGTCGTCATGCTTAATTTCATCCGTCAGTTTACCCAGCATCGTCTTTAGAACTCTATTTACTCTTTCTACCTGACCATTTGCCTGTGGAGAAGCTACCGCGACTTTTATATGACTTACATTTCGTTTCGTTAAAAATGAACTAAATTCTAAAGAGGTGAAACAGGTTCCTCGGTCAGTCACAATTCTCCTTGGTCTACTATAATAACTAAAGTACTTGTCAAGAGCATTAATAACTTCCTTAGCGCTTGTTGTATTACACGGATAAAGTTTTACGAATTTTGTGAAACCATCAACAACAACTAAAATGTGTTTACGTTTAGATCTAATCGATGGTAATGGTCCAAAATGATCCAAGTGGATCGTATCAAATGGCAAAGCAGTTTTGGAGATGGGATACAAAGTTCTTTCCTTATTCTGTGGGGGTGTGGCATACATTATGCACTTCAGACAATTTCTTACAAACCTTTCCACTTTTAATCTCATATTGGGAAACCAGTAGTACAATTTTAGCTTCTCATGTGTCTTTTCAGTTGCTAAATGACCCATTTTTTCATGTATCACGCGTATGACATTAGACTCCATCTCATGAGGTACGTATAGGGCCATCTTTCCGTCTTGATTTCTTTTGTAAACAACCCCGTCCATTAGATCATAGTCAG
This sequence comes from Anastrepha ludens, assembly GCF_028408465.1. NCBI lineage: Eukaryota > Metazoa > Arthropoda > Insecta > Diptera > Tephritidae > Anastrepha > Anastrepha ludens. The sequence goes on along the minus strand of NC_071501.1, from coordinate 111,294,688 downwards.
TGACATTTTCGCGTTCCAAACGGTCTCGTATAGTCTTAACATGGTTATCTCGCTCTTGTGCGACTTGTATTTGGAATTGGATATCATCCACATCTATGATTAAACCTATCTGTCTCCTGCTTAATGCATCGACGTGGCCCATCGCAGCACCTCGCTTATGTCTTATTTTATAATTAAAGTTCTCTAATTCAAGGGCCCACCTAGCTATTCTGGGATTAAGCTGCCTCCTATCAAGAGTTAAGGTTAGTGAGTTGCAATCAGTTACTATTGTGAAGGGAATACCCTCTAAGTAAGTCCTAAACCGTCTCAATGCATATATGATTGCTAGCGTCTCCAGCTCAAAACTGTGGTATTTTGATTCTGCACTTGTTGCTGTTTTGGAGAAATATGATATTGGGTGAAACCTTTCATCGTCCTGCCGCTGCAATAGCACTGCTCCAAAACCTATGCTGCTTGCATCACAATGCAATTCGGTTTCCCTTTTGGGACTATATATGGCCAAAACTGGGCTCCGCGTCAGCCTAAATTTTAACTCGTTAAATGCGTCAATACACTCCTGATCAAACTCGAATCGCGCGTCTCTCTTAAGCAAGTTCTGCAAAGGTTTGGCTATCTGGGAAAAGGAAGGTACAAATCGGCGGAAATAAGAAAACAGACCTATGCATGACTGCAGTTGTTTTGAGTTAGTAGGTATAGGGAAATTTTGTATACTCTTAATATGGGAGTTGTTCGGCAGTATTCCTGTCCTGGTTACTGAGTACCCCAGATATTCGATTTCGTCATATCCAAATTTACACTTTTCCAGATTGAGTTTTAGTGCGCGCAAGGTAAGTCTGGTTAATACGGTCTTCAGCAGGTCTACATGTTCGTCAAATGTTTCGGTAGCGATAATAATATCGTCCATATAAATAATAATTTTCCTATTATCAACCATATCTCGAAAGACATGATTGATAAATCGTTGGAATACCGCAGGTGCATTCTTCAGTCCGAATGGCATTTTCAGAAATTCAAACTGTCCATTTGGAGTCACAAAAGAAGTCAATGGTATGGATTCAGGGGCCATATGCACCTGATGGAAACCGCTTTTCAAGTCTAATACTGAAAAATGCCTTTTATTTTGTAAATATTCGATACAGTCATCAATCAGAGGTAACGGGTAATTATCCCTGATGGTAAGTTTGTTAAGGGCCCTATAGTCTATGCACATACGGATTTTACCGCTCTTCTTTTTCACTAATACTACGGCTGAGGCATACGGCGAGTCACTCGGTCTTATGATCCCCTCTTCACGAAGTTCCTCAATGATGGATTGCACTTGGCTGCGCTCCAAATATGACAATCGGCGGGGGGCGGAATGAAAAGGAACGTCAGTTGTCAAATGAATCTTCATCTCATATTTGTATGGTTCGGGCTTTATTTTTGACTTTAAATAATTATCATTAATAAGCTGCTTTAATTTATCACGACAGATTTTAGTCATGTTAGGACACACGTCAACATTACATTCGTCAGATGAAAAATCAATATGGAAAATGTCAGGTACGTCAACGGCAGTGAACTCACCCAAAGACAAGGAATCATTTAGAATGATTTTACTAGCATGGTTTCTTCCTAACTCATGCTGTTCCGCAACTGCGATAAATGCATTCGAGTCGGTTACAAAATTTAAGCTTTTTGGCTCCATAAGGGACCGTATTTGAAACAACTTATGCTTACTATATTTCTTCAGTGCCTTTGATAATTTAATGTTAAACAACCCCAGGAAGTCACGTCATCGGTTTTTAATACTATACTTACATAATTAAATGCGCCAACCACGTCATGGTCTGTATCCACTTGTACGGCAGCAACTTCTCGGGGCTTCAAAACTTTTGGTGGGTTCGGGCAGGATCGGTGATCGTGCCCCATCTTCCAACATCGGAAACAGGCGTCATTTGGTCGCATAGGGTAAGGGCAGTTGGGTTTGATGTGGCCATCCTTCGAACAATTGTAGCACTTTATTTTTTGTTCGGCTGCTGGTTTTGTTGTTTTGGGAGCTGCTGTCTGTGCCGTGCCAACTGCAAAATATTTGTTTTGGAAACGGATCACCAGCGTCTTGAATTCGTCTAAGGTTCGGGCCGTCATAAGGATATGCGAGTTTGGGACATTCCCGATTCCATCAATAATAAAATCAATAACCTCAAGATCGCTGACATTGGCTCGTTTTCCTAAGGCTTGCATTGTCAGCACATAACAGTGCAGCGACTCATCTTTCCGCTTCCAGCGACGTTGTGCCAACATCTTATATATCTCATGCCGTGTGACGGATATGTCGAATTCGTCTTTTAGCGCTTTCCTTAGCGCACCATAGTTCAACGCTACTGTTGTCGTCAGGAAAACTTTCGCCGTGCCCGTCAGCGAACGACGAAGTGCAAGCAGTTTAAATCGGTCGTCAGCTCCAGTCGATTCCATTAGATCCTCAAAATCTTTTAGGAATTGGTTCACCGTTAAAGTGACATCATCTCCACTGAATTTGGGGATGGCATGTTCAAGGTCCCCAAATTCCAGACGCCGTATACTCTGATTTTTCGGACGGCCTTCGAGTTCTTCGATTTGTTTGGCCAGCTTGAGAATTTCTACCCGCTTTTGCAAAGCTGCGATCTCTTCATCTAGACCAATAAACATACTAGTCCGTCCACAGTTTCTAATATTGGTAGCGTCAGCAGCGGCACGTACGTCAGCAGCGGCACGTACATCAGTAGCGGCAGAGTCAAAAACATCAGAAGCGGCAATAATATCAATAGCGGCAGTAGTATCAATAGCGGCAGTAGCACTAATAGCAGCATTAGTGTCAGTACCGGCAGTGTCGTCAGCAGAGGTGAAAACGTCGGCAGTAGCAGTGGCATCAACAGCGGCAGTACCAGCAGTAGCGGCAGAATTTAAATTATCGTCATTTCTTGAAATTTCCGTGCTCCGAGTGGCTCCTACCACATCCCGCAGCAATCGGCGCAATTGGGTTGTCGTTGCTGTAGTTGGAAATTCCACACCAGCCTCAGTCAGCACGTTAGTTAGTTCTTGGCGAATATTTGCCATTATCTCGCAAAATATTAAAGTTATCTTTAAAATGTGTAGTTTATTGGGTTGCGTTTGCACAACCCCACACCTGAGTTGTAAATCGAGGGTACTTCCAGATATTTTAAAGCCGGATGGCTCACGATTAAATTCTGATAGAAATAAAACGACTGGCTATTTTTACGATCCAAGCGGAAGTGACTTCCATTTTATTCTTTCTTCCATTTGTCATTTAGGGTTGCCTTATTTTACTTAATACTACATCTCTTCTAGCATTACTCTACGTTTACATTATTGGGTGTATCTTATACTATGCCTACACTTACATTAACATACATTCCATCAATAGGCGACCTTAAGGGTTTTACAAACTATTTGTTCTTTTAAAGATAACTTATCGACTATAGTAACATTATTTTTATTATCTATTGATTTAATGGTATAAGGCCCACAATATTGGGGTTCCAGTTTATGGGCCACTTCATTCCTAAGTAAAACTAAATTGCCTATGCTAAAATTGTGATCTAAACTATTTTTATCATAAAATGTTTTTTGCTTAATTTTAGCTATATCTATCATATTGCGAGCTCTTTTATGTGCTACTTCTAGCCTAAATCTTACTTCTCTAGCGTAGTTATCTATGTTATATAATGGAGTAATTTGGTCTACATTTGTGAACTGCTGAAACATGTTTGGTGTTTTTCCAAAAACTAATTCATACGGACAATAGTCATGTACTGTAGAAGGAGTGGTGTTAAAACAGTATGTGAAGTATTGTAGCCACTCATCCCAGTCGTTTTTGTCAATCGATATGTAAGATCTTACGTATTGATTGAAAGTTTTATGTGATCTTTCTATTACTCCTAGTGTTTGGTGGTGGTAGGCAGTTGAATTAAGTTTCTCTATTTTTAGCAATTCACATAGCTTTGTTAGTATTGAATTTTTGTATTCTGTATCCATGTCCGAAATGAACGTCTTCATTGGACCGTAGATAAGAATAAACTTTTCAAATATTGCTTTCGCAACTGTCTTGGCATTTTTGTCTTGGATGGGTATCGTGACTAAATATTTTGTCATGTCGCATATTATTGTGCCTGCATAAGTATTGCCATTAATTGTTGTAGGTAGTGGGCCTATTGCGTCTACAAAGACTATATCAACTGTACCTGTAGGTGTTGGTGTTATAGTCATTGGGCTTTTTAAATGCTTTGTTATTTTGGTTTTTTGGCATTTTTCGCAAGTTTTTACGTACTTAGCAACATCTTTTGACATTTTATTCCAGAAGTAATGTCTTTTAATTTTCATAAGTGTTCTGAAAATTCCGCAATGACCGCCTTCTATAGGGTCATCGTGGTGTCTTTTTAGAATGTCCATTACAGTTTTAGCATCATTAATGTGGGTCACCTCATTCAGTAGCGCTACTTTTACTTTATTTAATATCATATTGCCCTTATTTTTAAAATCATTAATCGAGACAAATTCGAAAATTTTCTCGCTAGGTGCCACTTGTAAATTATTAATGCCATATTTGTCGGCCACTTCGTCGAGCCTAGAGAAGAATTGTCCTAAGTCAATTTTCCCATTAACAAATAAGTCATCAATTTTTATATATGCCATTATAGATTTTCCTCGTTTGATGTAACATCGTGTGGGTGTAATCTTTAATTTGTTGTATTTCCCGACGTCAGTGTTATTAATTGGGACATATATTTTGGGCTTATCATATGTTTTAATGTGCTGCTGTGTAGTTGGACTGCTGTTATTTTTCGACATTGATCTAGTCACTATTTTGTATATATTTTGATTCTTTTCATTTATTCCTTTTAAGTCATTGATTGTAATGCGAGACAAAGCGTCCGCAAAGTGATTATCTTTTCTTCAATTTTTTATTATGCATAGCATAATGCTAATATTAATAAGGTTATTACCGTGATTATAATTAAACAAATTTCGATTAAATTTAAGCCAGTATTAACGACTACTTCGTTTACTACATTGGCATTGGGTTTATCAACTTTCGATAAAGTTTTTCCCATTTCTGAAAAATTAGCTATTGGGGACCTTATACCGTAAATCAAATAATTTATAATGTAAGGATATATAATTTATAAATTTTGTTTTTACATTGAATTTATTTATTTATTTTTTTTTGTTTTTTTTTTTTTTAACGACAATGTGTGTAGAAACATTTTGAAAAATTTTGTTTTTACATTGGATTTATATTTATATTTTTTGTTTTTTTTTTCTGCGAGCGGTTAACGCTTGTCAGCCTATACTGTCTGCGTGAAGCACGCACCGTTTTTTGTTTTGTATTTAATCTGCTTACGCTGTTGCAGCAGGAATTCCAACTTTGAGATGCGTTCCCAAATGGAGCAAGCCTTGTTCCAAGGTGGTGGTGGCTGAGTGTTGACTTCTTCTCCTATACTCCTCAATGGAGATAGCTTTCGGCCCTTCTGTGGTCATCTATCTTCTGGTCTATTGGCCAGACCAGGAACTTCACGCAACTGGTAGATCTTATTGGCTGATCAATACCAGGACTTTGTTATTAGTATTGTGCTTTCCGCCACTTGTGCAAAAAATCTTAGCACCAAGCTGGCAGGATCGCCATGTAATGAAAGTATTATTAAGTAATTTTTATTTCATTTATTTATTTATTACTTCAAGCTGGGCATCCAGCTTTTAAAGCAATTGTTTCATTTCTCGTCTCTTACATACTACGTACAAGAGTTTTTATAGGAATTTTAGTCAATGCAAGTCAATAACAATTTTTCGGTGTTTACTTATGTAATATGATTCTAGCATTCACGCGCCGCACATAAAAGAATTACGTTAGCTATGTTTGCATTTAGTTTCAAGTGTAATGAACCTTTTAAGAAATATGATACTATTTAAACGGCACAGCAAAGTGAATGCGTAAGTGGACAATAAATTAAAAAACCAAAACAAAACAATAAATGTTTATGAATATTAATGTTAAGGCATATCCGACTTATAATCATACTACAGCATCATCGTTGAAGGTCTCATCGGAAAACTCTTCATCCGGAAGTTGAACATTATAAAACAAGCAAATGTTGGGCAAAGCTGCACACACATTAATAATTTGTGTTGCTTTTTTTGGAGAATAGTGAAGAGCTCTTGGCTCGGGTGTACTGCTGCAACTGGTTTTCTGTACTGGACAGTAGGTTCATCTAAATAATCTAAAGTTCTTTAAAAAACTGTAAGGAAATTTCTGTAATATTAAGTACGTCAACACATTTTGAAAATACTAAACTTACTCAGTGGAAGCCATTTCTAGGGGGTTGGATGCGCCCTTCAGCTGTTTTCTACTTCTAGCTAGTTCCACTAATCTTTCATCGACCGATGAATCGTCGAACCACAACTCTGTTGTACTCATTTTCACAAAAAATACTTTTTTTAACTTTTAAAAATGTTGTTAGCAAACAATTTCAACACAATCGGTTTTTCTTTTATTTTGATTTGCTGTATCAGCTGAGAAAAAATTATCTATTGTAAATGCGTCGAGCGATCGAAATTCACAATAGTCCTATTCTTCAACGAATGAGCACCATAATACCAAATGAAAATTGGTTCGATCAGCACTTTCGACTATAGTCGAAGATCGAATGTTGCTCTTAATAAGGGCCATTGTTGTCAAAAAGATTCCGGCTAGCGAATCCACAAGCAACGTGGCAGCCAAAGTTCCTCTCACAATTTTCTTTTTCTCCATAGCTAAATAGCAAACCTTGTAATCTTCTATCCTTGCAATTTTAACTTTCAACTTTTGTCAACAAATTACAGACAAAACACGAACGTACCGAATATTTCAAGGCGAATCTATACTAGAGCAACATCAACGTTTAAATATATTTTGCTTTTGTAATTTGGTATTTTGAATGTCAAAATTTTAATCTGAATCACGTTGAAATGTCTGTTTCATGAGAGCAGATACTTCGTTTTGTCCTCTTCGACTACTAACCGACCAGCAACTTTTTGAAGTGAAAACTTCTTTAGAATCGTTGGGAGTGATTTGAGACTCGATGAAACGAAAAAGCGACACCAAAAAGAAGAAGAAAAAAGATATACGTATATATATGTGTATGTATAGAAAATGCTTCATTACCAGGCACACAGAAGGATGGCATAAGCAAATTTAAATTTATGAATTTATATATGTATGTATATATGCGGATATATGTATATATGTTGTGAGTATGTACATATGTGCCTCGCCACAGCAAAACATACGGTAAAATTTCTCAAGAAATCCAGCGCGCATTCATATGGCCTCTGGTGACGGTCAAGCATTGTTCGACAAGAACAAGTGCTTGACGCTAATATCTAAAATTTTTGATTTTTACCGACAACAAGTATGTGTGACACGACGCCACCCGACTGCACTAACACATACAAAGCTCAGTCAAGCATGCTGTATCGTCACCAGAGGCCAATAGGCACAGCGCACATTCATAGGCACAGCATTGCATGTACAGTAGGGCGGGTCGATTTAAAAATCGCTCATTGCTCTATGAAAATCGTATTCTAGGGATCAAAATAAGAAACTTTGCCGAAGGAACCATACCTCTAAAACGAATTCTGATGTCCCCCAAATTCAAAATATCACCATTTTTGGCCTTTACATGAAAAAATCACCTCAATGGCTTTGTTTTTTCTTTATTTTTGTTTATTTATAATATTATCTATTTTTTCTCTTAAGAAATTTATTTAGTCAGAACATATGTAAATGAATGAATGTGAGTTATAGAAAAGAAACTAAAAAGTTCGACCCATATTGGGGGACATCAGAAATCGTTTTAGAGATATGGTTCCTTCGGCAAAATTTCTTATTCTGATCCCTAGAATATGATTTTCACAGAGCAATGGGCAATTTTTTTGCCTTCCCACAAATCGACCCGGCCTAATGTACAGTAACCTTGAACAGGCAGCTGCGGTTGTCGAGCATTTAGAAACATATATTTACACACATATATGGGTGCAAACATATTTACGGAGCCGCGGGCACTCGACTTGACAAAAATTGAATATTGGCAAATAATTCTACGCGAAATGTTCCAATATTGACTATTTTCGAATTGTCGAGAAAATTAGCAAATGGGCGGCTCGTTTTATGAATGAAAGTACTTGCTCTTAGAACTATGAGCTCGAATTTATAAATCAATTTTTTGATGATGAGTTTTTGTTGCACAGTACAATAGTTGAAACTGTTCGGCGCCGCCGCGACTGTTCAGCGCTATGGCAACTAGGATGATGGCCGCTACGCCTGCGCCTATTAATGCATTTTGTTCTTGTAGTCGCTAGGCATAGAATTTTAGCTTTGGACGACATACGCATTTACAGGAATAAAGTGTGTGGCCTGTGTGTGCGGTTGTATGTAGATGCATATGTGTATATTAATAAGCATTGTTTTGCTGGAAGTTCAGAACACAAATATGTATGTACGTACATAGGCTAGGCCATAGTATAGCATACATACATATGTATAAAAAATTCAAACCAAGCGTCCTACGAATGTTTGCGTGTATGTTAGTACGTCTGTGTATTATACGCGTTACGACGCTCATAATAGCCACCGCGTGTGCTGTATTTCGTCCGTATTTTACGATAAAGTTCCAATGATTTTAAGTGGCGATTTTAACGTAAATTTTGCATTGAGCACAGCGGTTCCTTTAATTGATTTTCTCAATACAACATACAATTTAAAAATGTGTAATAATCGAACTGAATCGACAACACGATCAAAAACAACAATTGACGCGGTATTTCAAAGATATGTTGACAACATCGAAACCAAAGCATTTGTATCATATTTTAGCTATCATAAGCCACTCGTATCATTTGTTGAAATTGAAAACATTGAGGATGAATAACAATAAAATGAAGAAAATAAAATATGAACTTTATAGCAATATTATAATGAACCTATAATTATCCCGCTCCTAATGCTGCTTTCGTCTCATTCTCTCTCAGTTTGTTTTACGGGAGGCTCCACTTCTATCGCGTCTAACCGTTAGACTGGTATTTTTTATTTGAAATTTCTACAAAATTGAATTTTACCTATACGAAAATAAGGGAAAATACAAATAAGGTGCATAAAAGCTTGAGAAGCTAGCGAGTGTTTTAAAATTTTATTAAATTAATTAAATACATTTTTTTTCTAATAATTATATAAACATTTTTTAATGGTTAACAAGAAATGAGACAAAAATTGTGTATTAAAACATTTCTATATGCTTTATAACTGAAAACATATTTAAATTTTAAAGAATTCTGATAAAAATACAAATATGTACATATGTATATAAAAATTCAAAGAAACCCGAAAAACGTTGAATTTTATATGGAATATAGTTAAACAACAATAATTCTTTTTCACTCAATCCAAGGCGCAGCCTTGGTTAAATTATTCCTTTTTCGATTTTTCCCGCTTTGACTTAAAAATTCCCCTCACTTTGCGAATTAATTCACATAAATGCGCAAGCGCCAACTTCGCCAATCGCCAAAGCGCATATAATATCGCAAAATAAGCAAACAAGACATCCAAACCACTGGATTGTATAAAATTCATGCGCACCAGTGGACTTTGCATGTGAGCAGCACCATGATGACGCAGCACGTACTCCACCCAGTAAACAACGCTCTCTCGAGCACTCAACGGGCGATCGCGGTAAAGTTTCGCAAATTTTTGTACATTATCCCGATACACTGGATTGTTCAGCACCTCCAAGATGGCAGCCTTAAAATCATCTTCTTTCAAATTCAAAATATCCACTTGTGTTCCATAACCGGAAGAGACTATTTTGGCCGCATTTACGGGTTGTTCAGCAAATATTGGCATGGCAACCATTGGTACACCATGGTAAGTGGCCTCCACCATGCCGCCCTTACCGGCGTGCGTGATGAATAATTTGAGATTGGGATGGGCGAGTATGTCGTCTTGTGGCAACCATTTTTGATAGAATATATTCGAGGCATTACCTGGGGTTTTTGCCAAATCTTCCCATTTCCAAATCACATTTTGTTCAAGTGAGGAGAGTACTTTGAAAAGTATCTGAACCGTGGCTGGTTGTATGTTGGAACCTTTCATATTTGAACCCAAGCTGAAGAGTATGGCGCCATTCTTGTTGGAGGCGTTCAAAAACTTCTCAAGTTTCTGGAAAATAATTGCGGATGGAAAGAAGAAATTTATATTAATATGTAGTATAAGTGTTAAGCATAAATATATAATTGGCGCGTACACCGTTTTTGGGTGTTTGGCCGACCTCCTCCTCCTATTTGTGATGTGCGTCTTGAAGTTGTTCTACAAATGGAGGGACCCACAGTTTCAAGTCTACTCCGAGCGGCAGATATCTTTTTATGAGGAGCTTTTTCATGGCAGAGGCACTCGGAGGTTTGCCATTGCCTGCCGAGGGGCGAACGCTATTAGAAACAACTTTTTCTTAATTTTTCATCTTTCACCGAGATTCGAACCGACGTTCTCTCTCTGAATTCCGAATGGTAGTCACGCACCAACCCATTCGGCAACGGCGCACAGTGCGGCCGATTCCCGAAAAGCTGGCCAAAACTCAAAAAATTAAGTAATTGATTCAAAATTTCTTACTCGGGGGTTGTCGGGGTCGCTGATTACGAATTTGATCTTAAAATTTTGAAAATCCACCCCGTTCCACCCCTATTGGCCACCCCCTCACCTGAAATAGCGTATATTCAAGAACATAATCAAGATGCATGTAAATTTATATGTTTTCGGGGTCGCAAGGTAGCAAGTGGTAGCAGCTGAATCTTGTTTTATTCAGTAACCATTACTTTTTTGAGTAACCTTTAATAGGTTTGAAAGTAGCATAGACGGCGTTGTATTACTATACAGTTTGAAAACTCAAATTTTATAAAAAAAATTGCAAAAAATGTATCTACGTATTGCTGCAGCTAAAAATTTTGTGTCGAGGTATTGATATGTACTAAAGATTTCTCGTATTTTACTAACCTTCCGAAGATGATTCCATTTGGTTTTGTTTAATTTACTCCATTACAAAATCTTTCAAATGTGTACAACTTTCACTATTTATCGACAGTAATACGATGCTCAAACGAAGGCCACGTTGCGACTGAAAATACAGAGGATACTTAGGGTACAGGACGTTGCTATGAACGGTTTTCACTACTCAAGGCATTACTGTAGCCAACCCAAAGACAAAAAAACTCTATCTAGAAACTTTTTTTTTCGACTTTTGGCCAGCTTTTTGGGAATCGGCCGCACTGTATTCGGCGCCCGAATATATCAAGCATAAAATTAGATATTTAAAATACAAAATAGAGATGTAATAATGTTTGTCTTTAAAGGAAGAAGTCAGACAACATCAGCTCGAGTTATTAGAAGCTGCCGAAGCGGTAGAGGGTGTATTATAGGGTAGTGAAATAGATAACTCCATGTAAGTTAAACGAAAAAATTGTATCCTATGGAAAGTTCATTTCAAACTTTAACCGCGTTTTTCTCAAAATGGTGTTTTCAAAGTCGGTGACCAACATTACTCGAAAACGGCTAAGCCGATTAATCTCAAATTTTAAAACGAACTTCTTAAATATATCTTTCAGTAATTAATCGCAAATTTTTTCTCACCGATAAATATTTTTTATAAACAATTTAAGGCCGAAATTTTGGTCAAAAATCGATTTTTTCTGAGAAACCGCCATTTTGCCAAAAAAATGTATTTTGCTTATTCCTTCGATTAATTACTAGATTTAACATTATTCTAACGAAATCTGTTTGGTTTTTAATTTCAGAGGATCCAGATCAGAGATATAGTAGTCACCCCAAAACATCTTTTTTGAGAGGAGCTCCCGGAGATCAGCTGTATCTCCTTTCCAAATAAATATTTTTACTAATACTAAGTCTTAAAATACAGTTAAAAGATAAGATAATATGTGTACAAATTTTTAGATCAATAAATTTAAAAGAAATAATTCTGGAAAATTCGCTTTCTTTCGGCCTTCTAACTGTATATAACCTTTTAAAGGAAGAAGTAAGATATAATTTAGAAGAGCTTTTATAAGGATATGGTTCCCAAATATCTACTAATTATTCAGAATAAAAAAAGTAAAATAAAGTATTGCAATAATTTGTAATGAATTTCAAAAATGTTTCATTGCAATTTGGTTCTATTCGTCTCAACAACCATTGCGTTAGTTCTGCTGTTCTTAAACTGGATAAAGAAACTAAGTGAATGGGTTTGGAGATAAAAGGGAACAAAATAAAGTACCTCCCATCATCACACAAACAGTGAGAGCATTCGGACTTTGAACTCCATGTCACTACTGACAGCTGCGATATTAAAGTAGTATTTTTCATTCGTATTATTATTCTTCATTCCAAAAATTATTCATTATGCTGAAAACAGTGAAGACCGCACGGAATCCTTTACCGCATGCCTTACCGTGCACAAAAACTCACCGCTGCGTTCTTTTAATTACATATTTACACAATACATCGGTTTGTGTGTGGATGTGTTTGGTTGTATCTACACAATGTTGCCATTGATATTTTTGCTTACACACTTTTTCACACATCCGCGTTATCAGTTACAATTTTTCATTGTTTAATAAACCAAAGCCAAAAAGCAACAAATGCAAATAGTTAACTTATCTATAATTAACATTATTCAACAGCATTTTTAAGCTATTTTAACAAAAATTATCATTTTTCTAAGTTTATTTTGTAAATGATTTCGAAATGTACTGCTTGGCAACACTGTGTGGTGAGAGAGCAATCAGCTGGGTCGGAATTACGGAATTTTTTTAATAATCGTGAAATAAAATCTACGGTACTACGATACGGAAGGAAGGAACTTTTCGGTTACATGGGGTTCTCATTAGTTTGATCGAAACAGCTGAGTCGGAATTGCGTTTATGGGCTTCACTATTTTCAGCATTAGTATAAATTTCATAAATAGGATTGAAAATCGAGTAGGAAAATTCTGGACTGCTCCTTATGATTGCAAGCTTCCGTTTCCCCGTCTCACGCATGTTCTTTATTCTTTATTGCACAGTGGCACAATAATCGCTTAAATATTCGGTGGCGTTTTGGCGACGGAGTGTATCGCAGGCGATGGAACAATGAACTGTATGAGCTTTACGACGTCGTAGACATAGCACAGTGAATAAAGATTCGCGGCTTCGTTGACTGGGCCAGGTCGTCCGAATGGATACGAACGCCCCGGCTCTGAGAGTAATCGATGCGGTACCAGCTGGTGGTAGCAGGAAATAAACGACTGGCGCGGTGTGTTAAACTCGGCTAAATCGCTTAAGCGGGTATCGCGCCAATAAAAAGAAGAGGGTTCAGCATTAACTCCAATAATAATGTTAGCTTTGAAAATCATCATAGAATCTCTTTCGCCAGCAAGTACAATTTGGAGAGAGTAGGAAATCGATCAATAAACGCTTTCACGCTTATCAAGTTTCTAAGTACGCCGGCTTCTTGTACACCGGAAATATTTTATGGTGACCAACGAAATGGCCCTTGGAGTGAGCGAGAGAAAGATTATATAGAAGATGTATGAACTTTACGCGTTGGTGCATAACGCAGAAGATCAGCTGTAAGTGTTATTCAGCAGCATAGACCCAATGCAGTGAGTAAAGATCCAGCGGGTTCGCTGGCTAAGATACAAATGTACCGGCACTAAAAGTATTTGAAAGCATCGCTTCGGTGGTTTCTGCGGAAGGAAAAAGTCTCCTCAGCGTTGCAAAGGTCAAATGTCAGTTGCCCAGATGGTGCGTTTATTCTGGCGGGAATGAGACTTCCACTGGGTTTGCTGTATGCAAGTTTGTGCTAGAAGTTATAGGAAGTTTGTTTTGTCTATCTAGAGCATTCTGGAAGTTGTATCACCAAGCGCAATGTGATAACCTGGACATTTAACGTCGCAAGATCCTTTTAGGTAGCGGTAGATCGTTGGTGGTTGAAGGAATTTCTTAGGCTAACAACACCACAACCCTTGACCAGACAATGGTTGCTGATAATCGATGCGGACAGGTTTTTTGGTTTCATCACGAATATATCCAGTCTGTGCGCTTGGGAAACCTTATAAGGTTGGTTACGTCTATACCGACCAGCTCTTCGAGGATTTCAAAAAGCGGTTTGCCAAAGCCTAACATCCTTGCCTTCCATAGAACAGAGTCGGAGGAAGTGGAAGATAGTTTCTGTTTTCTCCGGTTGATTACAACTATCGCAGTATATTTTGTAAGAGATGTGGTCGCGGTTGCTGAATGGATTGCTGCGCGACTGCCATGTGGAAGTGCATAGGTTCGAATCTCCTGCATGTACATCTAATAATAGAAAACGTTTTTTCGCCCCTCGCAGGCAATGGCAAACCTCCGAGTGTATTTCGGCCATGAAAAAGCTCCTCATAAAGACTATTTGCCGTTAAGACTCGGCTGAAAACTCTCTCCATTTGTAGAACAACATCAAGACGTACACCACAAATAAAAGGAGGAAAGACCCAAAAAGGGTGTATGCGCTAATTATTTATTTATTTATGCCCATTTTGGCTGTCTGCTCTCCTATGGACCAGAAGCTAGTTATCACTGCCGTGAGTCTGTGGTCGATGCGGACAGACTCAATAAAATTTAAATTCATTTCATGATAGCTATCTGTAGGGAGATGAGGTGGAATTATTTATAGTAATTACCTCCTTAGCTACCCTTCTTTTGCGAGACTATGATGCTAACTCTCTTGAGTATTTATCTGAGGAGGTTATCAGCTTCTTGCGGAGTTGCACAAATTTGTTTCATTTTCTTTCAAACTTCAGTATACTTTCTCTCTATTATCCAAACCGGTTGTAAGAGGATGTACTAGTTTTTATGCATATCACTTTTTCGTATAACCACCTAAGCCTAATCTAATCTAACTTGGCTTGCTACGACTCTCGTCATTGGTATTTGAGCCAACGGTGTCGACGATTATCGATCGATCTTTCGTACCCCATTCCGTTAGACTTTTTCGCAATTTTGCAAATTTTTTATAAAAATATTAGAGATTCCTATTCGATTGACTGCTTGACCGCAAATGGGCGAACTATCTAAAAATCACTCAATACAATTGAAACAAATACAGCGCACACATTGCAAGTGGCCATATTAAAACATGTCTAGAAAATAAAGAAATCGATAATGAATAAAGAATTGAAAGTAATATTTCTTACCTTTGGCAAAGGATCGGGCTTCTCCTTGATTTGTATGCCACCGATCTCTACCAATCCTGGTACCAATGGCCGTATAGGCCCTTCACTAAAATGACTGTTGCAAAATACAAGCGAAACATTTGCCAACATCTGGGAATATGAACGGATTGTCGGGTCGCCCTCAGCCAATGTTCTATATTTTGATGAAAGTTGTAATATAAATACATAAATACATGCATGCATACATATAATATTATGTATAAATGGAAAGTGCATCCCATTAAGACCGCGCCTTGTGTGAACTTTGAGGTTTAGTCATGCAGACTTGCAGAGAAATTGTAAAATTCGAAAATGTCGTTATCGCGCGTCGCGCCGATATGGCCGCAATTAAGCGCTTTGACGCCGTCGATTTCTTTCTCTGAGTGGGTTTGTTTTATGGAAGGAGAATAGCACGCCAATAAACGAAGAACGAGTATTGAGCTGAAAGGCGACATTTCATTAGCTATTGATGAAATTGAGCAAAAATGTCATAGCGAATTTTCTTCAAACGAACTGACATCACAATACGATCATTTATCTAATCTAATCGGTGAAGTTAGGTGCTTCAAATTATCAAGAGGCTTCACTTCCTGCGTTATGTTGATCTTGTGAGGTTGTTCGCGAAAGATTTGTACGTGAAATTCACTTGGTTGCGAATTCTCATTGCCTATGAATGGCGTAAAATCCACTGCTTTGGCTTATTCAGAAAATACCATAGTTCTGTAATTTAACCTTGGCGTTGCCTTACTGACACATTTGATCAGAATGATGATAGATTATCAAAAATCTTTTCCCCATGATTTGAGCATTCGTCGTCCACTATAGCTCGCACAGCCTGTCTGGTGGATCGGTTATTTGGACCGACTTGAAAATGCTACCACCGGCTTTGTGAACTTTGTGAACTTCTTCATGATAAAAATGTCGAATGTGGATTGACTTTGCTGGATCGTAAAAAATATTTAAGAGTACAATAGAAAAAAAGAGAAAAAAATTATTATGTGCCTAGCGCGCACCAAATATAACCTGTTTGCTGCAAAAAAAATATTATTGTATAATTTTCAAATTTTCTTTTTCAAATTGCAAACAAGTCGTTCTTAATGGGACACCCCGTATTTGACGCACTTATAATATGAATTCAAGCTGATATCCATGATCACGACAAGTAAACGCATTGCATAGCTTGTGAACGTATTAAACATACGCAAGCCAAAGCTCAACAATTCGCCATTTTTGTGAGGCGTAAATGTAGACGGTACGTAAGTCATTTCGGGCGGCACGCCCACGAACCCATTAACCATCTCCATCGGTGGACCCGTCCAACTGATTATCACCGGACAATTCAGTTTAGCCGGTACAATAAATTTAAAGTTGTTAACAAAGTAACCCAATATGACCAAATCAAATTTGGATTCATAGATCGACTGGAAACGTTCATTTCTGAGTGCATCATATTGCATTTGGGTTAAAACATTATTTGCCATTAGAAATTTCATCAGCATTACAACCACATTTTGTTTTTTCACACCCATAGCGGATAATTCCTGTTCCATTTCGCGTTGATGCTCCTCTGATGGTTCAATAATTATATTGTGTATTTTTTCATGAGTTACTTTTGGCTTTTGTCCGGAAACAACTGTCACATTGTGGCCTTGCTCCGCCAATGTCTTCATAATTGACATGTGCACAATTAAGTGAGAGGGGCTGGGGCTGAGGAAAACACCCAATATATTTGCACTATGCACTGGTTGCACACTCGTCGTAATGGCAATTAAAGCCATTAATGCGATAACGATCAATTTCGAAGGATCACCCATCGTATAACAATAACACTTCATCTTCCGTTGATTCTACAAAACTAACTGAAATAGTCACGATGACCAGCCAGTGTTTAAAGCTATACATACAGTGAGTCAATAAAGTTTAAGTACACCTTGTTATTTCTTACAAACACTAAGAATTATCATAGTTATGTTAAAAAAAACTTCATGCAATATCTTTGTATCATTAAAAGAGTACATTGTTGTCATGAAAACCGTTTTTTTTGTTGTTCCCGTTATACATTTTAGATGCATACGTAAAATAACCCTCAATGAGCGCTAAAATTACGCAAAAAAAGTTTAAGTACAACACGCAAATATGTATTGTTGCGTTGTTGTTTTTTTTTTTAAATAATGGATTTAAATTTGTTTGGGTTTTAGCAAACAAGTGTAGAAATGCGTTTGAAGCATTTTATTATTGATAATTTGTACATTTGTATACAGGCGCTAGTTCTAAGTGGACGAAATGGGAAAAGGTAAAGAAATATCGATGGAAATAAGAAAACTGATCATCAAATTGTATTTGGAAAAAAAATCATTGCGTGAAATTGGAAGAATTGTTAGAAAAACACATTCTAGCGTACAAAATATTATTAACTTTCACAACAGCAATGGAAATGTGCAAAAGAAACCACGTTCTGGTCGTCAAAAAAAATTTCCGAACGGGAAGAGAGATATATTTTGAATGCCATCAAAGCTGATCCCAAAAAATCTGCTCCAAAAATACGTGGTGAATTGCTACAAGGAACTGCAACAAGCGTCAATCCTCAGACCATTAGAAATGTACTTCATAAAGCTGGTTACAATGGAAGAGTTCCACGTAGAAAACCTCTAATATCACCTATTAATAAAAAAAAACGTTTGGATTTTGCAAAGGAGCACTTAGAAAAGCCAGATTCGTTTTGGGATAACGTATTATTTAGCGATGAATCTAAATATAATATTTATTGACCGGATGGAGCGACAAAAATATGGAGAAAGCCTAATGAGGAGATGCAGATGAAAAATTTAATACCGACTGTCAAACACGGTGGCGGTAACATAATGATTTGGGGGTGTATGGCGGCAGCTGGTGTGGGTAAAATGGTCTTTATTGAAACTACTATGGATAAGCATTCATATCTAAGCATTTTACGCAGCAACCTTAAGCAAAGTGCAACGCAATTGGGGTTCGATGAAAATACATTTCTTTTTCAGCAGGATAACGACCCCAAGCACACGTCATATTTAGTTAAGGAATGGCTCCTTTACAACTGCAAACAACTGCATACTCCCCCACAATCACCGGACCTAAATCCCATTGAACATGTCTGGGATTTGTTAGAAAAAAGAATTCGGAAACATAATATAACCTCAAAGGGATCGCTTAAAAATGCCTTATCAGAGGAGTGGGGCAAAATCGCAGAAAATGACACTAAAAGGTTAGTGAGAAGCATGCGTAGACGCTTACAAGCTGTTATCGATGCAGGTGGAGGACCAACAAAATATTAATTTATTTCACGTTTTTTGTTTTTGTTCTTTTTTTCATATTACTTATAAAGTGTACTTAAACTTTTTTTATGTGAAATCACGATAGTGCAAAGTTTTTTGTTTATTATTTTTTAAGGCTAGTATGTAATGAATTGAAAAGAATGATTTTATGTTCCTTACTTTATTTACAATGTGAAATATACAAGCTCTAATAAATTTTTATGTAAATTGAATGAAACATATGCATTTTTTTATCTGACTGATGTGTGTACTTAAACTTTATTGACTCACTGTATAATCAATAATGTTGTGTGGTGCATTTGAAAACTAAGCACACAACTTAAGTGGCGTTGATGATAAGGTATCTTGTTGGTGCAATGTATTCGGATAAGTATAAGTAGTGTACTAAGTAAAGGGTGGTTAAGTTTCAAGGACCGGTGTTGATTTTGAATAAAGTACAATTTTTTTAAGAAATTATTCTCACATCTCTTTATTATGATAATACTGGTAGGGCTCAATCACGTATGGAACAAAATATCGGCCAAATGGCCGCCGCGGCCTCGGCGGCACACCTCCAAAGACCACCAAATGCAAATAGTTCCTTATCTAAAGGGTGGTTAAGTTTCATGGGCCGGTGTGGATTTTAAATAAATTAGAATTTTTTTAGGAAATTAGGGCCGAATTATCTCATCCTTTAGCTCCTGAATTGTTGCTGGCTTATCGACGTACACCTTTTCTTTCCAATAACCCCAAAGAAAGAAGTCCAATGGTGTCGTTGACGTTTAGGTGTTGTCACATTTAACATCGGCCCTTGACATTTAACCACCCTTTACATGCTATGTATTGTATGTATGTGGATATACAGATAATAACTTAATTTATCAACCAAGTTCAAGAATATCTGTATGTATGTAGAGTTGGGTATTTCCCGAGAAAATCCCAATCTCGAGAATCGGGATTTCCCGAAATAACGAAAATTTCAATTCTCGAGATGCGGGATTTCCCGAAAATAATTTTTGAGATTTCTCGAGAATTCTCGAAAATTCGGGAAAAATTCCAAAAAATTAAAAAAAAAAATCTAAAACCAGTGTAAGAGCAATGAATTTCATAAAATATTATTTTTATTTATTTTTATTAAAGTATAAACTACATAAAAAAATATTTGAAAATATTACTATTTCAATTATTGCAAACAAAAAAGTGAAACAAAAATAATTACAAAAAAATTCAAAACAAAAATAATTCAAGATTATACTTATTAAAATAGGGGGAAAAAGTGATTGTAAACATTATTTCCCAAAATGGTGTTTTAAAAAACACAGACTGTCAATGGCTTCGTCTGACAATCGCGTACGCTTTTTGGACCCGCTGTAGAAAAATTCCTCTCATTTTGAGTCGATGTTGGCTTAACAGTGTTAAAAGCCCCGATCAGTCTTTCAACATTTTGTGTTTTCTCTCCAGTTTTTTCATATAGTTTTAGCTCGTTTCTAAGCGACGAAAACATCTGGTTCGCCGCATGTTGCGCAATGTCTGCTTTCGGTTTTGAGCATTGCTGAACGTATTTTTCAAGCTGTTTCGCCATATATTCTTCATCGACGTTGTTGGTTGCCAGCTGAAAGCTTTGCATTTACGAGCTCATATACTTTTTCAGCGGGACATGATTCCTGAATGCGAACCAGGCCGAGGTTGTCAGATTGTCCATCGTCATAATATATATGGATGTTCATGTAACGTCGGTTTCGCACGCTTGTCCACTCGTCGATGCTCAAGCTGAACTTACGCTGTACAGATTTAAAATTTTCAATTTTGATCTTCAAATCGCTTTTCATTTTCGTGCAGTACTTCATAACCAAACCCAGAACAGCTTTGTGACACTTTGGAAGATGAAATCCTAAGCGGCTGATACTATTACGAATGAACTCACTTTTTGTTATCGCGTTTATTGGAACTCCATTTTTTGCAGCCAATTTTGCAACAATTTGTTCAAGCGATTCAGGCGAGGAAGAAGTATTGAAAAAGTTGTGAAGAGTTCGGGTCTTCTTGGCTGGTGGCTGTTCTTTTGGAGCCTCATGTTCCCTTCAGAGAACTGCAAGCGGTGGTATTTTTCTGACTTGCGATCCACTCACAAAAAAAGCGGTATCAATATGTACGACCAACGCAAACTAAGCGGTGTTTGCGCTGAGCAGAACCGCAACAGAGGAGTAAATGTTCTATGTATATCGTTTGTACATCCGAGTCTTTCTTTGTTCAGTCTTTGCTTCGTTTATAACTACCGCTTGTGTGATCACTTCGGCTATGCGGTGCTGCATATGACCGCTACCGAATGACAAAAGTACTGAAAACACCGCCTGCACAAATAGATCATAACACACAAGCAAAAGAGTACCGCTAAAAAATATCTATGCCATCGCGCGTTCACCCAATACATAAATGATTAGCACTCGAAAGAGTCCACTTTCTTATTTATGTTTTTTTATCTTTGTTTTCGTCGGCAGTGCATTATCACTCTACTTGCAGATATGTATGTATATATAAATGTGCATGTGATTATATGTTTATTTTTAAAAGATTTATAATGGCGGAGAATTCAAATTTTATTGCTGAGCAAATTTCTTTATATCTTTATATATAAGTATCTTTAGAAGTAAGTTAAAAGAAAAATTATTATTTGTTTTTGTACGATAAGTAATTTGTAAAAGAATGAATTTGGTTTTCAATTTTTATTTTAAAGTTCATTTTATTTTCTGTCATAATTAATAGTAATATACAATAATATAATAAAATAATATCACTTCTTCAATAAAGAAAAAACTTTTCATTTAAAAATACTGCTACATATGTATTTATAAAAATCCTTTTTTTCCGTGCGCTGCTATGAATTATACTGCAGACAATCTCACTATTTGCAAGGGATGACGACGCGGTGTTTGCGGTGTTTTCCTCATTTGACAGAGTTCACACGTCACACCGCTTAGCCGAAGTTGAATATACGATTGCTTTCAAATCCAACACCCGAGTATACGAGATATTCATACACTCAGCAATCGCGGTAATAGCGGTATTGATCAGCACACACACCGCTCTTTTGCTTTCCGCTCAAATGCGTGAAGTTTTTCTGAAAATGTACTGTGAAGATCGAACAAAAAGAGAGCAGTTTTTGCATTTGACCGTCATGGAAATGAATGCTTCAGCTCAAATCACTTGCCGTTTGAGTATGAGTAGTGGTCTTGAAATTTTATTTGTGGAATTTTTGCGTTTCAGTTACAGAAAAACAGAGTATTGAAGCGGTGTGCAAGCAGTAGCAGTACACCGCTGCAGTTCTCTGGTTCCCTTCGCTTCATGTTGTGTATCCTCTCCATGTGACGGTGAAGTCCAGATGTTGACGATGACTTACATTTAATGATTTTATTGCATTTCAAACATGTTGCTTCGTCGTCAAATCGCTTGAAAAGCTGCCACACTTGGTCGTATTCGTATTCTGAACTCATGATTTTTAATGCTAAAAATTCAAAATTTGTTTTAAATTTTGTTTTTTAAAGGAAGTAACTAACCGGTACTCACAGTCAACGATACGTCGATTCAAAACTTAAAAATATGTAATATTTGGACCACAAAATATTTTATTATACGGTGTATAATTTATACTTAATCAGGTACCACAAAATGAAATGCACCCGCTCACTACAAAAAATAAATTTACAAACGTCGTCTGTGCAGTCTGCGAACAAATTGAAAGTGCTTGACTATTTTCAAAGCATTCCTAATTGCTTAACTGCTGCTACATATAAGAAACACATACAACTAAACTTCATTAGCTTGATGTTACAGTGCTTTCCCTCGACATAGCATAGCATCGCATCTAGCATTTACTCTGTAGTCACCCTAAAACAAAAAAAAACAAACAAACAAACAAATGGAACAGTTATACTGTTGTGGCTTTTCGCATAGCAATTTAAACTATGGTGTGAATTGTATGTGATTCTGCGAAACAGTATGTAGTGTGCGATTCCTTGTAACATAATGGCCGTTACAGTTTGGTGTTTCCAGGTATTAATCACATGTATGTGTATTCTTTTACTTTTGAAAGAATTGTTTTTTCTCTTAATATTTGACAACAAAAATTAAAAAAAAAAAATGGATTTCTCGAGAAATCTTGAAACATTCTCGAGATTCGGGATTTCCCGAAATGCTAAAAATTTCAATTCTCGAGATTCGGGATGGAAAAATATCGAGAATTTCCCGAGAATTCCCGTCGGGAAATTCCCGAAACCCAACTCTATATGTATGTAAATAAGATAATAAACTGCTTTGCTGTTTCACAATGTCGAGTAAAATTTGGTGATTTATTTGGTATACCGGTGCGCACTAGTGTAGCTAACGGTTGTTTGGAGAGGTACTAGGCATTTGGATATTCCCAGAGGCTATGTAAATTGTATATACAAAGCTGTCTCAACATTTGCGTACGGCATTGTTTTTGCGACGGCTTTGTTTCGCCTACAGTTGGTTTTCGGTGACAATTTCATGCGAAAAGGAGTTGCAACATATGACCAGATGTTAAATATCTTGATAAGTATTGTCTGGAAATTTTGTTTTGCGGCATCTTGTTTAAAATGTTTTTGTAAGTTAAAAACATTCGCAAGACACTTGCTTTAATTTTATATAAATGCTTTTTTCTGTTCAAAATATAGTAATATTATATATTTATCATACTTGCTGTCTCCATTAGCCAATAGCGATTACACATTCGCTACGATGCATCTCCATAAGGCTAGGCGATAAGTAGTAGTAAGGGCTACAAAGGAATTGATTTAAAAGTAATATTTGGATTAAAATTTCTATATAACTTACATCTTTCATCCAAATTGACAGCTGATCTACCATAACTGCCAAAGAGATCTCTTTTGTTTACATTCTGATTCAAATTCGTGGCTGATTTTGACATTCGAAACAACAAAAATATATTTCGTGCAAATTCATGTAAATTTTGTTTTTGTACTACTGCTACCACCTTATATGAATTTGCTTAATATCCACGCTAGTTATTATTAAGGCAAACGTACACAAGGTGACTTCGGTTGAGTAGCTGATTTGTTTTTTTCTTGAATTTTGGTACTTTAAATGCCAAAGTGATCTTGTTGTTGTTCCATTGCCATCACCTTGTATAAATTTGCCTTGGTTTTCCCTTCACAGTATACTGAACAAAATTTAAATTTTTTTTAAACATTGTTGTCAACAAGAATAATAACATGACAATTTAAACCAAGAAAATACCCTTAAAGACCCCTTTTTTTACTTCGAACTCTCAACGGGCCGTCTGACCCGATATTGTCATGGTCGAGAGCGGGCTTTGTTGTGCAATTGCATATGTATTTAAAGATGAGCTTGTTAGCAAGTGCTCTTTTCCATTGCATTTTAAGGGATGGCTCCGAGATAGGCAAATTCTTCTCTCATTTAAAAATTATGATGGTGGAAAGATTTCAAAGCTGAGCTACTTAGCAGACGGTTTGCGGCTCTGAGCGAATTTGACAGAACCAGCTAAAGCGCTGACGTCACTTGTGGTCACGAAGCAGTTTGTTCACGAAAAACTAAGATTGGTACGAAAATATATAGGAAAAATGTTATACGATAAAAAGAGGTTGTCTGTATAGTCGGTTTACTGACGATAGTTTAACGTGACAACGTCATAAAACAATACTGATGTAATGGTTACAATTTTCAACACAAACGTGGAAAATTACGAAACATTTATCAAATTCATGAAAGATATGTTCAATTTCGATTGTGCATCAGACGTCAATAAGTCAACAACACTAAGAGGCAAAATCATGAATTTGCATTTTTCAAGACACTTTACACTCGAAACACTCTCTTTCATTTCCTACTTTTTCTATCATCGTCCTATTCTCAACAGAGAAATGGTTCATTACCATGCACACAGGAAGAAGGCATATGCAAATACAAGTATGTGAATTTATATACAAATGCGCGTATACATACATATATATGCTCACTCAAGTAGGAGAGAGCCAGATGTCGAACGTTGCCGATCGCGGAGGCCGATTGTGCTCTTTGTCGTTCGTTCCGCGCTCTCGCTTGCAGTTCAAGCACATTAGCTTACATTTGCTTGCGTACGGAATAGATTCGTACATTTGATATGTCCATATGATTTGTATGCCTCTTTACATATAGATTTGATCTTTTTGAAAATTGCGCGAAATTGTATATGTATATGCATGTTTATATACATATATTAGTATAAAACATATCTTATAAGGTATGTGGTAAATATTACCATACATTTTTTTCATTCATATATAATAAAAAAATTAATAATAATAAAATTAATAATAATTATAAATTCGGTAAGGATGATGATGATACACTTGGTTTTATTTTAAGCTCTTCAAGTAAATCAAATTAATAATAATCAATAAGAAGGGATATGCAATTACAAATATGTGAATTTATATATGTACATATGCGCATATACATACACATATACGCACACTTAAGTAGGAGAGAGCAAGATGTCGAACGTTGCCGTTTGTTTCGCGCTTTCGCTTGCAGTTCATTCAAGGTAACGACCATGAGCAAGGTAACGATTAATGAGCAAGGTAACGACACATTTTTTCGTGCGTGCAGCCGGCTAAATCGAATTATAAGACGTTATCATGTCAAAAATTAACCGATGCCACTTCGTTGCCATCTGAACGAAGACTGATTGGACGAGTGTGTGAATATATGTGAAATTGTCGTGCAGATTCCGGCTAGCGAATCCACAAATGACGTGGCTGCCAAAGTTCCTCTCACAATTTTCTTTTTCTCCATAGCTAAATAGCAAACCTTGTAATCTTCTACCCTTGCAATTTTAACTTTCAACTTCAACAAATTACAGACAAAACGCGAGCGTACCGAATGTTTCAAGGCGAATATATAATAGAGCAACAGCTATGTTTAAATATGTTTTGTTTTTGTAATTTGAAATTTTGAATGTCAAAATTTTAATCAGAATCACGTTGAAATGTCTGTTTCATGAGAGCAGATACTTCGTTTTGTCCTCTTCGACTACTAACCGACCAGCAATTGTTTTATTTGAAATTTCTACAAAATTGAATTTTACACGAAAATAAGGGAAAAGTCCAATAAGGTGCATGAAAGCTTGAGGAGCTAGCGAGTGTTTTAAAATTTTATTACATTAATTAAATACATTTTGTTTTCTAATATATAAACATTTTTTAATGGTTAACTAGAAATGAGACAAAAATTGTGTATTAAAACATTTCTATATGCTTTATAACTGAAAACATATTCAAATTTTAAGGAATTCTGATAAAAATACAAATATGTACATATATAAAAATTAAAAAAAACCCGAAAAACGTTGAATTTTATTCGGAATATAGTTCAAAAACAATAGTTCTTTTTTACTCACTCCAAGGCGCAGCCTTGGGTAAATTATTGCTTTTTCGATTTTTCCCGCTTTGACTTAAAAATTCCCCTCACTTTGCGAATTAATTCACATAAATGCGCAAGCGCCAACTTCGCCAATCGCCAAAGCGCATATAATATCGCAAAATAAGCAAACAAGACATCCAAACCACTGGATTGTATAAAATTCATGCGCACCAGTGGACTTTGCATGTGAGCAGCACCATGATGACGCAGCACGTACTCCACCCAGTAAACAACGCTCTCTCGAGCACTCAACGGGCGATCGCGGTAAAGTTTCGCAAATTTTCGTACATTATACCGATACACTGGATTGTTCAGCACCTCCAAGATGGCAGCCTTAAAATCATCTTCTTTCAAATTCATAATATCCACCTGTGTTCCATAACCGGAAGAGACTATTTTGGCCGCATTTACGGGTTGGTCAGCAAATATTGGCATGGCAACCATTGGTACACCATGGTAAGTGGCCTCCACCATGCCGCCCTTACCGGCGTGCGTGATGAATAATTTGAGATTGGGATGGGGGAGTATGTCGTCTTGTGGCAACCATTTTTGATAGAATATATTCGAGGCATTACCTGGGGTTTTTGCCAAATCTTGCCATTTCCAAATCACATTTTGTTCAAGTGAGGAGAGTACTTTGTAAAGTATCTGAATCGTGGCTGGTTGTATGTTGGAACTTTTCATATTCGAACCCAAGCTGAAGAGTATGGCGCCATTCTTGTTGGAGGCGTTCAAAAACTTCTCAAGCTCCTGGAAAATAATTGCGGATGGAAAGAAGAAATTTGTATTAAATTGAAATTTCCATTTTATGAAATTTTTATAAGTGTCAACCAAAATTAGATATTTAAAATAAAAATAGAGATGCAATAATCTTTGTCTTTAAAGGAAGAAGTCAGACAACATCAGCTCGAGTTATTAGAAGCTGCCGAAGCGGCGGAGGGTGTATTATAGGGTCTTGAAATAGATAACTCCATGTAAGTTAAAGAAAAAAATTGTATCCTATGTAAAGTGCTTTTCAAACTTTAATCGCGTTTTTTTCAAAATGGTGTTTTCAAAGTCGGTGACCAACATTACTCGAAAATGGCTTAGCCGATTAGTCTCGAATTTTAACACGAGCTTCTTAAATATATCTTTCAGTAATTCATCCCAAATTTTTTCTCATCGATAAATATTTTTTATAAACAATTTAAGGCCGAAAATTTGGTCAAAAATCGATTTTTTTTAGAAACCGTCATTTTGTCAAAAAAACTTTTTTTGCTTATTCCTTCGATTAATTACTAGATTTAACATTATTTTAACGAAATCTGTTTGGGTTTTTAATTTTAGAGGATCCAGATCAGAGATATCGTAGTCACCCCAAAACATCTTTTTTGAGAGGAGCTCCCGGAGATCAGCTGTATCTCCTTTCCACATAAATATTTTTACTAATACTAAGTCACAACATACAGTTAAAAGATAAGATAATATGTGTACATATTTTTAGATCAATAAATTTAAAAGTTTTCTCAGAAAGAATTCTGGAAAATTCGCTTTCTTTCGGCCTTTATCTGAAGAGGTTATCAGCTTCTTGCGGAGTTGCACACATTTGTTTCATTTTCTTTCAACCTTCAGTATATTTTTTCTCTATTATCCAAACCGGTGGTAAGGGGATGGACTAGTTTTTAGGCATATCACTGCTTGGTATAGCCACCTAAACCTAATCTAATCTAACTTGCCTTGCTACGACCCTCGTCATTGGTATCTGAGCCAACGGTGTCGACGATTATCGATCGATCTTTCGTACCCCATTCCGTTTGACTTTTTCGCAATTTTGCAAATTTTTTATAAAAATATTAGAGACTCCTATTCGATTGACTGATTGACCGCAAATGGGCGAACTATCTAAAAATCACTCAATACAATTGAAACAAATACAGCGCACACATTGCAAGTGGCCATATTAAAACATGTCTAGAAAATAAAGTAATCGGTAATGAATAAAGAATTGAAAGTGATATTTCTTACCTTTGGCAAAGGATCGGGCTTCTCCTTGATTTGTATGCCACCGATCTCTACCAATCCTGGTACCAATGGCCGTATAGGTCCTTCACTAAAATGACTGTTGCAAAATACAAGCGAAACATTTGCCAACATCTGGGAATATGAACGGATTGTCGGGTCGCCCTCAGCCAATGTTCTATATTTTGATCAAAGTTGTTATATAAATACATAAATACATGCATGCATACATATAATATTATGTATAAATGGAAAGTGCATCCCATTAAGACCGCGCCTTGTGTGAACTTTGAGGTTTAGTCAAGTAGACTTGCAGATAAATTGTAAAATTCGAAAATGTCGTTAATGCGCGTCGCGGCGATATGGCCGCAATTAAGTATTTTGACGCCATGGATTTTTTTCTCTGAGTGGGTTTGTTTTATGGAAGGAGAATAGCACGCCAATAAACGAAGAACGAGTATTGAGCTGAAAGGCGACATTTCATTAGCTATTGATGAAATTGAGCAAAAATGTCATAGCAAATTTTCTTCAAACGAACTGACATCACAAGACGATCATTTATCTTTTAAAAAACAAATAAAAAAAACAAGTGAAAAATAAAAAAGTTGTGTTGTTCAATTTTTTCAGAATCAAATCGGTGAAGTTAGGTGCTTCAAATTATCAAGAGGCTTCACTTCCCGCGTTATGTTGATCTTGTGAGGTTGTTCGCGAAAGATTTGTACGTGAAATTCACTTTGTTGCGAATTCTCATTGCCCATGAATGGCGTAAAATCCACTGATTCGGCTAATTTAACCTTGGCGTTGCCTCACTGACACATTTGAGCAGAAGGATGATAGGTTACTTTAAAATTATTAATAAAAAACTTTTCACCATGATTTGAGCATTCAGTCGTCCACTATAGCTCGCGCAGCCTGTCTGGTGGATCGGTTACTTGGACCAACTTGAAAATGCTACCACCGGCTTTGTATTTCCAAACGCTGTTTGTCCATGAACTTCGTCATGATAAAAATGTCGAATGTGAAATGACTTTGGTAGGTCATAAAAAATATTTAAGAGTACAATAGAAAAAAAGAAACAAAATATTATTATGTGCTTATTGCGCACCAAATATAACCTTTTTGCTGCATTAAAAACATTATAGTTCTCTCTTTCAAATTGCAAACAAGTCGTTCTTAATGGGACACCCCGTATTTGACGTACTTATAATATGAATGAAAGTTGATGTCCATGATCGCGTCAAAAAAACGTAGTGTATAGCTCATGATCGCATTAAACATACGCAAGCCAAAGCTCAACAATTCGCCATTTTTGTGAGGCGTAAATGTAGACGGTACGTAAGTCATTTCGTGCGGCACGCCCACGAACCCATTAACCGTCTCCATCGGTGCACCCGTCCAACTGATTATCACCGGACAATTCAGTTTAGCCGGTACAATAAAGTTAAAGTTGTTAGCAAAGTAACCCAGTATGACCAAATCAAATTTGGATTCATAGATCGACTGGAAACGTTCATTTCTGAGTGCATCATATTGTATTTGGGTAAAAACATCATTGGCCATTAGAGATTTCATCAGCATTACAACCACATTTTGTTTTTTCGCACCCATAGCGGATAATTCCTGTTCCATTTCGCGTTGATGCTCCTCTGATGGTTCAATAATTATATTGTGTATTTTTTCATGAGTTACTTTTGGCTTTTGTACGGAAACAACTGTCACATTGTGGCCTTTCTCCGCCAATGTTTTCATAATTGACATGTCCACAATTAAGTGAGAGGGACTGGGACTGAGGAAAACACCCAATATATTTGCACTATGCACTGGTTGCACACTCGTCGTAATGGCAATTAAAGCCATTAATGCGATAACGATCAATTTCGAAGGATCACCCATCGTATAACAATAACACTTCATCTTCCGTTGATTCTACAAAACTAACTGAAATAGTCACGATGACCAGCCAGTGTTTTAAGCTAAGCATAACTAAGCATAAAACTTAAGTGGCCTTGAAGATAAGATATTTTGTTGGTGCCATGTATTCGGATAAGTATAAGTAGTGTACTAAGTTCATGCTATGTATGTATGTGGGTATACGGATAGTAACTTAACTTATCAATCAAGTTCAAGAATATCTGTATGTATGTATGTAAATAAGATAATAAACTGCTTTGCAGTCACACAATATCGAGTAAAATTTGGTGATTTATTTTCGTATACCTGTGCATATGCCAACTGAGACCAAGACTCTTGCTCGAGAACAACACTGATATGCAAGTGCAGAGCTGGCTAAAACTCACCCAAAAAAAAATAATGCTGCTTTTGCAAAATATTGAAAGAGCGCAGAGAGTAAACTGTTAAAGTTTGATAGCAAACAGTGAAGATACGAGTAACAAACCATTTGTATTGAAGGAAGAAGATTATGATGAATTTGTGAGTTATATTTTTATTTGTATTTAGAAAAAGAAATAGAAATTATATTTATGAATACATTTTTTAAAACAGTTTAAACCAATAGTGGAAATATAAATAAAAAATGATAATTTTCAATGTAGGCGGTGATATGTACATATAGTATTGGCCAAAACTAAAGCACCCCCCTAATGGCATTTCAAATAATGCTAAATCTCTCAATCAAACATCTTGAAATATGGCATATACATATGTCATGTGTTTCCTTGTTACTTAAGTATTTATAAAATATAATACCAAATATACAGCTTTTTGGTTATACTGAAAAAAAATTGAAATGTTCATATTATTTAAAAACTGAATGGTCAAAACTAAAGCACCCCACATTTTTTTTTTCTTAACTACGGCTTTGTTTTGTTGTTTTTAAGTTAATTTCTCTTCCTAACGGTATTTAAAGCTGAGTCAAAGTTCGTTAGAATAATTTGTGCAAAACACGTGCGGATTTAGTAGGACAAAACATTTCATACGGGAAATCAGCAAATATGGCCAGAAATGCGTATTCAAATAAATTTAAAAATAAAATAATAAGTGATTGGCAAAGTGGTTTATCGCGGCACAAAATTAATGAGAAATATTCAATAAATAGAAGTGTAATATCGCGACTTATAAAAAAATTTGAACAAACGAGTTCTATTTCTGCAATCCATAGTGGAGGAAGGCCACGAAAGACTACACGCAAGACGACTCCTCGATTAAAAGAAAAATTCAGAGTGACCCCATAGTCTCTTCTGAACAAATAAAAATTGATTTAAGTTTGCCGGTAAGTTCTAGAACGATCAGAAGACGAGCAGTGGAGGCCGGACTTTTCAGTCGACGACCTGCTAGAAAGCTATTTATTTCCGCCAAAAACAAAAAAGCGAGACTCGAGTTTGCGAAATTGCATATTAATTGAACAGTTCAAAAATGGAAAACTGTATTATTCTCTGATGAATCCAAATATAATTTGAAACATTCAGATGGAATAAGGCGAGTAAGAAGGCCAAAGCAACAGCGACTAAATCCGAAGTATTGTATCGGAACTACCAAGTATGGTGGGGGGAACATTTTGGTCTGGGGTTATTTCTCCGGCCAGGGTATCGGGCCTATCGAATAGAGGGAATTATGGACCGCTTCATGTACACAAACATCCTTAAAGATGTAATGCTACCAGACGCTGAGGAGGAAATGCCACTGAGATGGAGGTTCCATCAGGATAATGATCCGAAGCATAACTCTAGGCACTGTAAAACGTGGTTACAGCTATAGATGTTTTAGACTGGCCAGCTCAATCTCCCGATCTCAATCCCATTGAGAATTTGTGGGAGATTGTAAATACGAAAATTAATAGGGAAAATTGCAGCACAAAGGAAGCCCTGTTTGAAGCGGTTAAAGAAGCCTGGTACAACATTTCTCCGGAAATTATTAGTAAACCAAAATCTTCTATGCCAAAAAGATGTTCTGGAGTTATCAAAAATAATGGGTTTAGTACAAAATGCTGAAGAATAAAAACAATTATTTTCGCTTTTAATGGGGGGTGCTTTAGTTTTGTCCAGACAAGTTTTGAATAATATTAATATTTTTTAATTTAATTTTTAATATAAGAAATGTTGAACATTTTTTGTCATGTTTATTAATCACCAAGATAATAAGAAGAAACAAGGTGTAAAAGTAAGTAATATGCGATGTTGTTTTATTGAGTTATTTGACATTATTTGAAATGCCATTAGGGGGGTGCTTTAATTTTGGCCAATACTGTATGTGTGTATGTATAAGTTAATAAATTATTATTTTAATTTTATTAAAAAAAATAAGCTCTAAGCTTAACTCTTCCTTTCATTATTATCAAAATAGAACTGAACCTTACAATTTATTTTACTTATAAGTAAACTTACTTTAACTGCTAATGTAGCAAATAAAGCTTCTAATGTAATTTATTGAACTCGTTGAACTTATTGCTAAATGCATCCGACATACTTTGTTTAATTTTTGCTGACATACAGTCTGGTTTGATTTTACATATTTTACATTTATTTATTAACAAAGAAATTAAATAAAAGTAATATAGATGATTTTGCGCGTGACAACGTATATAGAGGGTGATCAGATTGGAGGTACTTTTTCCAATAGGGTTCTTTTGACAGATCACGTGTACTAAATACATACGTTTTTTCAGTATCCATTGACATTTCATCATGGAAAGGGTTACTTACGCCTCAACAACGTTTACAAATCGTAAAATTGCGTTACGAAAATCGACGCTCTGTAAAAAGTGTTTCTCGCGCGCTAAGGCCAACTTATGATGATGAGCAATGCGGCCCATTTTTGGCTTAATGGCTATGTCAATAAGCGAAATTGCCATAATTAGGCCGAAGAGCAGCCATTCAAGAACATCCATTACAATGGCGCCAATGTAATAGTGAATGGCGAACGCTATCGCGTAATGATAAACGACTTTTTGGTGCCGGGAATTGAAGCCCTTGATCTGCACAATATTTGGTTCCAACAAGCCTTTGCCATACAGCCTGTGAAACAATGGATTTAGTGCATTGTCGTTTCGGTGAGCAATTAATCTCTCCTCTCGGAGTAGTTGATTGACCCCCAAGATCGTGTGATATTACACCTTTGTACATTACAAAAGTTATTCTCGAGATACCGACCGAAGTCCTCCAGCGAGTAATTCAAAATTGGTGTTATGATGACTGAATTACGGCGCAGTTGCGTTCAATATTTGAAAGGGATTATCTTCAAAAGTAAATGTCATGATTGCTTCTACACAAAAATAATAAATATTGCCCAATCAGTTTAAATTTTCATTGTTTTATTTCAATTTAAATCTGATACCTCTAACTTGATCACCCTTTACAAGTACATACTGCTTAACTTGCATACTGCATGGAGCAGAAGTATTAGGGTGCGTTTATGTTTGAGCGGCGATATTATCAGAGGAAATCGTAAATGGGAATCTCATGCATACAAACGAGGTTCGTTTGAAAAGTACCTGCAAATTCAGAGAGATGGCACTATTGGCGCGTATCGAGGTCATTTTTATTTAGTAGAATCTCATACAAGGTTTCAGTCAAATCAGTATATTTATTTGTGTTTGGTACTCGTTTCAATCGAGGAAGTCGAGTGATATAATATTTCTTTTCCATCACGATAACGCATCGACTCACGTCTCAGTAGTTGTGGTAGCAAATTTAATGGAAATAGGGTTCCAGCTCGTTTCACATCCCCCCTATTCTCTAGACTTGGCTCCGTAAGATCCCCCGGACTACTATTTGTTCACCATTGTGAAGAAATGGTTGTCGAGAGAAAGATTTTATTCAAACGCGAAGGTGATTGCAGAAACTAGCCCTTTCATAATTAGACAAAACCCATTATTCGGAAGCGATCGAAATA
Source organism: Anastrepha ludens (assembly GCF_028408465.1). NCBI lineage: Eukaryota > Metazoa > Arthropoda > Insecta > Diptera > Tephritidae > Anastrepha > Anastrepha ludens. The sequence continues at coordinate 111,260,823 of NC_071501.1, read as the reverse complement.
AAATGATCAAAATAAGATAGCTTAGGACCAAGTATGATATATAAGCCTAAAAGGAGACTATGTCGAGAAATTAAAAAAGTTTACGCCAAACAATTAAGTGGTTTTATTTTTGCACAGACTTTTCAAACGACCCTCTTGTAGCTATAGATAGAAAAATAGCGCACTTATAGTGCCCTCCATATGAATGGTTATTTTTCAGAAGTTTAACTACGACCGCCGTAGCCGAATGGGTTGGTGCGCGACTACCATTCGGAATTCACAGAGAGAACGTCGGTTCGAATCTCAGTGAAAACAGCAGAATAAGAAAAACATTTTTCTAATAGCGGTCGCCCCTCGGCAGGCAATGGCAAAACCTCCGAGTGTATTTCTGCCATGAAAGAGCTCCTCATAAAAATATCTGCCGTTCGGAGTCGGCTTGAAACTGGCGCACACCACAAATACGAGGAGGACCTCGGCCAAACACCCAAAAAGGGTGTACGCGCCAATTATATTTGTATACCTATATTAACTAATATTCATAGGTAATTTTTCAAGCTAATTTTTTTGATACATTTTTAATTGTTGTAATTGCAAATATAATGGTTTTCTAAAATCGTTATTGTTTGTAAGCAGAAAAATCCGCTACTGTCGAAAAAAATATCAAGACACGATTGTCTTTCGCAAATACCCATAGATTCATTAAAATAAAAGACATACGTTTCTGGGAAAAAATACTTTTTCCGGACGGAACTAAAACTAATAAGATTTGTCCTGATGTGAAAACTTTTGTTCATCATGAAAAAACCAAGCCATCACAAATCCAAGGCCTTATTGAATACATTTAGGTCAAGGTTGGGCAAAATACATTTAAAAATGCCAATGAACTGAAGAAGTACCGTAAGCGCGGAACTCCATTCCTATGGAGAGATGCCAAAAGTTAATAGAAAGTTTAACTCGCGCGTGCGAAGCAGTTTTAAAAAATAATGGATGCTCAATAAAATACTAATCAGGTACCAATTTGAAATAGCCAATTTCTGTTAAAACCTGCGATATTTCAGTGTCCCGTCAAAATGTGACAAATTCCGATTTTCCGAGCTCTTTATAATTGTATTGAATATTGAATTGTTATTTGCATTTGCGTTTTTTTTTTGTCACGCGGTGTGAGTGTGCCAATATTTGGGAGCAAGCCAATTTGCTCTACGTTGAATTTACGCATTTATGTGAGTGAAAATTGCTATAAATAAATATTGTAATAAAATTGAATGATGTGCGCTGTGTGGAATTGATAAATAAATGATAGCCGCTATAAAACACCTTATATTAGTTTTTTTCTCTTTCCAACAGCTAAGAACGAACGCAAAAAAGTGGTTGCAATTTTGTTGGCGATCTGCTACCTTAAAACCAAAAACATGGAGAATTTGTATGGAACATTTTAAACCAGAAGACATCGTAGGAGGATTGGTTTTTGAAATGGATAATGATGATAAGGGTAGCAATTTTAGCTTTCAAATGTTATTAAGGATTAAAAACGAAAAGGCTGTTGATGCTTTCCATTTCAATTCAACCGGGCTATTCGGGACATGTTCTTCGATTTCGATGTAACTTTAATTTGTATGTTGCTCTTTGGTCAAAATAATGAGACACGTATTTTTTTGTTCGCCCGAAAAGAATTTTTTCAAGACTTATGGACAATTTTGTTTTTCGATGTTGAATGTGAACCACACCTAAACTTCTACGACACCGTTGGACTTCTTTCTTTGAGATTATTTGAAAGAAAAGGTGTGCGTCGATAAGTCAGCAATAATTCAGGAGCTAAAGGATGAGATAATTCGGCTCATTAACGGCATAGAACCTCAATTACGTCTCAGCGTCATCGAAAATTTGGACCATCGGATGGAGGTGTGCCGCCGAGGCCTCGGCTTCCACATGGCCGATATTTTATCCCATACGTAATTGAGCCCTACCAGTATTATCATGATAAAGAGAAATGACAACAATTTCCTAAAAAAATTGAATTTTATTTAAAATCAACACCGGCCCTTGAAACTTAACCACCCTTTATAAGAATTAATTGCTCATAACTTAGTCAAAAATGAACCGATTTTAAAGATTCTGAGTTCAAAATGATCATCATTATTTGCATGAGCGACTTCATGTACAAACAATAGCAAAAAAGTAGTTGACATTTTTTTATTTTGCACAAGGTGAGTTATATCGAATTCGAAAAACATGTCCCGAATAGCCCGGTTGAATTGAAATGGAAAACATCTGTTGCGGCCATGTGACGTGCCGTGTATCAACGAAAAATTGACGCCAGAAGTGCAGAAGCAATAACAAACGCTGAAGGGAAAATACGCTCCCACGTGTAAAATCAAGCGACAAATAGAGTACCGAACGCGTCTATACCGACCACAATGAACGACATAACAAAAGCAAGCGCCTATTCATTTACCATTGATTCTGCGGTCAAACTATCGTACCAGCATCCCAGCAATGGCGAATATATTTTAATTGATAGCTTTGAAGGCGAAGTGAACGGCGAAGCTGTACAATTAACTTTGTTGCAAATACAAATGTAAGCTTGAAATATTTACATATTTTAAATGAGCTCCAATTAATCATGTGAATATTTTTATTACATCCACTTGTAAAGGTATTGCATACATACATACATGTACATATGTACATATAGGTATGTATTTGCAGTCACATGTGTACACATTAAGGCAAGCGAACCTTACACTTCAGCAGCGGTTGCAATACGCACAACAACGTCATCTTTATGAGAAAAATGCGCTCGAACGAAATTTAGCATAGGTAGAGTTGGAAAAACGCAATATGTAGGAAAAGCTCCGGGGAATTTTGACGGAAGCGCAAATTATATGTATATATATTATATATATAATTGGCCGAGCTCCTCCTCCTATTTGTAGTGTGCGTCTTGATGTTGCCTGCCGAGGGGCGACCGCTATTAGAAAAATGTTTTTCTTAATTTTGGTGTTTCACCGAGATTCGAACCTACGTGCTCTCTGTGAATTGCGAATGGTAGTCACGCACCAAACCATTCGGCTACGGCGCAAATTAGAAAACTTATAAACGGCTGCTTGGATTTAGCTTGCGTTTAAATTTATGCTTAGAATATGTGAACATGATTTCGTTAAAATAAAACTGAACAGAATTGTTAGTGTTATTTATTTCGGCAGAATTTTTATAAACAAGTTATGTGCATGCATACATACATATGTACATGAGAGAAATGTGCAGAGAACTAATTTTATCTTTTATTTGTCATTCATTCTATTCTATTCTCTTTCCCTTGACAGTTCTAATATAAAAAATGTTGTTGTTGCTCGAATGCTATCATACACACAGTAATTCCACCTGCAATTCTGTCAAACTCACTGAGAGCGAAATAGCGGCATAGATGACTCATTTCATATGAGAGCGCTCAGGAATTAGGTTGAGCACTTTGCAGCACTACCAACGATAGGTACAAAAGCAAGAATGATAGAAAGAAGATTGCGCCCTTCAGAGAGTACGTGACGTCACGTTTGCTGAGTTGTGCAGTATTGCCAACCATTTGCTCTTCGCAATAAATTTAGTTCTTTTTTATACCCAAAATGCGAAAATTTTGAAGTTTCGTGTTTGTTTTTTTTTTAAATTTAAAGCTACCGAAACTTTAAGTTAAAAAACCAACTATATTATTAAACAAAAAAAGCTTAAAAAAGGTCACTCTGAGAAGATTTTAGTGCTAATAAAAATATTTTTACTCTTATAAAATTTGATAATTTGAAACTGCAAATTTAATTTTTGGCTCCATTTAAGGTTATGCAAGAATATTAAATAATCTTCTCTCAACTCTTCTTAAGATTGAAAACCTTTTCACACATTTTAAAAAACCTTTGAATTTATTGAATGCGAATTAAAACAATAGTGGTGTAATCGTTTCTTCCGGCCATCAATCCTTAGTGGGACATAGGGCATCAAGAGGTGTATTCATTGTAAAAGCATTGTAAGCAACAAAATACCAGAAAATACTAAAGAGACCATACTGACATTTTTACAAAAAGAGTACCTTATCTTGTGACATAACCTCAAATATAGCAAAAAACGCGTTCTCTTAACAAAACAGTTCCTCCTTAGCAAAGAATTGTACATAACCATAACACATTTATTTAAAAACACGCACATTTTAAAGACATTTTGTCACGCATACAAAATACTTTAAGTAATTCAATAAAAATTTGCTATTTTATTTTCTTTAAATGGGCATTTTAGTGCGTTTTTACATCTAAAGCTAGGCAACACTGCAGTATCGAGAGAGAGATTTTACTGCTAAAAGGCGAAGAACATCAACAATAACAGCAATTGCGGGCGATGCGACCTGATGTTAAAAAAAGTATAGCTAAATAAAACTGAGTGAGTTATTGAAATAATTTTTAAAAAATGTATATTTTCCAAAATTATAAGCATTACATTTTAATTATGGTACAACGATAGGCGCCATCTCATTATTCTTTTCATGATGGTGTGAGTGCTTAGTTTTTTTGCTTAAGCGTATTGGAGAGATTGCTACGCCAAATTAATATTTTTACGGCAACATTAAACACAACAGAAATCGAGAAAAGCAGAAAAAGGAAATAATATCTTCCATTTTAAAAATTAACAATAACAAATATTTTTAATATATTTCTTAGCTATAATTTTTTTTTCTTTTTATTTCTTAGCTTTTTATTCATAAAATCTGAATTTTGACGTAATTTTTTAGACTTTTTGATACGATTTTTTATGAAATTTAATAATTTTGTATGCAACCATGTTACTTAAAAGAGCGTTTCGGAATGAGGTGACCTCAGCTGTGGGTATTTTTTGACGACCAGCTGATAGTGTTTTGAGTTATGGATCAGTACAATGGTCACGACTTAGGTTAGGTTAGGTTAGGTTGGTTACGACTTAACTTGACTTAAGAAATTGACAACGATTACTCAACACTTGAATGCTACTTTTTTGTATCTTTTTAACAGTTCGCCTTTTATAATGCCAACTAAAATTAATTATTTTCAAAAATAATTTCTCAATAAAATGTTTTTTTTTTTTTTTTGTCGGGACAACTAGCAAGTGCAGCACTCAGACATTAATTGAGTCCATTGTACTACACTTGGATTCCCTTTTAATTTTCTTTAAATCTACTCGATCTCCGAAGAAATCTGAGTAGATGTTGTGGTGCCAAGGAGCCAAGATGGTCGCTTCTTAACACATCAGTGCCAAAGACCTCAAACCTGATTCGAGCGAAGGCGGGGCAGACACACAAGAAGTGGTCCGCCGTCTCATCCTCCTCTTCACAAGCTGGGCAGAATACACTGTCTGAGATGCCCAACCTTTCCATGTGCTTTGCCCACAGAAAGTGGCCCGTCATCAGTCCAACCAGCCGTCTGCACTCCCCTCTGCTTAATGACAGAAGGGTTGGCGACAGTCGATCGGACATGACAGGTAACATCAGTTTCGTCCATCTGCAGCCTCTCTCAGCCTGCCAAGCTCGCTTGTGGGTAGTAGTTACCCATTTGCTAACCGTGGCCGTGATGGCCGCAGAGGGGAGTGGCAAAGCGGGCTCTGGGCCAAAGAAGTTGGCCTCAGAGCCCATCTTTGCTAAGGAGTCAGAGGTCTCGTAACCCGCGATACCCACGTGTCCCGGGATCCATGTTAGCATCAGGCTATTATGTCTGCCGACATAGTTCAGCCTGGATTTACAGGACTTCACTACCCCTGATGTAGTTTGAGGGCTGTCTAAGGCCATAAGCGCTGCTTGGCTGTCGCTGCAGACACATATAGATCTGCCTCTCCATCGTTTTTCCACAACAAAGTTCATCGCTTCTTGAACTGCATACACCTCCGCTTGAAACACAGATGCAAGGGCAGTTTTGTCCCGCTGGATTCCACGTAGACCCCAGAGCCGGAGCCAAGGTCGGTCCTGGAGCCATCCGTAAAAATGCGAAAACAGTGTTTGCCGGGCTCATATTCTGAGTCTCCCCACAACTGAGCCTCTGGTAGCACTACACTGTATCTCTTTTCAAGTACGACCCTTGATGGCATGGAGTCAAGGGGCATGGAGAGAATCGTTGGATCGATGTCCATGCCTTCTCTGTGTTCCAATGCCGGACAAGGGCCGTACCAGTTCCCACTGTGTTTCAGTCTGCAGATGGCCTTCAAGGCCTCTCCTCGGATCAAAGCATCAAGTGGTGGTAAACCAATCAGAGCATCTAGTGCCGGGCCTAAAGTAGTCGGAAAAGCTCCGGTGCAACAGATGGTCACAGTGCGTTGTAGTCTCGATAAGGTCCTCCTGACTCCCACTAGGGAAAGTCTGCTCATCCAGACCACTGATGCATAGGTGATAATGGGTCTTATCATAGCCGTGTAGGTCCATAGGACCTTGCTAGGAGAGAGACCCCACGTTTTCCCAAAGACGCCTTTGCACTGCCAGAAAGCTGTCAGCGCTTTGGATGCCTTGCTTACTATCGAGGATTACTCCAAGATATTTAATTTCCTTGGATAGCTTGATTGTGACTCCTTTTAGCTTTGGCAGAACGAGTCCATCAAGCTTCCTCCTTCTGGTAAAGAGGACAATACCAGTCTTGGCGGGATTTGCCGACAGCCCGTTCGCACAGCACCAAGTGTCAATCCGATTTAGAGTTTTCTGCACTTTCCTGCAGATGTTCATAAGCGAAGAGCCTGTTACCAAACAAGCAACATCGTCCGCATATGCTTGTGCGTAGACTCCCAATAAAATGTTACTTCTTAGAATTAAATATAAAATCGAAGATACGGCAAGTCTACTTCTCTCAATTCACAAATTCAAGTACCCAAAATCGACAGCTTCTTAATTTAAGTTAAGTTTTAACTAATCGCAATCGCAGCTTTCCATCCAACAGTTCAGCGTTGGACACTGGAATTAGTATTATGCAACGATACCATCAGGTAGCGTCACTATTTTCGTACAAAAACATGTATGTGCACATATGAACGTACCTGGACTGAATGAAAAGCGTGTATTCCGCGACCAAGGCAGATTAGAAAGCTTGCTGATATTCAAAGCATTCAGAACAGATGCGTGTATTCGGAACATGCGGAACTGCCGGAGCGAATAAGGAAACAAAAAAGTTTATGCCAATCGTTCGATATGAAAAACTAAAGGAAATACATGCATACATGATATTAACGGTCACTCTGCTGTAGCCTTACTAGAGATTGGATTTGCTGTTCATTTTATTTGAGTTTTCATTCATTTTATTTGAGTTTTTAAACAGCAAGAATTATACCAAATTCAATTCGGGCGTTGTTCCTATTGGCCAGCATCTCAAGCTCCTCGCACTCACGTATTTCGGCCTCTCGTTTCTTCTGTCGGATAATACGTCTCTCTTCCTTTTTCAGCTCTCTGTAGCGATTCCACATGGCTCGCGTTGCGCCCGATCGCAGCGTGACTCTATAGGCGGCATCCTTTCTTTCTGCGGCAGCATGACATTCCTCGTCGCACCAATTGTTTTTTCGGGCTCGCCGGAATCCGATTTCTTCTTCGGCGGCGGTACGTAGGGAACGAGAAATGTTGCTCCAATGCTCGCGCATGCCGGTTTGTTGGGCAGTGCTCTCCGAGAGCAGGAGTGAGAGTCGAGTGGCGAATCTTCTGGGTCGATGTTGGGTCCTCGGATCGTACGTACATCTAATACACTAGAAGCGTGTCTTCCATCTATCACAACATGATCGATCTGGTTTCGCGTTTTTCGATCAGGAGACAGCCAGGTAGCTTGGTGTATCTTTTTATGTTGGAATCTGGTGCTGCACACTACCATGTTTCGGGCCCTGGCGAAGTCGATAAGCCTCTGTCCGTTACCGGATGTTTCGTTGTGCAGGCTGAATTTTCCGACTGTGGGACCAAAAATGCCCTCCTTGCCCACCCTGGCGTTGAAGTCGCCAAGCACGATTTTTATGTCGTGGCGGGGGCAGCGCTCATAGGAACGTTCCAAGCGCTCATAGAAGGAATCTTTGGTCGCATCGTCCTTCTCTTCCGTCGGAGCGTGGGCGCAAATTAGCGAGATGTTAAAAAATCGCGCTTTGATGCGGATTATTGCGAGACGCTCGTCCACCGGAGTGAACGACAGTACTCGGCGACGAAGTCTCTCTCCTACAACAAATCCGACACCGAATTCGCGCTCCTTTACATGGCAGCTGTAGTAGACGTCGCAAAGTCCTATGGTTTTCTTACCTTGCCCCGTCTATCGCATCTCTTGGATGGCAGTGATGTCAGCCTTTACTCTCACGAGGACATCAACCACCCGGCCTAGGCACCTTCCCCATTAAGGGACCGGACATTCCAGGTGCATGCTCTCAAATCATATTCCTTATTTCGTTTGCAGGGGTCGTTATCAGTAAAGGCAGTTCTCATCCGAGACTTTGCAGTTCTTTTCATTGGGGGGGATTTTTAAGTGGCGGGCCCCAAATCCAGCGCACAACCAGATATCCTGGAATGCTTCGCCTTCTCACATTAGCTCTCTCCCGAACGGGTGTTCGGAAGCTACCCAGAGGATACGTGGGCTAATCCCGGCCGTTGTGAGCTGCTTGAACCATATGTAGAAGAATCGTCCTGGCCACTCCCAAGTGAATGGCGATCAGTAACTTTCCCCACTTGCGTGGACTTCTACACATCGAACCATCCTCCAGCCAATGTTCTATATTTTGATGAAAGTTGTACTGTAAATACATAAATACATGCATGCATACATATAATATTATGTAGGTATAAATGGAAAGTCATCCAGACTTGCAGAGAAATTGTAAAATTCGAAAATGTCGTTATCGCACGTCGCGCCGATATGGCCGCAATTAAGCGCTTTGACGCCGTCGATTTCTTTCTCTGAGTGGGTTTGTTTTATGGAAGGAGAATAGCATGCCAATAAACGAAGAACGAGTATTGAGCTGAAAGGCGACATTTCATTAGCTATTGATGAAATTGAGCAAAAATGTCATAGCGAATTTTCTTCAAACGAACTGACGTCACAAGACGATCATTTATCTTTTAGAGGTTTTTGAATTAAAACAAAAAAAAAAAAGCAAATAAAAAAACAAGTGAAAAATAAAAAAGTTGTGTTATTCAATTTTTTCAGAATCTAATCGGTGAAGTTAGGTGCTTCAAATTATCAAGAGGCTTCACTTCCTGCGTTATGTTGATCTTGTCAACCTCACAACCTTCGCGAAAGATTTGTACGTAAAATTCACTTTGTTGCGAATTCTCATTTCCTATGAACGGCGTAAAATCCACTGATTCGGCTCATTTTGAACTGTGATATTTTCAATGCTTTGACCTTCGCGTTGCCTTACTACCCCATCTGAGCATTTAGTCAGCTTTTCGTTGCCTCACTGACACATTTGAGCAGAAGGATGATAGATTATTAAAAATCTTTTCCCCATGATTTGAGCATTCAGTCGTCCACTATAGCTCGCACAGCCTGTCTGGTGGATCGGTTATTTGGACCGACTTGAAAATGCAACCACTGGCTTTGTATTTCCAAACGCTGTTCGTCCATGAACTTCTTCATGATAAAAATGTCGAATGTGAAATGACTTTAGTAGGTCATAAAAAATATTTAAGAGTACAATAGAAAAAAAAGAAACAAAATATTATTATGTGCCTATTGCGCACCAAATACTCGTAACACTTTTTTGCTGCAATAAAAACATTATAGCTCTTTCTTTCAAATTGCAAACAAGTCGATCTTAATGGGACAACCTATATTTGACGTACTTATAATATGAATTCAAGCTGATATCCATGATCGCGACAAGTAAACGCATTGCATATCCATCTCCATCGGTGGACCCGTCCAACTGATTATCACCGGACAATTCAGTTTTGCCGGTACAATAAATTTAAAGTTGTGAACAAAGTAACCCAATATGACCAAATTAAATTTGGATTCATGACATGTGCACAATTAAGTGAGAGGGACTCGGACTGAGGAAAACACCCAATATATTGGCACTATGCACTGGTTGTAAACTCGTCGTAATGGCAATTAAAGCCATTAACGCGACAACGATCAATTTCGAACGATCAGCCATCGTATAACAATAACACTTCATCTTCCGTTGATTCTACAAAACAAACTGAAATAGTCACGATGACCAGCCAGTGTTTAAAGATATACATATAATCAATAATGTTGTGTGGTGCATTTGAAAACTAAGCATACAACTTAAGTGGCGTTGATGATAAGATATTTTGTTGGTGCCATGTATTCGGATAAGTATAAGTAGTGTACTAAGTAAAGGGTGGTTAAGTTTTAAGGGCCGGTGTTGGTTTTGAATAAAATACAATTTTTTTTAAGAAATTATTCTCATATCTCTTTATTATGATAATACTGGTAGGGCTCAATTACGTATGGAACAAAATATCGGCCAAATGGCCGCCGCGGCCTCGGCTGCACACCTCCAAATGCAAATAGTTCCTTATCTAAAGGGTGGTTAAGTTTCAAGGGCCGGTGTTGATTTTGAATAAAATATAATTTTTTTAGGAAATTATTGTTATTTCTCTTTATTATGATAATATTGGTAGGGCTCAATTACGTATGGAACAAAATATCGGCCAAATGATCGCCGCGGCCTCGGCGGCACTCCTCCATTCGATGGTCCAAATTTTCGATGACTCTGAGGCATAATTGATGTTTTATGCCGTTAATGGGCCGAATTATCTCGTCCTTCAGCTCCGAATTGTTACTGGGTTATCGACGTACACCTTTTCTTTCAAATAACCCCAAAGAAAGAAGTCCAACGATGTCGTTGACGTTTAGGGGTGGTTCACATTTAACATCGGGCCTTGAAATTTAACCACCCTTTACATGCTATGTGTTGTATGTATGTGGATATATAAATATTAACCAAGTTCAAGTATATCTGTATGTATGTAAATAAAATAATAACCTGCTTTGTTGTTTCACAATGTCGGGTAAAATTTGGTGATTTATTTGGTATACCGGTATGCACTAGTGCAGATAACGGTTGTTTGGAGAGGTACTAGGCATTTGGATATTCCCAGAGTCTATGTAAATTGTATATACAAAGCTGTCTCAACATTTGCGTACGGCATCATTTTTGTGACGGCTTTGTTTCGTGTACAGTTGGTTTTCGGTGACAATTTCATGCGAAAAGGAGTTGCAGCACATGACCGCATGTTAAATATCTTGATAAGTATTGTCTGGAAATTTTGGTTTTTGTAAGTTAAAAACATTCGCAAGACACTTGCTTTAATTTTATATAAATGCTTTTTTCTGTTCAAAATATAGTAATATTATATATTTATCATACTTGCTGTCTCCATTAGCCAATAGCGATTACACATTCGCTACGATGCATCTCCATAAGGCTAGGCGATAAGTAGTAGTAAGGGCTACAAAGGAATTGATTTAAAAGTAATATTTGGATTAAAATTTCTATATAACTTACATCTTTCATCCAAATTGACAGTTGATCTACCATAACTGCCAAAGAGATCTCTTTTGTTTCCATTCTGATTCAAATTCGTGGCTGATTTTGACATTCGAAACAACAAAAATATATTTCATGCAAATTCATGTAAATTTTGTTTTTGTACTACTGCTACCACCTTATATGAATTTGCCTAACATCCAAGCTAGTTTTCATTAAGGTAAATGTACACAAGGTGAGTGTGGTTGAGTAGCTGATTTTTTTTTTCAATTTTGGTACTTTGAATGCCAAAGTGATCTTGTGCTTCGTAGTTACCTTGTTGGTTCGTTTACATTCTGGTGGAATTGTGAAAAAATTGGAAATGCTGCTCCATTGCCATCACCTTGTATAAATTCGCCTTGGTTTTTCTTTCGTATACTGAACAGAATTTAAATTTTTTTGAAACATTGTTGTCAAAAAGAATAATAACATGACAATTTAAACCAAGAAAATACCCTTAGAATCCCTCTGTCTTTACTTCGAACACTCCACGGGCCGTCTGACCCGATATTGCCATGGTCGAGAGCGGGCTTTGTTGTGCAATTGCATATTCAAAGATGAGCTTATTAGCTCTTTTCCCTTGCATTTCAAGGGATGGCTCCGAGATAGGCAAATTCTTCTCTCACTTAAACATTATGATGGTTAAAAAAAGATTTCAAAGGAAAGCTACTTAGCAGACGTTATGCGGCTCTGAGCGAATTCTTTTTCACCATAGCTAAATAGCAAACCTTGTAATTTTCTATCCTTGCAATTTTAACTTTCAACTTTTGTCAACAAATTACAGACAAAACGCGAACGTACCGAATGTTTCAAGGCGAATATATAATAGAGCAACAGCTATGTTTAAATATATTTTGTTTTTGTAATGTGGTTTTTTGAATGTCAAAATTTTAATCAGAATCACGTTGAAATGTCTGTTTCATGAGAGCAGATACTTCGTTTTGTCCTCTTCGACTACTAACCGACCAGCAATTGTTTTATTTGAAATTTCTACAAAATTGAATTTTACACGAAAATAAGGGAAAAGTCCAATAAGGTGCATAAAAGCTTGAGGAGCTAGCGAGTGTTTTAAAATTTTATTACATTAATTAAATACATTTTGTTTTCTAATATATAAACATTTTTTAATGGTTAACTAGAAATGAGACAAAAATTGTGTATTAAAACATTTCTATATGCTTTATAACTGAAAACATATTCAAATTTTAAGGAATTCTGATAAAAATACAAATATGTACATATATAAAAATTAAAAAAACCCGAAAAACGTTGAATTTTATTCGGAATATAGTTCAAAAACAACAGTTCTTTTTTACTCACTCCAAGGCGCAGCCTTGGTTAAATTATTGCTTTTTCGATTTTTCCCGCTTTGACTTAAAAATTCCCCTCACTTTGCGAATTAATTCACATAAATGCGCAAGCGCCAACTTCGCCAATCGCCAAAGCGCATATAATATCGCAAAATAAGCAAACAAGACATCCAAACCACTGGATTGTATAAAATTCATGCGCACCAGTGGACTTTGCATGTGAGCAGCACCATGATGACGCAGCACGTACTCCACCCAGTAAACAACGCTCTCTCGAGCACTCAACGGGCGATCGCGGTAAAGTTTCGCAAATTTTCGTACATTATACCGATACACTGGATTGTTCAGCACCTCCAAGATGGCAGCCTTAAAATCATCTTCTTTCAAATTCATAATATCCACCTGTGTTCCATAACCGGAAGAGACTATTTTGGCCGCATTTAGGGGTTGGTCAGCAAATATTGGAATGGCAACCATTGGTACACCATGGTAAGTGGCCTCCACCATGCCGCCCTTACCGGCGTGCGTGATGAATAATTTGAGATTGGGATGGGGGAGTATGTCGTCTTGTGGCAACCATTTTTGATAGAATATATTCGAGGCATTACCTGGGGTTTTTGCCAAATCTTCCCATTTCCAAATCACATTTTGTTCAAGTGAGGAGAGTACTTTGTAAAGTATTTGAATCGTGGCTGGTTGTATGTTGGAACTTTTCATATTCGAACCCAAGCTGAAGAGTATGGCGCCATTCTTGTTGGAGGCGTTCAAAAACTTCTCAAGTTCCTGGAAAATAGTTGCGGATGGAAAGAAGAAATTTGTATTAAATTGAAATTTCCACTTTATGAAATTTTTATAAGTGTCAACCAAAATTAGATATTTAAAATAAAAATAGAGATGCAATAATGTTTGTCTTTAAAGGAAGAAGTCAAACAACATCAGCTCGAGTTATTAGAAGCTGCCGAAGCGGCGGAGGGTGTATTATAGGGTCTTGAAATAAATAACTCCATGTAAGTTAAAGAAAAAAATTGTATCCTATATAAAGTGCTTTTCAAACTTTAATCGCGTTTTTTTCAAAATGGTGTTTTCAAAGTCGATGACCAACATTACTCGAAAATGGCTTAGCCGATTAGTCTCGAATTTTAACACGAGCTTCTTAAATATATCTTTCAGTAATTCATCGCAAATTTTTTCTCATCGATAAATATTTTTTATAAACAATTTAAGGCCGAAAATTTGGTCAAAAATCGATTTTTTTAGAAACCGTCATTTTGTCAAAAAAGCTTTTTTTGCTTATTCCTTCGATTAATTACTAGATTTAACATTATTTTAACGAAATCTGTTTGGGTTTTTAATTTTAGAGGATCCAGATCAGAGATATCGTAGTCACCCCAAAACATCTTTTTTGAGAGGAGCTCCCGGAGATCAGCTGTATCTCCTTTCCACATAAATATTTTTACTAATACTAAGTCACAACATACAGTTAAAAGATAAGATAATATGTGTACATATTTTTAGATCAATAAATTTAAAAGTTTTCTCAGAAAGAATTCTGGAAAATTCGCTTTCTTTCGGCCTTTATCTGAAGAGGTTATCAGCTTCTTGCGGAGTTGTACACATTTGTTTCATTTTCTTTCAACCTTCAGTATATTTTTTCTCTATTATCCAAACCGGTGGTAAGGGGATGGACTAGTTTTTAGGCATATCACTGCTTGGTATAGCCACCTAAACCTAATCTAATCTAACTTGCCTTGCTACGACTCTCGTCATTGGTATCTGAGCCAACGGTGTCGACGATTATCGATCGATCTTTCGTACTTTTTCGCAATTTGACAATTTTTTTATAAAAATATTAGAGACTCCTATTCGATTGGCTGATTGACAGCATATAGGCGAACTATCTAAAATTCACTCAATGCAACTGGCAATGGCAATTAAAGCCATTAATGCGATAACGATCAATTTCGAAGGATCACCCATCGTATAACAATAACACTTCATCTTCCGTTGATTCTACAAAACAAACTGAAATAGTCACGATGACCAGCCAGTGTTTTAAGCTAAGCATAACTAAGCATAAAACTTAAGTGGCCTTGAAGATAAGATATTTTGTTGGTGCCATGTATTCGGATAAGTATAAGTAGTGTACTAAGTTCATGCTATGTATGTATGTGGGTATACGGATAGTAACTTAACTTATCAATCAAGTTCAAGAATATCTGTATGTATGTATGTAAATAAGATAATAAACTGCTTTGCAGTCACACAATATCGAGTAAAATTTGGTGATTTATTTTCGTATACCTGTGCGTATGCCAACTGAGACCAAGACTCTTGCCCGAGAACAACACTGATATGCAAGTGCAGAGCTGGCTAAAACTCACCCAAAAAAAAATAATGCTGCTTTTGCAAAATATTGAAAGAGCGCAGAGAGTAAACTGTTATATTTTGATAGCAAACAGTGATGATACGAGTAACAAACGATTTGTATTGAAGGGAGGAGATTATGATGAATTTCATAGTTTTATTTTCATTTATAAAACTAAACTTACCAACAAAAAATTCTGCTTTTGCAAAATGTTGAGAGAGCGCAGAGAGTAAACGCTTATATTTTGATGGCAAACAGTGATGATACGAGTATTGAAGGGAGAAGATTATGATAAATTTGGGAGTTGTATTTTTATTTGTATTTAGAAAAAGAAATAGAGATTATATTTATGAATAAATTTTTTAAAACAGTTTAAACCAATAGTGGAAATACAAATAAAAAATAAAAATTCAATGTAGGCGGTGATATGTACATATGTATAAGTTAATAAATTATTATTTTAATTTTAGGGAGGTTGAATTAGTTTTAAAGGTGACACACAGATGGCGCTATTTATCACTTTATCGCGTTGGCAATACTGAATATATATTCATGACAAAGCCTCATCCCTAGGCTTTGTTTATCAGTATCTGTCATTTCGCTGAAGTATAAACAACGCAGTGTTTTCGTGTTCCGAGTATGTCAACTTTCGTGCCGTCGAAACGCAATTTGCGGGAAGCTTTGCTTTTCTGCTTCAATTTGAAAAAAATACAGCCCAAGCCCGTGAATAGCTGCAGGAGGCCTACCCAGACCATACTCCCTCGATTTCAACATGTGAGTACTGGTTTTGACGATTCAAAAGTGGTGATTTTCACACCGAAGACAAGGAGCGTCTTGGCCAGCCCAAAAAGTTCGAGGACGCGGAATTGGGGGAATTGGTAAACGAGGACTCGTGCCAAACCCAAGAAGAGCTTGCTGAATCATTGGGCGTTGATAAATCAACCGTTTGCAAGCGTCTAAAAGCGATGGGAATGATCCAAAAGCAAGGACATTGGGTCCCGTACGAGTTGAAGCTGCGCGACGTCGAACGGCGACTTTTTACGTGCGAATTGGTGGTGACTGGCGACGAAAAATGGATCCACTACGATAACCCAAAACGCAAAAAATCATGGGGTTTGCCCGGCCACGCATCAACGTCGACGGCCAAGCAGAATATTCACGGCAAGAAAATCATGCTCTGCATTTGGTGGGATCAGGTCGGCGTCGTATATTTTGAGCTGCTCCAACCGGGCGAAACAATCACGGGGGATCGTTACCGACTGCAATTGATGCGTTTAAGCCGGGCATTGAAAGAAAAACGGCCGGAAACGGTAAAAAGGCACGACAAGGTTATTTTGCAACATGACAACGCTCGGCCGCATGTTGCTCAACCTGTCAAAAAATACCTTGGAACGCTTGGCTGGGAAGTGTTACCCCACCCGCCGTATAGTCCAGACATAGCTCCCTCCGATTATCATTTGTTCCGGCATATGAGTCTCGATTTGGCGGACCAGCGGTTCTCCTCGTACGAGGCTACCAAAATATGGGTTGAGTCATGGATAGCCAAGCAGCGGCCAGAATTTTGGAGAAACGGCATCCGGAAATTGCCCGAAAGATGGGCGAAAGTTGTAGCTAGCGATGGCCAATACTTCGAATAAAATATTTTGTACCGTTTTTTCACAATAAAGCCCCAAATCTTCGAAAAAAACTTTTAAAACTAATTCAACCTCCATATTAAAAAAAATAAGCTCTAAGCTTAACTCTTCCTTTCATTATTATCAAAATAGAACTGAACCTTACAATTTATTTTACTTATAATTAAACTTACTTTAACTGCTTATGTAGCAAATAAAGCTTCTAATGCAATTTATTGAACCCGTTGAACTTATTGCTAAATGCATCCGGCATACTTTGTTTAATTTTTGCTGACATACAGTCTGGTTTGACTTTACATATTTTACATTTGATTATTAACAAAGAAATTAAATAAAAGTAATATAGATGATTTTGCGCGTGACAACGTATATAAAGGGTGATCAGATTGGATGTACTTTTTCCAATAGGGTTCTTTTGATAGATCACGTGTGACTACTAATAAACTAAATACATACGTTTTTTCAGTATTCATTCACATTTCATCATGGAAAGGGTTACTTACGCCTCAACAACGTTTACAAATCGTAAAATTGCGTTACGAAAATCGACGCTCTGTGAAAAGTGTTTATCGCGCGCTAAGGCCAAGTTATGATGATGAGCAATGCGGCCCATATTTGGCTTAATGGCTACGTGAATAAGCGAAATTACCATATTTAGGCCGAAGAGCAGCCATTCAAGAACATCTATTACAATGGCGCCAATGTAATAGTGAATGGCGAACGCTATCGCGTAATGATAAACGACTTTTTGATGCCGGGAATTGAAGCCCTTGATCTGCACAATATTTGGTTCCAACAAGCCTTTGCCATACAGTCTGTGAAACAATGGATTTAGTGCATTGTCGTTTCGGTGAGCAATTAATCTCTCCTCTCGGAGTAGTGGATTGACCCCCAAGATCGTGTGATATCACACCTTTGTACATTACAAAAGTTATTCACGAGATACCGACCGAAGTCCTCCAGCGAGTAATTCAAAATTGGTGTTATGATGACTGAATTACGGCGCAGTTGCGCTCAACATTTGAAAGGGATTATCTTCAAAAGTAAATGTCATGATTGCTTCTACACAAAAATAATAAATATTGCCCAATCAGTTTAAATTTTCATTGTTTTATTTCAATTTAAATCTGATACCTCTAACTTGATCACCCTTTACAAGTACATACTGCTTAACTTGCATACTGCCTGGAGCAGAAGTATTAGGGTGCGTTTACGTTTTAGCGGCGATATTATCAGAGGAAATCATAAATGGGAATCTCATGCATACAAACGAGGTTCGTTTGAAAAGTACCTGCAAATTCAGAGAGATGGCACTATTGGCGCGTATGGAGCTCATTTTTATTTAGTAGAATCTCATACAAGGTTTCAGTCAAATCAGTATATTTATTTGTGTTTGGTACTCGTTTCAATCGAGGAAGTCGAGTGATATTTCTTTTCCATTACGATAACGCATCGGCTCACGTCTCAGTAGTTGTGGTCGCAAATTTAATGGAAATAGGGTTCCAACTCGTTTCACATCCCACCTATTCTCCAGACTTGGCTCCGTAGGATCCCCCGGACTACTATTTGTTCCCCATTGTGAAGAAATAGTTGGAGAGAAAAAGATTTTATTCAAACGCGGAGCTGATTGCAGAAACGAATGGAAGCGATCGAAATAAGAAGATCAAAATTAGATAGCGTTGGACCAATTATGATATAGGTATAAGCCTAAAAGGAGACTATGTCTAAAAATTAAAAAAGTTTACCCCAAACAATTAAGTGGCTTTTATTTTTGCACATACTTTTCAAACCACTCTTGCAGCTATAGATAGAAAAATAGCGCACTTATAGTGTCCTCCATATGAATGGTTTTTTCTTAGAAGTTTAACTGATATTCATAGGTAATTTTTCAAGCTATTTTTTTGGTAAACTTTTAATTGTTGTAATTGCAAATATAATGGTTTTCTTTAAAATCGTTATTGTTTGTAAGCAGAAAAATCCGCTACTGTCGAAAAAAATATCATAAAAACAAACGTGTCGTTTTTCGCAAATACCCATAAATGCATTTAAATAGAAGACATAAGATTCTGGGAAAAAATACTTTTTCCGGACGGAACTAAAACTAATAAGATTTGTCCTGATGTGAAAACTTTTGTTCATCATGAAAAAACCAAGAGTTCATTCCCCGGTATACAACAAAGAACGTAAAGTACGGTGGGTATTACTTTAAAGTTCGGGAAGCATTTTCTTGGAAGCCAAGCATACGGCGAAAGTGGTGAAAATTGGATTTCAAAAGAAAAAATTGCAGTTCTGGAACGGCCATCACAAATCCAAGGCCTTATTGAATACATTTAGGTCAAGGTTGGGCAAAATACATTTAAAAATGCCAATGAACTGAAGAAGTACCGTAAGCGCGGAACTCCATTCCTATGGAGAGATGCCAAAAGTTAATAGAAAGTTTAACTCGCGCGTGCGAATCAGTTTTAAAAAATAATGGATACTCAATAAAATACTAATCAGGTACCAATTTGAAATAATCAATTTCTGTTAAAACCTGCGATATTTCAGTGTCCAGTCAAAATGTGATAAATTCCGATTTTCCGAGCTCTTTATAATTGTATTGAATATTGAATTGTTATTTGCATTTGCGTTTTTTTTTGTCACGCGGTGTGAGTGTGCCAATATTTGGGAGCAAGCCAATTTGCTCTACGTTGAATTTACGCATTTATGTGAGTGAAAATTGCTATAAATAAATATTGTAATAAAATTGAAATGATGTGCGCTGTGTGGAATTGATAAATAAATGATAGCCGCTATAAAACACCTTATATTAGTTTTTTTCTCTTTCCAACAGCTAAGAACGAACGCAAAAAAGTGGTTGCAATTTTGTTGGCGATCTGCTACCTTAAAACCAAAAACATGGAGAATTTGTATGGAACATTTTAAACCAGAAGACATCGTAGGAGGATTGGTTTTTGAAATGGATAATGATGATAAGGGTAGCAATTTTAGCTTTCAAATGTTATTAAGGATTAAAAACGAAAAGGCTGTTGATGCTTTCCATTTCAATTCAACCGGGCTATTCGGGACATGTTCTTCGATTTCGATGTAACTTTAATTTGTATGTTGCTCTTTGGTCAAAATAATGAGATACGTATTTTTTTGTTCGCCCGAAAAGATTTTTTTCAAGACTTATGGGCAATTTTGTTTTTCGATGTTGAATGTGAACCACACCTAAACGTCTACGACACCGTTGGACTTCTTTCTTTGAGATTATTTGAAAGAAAAGGTGTGCGTCGATAAGCCAGCAATAATTCAGGAGCTAAAGAATGAGATAATTCGGCTCATTAACGGCATAGAACCTCAATTACGTCTCAGCGTCATCGAAAATTTGGACCATCGGATGGAGGTGTGCCGCCGAGGCCTCGGCTTCCACATGGCCAATATTTTGTTCCATACGTAATTGAGCCACACCAATATTATCATGATAAAGAGAAATAATAATAATTTCCTAAAAAAATTATATTTTATTCAAAATCAACACCGGCCCTTGAAACTTAACCACCCTTTAGATAAGGAACTATTTGCATTTGGTGGTGTTTGGAGGTGTGCCGCCGAGGCCGCGGCGATCATTTGGCCGATATTTTGTTCCATACGTAATTGAGCCATACCAATATTATCATAATAAAGAGAAATGACAACAATTTCCTAAAAAAATTGAATTTTATTTAAAATCAACACCGGCCCTTGAAACTTAACCGCCCTTTATAAGAATTAATTGCTCATAACTTAGTCAAAAATGAACCGATTTTAAAAATTCTGAGTTCAAAATGATCGTCATTATTTGCACGTCATGTACAAATAATAGCAAAAGAGTAGTTGAAATTTTTTTATTTTGCAAAAGTTGAGTTACATCGAATTCGAAGAACATGCCCCGAATAGCCCGGTTGAATTGAAATGGAAAGCATCTGTTGCGGCCATGTGACGTGCCGTGTATCAACGAAAAATTGACGCCAGAAGTGCAGAAGCAATAACAAACGCTGAAGGGAAAATACGCTCCCACGTGTAAAATTAAGCGAAAAGTAGAGTACCGAACGCGTCTATACCGACCACAATGAACGACATAACAAAAGCAAGCGCCTATTTATTTACCATTGATTCGGCGGTTAAACTATCGTACCAGCATCCCAGCAATGGCGAATATATTTTAATTGATAGCTGTGAGGGCGAAGTGAACGGCGAAGCTGAACAATTAACTTTTTTGCAAAAACAAATGTAAACAAATAATCATGTGAATATTTTTATTACATCCATATGGAAATGTATTGCATACATACATACAAATTTTATATATACCTATATATATATAATTGGCGCGTACACCCTTTTTGGGTCTTTGGCCGAGCTCCTCCTCCTATTTGTAGTGTGCGTCTTGTTGTTGCCTGCCGAGGTGCGACCGCTATTAGAAAAATGTTTTTCTTAATTTTGGTGTTTCACCGAGATTCGAACCGACGTGCTCTTTGTGAATTGCGAATGGTAGTCACGCACCAACCCATTCGGCTACGGCGCAAATTAGAAAACTTAAAAACGGCTGCTTGGATTTAGCTTGCGTTTAAATTTATGCTTAGAATATGTGAATATGATTTCGTTAAAATAAAAGTGAACTGAATTGTTAGAAACTGTTAGTGTTTTTTATTTCGCCGGAAGTTTTATAAACAAGTTATGTGCATGCATACATACATACATGAGAGAAATGTGCAGAGAACTAATTTTATCTATTTGACATTCATTCTATTCTATTCTCTTTCCCTTGACAGCTCTAATATAAAAAATGTTGTTGTTGCTCGAATGCTTGAATAGATGTGCCTTGCTCGCCATCACACACACAGTAATTCCACCAGAAATTCTGTCAAATTCACTGAGAGCGTAATATCGGCATAGATGCCTAGATACTAAACTCTCTCATTTTATATGAGAGCGCTCAGGAATTAGGTTGAGCACTTTGCAGCACTACAAACGATAGGTACGAAAGTACAAGTAAAAACTGTAAGATAAAAAACTGTATTATTAAACAAGAGAATGATAAAAAAGTTCACTCTGAGAAGATTTTAGTGTTAACGAAAGTTTGTTGGTTCTTATAAAATTTTATATTTTTTGCTCCTTTTAAGGTTATGCGAGAATATTAAATCTTCTTCTCTCCACTATTCTTAATAATGAAAACCTTTTTCCACATTTTAAAAAGCCTTTGAATTAACTGAATGCGAAGTAAAACAATAGTGGTGCAATCGTTTCTTCCGGTCCTCAATCCTTAGTGGGACATAGGGCATCAAGAGGTGTATTCATGGTAAAAATAAGCAACAAAATAGCAGCAAATACTGAAGAAACTATAACCACATTTTTACAAAAAGAGTACCTTTTCTTGTGACATAACCTCAAATATAGCAAAACAGTCGTTCTCTTAACAAAACAGTTTCTCTTAACCAAAAACTCATGAATTAAATTGCACATAATCATAACACGTATATTTAAAAACAAGCACATTTTAAAGACATTTTCTCACGCATACAAAATTCTTCAAGTAATTCAATAAAAATTTGGTATTTTACTTTCTTTAAATGGGCATTTTAATGCGTTTTTATATCCAAGGCTAGACAACACTGCAGTAGCGAGAGAGAGATTTGACAGCTAAAAGGCGACGGGCATCAACAGTAACAGCAATTGCGGGCAATGCGACCTGATGTTAAAAAAAGTAAAGCTTAATAAAACTGAGTGAATTATGGAAATAATTTAAAAAAATTTATATTTTACAAAATTATACACATTACATTTTAATTAGAACAGGCTAGAAAAATGTCATGATGAAAGATCTAAGGCCCCGAGACTAAATAATAAAAAAAAAATGGTAATCTGGCCATACTGGTGTTAATACGACGCCACTCATTGTCAAATTCATTTGCACATATCAACGTACCTGAACTGAATGAAAAGCGTGTATTCCGCGCCTAAGGCAGATTAGAAAGCTTGCTGATATTCAAAGCATTCAGAACAGATGCGTGTATTCGGGACATGCGGAACTGCCGGAGCGAATAAGGAAACAAAAAAGTTTATCCCAATCGTTCGATATGAAAAACTAAAGGAAATACATGCAGATATGAAATTAATGGTCACTCTGCTGTAGCCTTACTGGAGTTTGCATTTGCTATTCATTTTATTTGAGTTTTTAAACAGTAAGAATTATACCACATTTAAGTAAATCCAAGTCAATAGGTCTGTTTATGAAGCAAACTATGAAGTTTTGGTGTTCATGTAATCAAAAAACTTGCAAAGTAGGGGAAAGTGAGAGAGCAAAATAACATTTCATGTTGAGGGGAAGTTGCAAGTTTTTACTGGACACATTTTTATTTGTACGAATTTGCAAGGGAGAAAAACAGCTGATCGCTGTTTTGTGTTTAAAATTTGTGAGTTGAGTCAAAGTTCTAAATTTAAATAAAAATGGTGGTTAAAATGGAGAATGCAAGTAAATATATTTTAGATAAAATTTATAAAGCCTATTTGAAGTCATACGAGTTGTGTTCAAAAAGCATCGCGAATTTTGTGTTTTTTCAAAAATTATTTATTTATTCATTAATATCTATTTTGTCCCCTTCAAAGTAATACCCATGAGATATTATGCTCTTATGCCAACGTTTTTCCAATCTTCGAAGCACTTCAAAAAATCATTTTTTTTATCAAGTTCAGCTCCTACTTCGATCCCGACTTTATCTCGTCAATCGTAGTGTAGCGTCGTCCTTTCATGGGCCTCTTCAGTTTCGGGAACAAGAAAAAGTTACAGGGGGCCAGATCTGGGGAATACGGTGGCTGTGGCATCATTAGTGTGTTGTTTTAGATGAAAAAGTTGCGCACAAGCAACGATGTGTGAGCAGGGGCGTTATCGTGATGTAAGACCAGTTTTCGTTCTTCCACAAATCCGGGCGTTTCTGGCGGATTGGCGGGTTGCTTCGCGCAAATTGCGCATAACTTGCAAGTAATATCCCTTACTAACCGTTTTACGCCGTTGCAAGAACTCATGATGCACAACGCTCCTGCAATCGAAGAAAACGGTAAGCAAAACTTTTACATTCGACCGAACTTGTCGCGCTTTTTTCGGTCTTGGTTCGTGCGGCAGCTACCATTGAGATGATTGAGCTTTGGTTTCCACGTCATACCCATAAACCCACGATTCGTCACCAGTTATGACCCTCTGGAGGAAATTTGGGTCGTCGCGGACAGAGTCCAACATCTCATTAGCAATGTTCATGCGACGCTGCTTTTGGTCGAAATTGAGCAGTTTTGGTACGACTCGTCTCATGCCCAAATCAATGAAAAAAATCGAATGGCACGACCCAATCGATATGTCTAGGTCCTCAGCAACTTCTCTAACGGCCAATACCATTTTCTCCACTTCATCAATTTTTTCGTCTGTTGTGCTCGGGCGTCCGGCACGCTTTTCGTCGTTCACATCTTTTCGGCCTTCTGAGAATATTTTGTACCACCGATAAACGTTACTTTGGTCCAAAGTAGTTTCTCCGTATGACACAGTCAACATTCGGAATGCATCCGCCCACTTAATCCCGTTTTTCACACAAAATTTGATACAGGTTCTTTGATCCATCTTTTCGAAAAGGTAAAAATCAAAGACGAGCCGAAACACGTGCAAGCGCAAAACAGCTGTCAACAATTAACTGAAGAGTCAAAATGGCCGAACTCGTCGGCATGTGTGAGAGACATGAGTACCAACATATCGCCCAAAAAAATCGAAATTCGAATATACGTAGCCTGCGAAAATTCAAAATTCGCTATACTTTTTTGACATACCTCGTATATTAACAAGGAATCGATATATAGAGGTCTGTACTTCTGTACCCTAGTCACCAGTCAACGTTGCGGCAGTTTCCGAAATACAAATTGGAACCATTGAAGGTATCTTGGCAATATATACACCTAAATACATACATATACGGAGGCAAGAAAAATAAGGAGAGAGCTGTGATTGGAGAGTTGTTCATCCGACAGCGATGATGAAATGGCATAAATTAGTGTGGGCAAAATAAAATCAAGTGATGCTAAGCTCATTATTTTGCTTTTTAATTCCTTAATTTTTTTTTTTTCAATTTAATACGAGGTACCTCAATTGAACATTTTTTTAAATTTTTGTGATTTCTCCCGCCAACAATTTAATCAGCTGTTTGTAGAACCTACAAATTGCTACCTACTGGTTTTTCGTTCATGCACTTTTTTTTTGATATTTTTCACTTTGGGAGCGAATTCTCAGAAATTAAGTCACTGGCAAGTTACTGGATAATTTTTACATGAACTAAGCTCATATCAAGTTCTCGATCTCCTTGTTTTTGTGATTTGATTTTTAAGTTATTAAATAAATCCATCAAAAGGAAAGGGATACGCAATTTAATTTCCAATCTCCTCATTTCGCCTGACTGAA
This sequence comes from Anastrepha ludens, assembly GCF_028408465.1. NCBI lineage: Eukaryota > Metazoa > Arthropoda > Insecta > Diptera > Tephritidae > Anastrepha > Anastrepha ludens. The sequence goes on along the minus strand of NC_071501.1, from coordinate 111,235,569 downwards.
TACTTCTCAAAGAGAGAACATTCAGTGGAACGGAAGGAAACAATAGAAATGAGGTGAGAAAAACCTGGTTTGAGGCTGGCGACCCTTTATCAGTCATAAATCATATTGCCACGAAACCAACAATATTGCCTCGGATAAGAACACATCAAAGATATCAAAGAATTTTTAATAGAAGCAGATATAACATCAAAATGCCAAAATCTTAAAGAAGAAATTCTTAGCGCTGCATATGAAACCATTAGCCAAAAAGCTGTTATTACCAACGAATGGTATGACGCAGAATGGAGGGAGCTGAATAACGCAAAGATTGAAACAAGAAAAGCCTGCCTCGCTTAGTGTAAGCTACATTCGAGCCTCAATATAAATGAAGAAAAGACGAAGTACATGGCACGATTCGTTCATGATAGTCACATCAGAATCGGAAGTTATGTTTTTGAATTCATGCAAGAGTTTAAATACTTAGGCATAGTGCTCAGCATAAATAAGGATATGTCCTTATCTATACAAGACCGTATTCAGGTAGCTAACAGAGGATACGTTGGCTATATCCAACTTATGAAGTCTTCATTGATATCAAAGGAACAAAAACTCCAGATGTACAAAACTATAATACGACCGGTTCTCATCTACGGCTGTGAAACATAGGTCCTTAAGATTAATGACGTGAATTTACTGATGCGATTTGAAAGAAAAATTCTTAGAATAATATTCGGCCCTATACGATTAAAAGTCGTTACATACAGTATACGATATAACCATGTTTTAATCGCGGTAGGAAATGTAACGATTTATAAAGTCCCAAAGATTACGGTGGTATGGACACATTTTAAAAGTATTTGAAGCAAACCTGGGAGGAGCAAGAAGGTGAGACCGGCCAAGGAGAGGATGGTTGAAGACGTAGAAGAAGATATACAAAAGATGAAAATCTCAAACATTGAGTGAAAGCGAACTGTCGAGAAGAATGGAGGCGTATTGTAGAGGAGGCAATGGTACACCCCGAACTGTAATGCCAAGATGATGATGATAATGATGAATAAAACTACTTTTTCAATTTTTGAACTCATTTTATTCAAACTTTTTGTTCACCTCTACCGAATTTTCTGAATTTATTATTTCGTATTTATTTGAAAACTGTCATAGCTTAAGTACTTTTTCCTAACTAGTTTTTCACATTTTGTTGTTACATATCACCAACTTTTTCCGACGAGTTTTTCGGGTTGTGTTGTAGCTTTCACGTGAGTGAAGTTGTTTGTGGGTGTGTGCGCATGTTGTTGGTAGTTTATTAGGGGTGTCAACTCATGTACATTAACTTACATAAATGAAAATAAATTAAATGAAAATTGTGGCTAAGTACCTGCGGAATTATCGAAAATGGTTTGAAGTTGTTCTCAATTGGAATGGATAAAATAAAAATTTTTGGCTTTTGAGAATCTTTTTGATGGAATTCATGAGGGCCTAGACATTACTATTAGAAAGTAGTTACGTAAATACTTTTTCCTTTTTTTCTAAAAGCCTTCTTTAAACTGACTTGAAAGCCACATAGCTGTTATGTATAATTTCGTAGGATTTCTTGTAAAAGGAATACAAAAAGCGAAACAAAAGTTGTTGAGAAAATCATTTTCAAACACACTCCACTTTGAATGCTAAAGAAAGCTATTCTCGCAGATTCATTATAATTTTTTTTAACCTCGTTTGGTTTTATTGACCTCACCCGGCGGTATCGGGTTTGGTTTTGTACGTAGTAACTGTTTACTCTGCCCAATTATATGTTGCAAGTGACTACATTCACGCAATTGTGCCTTATACTCGTCCATTGTTTCGTAAAGTGTCGGATATAGTTGTGGCAAAATGCCATGATCCAATGTGGGGAAGAGATGATGCAAGAAATGTTCACCGAAATGTGTCAATACCAAAAACTGCGATCCTTTGATGTCGCTTCGATCCATAACTGTGTCCAATTGATAGAGTCCCCAATCCCGATCTTCACGAGTGGCATCACCGTCATGGAAAATTTTCGGATCATGATGTGCTGCATTCAATCCGATAACACCAAAAATAAAGCTCGCCAAACCAACGATAACCACCCATTGCCGAAGCACTGTTAATATGGGTACTTGTGCTACAAGTAGCATGAAGAGCGGAAGTGTAAAGCCGATGATGTCGTGCCAAAATAAAATGTTCTTTTGTAGAAGAGAAACCGTAATTCTATAAATAAATAAAAAAATAAAAATAAAAAATTTAGTATAAATTTAATATAAATTTTTTTTATAAAAATATTATGCAAAACTAAAATTTTTTTGCTTGATATCTTTGAGCTTTTTTGCAAATCAACTTATTCACCTTTAGTAGGTTTTGCTATTAGAAGGTTTATTTCACCCTCCATTGGACACCGTTTTCAAAAACTTCGGTTGGGCACCCGGGCCTGGCTTTTTTCGTCCCGTTCGAGGATCCTTTTTAAAAGGTTCTGTACATAAATCGATAGAAATTAAATTTTTGGAAGCTAAACGGTTTCACAACAACAGGTGTTATCTATCGCTATCGAGAGAAGATTAACGATTTTTTATGGCCGGAATTGGATGGTATTGATCTGGACAACGTTTATTTTCAACAAGACGCTGCTACGTGCCACACAAGCAACGAAACCATTGATCTTTTACGGGAAAGTTTCCGGACCGTATTATCTCTCGAAGAGGTGATCACAATTGGCCACCGAGATCTTGTGATTGTGATTTAACACCTTGTGACTTTTTTCTTCGGGGCCATGTGAAAGAGAAGGTCTACGTCAACAGCCCATGGTCGATTCAAGACCTCAAAGATGGAATTCGTGAGGCTATCAAGGACATAGGGCAGCCACTTTGCAATTCCGTTATGGAAAATTTCATGAAAAGGATATAGTGCTGTAAGCGTGGTCGTGGTGGTCATTTGCCTGATATTATTTTCCACTATTAACGACATACCTTCCTCTTTATAATGAAATAAACATCCGATCATTTATATTAAAAAATATCATTTTTCTTTGAATATCAAGATAACACCTCTTATTATGAAAGCTCAAGTCGCTAGCTATAATAGAAATATGTGAAATTCACATCCAAAGTCGAAAAAGTCTGGCCAGACCCGGGTGCCCAACGGAGGGTTAAAAAAAAAATAATATTTTTACTAAATTTTTATTAAGGACCATTTTCTCATCCAACCAATAAAATTAGCTCTACTAAGCGAACCAATCTACTATTCCTAACTTTAAAATGCCCTTTGATTATTTTTATTCACTAAAGTAACTTTAAATCTAAACATAATATTTAAAGGGCATACACAGACAAAAACACTCCCTCTCGTTTGGAACCGTCGCCCACATTGGGACCGCTTTCGTATTACTTTAAATTGACGTTCCATCTTCCTCATTACAAAGGTCTATGCCTATGTGCCCACGTTCAGGTCCCGCTTTTTCACCTGGAGAATTTTTTCCGCGAAACCACTGATGATCTCCCACGTTTCCTCGCTGCTTAGCATCTTGTCGATTACATTTTTTGTGGTTATGTGACCGACTACATTCTCCAGCGTTTGTGGTTCAGCGGAATCCCCGTATATGAATATATTTATAAAGCTAACACTTTTTCTTATATTGAGCAGGTATTTCTGGAAATACCCGTACCCCGAAAGCATTTGGGTTATATAAGCAATTTCTTCAGTGAAGTTCCTGCTGTACCATGTGGCGAAGCCTTTTATTAGCCCAGCCGTCCATTTGCTCTTTCTTCCATTCCCTCTTTCTTGATGCCCACAACTTTTTCTTCTTAAAGGCTAGTAAGTCTATCGGTATTGAACCGCTTATTACTTGAACAGCTGGCCCTGATACTGTGTTGTAGGCGGTCAGTTCCGTATAAGAGAACGGAGAGCGCGAAGGGTGGACCCCCTATGTTTGCCATCAGTCTACTGAGGAGGAATGCCGTTTTAGCGGCTTTCTCTGCTGCGTGTTTTATTTGATCCCAGAAAGTTAGTATTGAGTTCAGTTTTATGCCTAGGTACTTTAGAACCTTTTTGGGGTTAGTGTATTTGAATAAATTTGCATACAAACTTCTAACAGGATATACTTCTTTGTTGCTCTGTTTTCACTGTGGCTAATTTGAGGCCACGTACATCTGGCCACGTTTGTGCTCATATCACTACTTAAGTTTTCTATGAGCTTCTTCAAGTTTTCATGTTGATGACTGCGGCGATATCGTCTGCGTATCCGATCAGAGAGGTACTATCGGGAATTTCTATAGGCCTCTTCTATTCGCCATTTCCCCGCTTGCTATCTCTATGCTCTATTAACTTGACGAAAAATTTGCATACGAAAGCAACAAAAAAGTTATCGAGTAAGATTCGTCGCTAGCGAGTATGGCTATAGCTCATTAGGTTGCACTGCCTTACCAGCACATGCAATTTAGGGTAGCTCTCTTCGCGTGTTGCCGACATATATTCACTTGTACCAGTTGCTTCATCTACATATGAAAAGAAGAGGCCCTATATTGAATATCTCGTCATAACTAATGTTCCACAAGTCGGAGCCAAGAATAGATCCTTGTGCCATTCCGGATGTGACGTTTATCCAAGGAGAACCCTCTGAGGTCTGATAGACGAATTTGCGACCTCGTAAGTAATTCTTTATTATGCGGTGTAGGTATGCCGGAGTTTAAGTGTAATGTCCGCCCATTTTATGCTATTAACAGCGTTCCTTACATCTAAGGTGGCACGGAGGACTATGCTTCTGGATTGTATACTGCCCTGTTGCTCTGCTGCTACGCTATTTAAGACAGTTTCGATTGCCCCTATTGTAGACTTTCCGCGTCTAAAGCCGTGCTGTCTTCTGATGGCGTAATCTATGGCTGCGACCAGTCGAGGCTTGGTCAATCTTTCAAGGAGCTTTCTTGCTATGTTGGGCATGCATAATGATCGATGTGCTGATTGTGATTTGTGACATTTAAAGTAAACAAAATAACCGCGTGTTTAATTGTGAAAGCACGAGTTATAAAAATACTTCCAAATGCAGTTTTTCTGCGGATGACGAAGTGGCAAGAAAGTGTGGGTATTTGTATAATTTGTTGTATTTCATAGTTTCTATTGCTTGCGCCTACTTTTCTTCTTCAGATGGCAATACCTTACTCTATCATTTTTGACCGTATTTGAAATTTGGTTTTTCGCCGTATCCATAAACAGTTGATTCTTATTTGATGTATTGTTCTGTATGTTGCATTACAAGGTGAAGTCCAAAAGAAACAAGACTAACGTCATATATCATAGTTTCAGACCACATTGACCCAACCCTCTGTTTCACAAAAGGATACACAGTTACCTTCCTGAGAGGATCGAGTGGAAAACAAACCCGAAATGGATGAATGATGATTCACAAAAATGGTACACTGATGGATCAAAAACACCTTATGGTGTAGGAGCAGGAGTAGTGGGGCCCAGAATCCACAAATCATACACTCTCACCAGGGACACCACCATCTTCCAAGCGGAACTATACGCAATAATGGAAGCAGTAAACATCATGCAACGCAGAAACCACAAGAGAGTAAGATTAAAATACTCTCGGACAGCCAATCAGTTTTAAAAGCTTTAGATAGCTATACATACAACTCAAAAATTCTTAGAATGCCACAAGGCACTCAATAATCTGGCATCCAAAAACAATGTTTCATTAATTTGGGTACCGGGACATGAGGGATATGACGGCAACGAAAAGGCAGACTTTCAAGCCAAAAAAGGGGCAGATGAAAACTTCATCGGACCTAGTCCTATGTTCGGATTCAACAAAAACAACCTAAAACAAAAAGTAAAATACTGGGCCAAAACTCTATTAAATCAGCATTGGAACAATGTAGAGGGTCTTAGACACTCCAAAAAGTTCCTAAATTTCAACGCTAAAAGAGCTAACATGGCCCTCACGTTAAACAAAAAGAGCATTCGCACTCTCACAGGCGCCCTCACGGGTCACTTCACCTGCAACAAACACTTACATAAATTAGGCATAACTAACACCAGCACCTGCAGATTCTGCTGCGAAGATGAGGAGTCTATAGAACATCTCATTATCGAATGTCCGGGGTTGACGCATAGAAGGAAAAGGTTTTTAAACAAGTTCATGCTTACAGATGAAGACCTTCAATCACTCCCTCAGAAGGAGCTGGTACAAGCTAACTCCTAGTGAACGCTTGGTGACATTCGGTTCAGTGGAAGCGAAGTTATTGCGTCTAAAGTGTCAGTATGTTTGTGTCATCGGTACAAAAATGAGTTTCGAACAAAGAGCTAATATCTAATTTTGTTTTAAATTCGGTAAAACGTTTACTGAAACATTTGAATTGATGAAAAAAGTTTTATGGACATGATTGTCTATTTCGTGCCAGAGTTCATGAGTGGCTTACACGTTTCAGAGATGGTTGTAAGGACATAAATGACAATCAACAACCTAAAATCAGTAATCACCGAAAACTCCATCGAAATTGTTCGTAAATTTATCAAAAATGAACCGAAATCATTGTTGAAATTTATGGAATCGGAGTTGAATATCTCTAAAACATCGATTTATCGCATTTTAACTGATCATTTGGATTAAAAATTGCTCGGAATTCAACATTCGAAAGACCTCTTTAAAGAGGCGAAAAAACACGAGAACTTCCTTTACAACATTGTAACTGGTGATGAAACATCGTGTTGCCAACATAAACCTGAAACTTAGCGTCAAAGTGCCGAATAGAAGGCCGGAGACGAGTTACCACCCAAAAAACCGGGTTTGGAGAAGTCAAAAATCAAGTCGACGCTCATTTATTTTTATGATTCCAAGAGAATTGTCAAGAAGGAGTTCGTGCCAACGGGTCAAACCGCTAAAGCAATTTTATATCTTGGCGTTTTGAAGAGTTTGTTGCATAGTATTCGTCGAATTCGCCCTGAATATCGCGAAAAAGGAAGCTGGCGCTTATTGTATGATAGTGCACGATCTCATCGATCCACTCTTGTGACTGATTTTTTGACTCTAAATCGCATTTTAACCATCAATCACTCACCGTATTCACCTGATATGACTCCTTGTGACTTCTACCTATTCGGAACATTGCATTTGGCAATGAAAGGAAAACGTTTTGCGTCCGTAGAGGCCATCCAAAAGGCTTTTACCAACATCCTGAAGGACATTCCGGTCAATGACCTGAAAACCTCTTTCGAAAAGCTTTTACATCGCGCAAATTATGTATCGAGGCCAGAGAGGACTATTTTGAATAAATAAACTCGAAGTTATCAGAGCAAAGCTCCTCTCGTATCTATTTTAGCTCAGTCTTGTTTATTTTGGACTTCACCTTGTATATTAATAATTTGCTCAAATATGAACGAGACGTTATCAATAAAACGGTCCGCGGATGACATATGGCAAAAATAAATTTTTTGTTTTTTGGTAGGACTGTTATAAGCTCACATGGCAAATTTCAGCGTGATATGTCACATAGTTTGTTTTCTGTGCTCCTGTAAACAAGTCAAGCTCGAGTGTGTTCTTCGAATTCTCTTTTATGACTTCAATTGTATCGGCAACTTGAGCTTGGGAAACAGGAAAAAGTCACATGGAGCCATATCAGGCGAATACGGTGCTTGCGGAACGATATTAACATTATTTTTGTTCAAATAATCGCGAACAAGACGTGATGTGTGAGCTGGTGCATTATCGTGATGCAAGAACCATGACTTGTTGTCCCACAATTCCTCCCTTTTAAGACGAATGTTTTCGCGCAAGCGCTTTAAAACATCTAAATAATATTAAGCGTTAACCGATTTTGCGATTTGTGCGATTTTCAAGCACAATTTCCTTTACTTTTCCGATGTTTTCGTCGTTTACTGATGTTGCTGGACGACGTTCATGAGGCAAGTTTTCAACCGATGTACGGCCCTCTTTGAACGATTTGTACCACTGGAAAACACGTGCACGCGATAGAGCAGAGTCCCCATAGGTTGTCTGCAATAATTTTAAGGCGTCTGAAGCCGAAATTTTGTTGGAATAACAAAATTTCAAACAAATTCTTTGTTCAACTTGAATCTCCATCATTTAATTCGAAGAACACACTCGAGCTTGACTTGTTTACAGTAGCACAGAAAACAAACTATGTGCATATCACGCTGAAATTTGCCATGTAAGCTTATAACAGTCCTACGAAAAAACAAAAAAATTATTTTTGCCATATGTCATCCGTGGACCGTTTTATTGATAACGTCTCGTTCATATTTGAGCAGAAAGTATTCGTGATTTCCTCGTCACTGCTCAAGTTGATATTTTTTCTTTAGTTTTTGCACTTTCAGAATGAACAAATAAATGACAATGTATGTAAAATCAGCTGTTTATGGCTTTGATACCAATAATAGATAACAGTAAATATTGTTACGGTTAAGATCACGGTTAAGGTTATGGCGTTATGATCTGGCACCTCGAATTTAACCTTAAATTGGACTCCTAAGGTGGCTATGAATGATTAATATTTAGTTTAAATATTGCACTCAGTTATTAAGTGCTCGAGAGTTAAAAAATACTAGTTCGATAAAAGTTTTTTTTTCAAAGTCCACACATGTGCATACATACATACATATATACAGTGCCTAACCTCATTATAATCTGATACGGGAATATGAGCGCGTAAACGATTGGTTGTATGGTGAAAGAAAAGAGACGAATCCATTTTGTGTGTTTGCGTGAATTTGGCCACCAACAAAGATACGGCTCAAAGAGTGACATCTCGAGATCGTGCAACGAGTTCGTGTACACATGATGAGACATGACATGCATAACGCGCCAATTGCAAAAGTTCATGAGTGAAAAATTAAAAGTATACATCTGCCAATTGTCCTTTTGATGCAAGTAGTTGTGTGTAGCAACGGTGAGCCATGTAAGCGATAGAGCGGCGAAGAGTTCGAATATTATGTAGCCGGTGTAGGCGCAAGCGAAGCTGAATGCGAAAGTAGAAAGCAAGAGGCCGAAGTGCATGAGCTGCAAGGAAAGAAGGAAGTATTACAATAAATAAATGAAAAAAAAACAATAATCGAAAAAAATCATATACATCTGTGCGCCGAGCTGGACTATAATCCACTTCTTTCAATTTGTCACGCACACGTGACTTGAGCACCCTGTAGAACCCGTTTTCGTGCAGAGTGAATTTGTAATTGCGTGGTTTGGCTGCAGCGCGTACATGAAATTTATGCAACATCTCTTCTGGTTTCGTTGAAATGTGATGCGACTCGAATGCTTCGGTAATGTCAGTGCCCTTTGTCCATTCTATCCAGAAAGTTCCACCCGGATGACGAGGTATAAAATCCGTTAGATCATAGAGCTCATCCTTAATACGCCAGAGTCCTTCAGCTTCATCCTCGTTTTGTTTGGCGGCAATCCAGCTGTAAAGGGAAAATACGCAACTTTAAATTATGATTTTCGTTTTTTGTAATTCAAGATCAAAATGAAACATTTTTAGGGTCTATTTCTCATTATCCAAATAAGTACCATCAGCTCATTTACACTAACTTTTGTGATTTGTAATTTGAAAAAATTTTACAATTTCGGTTGTGCTTCTATTTTCGCAATATTTTATAATCGATTCCCTTTTGCATTTTGTTTCTGACAACGTAAATTATATTAGCTACTAAGGCGTGCTTGAAATTACAAAGATTTAAAAAAAAGTTAAATAAAAATAAATTTAAATTTCAAGTACTCCAATGTCATGAAAATAAATAAAAAATAAATTCAAGTTTTTTAAATTAATATACTTTTTTATACTAATTTTGCCATATAATTTTCCTTCCACCGCTGGCCATCTAATGCAGCCGGTTTGAAATCGTGAATATTTTACGATTTACGATTAACAGAATAATAGAATAAGCCCGTTTGCCTGAGTAAAAAGTAAATCGTAATTTTTCTGCGATTACGAAAGTGGAAGCACACCTGTATTGTGTGATGTATTTGAATTTGAAAATTAAAAAAAAAAAAAAATCACTTTTATGATGACGAGGCAAAATTTCCAAAAAACTTATTCTTCTAAAATAGAGCTGGTAGGTGAAAGTAGATGACTTTAGACGCATCCTCTTCATAAGCCCATGTAATTTATTGTATATAGTGAAACCACCGTTTTTGCCAAAACTGCCAATCTAACATACAAAATATGCCACGCTCTAAATATTATTTTTTTTCTTTTAACGCACTGCCTCTTTTAATTCACCGTGTAGCAGGATTCGTGAGATTTGGTGCCGTTGCTATGCCAAATTAGAATTTTTATGGTAACATTAAAATCAATAGAATATCGAAAAAAAGAAAAATACAAAATAATAACTTTGGCTAGGAAAATTTACAATAACAAATATTTGTAAAAAAATATCAGGAATTGTTCATTTGAAAAGCGCGCGTTATACATATGTATGTTGGTTGGTTGGTTAGAGTGGTGATTCATCCAGAATCTAACTAGCGCTTCCGCACCATTTTGTTGCCACATCCTCATTACCAACCTGTTTAACAGTTATTTACCGCAAGACTATATCCAGTCTGTGCGGTTTAGGAATCTTATTAGGTTGTTAACGTCTAAGCCAGACAGTTGCTCGAGACTTTCGAACAGCGGTTTGCCCAGGGTTAACATTTTGCCCTTCCATAGGGCAGGGCATTCACAGAGGGAATGGAAGATTGTTTCCTTTTTCTCCGGTTGTTTACAACTATGACAGTGTGTATTGTGAGGGATGCCCATTTTGGCGGCTTGTTCTCCGATAGACCAGAAGCTAGTTATGACTGCCGTTAGTCTACAGGTGTCCCGTCGTTTCATGTTTATCAATGTCGACGATTGCTTGAGGTTGTAGATGGACCATAACGTCCTGCTGATTTTGCATTTCGTTTGGTCTCTCCATCTAATATACAATCTGGGATTCGGAGGTATTAGGGAAATTGCATTCTTGACTGTACCTAATGGTGTGATTACCGGTACTGTAAGAACGCAGATCCCTCTCTTGCCAGTTCATCTGCTTTTTCGTTACCTTCTATGTTCCTGTGTCCCGGGACCCAAATTAAGATTAAAAAAAAAAAAAAATAAATAAATATATTAATTGGCGCGTACACTTCTGTTAGGTGTTTGGCCGAGCTCCTCCTCCTATTTGTGGTGTGCGTCTTGATGTTGTTCCACAAATGGAGGGGCCTACAGTTTCAAGCCGATTCCGAACGGCAGATATTTTTTATGAGGAGCTTTTTCATGGCAGAAATACACTCGGAGGTTTGCCATTGCCTGCCGAGGGGCAGGATTACTTTATGGTTTTAACTCAAGGTGGCTACTTTACTCCACCACTTTAGAGGTTGTTGTAGCCGAGTCCAGTGCTTGGATTGCAGCTTGGCTATCCGAAAGAATAGCGGTATTGCCCTTAAAAGAGAAATCCGTGATTAGTAGCCTACAGGCTTTCCCAATTGCCACTACTTCCGCCTAGAAGTCACTGCTGGTATTAGGGAGACGCACAGATTTTTCAATTCCAAGTCTATGAGAATATATACCAGCTCCAACACCACAATCCATTTTGCTGCCATCTGTATAGACTATAGTGTCGAAGTGATTTAGAGAGAATCCCTTATTCCATTCTTCCTTAGATCGAAAGGGAGTGGCAAAATTCCTATTGAAAGTTACCATCGGGACGATGTAGTCAGTCCTCACCGTGATTAACTGAGCTTGTCGCAATAATAGACTAGCGTGACCATACGTTTTTTCTTCCCAGCGACCCGCTTCATTTAACCTAAGTGCACTCATGTATATACATATGTCTAATTTTTTTTTGCTGGAATGTTGGTACTACTGTTCTTTGTAGTGTCGCCGAGTTTGAGCGTGATCTGCCAATTAGCTTATTTTTGACATTTAATTATATCAGTCAACCGCAGGTGTGCTCTGCGATTTTCACTACGGTTAAAAATATCGAACAAAGAATTTGTCATAAATTTTGTGTTTTGCACAGGATTTCGTGTGCCGAATCGTTGAAAATGTTGCAGGAAGCCTATGGCGAGTGTGGTTTTACAAAAACACGGGTCTACGAGTGGTATAAGACTTTTGCAGAGGGCCGATAAGTCATGGAAGGTTTGCTCCGATCTGGTGCAGGAAAACCATCATTTAAGTTTGGGGAGGTAGCTCAAGACCTTAGCGTGTCTCACGAATCAATTTCCAACATTTTACATCATAAATGGGGCATGGGACGCGTGGCTGCTCGAATCGTTTCAAGAGAGTTGAATTTCTTTCAAAAAATTCACCGGAAGAAGTTGGCTGAAGACATGCTTGAGCAAGTGAATTCGGCCCCAACGTTTATCCAGCGCATCATAACAGGTTATGAGACGTGTGTATATGAGTTTGACATGCATACCAGTCAACAGGCGGCTCCATGTCTTTTTCCTTTTCCCAAAACTTAAATTGCCACTCCGCAGACGCCGCTTTAAGTCAATAGAGACATTAAGGAAAATTCTCTGAAGGAGCTGAAGAAGATCTCTTCAAACGCGTTTAAAAGGTACTTTGATGACTGAACTAATCGTTGGCATATGCGTATTGCTTCGAATGGAGCCTATTTTGAAGCCGACAACATAAATGTTGATGATTAAACAATTATTTTCCGTTTTATTGAACAATTCCCGGTACTTTTTTGACAGAATGTATTTTAGGCTTTTTGATTCGATTTTCTAAAAAAATGATCTGAGGTTTCTGAATAAGGTGATCTCAGCTGTGGGGTAAATGCTGGTACAACGAGTTCCAAAGTGACCGCCGATTCTTGTAGGATAAATTTAGTGAAGGCCATTCAAAAAAGGTCGTTATGCCAGAAACAATGTGATATATCGCAAGATAAAGACATCCTTGAGGGATCAACATACATTCAATAGTGGGATCAGCATACGGTAAATATTGCATAAACATGTGGTCGTCAAGAAGATTTGTTCTCGTAGAATACCGCATATTTTGGCAATTGCCCAAAAAGGACTCGTGTCGATTAGAGTAACAATTGAAAATTCTGGATCTATGCATATGAGATGGAAACGAAACTGCAACCGACAATATGGGTGTTCCAAGACGAGCTTAATCCAATGAAACTTGTTCATGGAAGAAGCACCTCAAAGCACATGACTGGCTGTTTGAACGGAGAATCTCGTCATATCGCATCTCTACCACCTAACTTAAAATAGTCAATTCCGAGCGGTACAAAACTATCTGTTTACCAAAAGTTTTCGGAGATCTAAGCAAAATTAACAGTCGAAGATGAGTCATTCTTCATCAAGCTAATGCGAGCTCTCACGTATCGGCTCACCGAGAGTTTTTGAGCACTCAAAAGATCGAATTAATTATATCTTTTTGTTCCCGAACATCAAAAATAAAATGCGAGATCAACGTTTCTTTAGCGCCTGAATAAGCTGTTGAAGCCTTTAAACAGCTATCTACGTCTGAGTGTTACAAGTGCTTGGCGATTGGTTCAAAACAAGGTAAAAGTGTATTAACTTCGACGGTGAATATTTTGAAAAATGAAGTCATATTTTTTTTTTTTTTTTGTTTTTATTGCTGAAGGCCCTAGTAGCCAGCAATTATTTTCAGTGGATCAATTATTTATAATTAGTTCCTGATGTAAATAAATAATAAAATAAATTAAAACCATTTTCACTATTATTTTACTGTGTTTTCACAATTGTTCGCAAAAATAAATGGCATCCCTCGTATCGCAAAATTGCATTTTAACTTTTCAAACAGTAAATTTTATAAATAAACAATTAAATCTTTACAAAGCACAAATCATACGATGAGTGGCTTTTTATTTAATATTCGGGTTAGCAAACATTCGGCATGCGGCATCTCCCGTTAAGGTAAAGTATATGCGAAAGAGTAGAGTGAGCGACATACTACTAAATCAGCTTAGCGGAGTGAGCAGCATTTAAAAAAAAATACTACTGTTGTTTTAAAAAATTTGAACAGCAGTAGGAAATGATTGATAAATACGATTAATGCGGACAAATAAATATTTAATTTATGGAAATATTTTTTATGTGGAGAAAATGCCTAAAACCGTAAAAAAAAAAATTAAAAAAAAAAATAATATAAATCAACTAGATTTGTGAGAAGTTTCAAACTTGCACTTTATTATACTAAAATTTAATAAACTATAAAATTGCATATCAAAAAATCTTTTTAGAAATGCTATTTAAAAGCCGTATGGTTGAAAATTTAATAATTTTTTTGTCTAAAATTTTAAAATTGGACTTATTTATCGGGTGTTGTTTTAAGAGCTTGAGAACTTAAAATGATAACACAAAACGGAAAGATTTTCGATGTGATTTTTTTTATAATAATCATGGAATTTATTTTTTGAATATGAATATATCCGGCATTTGGCGACCGCGGCTACGAGTGACATGATCCATTCGATCACTACACTTTTTGACTACTTTTTCCAACAAATCTGGCCGTATGACGCCACTAGTGACTTGAATCTTATATATAAAAATGGAGACGTTTTTTTGTATTCGTTAGTCGCCGATTCACGCCTAAACGCATTTACCGATTTCAATCAAACTTTCACAGATCATTGGTATACGTCCATAGATGGTTTATGTGAAGTTTTAAAGAAATCGGTAAAAGTATGTGTGCGTTGTGTAAGTGTGAAAAATACAATATTTGCGTGTTTCCCTTATACGGACATTACGTATACGGAATGAGAATACACGCAAATGAATAGAATATACACAGGCATGAATAACATTGTATCGATGTCGAGTGACGTATGCGACTGTATTATTCGTAACGCAATAGTTGTCCTCTCTTTTCTTTCCTTTTTATGCATGCGTGACACGGCATCAAAAATATTTTGAGCTTCATTTGAACGATTTATGATTTAGATAAAATAAAAATTCGTTAAATATATTTGATTCCATTAATAACCATAAGCCTGTATTTTTCGAAGTTCAAAGTTTTTGGACAAATATTGAAACGTTTACTTAAATTAAATGTTAAATATTGTACATATATATAAATTCGCAAATGTAAAAGTTCAGATAGATTTAAAATATACGAAATTATTCAGCGGTTGAATCCATACATAACTTTGTTCATGGGTTTGAGTAATTTTTTTGTGGTGAAAGTCTAAAACCAAGAAAAGAAAACGCGAAAGCCGACGAGCAAATTAATTGTGTGGGATGAATGTACAATGGGACATAAAAAATCAGTAGAAGCATGGGATAGAACTTTGAAAGATTTACGTAATAATCAAGAAATATTTGGTGGCGCTTTAATATTATTGTCTGGTAATTTTCTTCAAACTTTGCCAGTAATTCCCCGTTCAACACCAGCAGATGAATTAAAAGCATGTTTAAAGACATCCCATTTATAGAGGCACGTAAAAACTTTGACTTTGAAAACAAATCTGCGAGTTTATTTGGAAGATAGGAAATGGACAAATTCCTATTGATGCTGCTACTGGCTTAATCACTTTGCCAGATAATTTTTGTAATTTCGCACACACAAAACAAGACTTAGTTTTAAGTGTTTTTCCAAATATTGCGCAAAATTATCAAAATCACAATTGGTTAGCTGAAAGGCAATACTGGCTGCGAAAAATAAGGATGTTGGTCAATTGAATGCGAATATTTTAAATGATGTACTGGTGAGATTGTAACATTTAAATCAATTGATACAGTTAAAAATCAAGATGACACTGTAAATTATCAAACAGAATTTTTAAATTTCTTGGATTTACCTGGACTGCCCGCTCATCGCTTACAATTGAAAGTTGGTGCACCAATTATTTTACTTAGAAATTTAAATCAGCCTCGATTGTGTAACGGAACAAGATTAGCAGTCAAAAAGGTCATGAAGAATCTTATTGAAGCAACAATTTTAAAAGGAAAATTCAAAGGTGAAGACGTATTGATTCCGCGTATTCCGCTGACTCCACCAGATTTAGCTTTTGACTTCAAAAGATTGCAATTTCCAATACGTCTTGCATTTGCAATGACAATAAACAAAACACAAGGAAGTGACTTAGAATATCCATGCTTCTCCCACGGACAATTATATGTATCATGTTCACGCGTAGGTAAGCCATCAGTTCTGTTTATTTATACCACAACTCAGGGCAAAACAAAAAATGTAGTTTACGCAAAGGCTATGTGTTAGTTTGAGTTTAAAATTGACATTAATTTTATATTGTAAAAAAAGAATAAATACACATAGAGTGAATTTAAATCGAGTGTGCATTATTCATTTCTAATTTTGAAATGCCTAGCGAAGCAGGCAGAGGGTCCGCTAGTATTACAATAAATCGATTATTGGACACGCTGTATGACAAGTTGCGCCGTATTATTGTAACCAAATGCCATCGATGTTTAGCTGATACATTTTTTGGAAACGAAATTCAATCAGCATGGCTTAAAAGCGCTGGCCATTCACCGTAACGGCAGCTACTTCCTCAGTTCGAAAGAAATAAGGACCCATGATGTTGCCAATGTTCTATGAATTTCGCAGAGATTTTTTTTTTTTAAATTATATCTCCACAATTTGGAAGTGGTGTTCTGTCGTTAAACGATTCATGATGACTTGCCAAAACTTACTGACCAGCAATGCCAACACAGTTGGCCATTCTCAGCTGTCAAACCATAGTTATCCATATCGATAGTTCCCATGCAGCTTAATACTCAATGTATGGATTTCGTTAGACAATGAGCTATACTTTTATATAAAAATAATGAAGTATAAAAGTAATGAAATAATACTTTAATAAGTATAAAAGTAAAGAAATAAAACTTTTATACAACAAGGAAGAAAGGTAAAAATTGCATGTGCCATCGTTTTGATGCGGGTGTACATATTTTGGGTTTTTTTTATTATATTTAATATTGAAATAATTTAAGCAATAAATATCCTCAATATCCAGACCTCAATATAGACTATAGGCAATTTCGAATTGCTTTATTCTCTGCTTGCTATCTATGCGCTCTGCTTACTTAACGAAATATTAGCACGTGAAAGCAACAACAAAGTTATCAAGTAAGATTTGCCACTAGCGAGTATGGTTACATACCTCTTAAAGCTGTTAAGTAACTCATAAAAATAGTGAGTAATTACATATTTCCAATGCTGCCAACTTTCTTTCAAGAGAGTTTCATTCGACTGCGTTCATATAGGAAGACTTTTGTTGTTTCAACTTCCCGAATTGTCTTTTGATGTTCCTGTTGTGTTCAAACATCTTGCAATTGTACGTGTTTAGTCTACAATCAGCAACAACATTGAGAAGAACGAGAACACAAACGGTGTTGACAGAGCACGAGCATCACAAGTAACGAGATGAAACAGTTTTTTTTTGTTTTTTTTATTTTTATTTTTTTTATTTACGCACATTTGATGAAGACAATTTATCGCACTTGTTAAAGCATTCCATTGGTCCATTGGTAGATCAATTTTCTCCCGCTGAAGTACTATTTCTTAATTTATTACAGTTAAAAAGTACCGCTATTTTAATATGAAATTCTTATTTTGCTTTAGACGCTTTAGCTGTTAGACATTGCAGCAACGTGTTTTGTTGTTTTGAAAAAAAAAAAATGTCTTCTATCGTAATATATTGTAATAATTCAAACCGATAGACTTTGTAGAAAAGTGAAGGTTTTTTCAAAAAGTGCGCAGTTGTTTTTAATATAATGTAGAAGATATAACGGTTCATTTTTAGAAAACCAGTTCACTTTCTAATATTAGCTGTAAATTTTTGCATTAATTCTATTACAAACAAGAAAATAAATGCATTTCTAATAAAAATATGTTATTGCATTGAATTTGAAACTAATTCTCGTTTTTATGAATACATTAATTTTATTGGTACATACAAATCATTTGGGTTACTTTGGAAAGTTTTTTTGTTTTGCTGCTCAAATTAAAATTTTGTTTACCATATCTTGGCTTTATTAATTTGCAAATCTTATGACAAGTAAAAAGTTGGCTGTATTTTTTCGTTTTATTTAAAAAAAAAAAAAGAAATTAACACATTTACGCTTATATAATTTAAAATCGTTTGGTATAATAATATTTTTTAACTTTCATTAAAATTTCATAATTCCCTCCATCGAAGAAGTCCTCGTCTTTTTGGTAAAAAAACTTGTCCAGCTAATGCTTCCAATCGCCGCTTGAGAGCATTCCTGTGCTATCAAGAAAATTGTGCAAATGCTTCAAGTGATCATCACTTGATTAATAGAGACCTGAAATCAGTCTGTGTCAAAAAAAAAGAACCGCGATTATTTATGAAGTATACAATATATATATTAACAATTTTTTTACATAAAAGTATGTACAAAACCACGAGTCGCAATTACTGTGCTGACATCTTCTTGGCATGCTTTGAATCTTTTCTGCGTAGCTTGTTGACAAAGAGGACTAGATTTTGTGAACTTGACGCACAAGTTGCTTTAAATCGTGCACTATCGTTTCGACATATTTTGTAGTTACAAGAAAAAACTGGTTCTTTTCTTTTGACACAGACTGTATATGGCTAAATCGATGTAATCTCTCAGCTCTGGAAGCTCTGAAATCTCTGTCTGCTATGCGAATTTTCGTGAGTTATCTATACTAAGCGCTGGTAGGGCCCACCTTAACTTTAGCTTTCTGTTGTGTTCGCATGCGAGTTTACTTTTCTTTTGTTCACAACAGGAACGAGTGGAAAACAAACCCAAAATGGATGAGTGATAATTCACAAAAATGGTACACTGATGGAACAAAAACACTTTATGGTGTAGGAGCAGAAGTAGTGGGGTCCAGAATCCACAAATCATTCACTCTCATCAGGAACACTACCATTCTCCAAGCGAAATTATACGCAATAATGGAAGCAGTAAACATCATGCAACGTAGAAACCACAAGAGAGTAAAGATCAAAATACTCTCGGACAGCCAATCAGTTCTAAAAGCTTTAGATAGCTATACATACAACTCAAAAACTCTTTTAGAATGCCACAAGGCACTCAATAACCTCGCATCCAAAAACAATGTCTCATTAATTTGGGTACCAGGACATGAGGGATATGACGGCAACGAAAAGGCAGACTTTCATGCCAAAAAAGGGGCAGATGTAAATTTCATCGGGCCTAGTCCCGTGTTTGGAATTAACAAAAACAGCCTAAAACAAAAAGTAAAATACTGGGCCAAAACTCTATTAAATCAGCATTCGAACAATGTAGAGGGTCTTAGACATTCCAAAAAGTTCTTAAGTTTCAATGCTAAAAATGGCCCTCACGTTAAACAAAAAGAGCATTCGCACTCTCATAGGCGCCCTCACGGGTCACTTCACCTGCAATAAACACTTACATAAATTAAGCATAACTAACACCAGCATCTGCAGATTTTGCTGCGAAGATGAGGAGTCTATAGAACATCTCATCATCGAATGTCCGGGGTTGACGCATAGAAGGAAAAAGTTTTTAAACAAATCCATGCTTACAGATGAAGACCTACAATCACTCCCTCAGAAGGAGCTGTTAATTTTTTTGATATTAGTTTTAAGGTTCAAAATACTTTTTTGAGGAAAAAAATATATATAATTTGGGACTATGCGTTTGTTGAATATATTTAGGGGGCGTCCATAAATTACGTGAGGTGTTTTTTTCAATTTTCTGACCCTCCCTCCCCCCCTGGTGAGATGTCGTGAGATTTTATTCAACCCCCTCCCCCATCCCCCAATCTCACGTGAGATTTTTCAAAATGTGGGTTTCTTATGTAAACGCGTTGGATTGTTATTGTAAAAAGAAAAAAAATTTGCTTCGTGCTTTTATTTACGACTAGTTAAGACTAGTAATCAATATTGCTGAGAGTTATAAGTGTAATAAAAATTTAACAATAGAAGACTTAAATCGTAACTACTGCGATTAAAAAAAGAATATCTACTCTAATTCAGTCCATGGAGAATCATGCGCGGTTTCAAGAGAGACTATCGGGACCAACATGTCCATATGATTTTCAGTAAAATCATGTGCTCCTTCAACTTCGTTCTAATATAGCCACTCTAAGCCGTTGACGCTTGCGCACAGTAACTCATTAGCTCGTCTTGTGACAATCCGTGAGGGTCGCACTTTGCGGAACATACGCGCTTGCTTAGCTGGTGCAATGTGAGCTGCTCTCCTGTGCTCTGCAGCTCTTGTGATAGATGCGAAGTAAATACCGCATGTACTGCAGCATATTTTCTCTAAATCATCACGTATACTTGGGCAATAGAGATCAATAGGCGTGCTGATGAAGGCATTCAGCGGTTGAATCGGTACGCGTATTAGAAATGGAGCAAATGATTTTCCGTCATGTTCTTTAAAGTCCGGAATTGTCAAACGTCAACCTGAGTGATAGGGCATTCGGCTCATAGTGGCGCGAAAACAATCGACGGGCTACACTGTACCGCAAATTCAGATTAAATTGAGCTATTTGGTATAAAACAAATATGGTGGTTTGACAGTAGTAATGTATAACGTCGAAGTATGAATGAAATTATTTTCTTTCGAACGAATTAGTGAATGATCTTAATCATACTACGATTACGCTTGAGATTAAATCTTAAGCATGTACAATTTTTTTGTTTCAATCAGAGAAAAAATTGCGTGATATTTGCCGAGACCCCCCCTCTCTCCAACGTAAGATTAGATGAGATTTGACTCGACCCCCTCCCCCCCTTAAACATCTCACGTAATTTATGGACGCCCCCTTACTTACTTCTTTGGTAATTTTTCTCCTAAATTTTCCTTAATTTATAAATATAGAAAAGAATAATAATTGACAGGGTAGCATTGCGGCGACGCTCGCTATTAGTACATTTGTTGACCAACTGTGGGGAATTAAGCTCAAAGTGAAACAGAAGAGGCGAATTATGTATTTGATAAAAAAAAAACAATGGCAAAAGTGCAAAGAGTTACAATTGGCCTTTCAAAAACGAGAACAATTTTGCGTACGCAATTTTGGTTTTCTTCGACCCATACGAGATGCCTGAAAGTAGTGCAAAAAAGTGTACGGGAAAATATAATGGACCTCTTCTATTCGCCCCTTCTCCGCTTGCTATCTCTATCCTCGATTAACTTAACGAAAAAATTCCATGCGAAAGCAACAACAAAGCTATCGAGTAAGATTCGCCGCTAGCGAGTATGGCTATAGCTCATTAGGCCGCACAGTCTTACCAACACAAATACATAGTTTAGGGCAGTTCTCTTTCCGCGTTGTTGACAAATCGCACCCTAAATACAAAAGGGTCACAACTCAAAATGCACCTTCTGCTCAAATATGAACGAGACGTTATCAATAAAACGGTCCGCGGATGACATATGGCAAAAATAAATTTTTTGTTTTTTGGTAGGACTGTTATAAGCGTACATGGCGAATTTCAGCGTAATATGTCACATAGTTTGTTTTCTGTGCTACTGTAGACAAGTCAAGCTCGAGTGTGGAAAATTTTGAGTTGTGCCCTTTTGTATTTAGGGTGCGAAATGTTCATTTATACTATTTAGTTGCCTCACCTATTCGCTACTTGCTAAGGCTTGGCAAAAAGAAGAGGTCTAATTGAGATATGCAAGCTGAATTGTAGCCTAGACTGAAGGGCGCGTTAAACCGGATTACCGGCGCAGTTGATTTTGATTAAAATTGTAGTGTAGCAGCCGCGTATTAGTGAACAGCTAATTTGCTAAGAAATAACTATTTATCAACAAAAAAAAAAATCTTAAATTGCAATTTCTCAAACTGCTCCGAAATTTCAATACAATTAATGTAATTTCGACCCTGTTAGTGTAATTTGGGTGGAAAATTTTCCTCAAACTCGCACTTTGCTCTTTGAATTTTTTAGTTCCACTAAAGTCTTTTGATAGCCGTAGATCCGTATCATTTACTTAGACGTTATTAACAGTGTTGTTGATTGTTCTTACTTGGTTAGAATGAATTATATTTAATGTCACCAAGCGATTTCTTCGTAAATTTGTTTCCATTTTATTGTAGAAAGGCGAGAACAAAATATGGCAGTAATGCTTCCATTTACTGTACCATTGGAGAGTTTATTAAAAAAATTTAAAAAATAAATAAAATAAATAAATGGCGCCTACACTTCTGTTGGGTGTTTGGCCGAGTTCCTCCTCCTATTTGTGGCGTGCGTCTTGTTCCACACAAATGGAAATTAATGCCCTGCCCATAATGCTGCATCACTTGATTTTTCTCTGCCAAAGGCCGTTTTTTCTCTCTTGACTAGTTTTTATTTTAAATATTTTTAATATCAGTTTGCGTAAAAGGAAATCTCTTATTTTCTCGGTAGATGGCTGTAGTGTTCGATATCTCGTAAATTATCTTTCAAACAATTTAAAGATCATGCTCGTCGTCAAGGTGACACTTCACACTGAAAAACTTCTTTTGCGGTATTTTGTTTGTTCCATTCAGTTGTGAATTACGGGGCAATGGAAGTCAACAAAGAGAAAATTCAGTACATTTTACAGTTTTTCTTTGACAATGGCGAAAATGCAAGACAGACCGCTGAAATTGTGAATGGTGTTTATGGTGCCGATACTGCAACAGCAAATTACGTGCAATTTTGGTTTCGCCGATTCCGTGCAGGCATTTTTGATGTTAAAGAAAATGCCGATAATGTCGATGAAATCACAGAAATACAGTTAGTAACAGAAGTAAGTATACACCGGACACGTTTTCAATTTTCCCCCAATTGATTCCTTCAAACAACCTAAGTTATAACAAAATTGTGTTTGATTTACATGAATGAAATACAAAAGTCATATATAATCCAAATAATGACAAAATTTTAAAAAGGAACAAAATTATAGCCTTTTATATTAAACTTTACAAAAATTCATGTCTCAAAAGTAAGTATACAGCTCATCATATTATTAATTTGTGAAATCAAAAACATAATTAAAACCAAATCTTAGTATTTGGTAGGATAACCATTAGACTTTACAATCGCTTTAAGTCGTAATGGCATTGATTTCACCAAGTTTTCAGTTACAGCTGGTGATATTTTATTCCATTCCCCTTTAAGGACGTTGTTTAGTTGTTCCTTATTTCTAATCGGATGTTTACGTATTTGCCGCTTTAAATGTTCTTTTAAATGTTCGATTGGGTTGGTATCCGGGGACTGTGGCGGTGTTTTCAACTGTTTTCGCACATTGCATAACAGCCACTCTCGTACATTATCGTCATTATTTATTTATTTATTTATTTAAGTCTATGAATTACAATCCTTACAGACTATGATACAAAAGTTGCTTAGATTAAGCTACAAATATATTATATGTATTTAAAAACTATACTAGCTACTAACTAACTATAATATAGAATTCAAAAGATTTAAAAGTGCTGTTCTTGAAAGCGAGAAATCAAGAAGAACATCATTATGAACGGCATTTAATTCCCGTAAAGCACGAGTAATGGGAGCATTGCTGGCATACGTAGTTTTAAAGTTTCCCCCATAATAAGGGTAGAAGTTCCTAAGAGATCGCTGGGGAACATTAAATCGAATCCTTTCCAACAAGTAGGGACAATCAATTACTCCAGTAATAATATTATGAGTAAAAGACAGACACAGTATAGTCCTACGAATCTCTAAGGACTTGAGACTTATAAGCATGAGACGAGCAGAATATGATGGCATGGGATCAATAAAATTCAGGGATCGAAGGGCATATTTGAGAAATATTTTTTGCACACGTTCGATTCTATTAATAGCTTGCTGACTACAAGGTCTCCAAATAAAAGCAGCATATTCTAAATGGGATCTAACAAAAGATGTATACAGTAACTTAATGGTATAGGGATCAGAGAACTTAGTGGCGTTTCGTCTGATGAAGCCCAACATCGAAAAAGATTTAGAAGTAATATAATTTATATGGTTATTAAAAGAGAATTTGTTATCGAAGATGACGCCAAGATCCTTAAACTCACTAACACACTGCAGGATACATGCCGAGATCCTGTACTTAGTGCACAAAATATTAGATGTTTTAGAGTAAGATATTTGGAAGCACTTAGATAAGTTCAGCGAAAGTCGTGAATTCTGGCACCAGAAATAAAGCCTATTCATATCGGCTTGAAGTCTAATGGCATCCTCTTGCGTCTTGATCGCTGAGAAGATCTTAAGGTCATCAGCATAAAGCAAAAATTTAGCAAATGTGAAACAACTTTTGATGTCATTAATAAATAACACAAATAAAAGCGGTCCCAAGATACTTCCTTGCGGAACACCTGAGATGGCAGCAAAGGAGGTAGATGAAATACCATCGATTGTTACAACACAGCGTCTATTGCTCAAATAAGAGTTTATCCATTGCAGAAATGTAGAATGAAAGCCAAGACTAGCTAATTTTTTAACTAAGATTCTATGAGAAACTTTGTCGAAGGCTTTCGAAAAGTCGGTGTAAATACAGTCGACCTGGAAGCCAGCGGAGAAAGAATCAATGCAGTATTCACTAAAAACGGCCAGATTAGATACTGTAGATCTGTTAGCAATAAACCCATGCTGATTAGGGCAAATTAAAGATTTAACGGCAAAACTCAGCTTTGCATAGACCGCATGCTCAAAAATTTTGGAGATAGCCGACAGCTTAGAGATAGGTCTATAATTTCTAACGTCATTTTTATTGCCACTCTTAAAGAAGGGCGTAATGAAAGAGAGTTTCCATGCGTCAATGAAACACCCCGACGATAAAGATTTGTTGAAAATAATTTTCAGGGGATAGACGAAGGCCGGACAGTTTTTTATCAAAACTGCTGAAAGTCCATCAGCATCAGTTTGAGAGGATGATTTCAATTTAGTTAAAGCATTACTAATATCCTCAGAAGAGAGGCAAAGACCTCCAAAGTTCAGGGCATAATCTAAGTCAGAAGAAAAGTCGGATGGGCGATCAAGTTCGTCGTCAGCAAAATTAGATTTAAAAAATTCAGCAAACAAGTTTGCCGTTTCAGTTGGGGTTCGCGCTTGGCTATTATCGAAAAACATACCAGTGGGAACACTGGCACTGCTCCTTCTAGATTTTATGTATTTCCAGAAGATTTTAGGATTCGCTTTAATGTTTAACTCTATATTGGTAATATAGCTGTTATAGAGAGATTTATTTAAATCGTTGAAATCCTTTAACGCTTGCTTATATTTAACGAAGTACAAAATGATTCTTCGTAGATTTAAACTTCTTGAAATAATTATTTTTAAGATTTTTAAGCTTTTTCAGAGACTTAGAATACCAGGGCAATTTATAGGGCTTTTTCTTTCTGAGCGGAATGTTATCTAAGCAGAGTTTAGACAAAATGGACTTAAACGCAGAAAAACTACTAGATGTGTCAAGTTCAGCAAATAAATTATCCCAATTAATTATCCTGCTGGAAGATAAACGTTCCTCCAAAGCCCAATTTCGTGGCGCCTTCTTTTAAAATATTTCTTTCAAAATATTTAAATAACCATATCGGTCCATAATATTTTCCTTAAATATTAAGTTTCCAACCCCGTTCGCAGAAATACATCCCCAAACCATTACAGAGCCCCCTCCATGCTTCACAGTGACGGTAATATTGTTTTGATTAATTCCGCGTTAACTTTTCTCTAAACTTTTTCACGGCCATGAGATCCACAGATACTGAACTTACACTCATCAGAAAATATGATTTGGTTCCAAAACGTTTGGTCATATTTTTCATGATCTTTTGCGAATGAAATCCGTTTACTCTGATTGACCCTAACATTGCGCCCATGATAACCAGCACTATGACAAACCCGGCGAATAGTTTGGGTGCTAAATTGTTTTCCAGTCTCATTTTCAACTTCAGATTTCAATTTGGAGGCACTTATTTTGGGGTGTGTCCTGATTTTCCGTACGACTAAGCTTTTTTCTCAGGGACTTAAGAGCGACGGACGCCCACAACGCTCTTTATTAGTGGCGCTTCCCGCACTTTTATATTTATTCACAATCTTTTGAACTGTAGCAAAACTCCTATCTATCAAACGACCGATTTCTCGCAATGATTTATGTTCCTTGTGATATTTTATAATCCGTTTTTTTAAATCATCAGAAAGCTCTTTTCCTCTTGGTGCCATTACTAAAAATGTCGCAAAAATTAATACAAAACGTACTTCCCTAAATTTTTATACTCACTTCAATTATTTCCTTTTAAGACAAAGCAAAGCGTGGATAACGGTACCCAAAATTTACAGCTAAATTAAGGCGCATATGAAAGCTTATCCCAGTAGACAATTATCATGTGTAAAATATTTTGATTACATATTAAAAAACCGTTTCGCAAATACCTAAACTGTCGATGACAAGACTATTAAAAAGTCTACTACAGATATCGATGGTTTTCGAGAAAAGCGACACAACTCAAAATTAACTCAAATTCGGAGTTTTGCCGTTAAAAGCAAAAATCAACTAGAGAGTATATATATTTTTATCTGGAAAAGCATCATAAGCGAAGCTTGAAGCAATTCTGAGAGATGGCGTTAGTGTCGTTTTGTCAGGTGATCGAATTGGCGCGTCAATTATCTAGAAAACTGACCCACCTCAGTATTTTGTATTTTTGAATTATATCACTTTTCTCAAAAACCATCGATATGTGAAGTCTGAAGTTTACTATCAGTTTCTGAAGAGCTGCCCGTAATTGTAAAACATAGATTATGCGCCCTGCCCCAGGATTTGTTTTGCTTTAAATTCCCAAACTCATTTGTGTAATGGAGGATAAGAATTATCCTGGTGGCAGTGAATAGACTTTAAATTTGTCGTCGAACTTCTAAACATCGAATCACCGATATAGCCAAGACAAAGTTTCCAAGGAACATTTTAAATGCTGAGCGTAGCATAAGCGAATGTCTAGAGAATCTGATGAGAACATCGAAAATTACCTTCCTGATCTTAAGAATTTCATTAAAGGTCATAAGAATGACAAAATAAGCGTCTGTTCATTTGATCAAAGCAGTCAGTTTAGGCACTTGGCCCGTTGTGATGCCGCATTAGTGCCCAAACTATCTTAGAAGTAGTTGTCGTTTAACAGGAATTGTATATCTCTGCTTCACATACGTAGAGTTTTCCCAATTATCGAGGGATTGTCTACTCAAAAAGGAGTAGTTTTCAAGGTACAGTTCTAAGATACTCTCTAAAAGTGGGTTAGGTTATGCGGTCGCTAAATAGAGCCCTCAATGTAACGGGATATCACATTCATCCGTTTTGATACCAATGCGAAGAGAAAATGGGAATAAGAACGTTTGTGACAAAAAATCCAAGGTTGATAAATTAAAAGATTTGGCCATCTCAAGCAAAATTGTGAGACTAACTTCGGCCACTCCTTATATGAGCGCAATGTGTGAAAGATTAAAACCATATGCCATCTCACTGATTGGATCTCATCAGTGTGGTGTTAGACCGGGAAAGTCCGCCATCGACCAGATCTTCACACTACGCCTAATCCTGGAGAAAACCAATGACGAAGATAATGACATAATCTTTCGTTTAAAGACCTCCTACCCGGACATCGGCAGCCTCCTGACAGTTGTTAAAGGGGAATTGTAGAAATTGTTTCTCAGGATAGCGCAGAAAATGGAAGGAGATCAAGTCGAGGGAACTGTATCATCGCTAGGTGTAACAAATCGGAGATGGCGCGCGCAAAGCAGAGACGCCTGGAGAGTCGGCTTAGTGCAGTCGGCCTTAATCCGGTAATGGGGTGTGATCCTTGATCAGGCCATATGAGTAAGCAAGTAAGTAACTTCGGCTACCAAGCCATCAGAGTTTGGGCAGTAGAAATCTGACGGCACACAATCTCAGTTTGGTCATAAACAAACCGCCGTCACATTCTATGTGACGTCAGCAATTCAACTCATTCCTTGAGACTTGCTGCGAACCAGTTAACGGGCTGATGTTGACTGCACCTTTTGAATTCTTTTCACCATGAAAAAAACCCCATCTCTCACTCAAAAGTGAGACTGCCTTTTTGTTTATGTTTTTTTCCAATAGCTGCTATGAGTTCTTATCATTTTTCCTTTTTCTTATCGCTTGTTGTTGGTCTTATCAATGCAAGTTGCAAAATACGTGGGTCGCTGACTTATTGTTTTTATTGCCTGTTTATCATCTGACATAGTTTTTTGCTGCTTATTTTACATGGGGCAAACTACATATATTGAACTCTATTACAATATTAAATGCATGCTCAATGATATTTGAACACTGTTAAGTAATGTTTTTTTTTTGTTATAACGACGCACAGGGTACTCTTTTGCGTCTCTGAGTGCTCGTTAGTCTATAACTTTTGAACAGCTGCCTTTTTTGGACGCTGTTTTTTGTGAATTATTGCAAAAAATCATGCGTCTTAAAATATGTACCTATGTATAGTATGTATATATGTAAAGTGAGATATTCAAAAATGTTTAAACAATGTGCCTTCATAGGGTAAGACTGAATCGCGAGAATTGTGAAAATGGTTTAAATAAACGAAGTAACGTGTTTTTATTTTTTTTTGTAACTTTTTAAATTTTATTTTAAAAATATTTTAAAACTTTTAAATCAAAAAAAAAAAAAAGTTACGTGTTTTTATTTTTGTTTTGTTTTTAAAAATTTTTAAAATTTTAAATTTAAATTTAAATAAAATTGTTAAGTCAATGGCTTAACAACTTTACAGACTGTATAGCGTACAAACTAATTTGGAACAAATAATATTAAAAATTAAAAAATTAATATTTGGAGTACAAATAATATTAAAAAAAATAGTTTGAAAAAATATTCATAATTTTTGTTCGCAAGTTTTGCGCAAATGGTTTAAAATTGTTTTATGGTCGATTTTTATTTGCTGGGTGATGCTACGACTACTAACAAGCCGGTCAACTACGACTATTTCTGTGATTTTATCGATATTTTCTGATATAATTTAAAATTTTTTTAAATTAATTTGCAGTTACTGTATCGGCATCATTCACAATTTCAACGGTCTGGCTTGCATTTTCGCCTTTATCAAAGAAAAACTGTAAAATTTGCCGAATTTTCTTTTTGTTGACTTCCATTGTTAACACCCTGTAACTCACAACTGCATGAAACGAACCGCAATACCGCAAAATAATTTTTTTTCAGTGTGAAATGTCACCTTGACAATGAGCATAAATTTTAAATTGTTTGAGTAATGTTTTACGAGATACTGATCACTAAAGCTATCTACCGAGAAAATGGATTTCTTTTTCCTCAAACTAATATATAAAAATGACCTTCTATTGAATGAAAGGTGAATGATACTCTTATTGTATTTAATTTTTGTTGGTGCTTTTGTTCTTGCTGAAAATGAATCTATATATCATTCCGCATATGTTACTCGAAAACCGCATCAAATTAAATCATTCGATCTAATATTCCTTAACTTTTTTGAGTTTGACCGCATAAATAGCTGTGCTTTAAGCGGGCCTCAAACCATGAGAATTGGTTGAATTTGGTTTCGTTCGGTGAAGGATTTTCATTGCAAATTGTTCGCCGCCAAGTATACATGGAACGCGGAGAGTCCAAATAATTGTCTTGTATGCCATGTTGCACTTTTTCCGCTCTTGAGTTTACACTTCGAAATCTCAAAAGTCAAAACTATTTTATCTCCTTCAAAATACGATCCGTCTGAAGCAACACACATGTTTCAACGTTTAACCCAGTCCTACATGCACCCCTGGTCAGGTCCTTCGTCGCATCTCTTTGATCTGCTCTATTGACTGAAATCTCCTTCCACGAAGTGATAATTTCAACTTGGAAAACAAGAAGAAGTCGCACGGGGCCATATCAGGTGAATACGGTGCTTGCACGATGGTATTTAATTGGTGTTTGGTCAAATAATCCAGCACAATTTGGGCTCGGTGCGATGGCGCGTTACCATCATGCAAAATCCAAGAATTGTTTGCCCACGTTTCCGGCCGTTTGCGACGTACAGCATCTCTCAAACGATTCAAAACGGATAAATAATATACTTTATTGACTGTCTGGCCCGATGGAAGGTACTCATGGTGCACTATGCCTTGGCAATCGAAGAAAACATTCACGGTACTTTTTGATCATAGGGTATGATATACAACGCGTTGACCAACTTTATTATCCTCATTTTCGTGGTGTAGAACATTTTGCCAAATGGAGGAATCAAGTGAAATTTGTACAATAATATATTAATAAATGTTGAAACTTTATTTTATTTATTACTTAGTATTTAATATATAAATTTTTTTTTTCTTTATTTTTTTTATTTTTTTCTGTTTTTTAATTTTTTTCTATTTTTTGTTAATTGTTTTTTATTTATTATCATTATTTATACAATTATATACAATTTTTCGTTGTGTTGAACATTTTTCCAAATGCAGGAATGAAGTGAAATTTGTTCAATAATAATAAATACTGAAATTTTATTTATTTTGTTATTTATTACGTAGTATTTGTTATTATATTTATAAATTTTTTTTTATTGTTTTTATTTTTTGGATTAAAAAAAATTGTTTTTTATTTTCTAATAGGACTATCATTAAGTTCGTGCGGTTTTACAACAGATGGCGTAACTTGATTATTATTCCATCGATCCACATTTCCAAACATTCGTTGGAGAGCTACTGTCGTAAGGCACAAACGTCAGTATAAGTTTTTTATTTGAAGCGTAAACAACAATATTTTTACCACACTTGAAAATGTCGAATTTCGTGCCAAATAATGTGTTTTTGCGGGGAATTCTTCTTCATTATTTTAATATGAAGAAAAAAGCAGCCGAAAGTCATCGTATCTTGGTGGAAGTTTATGGTGAGCATGCTCTATCTGAGCGAACGTGCCAGAAGTGGTTTGCACGCTTTAAAAGTGGTGATTTTGGCTTGGAAGACGAAGAACGCGAGGGTGCGCCGCCAAAGTTCATGGATACCGAATTGGAGGAATTGCTCGATCAAGATCCGGCTCAAACGCAAGAAGAGGTTGCAAAAACTTTGGGAGTTGATCAATCAACCATTTCCAAACGTTTAAAAGCCATGGGAATGATCCGAAAGGTAGGCCATTGGGTGCCGTATGAATTGAAGCCAAGAGACGTTGAACGCCGTTTTATGGCATGCGAACAACTGCTTCAACGGCACAAAAGAAAGGGTTTTTTGCATCGAATTGTGACTGGCGATGAAAAGTGGGTCCATTACGACAATCCAAAACGTCGGGCAACGTATGGATACCCTGGCCATGCTTCAACATCGACGTCGGCGCAGAATATTCATGGCCTGAAGGTTATGCTGTGTATCTGGTGGGACCAGCTGGGTGTTGTGTATTATGAGCTACTGAAACCGAATGAAACGATTACGGGGGATGTCTACCGACGACAATTGATGCGTTTGAGCCGAGCACTGCGAGAAAAACGGCCGCAATACGCCGATAGACACGACAAAGTTATTTTGCAACATGACAATGCTCGGCCACATGTTGCACAAGTGGTCAAAACATACTTAGAAACGCTCAAATGGGATGTCCTACCCCACCCGCCGTATAGTCCAGACCTTGCGCCATCCGATTACTATCTCTTCCGATCGATGCAACATGGCCTGGCTGACCAGCACTTCCGTAATTACGATGAAGTCAAAAAATGGATCGATTCGTGGATTGCGGCAAAACCGACCGAATTTTTCACAAAGGGAATCCGTGAATTGCCAGAAAGATGGGAAAAAGTAGTAGTAAGCGATGGACAATATTTTGAATATTAAATTTGTAACCATTTTTCGTCAATAAAGTTTCAAATTTCGGAAAAAACCGCACGAACTTATTCATAGTCCTATTAAATTTCTTTTTTCAATTTCTTAAATTTTTTTTTTAATTTTTAATTTAAAATTTTTTTACGTATTTAATTTTTTTTTTATTGTAATTTTTATTTTTTTTATATTTTTTCATATATTTTTAAAATTTTTTATGTTTTTATGTTTTTCAATTGCATTAGTTTTCTCTGTAAATAAATAAAAAGAAAAATCGTAACAAAGTTGGTTGTACAATCTGCGTATACACGTTCCAAGTTATTGTAAAACCGCTAACTCCGCCCACCAAAAATTAAAACATTTTAATTTTCATGCAACCATTGGACCAACATGGAAATTGGGTGTACAACCATCCCAAGTTGATACAACGGTTGAAGCGTGTATACTTTGCATTATGATTTGTTTGTGGGCCGCCTAAGAGACTGTGACTTCAGTGAAATACAATAGTTCTAATGAACTAAATATCACTCATACGCAGAGTAGCGTATAGACCTGCAGGATTTTTCAACTGATACGAGAACACAATTTTCTTTTTACTTTTATTTTCATTTAAAAATGTAAATATTAAATAGGGTAAAAACTTTAGCATAGCACTATGCTTGTGGCAAACCTAATAACAAAGAGTGGTTAAATTTCAAGGACGGATGTTGAATGTGAACCACACCTAAACGTCAACGACACCGTTGGACTTCTTTCTTTGGGGTTATTTGAAAGAAAAGGTGTACGTCGATAAGCCAGCAACAATTCAGGAGCTAAACGATGAGACAATTCGGCACATTAACGGCATAGAACCTCAATTATGCCTCGGCGTGAAACTTACCCCCCCTTTATTAGAGAAATTTGTAAAGTAGTGTGATAAAAATAAATGTATGAGTGCCTATACGAGTATGTAGATATGTTTTTCAATTTGTCACTTAACTCACCCTTCACATGTTTTGACTAGTAAATCGCGATAAGTTGGATATTTCCGCAATATATTCGAGACCTTCCAGTCTTCCTGCTTCATATCGGTCACATCACACTTTGCCATAGTTGAAACGTTTTTTCGTCACTTTCTGCACATTCAATAATAAATAAGCGTAATTTTATCCTTACGTTTCACTACACCTCAAGTTGCTGTTTATAGCAAACCGCACAGTATTAAACACAAACTCGAATGCAACTTTAAATTTTGCTTAATGAAAACAAACAAAAAGAAGTCAACCAACAAATGCGCTGGAGACCAACACATACACACATACACTAGAGACTGATATACATATGCGAGTATTATTAATATATTAGAATTGCAAATTAGCGAAGGTCGACGGTCGATGGTCGACCGCAAGCAGATAGTGGATAGCGGATAGATAGCAGCAGCGATAATAATTCAGTACTGTTAGCAAACTAGTTGCGGTGATTCGATTAGTTGTAGCAGAGCGTAGCTTTGTTCGTTCAAAAATAAAAGCGATTAAGCGTTAAATACAAAATACTTTTTGCATACTTTTGTTCAAGTTCGCAGGTCTGTGCGACGCGCTGGGTTCTTATTTATTGAGTAAGCACCAGCGCATGCCTGAATCGTCTTTTTATTTGTTTCAGCCCATCTAAGACAGACATTTAGGCTCGAACAACGCAAGTCACTAATGACACTTTTTACTCTCTCCAAATCGATCTTTATTGCTTTCTTGTTTATTACACTTTTACATTATTGCATATATTCAAGGGGTAAAAGGTTGAGGGTGTCCCACAAGAGATTACCAGTATTGAGTACGAGAATCCACTAAGCTATGCGCTTATGCCTTGACTGATACACAGCAAATCACTAACTGAGCCGGCTGAGTTGTGTTCTCTGAAATATGTACTTTGTATATTTTTATTTTATATGTGCGTACATATGTATATTGAATAAATTCATAAAGAGTATTAAATCATATGCATATACAATAATTGCTTTAATTGCTACATTAAGAGCTCAATGGTAACCTTTAGAACCGGCAATTGACAGTGACGTGCATAAAAATAGAAACACTTAAATGTAAACATTTTTATTGTTTGTTTACCTATTCGTAGATACCAATGATTTGAGACTTTTTTTCAATTTCAAGCGTTTATTAACAAAAAATGGTTACAAATTTAATCTTCAAAATAATAGCCATCGCTAGCGACACATTTTTCCCATATCTCAGGCAATTTGTG
Organism: Anastrepha ludens; assembly: GCF_028408465.1. NCBI lineage: Eukaryota > Metazoa > Arthropoda > Insecta > Diptera > Tephritidae > Anastrepha > Anastrepha ludens. Next base: position 111,201,648 of record NC_071501.1, on the reverse strand, counting down.
GATGCTGCGCCAAAAAAATTGGCCGTCTTTGGCTGCAAACCAATCATCGAGCTTTTTTTTGGCTTCTTCGTGAGAATTGAAGCGCTGCTCGGAAAGTGCGTGGCCCATCGATGCAAACAAATAATAATAGGAAGGCGCCAAGTTTGGTGAGTAAGCCGCATGCACCAGCGGTTCCCAATCGTACGCCTCCACCAATTCCCGAGTGGCTCTTGTGCGATGTGTGTCATCAAGAAAAACCACTTTGTGACGCCGATCGGCATACTCTGGGCGTTTTCGGTGTATAGCGCTGTTCAAATCGGTCAATTGTCGTTGGTACCGTGCACCATCAACTGTTTCCTTGATTTTAAGCGGACCATACTATCCTTTACGCGTGGGATTGGAGAAATACACCCCTTTTTCAACGATTCGATGCAAAAAAGACTTCCTTTTGAACCGGGAGAGCAACATTTCACAAGTAGTTTTTCGGTTCTCTTGCTGCCTTTCAGTCAGTTCATGCGGCACCCATCTTCCGACCTTTAAATCATGCCCATGCCTTTCAAACGTAAGGAAATGGTTTTTTGGTCACTCCTAACTGCTCTGCCATCATTTCTTGCGTTTGACCATCATCTTCAATTGCTTGCAATTCGGCGTCCGCAAACTTTTTCGGTGCCCGGCCACGGTCCTCGTTCTCCAAGCTAAAATCACCACTTCGGAATTTTTCAAACTACCTGAAGCGCTGTAGGCACGAAATTCGACACTTTTAAGAGCGACAAAAATGCATTGTTGTATGAGACATTAGGTGACGAGCCTATAGCATGAAGCTGGCTACAAATATGTTGGACCCAGACGTGGGTGAATAGTATTGATCCATTTAATGTACACCGTTCTGGGCCTGCCCAAAGTAATGCAAGGTAGTTCCGGGAAGGGAGTCTCCCCAGAAGAAGAGGAGGGATTGTTTTAGTGGCTACACCATGCGACGCAGTTTTGACGACGGTCGCTGTGAGTGCGAAGACATTTTGAACTCTGCTCACCCACCACCAAAAAAAAGGTAGACATTCAGCGGTACAATCTTAAAATCAGACATCAACATTGATTCATAAAGTTGCTTTAAATGCGATTTAAGTGGACCCGGTGATCTAGAAATTTCAAAAAAGAGATTTTTTGTTTTTTCGATATTTCGAATATACTGTGAAATTTTCATGCGGTTATTTACAATATTATACAGCCCCTTGGCAGGCAATGGCACACCTCCGAGTGTATTTCTGCCATGAAAAAGCTCCTTTTAAAAATATCTGCTGTTCGGAATCGGCTTGAAACTGTAGGTCCCTCCATTTGTGTGGCACAACATCAAGACGCACGTCACAAATAGGAGGAGGAGCTCGGCCAAACACCCAAAAAGGGTGTACGCGCCAATATATATATATATATAGAGAGCGGTTCGCGCGCTCCTGTACCTGAAACTTTAAACTGGTTTTTTTCGAAGCGACTTTTTCGGCCTGGTGTTGTCAAAAATAAAAGATATACATATAACGGAATCGTCTGAAATTTTAATATTTTGTACTCGAATCATATTATTATTTCGTATTTTTTCAAATAGAAATTCTAAACCGCGACATTTTCTCAAATTTTTTTTTATTCTAGTGGCGGGACATAACCACAGTCATACTGATTTAATACAATAATTTTTTTGGTTTTTGTGTTTCAGATAAATAGAAGAGCGAAAATGGACAACACCGTCCAGGTCCAATTTTTCGGGAAGTTCAACTTCAGCGCCATTTTTTAAATTATTAAAATTAAAAACAAAAAATCATTTTTGTATGTAAAAGAAGTTAAATAAAAAGCCTAAAAAATTCCAATATCGTTTTTAATTTTTTTATAGTAAAAAAAAATCCTCAAAATACTCTAAATTTTCGAGCTCTAGATCACCGGGACCCCTTAAGTGAAATATTTAAACACAAGAATCCATAATTCCCCAATACGTGTCAAATTTCTCACTCAAGCGCTGTAAATCCATACGCCGGCAAATCACCGCATAACCTTTTCTTTGCTTCACTCTTTCTACGGGCGAACTCTGTATTTGATTTTTGCCACATAAATCTTTTGTTGGTGTGGTTCTACAATATATACTTGTCTTGGACTTTCAGTACAAAAATTCGAATTTTAATTTATTATTCCATATTTTGTGCACCAACTAATATTTAAAAACGTTTGTTATACATATTTACTTACATATCGCACCCTAAACACAAAAGGGTCACAACTCAAAATACTAAGATTTTCAGGAGAGACGAAAAACGTTTTATGTAAAAATTATTGTAATATTTAAAGAAAATATTGTTCCATCATGAAAATATACAACATTGAAGAAGGTTCTACTATATTTTTTTCAATTTTATATTATGTTTGCGAAAATAAAACAAAATTTTGATTTATGACTCTTTCACTGAAATTTTTTCGATTAACTAGTGATATTATCTTAAGTTGTGCCTTTTTAACTGATAAAATATTTTAATTTTATAAGTTTCCTAACCTAATTGAACTCACTTTTCACAACTAAAGAGGCACAATGCAAAATAATATACCTCGAAATTTATCACTTTTTACAGTTATAGAGGCAGAACTCAAAATAAAACTCTTTATGTGTAATAAAAGTAATCAGCTGTTCTTGAGCCCATTAACGCAACTAAAAATAATTCTCTTTAGTTGATCGTGCAAAAGCAACATATAATACCTGACATAAAAATAGACATAACTGTATTTTTCCAGTTAAAGAAGATAGTTATGTGAACGAAATATTTGCAGCAGTTAGAAATGTGTAGGTAGGTAGGTAGGTAAGATGGCAAGAGTACCCCAGGTACGCTACAAGTAGCACTTACGTGCCGTTTTGATACCATAGAGTGGACCACTACCTGTGAAAGGATTAAGGGAGGAGATAAGACCGTCTACAGCCATCCAGTGCTGTTGATGTAGCGGAGGAGAGAAAAGGGATCTAGGCTGGAGAATTTCTTCAAGTCATCCCCAAAGGGGACGCTGAGGAATCTCAAGCGCCTAGCCGCCAAAGCCGGACATCTACAGAGAAAGTGTTCCACAGTCTCTTTCTCTGTAGGATCCCCACAGCTTCTGCAATGGGGGTTGTACGGAATTCCAAGCTTCTCCGCGTGAGTGCCGATCACCCAGTGGCCAGTGATCACCGCGATGAGTTTGGAAATTGAATGGCGGGGGGTTCCCATCACCTTAAGCGTTCTGTTTATGTCGTATTGAGGCCATAGTGCTTTTGAAATGGCACACGATGAGACAGACCTCCATCTGTCTTGCGCTTTTCTTAGAAAGAAGTTGTGTAGTTTCCCTTTAACGACGGCCAAGGGGATACCGATGTCTGAGAAGAGGGCAGCTGGACTCGGTTCTGCCGCCCCCTTCCTGGCAAGCTCATCGGCAATTTCATTTCCCTCTATATTCCTGTGCCCAGGAACCCAGATGAGGGAGATGTTTCCTGCCCGTTCGAGGCGTTTAAGTTCCTCCTTACAGGAGTTTACGAGAAGAGAGCTGCAATGCGGCGACGACAGTGCCTTGATTGCAGCTTGGCTATCGGAAAAAATATTTATGTCTCCCTCCCAGCAGCGATCCCGAAGCATTTTGCATGCCTGCAGGATCGCGAAGACCTCTGCTTGAAAGACGCTGCTTGTCTCCGGCAGTTTATAGGAGACCGAGATGTTGGCTGATTTAGAGTAGACCCCCGCTCCCACTCCAGACTCCATTTTGGATCCGTCAGTGAAAACAGAGGCCTCTATATCCGCAACAACTCTCCCCTCTTTCCAATCTTGCCTGCTCGGAAAGATAGCCCTAGCACAACCCTCAAAGCACAGTTTGCGGATGGAGAGGTCGGTGCGAATATCAGAGAAGGAAGGGGAGATCTGCTTCAAGATGCTGCTATGCCCAACAGGGAGTTGTCTCCAAAGGCCAAACTCCCTCAGTCTGATAGCACTCTGAGCAGCAATGGATTTAACCTGCAGATCCACAGGAATTAAGTGGAGTATAACGTTGAGCGCAGCGGTGGGACATGTTCTGCAGGCACCAGTGATGCCCACACATGCAGTTCTCTGCACTCTCTCTAATTTAGTGAAGTTGTAGCCCTTCTGAAGAGCTAACCACCAAACTAGGCAACCGTATGTCAAAATTGGCAGAACCACTAAGTTGTACATCCAGAGTACGACACGTGGCTTGAGGCCCCATTTTTTGCCGAACATAGATTTACAGGCATAGAAGGCTATATTAGCCTTTTTAACTCGATTTTCTATGTGCAGCTTCCAGTGGAGCTTGGGGTCAAGTATTACACCAAGATACTTGACTTCCGATGAAAGTGTAAGACACTGGTTGTTAAGTCTAGGAAGCTTAAACGGCGGAGGCTTGTATTTTCTGGTGAATAGCATCAACTCCGTTTTGTCAGAGTTGACTCTGAGACCGCTACTGGCGGCCCACCTGCTGAGTGTAGCCAGTGCACCTTCCAAAATTTCAGCCATTACTGATGGGAAGGGACCTGAGACCATCAGGACCAAGTCATCGGCATATGCTACCACCTTTAATTGAAAAACTTATCGGTATAATCATTTGGATGGGGTTGTGCCCATATCCTTCTTTGCAATCATATTGGCAGAAAAAGTCGATTTATCAGAAGTGCTTGCCCAATAATGTCAAGAAATCGTTTTCAATTATTGCTGAAAATGCTGCATTTCAACAATAATGAGGATCTGACAGAAAATAGGTTACATAAGTTTGGAATTAAACTATTCAAGCTGTGCTTGGAATACGGGTATACCTATGATTTCAAGGTATACTGTGGAAAATCGAAGGATGAAAACATGAGTGTACCATCTAAAGTTGTCATGGACCTTATGGAAAAACTACTTGTTCAGGGCCGTACACTTTGTACAGATAACTATTATACGTTTGTTAGCTGCAACGTGAGACGCATTTGATTGGTACTCTGCGATTAAGCCGAAAATTTATTCCAAAAGAAGTAATTCAAAGAAAACTGAAGATAGGAGAATGTATATCCATGGAATGTAAGGAAGGTATTGTGGTTCAAAAGTGGAAAGACAAAAGAGACGTTCTTGTCCTAAGTACGAAGTATGGGGAAGAAATGATAAAAGTAAAACAAAGACAACGAGAAGTATTGAAACCAAAAAATGTAGTTGAATATAACAAATACAAATCCTACATAGATATATCTGACCAAATGAAATCTTACAATACCTGTCTTCGCCGTTCTTTGAAATGGTATAGGAAACTTGCCATAGAACTAATAACAGGAATGGCTTTAGTGAGTGCTTTTGTGGCTTATAAAGAAGTAACCAATGAAAAACTATCAATAACGGAATTCATGGAAAAAATTGTTGAAAGTTTATTCGAAAAGGATCATGAATTGGACGTACCAGAACCAAAAGCTTATAGATTGGAAGATCTCGGTCGATCAAAGCGCCGTCGGTGTATAATATGCTACAAAAGAATAGCTGGAGAGTCGGGTAGAGAACAGGCTACCAGAAAAACACCGCAAACCACATTGAAATGCGTAGAATGTGAAAAATACTATTGTCTTCAATGTTTCTTTGACTGCCATAAAATAACACAAAATTCAATAAATTGAAATGGTCGAAATGGTCTCATACCCAAAGGCAAAGCAGCATAAACAATGCAATGGCTCTAGTATGGCGTGACTACACTACTACTAATAGCCTCTATGAAGCAGCTGCACCAGCACAAATCGAAATCTCACACATTATACCGTGAGACCAAGTGTCACCACGAGGCCTGAAAGTCTCTTCGCACTGTGAGACCAACCTGGACTCACATGGCAGTCAACGTGTTAGGGTGCGATATATACGCGTTCTCAGAAATATCACTCAAACAACTCAAACAATCACTTCTCGAACCAGTGCGTAATTAATTAAGCTGATCTCTTTTCCGCTAACTTTTGTTTTAGCGTTTGATCACATAACAGCAAGTTATCTGCTTATTGTACCGACGCGGCGTTGTTGTTTATTTGTTTACATTTGATTAACTCAACAGCCTTGATCTTTAAATATTAATTTCATTCTAAATAGTTATACGTGCATGCAAGCGCACAGTTGCAAGAGGTTCGTATTTTTTTGGCATAATTTTAGGCATTTTTTAGCCACTTGGATTAGGCTACTGCAGAGGCGGAGGCATTTTCACGAAATTCCCCAGCAGAGCAAAGAAATGAATCGAACTATGAAAAAGGCACTTATGGCGCATGCCATAAAATATAAAAGTAGTCTGTTTTTTTTTTTCAAAGCGGAAGGGCTCACTGCATACCATATACAAATTTTACGTTATGGTGAACATATTTTTTTTTGATTATACATACACATAGTCCATAAAGGTGCTATTTTGGGTGTTATATTTAGATGTTGTTGCAAATGCTGAAGGCTGAAAAGTTCCTGGCCTAACACATAGATGGCACAAGTTTTATTACATTTACCTCTTTTTTCAGTTAGTACTAACCTTAAAAAGACAGCTGTTGAAATTGCATGATATTCTATTCATTAGTTTGTGAGTTATTGTGCTAAGAGCGAGGCTACTTTGCTTATTTTCAAAACAATGGATAAAAAAAATTCGTGTTTTAATTTTACACTGCTTCTCGATGGGAAAAAATACTGTTCGAGCAAAGCAATGGCTTGAAAAGTATTTTAGGGACTTCCATTAGAAACAACAATAAAACGCTGGTTTTCTGACTTCAAACGTAGATGTACAACGCAGGGGACGTCCTAATGAAGCGGGCGTCGAACGCCAGAAAAGATTAAAAAAATGCGCAAAATCGTTTTAAATGGTAGAAAAGTGAATTTGCGTGAGTTAGCTGACATCGCAAAGATATCAAAAGAAGGAGTTGGCTTTATATTGCATGAACATTTGACTAGCATTTGACTAGCATTTGACTTTGAGAAAGCTCTGTTCAAAGTGGGTACTACGTTTGCTCCCTTTCATGACACCACACCGTGCCACAAGTCAATCAAAAAAAATGGCAAAACTATATGAATTGAAATTTGAATTGCTCCCGCATCTTCCATACTCGCTAGATTTGGCTCCCTGCGACTACTGGCTGTTCGCAGACCTAAAAAAAGTGCTCGTCGGTAAAAAATTACGCTAAATGAATTGAAGAGGTAATCGCTGAAACTGAGGCAAAAGCTAAATCGTTCTACAAAAGTGGTATTGAAATTTTAGAGCGGCGCTGGAGTGATTGCGTCTTTCTGGATGGAAATTTCGTTGATGAATAAAACAAATTTTTAACAAAAAAAAAATGTATTTTCTTTGTTAGGTGCGGGACTTTTCAGCCCACATTTTATGTAAATAGAAACATAGAAACATTTATCGATTTTATTGGATACTCAACTTAAAATCGGCCTTGGTTCCAAGCATAAAAAACACACAAATGCTATTTTATAGATTTAACGGAGTAACTATTCCTTCGCAGTTTGATATCAAGTAAAGAAAACAAAAGGGTATGCAGTTACAAATATATATCGCACCCTAAACACAAAAGGGTCACAACTCAAAATACTAAGATTTTCAGGAGAGACGAAAAACGTTTTATGTAAAAATTATTGTAATATTTAAAGAAAATATTGTTCCATCATGAAAATATACAACATTGAAGAAGGTTCTACTATTTTTTTTTTTCAATTTTATATTACAATATGTTTGCGAAAATAAAACAAAATTTTGATTTATGACTCTTTAACTGAAATGTTTTCGATTAACTAGTGATATTATCTTAAGTTGTGCCTCTTTAACTGATAAAATGTTTTAATTTTATAAGTTTCCTAACCTAATTGAACTCACTTTTCACAACTAAAGAGGCACAATGCAAAATAATATACCTCGAAATTTATCACTTTTTACAGTTATAGAGGCAGAACTCAAAATAAAACTCTTTATGTGTAATAAAAGTAATCAGCTCTTCTTGAGCCCATTAACGCAACTAAAAATAATTCCCTTTAGTTGATCGTGCAAAAGCAACATATAATACCTGACATAAAAATAGACATAACTGTATTTTTCCAGTTAAAGAAGATAGTTATGTGAACGAAATATTTGCAGCAGTTAGAAATGTGTACTCTGAATTAATTTATGCAAAAAACTCAGTTTTGGAAAATTTTGAGTTCTGATTTTAAATAAAATACATTTTTTTTAGGAAATTATTGTCATTTCTCTTTACTACGATAACATTGGTATGGCTCAATTACATATGGAAAAAAATATCGGCAAAATGGCCGCCGCGGCCTCGGCGGCACACCTCCATCATCATCATCATCATTAGCATTACAGTCTTGTGCAGACCATTGCTTCCACAACTACGGTTCTCCACTCCGATCGATTCTCTACTACTGCTTTCCAGTTTGTGATACCCATTTTCTGCAGGTCGGCTGTGACCTCATCTACCCAGCGTTTGTTTGGTCTCCCTCGACATCTCCGTCCAATTGGTTGTCTATGGAACGCTATATTGGCAGCTCTCCATTTGGGCATTCGGTACATGTGCCCCAGCCATCTGATTCGTTGACTTTTTATAAAGCGTATTGCGTTTCCATTACGTATCAATGTGTCTAGCTCATGATTGTATCTTATCCGATACGTTCCGTCATCTCGCCGGGAAGGACCATATATTGTTCGCAGTATCTTTCTTTCAAACCTTAGTATTTGGTCCATGTCTTTTGTTTTAAGTACCCATACCTCACTGCTGTATGTTAGTATGGGTCTTATAAGCGCTTTATACATTGCTATCTTTTGATCTCTTGATAGCAATCGGGACTTGAATAATTTTATGTGAGCAAAGAATGCTTTATTTGCCGCACTTACTCGGTCATTTATTGCCACGGAAGTGTCAGAATTACTGCTGATGAAAAAACCTAAGTATTTAAATTTGTCGACCTTCTGTATGCATTCACCATCTATTTCAATGTGTGCATCTTCACTCGGTTTCTTTGCGAAGTGCATATATTTCGTTTTATCTATGTTTACCCGTAGACCCACTTCTAAAGCTGTGTTTTTCAATCGCATATAAATTTTCTTAAGCTCATGTTCATTCTGTGCAATCACGACAATGTCATCGGCATAAGCTAACACTTGCGAGCTGCAATTAAAAATCGAATTGCCACATTTCAGTTTGCATACTACCTCATGTAGTAATAAATTAAAAATTGTCGCTGATAGTGAATCGCCTTGTTTTACACCTGATGAAATGCTGAATTCGTTGGTAACATCTCCATTTATCATAACCTTGGCATTAGTGTTTGATAGTGTCATCTGAATTAGTTTTATAATTTTTACCGGTATACCTTGTTTAAGCATTATGTCGTTCAGACAGTTTCTATTGATGCTGTCGAAAGCTTGCTTAAAATCAATGAACAGACAGTGCAGATTTAGTTCGAACTCTCTGTGTTTCTCAAGAATTTGCATTAGTGTGAAACATTGGTCTGTTGTGGATCTACCCTGGCGAAAACCGCACTGGTAGTCATCCAAAATTTCCTCAGCATATACGCTCAACCTTTTGTTGAGTATATTTGTAAATCCTCCATCCGATGGTCTAAATTTTCGATGACGCTGAGGCATAATTGAGGTTCAATGCCGTTGATGTGCCGAATTATCTCATCCTTTAGCTCTTGAATTGTTGCTGGCTTATCGACGTATACCTTTTCTTTCAAATAACCCCAAAGAAAGAAGTTCAACGGTGTCAAATCACATGATCTTGGCGGCCAATTGACATCGCCGCGACGTGAGATTATTCGGCTATCAAATTTTTCGCGCAGAAGAGCCATTGTTTCGTTAGCTGTATGACAAGTGGCACCGTCTTGTTGAAACCACATATCGTCCACATCTACATCTTCCAATTCGGGCCATAAGAAGTTCGATTTCATCTCACGATAGCGAACACTATTCACAGTAACTGCCTGACCGGCCTCATTTTGGAAAAAATACGGCCCAATGATGCCGCCGGCCCATAAACCGCACCAAATAGTTACTCTTTGTGGGTGCATTGGTTTTTCGGCAATCACTCTTGGATTATCATTCGCCCAAATGCGGCAATTCTGTTTATTGACGAATCCACTGAGGTGAAAATGTGCCATATCACTGAAGATGATTTTCTTCTAACGCCCGCATTTTGCATTTTGATTTGAACGCCCGTTTTCATAATAAGTCTGAATAATGATGCAATGGTGGAGAGAAGTGGCTGTAAATCGAGATCGATGGCAAGAAGCTGTGAAGGAAGCAATGGTTCACCAAGGACTGTGACGCTAAGAAGAAGAAGAAGAAATTACAGAATACTGGACTGTACGTTCGTTTTTCGTCTGCGGTTGCCGCATGTGTATTGTTTCAGTTTATTTATGGTACCCACCTTCTACTTCTTTTTTGTACTAATTGGAACTATTGCTTTTATGAAGCTGCTTGACTTTTTACTTGGTAAATTAAATAATCAAGAAGAAGAGTTTATAAAAAAGTGGGAAAAATTAGTGGGTATTAAATATTTTTTTTTTTTTTAAATGGAAATACTTTATTTGCAATCTATCTTAGAATACAGATATTCAGCAAAAGAGAACTTATTACCTAATGACAGCATAGTATTTACACTGGTGCAAAACTACATAGAAAACTATAGAATTTTTTCTTTTTACAATTCTTATGCATATTTTATGTTATTAGATTTAAGTTTTACTCGAAAATTGTATAGCTTACTTAATGTATAACTTATATTAGAATTTTCAAATTTATTGGAGCATTTTAACAATTTCATATTTAGCTCTTGTTTTTTTTTATTATTATTATTATTATTATTAAGGGTATTAAATATCTGCAAAATTTGATGATTCACTTAATAAAATAACAAAATAAGCAAATAATTACCATAAATATGTGTGTGTGTAGAAAAATATTCCGCGCTAACTGCGTACAAGGTTTTACAGATTAGAGTAAACCAGGTTAGATTAGGTTAGGTAGTGATGGTTGCCCAGAGAGTGGGCCCACTTGGACGAAAGAAGTTTGGTTCACCCTTTGTGATACACATTGCAAGAGGGGGAAAAGAGGTGAAGGGAAAAAGGACGAAAGGGACGAACGGTGACTAGTCTGCGTTTGTGTTAACCTCTTTATGCTGCTGATGAAGCTGGGCAGCTGAGGAACAGGCGCCGAGATGATTCCACCTCATCCTCCATACAGCTGACGCAAAAAGGACTCGAAGTAATTCCGAGTCTCACGGCATGTATACCCCGCAGACAGTGCCCCGTGTGGATGCCCACGAAATTTGAGAGATGAGATTTTGCCAATATTATCATATTTAATTTGTGGCAAAAAATCGAGTATAAGGAATCGAATCCCATACAAAGCCATTTTTTTCTGTTGTTTTGAAAAGAAGGCGTGGCACTTCTTAAGAATATGTTTTAACATATAAAATCACATCTAAAATGAGGCTAATTGGGCCGAATTGTTTTGTGCATAACTAACATTCCGTAGGTAACCCACCGGGGATATGAAATAGCAAATTATAAAAAGTGTTCCTTCGAAAGCAAATGAAAAGCCTGTGAGTGCATTTATGCCATGAAAAAGCTTCTCATAGAAAGCACTTGAAGTTTAGAAACGTCATTGCATAGATTAAAGTAAGTTTTTGCTTCGCCATAATAAGAGTAATGCTTCCTCACGTTTTCCTCACACGTTAATGACACTAATAAATAGCAGCGCTTAACTAGCGTCTACAACTAGTAACGTATTGAATTTGCAAACCTTCCGGTATATCCCTGGAAATGGCAATTATCATTGAGTGCATGCGCGTACGTTTGTATGCAATTGTGACCTTCATTTGATTATGCGATCATAGTTCCGATAGGCCTAGTCATTCTGTGCATCATTTCCATGAATTTATTTACACAATGAATTGTAAAATTTTATTTTATAAACATTTCAGTTACTAAAACTGATAGCTGAATTTGCATAATTTTAACCATTTTTTTTTTGCTTTTACCTACATATTTATTGTAAACAACTTTGTTTATTATTTCAACTAATTAGAGTGTAATGCTACTGCCATATTGGCGAATATGCTCGTCAGTAAAAAATGTAGCAGTTTTGACTGAAACTGAAAACTGGACTGTGATAAGATTTATAAAATCTCAGAGGATACAATGGCTCAGACACGTGCTTGCAACGCCCAAGGAGAGGTCAATTCAAAAAGCGGTTGAATTGCGCCTTTTCGGAGGCCGAAGAAGCGGACGCCCCAGAAAGAGATGGCTTGAAACGTGGAAGTTAGTTGAAAAGCTAAACGTGCAGCGGTGGAAGGAGCCTTAAGGGTGGGCAGCCCCTCCAGCCAACGAGTTTTTCAATAATTTTTTGCGAAAAACTGAGTGTATTTATTATCTTAAAATAAATGACTTGCATAATTTTTTTTCTTGTTCACACTCCTCTCGGGAGCACAGGGCCTCGACAAGACTCAGTCTTGCGTTGGTTTCGTTTATCAGTTTTTCACTACCTGTCCTAAGTATTGGGAATGCCCACCTCTCGTTGCTTAGGAACAACGCCTTCTAACTGCTTGGAGCGCCATCTGTGTCGCACATTTTTCCGGCAGAAGGATCGCACAGATGGTTGAGGACTTTGCTAAAATTGGTGTGTCTGCGCTATTACCGCGGCTGTCCGCTTCCTCTTGCTGGCGTCACTGATGAAATGTCTAACTCTTTGTTTTTTAGCTTGTTTTAGCAGCCAAAATGCAAATAATGCGCAGATTATTGAGTAGGTATGTAAAGGATGGAAAGGATTAGTTTTTGGGGGTTGAGGAATGGAATTGGAGGAATGTTTTTTGTTTTGGTTTTTTTATTTTAGAAGCAGGGAAAGTAGGTAGAAACAGGGAAAGTAGGTAAATTTGGAAAAGTACGAAAGCCGTGCTTTACGTGAGATTCGAACCCACAACCTCTGGGATGGCAGTCTAGTGCACTTACACTAGACTACCGAGGCCGCCATGTATAATATTCATGCTTAAATAAATATAGAAAAAGTTTTTTGAAAAAAAAAAAATGGCGGCGTTACAGCTGTTCAAACGTGGCTCCTTTAATTTGCGCCATGGAATGTGCAGCCTCTTGTAATCAACTGAACTCAACCAGAAAATAAATTTTCATTGAAATAAGTTATTCCGCTTTGCACTTACCTATTTTTAACGAAAAGAAATGAAAATTTTAAGTGAAAAAAATGATATCTTGATTATTTTTTGAGTTATATTTGGAAAAGACGTATTTCGAGAAAAACGCAATAAAAGTTTTCGTTTTTATACTCGTAAAATAGAGATAAAAGCAATTTATAGTTATTTACCCAACCTTATAGGGACTTTTTATACTTTCTATTACGCTTAAGACATAGAAAAGATATTATAGTTACGAGTATATATATATACGGGTGGGCCATATAGCGTTTGCTTTTTGAACCATCTATTTTTTTGAGAATGGTAACACAAATGACATGTCAAATGTGTTCATAATTTACTTAAAGGTTTGACATTTACGAAATGGGACGCTATACGCTTGAACAAAATAGGGAAATATTGAAAACCTATTTCCAAAGTGGTGACTCTTCTTCTTCTTCCGCGGTTACAGTAAATGGCGAGCGTTGCCGTGACATGCTCAATGAGTTTTTGTTTCCAAAAATTGAAGAGGATGAAATGGACGACATTTGGTTTCAACAGGACGGTGCAACTTGTCACACTGCCAAAGTTACACTCGAACTTTTGGATACCGTTTTTGAATTCCGATATCAATTGGCCGCCTCGGAGCTGTGATTTAAGCCCGTTTTACAATTTTTTGTGGGAAGCCGTTAAGGACAAATGCTATGCGAACCATCCAGATACGATTGATGCTTTAAAACACGAAATCGAAGTTGCCATTCATGAAATTGGAGCTCAAACAATCGAAAATGTGCTTAAAAATTGGGTTGATCGAATGGACTGCTGTAAAGCCAGTCGTGGCAGTCATTTGAACGATATTATTTTTTATTCATAAATGACAATGTTCAATCTTCAAAATAAAAAAGAAGTTTGAAAAAATATTGATTCGTTTTTTTTTATAGCCGATTCAAAAAGCAAATTTTACATGACCCACACATAGTTCGCGCGTACACCCCTTTTGGGTGTTTGGCCGAGCGCCTCCTCCTATTTGTGGCGTGCGTCTTGATGTTGTGCCACAAATGAAGGGACCTACAGATTCAAGCCGACTCCGAACGGCAGGTATTTTTTATGAGGAGCTTCTTCATGGCAGAAATACACTCAGAGCTTCGCCATTGCTTGCTGAAGGCCGACCGCTATTAGAAAAAACTGTTTCTTCATTTTCTCTTTCACCGAGATTCGAACCTACGTTCTCTCTGAATTCCGAATGATAGTCACGCACCAACCCATTCGGCTACGGCGGCAGGCGTTATTTATTTGCTTTATTTCTTCTTTTAATTTAATGCGAGGTAGCTCAACAGAACAAATTTTTAATTTTTGTGATTTGTTCCGCTAAAACTTTAATCAGCTGTTACTAGACTTTTTGTCTTTGAGCGCGAATTCTCGGAAATTACGTTACTGGCAAGTAACTGTATAATTTTTTACACGACCAAACCTTATTTCAGTAGAAAGTATTTGTGGTTGATTGATGAAACGAGCGCCCACACGCGCAAATAAGAGAAATTTGAAGAAGAAATTCTGAGAAGACATTTTAAAAGAAATTCTGTCAAACATTTTTGCGCATGTGGCTATCACTTAGTGTTTCACTAATTGTAAATACCTACAAAACGACAAACAATGACTTTTGCATCGAATCACATTTATTATAAGCGAGAATCATGTGAAAAATAAAACCAGCTCAGCTCGTAAACCGGTACCACTGTGACTAGCAGAAATCACATAAGTTTAACTAGTAAATTCTATGAAACCAAATCATGTTCGCACAACAGCCGGAAAGCTCTAATCCAGAACAAACCGCGAAGAGAAATAAACTTTGAAAAGTTAATCTAAAAATACTCTACAGTTAAAACTTGCTTACACTAAGTAAGTTTGGAAGATATTTTTCCACAAAACGTAAATGCATTTAGCAGTATTTAGATTAAGACGCCAACTGATACCCGCACATCGGGATTGGTTTATTTATAAGTTCGGTCTTTGTACTGATAAGTACCGACCAGAAATATTCACAGGGTGCCGAATGTGACTGACAGCAAATTAATAGATTCAAATTAATAAATAAATAAAAACATACATACTTACTTAGGAGCAATATTTGCATTATTATGTATTTTTTTCTTAATTTGATAAGAAATCGCTTGTCATTTTCCCCGGCGAGTGCGAAAATCAGCAATTTAAAATGGTCTACGTAAAATCAATCTGCATTCAGTACCAATCGGGTCGGTTTAGCTGAACGTTCGGTGCTCAATACATTAAACTGCTAACGGGGGTATTGGGGAGTATATCGCAAAATCCTGTAGAGAACATCCTTGGTGCAATTTCAGTAGAAAATAAAGTAATTGAATAGACAAAAAACAAAATGGTTATAGAAACGTGGAAAGAGTCGGGCATTGCTACGAAGTTCCCCACTTATCGGAATGACAAGTTGATAACAACGAAAAGGTGAGTCCTGTGAAAGCAGTGTAAATGAAAAAAATAAAAAAAAAGACAAAGTGCTTTTGAAAAGAATGCATCAAAATCTTACACCGATTTGTGGTATGTGGATATACTTAATTTCATTCAGCTGGCAAACACTTTTATAATTAACAAATGGTATAAAAAATAGTTAATTGAAAGTGCGAACTATTTACCTATTATAAAGAGGCTCTTGCCAATAGCAGTTTGAGCTACTCACTTAAGTCAACTTTCTGGCTGCTAAGGCTTAAGCTTATATCCGCAAACTGAAGTTTGAGAGTCGTGCCAGGACAATCTTTCCAAGTAGGTAGGATTGGAGCGAGAGGAAAAACTATGCCTCTGCACCGAAGCTGGCACCTCGGTCCTGACTGACGGCTTTAAGATGGAATTGGAAGTCGGAGAAGTGATTTTCTCTAAATCAACCAATTTATCTATTTCCTTAAAACTGCCGAATACTGCTAGTGTTTTTTCAGGCAGAAGTCTTTGCTATACTTTGGACATGCAAAATGCTTAGGGAACGTGGGAGCTAAGGAGATATCTACATTTTTTCGGGTAGTCAAGCCGCAATCAAAGCTCTGACGACGCCATGGTGCAGATCCACAATTAGTTTACTCCTGTAAGAGGGAGATCAAGTCCGTTGGGTGTACAGGTAACATTTTCCTGATTTGGGTTCGTGGACATAGGAACATAGAGAGAAATGAAATTGCTGAAGAGCTTGCCAAGAATTGGTCTCGACCGAATTAGTCTCAGAGACCTCCTAACTGATCTTCGGTATTCCACTGACTGTTGCATAACTTATTTATCGGGAATGCGCAAACAAGACTCAGATAGTCCTGGGGACTCCACGCCATTCAATTCCCGTACTCGTAGCTGTGAACGTGAAAAGCTAGGCTCACTATTTAACCCCCATGGATGAAGCTGTGGAATCGTTTCAGAGAAAGAGACTGTTGAGTACTTTCCCTGTAAATGCCCAAGTTTTGGCCTAGACGATTAAAGTCGCTAGGTGCTCCTTTCTATGACGGCCTGTGTAATGCGCCAACCTAAGTCCCTCAATCTTCTCCATTACATCAACAGCTCTGGCTGGCTGGCAGTAGATATCTGCCTGTTGGAGGTCTCATAATGGTATCAAAACGGTGCTTTAGTGCTATTTGGGGAGTGCCAGTACCACGCGTCAATCATTTCACCCACTTACCTGGTTGAAGTGAGTTGGGAAGTCGTCAAGATTTCAAGATTGACAGTAAAAGCAATGGACGTGAAAAAATAGTTTATTCCGCAATAGATATGTCCAATGGCGAGATCAATAACATTTTAAACCAAACAGGTTATCTACGATTGAACTTCATGTCAACTCGACTCCCGCGAACTACGTACATATGTATGTAGCTGCAAAATCAGAATAATATTTATGGTATTTTTAGAGAGTTTTTGGAGCATACAATTCATGAATTGTTGTCGATAGCGTGGACCTATAAAAGTGCTGGCCCAGTGCAGGCTTGCTGTGAAAGCTTCCATGGCCAAATGCTTGCTTTGAATGGTGTCAGAGTAATTGCAAAAAAAAATACAACAACACGAAGCGATGCCAGAAATTGAAAAGAGAAGAAAGAGAAATTGAAATACCCTTAAAGCGCTGTTCGAACCTTTAAAGCACTTGAAGCGCATGAAGCAAAGCTGTCATTTGGCCAACTTTCATATATTACAGAATGTTTCTATTTTTTTTTTTTGGCAGTTGTCAAAACGAAACAAGTGAGCCAGCACCTTTACAGTTTCTCCTTGTTTTAGAGAGAAATAAAAATAAATTTCTGCTCGCATATCGAGATTTGAAGGCATAAAAATCGGCTTAATTAGTTGAGGGAAAAGGTTTTTTGTTAGAAATGTTTCACCATTCCGAACTGCTGGATGTTAGAAGAAGTAAAAAAATGTTTTCAAAACGAAAATTTAAAAAATTAAAACATTCGATTAACGCAACTCCGGTTTCATAGGTATACATCTGGCATTTACATGAAGGCTAAAGCTAATGCTGATCCAATCTAAGACTAAGCTTACATTCCTGATGAGCGAATAATCAGAATTCCTGTATGCTATGGCAGCATAAGCCATTAAATAACGGAGCCACAAAGTTCAGGTTAGCGATATCATCTGATTCATAGGTATGAACCATGGAGAAAGGTTTTCAGAAGGCGTGGCTAATATCAAACCGTTAACCGGCCCCCAGCGAATTTGAAAGAATCACCTGATTGGCCGACGTTACTGGGGTAATGACAGCGGTTTGTTTACGAAACAATCGAGATTGTGGTGGTGATATACAAAAAAATCTACGCAGTCTACACTCACGGTACTTCGTTGCCATCTAAGTAATGACTGATTGGACGAGTGTGTGAATACGTGTGACATGAGCGGACAGAATTCTGCTGTCGAATCCCCGATGACGATGCAGCCGCAGTTAGACGCTTAATTTCGTTTTTCACCATAGTTCATGCTGCGGCAAAGATTATAGATACCAAGTTTGCTCGTTAGGTATGGTGAAAAAAAAATTTGTTGAGGGGATCTTTTTATTCTACGTCATTCGTTTTGTGTTTGATAAAATTTAGCTTTAGCGTAGTGAAACACAAAACGAATGACGTCGGCATATCTGTCAAATTCGCTCAGAGCCGAACAACGGTGTGCTAGGTAGTACAGTGATTTTTGAAAAAAAAAAAAATATTTTAAAAGTTTATTTTTAAAAAATAGTTTAAAATAAAAAATTTAATTTTGAAAAAAAAAAATAATTAATTGATCCGATTTTTTTTGGATCTGATTTGATTTTTTTTTAAATATTTTAAAAGTTTAATTTATAACCAAAAATTAATTTTTGAAAAAAAAAAAAAAATTTCATTAAAAAATTGATTTAAAAAAAAGAAAGTCTTACAATATAATGAATTTTATAATTTCGTCACCATAATGTACTGAGGCGATGCACCGATGGGAGATTAAGGAAATGAGGATGATGACCCTAATGTACATTTGTATACATATAAACTTGTATGTATACATACGTAAAGTCCCATTCTGTTGACTTAATATTATCTTTCATCAAAATTTAATATTCATCATAATTCTTGTGCTCTGTGTCCAAAATAAAAAGCTCTCTTTTGGCATAATTGTCGAATTTTCGAAATGAACTTGCGAAGTTGACATAGCTGCTGGCTACGCCTTCTGTTTCGCCAAGTTATACTCGGAATTCCAAAAAGCTGTCGGTTGTCAGTTATATATCTTCATTATTTTCAATTTTTTATTAATTTGTCAAGAGTACACAGATAACGAGCACAGAGCACAGGGTGTAGTCTGGCAATAGGTTGGTAAACTTTTTTATTTCTAATTGTTTTGGCCAAACCTATTAAGGCACGCGCACATTTATTAGGTCGTGATTGCATTCAAAATCTTAACGTAATCTCATATTAGAATAATCTGAGTTTCATAAATATGTCGCAATTTGCTAGTTCTGCATACTAAAGTGTACGGTTATCTGAATAAGTGCGCTTTAATGTTATTTTCTCTTATCAATTGTTTGCCTATTGAATAAATTTCTATTTACTGGTAGATTTCTAATTAATTCGCAGATTTAATTTGTTTACAGAAATGATCACATTATGCAATATTTCACTTTGGCATAGAGGCACTGACAATGATAATAATAACTAAATTTCAACAGGTTGAGCCACTCGTTTGAGGAATGCATTTTCATTTTTTTAGAAGCTGATATGAACTGCCAACTATATATACATATTATTTATTTACATTTTAACTTCAATTATTATTTTATTAGGTGCGCAACTAAGTTCGCGCTGTTTTTTGATGAAAATACAACTTTATTCTGAAAAAATGGTTACAAGTGATTCAGTGAAAGCATTGCCCATCGCTGGCTACTACTTTTTCCCATCTTTCTGGTAAATCTCGTATACCGTCGCTGTAAAACTGTTCATCTTTTGAGGCTATCCACGGATCAAGCCATTTTTTGATGTCTTCATATGAATGGAGCTGCCGGTCAGCTAGACCATGTGCCATCGATTGGGACAGGTGATAATCGGACGGTATCCAGGTAGGTTGTAACGGGCTTGGCAAGGCATTGTCATGCTGTAGAATCACTTTTCTATCCCTCTCCGCGTATCGCGGCGGTGCTCGGCTCAAACGCATCAACCGAAGTCGACACCGATCCCCAGTGATGGTTTCGCTTGGTTTTAACAGTTCATTGGTCCCACCAAATACATAGCATTACCATCGCTGTGTGAATATGCGGCCGAGGCGACGACGTAGAATCATGGCCGGGCAGTTCCCATGACTTTATTTTCTTTGGATTGCTGTAATGAATCCATTTTTCATCACCCGTCACGATGCGATGAAGAAAACCCTTCCTTTTTTTGCCGCTGAAGCAGTTGTTCACAGGTGAAAAAACGACGTTCAATATCCCTTGGTTTTAACTCATAAAGAACCCAAGTCCCTTGTTTCTGAATCATTCCCAAAGCATGCAATCGCTTGGAAATGGATTGGCGGGTAACTCCTAATACTGAAGCAAGCTTTTCTTGCGTTTGACACGAATCCTCATTGAGCAATGCCTCCAATTCAGCGTGTTCGAAGGTTTTTGCCCTTCAACATTAAAATCACCGTCTTTGAAGCGAGGAAACCAATCTTGGCCCATTGTTTCACTTAAAGCAGCATCTCCATAAACTTTGTGTAGCTCTCGATGCGCTTCAGCTTTCGAATGAAAGAGGGAAATGAACACTTCCCGAAAATTACGATTATTTATCACAAAATCAGACATTTTCACAAAACCAAAAGTATATGATAACAAAACAAAATCTCTAATGTGTTGAAACAGTTTGTTTACCATATGTCTAAGCTTTGTTTATGACTTTTAGGTTATGTTAGAAATGACTTGCACACACTACTGGCGGCATCTATTGACAAATAGCGCGAACTTAGTTGCGCACCTAATATAAACTTACATTATTATTTTATTTTATAAAAAATTCAAAATTGGTACAAAATTTTAAAAAATTCGCCAAAATTTCAAACATTATATTCAAAATTTCTGAAAAATTTCAAGCATACAATTTTATAGGTCGTTAAATTTTGATATTTTGGTATAATAAACCTAGTGATGAATTTTGTTATAGCTCAAGTGCAAGTTTCAATTAGGTTGAAAAGCACACTGATTTTTTAGAATTTTTTTCGAAAGCGCTCTTAAGTGTTTTCTCCATTTAACGCCTACTCCACATTTTTTTATATGGAAGAAAAACCCAACACCTTCGACAAAAAAGAAATTGTGAAAAATCAACGCAATTTTTGAACCAATTGAAACTTGCGTTTTATTGTACAAAAATTTAATGATCGATGAAAATGCATGCCCGAACTTTTTCTAAAAATTCTGAATAAAAAGTAACGAATTTTTACAAATTTTATACAAACTTTGAGACTTTTCTTTATATGGTTCTTATAGGGTATATTACTGTCCTCATTTTTTGGAGTAATATATTCTTAAAAAAAAATATTTTTGGTTAAAAATATTTGATAAAATTTTAAACTTAAATTTTAAATTTAAAACACCACTACATTCGTATTCAGTGATTAAAAAAAAATATTTGTATTAAATTTGCAAAAGGTTCGATTTTTTTTGGAATTGGGGGTGTGCACTTTTCGATTAAAAACAGAAAAAGAAAAATACATCGCACGCTAAGACTATTTATTTATTTCTTTACAATTGTTTTTTGTTATTTATGTACAAAAATATTTTGTTTATATGGAATAAAATACGCAACACCTCAGCGAAAAAAATGGCAAGAATTAACTAGAATTTTGAGCCACTTGAAGCTCGCATTAAAATTGAAGCGACTAGAAACGTGTAAGCCTAAAAATTCTGACTAAAAATCATATGTGTTAATGAGAATTTGCCGAATTTTTATGGTCTGCTCGGCGGGCTGATAGTCTTATGCTTGTTTACACTAAATAAAGGCTGTTACACACGTTGCATTTTATTAGCTCTTTTATGTTTAAGAATTTACATATGCATATCGTATTTGCAAAAAGTTGGTTTTTTTGGAATAGAGGGTTCATATAAATTCGTGAAGCTTTCAAAAGGTCAAATTGATTAAAACAATCAGCTGTCATTAGAGCTTAAATAACGTCACTGATTAACCAACAAATTCATAATTACTGATTATACTAATGAGAGCTGTTGAGGTGCCGTTATCATTTTGCTCGTGATGCTTCAAGAATATATGCTGCTAATTTATGAAAGACCCCCCTTAGAGGATTCATCCACTTGATCTAGGTGGCGTCTCGTTGAGTAGGCTGTCTAAATTGAACAAAAGGTAAGGATAGTTTAGCCATAAGGCGGTAATAAGTGCAGGAAATTCTTTTTTAATATACAACCATTTTTGGATGTTTAACTGAGCTTCTCCTCCTATTTGTGAGATGCGTCTTGATATTTTTCCACAAATAAAGGAAAACACTTTCTATCAAGTGTGGTTTCATGCCCGGGGTCCGAACCTGTGTATTTTGTAATGGTAGTCCATTCGCCTACTGTGACCACTCAGGCATCAAAATTCGAATTCAAAATCTACGAGCGATCTCTTTGACAGCAACGAGCCTGGCCGAGATATGTTAGAATAGGGAACAGATTCCTTACTTATTAATTGTGCATTAAATATTATACTAAACTTATTACTATTCGAACTATTCGATAAGCAATTAGCTGCCAAATCAGCTCTTAGATTAAGGGAAATAAACTCATTTAGAACGACCCATAAGGGCTATTCGAGCATTTTATATAAATTCGCTTGATAGAATTCGAGGATATTAATTTAAATAAATCCTTTATCACATTATCCTTATTGAAAATGAAACAATCATCTATACAGATGGCTCAAAGTTAGGTAATAAATTAGTGGAGGGGTCAACTCCAAAAAACTAGAGATAGAGCAATTATTCCGCCTATCCATCAGGAAAGTCGTCATTTAATCAGAACGCACTCAGCAAAAACTGTCATGGAATGTTATAAACGCTTAAACGACTTATCCCGGTATTTCAATCTAAACCTAATTTGGGTGCTAGGTCATAGAAATATAGCAGGAAACTGTATAGCAGATGAACTTGTCAGAAAAGGCACAACCCACACCATTCAATCGAATTCAATTCAATTGAAGAGTTGATAAACATGCCCAAAGCCACTTGTAAATTACTGATAGACAGAGAAACATTAAAGCAGTAAATTCAAAATAGCAAAAACTAACGCAAATTAAGCAAATTGACAATGCCGACACTCTACAGTGGTCGTTCAAAATGCCTGCTAAAACTTAACAGAGAGATTACAAGAACTTTGATAAATGTATTAACCGGTCATTGCCTAACAGGTAACCCTGCTTGAATGCTGGGAGCTCCATACTACGATTATTGTAGAACATGCTATAACCAAAAGAGGATCGTTTAAAAGATATAAAGGAAGAAGCTCTAGTGGTAGCACAACGGATCTACGACAAGTGTGTCATATTGGCAGCTACCAGACCTACCTACCTTCTCCTCTTCTTAATTGGCGCGTTAACCACTTACGCGATTTTGGCCGAGTTTAACAAAGCGCGCCAGTCGTTACTTTCTCGTGCTAACCGGCGGCAATTGGACACACCAAGTGAATCCAAGTCCTTCTCCACTTGATCTTTCCAACGAAGAGGAGGCCTTCCTCTTCCTCTGCTACCACCAGCTGGTACCGCATCGAATACTTTCAACGCCGGAGCGTTTGTATCCATTCGGACGACACGACCCAGCCAACGTAGCCGCTGGATATTTATTCGCTGCGCTATGTCTATGTTCATAAAGCTCATACAGCTCATCGTTCCATCGTCTGCGATATTCGCCGTTACCAACGTGCAAAGGTCCAAAAATCTTACGCAAAATCTTTCTCTCAAACACTCCAACCATCGCTTCATCGGATGTTGCCATCGTCCAAGCTTTTGCGCCATATGTTAGGACGGGCATGATGAGAGTCTTGTAGAGTGTTAGTTTTGTTCGTCGAGAGAGGACTTTACTGCTCAGTTGCCTACTTAGTCCAATGTAGGAGGGTGGTTCCATGTGTAGAAGTCCACACAAGTGGGGAAAGTTACTGATCGCCATTCACTTGGGAGTGGCCAGGACGATTCTTCTGCATATGGTTCAAGCAGCTCACAACGTCCGGGATTAGCCCACGTATCCTTGGGGTAGCTTCCGAACACCCGTTCGGGAGTGAGCTAACGTGAGAAGGCGAAGCATTCCAGGATAGCTGGTTGTGCGCTGGGCTTGGGACCCACCACTTAAAAAGCCCCCCCAATGAAAACAGCAACAAAGCCTCGGATGAGAACTACCTTTACCTACCTACCTACGTAACTGATATTGATGGTACTTTTCTCAAGATTGATTTGTTTCATACTAAAGGAAAGGTAGGCGCAAGAGGATTATTTTGGAAGTGAATAATAATAACATTTTCACATTTATGCACCGATATGAAAACTAAAAATATTCGTTAAATAATCAAACATGATCAAACAATAAATGCTCTCTTTAAGAAAATTTTCAGTTAGGGACAAATCTTAAATAACTGCTATTGTGTAATGTAACCGCAATAGTTACAAGTAGACCTTTATTGAACCGGTTGAAGGATTACTCAAGCATATGTCGCTGTCGGGGTCTGAAGATCAGATTCCCATACTTGAAGTTAACAGGTCCGAAATTGATGCTGAGCAACAATTATTGGCTTGGCAACTAAGTAATTGCGGATTTTTTTTTAGAAAATCAAAGACAATTTTTTCATGGAACTAAATAACTTTATTCTGTAATGTTGATAAAGGACCTTTTGCCGTCTTTCAGGCAGCATCATAATCCCACGTTCATAAAACTTCTGGTTTTTATCAGCAAAAAACTGAATCAGGTATGATTTGACATCGTCATCATTATTGAAATTTTTGCCATTCAAGGAGTTTTGTAAAGATCGAAACAAAAAGCAATCAAACGGTGCAAGGTCAGGACTATATGGTGGATGTGGCCAAACATCCCCACCAATCTCCAACAACTTTTGCCGAGTGGCCAAAGATGTGTGTGGCCTTGCATTGTTATGATGGAATACAATATTTTTTCGATTTGTCAATTCGGGCCGCTTTTCTTCAACTGCATTGTTTAATTTCGTTAGTTGTTCCATCTAGACATCAGAATTGATCGTTCCATTGGGTGGTAAGAGTGCAAAGTAGACAATTCCCTTGTAATTCCACCAAACTGATAACAAGACCTTCTTCTGATGAATATCAGCTTTTGATGTTGTTTGAGTTGGTTCACCTGGCCAACCCACTTTTCATCGCCAGTTATCAGTCGTTTTAAAAATGGATCATTTTCATTGCGTTTCTTTAGCAAATCGCAGTTGTCAATGCGTTGCGTTTAATTCATTTCTTTCAGTTCGTGAGGAATCCATGCATCGAGTTTTTGGAAACTTGGCTGATACATGTAGCTTCTCTGCAAATCTCACGTGTTGTCCTCTGACGATCGGAATCGATTATTGCTTTGATTACAGCGTCATCAACTTCAACTGGACGACCAGAGCGTTTTTCATCTTTGTGTGAAAAATCACCAGAACAAAATTTGGCAAACCAATTTGTTCAAACACTGCCATTCTTTTAAGACTTCGTCACCATAAACAGCATATAACTTTTTATGAGCATGCGATGCGGTTTTCCCTTGCGGAAATAAAAATGCAAAATATGACGAAAATGTTCCTTTTGATTTTCCAAAAACCTAAAAATTCCACTGAAACCATCTGTGAGTGAAATCCGCAATTACTTAGTTGCCAACTCAATAGTTTTAGGGGAATAGATGGAGTTAGTAAGCTGCCTGTGGTATTACAATCACCCAAAATCTGATTGAGTCTTATGAAGGACTACATTACTGCTTGAGTAAACCTAGTTTTTCTTCAGACACTCTTTGAGATTTGGCTCTGGCATGAATTGGTTTTACGGCATACTACTATTAAAACTTGGACAAAAATATGCCTATTTAGTTTTTCATAACATCTTAGTTGAACACTTTTTGCCCAGAGCGGATTGCTGTACCGTATTGGGAAATCTTTTTTGATACTTCCCCTTCCCAGTGGGTGTTTAAGGCAAAACGAATGATAATCAGTCCTAAAGACACACTCAGCTATGTCAAGCAGAAATAAACTAAAAATCATATATATTTTCTTCTACAGCTGGCTCTTGGGCAAACAACTGGACGATGAAGCTGAGGGCTTATGGCGAATTTATGATGGCATCTACGACTTCACGGATTTCATAAACAAACATCCAGGTGGCCAGTTTTGGCTAATCGAATCGAAGGTAAGTGAGAGAGATAAAAAGAAAGGAAGTGAGAAAGAGAGAGAGAAAGGGAGTGGCAAAGAGAGAGAGAGAGTGCGAGAGAGGATGAGAGCGTAATGTAAAGTACTGAAGAGGGATTTTTATTAACTTACTCCGAAACATTTTCACACAGGGCACCGATATCACCGAAGCATTTGAGGCACATCACATCGCCGCAGGACCACATAAAATGCTCGACAAATACAAAGTTCGTGATGCTAAAAACCCGCGCATTTACACGCTCACCATGCACGAAGATGGCTTCTATAAGACGTTGCGTGGACGAGTGCGCGAGAAGCTGAAAACTATTGATAAAACACCGAAAGCGAAGAGTGATGTAAGTAGCCTATGGGGAGAGAAAGAGGCGGCATATTTCAATTTACATAAATATATTTTTTATTGTTTATTTTGCAGCTCATTCACACCTCTTTGTTGGTGTCCATCTTTATTTTCGCCATTCTTAGCGCCCGTTTAAAGAGTTTGCTCTTCCTTGCGCTAGCTGGCACCGCACTCTGCTGGACCACCATTGTGGCGCATAACTACTTTCACAGGCGTGACAATTGGCGTATGTACACCTTCAATCTGAGTATGTTCAACTTCTGCTCATGGCGTATATCACATGCGCTGTCGCATCACATATATCCGAATTCGTTTCTCGACTTGGAGTTGTCCATGTTTGAGCCGTTCGTTTGTTGGGTACCCAATCCGTATCTGAAGAGCAAACTCATGCGTTATCTCTCAATAGCCACAGAGCCAATAACTTACTGTATTGCTTTTCCGCTGCAGTTGACGACGAGGTAAGTTTTGGAATTCTTTTCATATTTGAAATTTCATATTCATATTTCTATTTCAGAATCATTTACTCGCTGCGTCAAAACAATATCTTGTACTGGCACGACATTCTGCCACTCAGCATACCGCTTGCCATTTTCCTCCTCTCTGATCTTTCGCTACTTTTATCACTGCGCCAATGGCTATTCATCACTATGATTGCAAGTTTTGCCTTCTGTGTGATTGGCTTGAATGCTGCGCATCATGATCCAGAGATCTATCATGAAGGCGATGCTAATCGAGAGGATCGTGATTGGGGACTCTTCCAAGTGGATACGATTATTGATCGTGGCGATTTGAAACATTCACAGTTCTTGGTGCTAACTCATTTCGGCGATCATATTTTGCATCATTTGTTCCCCACTCTGGATCACGGCATCCTGCCCCAACTCTACCCGATACTCTATGAGACTTTGGAAGAATTTAAGGGAAAACTGCGTGAATGCAATCATTTGGAACACATACTGGGCCAGCATAAGCAATTGTTGCGCACCAAACCGAATACGAAACCACCAGGTTCTCATAATTAAAAAAAAAAATCGTAGAAAGTTTAGA
Source organism: Anastrepha ludens (assembly GCF_028408465.1). Classification (NCBI taxonomy): domain Eukaryota; kingdom Metazoa; phylum Arthropoda; class Insecta; order Diptera; family Tephritidae; genus Anastrepha; species Anastrepha ludens. The sequence continues at coordinate 111,174,255 of NC_071501.1, read as the reverse complement.
AGGACTCAGAGTGAACTATTCTGTGTATATAAATAACCTTTTGATTGTTTTAAAATATTTAATAAGTTTCGCACTATTTTTTTATTATTTCTAAAAGAATCCAGTTCTCGTTTATAATGAATGCTGATTTCTGCATTTAAGTTAAAGTTTGTAATTTTATCGATAGTGAAAATAAATAATTATTTAGAAAATAATGATTTTTGTGGGTTTGAAGTGGCTCTAGTAGTAAGTGTAGGTGGTTAGGTTGAGTTTCACCTCCAATTTGATATGTGGGTCGTGCTACTTACCCATACAGTTTGATGCCGATTCCAAACGTTAAACCTTTTTTTGTAAGAAAAGTTTATCCTTGGTACACATTCTCTTCTATGGGGTTACTGTTTGATGGTATACATTGTGAAATATAGCATTCAAGAGTAAACTGAAAAGGACACAAAGGGCAGCATCTTTGCTTATCACTGAAGCTCTTATCTGGCAATGCTCTGACTCTTGAGACTATATTGGATCTTCGCCACATAGATATCTAAAGTGAGTTCCAAAACAATCAGACAAAATGATGTCAAAATGCAAAGAACGGTAACATACATAGTAAATAAGGCAATGAAATGGAACCCACTCCCGCTAGGGATTCAAGGAAACAATAATGATGTTGATGATCACAGAAATGTGTCAAAGGGATACCTTTTAGGCCAGTGCGAGTAGTTATCTGCACTGATGGCTCAAGTCTTAATGAAAGGAGCGCCTGTGGCAATCACTCAGAAATGCTGCTGTTGAACCTAAGCCCTCGAGTATTTGATTACTGCACTGCAGAGTCGGCTTAAAACTGTCCCTCCATTTCCAGGAGGAGGAGTTCGGCCAAACATCGAACGGAAGTGTACGATCCAATTATTTATTTATTTTATAGTCTATTATTGCGACAAACTCAGTTAATCTCGGTGAGAACTGACTACATCGTCCCAACGGTAACTTTCAATAGGAATTTTGCCACTCTCTTTCCAACTAAGGAAGATTGGAATAAGGGATTCTCTCTAAACAACTTCGACACTACAGTCTATACGGATGGAAGTAAAATGGGCTGCGGTGTTGGAGCTGGTATATATTCTCACAGACTTAAAATTGAGAAATCTGTGCGTCTCCTTAATACCAGCAGTGTCTTCCAGGCGGAAGTACTGGCAATTGGGGAAGCCTGTAAGCACTAATCGCAGATTTCTCTTTTAAGGGTAATATCGCTATTCTCTCGGGTAGCCAAGCTGCAATCCAGGCACTGGGTTCGGCCACAACAACCTCCAAAGTGGTGGAACAAAGTAGGAATAGCCTCACCATCTTGAGTGAAAACCATAAAGTTACCTTAATCTGGGTCCCGGGACATCGGAACATTGAAGGTAACGAAAAAGCAGATGAACTGGCAAGAGGGGGATCTGCCATGATTAACGCTCTTGCAGAATCGGTACTCACACCATTAGGGACAGTCAAGAGCACAATTTCCCTAAAATACCTCCGAATCGCAGACTGCAGGTGGAAAGTCCAGACGAAATGCAAAATTAGCAGAACGTTATGGCCCACCTACAACCTCAAGTAATCGTCGGCATTAATAAGAATGAAACGACGGGATGCCTGGAGACTAACGACAGTCATAACTGGCTTTTGGTCTATCGGAGAACAAGCAGCAAAAATGGGTATCCCTCACAATACATACTGTCACAGTTGTAAACAACCGGAGAAAAAGGAGACAATCTTCCATTTCCTCTGTGAATGCCCTGCCCTATGGAAGGACCGACTGTTAACCTTGGGCCAACCGCTGTTCGAGAATCTCGAACAACTATCTGGCTTAGACGTTGACAACCTAATAAGATTCCTTAACCGCACAGACTGGATATAGTTATGCTGTAAATAACCGTTAAACAAGTTGGTAACGAGGATGTGGCAACAAAATGGTGCGGAAGCGCTAGTTGGATTCTGGAAGAATCACCACTTTAACCAACCAACCATCAGTTCAGAACACACATAAAATCTAAAAAGTTTTCTCTAGTAGTCAAAAAAATGCCTTTTCTGCAAATATTAACTAGTTTCAAATCAGTTCCAAACTGCACGCTAACATCGCCACTTTTTTTGTCACAGTGGTAAAAAACAGTTCGGCATTTATATACATATATACGTAGAATTCTCTAATTGTATCTTGCTGCACGTCAGTACTCCTAGATTTCGCTACAGTGTACTGCAGTGGTTGAAAATGGTATCCGCCTATTCGCTTTCGATCAACTTTTATGTTTAATTCTTAGGCTACACACCCTACAACCCCTCCTCCTCAAGCTCCACAAAGCAGTGAGAACACAACTTTTTGTTTTTGATTTTTTTTATTGATTTACATTTATTTTGTTCCTTTTTTGTATACTTTTATCTTTAAATTTAATATTACTTTCAGATTAATTAAAAAAGTAACAGTAAACATAAGCTCTGCCATAATGAGAGTGTCTGTCTATGTGTATGGTTGCTCCTCGGCTGCGTTGGCTCTCCATTTTATTCTCCATACTCCTTCTCGTGTGTGCTTGTGTTCGTGTGCTTAAAAAACTACATACAATTTAAACGGCTATTTCAATCAACTCTCACTCGTTTACTATATACTACAGATGGATTGTTCGTAGAAATTCTTTTATGCCTTTGCGACATTAGTACTTTTCTTTGTTTTTGGTTTTTTTTTTGTTTTGGTTAATTTTTACAAATTGCATGTGGTTTTTCCTCAACACTTTATTCTTGTTAATTTAAAGTCATTATTTGTATAAAAGCAAAAATTAAATACAATATAGGCTAGACTGACTTTCGTACACCGTTTCGAAAAACAAGACGCAGTACATTTCCGATTTCTCGCTTTTAACATACATACATAACTAACAACAACATCGTCATCGGTGTGAGCTTATGCTAGTGTTTGTTTTTTATGTGTTTATGTTTTTTTTTCTTTTACATTGGTTTGTTGTTTGTTTTTGGTTTTTTTATATTTAGTTTTAAGAGATTTTTTGCCTAAGTGCATATTTCTCCCGTCGTTCGAATTATACATGTGTTTTTTTTTATTTAAATTAGTTAAACAAAAAAAAGTATTGTAAATAGTTTAAATTAAATTAAACATAACAAATAATTATGAAATATTATTTTAAAATAATTTTTTAAAAACCAAGAATAGAAATGGCATTTAGAATTCGGTGTCTGGAGCAAGGTCGAATCTTGGTGGGAAAGCCAATCCGTCGAGTTGTGGCCGTACGGACATCGCTCGGGGCTGTAGAGTGCGTGAGAGAGGAAGAGGAAGAAAAGACATATTTAGTATACAATATTTTATGTAAAATGTAAAATAATACGTATAAATCGCACTTGTTACGTTAAAGCATAACAACTCAAAATCTGAACATTTTCAGTAGAGACGAAAAACTGTTTCCGTAAATATTAATAATATAGGTATTACAAGGAAAAAAATATGTAATTGCACGAAAATATCATTAAAAACAATATAACGGTTGTTTCATTCTTATTTGTTTAGTAGTTGCGCTAAAATAACAAATTTTTGAGTTGTTACTCTTTTCCTTTTCTTTTTGAGTTGTTACGCTTTAACGTAACAAGTGCGAAATGTAATCATGAAAATAATCTTAAGTGCCCTAAATGGTGGGTTGGCTGGTAAGTAGGAGGCTCAAACAAACTAGACAACACTATTGAGAATGCAAGGAGGGCATACAATTTTCTAGGATTATTTAGGGTGTACATATGTTTGTATGTATATATTGCAATACTTTTTAAATATAGGAAATGGTGCATCAGATAATAGAATAATTCTTGTAATAATCCAAAAATTGCATGACACCAATTTCCTTCGAGAATATGATGAAAGTGATTGTGAATAATAATTCTAGTGCATTATTTTTCTCATTTTCTTATTGTAGGTATATACTGATGACATCGTGCAGTGAGTGCAGCAGTGCAAACATGCTTGTGAGAGTTCAACAAACATCAGGTGGGCACAATGAGTGAGAGTACTGATTCCACTTTATATGTATGTGTATGTATGACAAAGGGGCATGACTGTGCCGTTTCTCCTATAGAGTACGGTTCATTGCTTGATTTCGTGTTTTGGTAGGAACAACTATGTAAAGCTCTCATATTGCATACTATTCACTTACAAATGTAATGAGAAGTAATTATTGGTCCAGCGCATTCTGGCGGCCACCCTTTGACGCTGTCGGCTACAGTTTACACATACATATATAATAAAAAAGTAGAGTTTTTAAGATTTTTTGTTGTTTTTTTAATATTTTTTCAGCTTTTTGTGATTTTTTGTTAAATAAGTATCGAGGTATCGATGTCTGATTCAACTACACTTTTCTATCATGTTTTGTGATGATGAAAAATAAATTGAATGTTGCATGGCGTATTGGTTTTTTGTTGTTTCTTTTTTTTATAAATTATTTTAAACTTTCTTTTAATGGCTGCTTATGAACTACAATTCTCTTTGCATTTGTTTCTCATGTGTTGTGGTCTGATGGCACCACCACTCTACTGTTGGACCATTTGGTTGTGCCGTATTTAATTCTAATCGAGCGCACATGAATCGAGGGGGAGAATAATAATAATAATAATAACAAAAATAAATCAATACATAAGTTCGCAAAATAAATATTTTTGTTTACAAAGCAAAAAATAAAAAGTATGTAAATAAATTTCGAAAAGAAAAAATGTCACTCCACTTACCGCTGGGCTGGCACCACGTCCAACTGAACCGGCACGTCCCTTGGCGCGGAATTTGCTGATAGCCTGTTCGGCCAAGTCAGCGCGTTCCTCAGCTTCCTCGAGTTCTTGTTGTGCCTTGCGGAATTTGGCCAAGTTGAGGGCAGCGATTTCTTCGGCTTCTTCGATTTGCCTCTTGTAGGTCTTGATCTTCTGTTGCAGTTTGTCGACTAAGTCTTGCATGCGTTCGTGGTTCTTGCGGTCTTCCTCAGACTGGAAGCTCAACTCCTTAATGCGACGTTCAGATTTGCGGAGATTCTTCTGGGCATCGGCATGTCTTCTCTGCTCACCATCCAATTCGTTCTCCAATTCGCGGACACGTTGTTCCAATTTTTGGATAGCCTTCTTGCCACCCTTCAGTGCGTTGGCCTCAGCCTCATCCAAACGGACTTGCAATTCCTTGATTTGTTGTTCCAAGGCCTTGCGGAGTTTCTCTTGGGTTTGTGCGTGATCTTGTTCGGCGCGGAGTTCATCGGCGAGACGGGCAGCATCAACCATAGCCTTCTTGGCCTTCTCTTCGGAGTTCTTGGCTTCGTTCAGCAGCTCATCCAAATCGGAGTGGAGTGTTTGCAGTTCGGATTCCAATTTCCTCTTGGCAGCAGAGATAGAAGCATTTTGGGCGGAGATTTCGTTGAGTTGTTCATGGGCATCGGCCAATTCCTGTTCGGCTTGGCGACGACCGCGATCAGCTTGTTCGAGCAGAGTGCGGGATTCCTCGAGTTCGTTCTGGAGGGCGTTGGCGCGACGCTCGGAGATACCCAATTGTTCGCGGGCATCGTCACGGGCTCTCTGTTCTTCTTCGAGGGCGGTCTGGATATCCTTAAGCTGTTGCTGGTAGCGTTTGATGTTCTTCTGGGCCTCGGCGTTAGCCTAAAATGTGCAATGGATATAAGTATACATTTAATTTTTAATTCTTTTTTGTTTGTACTGTACCTTGTTGGCATGATCCAGGGCAATTTCCAGCTCGTTGATATCGGCTTCCAACTTCTTCTTCATGCGCAGGGCCTCCGCCTTACCCTTGGCTTCGGCTTCGAGGGAGGCTTGCATGGAGTCGAGAGCGCGTTGGTGGTTCTTGCGGGTGTTTTCGAATTCCTCTTCTTTCTCTTGGATGCGGCGATCGATTTCTTGACGTACTTGTGACAATTCCAATTGTGCGCGCAATACCTTGTTCTCTTCCTGTTCCAGGGCAGCTTCGGCTTCCTCGAGGGCAGCTTGGAGTTCATCCTTTTCGGCTTCCAAGCGTTTGCGTGCCTTCTCGATTTCATGGATGTTGCGGCCACCTTCACCGATTTGGTCGAGCAGATCCTTAACTTCATCGGCAAGATTCTTATTTTCACGACGGACAGCCTCCAATTGTTCCTGGCCTTCTTCGTAGGCACCCTTGAGACGGAACAACTCGGTGGAGTAGTTGCGGCATTCCTTTTGTGAGGCATCCAATTCAGCAGCCAAATCATCAACCTTGAGTTTCCATTCGCCAATGATCTTGTCGAATGCCTTCTGTTTCTTCTCGGCAGCGTTGGCAATGGCGTTGGCACGGTCGACTTCCAATTGCAAGTCCTCGACTTCAGTAGCCAGACGTTGCTTGGTCTTTTCGAGGCCAATGCATTTCTGGTTGAGCGATTCGATGGTTTCCTCAGCCTCAGCCAAACGAGCTTGCAACTTCCTCTTGGCTTCTTCCAATTCCTCAGAGCGAGCAACACCATCAGATTCGTACTTGCTGCGCCATACTTGAGCTTCAGCGTTGGCCTTGCTGAGTTGACGTTGCAAATCAGCCTTGCCTTCGGCTTCCTCTTCTACCTGCTCGCGCAGATTGTCTAGGTCGTGTTCCAAGTTGCGGAACTTGCCCAAGAGGGTGGCACGTTCGCGTGATTCTTCGTCGGCCAAACGCTTGGTATCCTCCAATTGGGTTGTCAAGGAGATCTTGATCTTGGACAATTGCGACACCTGCGACTCGGCTTCCTCCAATTGACGCAACAGATCGGAGTTTTCGATCGACAGCTTCTTCTTGGAGGCATCGAAGTCGTTGAGGGTGCGGTTGGTCTCATCCAATTTGCCTTGCACTTCGTTCAAAGTGTGCTGCAATTGCTTGGCGATCTTTTCTTGGGCAGCCTGCGAGAATATAATTCGAATATTAGAATTTGTGTCAAGCCAGATTTGTATTGTTTTTCGAAAAGTGTAAGGCGATTTTGTGTGTTTTGTACAGTTAGTAGTGGCGCTTGAATATCTGTCTTACATTACAAAAGGAGAGTTAGAGTTTTAAGGCTTAGGTTTAAGGCATATCTACAAAACTAATTTTATACTGCTTTCAGCGATCGATGTTGCTTTAGAGACAAGATCGTATACACAGTCTGATTTCTTTCAAATTCACAATTTTTCGCGCACAACGGGGAAAGTACGGATGAAGTATCCTTACTTTCTCGTGTACGCTTGCTTTATGCACTCAAGTTGATTTAAGAACAATAATAAAGCAGATCTACAAATAAATATACAATTGACAACTTCAGCGTAATTACAGCAGCAATGCGTACAATAACAACTTTCAAAATAAATCTTTATATTTCTGTATACCTTCTCGTTGGAAAGGTGGTCAACACCGGCGCGGAGGTCATTCAATTGAGCGTAGTATTCATTCTTCTCCTTCTCAGCCCTAGATTGTGTGAATAATAGAGTAGATGTGGATAAGGTTAGAGTTGTGTTAAAATGTGTAAGGGGAATACAATTCAAGAGATACATTGCATATATAGAGAGAGAAAGAGAGAGAGAGAATTGCTTCCGTTGGAGAGCGTACGCGCGTTTCGCATGAAGAGACCTGTGGCAGACTGCCTTCAAAATGCCTAGCTTGTTGCAGGACTTGCTGTGAAGTGCCGCAGAAATTCTTGAAAAAGATGTTTTCATTTTCATTTTCATTTGAAATTGCATGCGAGTATTCTACATATTTATATGTGCCTGTAATATGTGTAATTGTTGTTGGAGGTATTTGTGGGGATAGTGCAGTCTTTAGAGACGTGGATGTTTTCTTTTTTTCGTTTTGTTTTTGTTTTGTGCTTTTACGACATATTACCTTATCGCGTGACAGTTGATCGCAGGCGGCGCGAGTTTGATTCAACTCATTATGGACGGTCTGGCGATCATGTTCGGCCCTGTATTGCATTACAAGAAATTGAAAATTATTAACGGCAATCAAGTTATTTCACAAACGAATACAACAATAACCACGACTTCCAACAACACATTTTTAGCCAACGCTCCACATCACATTCGATGCACATACGACGAAATGGCGCATATGTAAACGTCCCCTAGAAACAAGTATCTCGAAAATTTCATAAAATCACGCATACTTACTTAGCCTTCAACTTGTTGAGCTGATCAACTTGTTCGGCCATCTCAGCAACGGCATCGTTGTGCTTCTTGCGCAAGTTGGCCAAAGTGGATTCGTGCTGAATGTTGGCTTCCTCCAAGTCGCGACGCAATTTGCTGAGTTCGGCTTCACGTTTCTTGTTGAGTTCGATTTGAGCAGAGGTGGCACCACCGGCTTCCTCAAGACGCTCACCCAATTCCTCCAATTCGCGGGCCAAATCAGCGCGTTGCTTCTCAGCCTTGGCGCGTGCTTGACGTTCAGCCTCAACTTCCTCTTCCAATTCTTCGATGCGGGCTTGCAATTCCTTGATTTGACGTTGGTGTTTGCCAACACCGACCTGTTCGTCTTCCAATTTGGCGGTGATCGATGACAATTCTTTGTCCTTGCGTTGGATGGTCTGTTCCAATTCCTTCTTGTTGCGTTCCAAGTCGGAGACAGCTTCCTGGGTGAGTTTCAAATCACCCTCAACCTTGCGCTTGGCCTTTTCAACATCACCACGTAATTTCTTCTCGCGCTCCAATGAGTCCTCCAATTCATCGAGGGTCTGTTCGAGCTTAGCCTTAACCTTGTTCAAGTGATTGATCTTGTCCTCGGCAGCTTGGAGCTCCTCACCAGTCTTCTGGTTGGTCTCACCCTGCATCTTCTTCTCCTTGTTCAACTTGTTGATGAGTTCATCTTGGTGGGCGATCTCATCGTTCAAGTTGCGGATTTGGTGATCCTTGGTAGCCTTGTCTTGTTCGGCCTTCTGGACGTTCAATTCAAGATCTTCAATATCCTTCTTCAGGCCAGAGATTTCTTGGTCAGCCTTCTTCTTCTGTTGGAACAATTGGTTGCGGGCATCTTCCTCTTGACTCAGGCGATCTTGGATATCCTATTAAGCGCAAAAACGAACGAGCGTAAGAATGTAATTAAAATGTGAACACCCAACTGTAAATATGTATGCATGTGTGTATGATGTGTATGTATGTGTGCATATGCACTATGATTATGATTTGATTGGATACACTCAAATATCGCGCGATCGTTTAACGATCACTCGACTCTTAAGCTGCTATTTTTAGTGCCACGCACAAAAGCACTCTTTTGAATAGTTGTGTTGAATCAAAAATCGAAATTGCTTCTAAAAATAACGCACACGCCGTACGTGAAAGATTTAATAAGATTCTTCGTGTTTGTTTTTATTTTTTTTGTGTTTGCTGCCTGTTTGCTTGCTCGTTGTGTTGCAGCTGTGATCTATTGCGGCAAGTGCAAATCCACCACACAAATACCAGAGTAGTGATTAATTTGCAATGCCTGTGACTGTTGATGTTATTGATTTGCGATTTGCGATTTGCATTGGTTTATGATGCTCGCTGGCCGCACTTAATGAGCCGCTATTGCATGTGGACCGCAAAAATGCAAGAATTTGTGAATCGAGGATCGCCAAGTTTTGTACAATAGAATGGCAATCAACGATCGGTAGGAAGGTGGAATTTTTATGTTTGCATAGTTGATTTTAATTAAAATCGCTGTGAGCCATCGCATGTGTGTGTGTGAGAGTACGTATATAATACATACACGCGAATTAGCTCTGGCCAGGTAAGCGAATTTTACACTCGTAGAATGAGCCAAAAGTTAAACGAGGCGGAATAATGAGATTATTGCTAATTAGTGATACAAATAGAAGTTTTTCTGTTTTTTGTAGTTTGGAGGCACAAGCAGTGCTGGTTCTTTTCTGAGGTTTTCTAATAGTCATCCTTATATTGAATGCTATAGCCTACGAGTTTTTCGAAAAAATTGCTAACGTTTGGAGTAAAATGTTTTGGTGAACAATTTAGTGATGGGCGACTGTAAGGAGCCGTGTGAATTGAAAATAGATACTTCACGAATCTTTGTAATGATTATTTCTCCAAAATACCTGAGCCTTTTTTATGTTTTCCCAACGATTTGATTTTACTATGGCTTTAATGCAGTGGGATTTAGTGGCATAATTTTATAAATTTGAATAAAAAAATATATTTTGTTACATTTTATATATTTTATGTTTTTAATTTTTAATATTTTATGTATATTTTTTTGCATATTTCTTTAATTTATTTAATTTTTTATATATTTTTTTATATTTCTTCGAGGCTTGCATTAGAAAGTATCTTTAAATGTTCACCTCCTACTTTGCTCCTGTTTAAAGTTGCTCAGGTCGAGTTGCTTTTTTAATTTGTGGTATGGCATAAATACTGTTCCACAAATGAAGAATTCATCTCCAAACAAATGGACGAGCTCAAAATTTCAATTAAAATTCCTGAGTGATGAGCGAGCGCTCACAGGATTTTCCCGTTTACTTGAGTGACATAAAAGTCAGTGATGATAAAATTCAGCCAAATCCTTAAAAGATCAACGAACACTTTGCAAAAATCGTACGTGCTTCGCATTTTTTTCGATTTAACTTTTCACATGTGAATAATAAAATTAAATTTAAAGCATAAATTTGGTTATGGGACTTTTTTAAGCACACACACCTTCTATATTTTTCCAATGGATTTTCTTATACAGTTCGAAATTTGACCAAATATCCTTTGAAATCACAAATTTGCTGCGTGCCTAACGCTTCGACGATAACATTTGTGATTTTTATGGGTTTTCTGATTTTTCTGATTTTTATGGTTTTATGGTTTTATGATTTGCATGATTTTTATATTTTATTTGATTTTTATGGTTTTCATGATTTTCATGATTTTTATGATTTTATTGTTTTTTGCCTAAAAATTTCTACTTACGCGCAATTGGTTCTCGAGGTCGTTCTTCTGGGCAGTCAACTTAGCGTTCCTCTCCTGGAAGTCTTGCAATTGACCCTTCTCGCCGGACAGCGAGTCCAAAAGGGCAGTCTTTTCAGCCAACAACTTGGCGTTGAGCGCTTCCAATTCCTTGCGTACCTTCACTTCAGCGGCATGCAATTCCTCAGCCTTCTTGGCCTTCTCCTCTAGACGCTGTAATTCGTTAGAATCAAAAGGAACAGATGGGGTTTTAATATCGGTGGAAAAACTATTCGGGTTGTCTTGTGGTGCAGCGGCAGCGGACGAAGTGTTGATGCTGGTGTTGGTGTCTACCTCGTCGTTCGGTGCAGGCGGGGCGGTAGTTTCAGGTGTGGCAACTGCTGTGTCATTTTCGATGGTTGCAGCTTCTGCTGGTGCGGACTCAGATACTGGTGGCGCTGATTGCTCAGCAGCATCCGTGGCAGTGGCGGTGGCAGGAGCAGCGGCCTTTTTCGATTTCTTTACCTTTTTTTCATCTGCCATATTAGATGTGGCTTGGCACTTAAATTGGGGTTTTCTACTATGTGGCTAAACTATTTTATGCTGCAAGGATATTTGCTAGGCTACGTTTAGCGTTGGTGGTGTAAAAAGTTACAAGATGACGCTGATTTAGTAGCAAATATTTTTGAGCGAAATGCTTATTCGCAAACGCGTGCGTTTAGCTTTTAATCAGCTTTCACCTTTGCTGGCTTAAATGAGCTTTCACTGGCGTTTGCGCTTTCGTTTGTCTCAAAAGAGTCGTTTAATGACAATTGATTTTGTTTTTTATTGCAAAATAATTTTTTTATTTTTTAAATTAATTCGTATTTAAATACTGTTGGTTGTTGTTTTTTTCCTTATATCTTAACTGTTTGCCATAAATTCCAAAAACGCTTTGGATTCGATTTGATTTCGTTGCGGTCAGCGAGTGAACTGAACTGCGCGACGACGCGTTTAGACAACTAGGTCCGACTAGCTACTGGTCAACAGCTGGAATGATGATGAGTGCAGCCGCAATGAGCAATTCGGTGCAGCTCAAAGAAGAAATTATTTCAATTCAATTTCAATTTCAACCATCTACAAGAATGTATACGTGTATGAGTAATGATTGCCCTGTTTATATGAGCGTATCAGCGTATGCGTGTGTGGGGTAAATAAATTTAGCAACGCCCCGAATATGATCGAATCGAAGATTCTGCGAACGATGTATTCAACGCATTAATAAATCTCATATTTATGCGCCTCGCCGAAAAATATAACAAGCACCTACCGGCAAGGGTGGTAGTCATACATTTTTTTCCGTAACCAACAACGAACGAAAGAGGCTGCGCGGAGACCCATTCTTGTATGGCGATCAATGATATGGCACAGGTGTTGTGCCACAAATTCCGCGAGCCGGGCATATTTAGCATTTTGGGAAGTATTTAGGTGTGTGGCCATGGCTGTTGTTGTTATTGCAGCCTAATACTGCTGAGGTGGCTAGTTGTTGGCGGCGTGAGTAAGATGGCTAAACTCCGCAGTCGGCTGCGCATCCGCTCGCTTGCTCATGCCAATATGAGTAGGACAAATTATTTTGATGGGGTTTCAATTAGAAATATTAATAAGTATTCGTAGGTAGAAGAAGGAAAATTCAATGGCTAGCGATTTTTATTTTCATACATATGTATATGAAAAATGTATAAGTATTCATATTTCATTATTCATTCAGACGACGGCGACGAGTTGAGTGTTGTCGGCGCTACAGCTGCCTCAGCTGTTGATTGAGTTGCGCGCTTAGGTGGCATGTCATTTACATGCCGCTAAGTATATTCACACATACTTGTGCACATATATATACATATATATTTCTTGGTATACATGTATAAGTGCATATTTGTGTATGCAGCAATTTTTTACGATGAGCCATGACAGCCGGATTGGAACGGAGCAACTACTTCAAGCAGCAACGAGCAGCAGCGCCAATTGCAAACACTCAGGGGCATAGACATACATTCATATGCATGAGTAGTTGTAGGTAGAGGACATCAAATTGATACATATGCACACCTATGTAGATATTTGTATCGCTATTTGTTAACACCACTCAACTATTACTCAATTTTTTTTCGATTTTTGCAGCTGCCAACAAAGCGCAGGGGAGGAAAATAAATTGAGGAGAAAATAATTGATACTATAAAATGGCTTCACGTCAAACGAGCAAAGTCATATCAAAGAGCCAGTGAAAAATACGAATAAAAAAAAAAATGCCGTTATAAAGTGGTTTTGTGCAAAAATTTGCAGTTGTTTAAAATGTATTCAATGTGCTGGACATATGTGCCAATGAATTGATTGACTTCGACATTTGGCTCCACTGTTGTATGCAGAGCCTACTCCATTTCGCATTTGCAGAGCTTTTAGAGGTGGAGCAAAAATTGTTCACCAAAGGAATTTGAAAAACAAACGGATGTATTTGTATATAGTTATTTATGGACATTTCAATTGGCGAAAGCGGTATGCGGGGGTGTGCATAGTTTTGATCAGCACAAAAGAATTATAAGCAGACAATTATTCATAGCTATTCAGCGAGCATGGACACTAAATTCTTGAGGCATATTAGTAGTAGGTATAGCAGAGTGTGGCGCATGTATGTATGAATGTACATATTTGCAGTTTTCACATATTTCTACTGAAGAGGAGAAAGGTTCTTTAAGAGCAAAAAGATTCGGCCTCGCTAAAAAATGTTAACAAAAATATTAAAAATTCGAAATGTAGAGAAAATTAAGGAAACATTTTTTTAATCATGAATAGGGCACTTTCTTAATTTTATTAGAAAAAATTGTTAAATGATAAAAAATTATCAACATAAACGAAAGGCTAAAAGATGCCATCAAGAATATTGAAAATAAAAAATATGGAGAAAATTAACGAAAATGGTTTTTATTTGAAGAAAAAAGTATTTTATTCATAAAAAGAGTACTTTTTGTAATTTCTTTGGGAAAAAATTAAAAAAAAATTGTAATATTGTAAAAGAATTATTGACAGAAATATGAACTAATAAAAGTATTGAAAATTAAAAATGGGAAGAAAATTAAGGGGAAAAGTTTGATTTATGAATAGCGCACTTTTTAATTTCCTTAGAGGAAAAAATTAGAAAAAAAATTTCTAGAAAAAAATTGTTAACAAAAAGCTAATAAGCTTATTGAAAATAAAAACTGTAAAGAAAATTAAAAATGAGGGAAAATTTAAGGAAAATTGTTTTATTTATGAATAGGGCTCTTTTTTCTAATTTTATTAGAGAATAAAAATTAAAAAAAAACACAATTATAAAAAAGTAATGAATATTTTGAAAATAAAAAATGTGGCGAAAATTAAAGCAAACTATTTTATATGGGAATAGGGACCGAAAAATGTTTATAAAATAAAAAAAAAACATTTATAATTATATATACTTGAATAGGGTACATTCCACAATTTTTAGAAAACACTAAACAAAATTTATACAAAAAATATTAACAATTAAGGAAAATGTATTTTATTCATGAGTGGGTACTTTTTGTATTATAATTAAAATTTTTTTTTTAATTTTATAAAAAAATATTTAGGAAAATTTAAAAGGAAATTTATACTTTGCTTAATTAAAATTTCTGACGAAATTTGCTGGTAAAAATGTATTACATTTTAGTTTCTGAAGAAAATAAATTCAATTTCTTTGAAGAATATGAACGCAAGTTTTGAATGAAATTAAAAAAAATTATCAATAATTTCTTTGAAGCATAAAAACCCAAGCTTAGAATGAAATTAAAAAAAATAATTATTATAATTTTTTTCAAGAGTAATGCAAAAATTTTGAATTAAATTAAAAATAATAATATTATTGTATAATAATATCTTTGAAGACTAAATACAAAAGTTTTGAACTAAATTTAAAAAAATTATTATTAAAATTTGTATATTGACTTTTTAGGTGGGATACATTTTATGCAAGTTTTCCTAAATAAAATCAAAGTAAGACTAATTTGACTTCTTTCAAAAATAGGAAAAAATTTAGTGAAACAAAAAACCGTAGTGAAAATCCAAAATAGATATATTTTGTTTTTCTGCGATAGATAAAAGTTTTCACCCGCTTTAGGTAAGAAACAGCTTGCGGAAGTTTTTTCTTAAAAACCTATTAAATTATCAAAAGTTCATCTGTCAAAAAATCACTTTTTCAGTGAAAAAGTATATGTATGTATGTATGTATGTATGTACACATGAAGCATTTTCTTTTCCAGCTCATACACACAAATGTGATCACTTTCAGCTGTGTAAGCAGTTGGGCAAGCAAATTGCTTCGCTTATACTTAATTTGAAAATCAAATTTTTTACGACTCGCATGTGCAAGTGTTTTAGCTTCCAGGAAAGAAAAATCACGCACAAATATTTCTGTTAAGTAAACAATTATCACAAGTGAATTTTCTATCTCTTGCACACGCATATGCACAGCTGTGTGAGTCATCGCCCAGATAAGAGTTTGCGCATTTCTTAAATGGTCATAAATAGCGCGTAGCGCCAAGAGTTAAAAAAAAGAACGATTTACAAAGCCAAAATCTGCTTGTTGGCATAAGTGATATTTGCTACATCCTTTGTAGATTTGTATTTTTAGTTTCACTTGTACGCACCTCAATCGAAATTATGCAATTAATTCAATAATCAAATCCATTTCATTTGATACGCTCATATGCCGTTACAGCTCATCGATTAGCTGATCGTTAAAGTGTTGCTGCATATGCGACACACACACAGACACAAACACACGTCTTCTTGCTAATTTGCATGTTTGGCACATTAAGAGCCAAAAGCCGAAAGCCAAGATGAGCAGAATGTCATTGCAAGTACGACAATGATCAGCGTTCGTGTGCGCACGGGGGCGTATGATTAACGTCAATCAGTTTGAAAATCATATTCGCACACAGCATCAACAACCGCTAATATTCAATCATTCACGTTAAGCGCTTCGTGACAATTTGCCTGCATGTTGTTTTTGCTGCATCTATTTATTTGATGTTCGATAGATAATCTTATGTGGCAGCAGAAAAATTGCAATAATTGCAATATTGAAAAATTGAACGCCATTGGCTTCCACCTGCACATGCACACACATACATATGTGTGTATGCACGTACAAGTATGCGCTAATTAAGTGAACACACTTGCCAACATTGTCAGAAATGTGAGCCAAAAGGCCAAACAAGCAATGTGCAAAAGAATTAAATTAAAAGAAAAAATGATTATGTATTTTGTTGTTGTTTTTTTGCTTTCTGAAAAGGAAGTTGTCAAGTCAAGTGTGTACGCGTTCAAGTGCTATATTTAAATATTGGCGTATTATTTTAGATTTTTTTTTTTCAATTTGCGCTTTTTTCATTGCACTCGAATGCATAGGGCGCTACCAACGAAGAAGTGATGTATTCGAGCAGGTGCAATGACAGCAGCGTGAAATATTTTTTTATTCCTATTTTGAGCTTCACAGCAAACTGAATTTTGTGGCAAAGTAGATTAGCGAATTTTTCAACATTTCAGCAGGCAATGTTGTGCAGTGTACATCTAATTATATGTACACTCGTAGTATACACATACACATACATACGCATGTGTTCCTTACAACTACCTCAGCTTGCACCATCGTTCACAGTTGAATTCAACACCAACACGCGCATGGTTCGCCAGCCTCAACCGCTTCGCCACCGCAAGTGACTGAAAGGAAATAAAAATTCCATTTTTTTCTTTTTTCCTGCAATACTTACAGCAATCTCATCCTCAACGCGTGAAACGTTGAGCAAAGGCTTGATCTTCTGCCACAATTTGTACCATGGCCAGGTGCGGAGTTGCAAGTATTTGCGCAAGTTGCGTTGCACAACTTTGAGGGCAATACGTTGTTCTTGCAATTTCTTGAAGTTCCTACGGGCCAAGTAACCACGAGCCCAACCTTGCATCCAGGACATGATCTTGCCGAGACGCTCATCACGGAACTCTTCCATCTGACCCAGGACACCAGCGCGGAAGAACACCTATTGTTTTTGCAAAGTTGTTTTTTTTTTTTGGGGAGGGGGTGGGGTAGGAATTTTGAGTGCGCGGAGAGAAGAGAATTGAAAGAAAATAATGGTTAATACAAAACTTGCCACTTGCTGTGGTATGCCACATTTAGAGCGGATGACCTAGAGTGAGCTGAGTGAGTGGCGACGGGCGTTTGGGGGTATTTTTAAAAGTTATTTTTGCGGCGTAGAATTACAAAAATTATTTAATGCATGTTGAATTAATGTATTTAAAACAATTTAAGAGATATTTTAATTTTTTAGCAAAGTTTTTATATGCGTTTAAGCAAATATTTAGTAATTCTTTAGGAAAATATTAAAAAAAAAGAAATTTTAATTATTTTAAAATTTTTACTTTAGATACTTTTAATTTTAGGAAAAATATTAATAATAATAAATTTTAGTTATATTCAACTTTTTACCTTCATTTTTAGGAAAATTTAAAATTTTTTCTTTATAAAAACAATTTTTTAAATACAATTTTTATTTGCGTTTAAGCATAAATTTGACCCTATTGCTTGCGCATATTTAATAAATTCTCTAGCAAAATATATAAAAAAATAAATATTTGTAAGGCACTATTTTCAGCCTCATCTCACCATTTTCTTTCAGCTCACCATCAGTCTACTATTTTTAAAAAGCGTTTCAACATAAAATACGTTCATATTTTACAAACATATAAATGAATTTTTAAAATGAATATATTTATAGCTCGGATATTAGTTGAGAATGAAAGTAACTGCATACAAAACACGGGAATGAAACGAAGAAAAATCGAGTGATTTTTAAAGCATTTTTTCATGGAGAAAAATTATGATTAATATGCGAATATATATCGATGAACATACATATATAAGTATATTAAAAAATGAAAGAAAAATGTAAGTGAACACGTGAATATGTGAGTGTGAATATATTGAGGTGAAAATATGATCTTAGTTGAATTCGTCGTGGATGCTGCTGGACGTGGTGATGACGAAGTGATGTTAAATGGTTAATGTTAAATGGAAAATGTTAAGTTTGATTTTGAGACATTTATGTTAATAGTTTATTTTTCTATGGCCAATTTAGTAAGTAAAGTACTGACAAATTTCACATATTATTTTTATAATTAATGTTTTTTTTTGTTCACCAAACAGTTTCACAAAATTGATTAGTGCTTAGATATTTCGCTTTTTTGGACAGTTGTTTTGACAAATTTGTACATTTGAACAAGACACGTTTTGCTTGGAAGTTTTATTAATCTTTGTTTGCGATTGCTTTAGTTTTTATTTTCTGTTTTGAAGTTTTGAATAAGGTACCTTGGAGTGACCCAATCGAAATTGGTCTTCTGGCAAATCAATATAATTAATAATAATCTCTGTGGCCCTCTTATCTTTCGGAATACCGACCAAAAGTTTCGGGCACATGATCTTGTAGCTATATGATACGAATTTATTTGTATATGTGGGTGTGTGTGTGAACGTGCAATTTTGGTGTGCGGTAGATAAATGTTGCGATGGTTGTTTGGTTCGGTGGCGGTGGGATATTGTTGTTTTTTGGTTGATGATTTTGGTGTATGAGTAAATAACGGAGTTTAGAGAAAAATATTTAAATTTAATAACTGTTTTGATGGCCAAAATGTTATTTCTATTTATTAACTTATGTGCTAAGAGCTAAATAAGTTAAAGAGCTAAATAATTTTATTTGACCAAAAAAAAAAAAATTATAAAAAAAATTTAAATTTTATTTAAAAAAGCTAAAAGTTTTTGAAAGAATAAAAATGTGGAGCACACGTGCTGCAGTTAAAAATTATTATCTGCATATGATTTTTTTAAATAAAATTTTTCTAAACTAAAATTAATTAAACTAAATTAATTTCTAAAAACCTGTGTTGAATTGTAAATTATTTTACAAATTGTACGTTTATTCGGCCGTATGTTTTAGAAAAAAAGGTTTGAAAAAATATGATTTAAGGTTTGGAAAAATATGTTTTCAACATTTGACCAAAAAATTTACATATTCTTGCAATTAATTTTAACAATTTATTAAACTATGCTAAAAAACTGCCTATCATTATTGGAAAAAATTTAAAAAAAATCGGCTTATCGAAATTATAATTATTAAAAAATGAACAAAACTAACTGAAATCCCTGTAGTAAAATATATATACATATGTACATATAACATATAATATATTTGTTATGACATGAATTCACCTCCAGCAGTGCTTTCATGAGCTGCAAAATGTTTTGTGGGAAATGAGTTGTTTGTAATGACTTTGAAACTCACATTGTAAATGGCTAAATGGGTAAATGGGTTCTCTTACTTATATATACGAGTATGCACGTATGTATTGGTATGCATATGAACCTATGTAAACGATTTATGAGACGAGCTTTGAATAATTTTTCTCATGCTATACAACGCGTATCAAAGAACTTAAAACAAAGGGCATGCTTGATTGTGGCTCATAATAATGTGGAACTAATAATAATACCGTTGGAAATAATAACAATGCTAATGAGATCTACGAACATGCTGCACATGGGTAGGTATGTATATAATCTTTCTATGAGTGGTGGATATACTGGATGGGTATGCAGCGGCATGCTTCATTCGCAGGGTGTATGTGCGAGAACTTTCAAAAGTGTCTCTTAGGTATGTGTAGGTGCATGTCAAAATATTTATGTAGGTATGCATGAGGAACTCCCAGCTTTGGAGTCCATTTGCATTTTGCGGATTCGTGTGGGTTGTGTGTGGGTGATGTGGGTAAATTTAAGCTACTGCATGTAAAAGGGCGTATATAGGTGTATGTGTATGTGTGGATATATGTAGGTGTTTTGGATGTGTACTAGAGGAGACTACAACAATAATATTAATGTATACTTAAGCGGTTTTTGTGTGGCATTTTGAATTAGTTTCTTTTGGAATTTTTTTTATAGTGAAAACGAATTGGATCCGTGCCTTAGTGTTACCCAGACGGTACTGATCTTCATCCAATTCAGTGGATTCGATCAAAATCTTAGTGGCTTTTTTGGGATCTTCAACGCCTTTGATTCCTCTTGGGTTAAGAATTTGGTAGCTGTTGGTGTAGTGAAGGTTGCACATAGTTTTTTTTTATTTTTAATTTTTTGGTGTTTTGATATGATAAAATAAAAAATGTGTATATGTTTAGAAAATGTTTTAGTAAAAATGTATAAACTTAATACATAAAAACTACATACATACGTACAATAAAAAATGTAGATATAATAATTAAAAAGGATGTGAAAAGGATACAAAAAAACAGATTCAAAAACTTTGATTACATAAAAATTGCATTCAAAGGCTAGGGAACTCATTCAGCATACAGTGGACGGAAAAAAATGTATAGGGTAGCGTGACACGCAAATGTAATGCAATCTTTTTTTGTGCACATATATGTATGTATGTATGCAGATACATGCGAAATCTTGATATTATGTACTCGATGAGCGGAGAAAATCACTCGCAATTTCAAAACCACGAGCTCATTTCACATTCCTTGGGATCGTTTGCGATTTGCTTGCGATGAGTGAGGGTTCGAATGTGTGTGTGTGTGTAAGTTACCAGCGCCGTTCATAGACGTTTTCTAGGCCCACAATACACAATCGAAAACATTGGTATGGTATGTTTTACTGAATGCAATACATGCTTTTGGTTGTTGTGAAAAATTGGGTATACATTGCATTCGCAAACCAGTCACAAAAACGAAAACAAAAACACGATTAGCAACATTTTTATTTGCGTAGTTGCAAACTATGCATGTAGTGAAAAGAAACAAAGTTTTTTGTTGTTGCTTTGTAATGTTATCGAAAAAAAAAAACGAGTCCATGCCTTTGTGTGACCAAGACGATATAAATCTGGATCAAGTTCTGTGGATTCTATAAGAATTTTAGAACATTTTTTCGGATCGTCCATACCGCTAATGTCCTTTGGATTCAATATTTGATAGCTGCGTGTGGGAAAATGTGTTGAGAATAAGACAAATACTCGTAATTGTTGCATAGTTTTGAAAGTTTAAACATTTTGAAATTGTATTGTATTCGAGTGTTGTGTGACATGGTGGATAGTGAAGAGTGAGAGAAAAATGAGAGATTGAGTGTTGGTGGTGTGTTGCTTTGTCATTCGTTTCAATTGCATACGTGTGCGTGTGCGTGTGCGTGTTTCTGCATATTCAATGATTCTATGAAGTGTAGACTTAAGATCAAATAGTGACAAGTGAGCAAAAAATAAGTGAGAGAGTAGAGGTGGAGTGTTGCTATGGTGGAGTGTGGCGTTCGTGGTGTGTTGCTTATTTGGAGGTGAGTTGCTTATTTGGTGGTGTGTTGCTTTATAATTCGCTTCATTTTCATATGTGTGCGTATTTTTTGTATATTGAATGATTCTATGGAGTGTAGTCTAAGGACTAAATAGTGACAAGTGAGCAAAAAATAAGTGAAAGAGTATAGGTGGAGTGTTGCTATGGTGGAGTGTTGCTTTGTAATTCTGTAGACTTGAGGTCAGTATGCGTGTTTCTGTATATTGAGTGTTGCTACGATATGTATTCTTAGAACTAGAAAAAGCGTTTACCGAAGTATATAAATTTTCATTCAATTTTGTACTGCAACTCATGCCAATTCAAAAACAATTCAGAACCAATTATAAAAAAAAATAAAAAATAGAAAATCTTTATTGCGCGAATCATAAATGCAGAGATGTTGAATCTCCAGTCGTGTTATTTACTTATCGAAGCATTCTAAGCTATACGAATTTTTGGAA
This sequence comes from Anastrepha ludens, assembly GCF_028408465.1. Classification (NCBI taxonomy): domain Eukaryota; kingdom Metazoa; phylum Arthropoda; class Insecta; order Diptera; family Tephritidae; genus Anastrepha; species Anastrepha ludens. Next base: position 111,152,554 of record NC_071501.1, on the reverse strand, counting down.
TTTTGCTTTCTTTCGTGCCTTTGTGTGGCCTAGACGGTAAAGATCTGGATCCAATTCAGTGCTCTCAATAAGAACCTTTGAGGCTTTCTTGTCATCACTCAAGTCTTTAATGCCTTTGGGATTAAGGATCTGATACCTGCGAATGTAGTAGTGTTGTGTGTGGAGATATTTCGTTAAATTTGGTAAAATTTGTTTCATATATTCTTGAATTAATTTTCGTGTGGCGTGTTGGTGGCGGTGTAGAGTTTCTTATGCTAAATCATTAGAATTTATATATCTGCGATGTACACTACGAACACTTAATTTGTATTTTTGTGTGTTGAACTAAAGATGTATAAGTACATAAATTCTAAGCATGCGTAGATATAAAATATATTTCCAATACAAATCTATTGGGTATCACAAAAATCAAAGTAACAAGATAAATAGTTCTCAAACATACAACAAATTCTGTTAAAATCAGTCATGAAGGTTTATGAAAATTTATTTCATTTAAGGTTGGGGAAGTAATGCTGCAATACTATGTAATACGCCAGCTAAATATTATAAGGAGATTGTGGAAGTATTGATGTATTGTATATGCGCCAGCAATACTGGAGTGTTCCATAAAAAAGGGAACAGTTTCCCCAACATTCAAAAGTGGGAATAATTGTAATATAAACGTGTTTGTAGAGAATAAAAGTATAAAGGGGCATTTGTCAAGGAGCAACATCCACAAAAAAAAAACAAAAATTTTAAGTCATGCCAGTTGAAGGCTACAGTGGCCTACATTCATAAAACCGAAGTGGAATGAGATATTGAATTCATGTGAATTTCATGAATCTTATGGTGGGCAAAACATCACTACAAAAATGGGGATTTATAAAAACGATTTATAGGAATAGGAAAATTACAAAAATAACAAAATATCAATTAACCAAAAATATGTGATTAGCGAAAAAATATATATGTATCATAAAAATATGTGATGCTCTTAAAGGGCTAACGAATCTATGATTTGCATAAAGTGAAACAATCATAGAGGTTCAACAAAAACACCAAATATACTACACAAAATGAGTAAATGGATAACTGTATTCAAAAAAAAAAACAACAAAAATTTAAAAGTTATATTAATTTTTAGGATCTAACATGAAGGGTTGCATTCGTTCAGCAAGACATTTCTCTACTAATATTATACTTAGGTGAATAAAATATATGACGAGTGCTACAAAATACTTGTGAAAGGATCAAATATAGTTCGCCAACACTTCAATGTGGGTTTTCTAGGTAAAATTATATATAAGTATGTATGTGGTAAGTACTACCAGACATTACATGGTTGGTGCAATACTGATGCATGAGGTACGAGCTAATTAAACTGAAGGTGAAATACTGATATACGAGTATGTTTCGTTTATAGAGAGGACGCAATACAAGTGGCATTGTAGTGGTACAGTGAAGTATAAGGGGAAACGTGTCTAACTTGTGAATTGAAGACTACATGAATTCATATACATGAAACACTTTTTAAATAAGGTGGGGAAAAACAGGAAATTTTCAACAGCTGCCTGCCTTAGTATGACCAATACGGTACATATCGGGATCCAATCCAACAGATTCCAAACACTTGGCTGCCGCATTCTTGGGTTGTTTCTCTTGGGTCATGATGGCTGGAGCCAAGATCATGTAACTATTTTGAGGAGTATTTGGGATTTTTTTTTTTTTTTAAAGGGTATTGAAAAGGGGTGCGAAAATAAATAAATAATAGATCAGTTACTAGCATAATGGAAATTTTTTTAAATTATTTCTAATTTCTATTTCTATTTTCATTGCTGCGCACTAAGTCGATGCGCTGAGCAAGTAAACTAAATATAAATAATGGTAATATATAATCTAAAGGGTGATCAGCTTGGAGGCGCTTTTTCGAAAAGGATTTTTGTGTCATATATAAGTAACGCGTGACTACTGTCGAGTTAAATAAAAATTTTTTTTCGGTATTCATTGACATTTCATCATGAAAAGCCAAGTCGCCTCAGAAATGTTTACAAATCGTACAATGTGAATTACGAAAATCGACGCTTTGTGAAAAGTGTACATCGCGCACTCATGCCAACTTATGGTGTTCAGCGATGAGGCCCATTTTTGGCTCAATGGCCACATCAATAAATAAAATTGCCGCATTTGGGTTGAAAAGCAACACGAAGCCATTCAAGAGTAGTCATTACATTCATTGAAAATAACCGTTTGGTACAGCCTATGGGCTGGAGGAATTATCGGCCCATATTTCTTCAAAGACGCGACTGGCGCTAATGTAATAGTGAATGGTGAGCGCTATTGCGCCATGATAAGCGACTGTTTGATACCGGAAATTGAAGCCCGTGATCTCCACAACATATTTTGTGCCAACAAGACTGCGATACTTGCCACACAGCACGTGAAACAATGGATTTACTGCGTCGTCGCTTCGGTGAACAATTTAGCTCATATCTCGGACCAGTGGACTGGCCATCAAGATTGTATGATATCACACCTTTGGACTTTTATTTGTGGGGGTATGAGGTTTTCGGTTGAGGCATTGCAAGCCAACATTACTAAAGTTATTCAACCGTAAGTATAACAACCGAAGTCCACCAGCGAGTCATTCAAAATTGGTGTTTATGGAAAACTAAATTACGGCGCAGTTACGGCCAACATTTGAAAGGGATTATCTTTAAAAAAAGCTAATTGTCTTGAATAGAAATACACAAAAAAAAAATTAAGATTGCCCAATCAATTTGAATTCTCGTTGGTTTATTTCGATGTAAAATCAGATACCTCTAAATTGATCACCCTTTACAAACGAGTGTGTGCTAGAGTATGTAACTGTGCTTTTTTAAAAATAAAATAAAAATATATATAGTTTTTGCTTTAACTAACAAATTTTTTTTACTAACTAAGTCTGCTTGTGTATTTATTCCCTCAGTTCACTAAGTCTTTTACTATTTCTAAGTATTTAAATCTATATGTATGTATGCATGTATGTATTGGTATTTCACACACTTACCGTTGCTTGAAATCAGAGTACACCATTCTGTTGGGGAAACCTTTACGACAAATACGGATACCTTCAAGTACACCGTTACATGTCAGTTGATGCATAACCAAGTGAGCATCCACTAAACCAGGTTGTTTCATTTCGTTGGGAATGATGCAACGCACGAAGTGAGGTTGTGTTGAACGCAAAGTGGTCATCAAGCTGTTCAATTGTTCCTTGTAGGCCGAAGAGACAGTAGCAAAACCACCACCCTTCTTACCACGACCGCCCTTGGCTTGTTCGGCGGTACCAGATTGACCTGCATGATCAGCGAAGATTTCGACCAACAATTTGTTGGAAGATTTCTTGAATTGATCGACAACAGTGTCGTTCAATGGATCCTTGTTCTTCTCCAACCAACCGGTGATGTTATAGGCAACAACACCAGCATAATGGCCAATAGCGAAGTGAGCAGCCTGTTGACCGGGCTTTGGTGGTTTGGGCTTCTGGAATGGCGCCGATTTGCCCAAATGGGTGTTGACCAATTTTTCGGCGAATGTTTGATCGGTGGCCTTGGGGAACATAGACTCTTCTTCAAGAATGGACAAGATACCCATAGGCTATTGATGATTTAAAGGTATTTAAAGGTGGGAATAAAAAGAGAAAAATTTGTGTTTAGAAAATTGAAAATTGTATGCAGTGCAAAATTGTGACATGAAACAGTGCGTCATAGACAAAGTAATAAGCGTGCAATTTATGGACTATCACTACACATACTACAAGTTAAGGAGCAGTAAAATAAATATCTATCTAAAAATACTACATAAATTTACAGATATTACATTTTTTTACAGGAAATTTAGCGCTTACCTTAGCATTAGAGACTAGCACCAAAATGATGCGGTACTTTTGTTAAATTTTTATAGCATTTCTTACTACGAATAACTACAAATAACTACTATTAATTTTTACAACAGAAAGACGCACTACGTAAAGTGGAAAAATACTTTTATATACATTTTTTTTTGAATTTTTTTGTTGTTAATTTTTATCCACATGTAAGTACGTTTAAGTGTGCATAACTAACTGAGTGTGAAGTGCTGCAGGTTTGCAAATGAGAAATAATTAAATAGGTGATTGTTTTGTTTTGCATACATATTTACAACAACTTTGACACAAATCTAGTTAATCAGTTATTAAGTTTGATTTTTTGAACTTTCACTTTACTTAAATATTCGGGTGAAGCGGTGCCGCTTACTCAATTTGAACTACTAACTCACAGTTAGTTCTTAACCGACAGTTTTCGCTCCAGGAAATATGTATTTTTTTGCAAACATTTAATTAAAATTCGTTTGCTTTTGCTGGCCGATGCGTTTTTTATGTTCGCTGCTATGCAATTTAAAATACTAACTCACAGTTAGTTCTTAACCGACAGTTTTCGCTCCAGGAAATATGTTTTTTTTTTTGCAAACATTTAATTAAAATTCGTTTGCTTTTGCTGGCCGATGCGTTTTTTATGTTGGTTGCTACTCAATTTAATATACTAACTCACAGTTAGTTCTTAACCGACAGTTTTTTCTTCAGGAAATATACTTTTTTTTAGCAAAACTTTAATTAAAATTCGTTTGCCTTTGCTGGCTGATGTGTTTTTGTAGGTCTATTAAGCAAAAAACAGTATCTCGCCATTGTTTTGCAATTAATATCTGTGCGATATTTTTGCCACGCGCTAGCTGTGCAACGAATAGCTTAATTTTAACTGGTGGTTAGCGATTTCCAAAACTGTCGGTTTCTGCTTGGAAAATAGTGAAACATGTCAAGCTACCGTTTATTCACTTAAATGGCACTTGCACTACTTTTAACTGAAGGTTAATGAGCGCTTAACTGCCAGTTAACGTTTCTTCAAAGTTTGTTAAAATTGAATTTTTAGGCTGGTGAGCGCGCGCATCTTGAAGAAAGTAAATAGTTCATTTTCAACCAAATAATCATAACTTAATTATTCAATCAATTACATAGCCCAGCAATATACCTGTACGCATAACTAAGTTTAATAATTAGATTTTTATACTTTAGCTATTAATAAAGTTTACTGGTATTGCACTATTTAGCGCTATTTTATTAGTATTCTCTTAAATTAGCTTTCTTTTTTATTAGCTGTCTTTTTTATTAGTTTTCTCTTTTATTAGTTTTCTCTTTGATTAGCTTTATTTAATGAGATTTTTTACTTTATAAAGTTTTTAATAAAAATACGAAAATATTATGTTTCATTTGGAAGAGAACTAGTTTCCATAGGACTAAGTTTTATTAGGCGGGACAAAACACGTTTATATGTAGCGTTATATTTTTAATTAGTTTTTTTCAATTTTTTTTGTATATATTAATACGTTTTGGCACATTAAAAACGATCTACAGGATCGCCGCTATTAATTGCTTTTGTTATTATTTGATTAAATTAGCCTTCTTTAGGCAGCCTAAATGTAAGAAAGAGCTTTTTTGGACATTGAAACCCATCTACAGGATCGCTGCTATTCATTGTGTGTTATTGTTTTTGTTATTTGATTAAATACGCCTTCATTAGAAAGCCTAAATGTAAGAAAGAGTTTTTTGGAATATTGAAAACCATCTACAGGATCGCTACTCTACGCGTTGTTTTATTGCTTTTGTTATTTTATTAAATTTTTTAACGCGTTCGCTAGAAAGTCTAAATGTGAAAACGAAAGACTAACTATTTGCAAAAATTTTTTGGAATGTTGAAGTTCAACTAGAAGTTTGTTACTTCTACGAGATTAGGTTTTTTCAAAGCAGTTATTTTTCTTTTTTTTAGACGCTATTTTTTTTTATACGCGAAGCCTTTAGCGTAGCCTTTTTCACAGCTGTTTTGCAGCAATTTTGCGCGAGGCATTTGTCTTCTTCTCTGTTTTTTTTTAATTTTTGTTTTGCCAATACCTTCTCAATCAAATCAATACACAACTGCAAGTCCATGCCGAAATCGATGAAAGTCCATTCAATGCCTTCGCGTTGGTATTCTTCTTGTTCCAAAACGAACATGTGATGGTTGAAGAATTGTTGCAATTTTTCGTTAGTGAAATTGATACACAATTGTTCGAAACCGTTGTACTGTATATGAGGAAAATGGAACATAACAACCAGACGTGAATGTTGTTGTTAAACGGTTTTCAAAGGATAAAGATTTGTTAGTTACGTTGTTGGTTGGTTTCAGGTGGACTCAGTGCAGGTGCCAAGGATGGTTACAATAAAGGAATTGTCATGTCCGGGATACACACACATGTCAGCAAAAAAAAAAAGTAATCGAGATAGGGGGCACGTGCAATACACACAAATACACAATTCGAGGAATTGAATTCGATATGTTTTCGTTGGGGTTGGGTGCAAACACACACTTAATACGGATGCAATATGTCCACTTGGTTGAGTGCACCAAGCGCACAATAAATCGTTATTTACGTCAAATAACAAATTACGCCCAATACTAAAAATGCTTTTGTTCTTTCATTCTGTTTTTTCTTTTTGTTTACGTGCTATAGCTTAAATTAGAGAAAACTTGTAATTGAGATGACTTTCACAATCTTTACGCTCCTTATTTTGCTCTACGAGTATACGAGTATAAATACCATATTGTATATTTATCAATTGAGTACTTATTGGTCTGTGCGCATAACCAACCTTTTCAATCATCTCAATACAGGCCAACAAGTCCATGCCGAAATCGATAAACGCCCAGTCAATGCCCTCGCGCTTGTATTCTTCTTGTTCCAAAACGAACATGTGATGGTTGAAGAATTGTTGCAATTTCTCATTGGTGAAATTGATACACAATTGCTCGAAACCATTGTACTAATGGTGGTGGTGGTGGTGGTGGTGGTGTTGGTACGTGGTCATTTTTTTACAAGACAATATTTGTATGTACAAACATAGATAGATGTGGGGAATACATATGGATAAAACAATTATTACAAAAATTCTACAAACGAATGGTGAAAGGGTGAGCAGTGCCTGAGGTGAGGTGGTAATAAAGTGGTGAAATTTTGTGTGCAAAAAGTGAAAAAATTGTTGGTATGATCTTTGTGTTTTTGTTTTGTGTGCTGCGTGCTGCGTGCTATGAAGGTATCATAAGGGGAAAATTGATTTTTACATAATTGTACATATTTTGAAATATTTTTACATTGGTGACAGAAAAGGTAAAGTAATGATGCTTTTTCGGTGCTTGGTGGCAACTTTAACACGACATAGAACGTATACCAATACCTGTTGCTTCAGCGCATCGAGATTACCCGTCGGACATTTTTGCTTGGTAATATCTACTTTTTTTTTGGTGAACAATAAACGAAAAAATTCAATGCAAATTGGACAGCATAGTGACAAAAACAAACAAAGACAAAGTCGAAAACTGTGACACTGGCAATATTCATCATCATATTTTTGTTTCGTTTTGTTTTGGTTTTAAATAAGCACCTTTTCAATGAGATCGATACAAGCTAGCAAATCCATACCGAAATCGATAAAGTCCCAATTGATACCCTCACGCTTGTATTCTTCTTGTTCCAAGACGAACATGTGATGGTTGAAGAATTGTTGCAATTTCTCATTGGTGAAGTTGATACACAATTGTTCGAAACCATTGTACTATATTGAGGCAATACAGGGCATAATAAATGAGCTTCGTTTTTGAACAATTTTTTTTCTTTCTTATTTTGTGTGTTTCAGCAACTGATCAAAGTGTAATGATGGAGTAATAAGGGCGTGCGGGAGAGAGTGTTCATGTGCTACTAAGTAGAGGATATTGTGTATTTAAGGTGAAGTGGTGTAGGAGGAGTGCAAATGGGAAGTGTCTATGTGAAACGCTATGTTAGTTTATTTTGGGTGTGTGTGTGACACTTGTGTGGGGGAAATGCAAATTCTACGTATAAATACTGTTTGTAGGTCAATATCGTGTTTTGTGTGAATGCATATTTTTGGTAGGTATGTATGTTTTTGTAGGTATGTGTATTTTTGTATGTATGTATATGTATGTTCGTGCACCCTTTTTAAGCGTCACGTCCACTTAAAGGAGTGGTGTTAGTGTATCCTAGACACAATTGCTGCTAATAGGTATGCGTTCAAAAAAACAACAAACAACCATACCCAATAGCAAGCAACCACAGTAAATCGAGCGCAAGTGCGCATGCGATATATGAGAGCCCACTAAGGTCGTGCATATCTCGCATGCTCTTACACTCAAGCTGTGTGTCTGTTATTTTTTTTTTTTTGTTTGTATTTCTCTTTTGTTTTTGTTGCAGCGGACCGCGTCATACTTACGTCGAAAATTTCGAAACCAGCAATATCCAGTACACCAATGAAGTGTTGACGTTTTTGCTGAGTATCCAGAGTTTCGTTACACTTCTTGACCAGCCATTTGAAGAGACGATCGAACACACCCTTGCAGAGGGCACCAATGGAGTTGGTGACTTGTTGTACGTTACGACCTTGTGTGACGAATTCGTTACCGACCTTAATGCGGGGCTTCAACAAGTTCTTGTACAATTCAGCGGTATCGCAACCGAACAACTTGGCAACACGGCCACCCTCTTCTTCACCATCTTGTTCAGCCTGCTCTTCGCGACCACGTTGCTTGAACTTCATGCCACCCATATGCATGACAGCGGCGGTGATCTTGTAGACATCCTGTTTCTCTTGAGCGGTGAAACCCAAGATATCGAAGGCTTGCTACATATATTTAAATGGCATTTAGTGAGGCGAAGGTGGGGAGAAGAAAAAATAAATATGTACATTAATATTGATTTGTTTATGGATTTATTCGGTTTGTGGTTTTGAGTAGTTGAAATTTTAGTTTTAGTTTTACATTTTGGCAGTGTTTAGAAAGTAGTTTTTGGTTTGCGGTTTTTGTACAGCAGTGAGCGTATAAATATACATCTGTATGTTTTAAAATTCTTACTATAAAAATTGAATATTGTAGTTTAAGAATAAATAAATACAATGCAAACAAACAAACAGGAACAACTAAAGAATTAGCAACAAACATACAAATATCGCTATAAACTGATATATTTTTATATGCGTGTTTTGCGAAGTTTTAATAGCAGATTTTTGAGAGATTTTTTTTTAATATTTTTTACTGCTTTTTTAACTATTTACAAAGTTTAAATAGCAGATTTTTCAGAAATTTTTTTTTAAATAATTTTTATTCTTTCTCTAATATTTCAAATGCTTTAAAAATTGTAAGATTCAGGTGATGTCACCTAAGGCAGCATTTTGAATATTTTAATATTTTAAAGAAAACGTTTTGTATTTAGATATTTGAACTTTTTTAAAGAAAAATTTTTATATGTAAATATTTTAATTTTTTTAACGAAACATTTTTATTTTTGAATATTTTAATTTTTCTTTTAACGAAAATTTTTTAAATTTTAATATTTTAAATATAAATATAAACAAATATAATATTTAAATATTTTAATTTTTTTGACGAAAAGTTTTTATATTTAAACATTTTTTATTTTTTTAACGAAAAAATTTTATATTTAAATATTTAATTTTTTTAACGAAAAAATTAAATATTTGAATATTTTAATTTACAATATTTAACGAAAAATTTTTATACATAAATATTTTAATTTTTTTACTAAAAGTTTAAAAAATTAATTTAGTTAAAGTTTATGTTTTCTTAGATAAGTGTCTTGCATGTTTAAATTTTGTGTTTAAATGATTATATCGCAGAAAAATAAATATCATTTCAAATATTTTTGTATAAAAAAATTTAATACAAAAATTTAACAGTTTTAATTTGTCTTTTATATTTACACGGCCTTATTGCCAAAAATGAGAAAATAATATTGTAAATGCTTCATAAATAGGAAAATTACATGGAAACGCCGCACTATAAAGGCTTTCAAATAATTTTCCAAAATAAGTCCGTTATTACACAATTTTTAAAACTAAACAAAAAATTAAAAATATAGTTAAAAATTTAATTTTTATTTTGCTTAATAAACAAGCAATTTTTTTAATTCAGCGCCAATTATTGTAAATAATTTATTTTGAGGTGCTATTTAATACTTTTTTTAATAAAAGTACGAAGCTGTAAATCAAAGCATTTTTTATGTATCATTTAAAAATTGAAAAAAAAATTTCCATATTTATTATATTTTTTACATTTACTTAGCATTTACATAATTATTGTTTTTCATTAAATTTTTTTTATTTATCTAGCATTTAAATATCATTAATTATTGTTCATTTTTTTCTTGTTTTGAAGCTCTCTTTTTTACTTTTAAACGTTTCTTTCTTTGAAATCTGCTACAGACTTTTTTAACTTCGCATCCGGATAATAAATTATCCTAATTCCATGCAAATTTTAGCCAAGCATTTACTATTTTTATAAAATATTTACAATGCACGGCAATAAAAATTAATTCTCTTAAAAACAAAATTTTTTATTTTTCTCAAATCAACGATATAATTTGTGAAAATCATGGGTGGATAAAAGCCTCTGGGATATAGACGTAAATAGATTCCGGAATTTTTTGGAAAGCGTAGAATGGCTGGGATACAAATTTAAACTAGACACTATGTAATAAAGTAGAGATGAGATGCGTGCAAGTAAATTTCTCAAAATATATATATACGTATATCCAATAAATTAATAGCTGCCTCACTAACTGCACTTTAGGAGCGGCTCGGAGACCCGATTCCTTTGACAGCAGTTTCGAGTGCACATGCCGGTCTGAACTTCTTCGTTAGGTACATAAATATTATAACTAACATAACTAACATTCTCAAGTAAATATAGTAAAATGTACGAACAAGCTTCCTTACAAACTAGGCATTTACAAAACAACACGAACTAGCAGTCGAAGATGGATGCAACTAAACAAAGTCTTGGACATCACTACGTAAAATTGATTGCTCCATTTTTAAGGGATCTACATATGGAGTACAGCAACTAATCAATCAATTAATCAATCAGTCAACCACGCAGTCCAGAATTCGCATAGCGGTACAAAGTGGATGCAATTAAACGTTTTCTTTGTTTTTGTAGTAGTGAGCAACACGCCGCAGATAACACAAATGCACTTTACTGTGATGCCGACATGGCGTGTTGACACACAACGACATACCATACAAATATTCGGGGAAAGTATTCACACATACATACATATGCTAGGTCACGTAGATGTAAAAGACCATGGCATATTTTTGATTTGTTTCATTTCTTGTAAGGACTTCAAAGACATGCCAAATAACTTTCATAGATGCAATCAAAAAGTTTTAAGTATAGTAAAGAGTAAAAATCAATGCAAAAACGAGCAATCTAACGACGAATTAATTTGAGTATGTATAGAGTATAGAGAATTAATTTAAGTGTAGAGAGAGAGAGAAAGAGAGCAGGTGTAAGGGGTTTTCCCAAATTCAGTTACGCATGTCACTAAAGTAACGAAGTCGCATAGGTGGTGTAGGTGTACATGTAAACACTATGTGGTAAAGGTGTTGGTGTTGGTGGTGGTGGTGGTGGTGGTGGTTGTGGTACTAGTACCTAAGTTGTGGTGGCATGCGTATACAAGTGTATTGGTTTTTTAAAGTTGGTGTTGGTTGGTGCATAGAGCCTTCAACTACTCCAGTATTTGGTTTGCTCTATGATTTCTAGTTTTTTGTTTTTGTATGTTGAAAACTTACATCTGCCAGCTGGAATTCCTCACCGTCATCTATACTGGCTACAGTGACTTTACCCTGAGACACGTTATAGTAATCGTAAATATTGTCAGTTAAGAAGCAAACATCTGCACAGTAGTCGAGAGAAGAAAATTGTTCGATATTTTTTGCGATTATTTATTTTGTACACGACAATAAAAAATATAGCTTTACAGTGGATACGGAGAGATGAATAGAGAAGGAAAGAGAGAGAGAAAGAGTGGAAGTGAGGTAAACTGGTAAAGTGATGAGTGGAGAGGTGTTGGAGATTTGACAAAATGGTTTCGCTCGTGTAGTATAGATTTTGATAGGTTATAGTGGCGCAAAAGGAGTACGGAAACAGGAGTTGGGAGGTGTGATTGCTTGTGGTGGTGGTACACAGCAATGTTAAGGATACAGGAGGTGCTGTGGGGGTGGATAAAAGTGCGCGCTGAAGTGAAAAGCGTGTAAACTAATGTGGTGAATTTATTCCATAACAGTACATTGTTTTTGTTTTTAGTGGATTTTGTGGTGGGCCAAATAATGATGTCGAATTTAAGAGGATGGAGAGGGTTTGCATTGATTTGTGTGGTAATCAAGTAATTTTATTCAAGCTCACTTACGTTACTTTTTTATTTGATTTGTAACTGATCAGCCTTACTTGGTGAATATAAAAGTCATTAAAATGCTTTATAAATAGGAAAATTTAATGGAAATGTCGTTTTATAAAGCATTTTAAATTGTTTTCAACTTTTTGTCTTTTGAATTCTAAATAAGGCTTTGTTTGTGTAGTTTATATGCAAGATATCTTTTGTTAAATTAATAAGTTGGCATATTACGCAGGCTTGGCGGTTACTTAGTGTAGGTATTAAGTCAAGGTAAAAAGGCGTATGTGCCGGCATCAAATCCGCTGTACTAAGAATTTGAATTTAACCACTGTAACAATGTTGTCAAAAAGGTAATCTCTGGACCTACATATTTTATATATTCGGTTTATCCATCATTTTCCCAACGATATTGCTTAATTAACTAATACCTTTTACTCATTTCATTTTTCCCTACAATATTCTTAATCAAATTATTTTGAAAGCTTAAATGTTAATTTGAAAAAACAGTAATGAATAAGTATATACAAAATTATTCATATAAAACAGTTTTGTATTTGGATAGTGAGGGAGATGTAGTAGAAGGGACCAAATACTACTAAAGGAACTACAAGTAAAATCTACCAATACTACTGAGGGTGTATAATTATTTCTACAAGAGATAGAAATTCCGGAATAACATTGGAAAATTAAATTTATTTACAAAGAAATCCACATAGAAATAAATACCAACAAAAATATTTAAGTAGGTATACCAGTGATGTGAGATCTGTGTGGGTAAAAATATTTATAGTTATAAAACAATTTTAGAAAAAGTATTAATATTGTCACTCGTATAATTTTTGTACAACGCAGTGAAAGTAGAAAAGTTCGAAAAAATTTGAAAAATATATTTATAAAAGATTTTCGGAAGTGATAATAGGTATAGAGATCAAAATATATAGTGAGAGAACGTAATAGACAGAGAGACAGTGTCAGCGTGAGAGAGTTTGTTACAAATTCAAGTTGGGAACGGGGTACCATTTATAGACTCACACCAACTTACATCAGTCAATTCAAATTCTTCGCCATCGTTGACACCGGTTATCCTTGTTTTACCCTGACATATTCCTGGATAATCACCAATATGATTCGACAAAAATGCCATCTCTAGCATTTGTTTACATACATTTTTTGTTTTTTGATTTTTTGTTTTTGTTTGCATAAAAAGTAACGATACAATTAAATAAAAGAGTAATGAGTGAGTAAACGACTATGCACAAAATTGTAAACGCAAATGCAAATGTGGGAGAGAGTGAGAACGCGTGACTGTTTGGAGTGTATAGGTGGTACGGTTCAAATGTAAGTATGAGCTTTTGTGCACTAACTAACAACTGAGTACAGAATTGGACTGTTGATTGTAGTATGCATGAGGGTGCGCTGTACTTGGGTTTCGTGTTTTCGTAATACATATTTCTGGCTGACTGGGGTAAAATGGTATCTGAGTGGTACTATAATGTGAGTGTTGACTTAATCAACGCTAAAATAATTGAGGCATGTTTATTTTTACCTAACTACGCCTGTTTAGGCGTTGATATATACGTATGTAGGGATAATATCCTACTTTAGTTACGATAGGAGAGGGTACTTAGATTTAATGCTATAAATAAATAAATAAATAAAAAATTACTTTCGCATTTGAAGCGTTCTAGGTATATAGTAGTCTAGGCATAGTAAATATTAATTTAATAATTAATAAAGAATTATAATTAATACCAAAGAGCAATTTTATATAGCGGCGCTTAATAGAAAAGCAATGGCGATGGTACTTATACATGAGCGATATATTAATGAAAGCGAGAGCGCGATAAGCACATTTTTTCAATAGCCTTAGATGAGCATATATGCATGTATAGTATTTTGTACAACATTAAAGATTGCAGTGAGTGCTTGAGAAATAACAGCTATTACAGCTATTGTTGGTTTTCTGTACAAGAAATAGAGAGAGAAGAAGGTTTAAGTCAACATAAATGTTAACATTTGTAAGTGGATTTTGTTGGTATTTTTTTTTTTGCAGCTTAACTTTATGTTAAGCAGCAAGTATTAATAGACGTGACAATTTTGACAACTGTGGTTGTTAATATTAGACTGGTAAGTATTTGATTTTAGAATTGACATTTCATTATTTCCTTTAAATATCAACATTTTAATAGTTGATATTTATTGTATTATTTAGATTTTGCGCCGTTAGATTTTTAAGCCATGTGGTTTTTGTAAGTTTTCTGTTTTTGGTTTGTTTAATTCGGCATAGGACGCTTTGAAGTAGTTGTAAATTTAAAGTTATCACGAATTTTAGTTGACTTCCACAGATTAAAATTTTTATTTTTAACCGTTGATAACACAGTTTAGCAGTGGTGTAAATCACATTTAAATACGCTTTATATTTTTCGCTGTATCTTACGTCAATAAATTGAAACTCATCACCATCGTCAAGGTCGGGTATGGTTGTCTTTCCTTGCGATACAATACGATAATCGTATATATTTTTCGATAGCATGCACATCTCTGTTGTTGTTGGCAGTAATGTAGATGATGATGTGGGCAAGTTGTGGATGATAAAATCGGTATGAATGTAGAAGGGATGGAGGGTGCATGTGTAATTTTATATAGATGTGAATTTACACGATTTCGATATGTGTTGGAGGGGGGAATGGAAATAAAATGAAATACAATTTTTTTATAAAATATATGTATGCATAAAAATTGGAAATCAAAATATATACGTACGATATATTCAATAAGGGCAAGAGAAATTAACGTTGCGCCTAAATAAGTATTTTTATGATTTTTGTTTTTACAGACTTTTTTTGTGCGCGCTAATTGCTCTTGCTTATGCTAAATTATGACTGCACTTGTTACACAGGCCAACAACAGAATTTGAAAATTAAAATTTATTTTAAATTAATTTTTTTTGTTTTTAAATAGATTTATTTAATTTTTTTTAATTTAAATTTAAAATAAATTTTAATTTTATTAAAATTAAATTAAATTAATAAATAAATTAAATTTTAATTTTATTAAATTTAAATTTGATTAAAGTTTACTTTTACGTCGAAGCTGCATTGAGTACAAAAACAAACTTTAAACTTTTCACTCAAAGCTTTAGAATGTCAAAAACAAAATTCGTGTTGGCCAGTATAATCAAAAACACTTCCTGTTCATTAATGTCGAGAGTGAAGGAGAGGGAGTTCACTAATGTGCGCTCTCTTGATCAAATATGGTTGGGTTAGGGATGTTCAATGCACAGGGGAATGTATTTCGCTATCGATGGACTCTTTAGGGTGGTATGCAATGCATATTTGTGAACTGTGGGCGGGGCACTAAAAAAGCTGCAAGCTAACTACAGTACTTCGAAATTGATACAGTCGTGCACTATATAGTATATTTAGTCTACAGGTTGGTGGTGCATTTACAGTGGTGCATTTATACAAAAAACAGAAAAAATTAAAAAAAAAATAAAAACTAAAAAGGCAAAAAATCACGAGCTCAAAAGTAGAGCCGGGCTATTTTGTTCTTTTTTTGTATATATGCGACCACATTTAATCGATCACTACAGCTTAATAGTAAATTTATATACGAGTATATACAATATATAAAAAAAATTAAAAAAGAAAAAATTTACAATATATGTTAATGGTAGTACGAATTCAATCAAGTATAGAATTTAACAAAAATAAAATAAAAATTTGTGGGAAATTACATCGGTCAATTGGAATTCTTCGTTATCATCGATACTGGCGACTGTGACCTTGCCCTGAGAGACAATGTGGTAATCGTAGACGTTATTGGACAACAAACAGTAGGCTGAGGTTTAGTTTGATATTTTATATCATTTGTAATTAGGGTGTTTTGTTTTTTTTGCATATTTTGTTTGGTAAAAAGTGGAAAGGTAAAAATTGAAGAATTTAATATTATTATTTATATAATAGGTGAAAAATATGTGTTGTGGAGTAGGTGTAATAAATATGTAAAAGTGTGCATAAAAAATAATATGTGTAGTTGGGGGTGTTTGTGGGGTGTATAGGATGGAGGAACAAATGTGTGAATTGATTTGGTGGTACGAGGTATGGGTTTGTGGATTCAAGTGTGGTATGTAGTCTACTATAAATCTAAAACTATAAAAAAATATTTAATAAAATCGCAGACATTTTGTACTCTTGTAAATCTCTGTACTTCTGTACAACGCTTAACGGCACACTTTCGTTTAATGTGCACTGAATGTTTTGTTTGATGATGAGTTTTTTTCTATTATGAATATTTTTTATGATGGTTTTGAAAGAGACTAACTTTTCTGGGATAAATAAAATGAGAATGAACATGAAAATGAAATTTTATTGCTATACCTTTAACGCCGGGAACGGAACCAGACATGATCTGGTAGAAGATATGGTACGAACGTTCCAAAGATTGCTGAGAGATGACACGAGCTTTCTCCAACAGATCTGTAGTTGTAAGAGAGTTGCAGAGAAAAATAAAGTTAACATTTGCCAACCAATAACAAAGAAACAGCAAGTTAGGTAAACTTACAGGTCTCAATATCAGCACCAGCCAGTTTACCACTTGGACCGAAGTGAATACGGATGAATTTACCCTAAACAGCAGCAAGTGATGAGTTAGCAAGTGTGAGAGAGAGGGAGAATAATAGTGTTGTGTGAGTAAATTGTGTGACTTCTCATTTATAATATTTTTTTCACTAAACGTGCAATACTTACGAAACGCGACGAGTTATCGTTACGCACGGTCTTAGCGTTACCGAAAGCTTCAAGTACAGGGTTAGTTTGCACAACCTGATCTTCCAGGGAACCCTTGTTCTTTTGCGATTCATCCTTCTTTGTTGAGGCGCCGACAGTGGCGAAGTACGCAATTACCTTCTTCGTGTTCTCAGTCTTACCAGCACCAGACTCACCAGTAATCAACATAGATTGATTGACGTGGTTGGTCAACATGTCGACGTAGGCACCGTCAGAAATGGCGAAAATATGGGGTGGCACTTCATTACGGCGCTTGCCACGGTACATCTTAGCGCAACGGTTGGTATATACGGGGTAACGCTTGTAAGGATTGATGGCAACGCAGAAAAGACCGGAGTAGGTCTGTATATCGAATGAAGAATTTTTTGGAGAAAAATTGAAATTTATTGATTAGTGATTACAATTTATGTGAAATTAATTGCAATAAAATAAAACGAAAGAACTACGAAAGGAACAAAGTGGAATGGGGGAGCATACAGTATGAAAAAATATGAAATTTTTCTTTGCGCGACTGTTGATGCATCGGAAAAATGCTATCAAACGGTCAGCAGCGAATGGAGAATTTAGCAGTAATACAAACATTTTCGAAGCCTTTTTGTGGAGAGCATTCAAGATCATCCACCACAAAACGACACCGGCAATGTTAAAATTACTGACTAGGGGAAATGTGTGAATGAAAGTGGAGTTTTTAGTAGAGAAATTTACAATAACTTAAATTATTGTTAGCGCTATAACTATGACATATTCAAAAATGGGGTACGTATTTTATAAATGAACGATAACAATTAACGATATTTATTGAAATGTTTTGCATTCACTTTTTTGTAGTTTTTTGTGATAAAATGTCAACTCTTTCGAGTATTTTGTTGATGCATTCATATGATTTGTTGATTTTATGTTGATATTTTTTTATAAATATTTGATGTTGCAAACTCAATATTGCTCAGCTCAAAGTATTGGTTTTTTTTTGTTTTGCTTTTTTTTGTTGACTTATGATGGTTTTATGTGGTGTTTCATACAACTAAGTATATATGTAACTCTTTGCATTCCATTCTCATAACAAACGAATACGAATTTGATGCGTTGCATGCCATTGTTTTCCATCTCCGCGCTTGCCAGGAAACACTTAACGTACTCCTTTGGACGCAAAAGATGTGATGTAGTGGAGGTGGTTGTGGTGTTGGTGGTTGTGGTTGTGTGGGTTCAAGTGTATTATGTAGTGGTTTGGGATGTGGAGTGCAAATTGTGTGTGTGTGTTCTAAATTTTTTTATTTTTTTTTTGTTGGTTTTCCATGATGTTCGATTTTGACTGGGATTTATGGAAAATGTGTATGCTTGTGGGGGGCATAGAATATGGGGGTGTGTGTGTGTGTAGTGTAATGTATCCAATGTGATTTTTCCAGTTTCAGTTTATCCTTATGCTGGGTTGTGGTGGTTGCGTGCATTTCGTGCTTTTGTTGTGTTTTTTTATGGCATTCACTGATGAACTGGTGAACAAAATTGCCAAGAATTCGGCATTTTATTTGATTTTGGTTTGGTTAGTATGTGGCGTTGTTAGCGCGTACGAAAGGAATATTGGGTGCTAATGGGCAGTTGGTTAATTGGTTATATTCGAAAAGATATGGTGAACAAATATATGTGTAGCTTATTTTTGGATAGTCATTTGGATAGTCATCGGAAACGACTGGCGCGCTTTGCTCAACTCGGTCAAAATCGCTTCTGCGGTTAGCGCGTTAATCAAGAAGAGAAAAAGATTTGTTTGAGAAAAATTTAATTACGAATATTTTCTGCTTAATGTCTCGAATTCAAAATTAAAAAAAACAAATTTAATGGAATTTTTTTGACCATCATTAACGCAAGTTAATTTTAATTTAAGCGCAAATGTTTGTATATTTTGAAGGAGGAGCTAATTAATTTTCTTTATTTTCTTTAATAATTTTCGTTATTCTCCTTAACATCATATAAATGACTGACATACATACACACAAATATGTACGAGTATATCTACGTGTATTTTATTGGTTAAAATTCAGAGTTGGAGTTAATTTCAAATTCTTTAACATTATTTTCTCAAGGCAAATTCAGAAATTCATTGCAGCAGATTAAATATATTGGCCATTTACAGGTAATAAAAAATCGAGTCAAATTTTTTTTTTTTTGAGTACTAATAATTTGCAAAACTTCTTCACTTGTGAAATCATATATTTTGAATGTTTGCGTATTTAAAAACAAAAATAATTTTATAATTAAAAAATTAAAAAGGTTTTCAGTGACAAAAGTAGTTTGTACTTTAGTTAAATTTAGGACTGGAATAGAAAAATTTGTATATTTGAATTTGTGCATATTTAAACAAAATAATTTTATGATTCAAAAATTTTAATTTAAACCTAAATCATTTTTAGAAATTATAAGTTATTTCAAATATTAATATTTATTTATATTATTATTTATTTTCGAATTTTTAGAACATTATTAAAGGGCAAGACGCCCAAAGCCAATTGCACATAAAAATAAAACAGATTCGAAATGCTTTAGTAAATGACATTTCCATACTATTTTCCTATTTATAAAGCATTCTAAAACAGTTTTATTCTCAATACAAAAGGCGATTTTTTTTTATTTCAACGAAATTAAATTTTTAATATAAATTTTTAAAACATAATTTTTAATATTCTTCAAAAAGTTAGTTTTCTATTGTGTTTTTTTTGTCTTCGGAAGAACTTATTTTTCAATCAAAAAAGAGCTTATTTTTCAATATAAAAATATTTTTATAAAAAAGTTAAATCCTTATAATTCACTTCCCTCCATTTATACAACCTTTTGTTAAAGAATCAGAAAATTTTATTTAAAAATTTGCGACGAAAATGTCTTAGGAATTATTATTATATCTATTATATCTACACATATTTTTCGACAGCAAACAATTTGTGCAAGGAATTCGAATATTTTATTAATTCAATTTAGTAATTTTTTTTTTTTCGATATTACAATTAGTAGAATATTTTTTTCGTGTTTTTTTTCATTTTTTTGTTTGTTTTAATTTACTTTTTTTCTTAAATTGAAATAAAATATTTTCATTCACTTCCTTGCCTCTAAAGCCGTTAGCTTTGTAGTCTCAATTTTGCATTAGTTTGACACGAATAAGCACGAATTGTTTCTCTTTTTCCTCTAAAACAAATGTTAGTCCGCTGCTTCTATGCTTCATTTTGTTTTTATTTTTATGTGATAAATGAGTGTCATGAATTTTGTTGTTTTTTTTTTTTTGGTGATGTTCTCCATGATTTTTTGTGTGTGTTTGTGCATGTGACAGTTCCACTACAGGTATGGACAATTTGTTTCATACAATACAATAACAATTTACAAAGACAAGTAAACAATCAACAACAATTACATTCAAAGCAAACATTGCAGGTTTATTGGAACCCTGTGCATAAGTGCATGTAACCGGTTCCAGCCATACTTACGTAGATAAGTTTGTTGTAGTATCTCTGTCTCAAGTTATGGAGTACAGAGGCGTCGTTCAAGTATGTCAAGTTGGACATATCCTCAGCTTTTTCGTATTTTGGAGGATTGACTTGTTGGAGCTGATCTTTCTTGAAGTCTTTCGTCTTTTGTTTATGCGTTACATTTCAAGTGTTTAGTATTTGATTTTTTGTTTTTAAGTTATGCACCCGAAATTTTTTCAATTTATTCATTTATTTATTTTATATATATATTTTTTTAATTTTTTTAAATTTTTTTTTAAGTTTCAGTTATTGTAATGCATTTTTAATGGTTGGTTTTTTAATTTTTTTCAAGGGTAAGTATTTTACAAGTGGAGTTCAGAGAGAGAGAGAGAAAAAAAAGAAAGCTAGATTAGTGTTACGTTCTAGCGGAACTTACGTAGATCAGTTTGGAGTAGTAACGTTGTCGCAAATTGTGCAAGACGCAAGGCGTGTTTAGCACAGTCATGTCGGCCATATCTTCGACCTTTTCGAATTTCGGGGGGTTCGTTTTTTCAACCTTATCGGCCTTAAAATCTTTTGTCTAAAGTTGTTTTTTTTTCAATGTAGAAATGTAAAAACATTAAAAATTTGTTTATCTTTGCACAATAAAAAAACTAATTATGCGCAAAAAATATGTTTAGTTATATTCTAATTAAAAAAAACTGCTAAACTATAAAGCCAAGTTAAAAAGAAAATTAAAATTGACTAAAACGCAAAATGGAATGGCAATTTTCCCAGCACTAATTCAAAACTGCATTTCCACGTTTTAATTTTAAGAACTACAATTTTTTAATTTCAATTTAATTTCAAAGTTCTCTACAACAAAATTCAATAAAAGCAATACTTTTTTTTTAAGAAAAAAACTTTCCATCGGCAACACCAATTATCTAGCCGTTGAAACCTTTTTCCAACAAGAAAAAAATTTCCAACTACAGAATCCTATGCGACTGACATGGAAAGTTTTCTTATTAGCAAAATATTAGTTAACTCGCATTTCCTACTGTTAATTAATTTCTACTCTTTAATGTCTTTTCTTTGCTACTTATTTTCTTGCAACAACGAACAACTACTTCGCAAATCGTGCGATTTCTCTTTTTTTTTTTGTTTTTTTTTTTTTATTGTACGCCATCTGCATACGCCATTGGTTTACGCTTGTTTTACCTCACCACCGGGCAGGCCAACGGAGACAATGTCACCCTTGGTGGCCTTAATTTCACCAAGAAGATAACCCTCCTTCTCATCGGGCACCCAGCAATTCTTCTTGGAGTCATAGGGTTTCGATTGATCGATACGTCTTTGTTCCAAAGACACGAACAGGTATGGCGTGGGATCCTCATCCTCTTGGCTAGCAGCTGGCTTCGGCATCTTGGTTAAAGATTCGCTTGCTTCTTAACAGAAAACGTAAATTAAATATGTATTAATGAAACTCGAGTGAGAGTCGGGGCTTGAGTGCAAAATTCGTGGGTTTTTGCTAAATTATCCTTCTTTTCAATATTAGATTGAAGTGTTTCGCGTCGTCTCAGCCCAAATGCTTCCCTGTAAAAAGAATAGAAAAAGAAATACTTTTTATAAGTTTTGTGTGGTTTTATTTGTGTAGTGCAAGTAAAGAAAATATGCCATAGAATAAGAATACAAACGATGGTGGTTAAGGTAGTATGCGCTAACGGTTCTGACAATGTCTGCCAACGCGATCATAAGAGAGTTTGTACAGAGAGAGGATTTTTTTCTAAGCTTGCTGAAACTGTTTTTTTGTGTTCATAACAAATGCATTGAAGTTATTAATTTTATTACTATGAATAATTGGACAAAATTTGTTTTCAGACATTTTGGTTATAGTTACATACAATTTTTTTAATAATAAAAAAAAATTGCAACATTAAACAAAATCAAATGGAATCATGATTTTTATTTTCCGATTTTTACTTCCGAATATTTGTGTAACCGCTTATTTGCAATTTAGTGCAATCAACTTTTTATTGTTTTGTAAAGACTCAATTCTTATTATTTTGAAATTTAAGTTAAATAAAAGCCAAAAACGTTTAAATAAATGGCGTTGTGCGTCAATCATATTTGACACTTGTGAACTAAATAGGCGGAGTATACAAAAAGACAAGCAATGGAGCGCGTAAAGTTCAAAACAAGGATTTCCATCACTCCAAGTCATTTTTTTTTTTACTTAGTACAAAAGTTATTCAAAAACAAAATTGATGATTAATTTTGCGCCACTTTGCACAATTGGCGTTTACACCCTTTCTGGGTGTTTGACCGAGCTGCTTTTCTTATTTTTGGCGTGCGTCTTAATATTCTCCATATATGGAGGAGCCTACATTTTCAGGCGCCTTCGAATAGTTTCTTATACGGAACTTTTTCATGGCAGCAAAACAATTAGAGGTTTGAATTATCTAAGTAAGCTGAGGAGTGACTGCTAATGGAAAATATCTTTTCTATCATTTAGCGTTTCATTCCGAGATTTCGAACCTGTGCGCTTTCGAATGTTAGTCACGCACCAATCCATTTGGCTACGGCAAATGAAAAATTATTTTGATTGCAATATTTTCAGCTTTCAGTGCTTCAATTAACTTATTCCAAATTTATACAAACTATTATTTTTTCCAAACTACTACCTTTTATATTTTAATTATTAATATTTTTATTTGTTGTTTATTAATTTTTTTTTTTTCATTATTATATTATATTTACTACATATTGTATTTTATATTGCTATATTTTTTAATTATTAATACTAGTAAAAGTAATTATTTTCTTAGTAACTACAATTAACCATCCATCGTCTGTTACTCTATTAACGATATTTGCTTTGATAGGTTGTGTATTTCCTGTGTGGCAGCTGATTGTAACACATCCCTCGATCTTAATAAGAGCGAGAGTAAAGGCCAGTTATCCCAACGCAAAACGCAAGTGCGTGAGGGAGATAGATGAAAAGAGAGATTACACAAAAAAGCTATTATTTATTACTACTTTGACCTACATAATTCACAAATATTTTTTGGGTCAAGATCGTGAACAAATCGAAAATCTTTTTAAACAATGCAAAAAAAAAAAAAAAAAAATACCAAAAAAAACAAAAAATCACAAACAAAGTCCCGTCCAGCTATAAATAACGATTTAGCATTTCATGATGTTTCATAAATATCTGCATAAATACGGTAGGTTTTCTTTTAAGCACATTTCCAATTAAGTAAATATGCATGATTAGCCAGCCCATAACACACTTGGCCAACTTTTTAATTGTTATCTTTTCCGTTTTTCTTCGCCGCCACTTGTAATCGGATAGTTTTTCGCTCATTTCGTTTGCCATATAAGCAGCAAAAGCTCTCTTCGCCGCATTAGCCTGTAGAGAGCGATCTTTTACTCGCTCTGTAATTGCCCCCAAAAATGGCCATCAATATTTTCAGGTGTGCACAGCCTTTGCTAGTGCAGCACGATTATGTTAAGTATAAGGGGAAGTGTATTGGTGAGAGTGCGTGGTTCATGACGAAGTTTTCACTTCCGAAGGCAGGATGTGGATTTATGTTGTTGTACTCATTTACTGTGCTTTGTGTGACCCACTACAGGTAACGAGCCAGTCTCTTGTTTGCCATTGTTGCTGCTATCTCTCGAAGAACTTAGAGCATAAGCACACAAATAAGCAACAACTAACATGCGCTTACTCAACAATAGTCAGGATATGAACCAGTTAATTACGGCGGAAAAGCGCCACCACCAGCAGCGATGTGCTCTGCTCGGCAGTAGCTGTCGTTGCTGTTGCTTTTGTAAGCGTGCATGTGTGTGTGTGACTTGTGTGGGTTGCTGTCTAAAAATACCACATAGCGGTATTGCACACATCCAAACATATGTGTGTGTATATATATATGTACGCTTGGCTGCCACGAACACCTTTCTATAAATACTTGAAATATTTTAATTCATATACACAGATATCTACATATATACAAGTATGCATATGTATAGGTGTGTATATCTGTATAAGCGTCTATGCGTTTGAATTCTCGTTTGTAAATGTATTCGTGTGTATTTGTGTCTGTGTATTGCCATTTTGGGGCGGTGGTGCAGCTGTTATGTAAACCTTTCGAAAATTCGCAACATTTCCGTTAAAAGGCGGAAAAATGATAATTTAAGTGATAATTAAGTTATAAATGCAAAGTGCCATGAGCGAAAAAAATTTGAAAAATATTGGCAAGAGTCAAGTAGAAATATTTTTTTAAATAAATTTAAGATATGCTGAGAATTTTCGAATTCTTTTGTGGCACTTCGTAGACGTACAGTTTAGAACGTCTTCTGCTTAATCGAAAAATTATGTAATACCGCTTTAATTTTATGGCAAAATCTAATTGAAATTCGTTGACCCAACACAAAAACAATTGATAAACTCGCTAACGCAGATTTAAGCACTCGAAAAATTTTTAATAAGAAATTTGATTTTTTTTCTTCAAAATATCACTACATATTTACACTGCTTTTATTTGATTAAATTATTTATTTTTAATTTGCATCATTATTTTAGAATTTTTCGTACACAAAATTTAATTCGCTTCCATATAAAAAATTTCAAAAACCACTTTGCTCCAAATAGTTTTTTGTCACTACCACCAAGAACGTTGCCCACTTACTTCACGCTTAGGCAACGGCTGTGTAACAATTGATTCTCACTTTTCTACGAAAATTGTTTTTAGTTGTTCATACAAAATGTTCGTTTTTTTGTTTTTTTTTTTTTCAAACAAAAATCAACACAATTTTTTTGCTCTGTAATTCGTTTTGAAAAAAAATTAATCCGTATAAGAAATCAGAAATTGTTGAGTTAAATTCTTCGCTTTCTAGCCGTGTCCGCACAAGAGGAACAGATCTAAAACGTCCGAGTTGCGAGATCGCAATGAATTGGAAAACGCGAAAATTTGTCGTAGCCGAATCTCTAAACGAATAAAAAAAGTCTACTAAAATACATATGTTCATACGTTGAACTAACGAAAATGTTTCAACGCCAACAACGACAAATAATTAATAGCGCACCAAAGCTGCGCGGTTTTCAATACACAACGCGTTATTTTTAAAAAATTTTCGGCATTATTTCGAAACCGACCACCATATGCGCATATACACATGCATTAGCTTTGCCCATATGCTGGCTATACAGCCACACATACATACACATGCATAGTTGGCTATTCTAGCACACGAGCGAGTGCGAAAGCTATTCGGCCGCTGGTCGCTTGGCTGATCGCCGTTCACAGATCGCCGCCATCCATATACATGCATGTTTGTGTGTGTGTGTGTAAGTGAACACATTCATGCTTAGAAATATTTCTATTTCTATCGCGCTCTTTCACCTTGCTTCTCCTATATATATGTGTGTGCACACAGTGTTGGTTTTTTCCCTGTGTGTTTGGCTGAAACTCTCCTTTTGCCTTTGGAAGCGTTTTTTGTTATTGTATGATTTAAATTCTAATTGTTTTTGTGATTTTTTCGAAATATAGTTCTTGTTTTCACGCAGGTATGAAATCATGACATCAACGAGTTCATTTTAGTTGCCAAAAAAGCAACCCTGCCAAATTGCCAAATAGCTAAAATCTAACTGAATTTTTCAAAACTTGTTGTTGTTGTTGACTAACTAATCTCTTTCTTGTTGACTAGAGTGACTACATATGCACATACATGTGGTATTATCTTTGGCACAAACATATGCATGCACGTCTGAGTCTTTTTTGTTGCTGTCCACAGTAATTTGGCTTCACCTACGTGCGGTTTTCGTATGTGTTTTTGGGATTGTTCTATTTTTGAAAAAAGCTATTGCATAGGTACACACAATTTCTCCATAGTTAGCGCAAAGCGGAGAGGGAAAACAATATTTCGAAAAAATTTCAAATTTTAGGGCTATAAGGTTTGAAATATTGCATGAAATATTTCGAAAGTGCCAACTTTCTGCTTCTTAATATATTTGTGGTTATTGTGTTCTCGGTTTCTATTAAAAATGGTGTAGACTTTCATATGTCGTTAAAGACTACCAGGAAATTAGTTTATTTGTTATAAAATATAAAAATGTCCTTGACGGTAAAATAAAATTTCTATACTTATGAGCGGTTCTATAATGGGGGTATGCCTTTCCTAGAAATATAAAAATATATGTAAACATGAAAGTTCCTATAAGTTTGTTCATAAAAGGAAAAGTGTGATTTGAAATGCTTTTTCAAAATCAAAAATACCGAATAAAATAATTTGCTTTTGGTCAAGTTATGTTGCGAAAAGAATTACAATTCATAGCAAAAGTGAGACGAAAAAAAACCAAAGCATAGCATAAAATTCAATTTCAATATTTGCCTTTAGAAGTTTATTCATAAAAGAAAAAAGTTTATTTAAATTGCTTAAGTAGAAAAATTTTATAGAAAGGTCAAATAAGAAGCATTTTAAACCACTTTTATTTTTTAAGACAAAAAAAACCATAATTCTGCAGGGTTCCGTAGCTGATGTATAAAGAAGTCCCGAAATAGATTTTAAAAAAGTAACATTTTTATTCAAATATTTAAAAAAGTAATATTTTATTAATTTAAAGTCAAAAAGTTAAACATTTTATTTTAAAATTAAAAAAAAATGAACTGTATTTTATAAATTGCAATCAAAAACCAAAATGAATGAAAAAAGTAATTTTTTTTTTAATTTAAAGTCAAAAAGTTAAATATTTCATTTCAAAATTAAAAAAAAAATCCAGTTTACAAATTTCAATCAAAAACTGAAGGGAACACTTATTTAAATGAATATTCGGAGAAGTAATATTTTTTAATGTAAAATAAAACATTTAAACATTTTATTTCAAAATTAAAAAAAATCCGGATTCTATCAAAAACTGAAATTAATATTTTTTAATAAATATTTAAAAAGCTAATATTTTTTTTTTTTAAATATAAAAAGTTAAACATTTTATTTTAAAATTAAAAATCTACTTCATAAATTTCAAGCAATAACTGAAATGAATATTTTTTTAAAATTAATATTTAAAAAAGTAAATTTTTTTTATTTAAAAATTGAATTAAACATTTTATTTTAAAGTTAAAAAAAGTCCACTTTACAAATTTCAATAAAAAGCTATAGTGAATATTTTACGTTTTCCACAAATGCTTTGTTCTCATTTTAAACACAGTTCGCCATCTACCACCTGTTGCTGGCTGCTAATTTCCTATTTTTTAACCTAATATCTCTGAACTACAATTTTCTAAAGCCAAATTCAGTTAGAGGATACAGAAATACTTATAAAAATCTTCTTGAATTGATTACGAATTCCATTCTCATAGCAAAAAAGGAGCGTACGTTTATTCAACTTTAACTTTCTGTCGTTTGGTTTGCAGGCCTTAGCTTTGTTGCTGTTGTTGTTTTGCTGAATTAAAAATAGATTTATTTCAATAATCTTTCTATACTCTGCTTCACAACTCTAATGAAACTGCAGCTGTAAAACTGAATATGCAAACCAGAGTTCAAAGCTACCGGCTCACTTCCCTAAGCTGTATTTGTGCTAGCGGATTCCATAAAAAGTCATCAAATCTCACAATTCGGTAAAGCCACAGTGACTTCCTCGTAGCAGCAGCCATCTTCGGTCTATACTACAAATAACTGAAACCTGTTGAAATTTGCTCGCCCCGCTAATTAATGTCAGCCCCCCTTTTTATTCAATTTCTTTCCTTGTTCTCAGCTTATTGTTGCCGCATTGTTCATACACTAAAAATATATTCTATATCTCTTCAGTAACTGATTATCTAATCAATCCGTTTTTCGTGTATGGCTAAGGTCATACGATAGCTTTCATATAACCTCAATTGCGGTCGTTGATACCTGAGAAATTTCGGGTCGAAGAAAAATGTTTTTTTTTTACTTTTCTGATCAATTCTATTGAGTGAGTTTTCAATATTTTTAGTTTCAAATTAAATCATCTTTTTTTCCAAGGTTTTGGACAACTATTATTTTTTGTGTGTACCATATCGATTGGCACATCGTATTGAGCTCTCTAATTCAGCGCTATATTTCGATCAACAGCTCATAAGTTTCTTAAACCATTAAAATCTTTAAGCCTTCAAAAATTTGCATTTGAAAGCATTTTCTATGTATTGCTAGTTTACTTCATAATCAACGCCCACCGCTTCAACGGCTTATCTAACCTCAAATCTCAGTGGTAGAGGTCTGTCAATCGGAGACTTTTTCTCTCCTAAAATTTTATCTAAATCAGCTGTGCTAAGCCGTTCTCTTTAGCATTGAACTTTTCACTCACTATTTGGAACTTATAGGGTACAAGTATAAATAATTTCATTCAAAAAACAAGCAGTGCAAATTTGCAATTCACAATGAAAATGTTTGCGCAATAAAAATCAATATCATTTTTAGGATTGGAAGCATTTTGCGGCCACGACGTAATCCATTGGTTTTGGCCTGTCTTTATTTTTGGTGTGCATTTATTTTTTCGCTTGCATCAATTTGTGTGTTGGATAATCCACAAGTGTCTGTTAAGTAATCCTTTTGTCCTTTATGGCTA
The DNA here is from genome assembly GCF_028408465.1 of Anastrepha ludens. Lineage (NCBI taxonomy): Eukaryota > Metazoa > Arthropoda > Insecta > Diptera > Tephritidae > Anastrepha > Anastrepha ludens. Next base: position 111,123,467 of record NC_071501.1, on the reverse strand, counting down.
TTACGGTTATAGGTACACTTTTAAAATTTTTATTACTGTTTTTGATTTATGCTGTGCCACTATTTGGAATTATTTTCAAATGTCACTTAAGTTTTATCACTAAATAATTATTATTTTTCAATTCTATAAAGTTTACAGGATTTGTAGGATTTGAAATGTATTTTTTCAATATATTCCGCTAGCTACTTCTCTCTCGCTCGTATACACTTTCGCTCAATCGCTTGCTTGCTTTTGCTCTCACATCGACGGCATATGCATGCCACAGTGAAAACGAAAAAAAAAATTATTCACAAAAAAAAATACACAACCAAGCAATAATCCAACATTAAGGTGTTGCACTTACGCGTTCGAAAGCCGTTCTGACCCATACAGCCGGCACTGTTCCTTTTTATATGAGGCAATTTGACACCATACACTTCGCAAGGCGCCGACATTTGCCGAACCGTTTACGCCAAAGCGCCAAAAGCGCACGAAACATCGATACAACCGCCCCCTGACCGATCGCTTCTCCTCTCGATCCATACACCCACACAACGACATACATCTTCACATACACCGGCACATGCACGCACTCGCTTTTTGTGCAATTGTATGCGTGCGCTATGTTCGACGCGCTGTCAGTCCTGGTGGTTGGATCTTCGCTCCCTTTTTCGGTGTACGCTCATGCCAGCCAAAAGTCGGTGTATGTTGATTATTGCTGTCATTGTTGTTGTTGAGTTGTTGTATGCGTGTCGCGATCAGGTCGTGTTCGGTGTGTTCGGTGTGTTCGGTGTGCTCGTATACGATGGTATGACTCAGTTACTTTGGCATTTGTGTTGGTGTGATGGTATGCAGTGGCCATTGAAGTGTGATGCAATCGATTGCGTTAGTATAAAGTTAGCATAAAGTGTCAGGATCCAATGGGGAGAACGATAGGAGGGTTCGTGAAAGCTTTCGGAGAGCGGCGCATTTAATGCGAGAAAGCGCGAGAGCAGGAGGGTGAGCAACACGCACACATACATGTACGAGTATATGGTATGTGCTACGGAGCGCACATGGATACGAGAAAGTTATTCTGGTTGCGATTTTGAAGAGAGCGATACCATTTGGTGTGTTTTTAAATTCATAAAAATATGATTTCAAAAATTATTTTAAAGCAAATACTTTGTATACAATTGCAAATCAAATGTGATTTGTATTCACTTTCAGTGGACTCCACACATACTGGTGCATAGAAATGTATGAATTCATGCTAATATTAGTGTGTAAAAAAGAACTAAAGCTTTTTTTACTTTCTATGAAAGATTTCTCTTCTAAAAATTCACCTTAATAAAAGTAAAAACATCACAACGGCCAGAACGAAGCAACCATTGCCCTCGTATTGGCTAGCATACGGAAGGGAGCGCGGTGTCCAACGCAACCTCAACAGGGATAGGGAAAGATCTTGCCGGCCACAGCATGGCAAGGTGATTTCTACTATTGGTGCTGTTATAACGTTTCAGTTCGTATCGTTTCACATCACATTAATTTAGCATATCGCAATACAATGCCAGTGCAGACAAGCACACGTATACACACACATGCACATGTACTTATATACGACATATAGGTATTGAATGTACTGCGATCACCTTACGATCGCCTTTATGTTGGCTGCAACTTGTTTTGTTAACAAAATATGCATTTGCACAAAATCGGAAATCGGCTCCCAATGACATTTCGGTTGATATTGAATGTATTTACTTAGTTTCAGATGTTCTTTTTATAACCGTGTAGTTTATTTTTCGTTTAGTTTGGTATTGTTAGCTTTCATACTTAAGGCAATTATGTACGCATGTATGTATGTATGTATGTAGATATAATCAGCTGTTTCATTACGTTTTAAGATTTATGTTGAATTAGCAAGGCTATTTACCTAGGCTGATAATACTCAATCGCCCTGTATATGGGTATGTATGCATGTTAAGACTCCTTATTGAAAACAATTTGTCATAAATGCAAATAGAGGAAGTGATTGTCATTTTTCCACTGACAAAAAACTGTTAGAAAAAGATTTAAACAACTGAATAGAATTTGTAGGATAAAACTGTATGAAGACTGAATTTCTAACTTGTAAAATTACGACATATTATTTAAAATTGTAGACGCCCCATATGCACCTGGGCCAAAAATCTTGGTAGTGTGACGAATTTCCAAGTTTTAACTATTTTTGTTTTTGTACTTAATAATGTTTTTAATTTTATAAAAGTATACTGCTTTCAATGACAGTGGCAAACCGCTGAGTGTATGCCATGAAAAGCTCTTTATTAAAAAATATCTGCCGTTCGGAGTCAGCTTACAACTGTAGGTCCCTCCATTCGTGGAGCAACATCAATTTTCACAAAGTTTCCTTTGAAATTCGTTTTTAAAATCGATCGGTTCTGCAAAGTTCGATATTTAAATGCGCATCGAATTTTTTTTTTTTTTGGTTTCTGCACATTTAAAAAAGCAGGCGTGCAAAGCTGTGCAGCTGCCAGTCCTTTTTGTGTTTTGTGCAGTTCATGACATATATGAAGGGTCTCTTTCAGAGCTTTTATTTAGTTCATTACGGACTGAAAAAATATCCAAATAAATATAATATATTATTTTTTCTACCACTACTAAACCAGTGCCTAACCATTTAACAAATTTGAGACTAATAACTACTGTAACTCTTTGATGATGTCCCTTTAAAAACTGCCGCTGAGAAAATTATTGCAGCTATCAGGGCACATGGAAGACGAAACTATAAGGCAAAATTTATAAAACTGTGGTCCGACCCCCAATGGCGCATACCTGTGAGTGCTGGCTGCTAAGCAGGAGCCAATTGTGGCGTAGATGAGGGCGTAACGAGACTGGCAAAAATAAGTAGTAAACACATCAAACCAGATCAGCATACAACAAAGAAATTGGTAACTCAGCTGCTTACACTGGTACAGTGTGATGTGATACCTGAAGATGATATCTACATTTTTACTTATACCCAGGCGGCGACAAAATCGCTCACTAAACAGTCGACAATCTCCAAGGTAGCCATGAAATGCCGCACATCTCTTAACGAGATGGCTGAGTTATTTCACCTAATGATGACATGGGTTCCTGGCCATTCCGACATTCTGCAGTTCCCAGAGCCGATGAACTAGCGACAAGTGATACCAAATTGACTGATGAGTACATAGACAATGATATAGGTATACCTTTGCAAGCATGTAAACTACGTATCTGCGAGGAAATTGTAAGAGTAGCGAATGAAAGATGGCGTAATGAAGCCACTTGCAAAATCGCCCGACTGCTGTGGTCGACTCTCAATGCTAAACGCACGGAACTTCTACTAAGAAGAGATAAACAAGCACAGCCTTAACACACTGATTTCAGTAATTACGGGGCACTGCCCAGAGAGTGGGTGTCCAAACACATGACTTCTGCAGAAATTGTCTAGATGAGGAAGAGGAAGATATGATCCCGCACCTTCTCTATCCAGACGTAGACTCGCCATTTTGGGCGGACAATTCTTTAATGAATTAGAAAATCTCGGCTCTGTCGAAATTAAGGATCTTACGAAATTTATAAAAAGTACACATTGGTTTTGAGGAGGGATAAGGGCTAGATCTTCTTACGGCATCACATTGGGCCATGAGCCTGAGTGTGTCCTACAGTGGTTAACCGCTTCAACCTAACCTAACTCAGCTGCTTCCTTCAACGCGCTTTTCTAGGCGGCTACCGTGGCCGAATGGGTTGGTGCGTGACTACCATTCGGATTTCAGAGAGAGAACGTTGGTTCGAATCTCGGTGAAAGACCAAAATGCAGGAAAAGTTTTTTCTAATAGCGGTCGCCCCTCGGCAGGCAATGGCAAACCTCCGAGTGTATTTCTGCCATGAAAAAGCTCCTCATAAAAATATCTGCCGTTCGGAATCGGCTTGAAACTGTAGGTCCCTCCATTTAAGGAACAACATCACGACGCCCACCATAAATAGGAGGAGGAGCTCGGCCAAACACCCAGAGAGGCTGTACACGCCAATTATATATATATATATTGTATATTTCACACAGATGTTTAAGTGGTATTTGAATATAACTTGAAAAGTTATGGGAATCCCACCGTGAAACTTTCAGAGATTACTGAGCATGATCTCAGCTATTAATGGAAACAATAAGAAAAAAATCTGAGGAGGGGTGTTTTCACATAGTATGACAAACAAATTTGAAAGGGTACAACGAAATTTTACCCGATGCGTTATGCAACATCTTCATTTCTCTGATCCATTACCACCCTACATCGCTCGGTGCGTGCTAATAAATCTTGGGTCCCTTGCCACCATAAGTACCCTTCAGCCCTTGATGTTTGTTTTTAGTGTTATTTGTGGTTCTGTTGATTATTCCGAAGTTCTTGAAGAGATTGGCTTCAATGTTACTCACAAAATTTTACGATTTACTATCCAAAACAGTCAAATCAAACTATTATAACCTTGGCTTTATTGCGAGGGCTCTATCTAAATTAAATAGTGCATACATACTACTATAAATACAAAAAAAATACCATGGAGTAAAAGGTGCCATCTAGTAATTATTCACTACTGGCATCTAGGGGACACTTTGGATGGATTCTTTATATAATTGACGCCTATATCCTTTTTGGATTCTTGGCCGATTCCTCCGCCTATTTGTGCTGTGCATCTTGATGTTTTCTAAAAATGAAGATGGTTTCTTATGAGAAGCTTTTCCATTGCAGAAATGTGTTCGGTGATTTGCCATTATCTGAGTGAGCCGAGGAGTGACCGCTATTAGAAAAATTGTTCTATCAATTGGTGTTTTGTGCCCGGGGTTTCGAACTTGGTAGTCGACAATCGCGGTCATGGTCGCACCTATTCGGCTTCTTCTTCTTCTCAATTGGTGCGATAATCGCTTACGCGATTTTGGCGAGTTTAACAAAGTGCGCCAGTCGTTTCTTTCTTGTGCTAACCGGCGCCGGTTGGACACACCAAGTAAAGCCAAGTGCTTCTCCACCTGATTTTTCCAACGCAGAGGAGGCCTTCATCTTCCTCTGCTACCACCAGCTGGTACCGCATCGAATACTTTCAAAGCCGGAGCGTTTGTATCCATTCGGACGACATGCCCAGCCAACGTAGCCGCTGAATCTTTATTCGCTGCGATATGTCTATTTCGTCATCGTTCCATCGCCTGCGATATTCGCCGTCGCCAATGTGGAAAGTTCCAAAAACCTTCCGCAGAATCTTTCTCTCAAACACCCTAAGCGTCGCTTCATCGGATGTTGTCAACGTCCACGCTTCTGCACCATTCGTTAGGACGGGCATGATGAGAACCTTGTAAAGTGATAGTTTTGTTCGTTAAGAGAGAATTTTACTACTCCTTTGCCTACTTAGTCCAAAGTAGCCATTACCTTCGGCTAGCCATCTTTATTTACTATTGTAGTATTAGCTTTATAAAGGGTCCGCCATATACCTTGACGGAATTAAAAATGCTATAAAAAAGAAACTACTCAATATTTTTCCAAACTTTTTTTTTTATTTTGAAGTACAATCCTTCCGGTTAATGATGGAATACAACTTCATTCATATGGCTGCCTCGGCTACCATACCACAATTTCGCATCAATGATGTCTCCGAAATGTCCAATTGTTGAGAACGACGGTGAACTGATGTGCCTGGTGATTCACGAACACTCTCGGCCACAGCAGCAATATTTTCGGGTGTACGCACGGTTTTTGGTCGGACACGCTTTGGTTTGTCAACAAGCAACCCAGTTTCTCTTACTTTTTTCGCAAAGTAACGCACATACGCTTCATTGGGTGCTTTTCTTCTTCCCATTGCCGTACGTAATTTTCGTACACATTACACATTCTGCAACATTACCATGATTTTCAAAGTAATGTCGCAATATTTCCCAGCGTTCTTTGAGCGTATACACAACCATTTTCGTTCAGCGGAAGAATAAAACTAATTTTCTGTTAAATCAGATGACAGCTAAGTGTTACCATCCTTCAAATAATATCTAGTTCAAATCCGTAACGATAGACGGAGGGCCCTTTATGTTAACACCATTTGCAACTCCAACTAAATGAATATCATATTTATGTCATCCCTTCTTCCAATGTGCTTGTCATGCATTTTTATGTGCCTCACCCATTCAGATCTAATATAGGTATAACCCAGTCCTTTTCTAGTAGAAGTTTTGTGTTTTCCCCTATCAACACCCGCAGTTTAAATCTATTAACTAAATTTAGTACTCAAGCGAAAACTAACCCAAATTTCCCTCATTTACTGATATTAGTGACATTCTTAGTGCCAACCACCTGAATGGTAACATAAAAACCAATTAATGGTGCTATTTATTAGTGTCAAGAACTTAAGTAGCCGAAGAGGTAGGAACATAAAAGAAGTCATAAGCGAAATATGCGGTAACAAAGAGTATATAAGTTTGTATGCATGTACTGGTATATGTGTAGAGTACATGCATATACATTTGCCGCACATTTTGCTATTCCACACATACCGCCAAGCAATTTACTATTACTGCTCTTACTTGATGTGTCTTTTGCCGACGAATGCCAGGCCACAGCGGCATTGCCAATTCACGAACGATGTATGAAAAATGTATTGCAGAAAATAAAATAAATTTACTTAAATAAATACTTAGATATTTTCTGCATATACTCGGGTGGGCAAATATATTCCTCTGTGTGTAAATATGTATATAATATTAGAGAGCGTAATTATATACTCGCACATAGTTCGCAAGCAGAAAATTTATTTTATTGTACAAGCAAAATTAAGAAGTAAATAATTCATGAAATCCTTTTGGCTACTCGTACCTCAGCAACTTGGCGGACGCATTGGGCGTTTGACGTTTGCACACCTACATGCATACATTTGTGTTGTGTGGATCTACACATACGCGGGCAATGTGTTCGTAAAAATATATTTAGAATATCATAGAAAAATGCGTCTATGTGTAAGTGATTAGCAGGTTTTACTGAGATTGTTCTTTTGTGCGAGTCTACATCGCATTGGTCTTTCCTGCTGTAGCTTTTACTTTACCATTGCTGAGCAGGTTCAAGCTGTTGATGGTGGTGTTGATAGCGATTCGATTTTGGTGCGCGCTCTGAAATGCGAATGTGAACCTGCGTGCAAATATGTAGAGGCATGAAAATAAAGGTGTATTATGATTATGTTTGGTATGCGGTTCATTTCGGCAAGAAGGCATATATACATACATATATATATATATGTGCATTTAAAAAGCGACAAGTGCTAAGGCGCGTCTACAAAACGTGTTAACGATATAATTTTCTTCGTTTTTTTGTGCTCTATCCATTTTTCAGCTGGCTTTCTCAGCCCCCATGCAAAGTCAGGAAATGCCGCAAATATACATGTCGTACTCGTACAGCATGTATGTATGTGTTTACACAAACGTATATGTGTATAATCTCTTCGTATGAAGTTCAAATCAATATTGGCATTCGTCCTTCAGAGCAATTCAAGCGATTTTTCAAAGTTACGCCCCGGCCGCTTGCAAAAGACGACCGCTGACGGTGCCTTCTCAATTAGACGAGTATGCACAAAAACTCGTACATACATACATACACGCATGCATGTATGTGCGCTCTCTTCAAGACTTACACGACAGACCGCAGCCACATTTTGTCTTCGCTATGATGTCGCACGCAACAGACGTGCGGCAGTCGTAATGCTAAATTGATCGACATAAGCCAACGCAACATTTCATATCGATCTTTTAACAGATTTACCGCTTTGCCGTGTGTTGCAGCCGGCCTGGCGAACGCTTAGCTCAATTAATTAATTGCATACGAAATGATCTATGACAGTATCGATCATTTAATGCGATCGCCTGAGCTTATGATCCGTTTGTTGATGTTGATGTCGATGGCGATTTCAATGTATTTTTTATTTTTATTTATTTTTTTTTATATTGATTTTGATGAGTCTATAAGGAAAATATGTGGCATATTGCAAGTGCATTGAATACTTAAATGACTGAAATTTTTGGTACAAAAAAAAAAACAAAAATAGATTAACAAAACCAACGCAAGACTGAGTTTTGTCGTGGCTCTGTGCTCCCAAGAGGAGTGAACAAAGAAAAAAAATTTGGACTTTTTATGTAATAAAATTAGTGAAAACAATTGTATAGAAAATAATATATTTTACATTTGGCATGAAGTGTGATATTTTGCACGCAAATATGCCTACTTATTTACCTGCAACTTAGTTGCTATCTACCAAACCGCCCCCAAGAAAAATTCCTATGTAAAAAGCTCAAATATGTGTATGTGTGCGTACATAGCTAACCGCGCTTGTGTTTGTTTGTGCATACTTATTTATTTTTGAAATTCATGGACATTCTCTAGTTTTGTCACAATTTTATGTATTTCTTTTTTGCGCTCTCTTTAAATACGAAATATTTATGTGTGCCTGTATATTATAAAACGTAGACTTGACTTAGGTATTAGTGCGACGTTTTTTTGTTTTTTTTGTTCTAAAACACCAACAAAAAATGTGCGTTCTCACCATCAAAGCCTTTGAAATACAAAAAATCAAAACAAAAAAATTAAACAAAAATAAATTAATCTGCCAAGCACAAAAATTTCATAGAATTTTCTAGATAAAATAAAACCAAATTAAATCAGTACTATTTAGCTAAGAAATTCACAACATTCACTACTTAGCTGAAACAAGTAAGGCATACACACATACACATGTACATGTAAATAAGCGATACATAAGTGCATATATAAACATACGCATGCATACATACATACATACATATCCATATGACTAGCATTTGAAAATCTACATTCGCCTGAATGTAATGGGAAATAATGTGAAAAATGAAGAAATATATTTTAATTTATATTGTAATACATATCATAAATATGTTTATATGCACAAGTACAGCTACATTAATAATAAAATATTTACGCTCTAGTATTTTCCGCTAATTTATAATTTTTAACATAATGTTTGAGTTCGCGAATAAAAAGGTGATGTTCTTTCTTGCAGTGCATAGTTAAACACTTTTTACTTCTTCCTCTTTTTAGACCTGAGTTTCTCATGAACTTCTGGTTTTATGTATTCCATAATGCATCTACGAAATCGAAAACAAGAAAAATGGACTAATTGCCTCTTTTCGAAGTTCTAAGAATACGACACAGTGTTTGGCCATTTCGTAAAAATGGCAGTGCTATGCAGCAAGCCCTTCCACCAGTGATCAAAGCAGTTAGAAATTCAGAAAGAGTTAATATCTGGACTATATTAGCTTTAAGGGGACAAATACCTGTAACATTTCGAAAACAAATTTTTTTTTTCATAAAATTTTAAAATAATCCTTTAAGAATATGTCAAACAATTTTTAGAACGTAAATTTAAGTATTTCTTATATTACAGATCGTCAACCGTGACGACTCTATTCTTTACGTTCGAGCGCTGGGAGAGGTATACCATTTATGTATGTATTTAAACTTTAGACGTTTTTATTTCGCGAATTTCTTTTTCATTTATTGTTGATTCATATAGAAATTATAACATTAATAAACAAAAAATTGTTTGGCTTTTTGTATTCAGGTCACTGATGCCAATGCTATAATGCCCGCCAATTGAGAAGCCCCGCTGCGACCTTCCTGGAAGAATTGAGTGTACATCCGCCATTTTAAATGATTAAAACAAAAAAAATGTTTATTATTTTAATATATAAATAAACTGTACGCGAATTTTGGAAAAAACATATTGACTTCTTTATTTTAAACAATTTTAATGAAAATCAGGGGAAATAGGGCCGTTTACAGGTATCTGTCCCCTTAAAGTACAATTTTTCTTTCCTCACTCATGTGGGTTTTAACTGGCGTGCAAACTACTTGACTCAATTCCATTTATTGCATGTGTGCTTCCGAATGATTTTAGACGATTTCAACACCTTATAAAGGGTGATCAATATAGAGGCAACAGATTTTAGATTGCAATAAAACAACGAAAATTCAGATTTATTGGGCAATCTTTATTATGTTTGTGTAGATCCATTCATGAGATTTACCTTTTAAAGATAATCACTTTCAAATGTTGGCCGCAACTGCGCCGTAATTCGGTCATCCGTAGACACCAATTTTCGCGCCAATTAAGAGAAGAAACACCAATTTTGAATAACTCTCTGGAGGACTCCAGTCGGTATCTCGTGAATAACTTTAGTAATGTTCGCTTCCAATGCCTGATCCGAAGCAGAGTTAATCGCAAAGCGTTTAGACTTTACAAATACCCACAAATGGAAGTCCAAGGAAATGATGTCACACGACCTTGGTGGCTAATCCACTGGCCCGAGACGGAGATAAATTTCTCATCGAAACAGCGACGCAGTAAATCCATTGTTTCACGGTCTGTATGGCAAGTATCGCCGTTTTGTTGGAACCAAATGTTGTGAAAATCACGGGCTTCAATTTCGTGTATTTAAAAGTTGTTTATCATGGCGCGTTAGCGACATGTCGCACCAAATGGGGACGCTTGTTTTCAATGGATGTAATGGATGCCCTTGAATGGTTTGGGTTGCTCTTCAACCCAAACACGGAATTTTGGCTTATTGATGTAGCCATTGAGCCAAAAATGGTCCTCATTGCTGTATACCATAAGTTGGCCTGGCCACTTTTCACAGAGCGTCGATTTTCGTAATAGAATTGTACGATTTGTAAAAGTTGTTGAGGCGTTAGTGGAATGGAGGAAATGACACGAAAAGAATGAAATGTCAATGAATACTGGAAAAAATTATGCATCTAGTTTGACAGTAGTGATCTGTCAACCTTATTATACCTGTGTGTCACCCTTTATTATATTACGCAGCATGAGTTTCGAGCTATGCCATGCAATTTCTTTTTTTTTTTTTGCTTTAGATTATTTTAACCCATATTGCATTTCCGATCATGATAAAATAAAAACGTCCTATTGTGCAATGCATCAGATATCCGAATGTAAAAACGTCGCCTGACGTTGAAAGAAAATTTCAAAATTTCTAAAAATCACTCATACGACCTGGCGTTCAAGTCCTACTTTTTTCTTTATCTGGCCGTCATCAGAGTAGGGGGTTCTCAACCGAGGCTTTGCTTTCGTTTTTATTGAATTATTTGCATTTAGTTTGCAGCAAAAATTTGAATCAATGTAAATATCTCTCTCAGCTGTGTACCAGGCGGTCATAGGAACTTCAAAACAGAGAAGCCAGAAGAAGATGCAAGCATGATACATCTCATATACTAAAGACAAAAAGTGAGGCATATTGATATTATGATCTCAGGCAGGACTTAGAGGATTCATAAGCTTCAAGCATTTCCCTAAGGCTGATTATCTATTTAGCAAAAAGCTGTAAGATGATGTTTAAATTTGCTGTTTCAGTTTTTTTATCTTTAGAAATTATCCCACAAAATAATTTTTCAAAGGTTCCACTTTTTAATTTTCAAAATTTCAATCGTCTTGCGAAAAGTTCTATTGTAAGTACTATGGTTATGGTATGAGTGTACGGCTTATGTACGTAGGTCTTCCTCCTCTGGTAGGTACGAGCCCAGGATTCTGTGTCTTCTGTGGCCTTATGCCTCACAGTTGGTGGTTAAGTGTTCCATAGACTCCTCTTCATCACAGCAGAACCTGCATAATCTTGTACTAGATACCCCTATTGTGTTTATAACAGGCAAAGTGACCTGTAAGTGCTCTACAGAGCAATATGAGGCCCTTTTTATCTAAGTTTAGAGCAGATTTTGCTCTCCTGGGATTGAAGTTCAAAAACTATTTGGAGTGATTAAGGCTTGTGCCGTTCTAGTCTTCCCTGATTTTAGTTTGGATCCATTTTTTGGTTTCCTGTTTTATATTATTTTTGTGAAAGCCGAAAAATGGGGTTGGCCCAATAAATAGCCCTCCTGCCCCTTTTTTGCTATAAAAGGCTACCTTCTCGTTTCCTTCATGCCCCTCATGTCCTGGTACCCAAATCAGTGAGACCTGATTGTGAGTGGGTACTATTCTAAGTTGAAATATCCGCCTATGAAAAAAGTAGGTATATACAATCGATACTGTAAAAAAATCTGTATTTGTCATATTCTTCTCTTTCATTCGATATTCAATCTAATATCATTGAGTAAGTCCTTAGTGTCTCATCAATATATAAAACTCATTATCGCATCAGATTCATGGAAGCATATTAAAAGTTATGCAGTTGCAACACAAAAGGATTTCTCAAAAAGTTTTACTTCTATTGTGCGCCCGTATGTGCTCAGTCATCATATATTAGCTGCCTTACATCCGTACGTACGAAACGCCTGAAACTATTATGTCATAACTTTCGCAACATTCTTTTTACGCTCCATAAGTGTAGTCGAGGAATTGAGTTAATAGCATTTTGTTGATAAATGAAATTATTAAAAGCGATGGTCTATTTATTTGTAATTTTGTTGCAATGATTGAGTGATGAAACACGGACGCCGAACGCTCCCCACGCACCAACCACCAACCACCAGCTTCCACAAGCCCAGGCGAATGCCACGAAATGTGTTCATGCCACTGCTGGTGCTGGCACAAACGTAAATAATTAAGCGTACAGTTGCGGGCATACAAATGTGGACAGGAAGAGCGCTTGCATGTGAAGGGTTAAAGCGCCTAGCAGGTATTGCTTACTTGAAGAAGTCTTCTATGCAACTCACTACATCATATAATGCTTGAAATGTATTAGAAAAAACAAACAATTTACCACAGGTAACGAAAATCTTCTAACTGAAACCACAAAAAAATATGAAATTAGTACATTTCCATTCTCAGCCTATAGCGGCCTCGGTAGTCTAGGGTAAGGGCACTAGCCAGCCATCTCAGAGGTTGTGGGTTCAAATCCCACGTAAAGCACGGTCCTCGCACTTTTCCTAGTTCACCTACTTTCCCTGTTTCTATTAGGTGCAAAATTAAGTTCTCGCTGTTTTTTTTATGAAAATAAAACTATATTTTGAAAAAATGGTTACAAGTAAATCATTGAAAGTATTGCCCATCGCTGATTACTACTTTTTCCCATCTTTCTGGTAGATCTCGTATACCGTCGCGGTAAAACTGTCATCTTTTGAGGCTATCCACGGATCAAGCCATTTTTTGATGTCTTCATATGAACGGAACTGCTGGTCAGCTAGACCATGTGCTATCGATAAGAACAAGTGATAATCGGACGGCGCAATACCTGCAGAATATGGCAGGTGGGGTAGAATTTCCCATTTCAGTGGTTCCAGGTAGAAAGGGTTTGGCAACGTGAGGCCTTGGTCCTACCAAATACATAACATAACCTTCGCAGCGTGAATATTCGGCCGAAGCGACGACGTAGAAGCATGACCGGGCAGTCCCCATGACTTTCTTTTCTTTGGATTGCTGTAATGAATGCATTTTATCAGTCGTCTCGATGCGATGAAGAAAACCCTTCCTTTTTTGCCGCAGGAGTAGCTGTTCACAGGCGAATAAACGACGTTCAACATCTCTTGGTTTAAACTCATAAGGAACCCAAGTCCCCTGTTTCTGAATCATTCCCAAAGTGGGTAACTCGTAATACTGAAGCAAGCTCTTCTTGCGCTTGACATGGATCCTCATTCAGCAATGCCTCCAATTCAGCGTCTTTGAAGGTTTTTGGCTTTCCTTCACGCGGACGGTCGTCAACATTAAAACTGTTAAAACAAGAAACAAAGAAAAACACACAGTTACACATTACATCAGTGGCGCCAGCAAGAGGAAGCGGGCGACTGCGGTAATAGCGCAGACACACCAAATTTAGCGAAGTCCTCCACCATCTTGCGATCCTTCTGAAACAAAGATAGCGCTCCAAGCAGTACGAATGCGTTGTTTCTAAGCAACGACAGGCGGCCTTCCCACTATTTAGAACTTGTAGCGGCAGGCTAATCACCTACCCTGCCAGAAAGCAAAATAGGCTAACGAAACCAACGCAAGACTGAGTCTTGTCGAGGCCCTATGCTCCCGAGAAGAGTGAACAAGGAAAAAAAAAACATTTCTATCCTAAAACTAAAACCTAAATTTGTTTGTTCATATATTTATGCCCGCCACTGTATATAGAAAAGTACCGGTACATGTATATGTAATGCTCGTATGTATGCTTTGGTATGTGCATACATACACACATACATATGTGCCGAAAGTATCAATTTGTATTTGTTTGAGTTGGCCTGGCGTTTATGGGATGTGCGCGCATTTGTAGCAGCGCGAATATTTGCTAATGCATTGGAACGCATCCAAATTGTGGATATATAAATACGCGTTTGCCCCTCACTGCGCAGTACACACACGTCGTGCATATTTTTACACTGCAGATGGACATATCGCTAACACATACATATACATACACATTCGCATATATTTATGCGCACTTGCAGGTATGTATTGATGGCCATCTTATGAATTAGAGTTAAGCAAAATTTGCGGTGTTACCAAGCGATCGTGGATTTCAACAAATACTAAAAACAGATAAATGCATCTATAATACTCAGACAGCTATGTAGATATGTATCAACAGACAGTCGCACACGAGTGCGAGTATCCTGAGGCATGCAATGCAACTGAGCGGTAGTGGGTGTAGACGAGTACTTCCGTGTGGAAGAATACATACAATTTTCAAAGGGAAACATTTTCGAATTTGTATTGCAAAGCTAATGAAGTCTAAAAATATTTGATTCAATGAAAGGGGAAACAACAACAAGTACCGAAGTGACATGAATACAAAGATACAGGGTGTGTTCGAGCTGTCATAGTTGTGGTAGGGCTACTTTTTATCAGATAGCATCACGTTCTGTCTCATAATTGTGGCAACAGTGCCAACCTCACGCATTCTGTTAGTAAAATGTTGACAATCTGATGGTCATCACTAACTAATCAAGTGCACTATAAAATGTTTCAATGCGTTCTAGAAATGGAAGAGGAATAGTAAGCTTTTATTATGGGCTTCTAACGTAAAATTAAATTTAGTTGAAACGAAGTTATTGGAAAAAATTTCCATATTGCCAAGCAGCGCAAACTTCTGCAATTTTGCGGCAGCTAATCAGCTGTGTATCAGCAACAGGCCATCAAAAAAGTAACGGGATCACAATATTGCTGTAATTATTGACTGCAGCGAACCCACCCATGCGACACTGATACTTAGCTGGTACTTCTACATACTAGGTTGTTCAACCAGTTTTGCGGTTCAATGAGAAAAACACAATTTTGTGGTTTGAAATACAGTTTATTATTCAGTTTTGTCTCCCTGAACATCAACTCACTTGTTCTATTATAGTTCAAAAATTCTATCCCTGATATGAGAATCTGGCAGGGCTGCAAAATATGTTTCCACAGCTGTTATGACCTCATGATTTATTGAAAAACGCTTTCCATGCATAAATTTGTTTGGGTCTGGAAGTCATTAGGAGCCAAATCTAGTGAATACGGAGAATGCTCCAACAAGTCGAACTTTAATTCATGGATATTAGCTACTGACAAAATGCTCTTGTGACACGGTGCAGTGTACCGATGAACAAGAAATTTTTCTTATGCAAACTGGGTCTTTTTCACGAATTTTTTCATTCAGCTGGTCTAAAAGTGTTGCCAGTTTCACCAGTTTGCATGTAATCCACAAACAAAACTCCTTTCGCATCCCAAAAAACTGATGCGAACACCTTCTTGACCGATTTCTGGACACGAACTCGTTTCGAGCCGAAGAACCAGGTTCGCACCACTCTTTAGCCTTGGCTTTGACTTAGGATCATGGTGGTTGTCCCAGGTCGTAGTGATAAATCGATGCACAAAATCCACTTGATCCTTTCGAAGACGCTATAAATGTTGCTGAGAAAGTCGCAATCGTATGAGTTTTTGTTCCATTGTTAGCAAATGCCACACCTTTCCCAAACCCTTCAGTCAAAATATTGCTTACACTGCAAAATGAGATGCTTAGGGCTACTACCAAATCTCTTCCAGTCACTCGACGATTCTCCAATAGGATTTCCTGTATTTTTTCTACGATTTTTGGAGTTGTTGCTATTTTTAGACATCCTAGATGTTTCGTTATGTTGGACTTCCTACTGAGACGATTCAGTTATATTAATTACTGGCGACTTCGACCTTTTTCATTAAAAGATAGCCAATAAATCGTTCGAGAGGAATGCAAACTTTTTATATAGGTTTTTAGCATTATTTGTTAAGGTTTATTTGTTATCTCTCAACATCGAATTGGCATTCTTCTCCGTCGACTCCGTCACAGGAATAGGGAATCTATCAGTCCACATTATGTCGACTTTGTATTTACTCATTTGGTAAAATTACATCTAAAAGTTAATTTATTACATTGCGAAAAGGCAGTAGTAACCAATTAACCAATCGAAAACCAAAGTAGCCAATCAGTCATATAGTGATTTCTGCATATAGATCTTAACTTACACTGCTGTAAGGTCAAATTAGCTCAAGAAGCGAAATTTCTATACCTTTTGTAAAAACGGTATTTTCTCCGGCTGGGTTTTTCAAAAATTTCGTATGTCTCTATTCAAAATCCTTTTATAACCTTTATTACACCATTTCATCACCGAAGGATGATGCTTTATTTGGAAGGAAATTTGATGCGTGAGCATTGGAGTAATCAAGAATGAGTTCAAAGAAATGTGACGGATATTTTCTTCATCACTGGGTCCAAGAATGAAATAGGTAATAATTGAGAGGAGATGAAGCTGTATATAGTTTGGGGCCTTTATTGAGAGTCAGGATGCACTGAAAGCAGTGGAGAACGCAAAACAAACCTCAAAGATTGTTCAAGAATGTAAGAAGAAGATCAATTCTATTGTAAGACGAAATAAGCTTGTACTTACATACATATATGGATTCCAGGACACCGTATCCAGAGCCAATAATCGGAATCAGTTCTACAGGAATCATGAATTGGATCAACATTTATGCAACGTGTTTTATGACAACAGAAAACTATCGCACTTTCTTTTAAAACTTGGTAGAAAAGACCTTCGGTTGATGGTCGGTATTGTTACGGGAAACAATCCATGGGGTTAGCATATGATCACCATTGAAAACATTGAGGACCTGAAAATAGTGCCTGTAGGTGAAGATTCTGGAAGTATTGAGGGATAGGAAGTGCTTTAGATTATTTTTGTAGGCTGATCCAAAGTTATGATGATAAAAACATGTAAATAATTTAAAAAGGATATACAAAAAGGGAGGATATGCACTAGTAGTCCAACTTCTTTCATTTTGAGCCTCCATTACTGATGAAGGTCGTTTGTAAACATAAGCAATGGATGTTAGATGAATTCCTGTGGGACAACTAATACTTTTACTTCCTTGCTTCTTTGAATGGCATTCAAGACTTTATTTTGCATTGATATTTTGCATAATCCAACACATAATTTGCACCCTTTTGTTCGATAATTGGTTGCCATTTGGAATGTAAATCTATAAAATTTTTGTGAAAAATATTGTTTGCGTTGAACTTGCATAAAGTTCGCAGGGTGCCGAATGCTTGCTACTGGAAAAAAATTCAAATGAAAAATTTGTATTTTTCTTATTAAAAGAGGGTAATTTGTGGGTTTATTACACTGTGCGACATAAATCAATTTTTTGTTTTTTGCAGAAAAAGTTTCACATGCACATGAAACTATTTACTTTATGTAGTAGTGCTGTACGCCATTTTTTTTCTCATCAATCAAATTTTCTTGAAGAACATTAAAGTTTCAAAGGACTAAATGAAAAAAAAAATTGTTTCTATTTAATTTAGAAGTGAATGTTGCAGTATATGGACGTGTTTAGTTCGCTTCGCAGTCTGTGCTTATTTCTTAGTGAGTCCGCCAATATCAAATATTGACGTAATGCTTGTACGCTTCACCGTCGGGCATCTATTCGGTCATTGCTATGCTCTGCGCTCCGAAAATACGCAAATATTTACTATGGTAAATGCTCTGAGTAGTGTTAATTCTCAGTTATCCTAAAAGTGTGGTAGCTTGTTTCCTGAAGTTCGCTCTCTATATGCAATAAACAATGAATGCCATCTCTTCGATAACTTCGGAACTTACAAGTTTACGCATGTTGTCACTAACTATGCAAACAACACCAATCTCAGTGCAGTTAATAGCAAGGATTTGCTAAAGCAACGCTATGAATTTTGGGTTCAGATGTCATGAAAATGAGTAAAATTCGTTCTCTCAAACTGGAGGATATTTTATGATTTGCCAAAGAATCTGAAAAATTATAGTCTAGCTAGTCCTGAACTCTGTATCTCCCTCTGTTCTAACCTTTCTCTTTCTCTCTGTCACTTCTCTTCTTTCCTCCTGGACTATCAACCCTTTTACTTTCCAATACAATGGGCTTTTTATAGCCTCAATGGTTTAGGAGTTACCAATCTCTCGGTGCTTCCCGCCCGCCTTTTTCAAATTTCAATTTCACACCATTTCATATTACATTCAAAGCATCACAGAAAATTTCAAATAAATTCAAAAGAAATATGTAAAAAAAAATTACTCTCCTCTAAAACAGATTTTTTCTATTTCTGCTGTTAAGGCTCAATATGTAAAGGTGGGAGTGTCTGCTGATTCGTCGCCTCAACGTCGCCGCCCATATTACACACAAAAATAAAATAAAAAAAACTGTAGTTTTTCTTTTTTAGTATTATTCTTGATTTCATTTTATTTTATTTTTTTGTTTTGCCTCGATTTGCCCATCATCCATCATCGCACGCCACACCACAAAAGAATTTCGTATAAATAAACTGCAAAAAATGTCGCACTGCAATAATTTTGTAAGAAACAATTTATGAAATCATGAGAATAATTTTGCACCACAAATCGCACTTGTAACTGTTGCCAAAAATTCCACTATTTTTACTTTTATTTTTATTTATTTAATTTGTTTTTGTCGACTCCCTGCCTATGAATCGTTTCGAAAATGCATTGGTAGATTTTTGAAATTTAATAAATTGTTCGCGAACGTTAGGAATTCGTGAATTTCGTTGCATTTGCACATTTTGATGTGCCGGAAGGAGGGATGGGTCGCCGACGTTTGCGATTGACAGTCGTAATCTGATGTTTGATGTTGTTGATTTATACACATTTGCGATCGCAGCCAAATCCAGCAAGTGATTGGGAAATCTGCGAATTAGAACAGAGTTCGTGTATGACATGATCGGGGGTAGTATTTGTTTTAATGCAAACAGATTGACATCATTAATTTATATTTTCATAAAAGGACTGCGGCAAATAAATGTTTCGGTTAAGAAAACAACTTCGAACTACATAGAAGTCCGATTTTAAGAATTTTGTATTTTATTTCGTAGATTACTTCACGTATGTATATACAAGGTGGCGCAAAATTCATCATCCAATTTTGTTTCTGAATAATTTTTTACTAAATAGACTAATTCAATGGAAATTTTTATTTGGACCTGACCACTAATGTCAAATACGATTGATGTACCACGCCATTTGCAAAATGTGATAGGGTGTCATTTTGTATTATTACTTTCAAAGAGAAAGTATCGGGAATCTTTAAGTAAAACAAAACAGAGTTACATTTCAGGAAATTTTATTTTATCTCCTTCAAAATATGACCCGTTTGAAGCTACAAACATGTCCCAAAGTTTAACCAAGTCCTCCATGCACCCCTGGTAGGCCGGTGAACTGATGGCCTTCAGCTCCTTCGTCGCATTCTCTTTGATCTCCTCCATCGACTAAAATCTTCTTGCACGAAGTGATAACTTCAACTTGGGAAACAAAGAGAAGTCGTACGGGGCCATATCAGGTGAATTCGGTGCTTGCATGATGGGATTTACTTGGTGCTTAGTCAATTAATCCAGCACAATTTGGGCACGTATAATGTTGCTACTTTTTTTATATTAATAAGCAAATAATATTTTGAAATATGGACACCGAATAAAACGTATTTTCGACGGCTTTAAAATAAACCGAATAGGGTAGCCACCTCATTTTTAATATATGCGGATATATATTTGAGCAGTTCAAATACAATCGACATGTATGAGTAGATAACAAGAGAAAGATATTAAAAAAGCTATATGAAACTTATATGTACATGTATGGTATATCTGCAAGGGTTGCCATTTTTTGTAATTAACGAAAAAAAATAAGTAACACAAATTTTGCATATGGCATCAGTTGATATGAATTTTATACAAACTTAATCCGAAACTATTTTCGAGCAGGATTGCCACTTAATCGCTATTAATGAATGTCTGCTTAAATAATTATTAAAAAGTCAAAATTCAACATCGTAATATATGAGTATAATATGGATACCAAGCGAAAAAAAAATGTTTCTAAGGGATCCGTTTTTACGATATGATTTTAGGGTGTAACAGCGTAAGTGCACTAGCCAGAGGTTCGAATCCCACGTAAAGCACGGTCCTCGCACTTTTACAATTTTACCTATCTTCCCTCTTTCTAAAAACAAAAAAAATATCACCCCTCAACCCTAAAAACTTATCCTAACCATCCTCCCACAAATAATGGCATTGTGTCTGCTAAAACAAGCAAAAACAAAGAAAAGTACACAGTTACACATTGAATCAGTGGCGCCAGCAAGAGGAAGCGGGCAATCGCGGTAATAGCGCAGACACACAAAATTTTCCGAAGTCCTCAACCATCTGTGTGAACCTTCTGGTAGAAAAATGTTAAACACAGATGGCGCTCTAAACAGTTAGAAGGAATTGCTCCTAAGCAACGACAGGTGGACATTTCCACTATTTACGACTGGTAGCGGCAGGCTAATCACCTACCCTGCCAGAAAGCAAAATAGATTAACGAAACCAACGCAAGACTGAGTCTTGTCGAGGCCCTATGCTTCCGAGAGGAGTGAACAAGGAACAAAAAAAAAAAACCATGTAACTTTTCCTGCATTTCGAAAGGTGCATATAGGAAAGGGTCCTGGCGGAATAAAAGTGATTGAAAATATTGGTAAAAATTAGACAGAGTAGGAGAATTACATATGTACCTTGGACGAAAGGTGTTTTATAGAATTTGCAAGACGCCACCACTCACTGCTATTTTTGATTGTATTCAATCATTCGACATCCATTCCACTCTAACTGGACAACTTCATTCAATTTGCTGTCCGATCGGCAATTCAATTAAAACTTACCATTGAAAAACATCGAAAACTTAGTGTCGAGACGTTATTATTTATTCAATTAACAGTCTAAGAAATACTATATTTCTTACAGACTATGAAAACAGATTAATGCTAAATAAATTAATCAAAGTGAAATTAAACTTATAATTAACTAGTTTCAATTGTAATGAGTGAGAGAAAAATATTAATATTTAAAAAAGTTACAAGGGTTTTTAGAAGTTTAAACTTTAACTGCTGTTTTCTCGAAAACTTGTTTTCGCACGGAAGATACCTTTTCGTAGGCCAGGTCACATATAGCATTTCTTATAATTTACAGAGGAAGATTATTAGACAATACTAAGAATTCAGTTCAACAATTCATTTACCACCATTTTGAAGTCGTTCTTTGTGGTAGAAAAATCCAGACCAGTATGATTTGAAAGCGAATTAAAATCTCCCAGAGTTCTAGAAATCGGAGCATTGGTTCCTACCAACCCTAACCAGAAAAAATCATGACTCCGTAAACTTCGCTGAGGAATATTGAAGTTTTCTCGAGTAGCAATGGGGAATCAATAACCCTATTTATTAAATCGAAAAGGAAAGTAATGCAGAGAATAATCCTTCTAATATCAAGTGATTTTAGATTTATGAGCAAGCACCAACTTTTATAGGATGGAATTGGATCAGTGAAATTTAAAGAACGCAAAGCATAACACATAAGAGCTTTCTGGACACATTCGAGCCTGCTAATGTGATAAGCATAATATGGTCTCCAAATAAAGATGGCGTATTCCAACTTTAGAGTGTATGGATTAACGGAGTCCGAGCTAAGACGTCGAATAAACGCAAGTACGGAATAAGACTTTGAAATGGTGTAATTTAAATGTCTTTAAAAAGAGAATTTATAATCAAATACCATACCCAGATCAATAATTTTACTTCGACTGGATAAACTAGATCCACAAATGTGGTAGAAAGTGAGTATAAGAGAACAAGATTTAGAATACGAAATATAAAAACACTTGCTTATATTTAAATCTAACTTATTTCTTTTACACCAAGCAACAACGTTTTCTAAATCAGATTGAAGGTTAAAAGAGTGCACTGTACTTTCTATCCCCGAGTATATCTTTAAATCATCGGCATACAAGAGAAAATTTGCGTTATTAAAATAATTAGAAATGTTATTAACAAAAATTTCAAAAAGTAGAGGACCCAGTATACTTCCTTTGGGTACATCAGAAGACGCAATAAAAGTAAAAGAAAGTAAATGTTTGCATATTTCTTCAGAATGGTCGCAACATTCGTTTGCATGCATGCTTTTTTTATTACAATCTTTCTTCGTGTCGCTAAGTAGGTCTTTCGTGTCAGCTTTGGAATTACATATACTCTGGTAGCCATGTCAGCTAGTGCTTCTTTAAATTTTGTTATAATTTTAATTATAATAAATATCTAAAAACTAATAATAATAACAAATAATTAATATGGCATGGAACGCTCCACCCGGCCATCTTTTCAAGCGGTCATCACTTCGATCAGTCATCACTTTCTATAATTTATTATTGACTGACATCATTTGAGTTTATGATTCACTTGACAGAGAACCTGTTAGAATTCTTCAAAGAAATTAGTTTGCTATTTTGGGCGTGAATTTGCAAATACATATTTTTTCTTTAATAAATTTGTACATTTAATTATTTTGAACGATTTTAGACTCATTCATAAATATCTTTCAGATATGTCAACAAGTGAGTAATTTTATGGCCAAAAGTATTATGAATGTTTAAGTAGATATAAGAGCACTTCAACGCGCAATACTTTGTAAATATCGGGATCCCGGAACAAATGAATTTTTTCGAGCCTCCCAGAATGTAATTGCCATTAACTGTTTTATCTAATTTGATCTGCCTTTGTTTATATGGGCTAGCAAATGAAAATAGTGAATAGGTTTTAAAATGTTAGTACTGCATATTTTACCCGGTTGAACTCCTATCTATTCAGCTTTGACTTCGATATGTTCAATATATTAGTTTGGGAAAAAATTAATCCATTATCTTCTCGGTAAAGGGCTGTAGTGACCGATATCTCATGAAATATCAATCAAACAATTTAAAGTATAATATTATAAAATGTTTATTAACCGCGTGTGAATGAAACTCGCATGACACTAACCATTTCTTCACTTGCTGCCTTCGCATAAACAATCACAAAGATTTTAATGAATTTAATTTCCTGCCCTTGCGCTAATTAGGACAGCACATTTTCCAATAGCATTTCAGTGTTTATTTTCATAGCATTCACTTACGTTTTTATCTAAGACTTCTAGGTGCTTTAAAAACCTCTTTTGTGTATTGAAACGAGCAAATGAAATTTCTGGGATTCTAGAGACCTAAACCAGTGAATTCGGGGCGCGGTATCTGAAATGCTGGATTCCGGTATTAGATCACCTAGTATTTAGATACGTAAGGAAACCTCAACAATATTTAGAGTACAGTCAATTATTTTTACAAAAAAAAAAATAATAATAATAATTCCATTTTCAATATTTCATTTATTTCGCTGTTACTCAACTTTCAGCTTTTTCCTCTTTTTCCACCCAAATGTGTGGGAAATTTACACGAGCAATTCTTTCGGCAGAATGAGAAACCATACACATCAACTTGAATATAAATTCTGTTCAAAAATTGTCCAGAAAGTAAACGAAAATGCGTGAATTATTAAGTGTTTAAAGGCACAAAACCCTTTCCCCTCATAGACCAATTTCAGCATCACTTTCAGCTACATCTACGAATTCTTTCTTTTCAATCTCTTTATCGTCCGCTATCTGTCAAGTGATAATAGGGAAAAAGTCACATGAGGCTATTTAAGATAGAGCTTGAGCAATGCCATTCATATTGTTTTTGGTGGAATAGACGGTTTTTTTTTCTAAAATTTTCACTTCCTGAAACAACAATTCTCCCACTTTTACCCCTTCTAATACTTTCATGCCCGGTTTCACCAATCAATTTAAAATTTATCAGCCTGTTAAAACTTCAAGTTGCACCTTTCCATATGAAATTTTCTTTAGGTTAGGTTAGGTTAGCCAAGCTGCTTGTCTAAGACAAGACTCTTCGTGGCCCTAAAGCCTATTCTGTTGCTTGCATTTGATTTCCATCCCCTAACTAAATTGCTTAAACAACTTGGATTTTTTCAAGAAAGTTACTAGTCCCTCTGAGCGGCCTCGGTAGTCTAGCGTAAGTGCACTAGCTTGCAATCCCAGAGGTTGTGGGTTCGAATCGAACCACGTAAGGCACGGTCCTCGCCCTTTTCCAAATTTACCTACTTTCTCTGTTTATAAAAAAACAAAATCTCATTCCTCGAAAACCCAAAAAACCTTATCCATTTCAACCATTTCGGCTCCTAAAACAAGCAAAAAGAAAGAGTTACACATTGCATTAGTGACGTCAACAAGAGGAAGCGGGCAATCGCGGTAATAGCGCAGGCATTCCAAATTTAGCGAAGTTCTCAGCCATCTGCAGCGAGCCTTCTGCAGAAAAATGTGAAACACAGATGGCGCTCCAAGCAGTAAAGAAGGCGTTTTCCTAAGCAACGACTGATGGGCATTTCCAGCACTTAGGAGTGGTAGCGGCAGGAAATCAAATAGATTAACGAAACTAACGCAAGACAAGTCTTGTCGGGGCCCTATTTTCCCAAAAGGAGTGAACAAGGAAACAAAAAAAAACAAAAACATTTGGTCCCTCCAGTGAGACATTTTGCAAATTTCTCAGGTCTTCAATGAAAACATCGCCCAATTTCTTCTTCATATCCACAGCTCCTGCAGAAGTTATTGCCAGCTACACCCATTCTACTGGCTAGGGTGCCAAAGCTCAGTGATAATACCCGTGAGGACGTTGATAATTCATCTGTTGAATCCAAGCAGACATTTTGTCCTTTTAAGATTCAGGTGTGGCCAGAGCGTTTCGAGCACCCTGCAGTTAGTAGTCAGAGACCACCTTCTATTGGTTTCCGTGATTACGCTCAAGTCAATCGCAGTGAATAGTTCGTTTAGAGGAATGCGTATGTCCTTCCACTACTCGTTGAAGGTTAAGCTCAAAGCCTTTCCTTACACACTCATCCTCTCTTTCATTTCCCTTCACTCCAGAGTGGCCGGAAACCCCACACAGTGTTGAGATGTGTTGTTAAATTTTCTTTAAGTTGTTACATTATAATAAATTTCAAACTGATTAATTGTAAATTGATTTTTCGTTTGGGCTGATGGAGTGAATTCGAAGTGGCTCATATTATTGCATTCAAACAAACGGTCTACTAAAGCGTGATTTTGGAATAATTTTGGCAATATTTTGTATACTTCTGATCGTCCCAGCGGCGTTATTTCCTTTCTGTGCCATTATCGTAGGTCCATGTCACATCGCATTCAACATTATTTTGACCTAAGTCAACTTTTTATAGTCATTTATTGTCTCAGCACTCTTGGCACAAGTAGCTCTTCAACTTTTCTAAGCCCCAAAATGTCACAGAGGCAACCAAAACAGGACAAATCATTAGCCAGGGAACATCCCTCGAACGCCTGCATTTTCAAAGTGATTAACTTAAATTTTCAACACTTTCGCAAATGGTACTTGGTTTGAAACACCGAATTTCAGACAGACTCATGTGCTGTGTTCAAATCAGAAATTTTGGAATACTTTTTAACAGAAGACAAATATTGTATGGCAGGCAGTAAAATACTCTACATATGTGCGAATATAATAAAATGGCCAGAGCAATAAATTTGCTTATTCACAACGATGAGTGTTTCAGAAAGTACATTCAATACACCAAATAATGTTTACATATGCATAAGTATATATATATATAGGTACATATATTAGGGTGAGGGGGCGATGGAAAAACACTGTAAATTATATCGACGAGCTCTTCTGATAGAAATGTTGTGCTTCAATATTGGTTATGTAGGCCAATTCTAAGGAGCGCAGCAATGGTAATTTCCCAGATAAATATCAAAGTTTTTGGAAAAAGACTACGTAAAAGGAGGCTTAAGGAAGCGAATGTGGCACCACCCATAGCCATAACATTTTATGTGATTCATAACATCCAAATGCCTGAAGGGAAACACCATTGACAATTTAGACATTTAAGATATAAATTCTGAACTAAAATACACATTTGCAATGTTTAATATTAAAACGTAATATATATAACATAAAGGATGGTTAAATTTCAAGGGCCGATGTTGAATGTGAACCACACCTAAACGTCAACGACACCGTTGGACTTCTTTCTTTGGGGTTATTTGAAACTTAACCACACTTTATACAATGTATTATTTTGATTTCTTACAATAGAAAGTAAATTTCTAACAGCCTTTGAAATATTGTATTTGTTTGGCCCTAGAAAAGTCCAAATCCAGAAAAAGTTTGAGAGATAATTAAGATCAGACAACGTTCTAACGAGTGACACTATATAAAGTCCTACTAAAGGCAACGCGAAAAATCTTGCAACGGCGAAAATTTCTGCAAGGAACATTAAACTGTATTCTTTCAAGAAGGACCGGGCAGTCAATTTTGACATTAATGAGATCAAAGGTAAATGGTACTGCCTGAAAAGTACCTCTGTCACTTAATGGAAAGAGACTAATCAAACGGCAGCGGCACTCGTATGATAGTTTCGGGTCTGAAAAATTGAGTGAATGTAGTGCGAAACGCACAAACATTTTTTAAGCCCTCTCCACTCGATTTATATGGACTGCATGATAAGGTCTCCAAATAAAAGCAGCAGAATCTAATTTGGACCGAACGAACGCCGAGTATAATATCTGAAATTATTTGGCTCAGTGAAGTGCGATAAGGTGACGTCTAACAAAAGCGAATATAGCAAGTGAATTGGAAACGGCATAATTTAAATGCGTGATAAAATTAAGCTTTGTATCAAAAAAATCCCCTAAATCTTTTATCACATCGGACGAAGCATTATATATATAATTAATATGATAAGAGATAAGATATTAAGGGGGTTTCGAAGCTTAGAAAACAGCAAACGATTTTTTTAGTGTGAAATATCACCTTGAAATCGAGCATAAACTTTAAATTGCTTGATCGATACTTTACGAGGTGTCCAACACTACAGCCATCTACCGAGAAAATAATGGATTTCTTTTCCCCCCAACAATATTACATTTTAAAAGGCATACCGATATAGATTTTTTTCACTCCTTCACCCTAATCTATACATATATTTATGTATATTAATATCCACACTACAACAAATTTACAACCTACAACTCTTTGTTGAGTCATATGCAGGGGACCCTATGGCTAGAACCACCGACAGCATGAATGCACTTGAAGACGTTCTTGTTTATTTTTTTGTTTTTTGTAATAATTTAAATCGATGAAATTTGCAATTAATTGAAATATTAAATTGAAATGTTTATAAGTGTATTGCATAGATATGTTTGTGTGCATACGTGAAAAGTACGTAAGTCAGTTGTCTACGTCAATGGGGCGAAATTAGGATGTCGATCGCTAAATGAAATCACCCAAAGCAGTTGCACTCTGCCTGCGGCACTGAAAACTGATGCATGATGACCCACAAACAGATCATGAATATATAAGTAGTATGCAGCAGGTACTAGATTCATGACGCTGCAGGCTAATATAATTGCTTCAGAAATAGTGTCATTCTAGAGATTAACTGCTTTAAGAGGTTATATACAGTTAGAAGACCGAAAAAAGCGAATATTCCAGAATTTTTTCTGAGAAAACTTTTCCATTTATGGACCAAAAAGCTTATACACATATTATGTTATCTCTTAACTGTATTTTAAGACTTCGTATAAGTAAAAATATTTACTTCGAAAGGAGCTACAGCGGATCTCCGGGAGCTCCTTTCAAAAAAGACTTTTTGCAGTGACCACTTTATAGTATCTTTGAACTGGATCCTCTGAAATTAAAAAAAACCCAACAGATTTCGTTAAAGTAATGTTAATGTTGGGTTTTACATCATCCCAAAGTGAAGTTAAAAATAAAGAAAATTTGATACATTATTCAGTACCACAACGACCAAAGTGAAAAATTGGAGTAGTAGGCCAAAAAAATTGATGCTGTGTATGAACTCAATACAATACAATTGAAAATTAGCCAGAAAACTCTTAGGAACTACTTTCAAAAGGATAATCGCAGAAATAGCGAAAAGAAAGTAAAAGGGTTTTTTACTAAGAGGTGTTTTTTTAATATTCAAAGAAAAATGCGATTTTTTAATATAAATGATCGCATGTTTATTTCACTATAAAGCGGAAGGTATGCCGTTCATTAATAGTGGAAAATAACATCAGGCAAATGGCCACCACGACCACGCTTACAGGACAATATCCTTTTCATGAAATTTTCCATAACCGAATTGCAAAGTGGCTGCCTTATGTCCTCCATAGCTTCACGAATCCCATTTTTGAGGGCTTGAATCGACCCTGGGCTGTTGGCGTAGACCTTCTCTTTCACGAGGCACCAAAGAAAAAAGTCACAAGGTGTTAAATCTTAATCACAAGATCACGGTGGCCAATTGTGATAACCTCTTCGAGAGATAACACGGACCGGAAACTTTTCCCGTAAAAGATCAATGGTTTCGTTGCTTGTGTGGCACGTAGCGCCGTCTTATTGAAAATAAACGTTGTCCAGATCAATACCATCCAATTCCGGCCATAAAAATGACATTGTCAAAATGCTCTTGTGACACGGTGCGTTGTCCTTATGAAAAAGATGTTTTTCTATTGCAAACGTTTTTTTTTTTCCTTCAGATGGTCCAAAAGGTAACAATAATATTCAGGGTCTATTGTTTCACCAGTAATCCACCAAATAATCCACAAACAGAATTTCTTTCGCATTCCAAAAAACTGATGCTAACATCTTCTTGGCCGATTTTTGGACACGAACTCGTTTCGTAGCCAAAGAACCAAATAATACTTCAGTCAAAATTTGCTTACACTGCCCAATGAAATCTCTTTCCGTCACTCGACGATTTTCCAATACGATTTACGGTATTTTCTCTACGATTTCTGGTGTTGTTGCTGTTGGACGCCCTTGACGTGGATCTTCTTCAATGTTTTTACAGCCACGTTCAAATTTAGCAACTTATCTTTCTATTGTACTCGTACTAATTAACGGCCGCTTTGTTCATTTATTCACTTCACCTAATATTTGCCCTATAAGCACTCCATTATTTTTTCATAAAAATATAGCTTAAACTCCAACAAGACCATGTAACAGAAAGTTTCAAACTTTGTATAAAATTTTAGAAACATTTTCTAAATTTCATAAAATCCTTCAACTTTTTAACCAGAAAAGCTGTCGTTATTTGTTTCGAGTTTCAAATGCATGTCGGATGCTCAACGCAGTTTGTCCTTTTCTATTTTCTTTTGTCGTGACATTCTAATGTAACAAACGTTGTTGTTGGTTTAGTCTAACCAGCTTTAATTAATGCACCTTGGGTGAAGCACAGTCATGAGTGATTTGTCATTTACATACATGACATTTTGGCTTGGAATCAGTAGTCGGACATTAAGTCGATTGCCGAAGCAGGTACAACTGGAAAGGAAAATCAAAATGTTTCATTAATTCAGATTTTGCATGCAGGGTTCTTATAAGGCTACAAAAGAAAGAAAAATCAAATCGTACAAATATAGAAGGAAACACATTTCAGGTACAAAAGTTCGCCTATTAATATGAAACTTGAAATTCTCCTCTATTTGCACCTAAGCGTAAGCGTACTTACGCACTAAAAATTATCTTCGGACAAATGTATGGGTACATACAATATGTACATACGCGTACAGGCATAAATACACGCATTGCACACATTTGCTTATTTGCCTTTACGCATCTTGAGGTCGGGAGCTGCTACAACTAGAGCGAGCAATGCCTGACTCTGACTAGCGTCGGACCGCTACAATTTTACCTAATCCAACCGAATGTGCGTCCGATTATAATTTCTTTTCCTTTTTTTGTTTTTTCATTTTAGTTTTTTTATTTTTTGTTTTTTTTTTTGCCTGTAAAAGTTTTCTACATTTTACTATTTCTTGGTTGTTGATTTTTTGGTATTCTCTCGTTAATGCTTGTTGTTGTTATTGTTTATTCTGTTCGTAATCTAAATTTAAAACAAAAGCTATTTAGCCACTCAAGTAGAAGTTCACAAATACTTTAGTTGAATGCGTTGTTGTTATTGCTGCTGTTGTTAATTTAGCTTCTCTGCTATTGTTGTTGCTACATACAGCTTTGCATTTAGAAATCTAAAATAAAATACTGTAAATTTACTGGGCATGCATGTGTGTATGTATGTATGTCTATGCCTATTTGTTTATTTGAATGTCTGTATGTGGGTAAATGGCAAAACGGTGGAAATGTGTACCGCATTTGTGTTGTTGTAAAATAAAACAAAACACCAAAATGAAATGGAAAATTTTCACCTGAGTCAAAACATGGACGGCTCATAAAATTAAAATTTGATATAATGAAATGAATATTTACCTACAATGTTCTGCTTCGTCGCATGTAGAAGAGTGACATGTTTTTGGACGCATTCTGCAAAAAGACCTTGACAAGTCAAGCATATTTTTTAACCCTGCGTTGGACACCTTTTTTTGTTTAGATTCGGTTACGCACCCTGTGTTCAAAAATCCTTTTTAACGAGTTATGCTCATACATCGATAGAGAATTACCTTTGAGGGAGCTACCTGGAAGCTCAAGTCGTTAACTTAAGGGTGGTTAAGTATCAAGGGCCAATTGATTTGATATTTTTCAATTTTAGATTAACTCAATTTGAACCATGGAAAGATACACAATCGAGCAACGCGTTAAAGTTATTCAGGCTTATTATGAAAACGGGCGCTCAAATCAAAATGCATATCTCGCACTTCGTGAAGAAAATCATCTTCTCTGATGAGGCAACTTTTTCACCTCAGTGGATTAGTCAATAAGTAGAATTGCCGCTTTGGGCGAATGATAATCCAAGAGTGATTGCCGAAAAACCAATGCACCCACAAAGAGTGACTGTTTGGTGCGGTTTATGGGCCAGCGGCATCATTGGGCCGTATTTTTTCCAAAATGAGGCCGTTCAGGCAGTTACTGTGAATAGTGTTCGCTATCGTGAGATGATAACGAACTTTTTATGGCCCAAATTGGAAGATATGGATGTGGACGATATATGGTTTCAACAGGACGGTGCCACTTGTCACACAGCTAACGAAACAATGGCTCTTCTGCGCGAAAAATTTGATGGCCAAATAATCTCACGTCACGGCGATGTCAATTGGCCGCCAAGATCATGTGATTTGACACCGTTGAACTTCTTTCACCGTTGAATGTTGATGGTGTGGATTTTTTAAGCACAAGTGATAACGTTGACTGGGAACAGCTTAACCCAGTTTTAGTAGCTCATAACAAAATATTAAAAATAATGATGTCCACATATTCCACTTTGTAGACTCAAACACAAAAACTTGTTTTTTTATAAAGCGAAGATCATAATTATAAAACACTCGGCCGTAGCCGAATGGATTAGTACGTGACTGACGTGCGGGGGTATCCAGTTGGCGGTCTCATAATGGTATCAAAACGGCACTTTTGTGCTACTTGGAGAGTGCCAAAGTGGTACTTTAACCATTTCACCTTCCTACCGTTTGGAAGTACATAGAT
Source organism: Anastrepha ludens (assembly GCF_028408465.1). Lineage (NCBI taxonomy): Eukaryota > Metazoa > Arthropoda > Insecta > Diptera > Tephritidae > Anastrepha > Anastrepha ludens. The sequence goes on along the minus strand of NC_071501.1, from coordinate 111,091,662 downwards.
TCGAAACATTCAATTGAAACATAAAAGCCTCCTCCTGCAATTTTTGGTGTACATAAGATGTTGTGCCGCAAATGAAAGAACCTACAGTTTACCGCCGCGCCCGAATGGCAGATGGCTTTTTACAAGTATGAAGAATTTTTTATGGCAGAAATACACTGCCATACTTGCCATTGTCTGCCGAAGGGAAAGTGCTATCAGAAAACACATTTTATTTGAGTTTGGTGTTGGATCTGAAGGATACTTCTTTATATTATTTCTCGGCTCCTCTACGCATTAGCTTAGGCTATTAGCTCAAAATGATATTGATTAAGTCAAATTACGATCGAATTTTTAACTGAAATCCAATTTTAATCATCTATAACTTCTCATATTTATTTGACGAATGAAACAAGATGTTATGTGAAAAGATACATTTGCGAATGAAACAAAAATGTTATGTGAAGCACCCTGAAGAAGTTTCTGTATTGATAAGGAAGTTAACTAAAGAGTAAAACTGAATAGAAGAAAGCAGTTTTGGTAGAAAATAAATATTTTTTTTACGGAGCTGTGCTTTGTCTCGGGGTACAATGGCGAAGATGTAAGGGTTGTGGCGGAATATCGCTATTTGGGTGTCATACTTACACCAAAAATGGCATTTGGAAACCAAAAACAACACAGCTAAGGTAAGCATTAACTGCACGTGGAAGGCCTTTCTTGCTTAACGTCAGTATCGCTAAAAAATAAATAGAAACTTTTTCAAGCTATCTGTAGATCCATACAATCATATGTTGTCCAAGTGTGGGGTCTTACATTATTGGATGAGGTGGGCAAACAGGAAAGATATTTCATAAAACTGATCCCAAGGTTACCAGACTTCAAGCCAAACTATGCAATTTTGCTGGAAACCGCACATGAAGAAAGCAACCTTTTTACATTGGGTCTTCACATGATATGTATATATTTTTAAAACTTTATATGAATACAAGGTGAAGTCCAAAATAAACTAGATTGAGCTAAAATAGAAACAACAAGAGCTTTGTTCTGATAACTTCAAGTTTATTTATTCAAAATAGTCCTCTCTGTCCTACAATACAAGAGTGTTTCAGGTCATTAACCGAAATGTCTTTCAGGATGTTGGGACAAGCCTTTTGGATGGGTTCTACGGACGCAAAACGTTTTCCTTTCATGGCCAAATGCAATTTTCCGTATAGGTAGAAGTCACAGGGAGCCATATCAGGCGAATACGGTGAGTGATTGATGTTTAAAATGCGATTTCTAGTCAACAAATCAGTCCCAACAGTGGATCGATGAGATGGTACATTATCATGCAATGAGCGCCAGCTTCCTCCTTAGCGGTAATCAAGGTAAATTCTACGAATGCGATGCAACAAATGCTTCAAAACGCCAATATAGAAAATGGTCTAACGGTTTGGCTTGTTGGCACGAACTCCTTGTAGACAATTTCTTGGGAATCGTAAAAACAAATGAGCATCGACTTGATTTTTGACTTCCCCAAACACGATTTTTTGGAGGGTGGCTCGTCTGGGGCCTTCCATTCGGCGTTTTGACGCTTAGTTCCAGATTGGTGTTGGAAACACCACGTTTCATCACCAGTTGCACCTTGTAAAGCAAATTCTCGTCTATTCTCGCCCTTTAATGAGGTTTTTCTAATGTTGAATTCTGAGCAATGTTTGGTCCTCAGTTACTTTGTGCGGAATGAAACTTGCACGGACCTTTCGTAAGCCCGAATGATCGAATGATAAAATGCGATAAAGCGTTATTTGAAGATATTCAACTCCGATTCCATGAATTTCAACAATGATTTCGGTTTAGTTTTTGATAAATTTACAAGCAATTTCGGTGATTACTGATTTTGGGCGGCCCGTCAGTTATTGTCATTATGTCCTCACAACCATCTCTATACTGATGACACAAACATACTGACACTTTAGACGCAATAACTTCGCATCCACTGACCCGAATGTCACCAAGCATCCACTGGAAGTCAGCTAGGGATGTTAATTCCAACGCACTAACTCATTAAAAAGATTGCGCCACCAAAAACAGTTTTATGACTCCAGTCTTGTTTATGTTTGACTTCACCTTGTATAAACATAAATTGTCGCAGTATGTGATACGAAAAAACATTTTCTGGTAAAAGCATCTAAATGAAATGGGCTAAAACGGATTGTCTTTCGACGAATGCATCAGTAATACGCAGTGGCACAGCCTTTGCATAGACTTTCTAATAGAATTAAAGGCCAAACTCACCAGAGAATATTGCGAAAAGGTAAACCAAAGGGTTCAACCTACATAAAAAATGAATGCTGATTGAAGATATCTCAATGATTTTCAAAGTACGAGGTAGCCTGCTTATGTTAAATGTCAATAAATTCGGAAACGTGTCAAAAATGTGTAGCCTGTGCAATCTGAACGAAAAAGAAAATGTGAAGCGTCTTATTGGAAGATGTCCTGTACTCGCTGAGTTTAGAAATATTTATTTAGAAAAATCGGAATTAACAGAAAAATAAATTATACATTTTAAGGAAAATACGAATAAAATTGAAGAAAGAATTTGTTTTTTATATTCAGCATTACGCTATAGAAATTATTTAATAGCGGAGTTTAACTAATTGATTATTTTATTGGGTATGGGAATAAGTTTCCGTCCTTTCTTAGCCAAAGTTACGAATTATTTAAACAATTAAGTAATATTATGATATTATATGAAGTATGTGCCATTGGAAGCCACAACTTTACTTCATCTTTAAGGTAGCATACGGATTCCTCCGACGAAAAATTCGAGATCTTTTGACTTGATCCATTCATTGAGCCAGTTTGCGATGCTCTCGTAAGAAGTGAATCGCTCTGACTGCATTGATCGGTACAGATGATAATCCGAAGATGCAATGTCTGGGGAGTACGGCGGGTAGGGATAAATTTCCCAATTCAGTCCCTCTAAATATTTCTGGGCCAATTTAGCAGTGTGTGGCCTCTCGTCGTCATGTAGCAAAATCAGTTTGTCATGTCGACCGTCGCATTCCGGTCGCTTTTCTTTGAGAGCTCGATCAAACGCATTAGCTGCAGTCGGTAATTATCGCCAGTGATGGTTTCAGATGGTTTAAGGAGTTCATAATATATGACACCCCAAATGCACAACATAACCTATGAAGCATGAATATTGTTTTTCGCTGTCGATGGACCTGGTTCACCTGGCAGTGACAATTTTTCATCGCCAGTGACGATGCGATGCAGAAAACCTTTTCTTTTTGGCCGTTCAAGAAGCATCTCACACGTCACCAAACGTCTCTTGATATCCCTCTCCGATATCCTGTCACCCAATTAAGTGCTTTCTGGACCATTCCCATCGCGTGCAAACGTTTACCGACGGTTAATCTGTCAACATCCTACTCTTTAGACATATCATCAAGGGTTCGACATGCGTCTTCATACAATCATTGTTGTAGTTGAGTACCTATCTTCGAATTTTTTCTGTGCCCCTCCGCGGTCTTTATATCTTCACTTTGGCTATATATTTCCCACCTATGAGGTGTGTTCAAAAAGTATTGCGAATTTTGAATTTTCGCAGGTTAGGTATATTCGAATTTCGATTTTTTTTTTAGCGATATGTTGGTACTCATGTCTCTCAGTCATGCCGACGAGTTCGGCCATTTTGACTCTTCAGTTAATTGTTGTTGACAGCTGCTTTGTTGCACGTGTTTCGGCTCGTCTTCAATTTTTACCTATTCAAAAAGATGGTTCAAATAACCGGTATCAAATTTTGTGTGAAAACGGAATTAAGTGCGCGGATGCATTACGAATGTTGACTGTGTCATACGGAGAAACTACTTTGGACCAAAGCAACGTTTACCGGTGGTACAAAATATTCTCAGAAGGCCGAGAAGATGTAAACGAAGAAAAGCGCCCGAGCAATTCAACAACGGACGAAAAAATTGATGAAGTGAAGAAAAGGGTATTGGCCGTTAGAGAAGTTGCTGAGGACCTAGACATATGGATTGGGTCGTGCCATTCGATTTTTTTCAATGATTTGGGCATGAGACGGGTCGCCGCAAAATTTGGACCAAAACTGCTCAATTTCGACCAAAAGCAGCATCACATGAACATTGCTAATGAGATGTTGGACTCTGTCCGCAACAACCCAAATTTGCTCCAGAGGGTCATAGCTGGTGACGATTCGTGAGTTTATGGTTATGACGTGAAAACCAAAGCTCAACCACCGCAATGGAAGCTGCCGCACGAACCAAGACCGAAAAAAGCTTGTCAAGTTCGGTCGAATGTAAAAGTTTTGCTTACCGTTTACTTCGATTGCAGGGGTGTTGTGCATCATGAGTTCTTGCAACAGGATAAAACGTTCCGCCAGAAACGGATTTGTGGAAAAACGAAAATTGGCTCTTGCACCACGATAACGCCCCTGCTCACACATCGCAGCTTGTGCGCGACTTTTTGGCCAAAAACAACACACTAATGATGCCACAGCCACCGTATTCCCCAGATCTGGCCCGCTGTGACTTTTTCTTGTTCCCGAAACTCAAGAGGCCCATGAAAGGACGACGCTACGCTACGATTGACGAGATAAAGACGGGATCGAAGTAGGAGCTGAACAAGATAAAAAAAATGATTTTTTGAAGTGCTTCGAAGATTGGAAAAAACGTTGGCACAAGTGCATAATATCTCATGGGGATTACTTTGAATGGGACAAAATAGATATTAAGAAATGAACAAATAATTTTTGAAAAAACACAAAATTTGCGATACTTTTTGAACACACCTCGCATATAGCTAATCGTATTATTGTTAGAAACATGGGTGTATTAAAAACGTGTTTGAAAAACAATTTTTCTTTTTGTTTTGTTTTCAGTGTCTCCCCGTTCACATGTAATGCATTTATCTACTAATTAAAAATTGTACTAATAAACAAACTTTTATTTTATTTTATACAACTCAATGCACTAAAAATTTTGTAGCATCAACAATTCTTCTTTTAAGTAAAATAATTACACACAATGACTCAAAATATTATATCATCTCAGAGATATTTTTAGAAATAGTTTTACAATTCGTACACATCACAACTTTTATTTCCAAATTCCATATATTTTGTTTTTGATTCCAAATATAAAATCACTCAAAAACTGGTGACTAATCAACAGCAGACGCAGATGTTAAATTTAGAGCAAACTTAAATATTTTTCTTACTGCAGGTTGACACCATTTGATACAGATAGTTAGGAGGTGATAGGCAATGGGGGTCAAGGGGTTATAATGGGTAATTGCGGTCTAAAAAGTAACGTTTGCTGTATATTGCAGGCTGTTATTTCTCCAAGAGAATCACACATTTGTGATAGTTAATAACAAGCAACCTTTTTTTTTTGTTTTTTTCTAATAAAAAATGTCATTTACAATTATTTTTTTTTACTTTATTCGACTTAATCAGAAGTTTACAAACAGACAATAGTGAATAATCAAAAATGGGAAGCCGAATTCTTACGCTATTTGAGAAGTATCAATACTTTGAATTACGCTTCTTTACTTAAGCTACATAACACGGTGCAACACTGAAAATACACCTGATAAATTACACACTGTAGGTTGTTTATATGGTCGAATAATGCATACAAATATTTTTGTTATATTTTTTGTACCCTACAATTTTTATTTATTTATAAAAAAAACCGTTTTTTCAGACTTTGCGCGGTAATCTACGGATATCTCAGTCATTTTTTCACCGATTTTCAATATTTTATATGTTTTGAAAAGGATATTGTCAGACCTTTCAAATGATGTACAACAAGTAATTATTCAAACTAGTTAGTTGTGATTTTTATTTGATTAAACCTGGAGAAAGTGCTTTTTTTATAATTTTTTTTACTTTTAACAATTTTTTATTGCATAATTTTACAACAAAATTAAAGATGTTTGTTAATATTCTTTGAGTGCATTTATTAACGAAGAAATGAATGTATTACTTTCAATAACACTGTGCGACAAAAAAAAAAAAAAAAAAATATACTTTTATGGAGACCTAGCACAACTTGTGGCTATAGAAAAACTAAAAAAATGGTATAGGAGAAATTTCCAATACACCCCCAAAATCTCATTTTATGGCCATAAAACCGTTTTTCAGTAGGTTGATGTGAAGAATCACTCCTAACTTCGCCAATTTCCATCCGATTTCGAATTTGTTTTTTTTTGTTCGAAAAAAAAATAGAATCTTAAAACTCACACAGCTCTATTAGTTTTAATTCCATTACAGTCAAATATAGCTCATTCGACGCAAAATTAAATTTACTATAACAGAAGTGTACTAAAAAGAATCCTCAATATCGGATAATATCGTAAAAATTACGTCAAAGTTGAAAAAATAGAGAAAAAATAAAAAAAGTTCCAAATACTTCCGTCTACAGTCTCGTCAGTTGTCATTTCAGAAAAATTGTCAACACACTGTCAAAAAGGCTTGTTTTTGTTCTTTCGAACTAAAAAAGCAAATTCGAAATCGGATGGAAATTGGCGAAGTTAGGAGTGATTCTTCACATCAACCTACTGAAAAACGGTTTTATGGCCATAAAATGAGATTTTGGGGGTGTATTGGAAATTTCTCCTATACCATTTTTCTTAGTTTTACTATACCTACAAGTTGTGCTAGGTCTCCATAAAAGTATAATTTCACTGTCGCACAGTATAATCGGACAAAAATTGTGAAAACTTCGCTTGTTTTTTCGTTAATAGAAAAAAATGCCTTGAATATCTATCCATTTGTGGAACCATAGTTTTTGTCTTTAATGATTATTTACTTGGAAAAATCACTGCATTCTTTATGTATTGACAATAAATGTTTGACAATGACAATTTATCATAAATTACAAATGAAAGGTTTACGTGTTTCTACATAATTTTGCGACATAATTTTCGCGCGATTTCTTAGGCGCAGAGACCCTCCCCCTCCCACGCAGTGATTTTACCTCTCTCTAATTCGGTAAGTTTTGAACCGCGTGGCATATTGATATTTATTTACTTAAAAAACGATTTAAATTAAAAGTTGTACTCAGCGAACACATAAATGCACTTTAAAGCTTCAATTCCTAATGCGTTCTATAGTTATGAAACGGCAAAAGTAGTAACGAATTGCTCTGACTCGTGCTCAAAGTAACGGTACAAACAAACACAAAAACACCACGATGAAAAGTTGTTGTTTATTGATACTAAGAAGAATAACGGTATTATTCCATGTATTCATTTATTTTAACAGAGTACCTACATAGTTTTGGAGTAAAGATTAAATATTCATGTTACGCACCTTAGTCTGAAACAGCTATTAGACCAGTCTTTGGTTGGCAGTGCCTTTTTATCTCCTTCTTCCAAAATCGCGTTTTTCTCAAGTGTGTTTTTTTGTTAAAATTGTTCATAAGTTAGTTAAATTTTATTTGTTGATAAACAACATCGCCGTGAATTAAAAACAAATACTATCGTGGTTGAAGCATACAATCTTCACTTTGAGCGCAATTTTAGTGAAAGTCGCTGGTATGAACCAGAATATATATGTTCCACGTACTCCATATCACTAAAAAAGTGGAAATCTAGTCAGTGTTTTCAAGATCGTTTGCCATTTTCGAGCCCAATGGTTTGGCATCATCAAGTCATGCACAGACCAGAATACTGCTACTTTTGCCAAACCAATACATTGTACACACTGCAATCACATGATGGTCCATATTTTCTATTAACGAAAAACTAGCATAGTTTACGCAATTTTTGTCCGATTATTCAAAGTAATACATTCATTTCTTCGTTAATAAATGCACTCAAAGAATATTAACAAACATCTTTAATTTTGTTGTAAAATTATGCAATAAGAAATTGTTAAAATTAAAAAAATTATAAAAAAAGCACTTTCTCCAGGCTTAATCAAATAAAAATCACAACTAACTAGTTGGAATAATTACTTGTTGTTCATCATTTGAAAGGTCTGACAATATCCTTTTCAAAACATATAAAATATTGAAAATCGGTGAAAAAATGACTGAGATATCCATAGATTACCGCGCAAAGTCTGAAAAAACGGTTTTTTATAAATAAATAAAAATTGGAGGGTACAAAAAATATAACAAAAATATTTTTATGCATTATTCGACCATATAAACAACCTACAGTGTGTAATTTGTCAGGTGTATTTCGTTTTTTTTTTTTTGTAGCACAGTGTAATAGGTACACAAGGAGAGCCCAACAAAACAAAAATTATATGACCAAACAAATTATACACCCATTTTTGAATTTTTTTTTTAATTTAATATTCACCCGTCCCGCCAACGCTTTGAAAGTTGTCACTCAACTCCTATGTGAAAAAGATAAATCGTTCTACAAAAATGGTATTGAAATGTTAGAGCGGCGCTGGAATGATTGCGTTGTTCTTGATGGAAATTGCGTTGTTGAATAAAGCAAATTTTGAACAAACAAAAACGTGTTTTCTTTGTTAGGCCCGAGACTTTTCAGCCCCTGTGTTATGTCTACTTAGCCTATAAGAATTTTTTTATTAACGTAATAAATAAATAAATAAATAAATAGTCTTCTAAATAAGAACATTTTTTTTGTCGAGACAGACTAGCAAGTACAGCACTCAGACACAATTAAGTCCATTGTACTGCACTCGGATTCCCTTTTTAATTTTCTTTAAATCTACTCGACCTCCAAAAAAATCTAAGTAGATCTTTTGGTACCAAGGAGCCAAGGCTCCTCTCCACATGCTGAGCAGAGTGCACTGTCTGAGAAGCCTACCTTTTCCATGTGCTTTGCTCCAACCAGCCTCCTACAGTCCCCTCTACTTAGTAACAGGAGAAACTGCGACAGTCGATCGGACATGACAGGTAACATCAATTTTATCCATCTGCAGCATCTCTCAGCCTAGCAAGCTCGCTTCTGGGTTGTAGTAATCCATTTGCTAGCCGTGGCTTTGATGGTTGCAGAAGGGAGTGACATAACGGGCTCCGGGCCAAGGAAGTTGGCCTCAGAGCCCATCCTAGCTAAGGAGACAGAGAGACAGAGGTCTCGTTACCCACGATACCCACGTACCCCAGGACACATGTAAGCATCAGGTTATTATATCTACCGACATAGTTCTGCCTGGATTTACAGGACTCGACTACCCTTGAGGTGGTCGGGGGGCTGTCTAAGGCCATGAGCACAGCTTGGCTGTCACATATAGATCTGCAGACACATATAGATCTGCCTCTCCATCTGTTTTCCACAACAAAGCTCATCGCTTCTTGAACAGCATACACCTCTGCTTGAAACACAGATGCATGCATTCCAAGAGCAAAGTGCAGTTTTGTCCCGCTGGATTCCACATAGACTCCAGAGGCGGAGCCGTGACCAAAAACAGTGTTTGCCGGGCTCATTTTCTGAGTTTGACCACAGTTGAGCCTCTGGCAGCACCACACTGTATCTCTTGTCAAGCACGACTCTGGATGGCATAGAGTCAAGGTTCATGGCGAGGATTGTTGTATCAAAGTCCATGCATACTCTGTTGTCCAATGCCGGACAGACGCCGTACCAATTCCCATTGTATTTCAGCCCCTGAGATGAAAACATCAAGTGGTGATAGACTAATCAGTGCATCTAATGTCGGGCGTGAATTAGTCGGAAAAGTTCCAACGCAACAAAAGACCACAGTGCGTTGTAGTCTCGATGAGGTGCTGCTGACTCCCACGAGAGGGAGTCTACTCATCCAGACCACTGATGCATAGGTGATAATAGGTCTTATCATAGCCGTGTATATCCATAGCACCTTGCTAGGATCTTGTAAACATGAACAATTTTTAGATTCAGAGATAAATTGATTGGAGCAATACAATTTTTTATTTTAAATTCTGGTGAGTAGTGATGATGTACGGGATTTATAACGCCTTCCCATCTATATCCACGCAATGCAATCGCTATATATTCATATTTTTAATCCAAGAGTTACAATACAAATGACTCTTATAAAAACAAAGTGGCGCAAAATTAATCCTCCAACCTTTTGTTTTGAAAAACTCTTTTACTAAATAAAAAAAAAACTTTTTATTTTGACCTTTACGCGCTCCATTTATCGTCTGTTTGTATACTGCGGCTGTGTAGTTCTCAAGTGTCAAATGTGATTGATGTACGACGCCATTTGCAAAAATTATGAATCCTCCGATAGGCTGATTAATTTTGCGTCACCTTGTACTAATCACCTTTCACTAAAATATATGCGTACATATTTTAAGCACGAATTCACATACTTATTTATTTATTTACTTAATAAGCGTATTTATTTTCTCAAAAAAAAATTGCACTGCAACAATCGTCTAATATGGAAATTAGGAATACGCCAAAAATCACCCGGCGAGTGCGAACTCTTACTCTTACGCTGCTGTACATTTGTATTGCACAATAATCTAAAATACAACAAATATAACAGTAAAAATATATCAAAAAGTCAAGCTAACGTAATTGTCTTGATTTATATTTGTTTATATTTTTAAAAGCAGCAAAAAATCGACTTGCAAAATTTGGCTGGTCTCTCGCATTCTGCTGCATTCAATTTTATTTCTCTCATGCAATTTTTTTATTTGTTTTTTGATTCAGAAACAATCGCTAAAGAGTGACTCCCGATGTACCTATCAATTATTACTATTTAAGCGTTATTTTTAGAAAGATGTACGTGACTAAAAATAGTTAGCGCATTCCGTGCTTAGAGACCTGCAGAAATATATTTTTACCACTGATATTAATTAAGCTATTTGTATACGCCGAAGATATCTCGCTAGAGATATATTTAAATAAAAATGTGATGAGAAAGATCAATTGTTCAGAAAGATATTTTCTCTAATGAGAGTCGGAGTAGAGATGAGTGAAGAGTCATAATCACTTTTCGACCCCATAAACACAGTAAATAATTATTACTCGTATCTCTCACTTAGAATTATTTGTCAGTCTCGTGAATCTTCAATGCTTTATAAGTACATCATTGCGCAAATGGTGGGCCAAAGATTTTGGAAACAGTTTTTAATGAAGAAGTTGAAGGGTGAAGCACCGAGCGAATTTATAAATTTTTGTGGATGACTTATGCAAATTTCTCCACTTTAATGTGTAAAGTTTCGTCATGAAACCCTTTTTCTAAGAGCAGTAAATTGGCATTTCTGGCTTTAGATAGGGTTAATGGCGTGATGTGCAACTTTGTTGATTTCATGGTATGCACAGTACTTTGTTCTTGATATATGTATCGGGTGTTTTTTTAGCTGCATGAGAACTATCGATATCGATAACTATGGCTTGACAGCTGAGAATGGCAAGGTTAGGTTAGGTTATGGTGATAGTCGGTCCGTATGACCAACTCACCTTACAGGTCCGTTGTGATACAACTGTGTGACACGGGAACCTTGTATATTTATTTTCATGAAACCATTTTGAGGCTCTTAAGAAGCGCAGGATTGGTCTAATCCCCATGCCAGATAGTTCTGTAAGAGAATTGAAAAAGTGTTTACCTAGACAACCTGCTCTGATTTTAGCTAAGGCTGGACAATTGCAAAGGAAGTACTCAACTGTTTCTTCCGCTTCCTCATCTCTGAGAATGGCAAACTGTGTTGACATTTCTGTTCAGTAAGGTTTGCCAAATCATTATGAATCGTTTAACGCCAGAAAAATGCTTGCAAATTATGAAAATTCTCTTGGAAAAAAAAAAAATCTGTTCGCGAAGTTCATAGGGCACTCGCGGCATCATCGGATATCATATTCAAACAACGAAGGCCATAAAATTATCTACCAGATTAAAAAAAAAAAATCATTGCAATAATTATTCATGTTTTGTATATCATTTTAAGTTCTCAAGCTCTTAAATGAACACCCTATATAACATATGCTATTAGAGGCACAATGTTCCGTTGTTCGAAAGTCAAGTGCAATTTTTGGAGCTCGAAGTTTTTATTGTATTACATATTCATCATTATTTTGTAAATTGATTTATCTCATCTAATAAGTACAATAATTTTTTTATTACTTTTTTTTATTAAAGTGTAAGTACTCTAGACTTCAATGTAGTTTAAGGGGGAACACCATTGTGATTTTTCAAAAAAATCGACTTTTTTTCATATTCTTAAAGTAGATATATTCAAAAATATGTAAAAAAATGTAACATAAAATCTTGAAAATTTACGAAGTTATACCCAGTACAATAAGAACAGGTAGTGAGTTACAACGACCAATGAAAACTTTAAACGCGTTTTTCTCAAAACGACTTTTCTGAACACGGTGGCCTCGATTTCTCGAAGACTTATGAACCGATTTAAATTTTTTTTTTTTTTAATTTTTGTACATGTATTGGCTACAGTGGTACATAGCCGTTTTTAAAAGTTCAAAAAAAAGGGTAAAAACATAAACTCATTCATTCATTTCAAACCTGCACCATTTTCTCAAAAAAACAAAAATTAAAAAAACCGCCACGTACGACGATAGCCACTGACGTTTCCACGGTAGTCGGTTCTACGTTACCGAAACGACCCGGATTTATATCCGGCCAAGGATTGCCACTCCAGTAGCATTCCCCGTATGTAAGTATAGGGAATGTTTATGCTGCTATAACAACAACAACAACTATAGCCTTCGATGTATAAGTTACAAATTTTTTTGGTTTTTTGCTTTCAGATGATTTTTCACCGCTGTATCGTGGCCATCAGTTTTTTATGACGTCATTGCATTAATATTAATAACAATAGCAATTTTTAATATTTTTTAATAAAAATTTGTGTCAGTATAGTTGAATATATTTTAAATAAATTATAATTTGTCCGATCATCAAATAATTATCCCTACTTATAAAAAACATTCATGAAAATCACTTAATTCTCACGCGTTCACAGTGGTGTTCCCCCTTAACAAACTGTAGAACAACCTGCTAAATGGGAGACATATATAAGGAGCAACTCCACTCTTAAGAAGCTTAGAGAGCTGTTGGTTTCGCATTCGTCAGTTATGTAAATTACGTAAATTGAGAGCGGAGGGGGAATAAAGCTACCGTATAATTCATTTTTTTAATTCCAAAAGCTTTTAAAAATTTGTATGTAATACTAATTTTTTGCATAAACTTACTTGATGTAGCGTGCAATAAATAAATTTAAAGTTTAAAATTTACCGATAGGTAATACTTTCTGAGCTCATGAAACACCTCGGCACGCAATGGCAAACCTCCGCGTGTATTTCTGAATAAAATGCATCAGCCAAACACCCAAAAAGAGTGTAAACGACAATTATTTTGTATTTTTTAATACTCTCTGAGCTATTGTTTTATTTATCATATACTACGAAAAGAACCGTTTCCATGAATATCGAGTCTGTCGACTAGAGACGTGAGTGTCATTATGTCAGCATTTCCAAAAATTTTATAAAAAATTATTTTCTTTTTATTACTTAATATTTTATTAAACAATTTTTATTTATTAATTACTAATTTTTTTAAATTTATAATTCATATCTTTTTTATTATTTATTAAATGATTAAAAAGAATAATAAAAAGTGTTGAATTTTTTTCGTTGGTCTAAATATTTGAAAATTATTTTTCATGCGTTCTGCCGAACTCTTCAGCTCAAGTATAAAAAGTGGTAAATATTTGAAAAGCATGTCGGTCTTTGAAAAAAAAAACAAAAACTTGTTCTGAGAAACCGAACATGTGTATGAAAACAATGTACAAACACACCAACTGACATGTGTATGTATAGGTGTATGTGAATATTTATGTGTGCATAAAGTACATAGACCAGGTATGTATGTATGTATGTATGCAAGACTGAATGTAAATTTGTTAAGCGAATTTGATGTATTCGATATTTTGATGCTCACATTGCGAATCTCTAAGAAAATAAACACAAACACATATTTTTTTACATTTGCATGTGTATTGGTGTATTCATATTATTTGCTTTTATTTTGAAAATGTTTGCTACTATTTTTAGCTTGCACAAAGATTTCATATTGACGTACTGAATGCTCAATGCTCCTTTTCTGCTTTGTCTTCGAACACACTCACACACTCACACACCTAAGTCATATACACGTGCATATATACGTACGTACATGTGAATTCTTGTATGTAAGTAAATTTGTATGTGTGTATGTGCATATATTTACTGATACGTACAGACCTATATAACATTTGCTTTTGTATAAGTCGTGTGAAAAGCTTTGTACGTGAATTAGTTTTTGACGTCATCACATGAGAATTTACCACAATTTTTTTAGCTTGGTAAAATAAATATAAGTACTTAATACTTTATATAGTAAGAGGATGTTAAAAAAACAACTTTTCAAATAAAGTCACAATGAATTTTTATCTTAAAAGTACATAACAACATTTTTCACTACTTCGATGAATGATTAGTTTGCCCGACATACTCGTAGTGGCGATGCAGTGGGTTCGATGCGCATTTTAGGCCCATTAGACATGAAATAATATTGGTGAGTCTCTTACCGCATTTCTCCTATTGAAAATATTTTTCTAATCAATAAAAATTATATTAATTATAAAATTATAAAATAATGTTTCGATTAAAACTCTTTAAAAAAATACCTCAATCTGTTCGAACTCACCCGCAGCTCGTAAATGCGCAGGATGTATCAAAACTACACGCACTAATTTTGTCTATGAAAAGAAGTTTCAATACGGAGTCGAAAGCTCATTAAGAAAATTATTACCACTAAGAGGCTTTGGCACGTGGCCTTAACGCTGGCACTTCATCCAATTTCAATTATCAGTCGGGTTGGCGAAGCTAATAGTTTTTGATAACTCCAGCAAAGTAAGGGAAATTAAGAGAAAACTGTTTTACATTCTCACCGTCAAGCTGCATTTTGTGGAATCGAAACAAGTGTACGAATGCTTTAACCAACTTAGAGCAACAAAATATATTGTACTTTGTTGGGTTCCGGGTCACTCTGGAATAAAAGCAAATGAAATTGCTGATGAAATCGCTAGGGCGGGGTCGGCAGCAGTCTTTCACCACCCAAAACCGTACTGTGAATCAACTAGTGGGAGCGTGCCCCTCACACACTGTTGCGACGGCATTTTTGATGATGTTTCAGACATTTTGATTATTAACATCCTAAAAATAAAAAATTAAAAAAAATCAGAGTAAATAGATGGGAGAATACACCATTAATTACCCATTGGAAAGTCACACAAGATCTCGGCAAAAGGCTTATGAGACTTTTTACCTACAATAAGGAATTGCATAAAATGTGTAAAGTAGACATCAGCAAAATAGTAGGTTTTCAAACATTTCACTATTACTTAAATTACCACCTCTCAGAAATTCGCAATCGGAATGAGACAAAGTGTAGACTCTGTTCGGAGGATAATGAAACCACAGAGCATATATTGTGCAACCGCAGTGCCTTAGCAAAGACAAAACTACATATCTCCCATCGAGATCAAATGGTTTCGAACGAAATCAAGGTTGCTCCTGTTGCAGATAAATATTTTGAAATTTGCTCGGAAGGCGGAAAATTTACTGGGAGAGTTCCGCTTGGTTTAATTCCTCAGCCTATGTCATGGTACAACTAGGTTAAATAAAACTTTATGCAATACATTCAATGATGTTAGATGCGCTAGTCAATAGGACTAGCATTAACTACTCATAAAACGTGTAGTAGGGCACAAAAGATCTTTTAGGTCAAAGTGTCGGCCATTATTATTAGTATAAGAGAAAAGTGGCATATCTTTTTGGATAAAAGCTGATAGTTTCTGCTGAAAAACTTTTAATCAGCTGCAATTATCCAGCAAGAAAAATAGCTAATAATATAATTTAAGAAAATCACAAACTTTAATTTAGCTTTGGAAAACGAGATTTGAAAAATTTACTTATAGATAAGGTGAGTAAATTTACTTTGAACTTTGTGTGGAATGTCGCCATTTTTTGGAACTTTCCGTTTTTTTTTTTGTGCTTCACTTACCGCCATGGACAGATAAATAACACAAATGTGAACCTTATATGTTGAGTTAAGTTTTTAGTACGAACTGTGCTTTCATCAAATAATTTTGTTTGTTTACATTTATTACCGTTATTAAGCTTACATTTATGCAAGGAATTTACGTTTTTTTTTCGATGGAATTTCTTGCGTTCGTTTTTATTTATGCTTATGCTGTTTTGAAGTGGACACAAAATCAGCACATTTTAACTTGTGCAGCGGAGAGTAAAACTTTAATATTGTTTCAGCGATTTTTGTATAATTTTTTGGAGAAATGAGCTCTTATATACCGCATGAGTCACAACGGAAAAAGCTATGCAGAAATAGCTGAAATGATGATGTGCTCTCGGAAAATGGTTTATAATGCTCTTAATTCAGTTAAGACAGATTCATCATATCTAAGCAAACAAAAAAAACGGCAAGAAAAGCAAAGCCGCGAAAAACTGATGTTAATGTGCATAGAGCTATAATACGTAAGAGCAAAGCAGATCCTTTTAAGTCGGTACGGCAAATAATGCTTGAAATAAATCAAGAATCTGGTCTACAGGTGTCCAGAAAGCTTGCAGGAAGGCGACTTACCGAAACCCAACTGTTTGGGCGCATAAGCAGAAAAAACCACTCCTCTCAAAAAGACATATCAAACACCGACTTGGCTTTGCAAACGCCCACAAAGACAAATCTATTCAGTTTTGGAGAAGCGTACTTTGGACCGACGAAACCAAAATAAATAGGATGGGACCAGATGGGAAAACTATTGTACGTCGTCCAAAAAATCAAGCGCTAAATCCTAGGTTCGCAAAAAAGACGATTAAACACGGCGGCGGAAGCATCATGGTTTGAGATTTTTCCTGGCATGGTGCTGGACCGATTGTTCGCGTGGTTAGTAAAATTGATAGATTTCAGTATCTGGATATACTCTAGAATAAAATGGAGCCATTTGTGTTTGAGTTTATGCGATTAAGTTGGACACTTATGCAGGACAATGATTCAAAGCATACTGCAAAAATAGTGAAGTAATGAAAAAAAATTTATGTACTGGATTGGCCGGCGCAGAGCCCTGATCTCAATCCAATAGAAAATTTGTGGAATGGCGTTAAGGCCAAAATCGCTAACAAAAATTTTGATGATTTGGGGGCCACAGTTGAGGAGGCTTGGTACTCGATTCCAAAGGAAAGATGCCACAAGCTTGTATATAGAAAGCATGGAGCGACGGCTTGAAGAAGTAATCAAAAACGGTGGATATAGTACAAAATACTAATCTGGTAAACAATATTATTACTTAACTATCTGATTTGTTTACTATTTTTGCTTTTATTTGGAATTTTTTTGAATGTGCTATTTATGTGTCCAGGAGGTTTCGTGAGTTATCAACGTTCTCGTAAATTAAATCAGAACTGAAATTCTTTTTGGTCATTTTTTTGTTTTAAAGTGGAAGTAAATAAGTTTTTTATTTTTTATGTTGCTTTTTTCCCAATAGAAAATAATTATTTAAAAACATAGTCAACTCTTTGCTTCCAAAGTCTAAATGTGCTATTTATGTATAAGACCATGGTTGTATATTACTTATTTCACTTCTAACTTTCAACGTGAACAAACGATTCGCTATTCGTGAAACTTGCAAAGTTTTTATTGGTTTTCTGTTCGTTTACTAAAATTAATATTTTTCTCTTTGAGGGCGATCAGATAGCAATTCACCGTAATTTCGCTGCTGGATAACATATACTGGAAATCCAGCCGAATAAACTCCTGGTGTACAGTATGCAGCCCATCTCATACCGCTATTCCGCTCTCAGTGAATTTCACAAAATAGCGGTGTTTTTTTTGCGTCGTTTCTTCTTTTTCTTACAGTCTTCTTTTTATTTTCACATTTCTCTCTCATGCAGTTGGCATCAATGTGATGTCACGCCTCTCTATAGAGCTTGCATTCTATCAATCTTAGAACAAACCCAAGAATGATAGAAAGAAGATTGCGCCCATCAGAGAGTACGTGACGTCACGTTTGCTGAGTTGTGCAGTATTGCCAACCATTTGCTCTTCGCAATAAATTTAGTGCTTTTTTATACCGAAAATGCGAAAATTTTGAAGCTTCGTGTTTGTTTCTTTTTTTTAATTTAAAGCTACCGAGACTTTAAGTTAAAAACCAAACTATATTATTAAACAAAAAAAGGTTAAAAAAGGTCACTCTGAAAAGATTTTAGTGCTAATGAAAATTGTTTTACTCTTATAAAATTTGATAATTTGAAAGCGCAAATTTAATTTTTGGCTCCATTTAAGGTTATGCAAAAATATTAAATGCCCCTCTCTCAACTCTTCTTAAGATTGAAAACCTTTTTACACATTTTAAAAAGCCTTTGAATTTATTGAATGCGAATTAAAACCATAGAGGTGTAATCGTTTCTTCCGGTCATCAATCCTTAGTGAGACATAGGACATTAAGAGTTATATTCATTGTAAAAATAAACAACAAAATACCAGAAAATTCTAAAGAAACCATACTGACATTTTTACAAAAAGAGTACGTTGTCTAGTTATATAACTCCAAATATAGCAAAAAAGTCGTTCCCTTAACAAAAAAAACTCATAAATTAAATTGTACATAAGCATATCACATTTATTTAACAAAAAGGCACATTTTAAAGACAATTTGTCACGCACACAAAGCTCTTTAAGTGATTCAATAAAAATTTGTTGGGTTATTTTCTTTGAATGGGCATTTTAGTGCGTTTTTATATCCAAAGCTAGGCAACACTGCAGTAGCGAGAGAGAGATTTGACTGCCGAAAGCAGAAGAACACCAACAACACCTGCAATCGCGGGCAATGTCACCAGATGTTAAAAAAAAGTAAAGCTAAATAAAACTGAGTGAATTCTTTAAATAATTATTAAAAAATGTATATTTTACAAAATTATAAACATGACATTTTAATTAGAACAGCTAGAAAAATGTCATGAAGAAAGAACTAAAACTCCAAGACTAAATAACAAAACAAAAATGCTAAATCAAGTTACGAAAATGGTAATCTGGCCATACTGGAGCTAAAATCACGTAACTAGTTGTCAAATTCGTTGAGCGCAAAGTAACGGGACCACGATAGGCGCCATCTCATTATTCTTTCCATCATGGAACAAACCCATTTTGTCTCCATTAGTGAAGAGAAAACTTCAAAAGTATAAATTGTCTCATTTGAGTTGAGAACTACTGACAATGTTGTGATTGGTCAACTTCAAACTTGAATAACTTGGCAGGTAACATTCTGCACCAATTACTACTTGCGACAGTAAATTTCTCACTCTCTACTTTATATACTATAAGCATTTCTTTTGTTCGTCTTTCGGAGGGAGTGTTTTTCTTCATTGTTTGAATGTGGTTTTTTGGTTTTGTTATATTTTTTACTTTAAAATGAACGCCTATGTTTCCATGGAAAGGAACTGAAACTCATTAAATGACGTTGTTTTTGCATAGTCTGCATTTTGCTAATTCTCTCACAAAAACTCGTTACAATTATATTTGTAAAATCGTATGTGTGAGCATTACAATTATTCGTAACACTTCGCTATAGAGGTGAAGTAACAGATCGCTAAATGTAATGAGAGTATAATATATGGAAAATTTGAAAAAAAAAAAATACTGTGTCCTGGAAAGAGAGAGTTTTTGCTGCATATTTATTTAGCGTATACATCCGCAGGTCGGCGTCCTCTCGCCTCTCCTTTGGCTAGTAACTCACTTAAACCGGGGTGGGTGTTCTAATGGTCTCAGGTCCCTTCCCATCAGTAATGGCTGAAATTTTGGAAGGTGCACTGGCTACACCGCACTGCCAGTTGCGGTCTCAGAGTCAACTCTGACAAAACGGAGTAGATGCTATTCACCAGAAAATACAAGCCTCCATCTTTTAAGCTTCCAAGACTTAACAACCAGTGTCTTACTCTTTCGTCGGAAGTCAAGTATCTTGGTGTAATACTTGACCCCAAGCTCCACTGGAAGCTGCACATAGAAAATCGACTTAAGAAGGCCAATATAACCTTCTACGCCTGTAAATCTATGTTCAGCATAAAATGGGGTCTCTCTGGATGTACAACTTAGTGGTTCTGCTAATTTTGACATACGGTTGTCTAGTTTGGTGGGTAGCTCTTCAGAAGGGCTGCAACATCACTAAATTAGAGAAAGTGCAGAGAACTGCATGTGTGCGCATCACTGGTGCTTGTAGAACATGTCCCACTGCTGCGCTCAACGTTATTCTGTACTTACTTCCTGTGGATCTGCAGGTTAAATCCATTGATTCTCAGAGTGCTATTAGGCTGAAAAAGATTGGCTTTTGGAGAAAACTTCCTGTAGGACATAGTACCATCTTGAAGCAGATCTCCCCTTCCTTCTCAGTTTTTCGCACTGATCTCTCCATCCGCAAACTGTGCTTTAAGGGTTGTGCTAGGCTATCTTTCCGAGCAGGCAAGATTGGAAAGAGGGGAGAGTCGGTACGGATATGGATACCTCTGTTTTCACTTACGGATCCAAAATGGAGTCTGGAGTGGGAGCGGGGGTTTACTCTAAATCAGCCAGCATTTCGGTCTCTTTTAAACTGCCGGAAACAAGTAGCGTTTTTCAAGCAGAGGTCTTCGCGGTCCTACAGGCATGCAAAATGCTTCGGGATCGCTGTTGGGAGGGAGACATTAATATTTTTTCCGATAGCCAAGCTGCAATCAAGGCACTGTCGTAGCCGTATTGCAGCTCTCTTCTCGTGAACTCCTGTAAGGAGGAACTCAAACGCCTCGAACGTGCAGGAAACATTTCCCTCATCTGGGGTCCGGGGCACAGGAATATAGAGGGAAATGAAATTGCCGATGGGCTTGCCAGGAATGGGTCGGCAGAACCGGTTCCAGCTCTCTCCTTCTCAGACATCGGTATCCCCTTGGCCGTCGTTCAAGGGAAACTACACAATTTCTTTCTAAAAAAAGCGCAAGACAGATGGAGGTCTGTCTCATCGTGTGCTATTTCAAAAGCACTATCAATACGATAGAAACAGAACGCTTAAGGTGATGGGAGTCCCTCGCCATTCAATTTCCAAACTCATTGCGGTGTTCACTGTTCAGTGGGTCGGTCCTCATGCAGAGAAGCTTGGAATTCCGTACAACTCTTATTGCAGAAGCTGTGGGGATCCTGCAGAGAAAGAGACTGTGGAACACTTTCTCTGCAAATGTCCGGGTCTGGCGGCTAGGCGCTTGAGATTCCTTAGCGTGCCCTTTGGGGATGACTTGAAGAAATTCTCCAGCCTAGATCCCTTTTCTCTCCTCCGCTACATCAAAAGCACTGGATGGCTGTAGACGGTTTTCTCTCCTCCGTAAATCCTTTCACAGGTAGTGGTCCACATTATGGTATCAAAACGGCGCGTAAGTGCTACTTGTAGTGTACCTGGCCATCTTACTTACCTACCTACCATCCCTTTTCCACTCACTATTGCTTGAGGCATTCAGAGATTGCAGTGCTTATTGCTTCAGCAATAAAAATGGCACTTCTTCAAATCTACTCCTCATAAAAACATTTGCCCTTCGGAGTCGGCTTAAAACTGTAGGTCTCTTCATGTGTGGAACAACATCATGACGCACACTACGACAACTAGAAGAAGGAGCTCGGCCAATCACCAAACAGAAGTGTACGCGCCAATTATTTCCTTATTTATTTTGATCGGAAGCTTACGTATTGATTTTAACCTTATATTTCTACTAATGTCTTAACTGCTATTAAAAGCTCTGTTTCAGAAATGTTTATTAAGCATTTCCACCGCAGTACAGTTAGTTGAAACATTTCGTTTTTGTTTACATTGGAGGTTTGTCGGCAATCGATTGCTAGCAGAGCTGTCTGATTATCTTTAAGAAACATATTTTTAATTTTTCTCTTTGTTATTTCCAAATATGGGAATATTTGGGTACTTAATTTATTACAGGAAAAAAGATTTCCACACCATTGTGTCGATCAAGCTATATAAGTATGTATTATCAAATAAGAAATATGAACGTACTTACTATACATACCAGAGAATGAGAAATGATTTCATTAACATGCTCTGCTCGTATTATCTGTAACATTCATGGTTCTGTCCGCTTCCTTTACAGTCACATTCAGCCTTATTTGAATGAGCCGGAACTTGGAACGGCTTCGAGCCAAGGGTTAATGATATTAACCTATTACAAGACTGAATTGTGAACTAAGTCAGTCGTATAACGTGAACATGAAAACATTTTATCAGACTGAGAATGAATCGAGAGTAAACCGCGATTGACACTTTGGTGTTTGTAACTATTTACAAGGAGGCTTTGTTTGCGCCTGAATGTATCTTATGAAAAATATTATATTTGTAAACCGACTACATATCACTGTTAACTTAAAATTGGCTGTTAGGCGAGTAAAGTGGAGTTATTTGAAACAAAATTTGCAAGCTTTGTTACAACAACAATTACATGAGGATTTGATCATTTAAATACGATGCTTGGTGGAAACATAAGCAAAATACGTTAAAAATTCATTAAAATAATAATAAATTCAAAATTCAGGTACTTATTTTTTAGTATTTTGCAGCTAAACATTTAAATATTACCTTCATTGAGTTCTCGCAACTACCGTATTAACTAATATTAACACAGTGTAGCATAGTGTAAAAAAGTAGAAACCAAAAAGAAGCACACAATAAACCTAAAATATATTACTAAATATCAAACAGCTGCTTGCGGCGTAAATGAAAAAAGGCAAAACATTGACATAAATGCGTCATCACAAGTTCATAAATGTGGACTATTTGGCGATTGTTGAGATTTTTTACACTTGGCTGAATATGCATATACCCAAAAATGCAATGCGCGTGAGTACATACATATATACGCCCTTATATGTATAACAAAAAAATGGTATTCAGTGATAAGAACAACCAAGCACAAAAATATACTCATGCATAGTATGAAAATTCGTCCAGCGGTTTTTTTTTTATCATTTTCCCCCTTTAACTCCGATTGGAGCACCCATCACAGCGGGTTGGAAAGTTAGAAGTTGCGCACGGTTACGAATGCCTGTCGTAAGACCTACTACTAACCTAACCTACTATTTTTGCGCATTAGGTTCGATTACCCAGACTGCTTGTCTAAGACAAGGCCCATTGTGATACCTGCATTTGATTTCTATCCCCTAACTAAGTTGCTTAAACCACTTGGAACTTTTTAAGAAGGTAACTAGTCCCTGCAGTGAGACATTTTGCAAATTTCCGAGGTTTTCAAAGAAATAATCGCCAAAATATTTGGTACGGCTTCTTTGAAGTGCAGGTCACTCAATGAGGAGGTGTTGTGCCGATTAAATTTTTTCCTCATTTTCACAACACCAGCAGAAGTCACTCTGAGGTCCACCCATTCTACTGGCTCAGTGACCCGTTATAACACCTGTGAGTGGTAGTTGGTCTGTTGAATCCAAGCAGACATTTTGTTCTTTTAAGATTCAGTTTTGGCCAGAGCGTTTCGGGCATCCTGCAGTTAGTAGTCAGAGACCACCTTCTATTGGTTTCCGCGGTTACGCTCAAGTCAATCGCAGTGAATAGTTCGTTTAGAGGAATGCTTATGTCCTTTACCACTCGCTGAAGGTCAAGCTCAGAGCCTTTTCTTGAACACTTATGCGCTCTTTCATTTTTCTTCACTCCAGAGTGGCCGGGAACCCAACAAAGTGTGTTGTTGGATAAGCGAAAGCGATCTCCAGCATTTTTTAACACATCTTGAGTTGATGCAGTGTCTTGATCGCTGCTTGATCATCCATAAAAATGGTACGGTTGGCTGGAGGTAAGTCCTTCAGTCTTATAATTTTTGCTGCTTTGTCTATAGCGTAGATATCAGCTTGAAAGACGCTACACCAGACTGCGAGTCTAAAGGCGCAATTGACAGATAATTGTAAATATGGTCACCACTATCAACTGATATGGCTCTGGTTTGCCAATCCTTCCCATCAGGTATTCGTAATTTATAGTAATTGTTCAGCTCTATCTTGGAAACCAGATAGTCTGCTTTCGATGCGTTTTGCAAGTGTTCCCCAGATAGTAGAAATGATGCATGGCCGTGCAGATTTTCTTTTAGCAAGCCTGCTGCTTGCATCCTGGAAGCAGATTTGGCTGTTATCCTTTTAAATCTATATCAATTAGTGGGTGTGTGAGACGTCGATCAGAGCGCACCTGCTACTCCTACCCAAGCTAATCTCTGGACTTTTATGAGATTCTTTAGGTAGGATTGTTCGAAAGCTCTATAAGTCATAATCGTATTGTATGCCCCATCCTGTTTCATATCCCATTTTTTGCCAAATGACCTCTTACAGATAAAGAGGGCATTACAAACTTTCTTCATCCTTCTAGGCTGAGCGAAACAAGCACAGAAACGGCTTAGTGACGATGGGAACATGGTCGTCGTGGTACTAAAATTTATTAAGGAAACTGGGCTTAGAGAAACATACTAAATACTATGAAGGGGGGGGCAATAGACCTGCCAGGTTGCTGTGCTAAATTCCCTATAATAAAAAAAATTATAATATGGAATAGTACAGCATATTTTATTACTTGGTTCGCATTGAAATAGGCAACAACATCGAAAAAATTCCAGCGAAATCACTTTCACTCTTTGTCTGCATTTCTGACATATTTACCTATGTAGTTATAAATACACAATAGACCTTCCAGGCCAGCCTTATCACACGATTACCCTGTCGCAATCTATTCAAATTAGACACAATTGAAATAAACAAAGCGTTACGGAGCTAGTAAGAGCCGCGAAAAAGTCCTACCGACATGGATATAAATCAAAAGCCTTTATCTGTTGACAAATGTGAGTTGTCGTGGGAACTCCGGCAAGAGGCGCAGCGTAACATCAAAACAATGTATCAGCAACAATAATCAGCGCCCGAAGCAGTTTTTCAGTTTGAATTCAGTTGTGCATACCAACAGGCGCAAAATACGGATATAACCTGCAGATTCAACACTCCAATATGAGCTACTGGACAGAGCTATGGGCTTGGATATTGAAAGATCCTGGCAAAATAATACGTTACGTGGTCCTATTTGTGTGTTCTATTATTGTGATTGTGCAGGTACATAAAAATAAAATTGATTTTTGTAAATAAAGTGAGCAGATTTAAGTTGAAGTGTAAAGTGTAAAATGTTGAAATTTCTTAAAAAAAACTAAAAGTGCAACTAACTGTATTTTTGATTGCTTGAAACTAAATTGATTGAAAATGTATTGGGAGGTTGAATTAGTTTTAAAGGTGACACACAGATGGTGCTATTTATCACTTTATCGCGTTGGCAATACTGAATATATATTCATGACAAAGCCTCATCCCTAGGCTTTGTTTATCAGTATCTGTCATTTCGCTGAAGTATAAACAACGCAGTGTTTTCGTGCTCCGAGTATGTCAACTTTCGTGCCGTCGAAACGCAATTTGCGGGAAGCTTTGCTTTTCTGCTTCAATTTGAAAAAAAATACAGCCCAAGCCCGTGAATTGCTGCAGGAGGCCTACCCAGACCATACTCCGTCGATTTCAACATGTGAGTACTGGTTTCGACGACTCAAAAGTGGTGATTTTCACACCGAAGACAAGGAGCGTCTTGGCCAGCCCAAAAAGTTCGAGGACGCGGAATTGGGGGAATTGGTAAACGAGGACTCGTGCCAAACCCAAGAAGAGCTTGCTGAATCATTGGGCGTTGATAAATCAACCGTTTGCAAGCGTCTAAAAGCGATGGGAATGATCCAAAAGCAAGGACATTGGGTCCCGTATGAGTTGAAGCTGCGCGACGTCGAACGGCGACTTTTTACGTGCGAATTGCTGATCGAGCGACAAAATCGGAAGGGTTTTTTGCATCGGGTGGTGACTGGCGGCGAAAAATGGATCCACTACGATAACCCAAAACGCAAAAAATCATGGGGTTTGCCCGGCCACGCATCAACGTCGACGGCCAAGCAGAATATTCACGGCAAGAAAATCATGCTCTGCATTTGGTGGGATCAGGTCGGCGTCGTATATTTTGAGCTGCTTCAACCGGGCGAAACAATCACGGGGGATCGTTACCGACTGCAATTGATGCGTTTAAGCCGGGCATTGAAAGAAAAACGGCCGGAAACGGTAAAAAGGCACGACAAGGTTATTTTGCAACATGACAACGCTCGGCCGCATGTTGCTCAACCTGTCAAAAAATACCTTGGAACGCTTGGCTGGGAAGTGTTACCCCACCCGCCGTATAGTCCAGACATAGCTCCCTCCGATTATCATTTGTTCCGGCATATGAGTCTCGATTTGGCGGACCAGCGGTTCTCCTCGTACGAGGCTACCAAAATATGGGTTGAGTCATGGATAGCCAAGCAGCGGCCAGAATTTTGGAGAAACGGCATCCGGAAATTGCCCGAAAGATGGGCGAAAGTTGTAGCTAGCGATGGCCAATACTTCGAATAAAATATTTTGTACCGTTTTTTCACAATAAAGCCCCAAATCTTCGAAAAAAACCTTTAAAACTAATTCAACCTCCCAATAAATGAAAAGAAAAATATATATTTTGAGTGCAAAATTTCTGACTACTGACATAAAAATAATTATGTTTTTTTTTTCAATTAGTTGTCCGAATGCTTTTCCAAACTGTACAACCCACCGCTTTCAACTCATTCATATTTTAATTTGAACGACAGTGTGGAAATGCCGGCTATCACCATTTGTCGTGAACCTCCCTACAAGGAAGATGTGTTAAATGTAAGTTAAGCTGTACCTCAGCTAATATAATATTTCCTGCTGCACATATACACACACTCACATGCACACATAATACAAGACTAAAACAAAAAACTGTACATAACGGGGGTTGTATTAAAATACTCCTACTGTGAATGATCTGCCAAACTTAGGAAAATAGTTCCAGGGGGTCGATTCTCGTTTTGTGTAAAAGTGAAATAAAAAGTTTTTTCCCGTTTTAATTATACTTTCGATTCGCTTTCCGTGAAAAAATGAAAAGAAGCGTCAACATATTTTCATATCAAGCCTCAAGCGTGCAAGTGCGAGTATAGATGCGTGACTACAAAACTCTACATAGTCCTGCCATAAGTTCTGCTACAAGTTAAGTCCGTTATAAATATAAAATTATAATACTTTTACTTTACTTTAATACTTTAATGAAGTTAGTTTTATTTAATCATCTAAACATTAAAAACAAAAAGATTTTCACTTTCATTCGAAATAAGTATGCTTTTACATAAGCCTTCGTCGTCGCTGCTCGCACCAAAGATTGTTTGAGACTCTTCAAATTTCTTTAAGATCTTTGACAGGCCATGTTCTCTAATTCTGAAAACACTCTGTAGCCCAATGGATTCAAAACTGTACTTCCAGACGGTCAATCTTCTTCTATTAACCCAGGAATATTTATTCTCAGTCACTGCTGGGTTGTTTTTGCCTTATGGGCTGCAGCGGAATCTTGCTGGAAGATCCTACGCTCTTCATTGAAGAAAGTCCGGCTCAACTGCTTCATTACGCTTTCTAAGACATCCTCCTGGTACACTTTCGCCACGGTCTTTACCCCTTTTTCGCATAAATGAAGAGATGTAATGCCTTTAGAAGACACCCCCCACCAAACCATTACGGAGGCTGGATGGTGGCCACGTTGATCCCTTGGAACAAGATTTTTTGCGTCTTTAGAAGTTTTAGCATAGATTTTGTCGTTTTGCTTATTAAAATCTTCTGTCACAGTGAAAAGTTTCTCATCCGTGAAAGGAAAATTTTCATTTTCAAAGAATATTTTCATGTCCAAGTCTGGGCAAAAAAACAAGCAAGCCGAGTATAAAAATATAAGTGAAACTATTGTGCGACTATAATTATGCAACGGGGTGTATATTGCTGAACTATGTATTTATGTATAGATTAAAGAGTTTCTCATATCAGTATCACATTGGAAAAAAATACAAAATACAAGAACACCTCCTTATTGCTTTTGCATGACACGTGTTAACAAGTCAATAGTTGTTCTATTGAAAGCCTTGCATTGCTATCGGCATGGAAATAAGTTCTCATGCACTACTAATAGGGTTTAGCAATAGGGACATAAGATAACTTGGGTAGAGAATTGAATTCAATTAAATAAAATACTTCATTTATTGAGGTATATTAACCTCTTCTATTCGCCCCTTTTCTGCTCGACTGGCACACCTAGACCTTTCGTAGATCCATTGTGATGCCACTTATCCTTACCGTATGGCTTCCTTTTCAAACCATCCGGTAGCTTTAATAAACGAGCAAAACTTCGTTAGTTTTAGATGCACTATATCCGCTACATCATTAAAAATACCGTATCAAGAGTGCAGAGCCTCTTTATAGCTAAGCTTTCACACTCACATAAAAGGTATCCGACTGTTTCCTCTTCTTCTGTGTTAAAACAGCTTCTACAGAAATCGAAGTACGAGTATCCTAACCTTCCTGCGTGGCTGCCTATTAAACAATTATCAGTTAACAACCCTAGCATGTTTCTTACAGCTTCTCTGTTAAATCTTAACAAGATTTTTGATCGACTGTTGTTCCCTATCGGGCATGTCTGTCTGCTTAGCTCGCATGTTGAGAGATTTTGCCAACTTGTATTTACTTTGTTGATGGTTTACCTATCTATCAGTAGTTTATAAGTGGCTATAGGCATAGGTATCAGCGTCTTATCCACTTGGAGATGAAGCGTTGTATCGATTCGAGCAAGTTTATCTGCCTTGCAGTTCCCTGCTATATTCCTGTGGCCTGGCACCCAAATAAGGTATATATACTTTGTAGTGTTTAAGTACGTCATTTAGAAGTTTAAAACATTCTATGCCTGTTTTTGACGAGTGTGTTTTAGATGCTAGCCCTTTTATTGCTGCTCGACTGTCCGAGTATATGAAGACTTAATTTGTGGATAATACTCTCGCTTTTATTACCGTAAGTCCCTCTTTTATGGCAGTGACTTCCGCTTGCCTTCAGGTAGGCGAAATGATTGTCTAACTCCGAGTTTATCGGAGTAAACCCATCCAGCTACTTTGTTGTCTAATTTTGAGCCATCTGTATAGATGTTTGTATCATTTTCTCTAACAATAAGCCCGTTATCCCAATCCCTTTTAAGAAGGAAACACTGTGACGAAGGATTTATTTAATTTGATATCCTTGATCCTACAGAAATCCGTTGTACCAGGAATGTAGAGAATTGTTTCTAAAATTCAAGAGTGTACTCTCTGGTTCATTCTGAGTAGACCGATTACTCTTAGTCTGAGAGTTGCCTTGGCAGCTGTTAGCTTGCTGAATTGCTTTATTAGTAATAGGTTAAGCATAATATTTAGTGTGTCTGTAGGTGCAGTCCTAAGCGCCCCGCAGATGCAAAGACTGACTATTATTTGTACATGTTCCATGGTTTTTTTTAATATATATCTTATCTAAAGCCAGCCACCATACTAGTATACTGTATGTAAGGATTAGTCTTACAATCGCTGTGTAAAGCCAATATACGATAGATGAGGAAATACCCCAACTTAGTCCTATTAGCTGTTTACAAGAGTAGAGTGCTATTGTCGCTCTTTTTACTCTATCTTCGAAATTTGACTTCCATCTTAGTTTTCTGTCTAGTTTTAGACCTAAGTGGCGGGGATCATCACTAAATGACAGGGCCGTACCACCTAGGGTCGGAGGACTTATTTTTGGAATTCTATGTTTCCTACTAAATAAGTTTAGTAAACCTTACATGATTTCCCAAAGTGAAATTTCCCTCTTACTGCCATTGCAACATCATCCGCCTGACTAACTTGACGTAAAATTTGCATTCGAAAGCAACAATAAAGTTATCGAGCACGATTCGTCACTAGCGAGTATGGATATACCTCATAACCGTGTTTGCTTTTACCTCCATATTTTTGCAAACGAACAGAGAAGTGACGAATGAAGTTATATACAGTTCTTCTTCTTAATTGGCGCTATAACCGCTTACGCGATTTTGGCCGAGTTTAACAAAGCGCGCCAGTCGTTTCTTTCTTGTGCTAACCGGCGCCTCCACCTGATCTTTCCAACGCAGAGGAGGCCGCCCTCTTCCTCTGCTACCACCAGCTGGTACCGCATCGAATACTTTCAAAGCCGGAGCGTTTGTATCCATTCGGACGACATGACCCAGCCAACGAAGCCGCTGGATCTTTATTCGCTGCGCTATGTCTATGTCGTCGTAAAGCTCATACATTATACTGTTAGAAGGCCGAAAAAAAGGGATTTTTCCAGAATTTTTTCTGAGAAAACTTTTAAATGTATCTAAAAATTTATATGTGTACAAATTTACAAATACGTGCTATCTTCTAACTGTATTTTAAGACTTAGTATTAGTAAAAATATTTATTTGGAAAGAAGCTACAGCTGTTTTCCGGCGGCTCTTCTCAAAAAAGACATTTTACGGTGACCTCTATGTCTCTGAACTGGATTCTCTAAAATTAAAAAACCAAACAGATTTCGTTAAAGTAATGTTAAATCTAGTAATTAATCTAAGGAATAACCAAAATAAATTTTTTGACAAAATGGCTGTTTCTCAAAAGAAAAATCGATTATTGACCAAAATTTCGGCCTTAAACTGTTTATAAAAAAAAACAGTGCGACTAAACCGATTAGTGTCAGTGTTAAAATTTGACACTAATCGGTTTAGCCGTTTTCGAGTAATGTTTTTCACCGACTTTGAAAATACCATTTTGAGAAAAACGCATTTTAAGTTTGCCTTGTACTTTCAACTTCGAACATTTTCAGCGGAACGATATTAAATTTTCTGTGCGTAATCTTAAATATACTATATGTGCATTAAGAAAATAAAATTCGATTTTTTGAAAATTCTATATTAACTGTATATAACCTGCCTGGCGGGTCGATTACTAAGTATGAAAATTGTGAAAGCGACCATCGACTCCGAATTTCGACGGTAATTTTTATTAAATTCTAAACGCTACTTATTCATGATCCTTTCTGCAATTGTTTAGTGCTTTAGGCATTTCGATTTCAGGCAGTATTTCAAATCGGTAATTATATTTGACTACCCGCTAAGTCTATTAAATTTCATTATTCTTAGAATATTATATCTTTCTTGACAGTCTAAAAGTAATACTAATTTTAAAAATAACCTACAACATTATTTCCATATAACAACTTTTTTTAATCATCAATAATGAAAACGTAGTAAAATGCAAAAAGTAAAGAAACTGGCTTAATTGTTTTTAAAAATATTCTCTTTGGAAGTTAATACACTTCTGCCTTCACTTAAACCGATTTTCAAAGCTTTTTACTACTCGCACGTGGAATCCTCCAAAACGTTTAAAAGCTCCTTCAAGCTGTTGAAAGGTTTCAATAGCTTATTCAGGCGTTGAAAAGCAATCCCCTCGCATTTTAGTTCTGATGTTCAATAACAAAGAAAAATCATCAGGTGCCAAATCAGTGTTGTAAGGCGGGTGACATTAATGACTTGATTCGTCTTCGCTGGTTGATTTTCCTTAATTCTCCCAAAACTTCTAGCAAAAAATGGTTGTGTACCCCTCAGAATTGACTATTTAAGGTTTCACTAGTGGTACAGTTGCGACATGAAAGATTTCCATAAAAATAGACGACCATTTGCTTTGAGGTGCTTCTTACGCGAACAGTTTTTGTGGGATTAGTCTTGTCTTGGAACACCCAGACTATCGATTGCTGCTTTGTTTGCGGCTTATATGCATAGATCCAAGATTCGTTACCTATTACGATATCAAAGACGTGCTTTGATCCCCCGCGGCTGAATTTCTTAAACATTACTTTAGCACCTATCGACACGAGTTATTTTTTGGGTGATTCTCAAATTATTTGGTATTCAACGAAACTAAATCTTCTTAACAACCAAAACTTTATGCAATATTGAATGTAGAAAAAAAACATAGTCAAAATTGTTTAAATATTTTGTCCGCCACTGCATAGCGTCATGTTGAAAAGTGGTTACAAGCAATGTCGCAACGCCCTTTTCATCCATAGAGGCACAAATTAAGGATATGAAACTCAAGGCAGCCATAGACGAGGTAGGCCATCGAACACTTGGAGACGATTGTTCGATTTGGAAACGCAGGAAATGAATGTAACCTGCAATGAAGTTAAGAGACTGGCGCAGAACTGATCTGAACGGAGAGGATTCGTTGTTGTGACCCTTTGTTCCTCCCTGGGACCATAGAAAATAATAATAATCCTTCGAAGTGGTCGAAAGATCACTTTTTGACGTGTCTACTGTGCCAAAAAAAACCAAAGTTAAACTATGATTGATTAGAGGAAATAATAGTTAGACCTTTTTTTAACGACAGTACGTCGTACTTAAGCTGGAATTTCGGAAATGTGGGGTGACCGTCACAGTGATGAAAATTTTTCGAGCTACAGTTCAACAAAGCGACATGTTGGTAATGTAATAGCCTGGGAAGGTTTCCGTATTAAAGTGTTTGGTGAATGATATGAAACCCCCTCGCGCTGATTCAGCTTTCGATTACACATAAGTTTATTGTACACTTCTCAAAACTACGCTTTTATTTGATTATGCAAAACACTTAACTAGCAAACTGACACTTATAACTTGAAATTTGTATCATATTTTTATAAATTGCATAGAATCTTTCGAAAGGTACTTGCCCACATCCGAAATATGTGACCTGCTGGCAAAAGTATCCTTTCAACGAATTGGAACTGGAGGAATTCTTTATGAATTCAACATTCGACTTCGAAGAAACTTTCTTGGGCGAGCAATATGGACTCAATGGCTTGAAAGAGAGTACGTTCAAGTACAAGTAAAAAGCGCTTGGAACAAATATTGTTAATGAACTTGTTTTTTGTTTAATTAAAGATTTAGAAATCGAAAGCAACTTACATTTCTATTTGGGCCGCTGTTATACACTGAAGCCTAAAGTCGAATTGAGCCGCACTACCCGCTCATCTGGTTATTCTCTAATGCTTACGCATCACATTGATCCCAGCTCGAGTACGGACGTGACATTGGAACAAAATCCAGGGTGGCACGTTTACATACACGATTTCCGGCATAATTTCACGGGTAAGTAAAAGAAAACGGAGTACAAAGACATTTGATATGAGGAACTAACCTGAAAGTTGTCCAGAAAACTTTTTTTATTGAATTTATGTTTTCAGTTTTTCAGAGTAAAAAAACATTTATTTGATACGAGGAACTAACCTGAAATTTATCCAGAAAACTTTTTTAATTTACTTATTTTTTTAGTTATTCAATCAGGACTCTCGATTTCTGAATCTGAGTCAAGTAATAGACTATCGAAGTACCGCCTTTTTCCGTAAATAAGACACTGTTTTACTTTCTTTTTTGGTCCAAATACAGGCTAGTGCTTGTTTTCGGGGAGGGCAAAAATATAAGTATATTTATATATTTTTATTTAATATTTATTTTACACAGAATACAGAAATTTAAATTTATTCAATTACAGTCACGTCATCTTCTTCTGGAACATCGTCATAAATAAAATTCTGAATTATATTCTGATTTTCTTCCAAATCCAATTCCTGTTGAATCATTGGTCCGAATCTCTCATGTCTTGCGATAAAGCTATCGTTAAATGAATAGTTGTTGTCTAAGTAGCCTGTTCGTAGTGCATTGGAAACAACATTATCAGCTATTTTGTCCCATGAATTTTTTACTCAATTCACAAAAAGTTTACAAAATTACCACGATGATTTCTCACCATTCTCTTTTCAATATATTTATTGATTTCCAACCGCAAATGATCCTTGAATGGCTTGTTTATTGCAATGTCAAGTGTCTGAAGGTAACCAGTCATTCCTGCCGGAATCATTATTTGATCAATCTTCCTCTCACCAAGAAAGTTTTTCATGTCTTTAGCGCGGTGAGTACTGGCTGAATTCCAAACTAGTTAACCTCTATTCGAACCCCTCAACAGTGGGGTGCACCAGGATTTTTCACTTTCAATGACATACATTCCTGAAACACGTTGAATCTGGTCTTTTTTACCTTTAGTGATTAAAAATGGCGATACTTAATAAAGGTAACACGTGCACAGTCGTAATCGGTAGAAGGAACGTAAATTGACGAAAAAGGCTTGTGGTGAACTGTCGTTTGATCTCCTTGGCCTACGAATACCGCGGTCTCATCCATAGCATTCATGTAGGAGTGTTGGTATTTTGAAAAATCGATACCATCAACAAAAAGCTTAGACGCAAGTGCACGCTTAACAACTTCATTGTCTTCCAGCTTAAACAATGTTGTTGATCACCTTAGAGACAGTTCATATCGTTTAAGGAAGTTGTCCAAACGACGCTTTAAATTCTTCTGAGGCTATATCAAATTCAATTGCTATTTCAAGGGTACATTTTTGAATATCCGCCCTGGGCACAACCAAAGCCATTGCTCTCCTTCATGCAATCCATTCCCAGATGCAATCTTCCAACTCAGAAAATAACGGCTGCCGTCTTGTTGACACAGGAACACGAACCATACGGAGATCCAGCATCTTTACAGAATGCTACAAGATTTACACCCCTGAAGTCTTCCACGATTCCCTTTTTGTACTCGACGGAATAGCTCTTTCCTTTTGTACTCATTTTAACTGGGGTTAAAAATTATTCATTTTATTATTAAATAAAATTACTTATGAGGAAATAATCAGACATCCACGACTGACTTGAATGACCGTTGTATACCTGCACTGTCGCTCAATGTAGACTGCTGCCTTATGTTGTATTTTTAAGATAAATTCGAAGAATTAATTTGAAACGAACTGTAGAGGTAAACAATTAATTTCTCGGATTATTTTGTTTCAAACATTTCTGTGAAATACGAGTATTAAGAAAACTAAACATATCATTACTTATCTTATATATAAAAATGGAGACGTTTTTTTGTGTTCGTTAGTCGCCGATTCACGCCTAAACGCATTCACCGATTTCAATCAAACTTTCTCAGATCATTGGTATTGGTCCATAGATGGTTTATGTGAAGTTTTAAAGAAATCGGTAAAAGTACGTGTGTTAGTGTGAAAAATACAATATTTGCGTGTTTCCCTTATACGGACATTACGTATACGGAATGAGAATACACGCAAATGAATAGAATATACACAGACATAAATAACATTGTTTCGATGTTGAGTGACGTATGCGACTGTATTATTCGTAACGCAATAGTTGTCCTCTCTTTTCTTTCCTTTTTATGCATGCGTGACACGGCATCAAAGCACATTGCTTTTTTTTAAACTGGAAAAATATTTTGAGCTTCATTTGAACGTTTTATGATTTAGATAAAATAAAAATTCGTTAAATATATTTGATTCCATTAATAACCATAAGCCTGTATTTTTCGAAGTTCAAAGTTTTTATACAAATATTGAAACGTTTACTTAAATTAAATGTTAAATACATATATATAAATGCGCAAATGTAAAAGTTTAGATGGATTTAAAATATACGAAATTATTCAGCGGTCGAACCCATACATTTTTTGAAATCCATCACTATGGATCGACAGTCGCCATAAATGTTCTTTTAAAAAATAAAATGTGTTAATTTGATGGTAACTCGAGTATTAAGATCAGTTTCTGTTAGTATAACTTTGTTCATGGGTTTGCGTAATTTTTTTGTGGTGAAAGTCTAAAACCAAGAGAAGAAAACGCGAAAGCCAACGAGCAAAATGTAAAAAATAAATCCTCCTGTATGTATATATACTCGAAAAAGTTATGCTAACACTTTTTTCATGCATTTAGGTAGACAATTTTATATGGGCAAACGTACGTTTACGAGATAAATGCCTAAAAGCAGGTATAACTAAAAAAGCGCTCTCAGGGATTTCTGTTATAATACTTCTGTAAATTTCATGCTCCAAGTGTTCGAGCATTGGTATAGCGCTGAAGACAAATGCTCAGGATATAATACAAAAATGCATATTTACTTGATTTCACATAGTAATATTATCATTTTTAAAAGAGAACAAGTTTGTATTAGGTAATAATTAAAATATGCAACCTTATGTGCTGCCTTGACGAGTGGAAAAACCAAAATAAATAATTATATAATATAAATATAGGAAATTGAATTAAAATTAAATTAAAAAAATGTGTAAAACGACGAAAAGCAATACGAGTACAAATACTCATAAAAGCAACCACAACTACAACGATTTAGATGCTAACAATGATATGTCGGATGAATTGAGCGCGTACAGCTCGGAGGAAGACGAGGTGACATCACGAAAATCGCGAAAATCGCCAACTGATGCTGCGGATTACGAGGATGGGGGCGGAATGTAAAAATGTAAATTAATTTGTGTGCAAGTAAATTACAAGTGATATTTTCATATTTGAGCCGTAAGCCCTGGCAGCTAGTGCTCCTTTTTTTTATTGTAAAATAATAATTTATTGTTATTTTCCATATATTAAATTAATTAATTAAATAATTATATTTGTATGTGTGTTTAAAAGAGTTGGATTATTTTGTGAGTGTAAGCAGTTTCAAAGCCAAAGAGTAGTTGCAACATTAAAAAGTACCTGAAACACATTTTCATTTAACAACTAAAATAGCAAATATGAGCAAAATATGTACTTTCTTCAATTTTCTTCTGTTGCCAACTTTCTGAAAAACGTGAATTCACCCATTATGGAGGCACGTAAAAACTTTGACTTTGAAAACAAATCTGCGAGTTTATTTGCAAAACTATGCATCGGCTGACGAATTTTCAAGACAACTTCTGAAGATAGGAAATGGACAAATTATCAAAATCTGCTGAAAGAGCAATACTGGCTGCGAAAAATAAGGATGTTGGTCAATTGAATGCGAATATTTTAAATGATGTACTGGTGAGATTGTAACATTCAAATCAATTGATACAGTTATAAATCAAGATGTCGCTGTAAATTATCCAACAGAATTTTTAAATTCCTTGGATTTACCTGGACTGCCGGCTCATCGCTTACAACTGAAAGTTGGTGCACCAATTATGTTACTTAGAAATTTAAATCAGCCACGATTGGGTAACGGAACAAGATTAGCAGTCAAAAAGGTCATGAATAATCTTATTGAAGCAATAATTTTAAAAGGAAAATTCCAAGGTGAAGACGTATTGACTTTTGACTTCAAAAGATAGCAATTTCCAATACGTCTTGCATTTGCAATGACAATAAACAAAGCACAAGGACAATCGCTAGAATTATGCGGAATTGACTTAGAATATCCATGCTTCTTCCACGGACAATTATATGTATCATGTTCACGTGTAGGAAAGCCATCAGTTCTGTTTATTTATACCACAACTCAGGGCAAAACAAAAAATGTAGTTTACGAAAAGGCTTTGCGTTAGTTTAAGTTTAAAATTAACATTAATTTTATATTGTAAAAAAGGAATAAATACACATAGAGTGAATTTAAATCGAGTGTTCATTATTCATTTCTAATTTTGATATGCCTAGCGAATCAGGCATAGGGTCCGCTAGTACTTAATAAATCAACAGCATTTTTTACGAATTCTTTCTGTCACATTATTTTAATTAGGGATTATTTTCGGGGGATGTCTTATTTTCGGAAAAAGGCCGTATTTAAAAAAAACAAATATTTCATTTTAAAGAAAATTATAATGATATATGGAATTATATAACGCCGTCGCTTTACTTGCTTGCACGCAGTCAGGAGTTCAATGCCTGATACTTTGTGGTTTTATGTAAATCTGGCTCAATTTACTTGAAACAAAATGTTTGCAATTTATTCGCATCGGCTTGTGCTTTAAATATTTTCAGCCTGAAAGCATTGAATGGCATAATCTTGGGGCTAGGCTTGTCTTTCATATAAAAAACGACGTGAAAGTACTTTGTGTGGAAGAAAACACGTAACAGCTCAGCCAAAAAAAATGTCAAAAATCAATAGGATTTTGTAGTGGTTTAAAACTTGCGCTTAGTTAAACTAAAATTCAATGGGCTATAAAACTGCATGCCCAGAAAATATCTATAAATTTTGGTAAAAAAGTTGAAAGTTTTGATGCAATTTTTGATTTGCATTATTATTGATTTTTTTGTTTTAGCAAAAGCTTTATATTCATAAAAACAAAAATCGGTTTAAAAAAAATCGATCAAATTAGCCTAAAGCTTCAATAGTTCCAAGTTGCCCTGACTAAACTCTTTCAATCCAAGTTCTACGACTCCCTCAGTGCTCCTCTGATTTGCTTGAAATTTTGGCACACAACTACGGAAGCATTACGCTTTCTAAATATGCAAAAACACAAAAACCGATTTTTTCTTTAAAATGTTTTATTTATAGTATATAAGTAGAAGCTGGCGCAAAATTAAACATCCTATAGAAAAATTTATATTTTTTATGAATGGCGTTGTACGTCAAGCAAATTTGGCATTTGTGAACCAGACGGATGTAGTATAAAATAGTAAAATAAAGATTTCCATCCCTCAAAGTGATTTATTTGTTTTCTTTTTTTTTTTGCTTAAGCGCCGATAAAGAGCCGAATAGTGCCAAAGTCAACGAACTCCACTTCTTTCTATCGTTGGCAGTTTGTTCAGCTAAGATTGTTGCTGGATAATTCCTCCTTAAGGTCCTGCTCTGCGCCCATAACATTGGGGCCATCGCTGGTATTTCTTGCGTTTTCTAAATGTATGTCCGACCCGGGCCAATTCCTTTTTCTTTTTATTTAGTTTATTCAAAAACAAAGTTGGATGATTAATTTTGCGCCACCTTTTAGAACCACATGTCGCTAATTCAGCTACTGAACATCAGCAGGTCGATTCGGTAAGAAATTTGTGGCTTAATTTAAGATAATTTCTCGAATGGAGTACTGGGTTACAAAAAAACTCTCTGAATTGAAACGTTTTAAACTTTTTTTGAGAAATTTCTTACGTCAAATTTGAAGTAACAAGAACTAATTTTCTCATATATCAATAATCCGCTTCCAAATTTATATTCTGCTAATATTTTTCTCTCTTCTCTTCTTAGAACTCAATGTAAAGGGCGCCAGTCGCACAGAGTATATTTTTGCTGAAATTAATGAGGAAATCGAAATAAAACTACAGAGCCAACATTTCACGAATGTTCAATCCAGAGATACGCCATGCTCCTACCTATCTAGTTACAGCGATATGAAGGTATGTTGCGCTTATACGAGTAATCAACAATCACAAAAGTCCAATTAATCGAATCAAGCAATATTTTTAAAAATCAAATAGAATCAAAAGATATAAATTTCTTGCCATTTATGAGAACCTATTTAAGTCGTGTAACTGCCTTAGCTGGCTTAACAGTAACCCAACTGCGACTTAAAGTCATCGTAAATCAGAGCCAGAAACCATCATCCAAAGTCACGCTGGTTTGAAGCCAGCTAACGCAGGCAACTAAATGAAATAAGTATTGAAAAAATGGGATATGGGAAATGCGAATGTTCGTTCTTCGAAAAAAAATTTTAAATATTCCAAAATAAATTTAATTTACCTCTTATATTTACCATTTACCATTAATATTTTCAAGCTCTTAGATACAGAATCCGGCACTCGAACTGTAACCAACTTCAGACCGCTCGCGCATGTGCATGTGCATCAGCTGTCTGTTGGTTAGCTAAATGGCAGTCCTGAGTATTGTTTACAAGCACGCGAAAGCATTTTTCCGAGAGTAAACGTGAAAAAAGTGGCAGGCTAATCGGTAGCGGCAGACTTATCACCTGCCCTGTCAAAAATCAAATAGATTAACGAAACCAACGCAAGGCAAGAGTCTTATCGAGGCCCTATGCTCCCGAGAGGAGTGAACAAGGAAAAAAAAAGAAAAAACTCAGTAATAGATTTCCAACGTAATAGTGTGATTGCATTATATTTGGCTGGAAAATCACAACCAGCGATTGTTGGTGAGCTCGAGCACCATGAAGTAAATAAAGCTTTTTTTATCGCACCATTACTCGTTACAATGATGCAGGTAACATTGCGAAACGTCATGGAGGTGATCATCAAAAAACTGCAACGTTACGTGAAATGGTTCAAAAAGTGAGAAAGCGACATTAGCGATATCCCCGACGAAGTACCAATCAAATGGTGAAAGAACTGAAAATATCTGACCGTAGCATCCGCGGCATACTGAAAAATGATCTCAAAGTCAGGCCTTACAAGATCCACACCAAAGCAGCAACAAATCTCACACCAAAGCAGCAACAAATCAGACTTGAAAGAGCGAAGGAGTTGCTTCGCTTCCGAACATTGTGTTTTCTGACGAGAAAATTTTTCAAGTTGAGCAATTCGTAAACTCCCAAAACGATAAGGTTTATTTGACCAACCTTTCGCACGAGAATTTGAGTCATCGATTGGCCACCGGGAGGCAGCACCCACCGCAGGTAATGGTTTGAGCAACTGTAACCGCAGATTCGCGCTCTCAGTCGTTTTCATCGAGTCTGGCGTCAAGGTAAATGCGAAATATAATCGGGAAAGTATTCTAGAGATTGTTTTGAAGCCATGGGCAGACAAACATTTCGGTAGCAAACCACGTTTCAACAGAACTCGGCTCCGTCTAACAAGGCTCGAGTGAACCAAGATTGGCTAAAAAACAACGTTCCGAACTTCACAACGTACATGCAATGGCTCTCAAATTCACCAGACGCGAATCCGATGGATTATCCTCTTTGGGCCGTTTTGGAGATCAAAGTCCGAACTAAAGGATGCACCAGTCTCGAGGCGCTAAAAAAAGTCATTGTCCGCGAGTGAGCCAAAATACCTGCAAGTCACATTCGGGCAGCTTGCGATTCGTTTCTGGACCGTCTCAAGGCCATAGTTAAGTCAAAAGGTGGTCATACCGAGCAAAAGTAAATTGATTCTTAATTTTGTATTATTTTCACAAATTTGTTACTTTGAATTGAAAAAAAGTAATTAATTTTCCTAACTAAATTCATGGCCCTTTTAATTGGTTATACTTCGAGTGCCGGTCCCTTTTTTTTTGTGAGATAAGCATTTATTGTCAAAAAAGTCTTGCGGTATTTCCGCAAGCTTGTCTTTGCAAGCGCGTAGTTCTAGTTATATTCGTCACATCGGTTCACGCTAGAGCTTTTTGGAAAGCTCTTTTCACGTGCTAACACGTATTTGATTAATTGTTGTTTGCTTTTAGTCGTTCGTGAGTTATAGCGTCGCAAACATGGAGCAAAATAAAGAGAAAATACGGCATCTTTTACAGTACTACTACGATAAAGGCAAAAATGCGTCTCATGCTGCCAATAAAATTTGTGCAGTTTATGGACCCGATACAGTTTCCATTTCCACCGCACAACGATGGTTTCAACGTTTTCGTTCTGGTGCAGAGGTGATCGAAGATGCGCCACGGTCCGGAAGGCCCGTCATCAAAAATTGCGATAAAATCGCTGAACTGATCGAAAGAGACCGGCATAGTAGCAGCCGTAGCATCGGCCAAGAGCTCGGCATGAGTCATCAAACCGTTATAAACCATTTGAAGAAGCTTGGATTCAAAAAGAAGCTCGATGCATGGGTGCCACACGACTTGACGCAAAAAAACATTTTTGCCCGTATGGATGCATGCGAATCGCTTCTGAATCGCAACAAAATCGACTCGTTTTTGAAGCGGATGGTGACTGGCGATGAAAAATGGGTCACTTACGACAACGTGAAGCGCAAACGGTCGTGGTCGAAAAGCGGTGAAGCTGCCCAGACGGTGGCCAAGCCTGGATTGACCGCTAGGAAGGTTCTTCTGTGTGTTTGGTGGGATTGGCAGGGAATCATCCACTATGAGCTACTCCCCTATGGTCAAACGCTCAATTCGGACCTGTACTGCCAACAACTGGACCGCTTGAATGCAGCACTCATGCAGAAGATGCCATCTTTGATCAACAGAGGCCGAATTGTCTTCCATCAGGACAACGCCAGGCCACACACATCTTTGGTGACGCGCCAGAAGCTCCGGGAGCTCGGATGGCAGGTTCTTTTGCATCCACCGTATAGTCCGGATCTCGCACCAAGTGATTACCACCTATTCCTGTCCATGGCGAACGAGCTTGGTAGTCGGAAGTTGTCCACAAGAGAGACCTGTGAAAATTGGCTCTCCGAGTTTTTTGACAATAGGGAAGCGAGCTTCTATAAGAGGGGCATTATGAAGTTGGCATCTCGTTGGGAACTCGTCATCGAACAAAACGGCGCATATTTGACTTAAATCGCATTATTATAACCAATTTTATGAATAATTGAAAATTCAATAAAAATACCGCAAGACGTTTTTGACAACCTTATACAAAAAATAAAAAAAATACCTATAATTTGGTCGTAGGTCCAATTTTGTACAGCCTTTTCCCAGTTCGGGACCTAATTTAGGAAGCAGAGGTTATGCCAGTACCTTAAGTTGATTTAGACAAATCCGTTTTAACTTTATTTAAATTTCTTCCAGTGTGCTGAGTTATGTGTCTTCGAGAACCTCGCTGCTTCGATCAACTGCACTGGTCCTTGGATGTACGGTATACCTCAACAGCCATGCAACACAAGCACAAATATGCGACATTTAATAAAGGAGTATGGCGTGTAAGGCGACACTCGAAAATATACTGACATTATGCAGAGTCACTAATTTTTACCTTACTACTGCTTTTTCAGCTACTACGATAGTGATGACGATATAGAATGCGATTGCCTAAGCCCTTGTGAGGCACGCATTTATTCCACCTACATACAAAATCGAAAAACGCTTAATTTGGGCCAGCCACGCACTCAAATATGGATATATTATTCCACAAAATTAGTAACGGTAATGTTTGATAAAATATTAAAGTTAATATATAAATCGAACTTCACAATTTAACTTTACATTTTCGGCAGCAGATGATCGAAGAGAGTCTCGGCTATGATACTACACAATTTATTGCTGATATTGGCGGCTCGTTAGGTTTCCTCTTGGGTCTCTCAGTGCTAGGCTTGATCGGCTTAATGGAACATGTAAGAATAGTTTTAAAATAATTTTCTCATCACATTTTAACGATTTTCCACACAATTTACAGATAGCGTTATTTTTCTGTGGTGGTATTATTAAAAAACAATTAAAACATGAACAACAACTGCAGGACGAAGCAGAACGTCGATCTCAAACCAGCGCAGCAACCGATACAACAGTGGATATAGCCACCATAGCCAAAGAGAAGGAATTATATATGAAAAAGTGAATATTTTCTTGGTGTCCTTTGAGAAATTTTTACACTCAATATTCAGTGAGAACTGATTAGCTTCTATAATTTTTGAATTTTTAATAAATTTATAAACTTCACCGTAAGGGAAATATTTTTACTTTGTTTGTGTTTGTTGTCTTAAATACGAGTTGAGTTGAGAGAGAGAGAAAAGGAGAGTGAGAAAGTTAAAAGTACCAAAAGAGTTGAGAGAGAGAGAGAGAGTTAAGAGTTCCACCAGCTTGGTGTTGCTTACGGGGTAAGGGGTAGTCAGAAGCCCGAAAAAATGATGATTGTCAATACTTTTTTTTTTTTGCTAGTCAATTGCTTAATTTTACAAAACTAAAAACATAGCATTAATACCTACATCAAGTTTCGACTTGACTTTAGCAAAATTTCAACAAAAAAAATTAATCATTGTAAAAGTTATCGCTGTTTCTCCAGAAGTCCCTTACGGTGATCATCACAAGTCCTTGGAGATTCATCTAAAATCAATTGGGCAAGAGAAATTAGTTTTATTAATATTTAATCTTGTGCCTGATCAAAGCTTTTTTTTTTAAATTAACAATATGGCGGCCTCAGGAAATATTTTTCTTCAGATTTTCGAGAAAAAACCCGACAATTAATTGTTTAAAAAATTCCGAAATTATTGAAAAAAAAATCCTTCTATCCGGCATGAGTTTTTCACGTTTTTCAAAAGCAGTATAAATTTTATTGTAATCTACCAAGTGGTTTCTAAGTTACCGATTCAAAAAACATAGTTTTGAGATAAAGGCATGTAAAGTTTTGTTAGCGATCCCGAAACGCCCGAGCGCACTTTGTT
This sequence comes from Anastrepha ludens, assembly GCF_028408465.1. Taxonomy (NCBI): domain Eukaryota; kingdom Metazoa; phylum Arthropoda; class Insecta; order Diptera; family Tephritidae; genus Anastrepha; species Anastrepha ludens. The sequence goes on along the minus strand of NC_071501.1, from coordinate 111,047,694 downwards.
AATTCTTGAATAACTCGAAAAGTGTTTGTCGAATTCACTTCAAATTTTCACACAATATTTTTAAGATATTATACTTAAAAAAAAATGATTTTTTTAGAAAATCCTGACTACCCCTAACTCCTTACATTCAATAATTGCAGAATTCAATTTACCCAGTTATCGACTAAATCGCCTTTACTATATATGAAGTTCCACCTGGAGCAAGCTCTGTATTAGCTTTGCCAAGCTCGTTGCTGTTTCCGCACTACTACTGGTATTCTATTCTTAGAAAGGTTCCTGAGATAAAATATAATTTAATAAGAATTCACAGGATTCGATTTAAGCAAACATTTTGCTTTTTGAATCCTTTCTATTGCAATGTCTTCGATTTTCAACCATATATCGTACTAGGTTCTTAAACAAGTTTAATGGTTCGATAAGAGAGAGCGTTGCATACTTCATATGAACGTATGTGAAGTTTCTTCCAATCTATCAACACGCGAAAAAGGTAAGTTTCTCATTTAAGCTGTGAGAATAATCATTCAGAGAAGGGTGCTGTTGAGCTCTTTCCATGTAAGTGTCCAGGTTTGCGCCAACCTAAATCCCATCAATCTTCTCCATTATATAATATCAACAGCCCTGGCTGGCTGTAGACGTCTGCCAGTTGGAGGTCTCTTGATGGCATCAAAATAGCGCTTTGGTGCTACTTGGGGAGTGCCAGAGTGGTACTTCAACCATTTCACCTACCTAAAAGCTAATTAGTTTTACTCTCAAGTTGACCTTAAATACCGTACACACCCTGTATTATATATATATTATATACATATATACTTTTTACCTTTTCAATGTGCCAATTTAGAATTCGAGAATAGCTCTTGAAAATCTATTTTTATGTAAACTTTCTATGCAGCTCTATACTCGCTAGAATTTGCATTTTATTTCCCAGAAATTCTTTAGCTTTCCAACTACGTTGGCACTGTTTGAATAATTTGTAAAACTTAAAAAGTGATAACAAGAAAGTCAAACTTTCAATAACAAGCATCGCTCAAATTACTCTATATACTCCAGCTTAAGCTCGAAAGCCTTCCAGTAATGAGCAACGAACAGGTGTGCGGATACTGGTTGGTCATTTGCCCGGACTGCTCGTTCGCTTATTTCGAGCGAAGATCAAGAGCTCTGTTACATACATATTATATATACATACACTCAGGAAATAGGAATCTTTCACATTTGCTTAGATTTCGCTAGTCTTGCCACAAGCAATGGGCGAATGGACTGCAAATTTTTCCACAAGTCACAGGCCAGCCATACAAATTTTTTACACAGAATATATTAAATAAAATAAGCTCTTATGGCCACCTTAAGGACAGCTTTTATACCTGCTCACCATACCTAGTCTTCGTTGATTATGAAAAAGCTTTTGATCGACTTAAACACGAATTCATGTGGTGTGCCTTACGACGAAAAGGAGGAGATCCTGACAATATTGTCGCCTTAATAAAGGCGCAATAGAAGCTTGCGAGTACCGAATATCTCATGATGGAATCTTATCGGATGCCATCCAAACCGACGCTGGCGTAAGACAGGCCTGCATTCTGTCGCCGCTTCTTTTGCTTATTGTCATCGATGAGATACTAACCACATCAATCGACAATGCAGGAAAAAGAGGAATGCTATGGTAACCGATTTCAATGGAACATTTGGAAAACCTAGATTTTGCTGAAGGCATCGTTCTATTCTCAACGCAAATGGAATATGCAAAGCAAATTGAATGATCTCTTAAAGCACTCTAGTGCCGCTAGACTTAAAATCAACGCAAAGAAAACCAAACACACGAACGAGGCATTCTACAATATCGGAGAGGAAAATATTGAAAATGTAAACTTTTATACCTTGGAAGCCAATTCACTGAAGAAAGCGGGTGCAAAAAGGATGTATCTACAAGATTGCAAAAAGTAAGAGGTACATTCGCAAATCTTCGTCCGGTGTGGCAGTGCAAGCAAATGGGCATTACAACAAAAATACGGATTTTCAACTCCAATGTTAAATCAGTTCTGCGCTACGCCTGTGAAACATGTTGTCTGTCTGCGGAAATTGTACAGAAGCTTCAAGTGTTTGTGAACCGCTGCTTGAGACGCATTCTACGTATCTGGTGGCCAGACAACTGGATATCTAACACCGAATTGCATCGACGATGCCATCAAAAACCAATCGCAACTGAAATAAGAGAACGTAAATGGAGATGGCTTGGTCATATCCTACGGAAAGGTGGCGCTGAAATCAGCAGACAAACGCTGGATTCGAACCACCAAGGACAGCGCAGAAGAGGCAGACCTAAGAGCTCTTGGCGCGCTGTATCAAAGAGGAATAGAAAGCCGTAGACAAAACAATGACCTGGCAGCAAGTGATAAATATATCCGGGAATCGCACAAAATGGAAAAATTTTACTTTGGCCCTATGCTCCGACACGAGACGAAGGAACGATGATGATGAAGACCATATGTTGAATTTTCGATAGCACGAATATATAACAGGTGGCGCTAAAGTAAACCTCCTATCAGAAAATGCTATACATTTTGCGATTGGATAATGTCAATTCTCTTTTGACATTTGTGTAGTAAACACATGCGAAATACACGTTAATAAACAATGTTACGCTACACTGCTCCAGAACGCGGAATATTGCTGACTATTTATTTGACCAATAATCGGTCGGTGACTTTGGCACAACATGAATTTCGTCGCAGATTTCCTCGCCGTCCAACGCCTACTGGTGAAACACCGCGACATTTAGCCGCTCGCCTCGAAGAGCCTGGCACAACACGAGATGCTGCCAGGCGTGGCAGACCCCGGAGTAGCCGTTCTGCAGAGAATATTGCTGCTGTAGCCAGCTGTTAGCTGCTGACCGCCAATCGCGTCTAACATACGCTCAAGCCATCCTTAATCACCACTAAGAGGAAGATGATTTTTCATCAAAAATAATCATGAGTGATGAGGCCCATTTCCATCTTAGCGGGTACGTAAATAAGCAAAATGTACGCTTCTGAGGCACTGAAAATCCGCGTGTAACCCACTAAGAGCCATTACACCCGCTCAAAGTCACTGTATGGTGTGCTGGTTTCGGTGGAGGAGTCATCGGACCTTTTTTCTTCGAAGACGTCGCGGGCTAAACGGTTACTGTGAATGGTGAGCGCTACAGAGCAATGATCAACGAGTTCTTTTTGCCGCAACTTGATGAATTGGGATTGGAAAACATGTGGTTCCAACAGGACGGTGCAACGGCACACACTGCACGTGACACAACCGATATGCTGAAGGATGCATTTTCGGGTCGCCTAATCTCCCGTTTTGGCGATTTGCACTGGCCAGCAAGATCGCCTGATTTTACCGCTCCAGACTTCTTTTTGTGAGGCTTTTTGAAGTCGCGGGTTTATGTCAACAAGCGTCAGACTCTTGCAGCTCTTAAAGGCAATATCCGACAAGAATGTGAGGACCTATCGCCGGAAGTTTTGGCCAAAGTGATGGAAAATGCCATAAAAAGGGCTCAAATGGCAATCAACTGTGGCGGCGGCCATTTACATGACATCATATTCCTGACTTGATGTAAAAAAAATTAAAAGACTAAATAAGAAGAATCAAAGTTTTCCATTTTTTTTTTTTTAAATTACAGCCAAAAAACATCGCAAGGTTACTTTTGCGCCACCTTGTATATTAAAAATATATTTTACAAAATATTTGATTCAATAAAAACTATTATGCAGCTAAATTTTAATTTTAATCCGTTTAACATTTTTCCCAATCTTTGCCTCATTGGCATTTATTCAACGAGTAAAAGTCTGTCAAATATAGCATTGCGGACGTTTATAAAGATGACCATACTTTTCATTTTTTTTTTTACTTTTTACATTCTTAAAAATATACTGACCGAAAAATAGTTGAGTACTCGCAGCCCACACAGGCACATTTTCATGGGTAAAGACGTACAAATTTGATTGAAACAAAGCTTTTAAACATTAACATTTACATATAAATACAATTATACTTATTTCTATATTATTATCGATACACTCAAAAAACACTCCACTCGCTGTTCATTCTCCACAGCCCGGCTTAAAATTTGCTGATAGCCAAAAACAACGCCGCTATGAATAAGATACCGCTTAAGCTTCTCGTTGCTACACCAGCAGTGGCGACCTCTACCGTTTTATTCACTACTCTATCCAGTATCGTATCTAATTCATTTTTCACAATCTCTGGTAGCGGTTTCCGTTCGGTATCGCACGCCGTATTCTCAATTGCATCCACCACATTCGCGGTCAAAATGCGATAATTAACTGTACCCGGATAGAGTTCGTCGTAAATGAATTCTTGCAGCTTATTTGAGAGCACCCACAAACGATCCTCCGCATCAACCTTCACTTCACTGGGAAATACCAGCTCCGTTGCACTGTAGTAAATACGACCCTGCGTATTAGTGGAATATTCTGCTTTAGTCGTACTCCAACAATCCAAAGCGTTCATATTTGGCAAAGCGTAAAATAGAACACCCGTACGTGGATCTAAAAATGCAGCGCCTGCTTGCCCATTCGGGCCACGTGCTCCCAGTATCTTGAAGTCATGATAGATGTCGTTTGATATAGCTAAAGTCTTGTTCCTTAACAGTTTAGTACTGACTGCAAATTCAGTTGTTGAGCTGAGTGGATGGAAGTAGAGTGTTGCGAAACCATCTGCCTGCGGTTTGGACACTGCCAAGCCATACAAGCCATCATCCCATTGAAATTCTATGCCGCCAATGCTATAATTTCCAGCTAAGGGATCGGGATGGAAGAAATTATGTTGTACACGCCAAGAATCCTCTTGAGCCCATGAGTAAACTACCAGGCCGGGCGAACCCAAGTCAGCCGCATACGCGAAAGTATTCTCACAATCGGCATCCTCCACTGCCAGATTAGCAAAGAATGAACCTTGTTTTATATGACTGCTGGGAAATCTGTAGCGGCGCAGCAGGTTATCATTGTGCAAATCATAAACGAGTAGTTGAGCGGGTCCAAAGATGGTTGTATTCTCCAAAACACCAGCAATTCTAGAGTCCAGTACCCAAAGACGACCACAACGATCAGCGCGTATGCGGAAGGGTGAAACCAGCTCCGGATCAGGTTCGGCCAGACTATGAGCCTCCCAGCTGGGGAAAGGAGTTAACAAGGGTGATTTCGTGGATTTATCTGAAAAGAGAATACATATATTAATAAATATTGTAAGTAAGTGAGTAAATGAGTAAATAAGTAAGTGAGCGTAAAAAACTCTAGCATGTGGCTTAAACTAAGTTCAGTTAGATGGCTGCCGCAGAGGAACAAACTTAGACAGTCAACTGAGGTAACCGTGCATTGGGAATACCATCAAGGAGCTCCCCACGACAGTCGGTTCTACGCTACCGGAACGACCAGATTTATATCCGGCAAGGACGGTCACTGTTGATACAAGAACAACAACATACCACCAAAGATAGAATAACCTTACACAATATTCATCAGTGAGGAGTTTTTTGAGGCTCGTACAGAAAATTCAAATTTGCTAAGTGGGGTTTTTAGAATAGTAAACGTCATAGATTTTTTCAAATGCGTTTTCTATCGGCACGTAAAACATGGAATAATTTATTTTGGTTTAAGTAGGGAATTCGATATAGCTCTGAGAGCACAAAGCCTCCTAGCAAAGAAATGCGCCTAAGAGCCTAGTCGAAATTAATCTCTAGTTAACTTGATCTTGTAAATCTTTAGCCTAGATCTTTGCACTAAAAATGGCGGATAAAATTACCGACATTCTAGACTGGGAGATTCTCCATGCCTTTGAACTGAAGCGTTTATGGCTGCGATGTTTTCGATACTTCAGCCGGTTTTTCGTACACGAATCACTGGATCAAACGCATTCAACAGTAAATAATATGAGTGGAGCTTACGTATACCTGTAAAGGGTGAAAGGGTGATTTAAAGGTATCGGATTTTAAATTAAAATAAAAGAACGAAAATTCAAATTGATTGGGCAATCTTTATAATTTTTGTGTATGAATGGGTTCATGAGATTTTGTATTTTAAATAATTCCTTTCAAATGCTTGTCGCAACCGCACCGAATTTCGGCCATCCGTAATCACCAATTTTGAATGACTCGCTGGAGGACTTCGGTCGGTATCTCGTGAATAACTTTAGTTATGTTGGCTTCCGATGTCTCAATAGAAACTAGTTTATCCAAAAAGCATTTAGACTTTACTTGCCCCCACAAAAAAAAGTGGAAAAATGTGATATCACCCGATCTTGGTGGCCAATCCACTTGTCCGAGACGAGAGATAAATTTCCGAAACGGGGACGCAATAAATCTATTGTTTCACGGTCTGTATGGAAAGTAGCGCCGTCTTTCTTGAGCCAAATATTATGACAACCGCGGACTTCAATTTCAGGCATCAAAAAGTCGTTTATCATGGCGCGATAGCGTTCGCCATTCACTAAATAAATAAATAAATAAATAAATAAATAAATAAAAATGGGCCTCATCGCTGAACTCCATAAGTTGGCGTGAGCGCGCGATAAACACTTTTCAATTTTTGCAATTCAAATTGTACGGTTTGTAAACGTTGTTGAGACGCACGACTTTCCATGATGAAATATCAGTGAATACTGCAAAAATTGTGTACATAGTTTGACAGTAGTCATGCGTTATTTGTCAAAAGAACTCTATTGGGTACCTACAATCTAACCACCCTTTACTTTATAGTCTGATGAAACGTTTATAACGACCGATTTAAACAACTTAAAGTTGCGATGATAGGGTCAGAATTCCGATAGCAAATTTTAGTAACTTCCAACGTTTTTCATTTGGGGAGTTCTCCATGGCAACAGAGTTGAAAGAGCTGTTGAATATTGTCCGATCAAAAAAAATTTAATTTCTCTCGCTGCCTTGACTTAAGACTCCGACATAAAACTGGTTATGCTTTGCTAGTAATTTAGTCGAACTCTGCCCGACTTTATGGTGAGCTTCTTGATGTTGTTCCACAAATGGCTGCAGAGAGACCTACTGTTTGACGAATGGCAAATGGCTTATATCCAATCTTCTGCATGACAGGAGTGTCCTCAGCGAATCACTATGGCCTACAAGCTTTTTCTATTAGAAAAACACTTTTTCTGTTTGAATATTTCATATCCACAGTGGATTTTGAAACCATTCGGTTACCATGAACGGATTTGGCTTACTGGCGTTGTTACTGTACTGGTCTGTAATTTAATGGCCTGGAGAGCTCTTTTTTGGGCGATATGATGGCAGTGAACTTTTGAAACGAATAAAAAAACATTTTCTCAGCTTCAAGTAAAATTAATTACAAATAAAAAATCCTAAACTGGTTGCTTGAATTATTTTCAATTTGCATAAAGCCGCAAATTTCATTGTAAACCTGGTTATGCCGATTTATGATTTTTTTTTTTGTTATTGCAAAAAAACTTGTTGATGACTACCAAAGGGTAAACGAGGCGAATGCCTATTAATCATTTATTTTTATTAAACGATGAGTTTGTTGGAAGTAAATGCTTGGGGAGGTGACTGATTTCATACGAAACAAAAAAGAATTGGAAAGTTAAAAAAGTGCAAAGATAAATAAAAGCTGTGCTCGTTAGAAAATAAAAACAAAACGTTGAACATTTGTTTTTTTTTTTAAGGTAAATGAACTGCAGAAAATAACACATTCGAGGATTAAAAAATAATTTTTTTTTAAATTAGTAACTGATACTTTGTTGTTTTGTATTTATTGCAAGGAAACAGTAATTTATAAAATTTTCGTTATAATATTTTTTGTTGCACTTTTGCTAATCTGTTAATTTTTTTCGCTTAACGCTCACAATAAAGCACACAATCAAGTTTTCAAAAGGCATAACAAAAAGTTAAACTCAGCGAGAGACTTAAGAGAATAACAAACAATTTTGTATTTTTTACTCCACCTCAACTGCTGGTTGGTTGTTTACCATTTTGTTAGCGCGCCTATGAGTCACAACTGTAAGGTGTAGTATTTGCATATTAACCGTTCGATGCTTTCAATCATTCGGTATGCTGGAGTTCATTCATGCCTACAAAAATATTACTTCTCCAATTTTTTCTTTTTGCTTTATCTTTGCACGTCGTTAAATTACCACAAATAATTTTTGGCAGCGTCGTCAGTTTGTATTTCCCACATGACTAATATGGCAGCAAGCAAAACCACCAGAAAAGCACAAATTGCGCGTTACCAGATGTGAGTTGAAGATTGTTGTGTGGGTGCGGCTGAGTAAGCAATTCGCTAACCGGTCTTTAGCGTTTGTTTGAGCTTCTAACTTGAATTATTTCAATAATTTACACTCAAACTCAATTCGATATTCATTACATAGCAAGTACTTTGTTGTCTGAAACGATGAGCTTCGTTATTTCCCATGACAGTGGAAGGTAATCAAATTTTAATATTAAACAGCAATCAATCGGCGTTAACTTTGAATTTAAATTAGTAACTTAGTGAAGTTCATTGTTTTATTTTTATGACCAGTTACCAACTAGTAATTTGCAATACTTTGAAGAAAATAAATCATCTTGCAGTTTAGTACAGAATACGGGGAGCGGGTGTTTTAAATGGCATGCGATTTGAAATGAAAAGCACAAGTATTCGAGAAATGATAATTTTTTACTCGTTAGGCAGGTGGCGATGGGTTAGACTAATTCAATTTAGAGTTCGATAAAGTGAAGGGCCATTGTGTCATCATCGCTTAGATTAATGTGGTCATCTTGCTATATCCCTCATGTCTCTAAAGAATCCAATCAGACGAGTTGACACCCGCCAGCCGATTAAAGGCAACCAGAAAAGGTCGGTCAGATTCCAAGTAGCGCAGCCTTCTTTTGCACAGTATCATGGCAGCAGCATTGGTGATAAGAATTTTCATAATTCTTGCAGTTCCAGCAGCATTATAGGCTATGCACTGGCGTAGCTTTAGCGACAGTGGGTATATCTGCCTTATTTTGTTGAAACATAGTGTGAACGCATGGGCTAAAAAGGCTCGGGATCTAATACATAGATGACACTAGTTTTATTGCATTCTCCTCGTTTTTAAGTTAGTACTAACTTTAAAAACACAACTGTTAAAATTTCATGATATTCTATTCATTAGTTCGTGAGTTATTGTGCTAAGAGCGAGGCGACTTTTGTTATTGTCTAAACGATGGGTAAAAAAGAATTTCCTGTTTTAATTCTACACTGCTTCTTGATAGGGGGAAATACCGTTCAAGCGAAGCAATGGCTTGAAAAGTGTTATCGGGACTCTACTCCATCAGAAACAATAATAAAAATTTGGTTTTCTGACTTCAAACGTGGTTGTAGAGTCACCGATGATGCACTACGCAGTGGACGTCCAAATGAGGCGGTAACACCAGAAAACAACAAAAAATCGACAAAATCGTTTGAATGATCAAAAAGTGAAGTTGCGTGAGTTAGCTGACATCGTACAGATATGAAAAGAACCTCTTGGGTTTATATTTCATGAGTATTTGACTTTCAGAAAGTTTTGACCCAAGTGGGTGCCGCGTTTGGTCACTTTCAAGACAACGCACCGTTTCACAAGTCAATCAAATTAATGGCAAAATTACACGAATTGAACTTCGAATTTCTCCCACATCCACATATCCTCCGTATTCGCCAGACTTGGCTCCCAGCGACTACTGGTTGTTCGCAGATCTAAAAAAATGCTCGCCGTTAAGAAATTTCGCTCAAATGAAGAGGTTATCACTGAAGGTCAGGTTAGGTCGTTCTATAAAAGTGGAATTGAAATGTTAGAGCGGCGCTGGAATGATTGCATTGTTCTTGATGGAAATTAAGTTGATGAATAAAGCTAATTTTGAACAAAACAAAAACTGATTTCTTTGTTAGGCCCGTGACTTTTTAGCCCATGTGTTAATAGTAAGGTATGAGAAAGTTCGATGAGTTGGTGAATAGGCTTGTTTCGACTTAAGAAATTTTGAATAATGAAGGAAAGTATTATTGCAGTATTTTTTACCTTTTCTAGATTGTTTAATCAATTTATTGCTGGTAATTCAAAATTATTTTTATTTTTCCCAGAAAGCTGTAATTGATTCCTTTATTTTCTATTTTGTTCCTTATTTACATTATAAACTGGGTATTGTCGACTCATTTCCGCTCGAGATATTTCAGCAATTGGAACATCTTGAACTCCGAGAGACTTATATTCCATTTACGAGTACTCTTCGTTTACACGCTTACTCGTTTCCTCGCTTCCCCTCATCCTGTTATCTCATATCATAGCATATTTATTCAAGGATGATAGATACATACCAGGTTTGCTCGTTAAGTATGGTGAAAAAAAAATTTTTTAGGGGAACTTTAGACTCTACGCCATTCGTTTTGTGTTTCACTAAGCTAAAATTTTGTGTTTCAAAAAACTTAGCTTTAGCTTAGTGAAATACAAAACGAATAGCGTCGGCATATCTGTCAAAATCGCTCAGAGCCGAGTAACGGTCTGCTAGGTAGTACACCTCTAAAAATCTTTTCACCATGATAATCATTTTGTCAGAAAAAGAAGAAGCACAACCCTCAGTTTTGCCGCATGGTGGAAAGATATCAAAGGTGAGCTCTTTAACAGACCGTTGTTCGGCTCTGAGCGAATTTTACAGAATCAGCTGATGTCATTTGAGTTATGTTTGCAAAAAAAAACTGAGATAGTGTTATACGAAAAGAATCAACCAATGCCACTTCGTTGCCGTCTGAACAACGACTGATTGGATGAGTGTGTGAATACGTGAGAAATGAGCGAGCAGAATTCGGCTGCCGAATCCCTAAGTGACATGGCACCCAAAATTCCCCTCACAATTTTCTTTTTTACCATAGCTTAATAGCAAACCTGGTAATCCATCACACTTGGTTTTGCAGCAAAGAACTTTTTACCACACTTTGGGTTCATAGGTTCAAGAAGCTGATAGGTTTATTGTTTGTTAGAATTCTTCATGAATTCAAGTACAAAAAATTATTACTAAACACTAAATTCTCTAAAAATCTCTAAATTTGGCATTCAACTCTAATATCAGCTAAGAATTAAGGGGTTACATATGTCCAGAATATTCAAAAAATCGTTTTTTTTTCGATATCTCAAAAGTATAGTATCGTAAAAATATACTGTGAAATTTTCATGCGGGAATTCCCAATATTATAGCTTCTACAGCCCATTAACTAGGTAAAGAGCTGTCCGCGCGCTCCTGAACCTCAAACTTGAAACTCGTTTTCTCGAAACTACTTTTTCCGGCACGGTCTGCATGATAACTCATACAATGTGTTTTCTCTATAGATTTGATTTTTGATATTTTTATTAAAAAATTTTATAAACATAATTAAAGTGTGACATTTATGACGTAAAATGCATACTTTTTTTAAATACCGTAATTTGCAAAATCTTTCGAAACTCAAAAACCCGGCTCGACGGACTATAACTACAACTTTATCCACTACTATCCAACAACGTTTCAAAGAGAAATGATGCAGACCGTGGAGCAACTTTTTTTTCATTGTACTTTGGGCCACGTGATTTTTTATATACTAATTTTTGTAAAGAAAAATAAAATACATTTTTTTATAAAGTTTAAGTACTAAAAAACAATGTATTCATTTTTTTCTATTTATTTCTATTGTTATCCCTTCTAAAAACATATTTTCTTTTAGCGCATTTTTGGCGCTGCTGGACGTATGTAACTCCTTAATGATAATAATTATGTGTTTGATGTTGATTTTGACGAGCAGTTTTCCAGACACAAATCACATTTAACAAAAATAAATAAAATATCAACAGTTCACCGATACTCGCATAAGTTTAGCCCTGCTTTTTTGTTGCCCGAGTTGGTTTCATATAATTTCTTGTGCTGTTTATTTACACCCTATAATTTAGTCTCAATTTTGTTTCGTCTGAAAATGAATAAATCCTTTCTTTCTTTCTTTTTTTTGACGATGAAAATTCCATTTTTGAATTTTTATTTTATTTTTTCATTATTTTTATTATATATCTTTTTATTACTTATTGCTCCCTTTACTAAATCTCTTCATTTTTTAACGATGAGAATTCCATTTTTTGATTTTTAATTTATTTTTTCATTATTTTTATTATGTTTTTATAATTTATTGCTCCCTGTGCTAAATCCCTTTTTTTGTGACGATGAGAATTCGTTTTTTTTTAATTTTTAATGCAATTTTTCATTAATTTTATTATATAGTTTTTATTATTTGTTGCTCCCTGTGTTAAATCCCTTATTTACTACTTTTATTGTCTTTATGTATTATTTATCGCTTTTATACTGGTATTCACGAATAAAAAAGCTGCTCAGCTAATTGTGAGTTGAGACTTGAAGAAAACAGTTTAGTGCTAAGAAATTTCAACGAACACTTTTTGCTGCAATTTTTTTGATAATTCAAAGTTGTTACAATGTTTGTTCAAACATTCACTCACCATTTAGATCGAAATACGCCAATGACGCGGGTACACCATCTCGCCAACGTGGCAACGCTATGTACATGCGCGACCGATAGACTTCCAGACCGAAGGGAATTACATTATCCGGTCGAAATTCATGATTTTCAATAGCAGTCCAACGCGCCTCGGCATTCTCGTATTTGTAGTCCATCTCCTTCCATTCGTAGACCACGCGCAGATTATCCTTGCTTTGAGCCAAGGTAGCGCACAGTAAAATGGCGCAAATGCTTAGAAGCTGTTGCTTCAGGAATATCTCAGACGCCATGTTGTTTTTTGTTTTACAACGAACCAAGCAATGTTTTATGTGTGTAAATATTTTTTTAATTCTATATTATCGCTTAATTATTCAATGTCTAATTCTTATTCAATTCCTTTATACGTTTTTATTCACACACAAGTCGGCGAAATGTGAAAATATGCTAATTTCTGGAATTATTAATCTGGCGTTGAAGTTGAGCAAATTGAGTAAAATCAAGCGCTGTTGCTGTTGTTGGTGATGATGTTATTGTTATGAATATTTTCTCTTATTTTTTACTCTCACAGCGTTACCAATTAACAGATGTGATTGGTGTTAATCTGCGTTGAGCTGGAAGTAAACAATGATATTAAATTAGTAATGAAAATTTGTTGATTTTATAATTATTTAGATATAAAATTATATCGTTCATGCCTTGCAATTTAAAAAAAATTGAGTAGAAATCTTTATTGCTTCATAAGCTTTTAGTTTAATTCGAGATAAGTTTTTCATTCCACATTGAAATTCATAGCTAACTTAAACACTCCATTTTCTGTTTTCGGTGGCCACACAGTGGTCGGAAAACACAAGATTGGCGTAAAGGGTTACAAAGTCTAGTTCGATGTGAGTGAAATTTAGGATTCTAATAGTAATAATTATAATATCATCTTGTTGAATTAAAAAATGCCATAAAATTTGTACTTTGACAGCTGATTAAGAATTTCAGATAAAATTTAAATTTTGACTTTGTAAAATCAACTGTCACTTTTTTTAATAAATACCAACTTCCCTTAAGTGACACCTCTTAATTTATAGAATTACCAATTTGTACCGAATTTAAATATTGGCAATTGATAGCGATTAAAACAATTGTCATTTTCCCTAACCAAAAATTTCCAAAAGTAACACCCATTAAGTCTTAGGACTCTCTAATCACGAAATGTTCACGTTGTCTCTCTTGACAGTTGCCAAATCAAGTGTCACTTTCCCATGCTCCAGGCTCTCATTCTGTCAATAATAGCAATAATGGAAATTATTTTAGTAGAAGGTTTTACCAAAATACCTTTGTAATAGTTATATAAAGGGTTTTCCAATAACAGGTGTTATTTTAATAGCCCGCTTTTTCGGTAGATGTCACTTTTGAAGCTGTCGTTTTTTGATATTTGTCAAGTAGAAACTACGCCATTAATAAAAATGGAACGATACACGCTTAAACAACGCATTGAAATTATTAAAATTCCCTATAAAAATGGAGAAAATTTGACAGAGACGTTTCATAAAACTCGAACTTTTTTGGGTCATCGTGAAGCACCTTGTCGGGCCGCAATACAAAAATTGGTTGAAAAATTTGAGCAATTGGGACAAGTTAGTGATGTGAAGAATAAAACCCGTGCACGTCGCTCAGAAACAGCCGAAAATATTATTGTTGTAGCCGAAAGTATTGAAGAAACCCCTATAAGTTTCTAGCGAGCGTATTGTGTGAAATGCTGAAGCCCACCGTCAACCAACTGATTGGACCTTATCAGTGTGGTTTTAGGCCTGAAAAGTCTACCATCACCCAAATATTCACAATACGCCAAATCTTGGAAAAGACCCATGAAAGAAGAATCGACACACACCATCTTTTCGCGGACTTCAAAGCTGCATTCGAGAGTACGAAAAGGAGTTAGTTGTATGCCGCGATGTCTGAATTTGGTGTCCCCGCAAAACTAATACAGCTATGCAAGATGATGTTGCTCAACACGAGCAGCGCCCTCAGAATTGCGAAGGACCTCTCCGTTTCATACCAAACAAGGTTTCAGGCAGGGTGACTCGCTGATATTGGCATCATCGGCCTTAACAACCGCGCCTTTAGTTCTGCCTTCTCCAAACTGGATAAAGAGGTAAAGCGAATGGGTCTGGTGGTGAACGAGGACAAAACGAAGTACCTCCTGTCTTCAAACAAACAGTCGGTGCACTCACGTATCGGCATCACGTCACTGTTGACAGTTATAATTTCGGGGTTGTAAAAGACTTCGTTTATTTAGGAACCAGCATTAACACCGATAACAATGTCAGCCTTGAAATCCAACGTAGAATCTCTCTTGCCAACAAGTGCTACTTTGGACTAAGTAGGCAACTGAGCAGTAAAGTCCTCTCTCGACGAACAAAACTAACACTCTACAAGACTCTCATCATGCCCGTCCTAACGTATGGCGCAGAAGCGTGGACGATGCCAACATCCGATGAAGCGACGCTTAGAGTGTTTGAGAGAAATATTCTGCGCAAGATTTTTGGACCTTTGCACGTTGGCAACGGCGAATATCGCAAGCGATGGAACGATGAGCTGTACGAGCTTTACGAGGACTTGGACATAGCGCAGTGAATAAAGCAGCCAACGCAGCCGCTGGGTCATGTGGTCCGAATGGATACAAATGCTCCAGCTTTGAAAGTATTCGATGCGGTACCAGCTGGTGCTCGCAGAGGAAGGGGAAGGCCTCCTCTGCGTTGGAAAGATCAGATGGAGAAGGACTTGGCTTCACTTGGTGTGTCCAACTGGCGCCGGTTAACACGAGAAAGAAACAACTAGCGAGCGCTCTTTGTTAAACTCGGCCAAAATCGCGTAAGCGGTTATCGTGCCAATTAAGAAGAAGAAGAAGGTAGTAGGGGGAAATAATAATAATCTCATTAGATAATGAGATTTTCGTACATTTTGCACAAAAATAAATTTAATATAACTATTACTTTAAATAATTTTTTTGTTTTTTTTTTTTAACTTTTTTTGTTAATGCAAAATATTTATGTACATGAGTTCAAAGAGAATGACTTTTTTATGCAAACTCAATGTAAAATTCCTGCTTCAGATCATGCAACAAAATTGCCATTAAATAGTCTTTATTTTTATTTTTTTTGGCAATAAATGTTTTTGAAAGGCAAAGATAAAATAAAGCAAATATTTGAAAATATGTATGAGTTAGCCTACAACACTTCACAATCTTTCTTGCTCATATAAATGACACATAAATATAGTGCACAAAAACTAATATTTCCCATTGACTCTGTTTAATTTTTTTCGCCTGCATATTTTCTTATATAACGACCTTGTCCAACCTCAATTTCAAAACAATTTTGCATTCATTTGCGACCAATTTTACCGCCTCTATTGTTGTTGTGTACGAGTATATATGCCCATACTTACGTAAGCATGAAAGTATAAAATACGTCCAAATAAATTGGTGCACCTTTCTATTTCTCTATTCATGCTTATAGGTAATTGCATTGTACTCATGCAAACGAGTTTATTCCGAAATGGATACAAAAATATTTCTACCGTTCAAATATGCTTTGATCTTTTGCAGTGGCTTTTGTAGTTTGACGCTACTGCCCATGTATTGCTCCATTAATCTTCTGACGTTCGAACTTTAACCATTTTAATTTTCGTGTAGATAAATATGAATAAGAGCACAACCCACATAAAATAGAACAATTAAATAAGTATTAGAAGAGGAAATAACAACTTGAACGAGAAGTGTTGCAAACATTCAATACAAATGAAAAAAAGCGCCAGAGAATGGATTTAGTAACAGCAACAGCTAAAGATATTAGCCTGCTGAGTTTGCCGATTTAAACGAGGAAATAAAACTTCATGAAACATTTTTCTCGAGTGCTCCAAGAGATAAATGTAATATCCAATATGGCTATGTGGACACTCACGCAGGGTCTTTCAAATTCAAATTATTATTATTATTAATTGTTTTTTTTTCAAATAAATAAATTTACAACACGCAAATTGATTTTTTTCTAACAAAAATGCGTTGCTCGTTTGAACTGCGCCGTGGCAGAAGAGTGCTTGCAAGATCAACATTCAATAGAACATTTTTTCTGTCCAAAAAAAGTAAGGCATTTGAGTATAATTAAAAAAAATACAGGGTGCGCCTTCTTTTATGTCGGTATGTAAATGCTGAATAACTTTGTCATTTACCAACCGATCGACTTCAGCGCACATGTTTTCAATACGTCAATTCAGTACAATTTCAACCATGGAAGTCCGTATAAAGTGCAATTGACACAGAGAATATTGCCGACAGACCATTCACACCGCTCAGAATACGACCAAACAGTCGCTCGAATGGCTGACACTGAACCCAATTTTGGGAAGCAAATGGAAAGCAATGGATCGATGTTGGACCATTATGTCTTCCTAAATGCGTGAGAAAGGTTTAGACGGTTACTGGTTTCAACAAGACGGTGCGCCATGCCACACAGCGAAAGCAACAATTGAATTTCTGCAACGAAAATTCCCGGAACGTCTAGTGGAAAAAAAGAGGCGACAGTGACTAGCCCCCCAGATCACCTGACTTAACCACCCCCCCCCCCCCCCCCCCCCCGGACTTCTTTTTGTGGGGTTATCTGAAAAGTAAGGTTTACAACAAGCCGCAGACTATTGACCAGCTTAAGGCAAACATTCGTGCCGAAATCGACGCTATAAAACCCGAAATGCTTGACAAGGTGATGACAAACGCAGAAAAAAGAGCGCAGTTTGTGATTGCTAATAAAGGTGGCCACTTGATTGATATTGTATTCAAAAAATAGTTTTAATAAATTAAAAATAACCAAACCAAGTAAAATTATCTCACTTATACAAATCAGTTGTTTTTTTTTTGCACCATCTTTTATGTCGGTATGAAAACATTAAATAACTTTGAAAAAAAAAAAGCAACTGAATTGTATGAGTGAGATATTTTTACTTGGTTTGGTTATTTGCAATTTATTATTATTATTATTAACAGAATTTTTTTAGCACAAAAATTATTCGAGTTTTTTTAACCTTTTATCGAGAAATTCGGTAAAAATCCCATAAGTAGGTTAGGAAAAATTGATTTTGAATTTTTTTTATTTAAACTTTTTTCCCCTATATATCGAGAAATACAGTAAAACCCCTTTAGAGGGTTAATATGTTCCCAAGGAATCATCCTCGCGTTATTCCACATACAATAATTGCAGAAAAAAAGTCTAAAGTCATGTGATTTCATATGCCTTTTCAGTCTAAGAAAGAGTAAACCTTCACATCTTTTTTAAAAGTTCAGATGGAAACGCCGAAAACGATGGCCCCAATTACCATTGTTAGAACATCGCTTTTTAATTGATGTTGTGCAGTACTATTTTCTTAAAAGTAGTACTACATTTTTGTGTTCAGATATCAATTCAATTTTTTATCAAGAGTGAATTCTAGACATTTCATTTATGTAGGCATCAAATAAATGAAACATAACGCCACCTTGCGATTTAACTTCATAAGCAGAATTACCTGTGAAGGATATATTCATATTAAATTGGCGCATATTTGTAGCCTCTCTTAGATGTTTAGTCGAGTCTAGTCCCTTCCAATTTATGTCTTAGAATTATTGCCCTACATTGTTATGTCGTCTACGAAGGCCAGCTGGTTTTCATGAGAAGCTTTTTCTTTAACAGTAACGCACTTGTTGATCTGTCATTGTATACCCAGCAGTCGAATTGAGAAATAACATTTCTATCCATTGATGCTCCATGTCCAGGTGTGCTTCGAACTCTGTCGAACCGAATTGTAGATATGCAAAAACCACTCAACCGCACTGGTCGACTAGACGTTAGCTCCCATAAATTTGCTTTAGAATTTTGCAATAATATATATTTATATTGTATATTTATTTATATATGTATTTGTAGGACTATGAATAAGTTCGTGCGGTTTTTTTTCGAAATTTGAAACTTTATTGACGTAAAATGGTTACAAATTTAATATTCAAAATATTGTCCATCGCTTACTACTACTTTTTCCCATCTTTCTGGCAATTCACGGATTCCCTTTGTGAAAAATTCGGTCGGTTTTGCCGCAATCTACGAATCGATCCATTTTTTGACTTCATCGTAATTACGGAAGTGCTGGTCAGCCAGGCCATGTTGCATCGATCGGAAGAGATAGTAATCGGATGGCGCAAGGTCTGGACTATACGGCGGGTGGGGTAGGACATCCCATTTGAGCGTTTCTAAGTATGTTTTGACCACTTGTGCAACATGTGGCCGAGCATTGTCATGTTGCAAAATAACTTTGTCGTGTCTATCGGCGTATTGCGGCCGTTTTTCTCGCAGTGCTCGGCTCAAACGCATCAATTGTCGTCGGTAGACATCCCCCGTAATCGTTTCATTCGGTTTCAGTAGCTCATAATACACAACACCCAGCTGGTCCCACCAGATACACAGCATAACCTTCAGGCCATGAATATTCTGCGCCGACGTCGATGTTGAAGCATGGCCAGGGTATCCATACGTTGCCCGACGTTTTGGATTGTCGTAATGGACCCACTTTTCATCGCCAGTCACAATTCGATGCAAAAAACCCTTTCTTTTGTGCCGTTGAAGCAGTTGTTCGCATGCCATAAAACGGCGTTCAACGTCTCTTGGCTTCAATTCATACGGCACCCAATGGCCTACCTTTCGGATCATTCCCATGGCTTTTAAACGTTTGGAAATGGTTGATTGATCAACTCCCAAAGTTTTTGCAACCTCTTCTTGCGTTTGAGCCGGATCTTGATCGAGCAATTCCTCCAATTCGGTATCCATGAACTTTGGCGGCGCACCCTCGCGTTCTTCGTCTTCCAAGCCAAAATCACCACTTTTAAAGCGTGCAAACCACTTCTGGCACGTTCGCTCAGATAGAGCATGCTCACCATAAACTTCCACCAAGATACGATGACTTTCGGCTGCTTTTTTCTTCATATTAAAATAATGAAGAAGAATTCCCCGCAAAAACACATTATTTGGCACGAAATTCGACATTTTCAAGTGTGGTAAAAATATTGTTGTTTACGCTTCAAATAAAAAACTTATACTGACGTTTGTGCCTTACGACAGTAGCTCTCCAATGAATGTTTGGAAATGTGGATCGATGGAATAATAATCAAGTTACGCCATCTGTTGTAAAACCCCACGAACTTATTCATAGTCCTATTATATATATATTGTTTTTCTGCACTACATATGAATCTTATTATTTTGACCAAGCATAATTGCCTAACACTCGAACTTTTCAGCGTTCAAGTTCGCCGCCTCTTTGGGCCAGTTAGACTTAAAATAACCAGGTGCTCCCTTCACCTGTGAAGTTGTGCTAATTTTAATGCCGCTTAAGTTCAGATTTATTTATAAGCACTTATGTATGAATATGAAACGCAGTACTGTGCAAAATGTAAGCAGCTGCTTTTCGAATGTATTGTATTGCATTTATTATATTTAAGTAATCAGTGTTGTTCAGGAGAGTGTTCATCGAATTTTGAAGCGGTCACATCATTGGCCCATTTTTCTTTTCAAATGCTACTGGAAACGAAATTTCGATCAACCGTGAGTGCTACAAAAGTATTTTTTGTAACCATAAATTGAAAACATAGACTTGGATGATCTTTGATTTCTGCAGGATGGCCTCACAGCCCGTGCCATAGTCGACCTTCCGCGCCCTAAGTTCGATAATCGCGTTATCGGCCCGCTCGGGCGTGTTGTCGGCGAAATCAATGACCACCTCGGGACTGCAATTTGATGCCCTTAGACGCTTTTTGAGGGAGTGTCGTGAAAGACCGAAGCTATGCGAAAAATCCCTTAACAATTTAATACCTGGAGGCAAGTCAAACGGAGCAAATGTCTTGGAAAACTTGGTTATTAGAATACGCTACTGTGAAGCCAGCCAAGGCAATCATACATACAATGGGGACACATCAGCCGAAATAGAAACCAGAATAGAAATGGCTAGATCTACATTTTGTAAATTTAGAAAGATCTTAAGCTGCCATGACTTCGATATGAGTCTTAAAATTCGTTTTGTGAAGTGTTATGTGTGGTCTATGCTCTTATATGGAATGGAATGTTGGACACTCAAAGTCTCTGATATGAACAGACACGAGGCCTTCGAATAGTGGGTTTTTAGGCGAATTTTAAAAATTCCTTGGACCGATCTGGTTTCTAACTTAGAGGTTCAACGACGAGTTAATCGAGAGTGTGAACTTCTACACACAATAAAGCGTCGCAAGACAGCTTATGTTGGGCACATCACGAGAAAGACCAAATACCACATGTTACAGTTAATACTGGAAAGAAAAATTGTAGGGAAACGATGTGTTGGCCGGAAGCAGTTATCATGGTTACGAAATGTAAGGCATTGGACGGGCATATGCAATGTTGCAGAGTTATGGGATGCAGTTAAAAATAGAGATATTTATAAAGAAATTTTCAATAATATAAATTAATATGTTTGAAATAATGTAGTTAAGAAACAAAGAGATATAAAATAAGGTATGATCGCTACACATTCGTAAACGAATAAGGAATACAGATTTTTCTTTATTTTATTGATTTTTATTTTATTTCCTTTTATTTTATTGATTTTTATTTTCCTTTATTTTATTTCCTTTTATTTTATTTTATTTTTTTTTTTTCTTTTTTTTTTTTTTATTTTATTAGTTTTTTTTTCTTTTCTTCTATTTTATTTTATTTGAGCTTAATCCATCTCGGCTATTGCCAGAGATTACACATCCCGGATAAATTTTCAAGGGATTGTGCTCTGGTGGAGCGAAGTTCAAGTTCTACGCCGATGCGATTGCTATTGCTTAAATATTAAGTCTACGAACTATTGCACATGTGTGAAGTATGGTCGACTTCTGCATGTCTTCTAAAAGGTGTTGGCAGTCATACTTCTTCAAGTTTTTTATTAGATGCTTGGGCACTAATCCAGTGGACGATATAATTATTGGAATTATATTCACTTCCCTCGCTTTGTACATCCGTTTAAGTTCTATGACCAAAGCTGCATACTTCGATATTTTGGGGGAGTATTTGTTTTGGATGTTGCAATTAAGAGTCACCACTATATCGATTGTTTTATTTATCTTGTCGAACAAGATAATGTCAGGTTTGTTGGCAGCTGCTGTTTGATCAGTGGAAATAAATCTGTCCCAGTACAGTTTAAAATTTACATTTTCCAATATTGCCTTTGGTTCATATTTAAAATACAAGACTTCTTCTTATAAGAGACCATGTTTTATGGCAAGTTGTGGGTGGAGGATCTTTGCTATATTGTTATGTCTCATGACATATTCACGGGGGGCAAGTACGCTACGTCCAGCAATTGCATGGTCGATTGTTTCACTGTAAATGCCGCACCTTCGGCACCTATCTTCTATTGCCACGCCATGTATGGACCTTCGGAAATTCCTTGTTGGAATAACTCGGTCTTGGATAGCGAGTGCGAAACCTTCTATTGTATTTGTATTTTATTTTATTTTGTTTTCCTTTCATTTTATTGATTTTTGTTTTATTTTATTTTAAATCTACTTTATTTTATATTATATTATTTTATTTAAATTTATTTGCTATTTTTAGTTATATCTCATACCACTATATTTTTTTCTCATTTACATATTCGTATATTCAATTTGATTTATATTTAGTACTTCTGTCATTTCTTTACTATTTTTTACTTAATTTTTTCTTCTATATTTTCTTTAATTTTTAATTTTTTTTTTAATTTTACTTGTTTTTTTATTTTTACTTTATTTATTTTATATAATTTTACCTTGCCTCCCTTCACCCTACTCTATTTTGTTTTGTTTTTTATCTCTTTTTTATATTTTTTTGCATTTAATTTAATTTATTTTGTTTTCTTTTGTTTTATTTTATATCTGCATTGTTTTTATTCCATCTCATACCACAATATTTTATTTGGTTTTACTTTTTTTATTAATTTATTTTATTTTTGTTCTTTCTTTTAATTTATTTTATTAGGTGCGCAACTAAGTTCCCGCTGTTTGTCAATAGATGCCGCCAGCAGTGTGTGCTAGTCGATTCTAACATAACCTAAACGTCATAAACCAAGCTTAGACATATGGTTAATAAACTGCTTCGACGCATTAGAGATTTTGTTTTGGTTTCATATACTTTTGGTTTTGTGAAAATGTCTGATTTTGTGCCGAATAATCGTCATTTACGGGAAGTGTTGATTTTCCTCTTTCATTCGAAAAAAAACGACAGCTGAAACGCATCGAGAGCTACAAAAAGTTTATGGAGATGCTACTTTAAGTGAAACAACGTGCCGAGATTGGTTCCGCCGCTTCAAAGACGGTGATTTTAGTGTTGAAGGCCAAAAACCTTGGAAGACGCTGAATTGAAGGCATTGCTCAATGAGGATCCGTGTCAGACGCAAGAAGAGCTTGCTTCAGTATTAAGCGATTGCATGTTTTGGGAATGATTCAGAAACAGAGGACTTGGGTTCCTTATGAGTTAAAACCAAGGGATGTTGAACGTCGTTTTTTCGCCTGTGAACAACTGCTCCAGCGGCAAAAAAGGAAGGGGTTTCTTCAACGCATCGTGACGTGTGATAAAAAATGAAATCATTACAGCAATACAAAGAAAAAAAGTCATGGGGGATGCCCGGTCATGCTTTTACGTCGTCGCCTCGGCCGAATATTCACGCTGCGAAGGTTATGATATGTATAAGTTGGGTTATTTCGTATGAACTGTTAAAACTAAGCGAAACCATCACTGGGGATCGATATCGACTTCAATTGATGCGTTTGAGCCGAGCACTGCGCGAGAAGCGGCCGCAATACGCGGAGAGGCATGAAAAAGTGATTCCACAGCATGACAACGGGCGGCCTCACGTTGCCAAACCCGTTAAAACCTACCTGGAAACACTGAAATGGGAAATCCTAGCCCACCCACCATATTCTCGAGATATTTCGCCGTCCGATTATCATCTGTTCCGATCGATGCCACATGGTCTAGCTGACCGGCAGTTCCATTCATATGGAGACATCAAAAAATGGCTTGATCCGAGGATGGCCTCAAAAGATGAACAGTTTTACCGCGACGGTATACGAAATCTACCAGAAAGATGGGAAAAAGTAGGAACCAGCGATGGGCAATACTCAGGGCCGTAGAGAGCATATCCGGGCCCCGGGGGAAAATTGCAAATGCGGGCCCTTTCCAATTATGTCTAATTCATATAATTCGAATTACTCTCGAGTCCGGGCCCCTCTGAGAACTCCGGGCCCCTCTTGTCTGGCCTGGCAACAGGTACTTTCAATGATTCACTAGTAACCATTTTTTCAGAATAAAGTTGAATTTTCATCAAAAAAACAGCGAGAACTTAGTTGCGCTCCTAATATATTATTTTATTTTATTATTTATTTGCTTTATTATTATTATTACTTATTATATATATAAATTTAGAATTTTTCATTTAATTTATTTATATATATTTTTCTAATATTTTCTTATTTTAATTTTTGTTTTATTCCACATTTACCTCAGTTCCCTTCTTTGATTGTTTGCTTTTTAATCAACTTTATTTACAATTACACTACATTACGCAAGCAACACTTTTTTTATTGGAAATACGAAAACTCACTCACCATTTATACATACGCATTTCTTTATTATATTTTGCGCAATACTGTACTTACTCTTATACAGCAGCATAAGCTGATTGAAATTGTAAGAGCTTTAAACACAGATATCTAATGCTGGAGGCTAGCTCACATTTGTGAAGTAGGCTTGTAAGTATAGGGTGCCCCTTATGACTGACTGACCTTGTGGTGTAGTACCAGCTCATTGGCAGCAGTGACACACAGCACATCAACTTTGAGCTAAGTGATTGCCTTTATGCTAATGGCGTACATCTTGGCGGCCAATTCACACCACAGCAGCGCTTTATGACCGACATAAAAAATTAAACTAAATTCAAAATAGACGCCCTTAATGGGGGACCCTAAATGTAATTGCGCAGCTACTCGCAGAAATGAACAACTTAAATACGTCATGAACGAAATATAAAAGTAACTCTAGTGTTTCAGTTTTCTACCTACACTAAAAAATAAGTATTTGAATTTTTATTATAAATATTTTATAAAGTATTTTCATATTTTAGAATAATAAAAATTTGTTGGCTTTCCTTTATTTTTATTGTACTTAATTTTTTGCGTATTTTTTAGCCGGCATTTTAACATTCTACCGGTAAGCCATTTTATTTGGCTTTGTCTTCGCGTTATTAAATATATGCACATAAAATTATCGGCATATAATTTGAGTAAAAAAAAAGTATGCTCGAAATACGAGTATCAAACGCAAGTGCGTCTCTTCAAAAACAAATATCAGGTCAGTCCATAAGTTGGTGCGTATTTTACCCATAATTTCACTTTTGTACGATTTTTACATACAAAAAATTATTCGCGGAATATAACGGAACTATTTACATTTTCTTTGATACATTGTGCATTCAACAAGTTATTTTAATTGCGGATAGAAGCACGTGTTGTTAAAAAATAAAATGGAATCTTCGAACGCGTATAAGAGGCATATTTTGTATTTTTTTTTATAAAAGTGGTAAAAATGCAACAACTGCTGCTGCAGAAATAAACACTATTCACGGAGAGGATACCGTGAGTGTAAGCACTGCGCAAAAGTGGAGGATGCCCGCGCGCTGGTCGTCCTAAAGTCTTTAACTCCAACACCTTGCTCGAACTCGTGGAAGCTGAGCCAAATTTGACAGTCGATACGATAGCTCAAAGGTTAAATTCATCGCATGGAACAGTTCACAGGCACCTGGTTCAGTTGGGAAAGGTTTCAAAGCTAGAAAAATGGGTACCGCATAGACTCTCCGTCGTCAACCTACAGCAGAGAGTGAATGTGTGTTCTCAGCTACTGCAACGGCTTGAAAATGAAAGTTTTTTGAGCCGTAGCATTACTGGTGATGAAAAATGGGTCCTTTACAATAATCCTGTTCGATAACGCCAATGGTTAGATAAATATGAAACACCAGAACCGACCCCTAGAGATGGCCTTCACCCCAAGAAGATTCTCCTTCCTATTTGGTGGGATATGGCCGGTTTTGTTTATTATGGACTTCTGGCACCAAACCAGACGATAACTGCTGATTATTATTCCCATCAGCTATCAAACCTGAATGAGGCACTTAACAAAAATCCGCCGTCTTTAGTGAATAGACGCAAAGTTTTGTTTCACCACGACAACGCATGAGGTCTTGCGCAAGGCAAACATTAGGCAAGCTGAACGAGCTCGGATGGGACCTAATGCTGCATCCACCATACTCTCTGGATGTTGCACCTTATGATTATCACATTTTCCGTGGACTTCAATCCCATATGAGTAACAAGAACTACACCTCAAAAGAAGCTATAAAAAGGGATATCGAAGCGTGTTTTGGCTCCAGGGAAAAAACAATTTTTGAGCAGGGAATTAAAAATTTGCCTAAACGTCAGTTGTAAATAATGAAGAAAAATATATTATTGATCAATAAATACTTTAAACATCTTTTTTATTAATTTTAAAGCCACCTTTAAAAAACGCACGAACTTATGGACTGACCTGATATTTACTACATACGTAGTAAATTCTACATACAATACTATAACAATTTCTTTGCAGTAGCCGCCGTTGAGGCAGCAAATGACTTCTAATTTTACCAAAATTCTGTAGTATAAATATCAAGTTGAGACAGATAGAGAAACCGCTAGACAAGTAGTTGGTTCGATAGTGAGTTGAGCACGCGCATCAGCTAAGGCCGCACATAGTCGTATGTGTGTATGTATATGCATGCACTCATACATACATATATACATGTTTCTACTATATTTATTCATATGTAGCAGTTTGTTGCTCAGCTTATACCACTAGAATCAGGTTCGTTTCTTAAGTCTTTGGTTTTTCAAGGCTCAACGATGATTGTAATTCGTTCAAATGCTTTGTCATTTGCTTTTGGTATAATTGACACATTCAAATACAATTTTTGAACAAAAATAACATTTCCATCATTCATAATTTGCTCGCTTACGCACGTTTCGGTACTAAATCTGTAAATATTAAAATGTTTCTATTTCGTGGAAATTCAATTTGCTCAGCGACTACTTTTGTGTGCAACTGCATACACTAATGATTAATTTGTTTGCAGCGCTGCTTACAAGTTTAGCCGCCGAAAATTTATGTGCACATTAATATTAGTTTATGATCTGCATTTAGTCACACTGAAAAAATTACATCATTGTTTGTCAGCTGCGCCACTTTTATATTGATTTGTTTTTTTTCTTCTTGTTGTTTTTTCTTTAATACTTTTCTATCGTTTCTTGCGACATTTGCACGCTTTGGTGACTACTTCAGCTTTTACACTCAAGTTTTGTGCCTACAAAAATGTTGTACTTGTAATTTATTTGAAATTTAGCAAATGTGTTTCTGTGTATGTGCGCGGCAATATATGTGTGTATCTTTGTATGCACACGTGTAGCATCACATCTAATGATGCCCATCATCAATATTAACTAAGCATATGAGCTGATTTTTGAACAAGTAGGCCGTTGAGCGCGTTGATTTAAGTGCTTTTTAAGCTGCTTCATATCGTAAAAAATAAAAATAGCATTCAATGCACTTGATCCGACACACTTTGGCCATTCGTTATGTGGCTTTTTGAAGATGAGTAAAATGTTAGTCACTGCTGATTTGTCGGCGTTCAGTTGGTTACAAAGCGACAATAAAACATGGGGTGAAGTCACAAATGTCATGGGAGGGGGTTTGTGTTGGCAAGCATTTCGTTGAAAATATTTTTTTTAATACTTTAAAATACGTACAGTTTGATGATATATAGTTTATTCCATTTAATTTGTTTATTTCAATTTTCTTTATTTCTTTTCTTTCTTTTGTAATAAGGAAATACAGAAAAAAATTAATATGGCCAAAATGAATATTTTTTTCTGTATATTCTTTATTTTTTATTTCTATGAATAATATATTTTTTTCTGTATTTTTTAAGACTTGATTTTATATTCATTTTATTTATGGCTTTTTATCCCATTTCTTTCTATTTTATTTATTTTGTTTTGTTCCATTTATATTCTATTTAACTTATTTATTTAAACTTTCGTCATTTCTTTTTCTTTTCTTTATTATTTATTACTTAATTTTTTTTTTTTTGTATTTACTTTAACTTTTTTTATTTAATTTTTATTTTATTTACTTTGACTTTATTTTATTAAATGTTTTTTTTGTGCTTTTTTATTTCTATTGTTATACTAGGTCTTTTTTTTGTATTTAATCTATTTTATTTCACCCCATTTTATTTTATTTTAATTAGAATTATCTTTCATATTTTAAAAGACATACTTATTTTGATGATATTAATTTTATTCTACTTAATTTGTTTATTAAAATATTGTTCATTTCTTGCATTATTTATAATTAATTTTTTTCTCTGCAATTTCTTTCATTTTTCATGCTATTTTTCTATATTTCCTTTATTTATTTTATCTCATTTCATTTTATTCTTTTTTTTTATTTTTTTTTCTGTTCGACTTATTTTATTTTGTTTCCGTTTTTATTTTATTTTCCTTTAATATATTTTATATGTACTTTATTTTATATAATATTATTTTATTTTAATTTATTTATCAATTCTTTGTCATTTATTTTCCTTTCTTCTATTTATTTATTATATTTCTTTAATTTTTCACTTCATTACTATTTAATTTTTTTTTTTATTTTCGCTTTATTTTATTTTATTTTGTTTCATTTATATTCTTATTAGTTTCGTTATTTAAAGCTTTGACACTTGCTAATTTCTTCTTCTATTATTTATTATTTATTACTTTATTTTTTTCTCTGTGTTTTCTTTAATTTTTCACTTTATTATTATCTTATATTATTTTTTATTTATTTTATGTCATTTCATTTAATTTTGCTTTTAATTTTTTCTTTTATTTTATTTTATATCTACTTTATTTTATATTATATTATTTTATTTGTCATTTATTTTTTTATAATTTTGTTTATTATATTTTTTTTAATTTTTCATTTTATTACTATTTCTGTTTTTATTACTTACTTTATTTATTTTATCTCATTTCACTTTATTTTGTTTAATTTCTATTCTATTTAATTTCTTTACTTAAACCTTTGACATAAATTTGTTTTTTTATTATTACTTAGTTTTTTCTCTGTATTTTATTTAACTCTTCACTTTATTACTATTTTTATTTGTTATTTTATTTTATTTTTAATTTATTTATTTTATTATATATTATTATTTTTTGTTTATTTATTATTATTTTTGTTTATATTTAATTGATGTTATTTTCTTTTCTATTATTTCAATATTTTTTTATATTTTATTTTATGTTATTTCATTTTATATTTACTTTATTAGTACAATTATAATTGTTTATGTAATATTAAAATTTTTGTTATTTAATTTAATTTATTTTTATTATTCGTCTTTATTTTCTTTTAATATCTTCTTTTATTTATTGCCATACATGCTTTCAATCACATTTACCTCATTTTTTCCTTTTTTATTTGCTTTTTAATCTACTTTATTTCCAATTACACATCATTAAATGTACCATTACGAATGCAACACTTTTTTTTATTGGAACTCCAAAACCTCACCATGTCCCTTACATACGTACATAGATATTTCTTCGTAGTACAGTACATTCAAACATTTGATTGGTATTTGTTTAATATTCCCTTTACTCACATTCAACTAACGCACACTTGTCTGCAGCTTTACCAACCGCAACTTGTTTATGGTCTCATAAGAAAATAATACGTTTTGGTTAGACAAGTCTTCTCGACCTACACAAAATGGTTCTTCATGCCGCAACGACTTCTTTACCGTATGCCGCTCAAAACGAAACTAAAAGTCGTTACCGTAAACTGAATAGCTTAAAACGGAAAAACGCCAACTGAAATGCCAATTCAACGCAATGACTCATTGAGTGGATGTGTTGAGAGTGTTCCAGACACTTGACTCAATACGATTCTGCTTTAAGAAAATCACTCAAAATAATTACATTTTTGATGATCAAAAGTAGTTGCAGACTGCAAGCAATATAAATTTACTTAATAATGGTGTGTTCACACAGTTGATGAGTAGTGAAAATTATCATCTAGTATGTAAAGATTGCAGTTAATTCATAGATTTATGTATATGCATAGATGCTTAAATTAATTGAACTAACCATTTCAAGCAGCTGGGGAACGCATATTCTGTTAGTATATGAAATATGCTGCGTATCCGTAAGTCTGTCTTGGCGGCCGCCGTAGCCGAATGGGTTGGTGCGTGACTACCATTCGCAATTCACAGAGACGACGTTGGTTCGAATCTCGGTGAAACCAAAATTAAGAAAAACATGTTTCTAATAGCGGTCGCCCCTCGGCTGGCAATGGCAAACCTCCGAGTGTAATTCTGCCATGAAAAAGCTGCTCATAAAAAATATGTGCCGTTCGGAGTCGGCTTGAAACTGTAGGTCCCTCCATTTGTGGAGCAACATCAAGATGCACACCACAAGTAAGAGGAGGAGCTCGGCCAAACACCCAAAAAGGGTGTACGCGCCAATTATATATATAAATATATCCGTAAGTCTGTTAAAAAGGGATAATTTCGAAATGTAACTATGGCAGCAAATGAATGAACTTTTCAAAACGACTTATGGTATTTGACTGTAGCAAGTTTTGCCATTCAATTCTGTATATACTGATTTTTCATAAAATAAAAATACGGAAACTACTTAGTCCTGCCATAAGTTTTGTTACAAGTTAAGTCCGTGATAGGTATGAAATTATGTAGAATACCTTTTTTAATAAAGTTAGTTTTGTTTAATCATGTAAATATTTAAAAAAAATTTAATTTCCATTCGAAATGGTCACCATTTGCTTTTACACAAGCCTTCAATCGATTAGGCCCTTCAGCTATTACGCCACGCACGGTTTCCGTGGATATTGACGTCGCTGCTCGCACCAAAGATTGTTTAAGACTCTCCAAATTTCTTTAAGATCTTTGACAGGCCATGTTCTCCAATTCTGAATACTCTTTGTAGCCCAATAGATTCAGAACTGTACTTCCAGAGGGTCAATCTTCTGCGGCTATTAACCTAGGAATATTTTTTAGCCACTTCTGGGTAGTTTTTACCTTATGGGCTAGAGCGGAATCTTGCTGGAAGATCCAACGCTCTCCATTGACGAGATCACTGTTCAACTGCTTCACCACGCTTTCTACGCCATCCTTCTGGTACACTTTTGCCCCGGTCTTTACCCCTTTTTCGCAGAAATGAAGAGATGTAATGCCTTTAGAAGACAAGATTTTTTGCGTCTTTCGAAGTTTTAGCATAGATTTTGTCGTTTTATTAAAAACTTCTTCAACAGTGAAAATTTTCCCATCTTTGAAAATCTTTGGCCGTTGACAGCGTGCCACCAAATAAACTGCTTGTCGGGTCTAATTTTCTTCGATGTCTGCGATGTCAAAAGACGACCAGTTGAGGGACTGAAGGCTGTCATCTCTAATTAGTCTCGATACATTCGTTGCCCTGCACATGATTTTCTGCATTCTAAGGGGATTTCTGAGAATTCTTTCCCGAATGCTTTTATGACTGCACTATGTCGAACTACGCGAGGACGACCACTTCATTTTCTGTCTGTCACTTCAGGCGTTTGGGAAAAACGATTGATTGTGCGATAAACAAACTTCTCGAAATATTCAGTTTTTTCAGAAGTTCGCGAATTTTACTTGCACTTTTACCACACTTTTGTGATGCAATCACTGCAATAAGATTTTCTTTAGCTCCCTCCTCCATTGTTAAAAAGCGAAATTCGCCACGAAACTGAGTATAATTAATAAGTAGACAATGCGTACGAACAAAAGCAAGTTAACGGAACTTATTTCTGCCAATTTGTTCTCGCCGTATGTATTGTAAGATTTGCCACAGAATTTTTGGCAAGACTAGGTATATGTGACAAATCCACAAGAGCGGTTGAGTTAGAAATATAAAAAATGAAGTAGCATTCATAAAATAAGATAAAGTTTTTCAAGTTTTTACTACCTCAGTTTCGGAAAGGGGATAAACGTATGCCCCTTTTCCCCTTATTTCCAAATTGCATCTATAGATTAAGTAGCATCCGAAATCAGTTGTCAAAATGTAACCAACCTTTGTTTATTGAATCACGTGATGAGATCATATGATCATATCAAACAATCACATCATGACACATCAAGACGAAAATCTTTCTCATTTGTGAAAAGTTAGAAAAAATAATATATCCTCCTTATCAGCACACCTTATTTATATGTAGTAGGTATATTTTTGAACTAGCACAGTGTAATTATTGTATTTCAAATGTGTAAATCACTCATCACTTTTCCAAATATATTGCTTCCTTCAACCTATCTGGCAATAAATGAAAATGAGTAACATCACTTGCCTATACTCACCGTTCAATTGCCAATAAAAAAAATACCAAATGATTCACCGTTTTGGGAGAAATTAAGTACTAAGCCCCTAAAGAATGTGATTAAAACTTTTTTGTAAAATTTGATGCTGCATACAAAAAAAATTACTAAATTATACTTTTTGTTATTGTTGTTGCAGCTTACTAAACCCTGTCAGTGCAATGTAGTTACCAGTCGTCGTCTTCGTCTATCTCATCTAACCCAGGAAACTTGCTGTTCCGACAGGTTGGGTCCAGAGGGAAATGGGCGTTAGATGAATAGGTTTGATGGGGCGTGTGAAAAGTTGGTTACTATTGTGCGGGGTGCCTTCACTTGCTGGACATATGTCGGCGTCAATTCTGGATAGGTAGGAGTTTAGTCTGCTACAGTATACAGAACGTAATTGTGCCAAAGTTACGTGGGTCTCTCGGGGTAGCTAAAGCTCTTCATCTGCTATGGTAAGTGGTTGGACTCCGATTACGGCATTCGGGGGTCGGGAGTTTATGAAGATGGCAAGTGTCTCCTAATAAATATCATTGAGCGTATGTCTAACACTGTTCGGTCCAGTAGTTGTCGGTTGGTTTTGTACTGTACTTGTACCTGTAGTACCCTAGTAGAAACTGTTTTCTGAGCAGTTGGTTGTGCTCCTTCAAAGGTGGCATCTGTGCCTCATTATGTCGGTGTTATAGGGGCGACATCAGGAGGTATCCCGTCGCTGTCCTAATAGCAGTGTTTTGGCATGTCTCAAGGTTAGTTCACTGCGAATCACTAGTTCCAGGCAACGAGAGAAGCGCAGCGTAATTTAGAACCAGCCGGCCCATTTCTTTAAATGTCGCCAGCATCATGGCTTTGTCTTTGCTCCAAGTACTGCCGACTAGCAATTTGAAGACCCCCAATTGTAGTTGTGTGAGCAGAGAAGGAGAGCAAACTATCAAAGGTAACTCCAAAAATTTTGAGGTTGTTAACTCTCGGTATTGGTATGTCGTCGACTTTAACCTTGAGCTGTAGTTTGACCTCCTTTGTGCAGGTGGTAAAGAGGATTGCCGTGGACTTAGTGGGGCAAGGTTGTAGATTCCTCGCAGGGAAAAAGCGTGAAGAACTAGTGAGACAATCGTTGAGGCCATCGATGCCATTGTCCGACCCCATTATCGGCGGACTACGGAGACTCCCTCTGGTTGCTGGGGGAGCTTCAATATGTAGAAGTTGAAAAGCAAGGGTGAAACGACACCACCCTGCGGAAAACCTTGCCTTATCCTCCTGTTTAGAGTTTTGGTCTCGGAAAATTACTCACTAGTACCGACCACTCAAATAATTCGCGAACCACCTCTTCAGCCCTGGCAGGAGTGTCGACTGTATAATGCCATCTAGTAGCGTGGACTACATCGAAAGCCTTCTTCGGGGCCAGTGCTACTAGGACAGTCCTTTCGCAGGGACGGTTTTGATTAAGCTCGCGGATTATATGGATTTATCATACTCGTATATTAGTGTGATTATATAATTACATCAATAAATCCGATAATGGTATACCTACCCAATTCAAGGGACGAACTCCGATAAGTATTATAACTTACGTGTATCCTTTTGTGGAATATTTGATTCCAGCTGGGTCTCGCCAGTCTTCTAATCCGAGTATTACAAACATCCCAACAACAATAAAACAACTCGTACTAATGATATGCGTTTATATATATACATATAACTGTATGTATGTATATATATGTAAGTAGCTCAAATATATATTTAAAGAGAACAAAATTTACAGAAACTCTATCATTTATGAATATTTTGGTTTTTCGCTTTTAATTTTACGTTATATTGCATTACACTTGCATTTAAAATTACATTCAACTGTGAAACAATTTATTAAATTCATTAAAGAATACATTAAACCAAGTACACATGTACATATGTATGCACGTATGTATGTATGCGTATAACATATAAGTATAGTGAAAGAAAAGATAAAAACAAGGAAATAAATATAAGATTAAATTCTTTCAGTAGATAAATATGTACGTAGAATAATAATAACAGTAAAAAATTTAACTACAGTTCAAGTGGGGAGAAGTGAAAAGTGGGCCTGCAAACGATAACTTATGTATGTATGTATGTACTTAAAACTATGATTAGTGTATTGGGTTTGATTTAATTTTTTTTTTTTGTTTTTTGTTTGTTTTTTGCATTTCAGTGAGTAGTTAGGACAGTAGAGTAGACAAAAGTGTTTACTTTTGTTTTTGTTTTTTTTTTTTGTTTTACTTGAATTTGACAAAACAACAAAAGCTTAAAAACGCAAACGAGCGAACAGCAGAGAAAAAAGTGCTTATTGTTGCTAACTTTGTTTTTTTTTTTTTTCTTTTGAGAAACGAATTTTTTTCATTCTCTTTTTTGCTTCTCTTCTTTGAACTTGTACATATTTTTGCCGCAAGAGGCGTCGAATGCTCAAAACTATAACTTCAGGCGCATAACTGGATAGTACAAACTCTGCAAACTACTATTTGTGTGTGTGTATCTATATATTTTGCTGTATTTGCTTAAAATTGTAATTCAAAGCTGAAAGCTAAAGTACCTACGTATTTGAAGCTGCTGGTTCCTTATTCAATTACTTTTATTAATTTTTTTTTCATTATATTTTTTTTGTTTTTGTTTAGGTTTTGTTTTTGTTTTTTGAACTTAGTTGTAGTGTAGTAAAATGGTGTTGAAGAGAAGGCTGCTTGAACATCTCTCAAAGCTTCTAAAATAAAGCTTGAACATCTCTCAAAGCTTCTAGAATGAATTTACTTTTCGCCCACTATAAATGCAACCATTTCTCCATTTTTTTTTTCCTTTCATTTATACGTTTTCTTAGCGACAACAAAGCATACATAAAAATCATAATCGACATCATCTATTTAAAGTTACGTATTTGCTTAAGCGTTGAATAAAATAATATAAATCGATTCACGTTTTCATAAACTATTGCATAGGCTACTTAAGCGCATTAACATAAATACGAGTAAAATACATTTCATAACTTTTTTTTTGCAACCGGTCGATAGATCACTGCACACAGAAAATCTCTGCAAAAGAACCTAAAGAACTTCATAAACAGAAATGTTTGTTAAAGAAAAGTTGCCAAACTTTAAAGTAGCAAACAAAAGTCGTCAGCATCGTAGAGGAAATATATGGGTATGTATGTATGTACGTACTAAAGTAGTGACAAGGACCGAAAAATCCAACAGCCTGTCCGTTGGGACGCACCCAGGACGTGACTATGATGTGCGCAAACACATCGCCTGCTTTGGGCGTGGCATGCAACAAGCGCTGCAATTCGTATGAAACATAACCATTTCCCCGTTTCTATTCGTATTTACTCTCATAATGTTCACAATGCTACTATAACAACAAAAATAACAGTGTTTTCTTGCATGCTCACGCGCCTATCGCAAGGGATTTTTCAATCAGCAAAATTAATGTGACACGCTTTCGATTGGGCGCTCGCTCCCCGTTATATATAAATATGTAGGTATGTACTTAAAATAGCAAAAGAAACATTTATTTATTGAAGTATTGGTAAATGTAGGCAATGAATTACTGTGTATTTGAAGAAATTACATATGTAAAGTGAGGGTAGTTACATAAATAGTGGGCGGGGTGCAAAGGGGAATATAAGGGCTTTCACAAAAATGACTAGCAATACGAGTTAAAAAATCATACATAGATTTTAGGATTATTCCGCATTGTATCAAAAATACGCATTTTAGACACGCGAGTACACAATAATGCACAATACACAAGTCGAAAATATTTTTAAAAAATTTTTAAAAGTATAAAAAATATTTTAAAACCAATTAGAGACATACACCAAGGTGTGCAGCGAAAGAAATTGCAGAAAAATGAGAATTGATTTTTATTGTTTAACATTTATCATATTTTTGTAATTATATTAATATATTTGTTTTTTATTTTAATTTTATTTATTTTAATTTTTTAACATTTATCATATTTTAAGAATTTTATTAATGTATTTTTTGTTATTTTTATTTTCCTTGATATTGTAATATTATTTATTATTTTAATTTTATTTGTTATATTTATTTTATTTGCTATTTTTATTTTATTTGATATTTGATATTTTAATTTTATTTATTATTTTTTAATATTTATCATATTTTCATAATTTTATTAATATATTTGTTTTTTATTTACATTTACCATATTTTTAGAATTTTATTAATGTATTTATTTGTAATATTTATTTTATTTGTTTTGTTTTTATTTGCTATATTTATTTTATTTGTTATTTTTATTTTATTGGACATTTCAATTCTATTTATTATTTTTATTTGATTTGTTCTTTTTTTTTTTGTTTATTTTTATTTTATTTGATATTTTTATTGTATTCGTTATTTTTTTATTAAAATTAAAATTAATTATTTAAAATAAATTATTTTCCCTTGTTATATTGCGTAATTTTCTCGCTTCCGCGAAAATCGAATATTTCACTCCATGCGTAAATACGAAAGTTAAAATGCAGTCCATTAAATATTGTAGCATGACTTAATAGCCATACAATGAAAACTCTCTAGGGCTAAAAATAAGTACTTAGGGGCGCACAGTAGATCAATCTGGTCGCAGTGCATAAAGGCCTTAGCCTAACCCGTACAAGCATTACCACTCACCGTCAGTCAGCAGAGATTACACTGTATTGACTTTTAATTCATCTATTGGCTAATTTAATTCAACTAAGTATCCTGTCTTCACTAGATGCTACGTTTGTAGCTAGTGAATAGCATCAAATGATGTAAAAGAAAACGGCAAAATATCTCACTTGATACAATGCCACTTTATAAATCGCATGATAAGAGCATCAAGTAGCATCACATCAGCCACAACAACAGTTTCCATGACAAATGCAATTACAACATATGGCTTGATATAATGAGACTTAAGATCACATGATCTAACATTACACGATCTGATATCACATGATCTATCATCATATATCTTAGGTTAGGTAGTGTTGGCGATCTATGAAAAGATCTCACCTAGACCTCTAAGATTGATTGTGTTGACAGTGATCATATGTCCTAGCTTTTCATGATTTTTCATCATATGCCAGTTCATCATGTGATGGAACATCACATAAACAATCATTGCATGACTAAGTACCAAATTATGGCTGTGATACTGCTGCGCAATACATGCATACCTGGCATTCCATTGCAATGAAAAATCCATTTAATGAAAAACTAATCACCCTATCGGAAGATTTACTTTTTAATTTTTATCAATCATATTTGACACTTGTGAACTGGACAGCTGCGGCATACAAACAGATAAGCGATGGAGCGCGTAAAGGTAAAAAATAAAGATCTTTTTATAAAAATATTATTCATACGACAACAAAAACCACATACACAAACTTTCCACAGAATTTTCAAAAATTTTCTAAATCGCAACAAAACTTTAAACTTTTTAACAAGAATTTTTAGAATTTCTGTATATATGCAGTTTTATATCCCATTGAATTTTAGTATTACTCAGTGCAAGTTTCACGTGACTACAAACTACCCGTAAGTTTTGACAAATTTTTTCGCTGAGTTTTCACGACTTTTCTTCCATAAATAGGACTTGCTCGAATTTGTTTATATGGTAGAAAAAGCCTAGTACATCATAGGGGTACGAATTAGTAGTGGTTATGCCAAGTACATATATTATAAGCAGTTTGGGGAAAAAGAAATCCATTAGTTTCTCGGTAGATGGTCGTGAAGTATCGATCAAACAAATTTAAGGTTTATGTCCGTTGCCAAGGTGACATTTCACAGTAAAACAATTCTTTTTCTGTTTTTTGTTAGTTCCATTCAGCTTTGAGTTACAGGGTGTTAACAATGGAAGTCAGCAAAGAGAAAATTCGTTACATATTACAGTTTTTCCTGCAAGGCAGGCTGTTGAAATTTTGAATGATGTTTATGGTGCCAATTTTGGTTTAGTCAATTCCGTTCAGGTATTTTTGATGTTAAAGAAAATGTTGATAATGTCGATAAAATCACAAAATCTCATAAATAATCGAAGTTGAGCGGCTTGTTAGTAGTAGTAGCATCCCCCAGGAGCTAAAGATCAATCTTAAAATAGTTTTAAATCATTTGGTAAAAAAATTTACGCAAAAATAATGGATATAATTAATATACATATTGCTATCAAAAATATTCGATTCTGTAAATGAATTTGAGTTTTAATTAATACTTTAATATATTTCAAAAATGTTTATTGTTTCTCTTTATACTTGACTCGAATTTATCCATAAAAAAATTAAAAATCATATCTTGAAGAAAATATTGCAATTATAATTTAATTTCACTTATTTTATTTAAAAAAAAGTGTATAAAACCTAATGAAAAATAAAATTAATAAACATTTTCATTTTATTTTATTGCACTTTACTTTATTGTATACTTTATTGTACTCAGTTTATTTAATTAAATTTTATTTTTTTTTATTTTTATTTCATTTTATTTTTTTTTTTTCTTCATTTTATTTATATCATTTAATTTTTTATAAAATTTTTCTTAATTTTATTTTACTTCATTTTATTTTATGCTAATTCATTTTATTTTATTTCTTTCATTATATTTTATTTTATTTAATTTAATTTTTTTGACTTTTTTCATTTTGTTTTGTTTTGTTTTGTTTTGTTTTGTTTTGTTTTGTTTTGTTTTGTTTTGTTTTGTTTTGTTTTGTTTTGTTTTGTTTTGTTTTGTTTTGTTTTGTTTTGTTTTGTTTTGTTTTGTTATGTTTTGTTTTATTTTATTTTATTTCATTTTATTTTATTTCATTTTATTTTATTTTTCTTCATTTTATTTATTTAATTTCATTTTGTTTTATTTAATTTTTATTAATTTTATTTTAGTTAGTTTTATTTTATGCTAATTCATTTTATTTTATTTCCTTCATTATATTTTATTGACTTTTTTCATTTTGTTTTGTTTATTGTATTTTATTTTAATTCATTTTTCTTCATTTTATTTATTTCATATCATTTTGTTTTATTTAATTTTTCTTAATTTCATTTTTTTTTATTTTACTTCGTTTTATTTTATGCTAATTAATTTTATTTTATTTTCTTCAATATATTTTATTTTATTTAATTTTACTGACTTTTTTCATTTTGTTTTGTTTTATTTTATTTTATTTTATTTTATGTTTTTTTTTTTAGCTTAGTCCATCTCGGCTATTGCCGGAGATTACACATCCCGGATAAAATTTTCAAGGGATTGTGCTCTGGTGGAGCGTAGTCCAAGTTCTACGCCCATGCGATTACTATTGCTTAAATATTAAGTCTACGAACTATTGCACATGTGTCCAGTATGGTCGACTTCTGCATGTCTTCTAAGAGGTGTTGGCAGTCATACTTCTTCAAGTTTTTTATTAAATGCTTAGGCACTAATCCAGTGGACGATATAATTATTGGAATTATATTCACTTCCCTCGCTTTGTACATCCGTTTCAGTTCTATGGCCAAAGCTGCATACTTCGATACTTTGGTGGAGTATATGCTTTGGATGTTGCGATTAAGGGGCACCGCTATATCGATTACTTCGATTGTTTTATTTATCTTGTCGAACAAGATGATGTCAGGTTTGTTGGCAGCTGCGGTTTGATCTGTGGAAATAAATCTGTCCCAGTACAGTTTAAAATTTGCATTTTCCAATATTGCCTTTGGTTCATATTTAAAATACAAGACTTCTGCTTGTAAGAGACCGTGCTTTATCGCAAGTTGTTGGTGAAGGATCTTTGCTATATTGTTATGTCTCATGACATATTCACGGGGGGCAAGTACGCTACATCCAGCAATTATATGGTCGATTGTTTCACCGTAAATGCCGCACCTTCGGCACCTATCTTCTATTGCCTCGCCATGTATCGACCTTCGGAAATTCCTTGTTGGGATAACTGGGTCTTGGATAGCGATGCGAAACCTTCTGTTTCAGAAAATAGCTTTCCTCTTTTCAACCATAAATTGGATGATTGTGCGTCTATCCATTCCATTTCGAGATCATGGGGATGGGCACCGTACCGTGTATTGTGTTTGCCTTCTATGCTGCGATCATTTCTGCTGGGGATTTAACCCCCTCAGGTACTGGGAAATCCTGCTCCATCAGACTTATTTTATTTTATTTTATTTTATTTTATTTTATTTTATTTTATTTTATTTTATTTTATTTTATTTGATTTTATTTTATTTTATTTTATTTTGATTTATTTTATTTTATTTTATTTCAATTCATTTTATTTTATTTCAGAGTATTTTATTTTATTTTATTTTTTTTCATTTTATTTTTTTTTTCATTTTATTTTTTTTTTCATTTTATTTTATTTTATTTTACTGTATTTTATTTTATTTCATGCTATTTTACTTAATTTTATTATTCATCAAGTTCATAAGTTTTAGTTTTTTATATTTAAATTTAATTTGTATTTATATTTATAAATTTTTCGACTTCATTATTTGTGTTCATTTCCTGCTCTTCTTAGCCGAACACCTCCAACCTGTGCATACAATCACAAATTTACTTAATTATTTTCTCTCTCTCTCTCTCTCAATTTTCTTATAATTAGTATACGATAAATAGTCGAAAATATTTAGTTGCAAACTCAATATCACCCAACAACACCAACAACATAGCAAACAGCAGCAATAGCAAGTAAAAAAAAAACCATTGCACGCAAATATTGTTGCTGTCAACTACCAAATACCATTACAAACAAAAGTAGTTAATGATGTATTACCTTAAAAAATACTCTTCTAACTAATTTACAAGGAATAAATGTATACGTATGTGAGGGGCGAGAGCGAGAGCGAGCGCAACCAACTACTCAAGTGTCGCCCAGCGCAAGCGGATTCTCCATCTCAGAAGGGTATGCAAAGTGCCGTGTTGCTGCAGATCGAGTTACAAATACACTATAACAAAATTACAGTTTAGTTTTGAACTAAGTGCAGCAGACATAAAATAATAGAAATATGTATCAAAACGTAGGAAACTTCTAAATTACCACTTTTATATAAATACATACGCTAATTGGCAATCAAAAGTGTTATGTTCATACAAATATACAGATTATACTGAGTATTATAGAAAAGAAAGAGATTAAAAGAGTTTAAAATCATGAAGGCAACTGCTACAGATTTTTGAAAAATTCAATTTATCCAAAAAGTTACAAAAGTAAATTATAATCATATGTTAAGTTCAGAGAGCCATACATATTTGAAAATGTTAGTGTTTTTTTTTAGGTTTACTTAAACGTATTCAATGCCTTGCACCAACAATTTACAGAAGTAGTTACTGCGCGCAACAACGGCAACCCTTCATTGGCATACTTCTGATGCCACCCTAATTCCATCCGCTTTGCAGTGAGGTACCCACGCCTTGCATAACTCTATACCAGCGGCATTTCGCAGCCACCGGTGAGCCACTGAAAGCCAGGAGTCCAACATCAATTTTGCGCGGCCGCAGATATATAAAAAGCGTACAAATATTTTGCTTGATTTTAAGGTACTTAATTATTTATTCTTCTTGTAAAGGACTGCAGCACAATCACTTGTCACTCGTCATATCCAATAAGTATGTATGTGTATCATTTAAACATATGTATATATGTATGTAATAGATAGATAGATTAAACATCTCGCTCATACTCGTAATTATTATCCATACTAACAATACACAATGTACAATATATGTATATTTATATATACGTATGTATGCATGTATATGAAGTGATAGTGATGTTATATAATTTTATGTAGGTATGTACAATGTATAGATTGGTGTTAGTTATGGGTAGTACTAATGCGTTTCACATACATAATGCGTTTAATTATGCATTTGGGGTGCAGTCAGTTTACTGGCTGCTTACCGTACAAACTTAATGAAATGCAAACAAAGAATTGTGTATTCACAAAAAATACGAATCGTATATACATTTATATAGTATATGTGTGCATACAAGTATTCGAAATGAAAAAAAAGCATTGCTTTAATTGCGATTACCTACCTAATTTCGAATATCAGCAAACAATTTTTTATGCAACTGTATGTCTGTATCAAAAGTACGTAGGAAAATTCATTCAGAGTAAAGTTTACGGAATCCACTCGTTGAGAAGTAAGGGAATAAAATTTCAAATCTAAATCAATTGCTAACGCCTGTAGAAATAAATGCCCCCGCTAAACTAGGAAATGAGTGAATTGAGAGGAAAGACAATTTTTGCAAAATTTCATAGGTTTTCGGCCTCTGTTTGATACAATATTTAAGAAAATATTACTGAAATACTCCTGAAACTCGGAGCCATTATAACATTTTACCTGCCACTCAAAAAAGTCAATCGAAATTCGGTTGTGAAGATATAAAAAGATTTATTGCAGCCATACCAAAGGCAAAATAAAAATTTTCGATCGTGCTCAAG
Organism: Anastrepha ludens; assembly: GCF_028408465.1. Classification (NCBI taxonomy): domain Eukaryota; kingdom Metazoa; phylum Arthropoda; class Insecta; order Diptera; family Tephritidae; genus Anastrepha; species Anastrepha ludens. The sequence continues at coordinate 111,005,247 of NC_071501.1, read as the reverse complement.
CACGTGACAAATCCACCAGTTGGCGCAAAATAAATGACCCTATCGGAGGATGTTATAATTTTTGCAAATGGTGTCATAGTCAATCATATTTGACACTTGTGAACTACACAGCTGCAGTATACAAATAGACAAGCAATGGAGTTGTATACTCCGGAAGAGCATAGAATAATTAAATCGATTTTTTTAGCCGATTATCGCTCGGTGGTGTTTGCGCATTCACGTTCATTGATTCGATGTCGATTTTCCTAATCTTGTCACGCCAACTTGGCAAACCTTCCGGCGTTTAGCCGCTCGCAGTCCTGAGAGAGACCTTGCAAGGCGTGGCCACTACCGAACTGGTCGTTCGGCCGAAATTATCGCGGCTGTGGCTGCCGATGTTGCTGAGAACAAAGTAACATCAACCAGACGACGGGCCATGTAATTGGGCATCACCAGGCGGACCCTACAGCGAATTATAGTGAAAGATTTACACATACAAAGTGCAAACAGTGCATCAGTGAATGCTTTGCTGGCTGTCAGTCGCATGTGAATTACTATCAAGCCATTCTTAATCTCAACAACGAAGTGGATGATTCTGCGTCAAAAATCATCCAGAGCGACTTAAGCGGTTACGTCAATAAACAAAATTTTAATTTTTATGCCCAGTAAATCCGCGAGTGATGCGCGAAGAGCCATTACATCCACTCCAAACCACTGTATGGTACGGGATGAGTAATTCGGCCTTACTTTTTTGTGTTGTTTTTTGAAGACCTCATCAGCTATGCGGTCATATGCGGACAGTTATCACCTGAAATCTTGCGGAAAGTCATAGCAAACGCGATAAAATGGACACAAATGTGCATCAACGCTACGGCAGCCATTTGACGGATATCAGCTTTTCCACTTAACAGAAAACATTGTAAAGATCCAAATAAAGATTTCCATGACTCGATATGATTTTTTTGTTTATTTACTAAAACATGTTATTTAAAAAAAAATGTATGATTAATTTTGAGTAATTTGTATAAAATCAGGGTTTTTGTATTTCAGAAGTCCGTTGAGAATTACAGACGAATGAAATATAAAATCAGAAGAGAGCCCGAAGCGGGTCACGAGTCTTTAGAAACACAAATATTGATCAGTAACATATCAGGAACAGCTTTAAACCACACAAAAGCCTACGCAGGAGCTCAAAGAATAATTACCCACCGAACTGCGAACACATTGGCTAAAGCCTTTCCAAGTAGTTGATTGAAAAATTAAATTTTTTTTAAACAGCGTAATTTGATATACCGTCGTACTTCTGAAGCCAACAATTTTAGAATCCAGAGATCTTCTAATAGCTAAACAATGGCAGCCTAAAAAGTGAAGTATTATATTTTATCCTGTATTGAATTCTAATAGAAGCAGAACGTTGTGGCCCACTTAGAACTTCAAACAAAGGTCAACATTGATAAACATGAAACGAGGGGATGCCCGGAGACTCGCGGCAGTCATAATTGGCTTTCGGTCCATCGGGGAACAGCTTAAATGGGCATCTCTCACAACACACACTGCAACAGTTGTAAGCAGCCAGAGAGAAAAAGAAAACGATTTTCCAATTACTCTGTGAATGCCCTGCGCTATGGAAGGAGAGAAAGTATACCCTGAGCAAACCACTGTTCGAGAGTTTCAAACAACTGTCTGGCTTATACGTCAACAACCAAATAAAGTTCTTAAACCGCACTGGATATAATCACGCTGTAAATAATCGCGAGAATGTGTCAACAAAATGGTGCGAAAGCGCTAGTTTGATTCCGAATGAATCATCACTGCAACCAATAGATTCGACAAAGCTTATGAAGACTTGAATAATTGCCAGGCAGCAACACGAAGTGTTGAAGAAACCGTCGAGAAGACTTTGACAAAAAGCTTGACACGAAGTTTTTAAAAAGCAGTTTTCCTATTCAAAAAAGAAACCTTTACAAGTGACGCAGAGGCTGAAAAATTGAATTGCTTTGGATTGCACCTGGAATTTTGGGGTTTTTAGAGATCACTAGGAAAATTTTAACGTTACTTTGTTATTTTTTTTAACTTTGGATATTAACCAACTTTTCAAAACTGTTTTGCCCCCAAAAGCAATGTGAAAAAACATGGAAAGGTTGGATAGCCGCGAAAATAAATTATTTTGACGCATCAGTTTCATCCATCATTCTTCAAAGTTTTCAGGCAAAAAATTAAACATTAATTATTAATATAAACAAAAAATTTCGAAAGCTATTGGAATTTAAAAAAAAAACTAATTGAAGCATAAAATTCAAAATTTATCAAAATTAGTAGTCTAAAAAAAATCTTGCACGCACTTATTGCACTTTTATAATCAATATAGGCAAAGTAATTTCAAAAAATTTAAAAATAAAATTTTAATTTAAAACAATTTTTTTAAATATAAAAAAAGTTCAAGTATTCATTTCAAAACTGTCATAAGATCGGAATCGTTCCGTCGTTAGAAATAAATCTAAAAAGAAGATTGCACTTAAATTTCTCTAAATTACTACATATGTATCAGGCCTACATGTGGGCGGAAAGGGGAAAAAATTACAAACTTACTTTACCGCATTGCCGCATTTCAAGGAAAAAATAAAAGCATACACACAAATTACGAAAATATGCAACTTCAAGTGACATCCAAGGGCATCCAATTAGGCAATAAAGATTGTTTTTTTTTCCTAGATAATCTTACAATGTATGAGCCACATACCCCACAAGAAATCACGCCATCCGCTTCACTGAAACTCCAAAAACACACAAATAAAAAAACGTTGAAAAAATGTCTATGCGATTGATCACATCTGATCAACGATCACATCAGTGCTGACTTCGATAACCAGCGCAGCCGTACCACAATTTGTTAAAGAGGTAAATATGCAAGAAAAGGATGCAGAATGTACAGAAGATTTGTCATATGATGGCAAACTATGTCAGCACCCCGTTGATCAGGTGATGTATGAAATGACTTAACAGCTTTCTTGTAGGGTAAGTTACGAAAATATGTAATGTAAGAATGTATGCATCCGCGTATATGTGAAGACCACCGTAACCAGAAAGCCTTTAACCGTAATATAAAAATTAATGTAATGAATTTTATAAATTTAATACCTACATGCACAGTAACGCGTTAACTCGACTTTTCGTTAATATTTAGTTAGGAAATACTTGAAATTGGTGAACTTACTGATTGTGTTGTACTTTCGTTGTTGCTCGTTTTAGGCATTGAAGGTTTTTAGAAATATGTGAAATAAAGAAAAGCGTAAAACTTACTTTGAAAGACTTCCACGCAAACACAAACACAAAATGGTGACACCGATACCGTTTATCGATAAAAAATAAACACTAACACGGGTAGAATAAAAATTAAGAAAAATAAAAACAATTATAGTAATACATTTAAGTTCGTACAAGGGTTAAATTAAAAGACAACGTGAAAATCAGTATTTATGTTATGTCAAGAAACATTATCGTATGTGCGATATTTAACATTATTTACTGGTACATTTTAAATTTACATAATATTGGAAAAAAAAATTGAATTATGCTTATGGAAAACAATTAAAGGCCGTTTTCTGAACTAACATCTAAGATTACAGCTCACTTCACTCACTTCAGCTAGCCTCACGGTTAATCAATGTGCACTTCAAAATTTATATTTACGTTTAAGTAAAGTGAAATAATTCAAGGCATTCTACGTAAATTCAGTCGCCGTAGCCGAATAGGTTGAAGGGTATGGGTATGAAGGACGCTGAAATTGTGAACGGTGTTTATGGTGCCGATACCGTAACACCTAATTACATCGAATTTCGGTTTCGGCGATACCATTCAAGCATATTTGATGGTAAAGATGCACCTCGCATAGGCGGGCCCGTCGTCGAAAATGTCGATAAATTCACAGAAATAATAGAAGCTGGCCGGCATATTAGGAGTCGTAGCATCGCCCAGGAGCTAAAGATCGATTATAAAATAGTTTTAATCATTTGCGCAAAGCTGGATTCAAAAAGAGGCTGGATCTTTGGTCGCTATTAACACCAAAAACATGATGGATCGAATTTCCATCTGCAAAGCCTTGGTCAAACGGAATGAAATTGACCCATTTCTTAAACGGATGGTGACTGGAGATGCGAAATGGGTCACATACGACAATATTGTAAGCAAACGATCGTGGTCAAAGCGTGATGAAGCAGCTCAAACACTGGTCAAACCAGGACTAACTGCCAGGAAGGTTCTACATATTGTGTATTTGGTGGGACTTGAAAGGAATCATTTATTATGAGTTGCTTCCATATGGCCAAACACTAAATTCAGATCTCCATTGTCAACAACTGGACCGTTTGAAGCTAGCAATTGACCAGAAACGACCAGAATTGGCCAACCGAAGAGGTTTTGTGTTCCAACAGGACAACGGAAGGCCAAAATCACAAATCGTGACATCCGAAACCGAAACATCTTAAATAAAGTTTAGAATTTTGCGCAAAAACAATGGATTTATTTTTCCCTAAACTAATTTCATTGTTAATAATGTTCTGTATAAATTTCCTCTTCGATATTACCAAGATTTAAAATATTATAAATAAATCGTAGTATTTTTACTCCAGCTTTGCCATAGTTTCGCTATTAATTTTTATTTCTATTAATTAATTTTTGTTCTTATTAATATTTTTAATTTTTATTTTTATTAATTTATTAAATTTAATGAATTTCATTATGATTATTTTTATTCATTTTTAAGACAGTTGAGAGTACGAGAAGAGTTAAAGTGCACTTTGAAGTTAGAATTATCTCATCGGCTCACTTACTCGTATAAACCTCACTTTCTTGGTTAGATGAAAAAACGGCCCTCTGTGTAACAATAAGCACAAACGTTTTTTTATTTGCCACACTGTGGTGAATAATGCGAAAATGATTGAAGGATGAGAGTAACATAGTAAGTACATACGTATGTAGGTACGATTCAGACATAACGGCAAACGTAAATACAAGTTACAACAAGACTATCAACAAACCCGCCGTCACACTAATAAGTAGGGGAACGAATTCGGCACATTCAGCAATCGGCGGCACACCGTTACATTATATCTGTGAAATGTATACGTATGTATTAGTATGGTATGTAGGTACATATATGTATTTTTTATTATTATTTTTTTGTTTGTTTTGTTTTTGTTACTGTATCACTGATTTTGATTTGATTTTAGATCATACTTTCATAAGCTTACTAATTACTAGAGTATACTAATTATTTCGTGCTTAGAACTGTTATAGGTATTAAACAAATGTTACGGCAAACGGAACGCATAGTAAAGAAATATCGAGTGATTGCTTACTCAGCGGTTGTGTGCTACGGTTAGGTTCTTTGTTTTAGGTTTTCTTTTTTCGAACTTTGTTTTTTTTGTCGAAAATGGAAGTTAGTCAGTTGTATACTGAAAATAAACTAAAGATCGAACGCATCGTTGCAATCGACCAACGTTGTCGTCAAACGACCCGTGGACCTGTTAAAAAATTAATGTGAATTTAATATACATAAAAATTTTCAAGTGATAAGAGTGATAAGGAAAAAACTAAAAAAAAGGATAGAGAACGAGAAAGAAACAAATTAAATGCAATGTGGAATTAGGTCAAAGGAAATTTAGCACAAATATGAAAATAATTTTTGTTTTTCTTTTGTTTTTTGCTTGCTACATATTTTACAATAGGCAATTGCATAAGCAAAATAAGGGAAGAGGCGGAAAAGACGGAAAAGTGAAGTGTCTACAACTTAATTCACTGGGTTACTAAAATAATTTACAGTTGTTAGTACATAACAGGACGATCGTGGACCAGTAACGAGTAAAAGGAAGTGGGTGTATAATTTTTATTTGTTACTTTTTGATGAAAACTACTTCAAACGAGCTGCAAAGTTCTTATGCTTGTCAAGTACTAAATTATTTAGGTTGATTTCGATGTTTTCACTGGATTTTAGTAATCCCAAAAACTAAAATCATTGATACAGTGCTCAATATGTACAGTCAACGTCAAAAGAAAGTGTACGCCAAGTTTTGACTATTTACACAAGTACACACTAGTACACAAACTTTTTTCAATTATTCTTTTCCAAAAAAAAAAAACACAGTTCATACAACGAATATCATAAAGCAAAGGCTCAAACTTTTTACAAAATTCGTTAGAATTCGAAAAAATTTCAAACTTTTTACTCAGAGTCTCTGAAAAAAATTTCAATTTACAGAAATTATAATCTTCATCAAAATTTCAAACTTTTTACTCAGAATTTTTAGAAAATTTCGGGTATGCAATTTTACAGCTCATTAAATTTGGGTATAGTAAAGTATAGGGTATAGCAAGTAGTTCAAAAATCACGCTGATTTGTGAAAATTTTTTGGGGTCTTGTGAATTTTCTCCATTTAATGCCTATTCCACTTTTTTTTTTTTTTTGTATGGAAAAAACTCCCAACACCGTCAGTAGAAAAAATTGTCAAAAAATCAACGCCAGTTTTGAAATTTTCATTTTATGTCGCTAAAAGCCTGCTTTTGTTATTTTTTTTTTTGGTATGGTATGAAAACTCGAAAAAATATTCAAAAATCAACGCTAGTTTTGAGCCACCTGAAATTTGCATTTTATGTTGCCAAAAATTTAATGATCGACAAGGCTCAGGCTTGCGTTGGTTTCGTTAATCTATTTTGATTTCTGACAGGGTAGACTGCCGCTATGAAATTCTGAGTAAAGAGTTTGAAATTTTGATGAAGATTGGCCGAATTTTTACAAATTTTATACAAAGTTCGAAACTTTGCGTTATATGGCTATTGCTGTAATATGAATTATATTTTTATAAAAAAACTTAAATTACAAAAAAAAATACAGTGTACTCTCTCTCTTATGAGAAAAGAGCCAAAACAGTTAATAATATGTTATGGCTTGTCCGCTCAAGAGAAAAGGAAATTAAAAATACTTAAGGATTTGTGGTATGTACTGAAACAAGTTGCCGCTTACGGCAGACGTCCGTTAGGAGAAAGTACGCTGTAAATAAATAGTCAAAACTCATCAATATGCGTTGTATATTTTCTTTTCACGCTGACAGTAGGTAAGAATGGAGCCCGCCTTTCATTTATTTATTATAGTATGGAATTCGTTTCAATTTTCTGAAAACAATTCCAGTTATGCATTTAAAATTTTCCAAAAAAAAAAACAATTTTAAACGAAAAAAGTTGCAAAAAGCTTTCGGTTAAACAAACAATTGGCATTATTGCAACATTTATTTTATTTTTTTTGTTTTTGGTTTTGTTTTAAGCAAATATTATAAAAAAATTTAATCCTTCTCACATTCAAAATTATTTTACTAAAATCGCTGTATCAAAACAACGAATATTTCCACTGCAAATTAAAAAAAAAAAATGTTCTTCCTTTTTTCAACATTTGCAGTCGTCCTGGTTTCTTCTGTTTTTTGGAAATGAAGTGCAGTTCTAAACATACTAAAAAAATTTAATTCTTCTCAAATTCAAATAATTTTACAAAAATTGCTTTATCAAATTAATTGTTGCCTCTGCAATTGTTTTTAATATTTTTTTCCTCCGTTTTTTCAGCATTTGAAGTCTTCAACTCGTGTTTTCTGGTTTTCATTTTCGTAAATGAAGTGCTGTTTTAAACATAGCAAATATAGTAAAAAAATTAATTCTTCCCAAATTCAAATTTATTTTACAAAAATTACTATATCAAAGCAACGATTACTTCCACTGCAAATTTCTTAAATATTTTTTCCTCCCTTTTTCAGGATTTGAAGCCTTCAACTCGTTTTTTCTGTGTCCACAAACGAAAAGAAAAAGTAGCAGTACAATTATGTATATGATGTTAGAGGGAAGGGAGAGTTACATATATGAGAAAGCCGGCAAGCATGGAAAACACTTGTACAAAAGCAGTATGATAATTAGGTTAAAGGCCGTAAAGGGCTAGTCCATGAAATATTTTTAATTTACAATGAATTGCTATAAGAATTACCCTTCGGCCAAGTTAAAAAATAAATCTAGACAGATGAGAAAGTCATTAAAGCAAAAGTAAGAGTACGGATTAGTTTCTCATAGATATACATACATATATGTATGTATGGTATGTATTAAAATGTTACGAGTTATGTATGTGTGTATGCACCATTTACCTACATTTGCATGACATTCAAAGTTGTACGTATTTCTATTAAAGACACACAAATGTATGCAATGTATGTATGTATGTATGCGTGTGTATGCTCATATGCTATACCATAATACACATTCATACTCAATAATACTCACTTAAATTACATATTGGTTGCAAGAACTTACATTTTCATTTCATTTTATTGCATGTCTATGTTTGTTTCGCTTTAATTGTTTTGTCTAAGCAAAGTTTAACATAATTTTAATTGAAAAAATAGCAGACAACTAAAAGAAACAAACAAATTATTGTATGTATAATATATATGTATGTATGGATGTGTACAAATATGTATATAAATATATATGTAAATGTAAATAGCATTGAAAGAAGAAATTTATAACTAAAGCGAATCCACTGAGTATCAAAATCGAAATATAATAATTTAAAACAGAAAACCAAAAAATCATATAATTAAATAACTAGCCACCACATTAACCCAAAGCGCAATTTCAAATTTCTTAGTTTGTTTTGGATTTTTGTTTATTTTATTTTTTAAAGTACCAGTATTCTCGCTCCATCCTTCTCATGGTGCTGAGTTGGGTGCTTGTATATTTGTTGCATGCGTAATTATGTTTGTGTGTGTGTAACGACACGTCTTTCGGTTAAAATGGCGCCTTGCAAAACTCGTGAAATGAGTAGGGGGAAAAATTAACAAAAGTAAAAACTTGGTTTCTGTTTAAAGTGGCAACAACAACGCTGCTTACAAATACGCTCATTTAAGTTACAAAAAAAAACAACTATTTAGTAGACATGAGTTCAAGGGTGAGTTTACGAGTAAATAGAATGGATTAAAAAATTTTGAACTTGCTTGTTGTCGCTCTTGCTGTCGTTGTTCTCAATTTAATGTTGTTTTTGTGATGTTAGTTGCATACATGCTGCTGGCTGCACTTTGCATTTGCGTGTTGTTGTTATATCAGTTTGCTACAAGCGCTACTGGGTGGCACTGCTGAGCTCCGCATTCCATTGTGATCTGATTCAAATGCTTGTTTTTCTTTGTTTCAACTTTTATATATGTACATATTTTTAGTTTTTATTTAATTTGCACAACACAAGTTCTGCCGTTGTTTTGCTATTGTTTCACAGCTTTTGCTATTTGTTGTTTCAATTTGTTTGTCTCAGGCGATGCTAAATGCATTATTGCTTACTTCCACTTTTATCTCTCCGGAGGATATAATAACGGCATCGGTGTCTCTAATAGCGGCGCTGCCAGACAAATGGGCGGCGCACCTTGGGCAACGGATCACCGAAATCGTGGCATCATCTGCAGAACGGGATGACCGGGTAGCATGACACCCATACCGGGCATGGGCATACCCGGCATTTGTATGGCTTGTACTGGCACCAAACCTGTAGATAAAAGAGATAAGATTTTAATACAATATTATACATACATATGTATACACATTATACTATATATAAAGGGTGATCAGATCAGGAGGTACTTTTTCCAAAAGGGCAGATCATGCGTGACTAATGTCAAACTAAATACCTCATTTTTTCGGTATCCATTGACATTTCATCATGGAAAGACTTACGCCTCAACAACGTTTACAAATTCATCAATCAACGCATTACAAAAATCGATCATGACTCTGTGAAAAGTGTTCAACGCGCGCTTACTTTTGTCTCTCAGGCCAACTTACGGTGTACAGCGATGCGGCCCATTTTTGGCTTAATGGCTACGGCAATAAGCCAAATTGCTGTATTTGGGCTGAAGAGCACTCAAAGCCATTAAGTCCATCGAAAACAGCCCTTTGGTGCGGCCTATGGGCTGCAGGAATCAGCGGCCCATATTCCTTCAAAGACGAGGAGGCGCGAATGTGAAACAGTGAATAGCGAACGCTATCGCGCCATGATAAATGACTTTTTGATGCCAGAAATTGAAGCTCGTGAACTCCACAACATTTGGATCCAACAAGGCGGCGCAACTGGGCATACAGCCCGTGAAACAATGGATTTATTGCGTCCTGGTTTCGGTGATGTCTCGGACCAGTGGATTGGCCACCAAGATCGTGTGATATCACATCTTTCGACTTTTATTTGTGCGCATATATAAATTCTAAATGGTTTGTGGATAAACCAGCTACGATTAAGGTATTGGAAGCGAAAATTACTAAAGTTATTCACGAGATACCGACCGAAGTCCTCCAGCGAGTCATTCAAAATTGGTACCTATGGATAGCCAAATTACGGCGCAGTTGCCGCCAATATTTGAATTATCTTTAAAAAACTAAATGTCATGAATGGATCTACAATAAAAATAAATAAAGTTTGCCCCATCAATTTAAATTTTCGATACCTCTGAATTGATCACCCTCTATATACATATGTGTATACATAAATTTTTTTTTTGTTAAACCAGATTTTTGTCTGCACTTACCTGGCATTCCAGACAAACCGCCTGGTGCTCGCAACATATTACCACCCAGTAGCGGTCCGTGCGGTCCCAGTGCCATGGCCGGACGTAACATCGGCTGCATTAATTGCATTTGACCAGGCAGCGGCATCTACAGTGCATCGTTTAGTGATAGCAACAGATAAGAAAGATAAAATATTAGTTAGTTAGCACGTTTTCAGTTCAACTTGTGAATTGAAGGAGCGACAGCAACGGCTTCGCGCACATTTCATTTACACAAAAATTATCTAATGTTATTTATATTATTAATTAATTCATTTATGTATTATAGAGAGTAGTGGTGATATATAAAATTATATATATATAAAATAATTATGTTTTTTTGCTTCGCATTACAATGAATATAAAAGGCATTTTGGTAATAGAAGTAGAATAGAAAATATGTGAAAACGTACTTACTTTAGCCGTTTACTACTCACTCTCTTGCGCGCGCTCTTTCTCTCTCTCTTTCTCTCTATAATAAACTTTCACACCTTTAATTTAATAAAACTACTAGCAGAATGAATGCCTAATGAGTAGAAAGGTACTAATTATTCAAAATATTGTATCATAACTTTGCATTCGCTGCTTTCACTAAAAAAAAATGAAACCATCTCTTCAAGCCTTCGAAATATTTCGAAAAACGAGTTCAATGACCTACATGTCTAATTACAGGGTTTGGATTTTCAAAACTATTTTTAAGCCTGCTAGTTCTAACATGCGCCTTAACTGTTAATATAAAAACAAACCGTTTCGCTGAGAATTTGAAGTTTTTGAAGGCTTACCATTTTTGATACGATATTGAAAACTCATGCTCGAGCAGTAGCTCACTGTGGTATTGTTTTTGCATTGAAATAGGGGTATTTTCCATACCTATACTAGCAACCAACAAAATATGTATGCAAGAGTACGAGAGCACTCAAGCTGTACGCCGCGAAGTTAAAAAACTGGCACAGGGTCGTATTTGTCATATTACAATTCATATTCTAAAAATATGAATTGTTGCGCTGTAGCTGATATTGAAAATATTTTTTCGCTTATACATTGTTGCACCACTTGTATTATAATGCAATTTTTGTATTCGGAGTTTAGAGCTCATGGAAAGTTTTAAATGCTAAATATTCCATATTCCAAGCTAATTCGCGGGCATAATTAAACGCACGCACTTTTATAAAAATGTTTTGATAAGAATTCCCGTTTTCTGGTTTCAAAGGGACTCATCTTTGAGTTTCAAAGCTCTTAGAAGTTTGAAAAGGTGTTTCACAAACAGGCATTAGAGATAAGATTTAAACTTTTACACAGCTTTAAAGATTTTTGTGAGCTAAAGCACAAGCAAACCTAACCTAAATCTAACAGATTTCCAATATTTATTTCAAGTTTAGAAAAACTCGAAAACTATTGATGCACAGTGGACAGCACTCGCCCCCTTATTAAAATGTTTTCTGCTCTAAAATAGTGTTTTAAAATGAATCTTACATATGTACATATCTACCTTTTAAAGTATTAAAAAGCTCGCGCACCGCCAAAGCGAGAAATTCATGTTTTAACCCTTTTGCATCATTCGACGGTGTAATCCACGAACAAAAACTCTCTCTTATCACCAAGAGTGGAATAATCCGCACGAACAAAAGCTCTCTCTTCGCACCAAGAACGGAATAATCCGCACGAACAAAAGCTCCTCTTATCACCAAGATCGAAATAATCTTACTGCGGATTTTTTGTCAAAGTTTGAGGAAAATAAATAATTTTGCTAATCCTATAAAATTTTTTTAAATTAGAACAAAGGGAAAAAGTCTTGCCAACGCAAGGTATTTTGAGTACATCGCGGATTTCTAGCGGTGATGGAAAAGGGTTTATTAGAATTTGTATGAAAATTCAAAGTCGTACTTTGACTAAAGTTTAGATATACTACTGTCGGCAAAAAGTAAGGAGAATTTATTTGTCAAACTTCGCGGGATTAAAATTTCGCTGTAGTTATTTTTTTCATGAATTGGCAGCACTGTTAGTAACATCTGGGCCAACTTTCATATGAATGTCATTATCAGTAATATATTTACGCTTGTGTTTACCAAACGACCAGGAGTGCATTTTTCGATTTTTACAATGTCTGATTTGATTGAGCAGAGAAGTGCCATCAAATTTTGTTTGCGGAATGAAATTTCGGCTGCGGAAACGTTTAGCATGTTGCACAAGGCATTTGGCGATTCGACCATGTCGCATAAAAATGTTTATAAGTGGTACAAAGACTTCAAACAGAGTCGAGAACGTGTTGATGACTTGGAGCGCTCCGGACGACCATCGAAGTTAACAGATAATCAACACGTCAATAAAGTGAAGGTGTTAGTGCTCAAAAATCGTCGGTTGACTGTTAAAGACCTTACTGATATGATCGGAATATCAGAAGGATCTGTGAAAACCATTTTGAAAGACCATTTGGGCCTACGAAAAGTCAAATCTCGTTTGGTACCGAAAACTCTCAGTTTTTAATTAGAATTTGTATCGCAACTCAAAGCTTTAATTGAAATAAAACCTAAAGATAAACTGGTTTTTAATTTTAGCACTTTTAATAAAAAAAATCTGTTCAGGTTCAAAGGTTGTATTTTCAACTCAAGCTAACATATTAGAATTTCAAAGCTTTTAAAAGCTCAGATGGTGCCAAATCTGGACTTTCATTAAGCTTCAAAGCTCTTTTTTAGGTTATTTGAAGTTATTAAATGGCGGTGCTCCAATGCAGGATTAATTCTTTTCACTAAGTAGGCCTAATTTACAAATTGAGTTATTTTTAAGCATAAGTCGACGGGAATGTGGAAACAGAAAAAAAATTTGTATGTAATTTCCTTTCGAGTTTCACAGCGCTTTCTTCGGCATTTCTAAGTACGGGGGTTTTTTATACTTTTTCACGCTTTGTAAGTTCGAAAGCTAATATTTTGCTAAAAAAAATATTGAGCCATACTTTCGTTTTTTAAGTTATTTTTAACTGGTGCTCTAACTTTATAAACTATATAACAGATTCCTTCTAATACACTTGTATACATATACATATAAACCTTTTCATTATAGTCCAAAGTAGTCCAAAATAGTTATACATTCATAAAATACTAACCAGCATCGAAACGTTTTGAGACAGAACATTTAAGTGAGTTTTGGCCGCGTACCTTTGAGTTGGGTGCTTTGTTGTTGTTGTTTTTTATGCGAAATGAGCTAAATACAATAGAAGTAGGGCAAGTGAGACAATAAGTAAGACAGTGAGGTGAGGACAGAAATGGCGAGCATGTGATTATATGTTGGTGAGTGATTAAGATTTTGAGAGCAATGAGCGTGAATTTGTGAATCAAAAGGTAAGAGTATAGGGTAGGGGGAGCAATTGGAAATGTATGTGTAGTGTATAGAAGACAGCAAGAGATTGCCGCCAATGGTGATTTTAGTATTTAGTTTGTTTGTTTCTTTGTGTTGATGTATAGCATGATGTAAGTTTTAAAATTGATTTGGTTTGGGTTTCATTGGCTGCACTTGCAATTTGAAGTTTTACATGAGCACTTGCACTTAAAAACTAATTAATTAATAATAAAGTTTGTAGTAAATGCAATTTATGTTGTTTGTTTTTTTTTGCGTAATAATAAATACACTAAATGCCCCATCACGTTTTTAATTTACAGAAAAAGTTAACATTTAGATATTTGTAAGACATATCAATCAATCAATCAATCAACCAACCAACTCAGCAACTATTTATTACGACAATTCAATTATGAATACTAAAATTGTGAAAATTGTACTTACATGAATTTCTTTATATTTTTAGTTTTTGATTTTTTTTTACATATACATCTAAATTTTTAATTGAATTCATTATGTTACTTATCTGTTTTTCTGTATCAAATTTTTTCTGTGATTGTTTGGCTTTTTGTTTTTTTTTTGTTTGTTCGCCCAAAAACTGTATGTGTTCTGACACTTCGGCTTAAGCTGTTGTCAAAATAACTAGATTAATCTTAAAACCTTTAATTCTTGCATTGCATCCTAAAAGTATGCTAAATGAAAATATGTATAGTCTCACGATTTGCAAATCATCCTCATAGTTGTTGTACATCATATGGTATTTGCTGCTTTTAGTGCTCTCAAGAAAGAGGTGCAATATTTTCCGAACAATTTATGGCGCGATTTGAAATTTGCGATTACTTGGTCTCCATTTGAAAAACTACTCAACCGAAATAGTTCTAGATTATCTAGTTAATTACAGGCATATTACACACACGAGTAAATGCGTATGTATGTATGTATATCTCCTTGTAGGTATATATTTTAGTGAGGAAACTAAGTCACAGCAAATTTCAGCATCACAATTTTTCTCATTGAATGTTATATTAAATCTTGGAATAGAACTTTGGCGTCAAGATATTTCCGCTTTTGTATATATTAATGAGTTAACAAATAAATGTGGTTACTTTAGGCGCGAACGATTTAACAGCCCATAAGAATTTTTTATCAGCACTGAGGGTATTTCACTATGAACACCCTTTCATATAATAAACAAAAAAATACAGCTGGAGCCTATCTACTGTCACGCTTCATAAAGCTGTCAAAAGGGATACTAATAAAATTATATATTATAAAAACATAACGGTTATCCTGCTTTGTAATGGGTTGGAATGCACAGTAACGGTATATAAATTATGTGTAAGTATGTTTAGAAGGAAACACACGTCATCACCCTGAGTTGGAATTGCAACATATGAAGCAGTAAAACGTCGTAAATCTAATACTAGGGGGGTATGTTAATTTCTAAGTCAAGAACAATAGCCATTACTGCTGTATCATTACTTTCCGGGTCTCATCACCTTAATTCATGTTTCTGGTAGTCACAAAAAAAATTTAAAAAAAACTATATATACATATACATATATACATACGTATATACACATATGGTCATTAAAATAAGTACGCTGCATTCACCTATCGATTTCTTTGAGCTGCTCCACAGTGCGGCCGATTCCCGAAAAGCTGGCCAAAACTCAAAAAATTAAGTAATTGATTCAAAATTTCTTACTCGGGGGTTGTCGGGGTCGCTGATTACGAATTTGATCTTAAAATTTTGAAAATCCACCCCCTTCCACCCCTATTGGCCACCCCCTCACGTGAAATAGCGTATATTCTAGAACATAATCAAGATGCATGTAAATTTATATGTTTTCGGGGTCGCAAGGTAGCAAGTGGTAGCAGCTGAATCTTGTTTTATTCAGTAACCATTACTTTTTTGAGTAACCTTTAATAGGTTTCAAAGCAGCATATGACGGCGTTGTATTACTATACAGTTTGAAAACTCAAATTTTATAAAAAAATTGCAAAAAATGTATCTACGTATTGCTGCAGCTAAAAATTTTGTGTCGAGGTATTGATATGTACTAAAGATTTCTCGTATTTTACTAACCTTCCGAAGATGATTCCACATTTGGTTTTGTTCAATTTACTCCATTACAAAATCTTTCAAATGTGTACAACTTTCACTATTCATCGACAGTAATACGATGCTCAAACGAAGGCCACGTTGCGACTGAAAATACAGAGGATACTTAGGGTACAGGACGTTGCTATGAACGGTTTTCACTACTCAAGGCATTACTGTAGCCAACCCAAAGACAAAAAAAAACTCTATCTAGAAACTTTTTTTTCGACTTTTGGCCAGCTTTTTGGGAATCGGCCGCACTGTGCGCTCGGAAAAATTGAAATCTGTTACTGAACTCTCACTTTTTTTACAAATGGCATCACTGCGTGATTTTAAAAGACCCGTTATATTTAGTTTGATTATTGGTGGCACAGATTCGGTTATTTTCATAAAATGTTATCTCTACGGCGCTGAAGCCTGGACAGTCAAACAATCAGATGCAGCCGCTCTTGGAGTTTTCGAGAGGAAGGTACTTCGCAAGATTTTTGGCCCTGCTCGCGTAGATGACGGTTACCGCATTCGAAAGAACTTCGAGCTGTATGTGCTTTACAGAGATATTGACATAGACAAACGAGTCACCCTGCAGCGACTAAGGTGGCTGGGTCATGTCGTCCGTATGGAAGGAACTATTTCAACGAAGAAGGTGTTTGAAACGGTAATTAGCGGTCGATGGCGACTTAAAAAACTTGCATTTTCCGTATGAACGTGGGTGCACCTATTTTAATGACCATATGTGTATATGTATAAGAAACCCAAAAACAAAAAAAAAGGAAACCAGAATCTTTAATAGGATCTTTAGTTGTAAAAGGCAAAGCAGTAAATGTCGGCTTAAAGGCGTTACGCTTCATCATTTTCTGCTAGCGCATTTAAAAGCAAAGGCAACGTTGAAGCTAGAATTTTATGGCAATCGTTCTACAATTTGTTACGTTCAGCTACAAGATTTGGTTATTCAGCTATATGTAAAATATCCTTTAACTTCGGGTGGAGCGTAAAGCCAAACAGCTATAAGGGCATTCAACTGAAAATCTGTGTAACCGATCTGAAATAACCCAAGGGTCCGAAAGGATCCACCCCGTCGAAAGAGCTCGCTTTATAGACAGACGGCGGCGTTAATCGGCATTAGCGGCGCAGTTAATTCTGATTAAAATTGTAGCGTGACAGACGGTTGTTAAGCGAATTAGTTAACAGTTGATTTGCTCGTTGAATAGTTTTGTCAGTAAAAGATGCACCGCAGGCAACATTACGGCTATTAGCTGCCCGGATGCTAAGAAATAATTATTTATTAAAAAAACGGCGCAAATTGCAATTTCTCAAACTGCTCCGAAATATCAAAATAATTAATTTAACTTCGAATGTGCTAATTCAAACTAGCATTGCATCCCAAGGATGATAGATTTCATTGTTTGCTTGATAGCTATGGTGAAAAAAAATTTTGAGGGTAACTTTGCCTGCCACGTCACTTGGGATATGTTTAACAAAATTTAGCTTCTGTTAGTTATATACGAGAAAAATCAGCACAGCCAATGCTCATGCCTTGGCATTCGTATATCACTAGCACAAGCTAATTTTTCTACCCCAAGGGGCGTCAGCCTATCAGCCGTTTCTGTCAAATTCGCTCAGAACCGAGTAACCGTCTGCTACATAGACCACCTCCAAAAATTTTTTAAACATGATCACATTGAGTCTTTCTTGTTCTTCTATTTAAAAGTTTAATTTTTTTTTATTCACAATAGGTGATATCTAACTGTCATTTTTCGGCAATGTTGCCATCGAAAATTCCCCTAATTCGCTTAAATTATGAGAAGTAAGTCTAGTTGTTAATCTCCATTAGTTGCACTTAATTCCTTATATAATTCTGAATTAAGTCGTTAATCCTCATTAACGTCACCGTCTGTCTACGCTATTAGACGATTACGATCGATGACTACAATACAACGCACTGGAAGCGCTTAGTAAACTGATACAACAACAACAACAACCAAGAATTTTTGGGCAATATTTTATGTTTTTACAAAAATTATAACAACGGCGTCCAAGAAAATTCAGAAAAATATAGCGTAAGGAAAAATCAAGTACTAATAGTCAGTCTTTACTTGTTTAATATGATAAAAAGTTTTATCAAGAGCAAATATTTCACAAATTTGTAAAAAACAAAAAAATATCAGCATGGTTTTAAAATTTGAAAAGCGTTGGCCAGACTACAGAAAGAAATTCTCGACTTGATGTCATACCAAGTGCATATGTTGTTGTTGTAACAGCATAATATAAGTTTCGGGGAGAAAGAAATCCATTATTTTCTCGGGAGATGGCTGTGGTGATTGACATCTCGTAAAGTATCGATCAAGCAATTTAAAGTTTATGCTCGTTTTCAAGGTGATATTTCAGACTAAAAAATTCTTTTGCTGTTTTTTGTTTGATCCATTAAGTTATGAGTTACAGGGTGTAAACAATGGAAGTCAACACAAAGAAAATTCGGTCCAATTTACAGTTTTTCTTTGATAAAGGCGAAAATGCAAGCCAG
The DNA here is from genome assembly GCF_028408465.1 of Anastrepha ludens. Classification (NCBI taxonomy): domain Eukaryota; kingdom Metazoa; phylum Arthropoda; class Insecta; order Diptera; family Tephritidae; genus Anastrepha; species Anastrepha ludens. The sequence continues at coordinate 110,986,694 of NC_071501.1, read as the reverse complement.
GCATTAAATAGTGAATGGTGCCGATCCTGTAACAGTTAATTACATACAATTTCGGTTTCGTCGATTCCGTTCAGGCATTTTGGATATTAAAAAAATGTCAATAAAATCACTGACATAATCGAAGTTGACCGGCATGTTAATAGTCATAGCATCGCTCAGGAGCTAAAAATTTAATAATGGATTTCTTTTTCCCCCCAAACTATTATATTTGTGGAAAGATGCTGCTGCGTATGGTTCCGATTGCGTAACGAGGCACAACAGTCAAAGGAATCTGGCGTGCGTTTCTCGTTTGTTAGCAAAGGCAATGTAAAAGAAATTGATATTTTGATTGCCCGGAGAGCAGAGGCCAATCCTGCGAAATGAAAATCCTGTAACGGCCCTACACTCAGTTAACACAGTTTGTGTTGCACAAACCACTTACTATTGGACGATTTTCACTCCTTAAAAAAAGTTGAGTCTATCCAGTGCCAATCGAATCAATACCTTTTTTTTTTGTTTTTCATTGATGATAAAACATGATGATGCGAAGGTAACACCCCTTACTGTGCAGGCGGAATAATTTCATTTGTGTTTCACTAATTCTCTTTAAAAAAAATTATAATCATTCACAAATCGCATGAAATCGAAGAAAACTAGAGATTTTTTTCATAAATTATTTAGAGCACCTCACATTCGCTGGCCTAAATGCATACCCAGTTATAGCATATCGTACGTATATATGTAAATTGGAGTTATATATGGTTGTTGTATAGTTTTAACGAAATAGCTGCATTCTTTTTTCTTTCAATTTAGATTGGTGCGAAAAGATCAGCAAACTGTTTAGCAGACACTTACCATGCCTACGGCCGCAGCAGTGGGAGCGCCGAGTGCCGATTGAGGATGGCCAGGACGTGCGGCCTGTAGACGCTGCATGATCACAGCACGATTGATATCTTCCAGTTGCTTCTGTTGGTGTTGCTGTTGCGCAGCTACTGCTTGAGCGACCTGAGCCTGCGCGTGCGCTTGTGCATGCGCCACCTGTGCCTGTACCTGTGCAGCTTGTGCCTGTGCCGCTGCATGCGCATGCGCGTGCGCATGTGCCTGTGCAGCCTGTACCTGCGCCTGTGCTTGAGCCTGAGCATGAGCTTGAGCCTGTGCTTGTGCTTGAGCTTGCGCCTGCACGTGCGCCTGAGCCGCTTGGACCTGTGCAACCGCTACCATTGCAGCAGCCTATGAGCAGGAGAGACAGAGAGGTGTAGATATAGAGAAAGAAAAGAGAAAACGCGCAGTCAATAATGGATTGTGCAAGCAGAGATGTCGGCAGAAGTACTACTGTGTGACGGAATGGGGGGAGGAAATCTATTTTGGTAGGAGAGGTTGGTTTTCGCTGTCAATCTGGTGAATTCGAGTTGATCAACCCCAATTAATTTAATTCTTGTCATAAATGTCTAGCAAATCCCCTTTTGTTTCATTTGAACAGCTTGTTTTGTAGCCCCTTATTTTTTGAAATCAAATACAAAAAGAGTTCGAATTCATGGCACGGAAATTCTTAAAATAAAATTTTATAAAAAATAGCGAATATGTTTTACGGTTGACAATTCCGATATTACAAAATAGAACGTAATAAAATCGATTGTTACAAACTTTCTTAAATTGATTTAATTTCAATATTTAAATATTGAATTTTTTTTAATGACGAAAGTTTTTTAATACATTTCACATTAATATCTCAAATAATTCTCAGCACGAAAGCGTGAAATTAATTTCTAATATAAAAGAATAAAAAAAAAAAAAATAAATATCAATAAAAAAATATAAAAAAGTAAGGAAATAAAAATTTTAAAAAATTGTCACATAAATTTTCATATTTTATTTTGTATTTTCTTTCTTCTCTTTTTATTAAATCACTTCAAAAAACTAATTTGTAATAAATAAAAAACAAAAACAAAAGTAAATAAATAAAAATAAAAAAAATAATAATTAAAAATATTAAACAAAAAAAAAATTTGATATTTTATTATATATTTTCTTCTTTGGATTAAATCATTTACGAATGTGTGCCAAAATTTTAATTATTGGATTTTAATTGCAACTAATCTCTAATAAAAAAAAGCATAAATAAAAACTGTAAATAAAAAAACATAATAATAAGCTAATTACACCTATATTAATTTATTACTAATTATTATTAATTTATTAATTAAATAAAAAAAGTAAGTAAAAAAAAATTAAGAAAAAGTAAAAAAGTAAGTAAAAAAAAATTTAAAAATAAATAAATGTTCATGTTTTATTTTATTGTATATTTTCTTTCTTCCTTCTATTAAATCAATTAAAAAAAAACTAATTTGTAATAAATAAAAACACAAAAAAAAAAATTTTAAAAAAAAATTTTTAAATGAAAAAAAAAATTCATATTTTAAATTACATTTTCTTCCTTCACTTACGAATGTGTGCCAAAATTTTAATTATTTGAGATTTATTGCGCTGTTTCATATAGAATTTTTTATAAGCTTCTATAAAAAATCAAATGCTAAAATTTTTATACAAAGCTCGAATCACAAATCTCAAAAAAATTAAACTTCACCGAGCCGATAATTATTTATTCAATATGGGTTTCCTTTGGATAAGATTCAACTTTAATAAGTTTTAAGGATTAATTTTCCTAAAACAACAATATCGAAATCATAACATAAATCTGCTAAGCGAAAGTTTTCCGAAAAGAATTTCACGCACTTTTAAGCTTCGAATAGATTTTAATTTAAACCCCGTTTGCACTTTTAAAGAATTAAGACCACCGAACCGGATTTGCACTTTAAAAGAATTAAAACCACCGTACCGGATTTTCTTACTTTTGCAATTTTAAAATCTGACAAGTCTTATCTTAATATATTTCTAAACATTTTCATTCTATTAAGGTTTTAAATATTACTGTTATAAGCAAAACAATCGCAACACCACTTAAACAGCAATAAAAGTGGCTAAACATCAAACTCTTCTTTCATTAGGGGAATAAGTGAGCTGTAGCACTTTGAACCACGCCAGATTGTTGGAAAAAAAGAACGTGTATGCATTTTATTTTTAAAATTTCATGATTTATTTCAATTAAAATCGCCTTTTTATCTGCATTGTAAATTATAAAAATACACACAAATATATACTCGTTTAGGTTTAAGGTTTGTCGGAATTTCAAAATTGCAAAAATTAAGGCAAAATATATAATTCTAATATAAACGTTGCCTGACGACTAAACTACGTTATTTATTTTTGTATTTAAATTTAATCTGAAAATTTTAACTTGTAACGTAAACTAATGCCACTCATTATCAAACTCCTTTTTTTAAATTTCTTTTTTTGTTTTGTTTTTATTCTATAATAAGTACATATTCTACAGTTATGTACTTGTAAGTGCCTTAGTCAATTTGAATTTATGGAAATAGAAATGGAGTTCTTAAATGCAAAACTGTCCCACTTAAGCAAACATTTTATAATCTGTCCTTATGTATACGTATCAGTGAATGTGTTGAGTCCAACAAAGAGAGCTAAAGCTGAATCGGCAATTTTCATTTAATTTCTTTTAATTGCTGTCGCGTATATTTATGTCGATTTGCTCTGTTATGCTGTGCTTTGTTGTCTGTAAATTATTTCCAAGTATTTCTTGTGAATTTGTTGTTTTTTTTATAACAAATGGGCACTGCTTATTATGCGCCGTGTACTGTGTAAGAAAATCTATACTTTCCCTCCCACATCCGCCTGTTCAGTAGTTATATTGACTATGATTTCTATATCTATTGTAAGCACTCACTTCCTGGGCCTTTGATATAGCTGCAGCCTGGGCTGCTGCTGCTGCTGCGCTCGACGTACTCGAACTTGTTGGAATTGTCATAGATGATGCGCTACTCACAACGGCATTGTGATTATGACTGTGCGATCCCCCTGATGTGGAGCGCTGTTGATGATTGATATTGCCACCGCTGTTGTGCAATTTCTGTTGATATTTCGGCTTGCGTGCTCGTAACTCCTCTAAACTCATATCCTCGGGGGGGTGCATGATTTTCGACGTAACATTAGCATTTGCACTTGGTGCAGCTGCTGGCGCCTTGGGCGGCTCAGTAGGTGCTACATTTCCTGTGGAACTTGGATTGTTAGTTGTTGGTGGTGCGCTAATTGTTGCATTACTATAAGGCATTAACACATTAGGGTTAACAAACAAAGGACGAATTCGATATGGTGTATTTTTGATTTACCTGTACGCAGGGAAAGTTGGTTTTTGTGGCATGGCGGCCGCATGTACAGCAGCCGCCGAAGTAGTGGCAGCCATAGCTGCGGGAAATAGCGGCCGTGGCGGCATCATGTGCGGTGGCATCATTGGTATACCGCCGGGACCCAAAAATGGTGGCATTGGTGCCATTGGCGGCATGTTTGGCATCATACCCATCGGCCCGAACTGACCCATCATCGGTGGCATCATATTTGGGGGCATCATCATAGGTGGTGGTGCCGTTAATGGAACTGAAAATACCAAATAAATTTTAAATATTTAAAACGAAAGTTTTATCAAATTTAACACATACTTTCGACTTTTTTCTTGGCAGCTGGCTCATCATCATCAGAATCAGATTTGCCGCCATTTTTCTGTCTTTCGTGTTCTCGTACATCTTCCGCTGGTATGCCGTCCATGCCGAAAATTTCTATTTCAATGTTTGAACGATTCGGTAAAGAGTTAGGAACCTTGTCCACGGTTTCTTTATGTACTTGCATGCAGTGAATCGATAAACCCGGCCCTGTATACAATTTCTTGTGACATATATGGCACTTGAAATGTTTGGCCTTCTGATGTTGCACCAAAATCTTTTCGTCGTCAAACTCCCGATTGCAATACCTATTTTTTTAATTAAATTAAGGAAACAACCGTAAACCAGAAAAATAAATGTGTCAAACGCCCTTTAAAACGTGGCGCAGAGGAGCACCCGACGTTGACAGCGCAGTTGACGCAATTACATAAAACAGTATAGATACGATCATCACAAAGGACAACCGAATAACTTTTGCTTTTTTGAAAAGGATACCAGCACCATGGTTTCGAAGCCTTCTTCTTCTTACGACCCATTTTATTTATATATCTATGGGTTTTTAAGTATTTTTAAGCGTTTGAACTGTTTTTTTTATTGCAGTAGAGTCACTAAAAATTATCACTAAGTGAAAATTTTCACGTCTAAATAACTTATAACAAAATGGCCTACTGAAATTTTCATTCCTTTTTAGGCTGACGTTTTTCAATGTAGAGTTGCAAGGGAACAGTGCTGCCAGTTTGAATTTCAAGCAGCACTTAATTTACAGGAAAAAACGTTTTACCACTCTATAAAGGAATTCACTAACATACTTCAACGAGATTGGCACCGTTGTCTTATCTTAACCACAATTTGCTACTTTTTTCTACAATATTTTCCGCTTATAGCAATTCACAAACTTATGTTCACTAACTACTACTTAGGCAAATTGATAAAGAGACGCATCTCTGTCACATGAAGGATCAAAATGAGCAAATATTGCAAAGAAGAATTGCAAACAATGCAAGAATGATAGAAAGATAGTTTGCGCCTACCTAATTCGCTATGTCGTAAGAGTCCATGAAAAGAACAAAAGGAAGAGGAGCTGTGTTTGTGAAGAAGAAGAGAAGGTGAAAGCAATGGAATCAGCCAAGCACAAAAAATTACACGCGCACACACATACTTTCTAGCCACGGCGTCTTCCACATAAAAACGCAAACAAACTGCATTGGAGGCTTTATATTAATTTGTGCTTTCAAAATTTAGCACACAGCACCTCGTTTTCATTAGTTGGATTAATTTAAATCGCAAAAATCACAATAATACCAAGCCATTCACTGAATTTTTACAAGCATGTAATATCTCCTTCTTTTGTCTGTGCTGGGAGCTGACGTCAGACTTGCCACCTAAGGCATTAAATTCGCCTTCGACTATGTTCTACCAATTTAGCTATGCGATTTTCCGCAACAACGTTGGTGAGAAATGGGGAATATCCATCATTTAATTTTTTATCCTTAAATGTTACTCTCTATAAATTTTGATAAATAGAAGAAGACATTGGCTTAGTTTAGTTGACACAAGTTCGTGAATTGCACACTCGTTACTGCAAACAACAAATATTGTAGACAGAAATAGAAATTATCGGATCGTTTAAAGTTAGGGAATTTCACTACTGATAAAAAAGAAATTCGAATCTATTAAGGGTTGTATCTCTAAATCAGCTAATTTGGTTTTTTTTCCCGTGCCCATGTTGCTGTCAGCATTGAATGAAACAAGGCGAATTAATTTCTTGTTTCTACTTTGCCAATACTTTGCTTTGACAATCAAACGTACGAAACATTGTTATTCGGCTATTGCCACCACCTTTAGTGAATGCGCCTTGTAAAAAAGGCTGCGTACGTCTTATATATGAACTTATTGGGAAATAATTTAATGGCAACAATGTAAAGCACAGGGTGTGCCAAGTGAAAAACATTTAACTGCCAGTTAATTTGACATTTGCGTCAAAACATAACCTCATATAAACAAAAGTTTGTCTGGTACATATTATACATTAATTTGCCGCTTAAAAGTGCAAATTCACTGAAAATTACCAACTAATTCAACAAAATGGCTGATAAACCAAAGGTGTGTAAAAAATATTCTTAACAATTTGTACGATTTAATATCAGTGTCTTGCAGTCGAGCGGCGGTAACGATGGCAAGGAGAAGCGACGCAAGGAATCTATCTTGGATCTTTCAAAATATTTGGAAAAGCAAATACGAGTAAAATTTGCTGGCGGTCGGGAGGCTTCTGGCATACTCAAGGGATATGATGCATTGCTCAACTTGGTCTTGGACAACACCGTTGAGTATCTCCGGGACGCGGACGAGCCATTCAAGTTGGCCGAGGAAACGCGTAGTTTGGGGCTGGTGGTGTGCCGGGGTACAGCGCTAGTACTTATTTGTCCGCAAGATGGTATGGAATCGATACCAAACCCATTCATTACACAGGATACGTAATGTGTGAAGGTCTGATCCCCTCTTTAGTAAAACACAGTACCTTTCGGTTTTTAAAAATTCAAGCCTTTTAATTTAACGAAAACTTTTTGCGTGCATACAACAAAACTTTGTAAAACATATGAAATGAAAGAACAAAATAGAATAGAATGATGAAGCGATGATAGAATTAAATTAATGAAAATAAATAAAATGTAAGTATTAAATTAGCAAAACTTATCTACACATTTAGTTTAATTATTTAAATTTTATGCTACAAATAAGTCTAATATTTTATAAGCGAATGGCAACAATGGGCGGTCTTCTATATTAATCCAAACCAAATTCGTTGCGTATCCAGGGATATTGCGTCGGACACTCACTGCAAGTGTATAAATAGCGGTCTTGCTGCAAAACACGGCTGCGCAACTTGCATGTATTTGGTATATTGCAAACCATTTCACGTGAATCGAGTTGGCGCGACTTACAACCCCAAGGCTCAAACGAGTTCAGCTGAATGCTTTGCGTTGGCTGACGCATCCACTGAATCGCTTGCTGATTTGTCACAAAATAGACATCTGGCAGCTTCTGTAAGTCGTCCACAAAACGCTAAATAAAATAATAATTACAATTTATTTGCAAGAACTTTATTATTATCGAGAATTTACCAAAAACGCTTGCAAGTAATCGTTATTCTTAAACCACGTTGCATGGAAATACAATCCAAAAGGCGCACGATTGGACAAATAATGTCGCTTAAAATTGTGCGTCAACATGCGGTAAACGTCTTCACCGCTCAAATGGGCTGGACAGCTATCGACCATACCACAAGTGAAGTCGCCCACTTCCAACTGGTTCATCACCATCTCCCAAATTCCGGGGTAGCTGCGAGACGGGCAATTCTGATTTATACCTGTGCAAGCATGGGGCATTTTATAGTCTAGAGTGTAGGGCCAAAGTGGAGGATTGCTAAATGGAGCCACCATTGAAGCATCATAAACGAAACCAAACTCTTTCATCATCAAGAATTGACGATTCCAACCGACGCGTAGAAATGGAACACGCATTCCACGTATATCTTCCATGCGTACATTTGCAAAACGATTAAGAATATTGGCTTGACCAACCATTTCGTCGAACCAATCTTCAATAGTGGCATTTTTCGACCACCACATCTCTGGGCCACGATGACTGTTGAAAATAATGCCAATGAATTTAAAAATAAAATATAAACATTTTCACATTATTGAATTATATATGTTCATATGTATGTTTATTATTCCTGTACATACGTTACTGAGTGCACTGCAATCTCGTGCCCATCATTCCATAACTTCTGCACAAACTGATAATTCGTAAACTGGTGTGAGACGTAAAATGTTGCTCTGATTGGGCACCCATTGGGGTTGCGTCTATTTGCCTTAAATAGCACATTTGTGAATAGATCGAAATTTTCAAAGTTAACTGCATCATCTGAAAATTAAAAACGACCCCCAGCGTTCAGCGAAACTAATTCTTATTTATACTTATAATTGATAGTTTTTTTCTTTTCAAAGCACTTTCACTTTTATTACTTACCAAATGTTAGCATTATCATTTGTGGCACCATAATTGGACTTAAACGGCCTGGTATTTGAGTGCCATCCTTGGAGCAAAAACAGTCAGGCAGCTGACAATTGCGAGTGTCGCAAGATTCAGCGGCATTTGGATCATTGCTCATGTCGCACCAGCCCTGCATATGTGGAACTTATTTAATTTTGTTACTTTTTCTATTAAAATTAGATATTTTTATACAGGACTTTTTATCTTTGCAAAATATACCTCATCTGACTCATCGGGACAGTCCACAGAGCCATCGCAAAAATATTCATTTGGTAGGCAGGTGCCATCGCCGCATCCTAAATGAGTTTTGTCCTCACAATCCGCGCTCTCAAGTAATGGTTTGGGAGCTTGTGTTTCTTAGAAATAATATTAAAAGAAGATGATATTAAATATATCACACTTATATATTATAGAAATAGATTAAATATATTTCTTTTTATATATTAAGCAATTTTTTTTAATCGTATGCAATTTCAGAATTTTATTTTTTACTCATTTATTTATTTATTTTTTTGCTTGCATAAAAAACATATTTAAATGAAAGCAATTGAAGCTTAACTTTATTTAAACATTGCTTTCTTTTATTTACAATAATTATATTATTTTATTTAAATAAATTAATTTTGGTTGGTTTTTTCTTGTGTTATATTATTTTATTTTATTTGAGGTTATGTATATTTTATTATATATTAATATTATTGTGTGCATTATAAATGCTGAGTGACATATTGTAAAGTTTTGACCTTTTATTTATTTAATTTTTTTATTTATTTATTTAATTTTTTTATTTATTTATTTTTTAATTGAATTTTTTTATACCTTAAGTTAAAAATTGTCACAAATTTAGGAAAATTTAACCACTTTTCTCCAAATTTAAACTTTTTAACCAGAATTTAGAAATTTTGAATTTGGTATAATAAAGTGCAAGTTAGCTGTTGATTTTTGTCATTTTTTTTTTTTGGACCGCGTTGAGGGTTTTCTGCCATATAAAAAATTGTCAAGCATTCGTTAGATGGAAGAAAATGCATAACACGGTCTCCTAAAAAAAAATGTCAAAAATCAAGGCGAATTTTCAACGACTTTAAAATGATAAAAAATTGAATAGGCTAAAAAACGACCAACATGTTTCCAAAAACTTTGACTTGAAATATTGATGATTTTTTTTTTTTAATTTTTTAAAATTATGTACCAAATTTTAAGCTTTAATGGTTTTTATTGTATTATGAACTATATTTTTATAAAAAAGAGTAAAAAATAAATAAAAATTCAAAACTTAGCAATATGTTCCGCTGCTATTATTGTGATCACGGCTGTACTTACTTTATTGTATCTTTTTTTATGCGTATATTTTATATATATAATTTATATGTATTTTTTGTAATATTTTATTTAGTTTTAAATTATTAATTGATCGTATTTTAATGTTTTTTCTATTTATAAGTTTTAATTTTCATATCATATATTTCTACAAATGCAATTTTTCACTATTCGCCATCACTTTATTTCTTACCCGCTGTGACGTCACAATTATCCACATTTTGCTTAAAATCACAAATTTGTCTGACAACATCAAATAGCAAGCCCTCCGAGCACTTAAACTCAAAGGCATCGCCGTCAAGGCATAGGAAATATTTGGAACATTCACTATTAGTCCAAACCTTATGGACGGGCCGATTCGGATCGCGATAGAAACGATCGTTTTTCAAGCACTCAATATTTGGACTTGTGTTGCGTTTAAATAAGTTGGACGCGTTTGCTAAAAAAAAAAAGGAAAACAATAAACATTAACTCATCTACAAATAATTTCATCCAATTATTGTGTTTTACCGAGCAGGTTTCTATTACGAGCACTAACGCACCATTACATAAATGGCACCTATACATGCATACACACATACATATTCACTGAATGACTAAAAAATTTATCCACAGAGAAATTGTAATTGAGGAAAATATCAAAACAAAAACAAAAAAAAATAGACGACGTGTTGCAATTACTTGCCTAGTTGTCCAGCACAAGCCGGTGTTGGACTCGCCGAGATGCATCCACAAAATATTTAAAGTATTAAAGCAGTGAAAACGTCATCAATGAGAAGGGGGTCAAAGAGCTGTTTTGTGTGAAAAGTCTTTTGAATGGCAAATCAAATGAGTATGAATGTGGAATTTTAACGATTTTCATTACGAAAGGCAAACAAGCAAAAATTAAGTAAATAATCGTAATGATGCAACGGAATAAAAAATGCAAAGTGCAAAACATACTCGTAAAAGTTCAATTGAAACTATAATACGAGTATGTTGTATCATCGCATGAGATTTGAAAGAAAAACTATGTAGTTGCAACAAAAGATCCATAAAACATTCCCAAACAAGTTTTGGCGATATTTGGTAGAGTAACATAGACCTGGCGGCTGTCCCGGTTGCGAGCAAAATGATGATGAAGTTTTTGTAGTTTATTGTCTAAAAAGTAAAGTAATAAATTAAACAAAATGAAAACCTTTTTAATGAATTTTTGTAACCGAGTTTATTTGAATTAAGCAGGTCATAATTCTAACACAAAGCAATGCACATCAACTGGTTGCACGGAGCTTTACTCCTTTGTGACAGTTCTGCAGAAACCGAAACAAATATTAAGCCTCTATTGGACACCTTTTTTAAAGCCTACAGTTGAACACCCGGGTCTAACCTTTTTTCGTGCTGTTCAAGGATATTTTTTAAAAGGTTATGCCCATAAGCCGATAGAAAATTAAATTTTAGGAAGCTACCTGGAAACTCAAGTCGTTAGCTATAATATAAATAAGTCAAATTGACGTCCAAAGTCAAAAAAGTCTGGCCAGAAAATCCCCGGGTGCGCAACGGAGGGTGAATGAATTCCATTCATCATCAAAATTTCGAGCGTAACTGTCCCAGTTTGTGCGACGGCATTAAATATGTACATACTCGCATGTGCGTATAAGTACATCTGCATATGGCCTGTAGTTATCTTGATGAGCAATGAAACCGTTCGTTTTGATGAATTCTAGTCGCTTAAATTCAACTTCTTGCTTAATAATTGTTGGTAGTAGCAATTAGAGTCACTTGTTTGGCCAAGCAGGGATAGGCAGCTCTCGGAGAGAAAAAGAGCAAACCACTTCACTGCGGTTCCCCAGCCTAAAATTCATTTTCCCCTAATTCTTGAAAACTCTGCAGAAGTCTGACTGTCATGGAACGAGGTAAATAAATTATAGTGTTAACAGAAATGACGAATGCAATTTGACGAACTCTATTGCGTCATTAAGAACATTTATTGAAATTTGAGGGGAACGGGAAAGTGTTTATTTTAATAATTTTTCACTAGTTGATTCTTTTGGCGATTTTTTCTACGACTATTGATAATCAATTCATTCGAAAACGTATCGTATCTCATCTTTCAATGCAGAAGTGTTTTTCTTCTTCCCTTCCAATAAACTTAATAGAAAAATAGCAATTCATAGTGCTGTGGTACGAGTTGTGAACATTTTTTCCGCATTACTCTATTGCTTAGCTGCATAAGAACAAGAAATTCTCCTCAATGTATAAACGTGTCAGCTGTCAAATTAATATGCTAAATTCAAAATTAGCACCCGTTATATTTCACGATATTATGTATATGCATATGTATGTATATGTATAAATGTATGTATGTATGAATGTATATGATTTGCATCCTCCTATTTTTCAGAACATTTTAAAGAATCTGATATTAACGCCAAGTAATATATTAATTCAAATCGTTTTATAATAACCGGATGTCGCATTTGTAACAGTTTAATTTAAATGCAATATTATATAAATAATTTATTGGGTTGTGAAATTACTATTTTAGTGGATTTTACGAACAAAACACCAACCGAATACCAATTTCGAACGCGCTATGCCAGTAGTTATACAAGCACATGTACACATTCACATACATAAATTCACATTCACAACGCAGGGACACGCATACGCCGCGCATGGCTTCTTCCACTTTCGCATGCACCTTAATAAACCGCATTGCGATAATGAACACAAATATATGTACGTATGTATTATATGTAGTATGTGTGCGTATGATGTATTCAATGAATTTTATAATAGTGGAGAAATTACCAAATTGTTTGGCATCCAAACTTGTTAGCAAAACAAATGCCACAAACACAAAACATCGCAAAATGGTAGTAGACCTTATGGGAGGTTTGGTGAGCGTTACACACCGCCAATCAATAGTTACCAAAGCGTCACTCACTTCATTATCATCATCATTATCGATAATTTGGTTGTGAACATCATCAATAATATTATCATGCGCGACCTTGATTGTATTACTATTTGGAAAGCTTTTTTGCGATAACATTTTCCTTACGAGGTCATCACCATCGATACAACTAAATTTGAAACCTGTTCGCAGCACCACTTTTCACACAACAAAGTACGTAATTGTTTTACCACTTTTTACCGATTCACTTCCGGACACGAATTTATTTACTTTTTACAACTTTTGTATACAACCGATCACTTGGAGACGCGCACGACAACTAAAAGTTGCGCGCTGGTGATGTTGAATATTTATAGCTGTGCATCTTGCATTGCGATCAATTGGTTGTTGAGTGAAGCAAGCTTTCACCATTTCTCCTCTTGGTCCATCGGTCCATTGTGCAAAGACAGTGAGAATGCGAGCAAAGCCACAGCAACAACTACATTAACAATGAGAGTTCGTGCAAGATTCACTTTTACTATCGTTGATGAATAACGATGAGAGAAGAAAGGAAACACGCAATGTCTTTTATCAGGACCAGAAATAACGAATAATAAAGATATTAAAATATGTATTTAAATTTGAGATAAACGTAAAATTATTATTTTTTAACATTACCATGATCGTTCTGATAGCATAGACTCGATTGTCATTGGAAGGGCTGTTTGTTTAGTTTTCATTCTCAGCTAATTCCTCCTGATAGAGTACAAAAAAGGTCTGGGTCTCCTTGAGTATCAATACATTTAGCATGAGAAGCAAGAAAGTACGAAAAATATAATCTGGTGTTGGTCTGAGGGACGCGCAACCTACTCTTATGACAAAGTATACCAGTGGTAACATCTCTTAACGCGAAAAATAAAAGAGTACTCGGAGAAATAAACGAAATTTGCTGGTTTTGCATTATCAAGTGATGGAATATCCTTTCGAAATGATTTTGCTGCAATTTGATTACATTTTTTTAATTTCCGGTCAATACATCAAATATTGAAAATGCAAGTACGAAAAAGTCTCTTTTATTGTTAGGGCATGTGAAGGGGTTAATTTTTGTGTAGCTTCGTGGTTATTGAGCCCACTACACTATTTTGATCTTAGTTAGACTAGAGTAATCCTTATATTTCGAGGTTGTTTTCTTTTATAGCGGCTGCCGCCCTAGTAAACTAGCCCTGTCTAGTGAACAGTATATACCCTACACTGACGGAGCTTTTATTACTGCTACAACAACAACAACATAGAAGTTTCTGCTAGAATGCTAGCATGTCTTTATCCGGGATAGAAACCTACATACCAAATGACATAGTTATAAGTTCATCACATATTGATTACTTTTGACTATTTTTTTAAATTTTGTTTTGACTATTAATTTTGATTTAATTTGTATAAAAATATACTTCATTCTATAACAAGAAACCATACACATGCATAAATCCAAGCTTCAAACTTTCTGCAAAATTTTTAAACTTTCATCCAAATGCAACATTTACCAAAATAATTAATTCCCGAAAATGCTAAGAATGACATTTTTTTTAAATAAAAGACTGAATTGATAACAATTCAAATTGATAACAATTCAATTCAGTCTTCGTTTATGAATCATGTAGTAATAAATAAACTAATAAATATTTCTGTAATAAATAAATAAATATTAATATATTTTATTAATAATAAATTAAGAACCTTTACTTTGTAGCAGCTTACTAAACCCTGTCAGTGCGATGTAGTTACCGGTCGTCTTCGTTTAACTCATCTAACAGGAAACTAAGAGAACGTGTTGTTTCGACAGGTTGGGTCCAGCCGGATAGCAATAGCAATACATTCACAAGTTTTTACTAATAAATTCACAACTCTCTCTTTGCCTTAGTTATTGTTGTAGCAGCATAAACATTCCCCATACATATACGGGGAATGCTGCTGAAGTGACAGTCCTTTCCGGATATACATAAATGCCTACGTTTTTCCAAGACAGTAAATTTGGCAAATAATTAGTTCTTACTAAAAGGCGGAAAAATCTATTTCAATTTGGAGATTTGGTAAGTGTTATTCAAATATTATTATAATCTACGCTTCACTCAAATGTAAACCCAAACAAATCGAAGTCAGAGCAAGTATTTTTTACGAAACGGCACTAACGGCGATCACATAAAAGATAATTGTTTTTATATCCGACTGGACGCCTACATTACACAAAATATTTCGCTTTTTTGGTACGCTTTTAAAAGTACGTTCACATATGCATTAATTACCAATAAATCCCCAAAGTTAATCTACCCGTTCACATATGGCAGATTACCTGCAAAATTGACAATTAACTGTCAATACTGTTGTGAAAGGTTTGTTTTCATAGAAATTATTTTGGTGAAATATTTCGGTGTTTTTGGTTTGTTTAATTCTTATTAACGATATGAAGAAAAGACAAGGAAAAGCAATTGCTAATTTAAATGTGAAATTGCCTGCTAAAAAACAGTTGGAGAAAATCCGTAAACGATATTTACTGAGGTTTCAAAAATTATGACAGCAATACACATTCCAAGTTCAATATTACATTTTATAATAAGGACACTGGCTTATGGACAAACGTTTTTTTTTCTATTATATGAATGCATAATTAATAATACCTTACAAACATTTTATTTAGTTTTTACATTGACGGTTTTCTTTACACGTGTAAATTTAACGATCTATTACATAGAAAACACAGGGTTGTATGTAAAAAAGTATTGTTATTATCTAGGATTATTTTATAATCTCAGATTTTGTGAGAGAAATTTTTTATGGGAAATGTCGCTTTTTAATTACGGACTGGGAGTTAAGCACGAAAAAGTAGATCATCTACTTAAATGTGAATGTATTATAACGCATTTTTTCAAATGTCTTCATAGCATTGCCTAGCCCAAGGAATAAGAATGTGAGAACTTTAACTATATATAACTTCACTATGATACACAATGCAACCAAAATTCTATAGGAAATACATATATATTTTATTTACAGCACTGAAGGGCCTAGTAGCCAGTGTGCTAATTAAGTTAGGGTTATATTGAATATATCTCCTAACAATAATAATAATAATAATTTTATTTACACTTACGTAAATACGTACGTACGCTCTTTTAAGTAAACATTTTCGTAAAATTATTCTGAATTTTTTCAGGTGTACTTTTGTTTCCGATCTGGCTAACCTCTTTTTCCACGTGAGAATAAATTTGACATTTCGAGTGAAACGTTGTCTTGTTTACTAGCTACTTATTACTACGGCATAATTGCAAAATATAATTTTAAATAAACATGGGAAAACAGAATAATTATGGCCAGGGTGGTGATGGTGGTAGATATAGACGGTTTGGTGGTACTGGCTCCTTAGGTAATTACGATAGAGGCTCTGGGCATCGTAATTTACCCAACGATAATCGTCGTTCTGGTAACTGGGGCGGTGGGGATTTCCGTCGATCATTTGATAACAGCGGGAACAGCGGCAACAATAACAACTATGGCGACAGCAACATACCTCCTCTTATTAATGAGGATGATAATCGGTTTCAGAAATTCCGGGATCAATCTGCCCAAGATAAATATAGGGGTAGACAAGGTCGTAATCGTAATCGTAATCAGCGTAGCGGAAAGCAAAATTACGGAAAGAACGCAAGAAAAGACAGTGCAAATTGGCATGGGGATCGCAATGGTACTGCAGCTTTGCAAAATGAACCACAACAAGATTACTCACAAGCATTGCCGGCATCAGCACCGGCACCGGTACCAGTTGCTCACTTATCACAGCAAGTGCCACCAGTGCCGGAGCATGGCACAAGTTCACCCGCTGTGCCGCCGCCAATTCAAAATGATTTACCACAAAAAACTGAGTTAAACGAAAATAGTCCTATAATAAAGAATATAAAGCAGGAAAGAATCGAGGCAAAGGATATTAAACAAGTTGCTAAACCACCAGCGTCTTC
The DNA here is from genome assembly GCF_028408465.1 of Anastrepha ludens. Lineage (NCBI taxonomy): Eukaryota > Metazoa > Arthropoda > Insecta > Diptera > Tephritidae > Anastrepha > Anastrepha ludens. The sequence continues at coordinate 110,969,889 of NC_071501.1, read as the reverse complement.
ATCAAGTTCTTCCGAATCAAGCGAAAGTGAGAGTGAGAATGAACCACCAACCAAAACTGTTCAAGAAGTAGTTAAATCAAATTTAGTGAAGGTGAAACAAGAAACCACTGGGAAGCCAACCCAGAGTAGTGTCAAAAACCCACCGACTTCTTCAAGCTCTTCATCTTCGTCGGAGGAAGGCGATAGTAGCGATGAAAGTACGGAAAAAAGTAAAGTCTCAAGTAAGCAAATTAATAAAATAATTAAAAAGGATGGAAAGAAGCCGGAGAAGAAAAAACAATTGTCGGAAGAGGACTTGATTTGTCTCGGCAAATTAGAGAGAAAGTTTGTTATCGAAGATGACGCTTCCGAAGATGCCTATGTATCAATGGAAAATCAGGGCGCTACCTCAAAAAGTCAATGTTTGATATGTGACAAGCAGGTAGGATATAATTTTCTTATTATATTAGTTAGTTATTTACATATGTAATAAATATAAAATTAATTTTCATTCTAGGGACATACCGCCTTCGAATGTCAGATGATTTGCAAAAATTGTTCAGCACCCTATCACAATATGAAGAGTTGTCCCAAGCCCGTAAACTTATCAACAATGATGCAGTCCTTTATGGAGTTCTGTATGGGGCAAATGAGTCAATTCAATCCTGAAAAAAAGTTCACATTACCATTAAATAAAAGTAATATTCCAAATGAGAACATTTTGCCAACAGAAAATTTGCAGATTGGTAGTGCAGTGCAAAGCAAAAAAAGCAAAAAAAATGCAAAATCAAAAGAGCCACCAAAAAAGGTAGCAAAAAGAAAGCGCAGGTACACTTCTAAATCCAGTGACGAGGAGGAAGAAGAAGATGATGATGAAACAGAAGAAGAGGAAAGTGACTCAAGTGAAGAAGTAGTCAAACAAAAAATAAAAAAGAGACGCACAAAAACACCTGCTGTGGTAGACACGCCCGACTATGGAATTCCGTTTGTACCTCCGTTTTCATCTTTTCCTGGTTTCGGTGCTACAGCAGCTACCTATAACCCATTATTGCTAGGTCAGCTCATGCAAAGTGGAGTCTTTGGAACACCGAAAAAACTTCAATAAGATATATCGATTAATAGGAACGTACATGTAAACAATTTACAAATGTTGTTCCTCGACATTCTTAAACAGAGGAACAAAGGATCCGTGGACTTATAGCCTCGGCAAATATTTCGGGAAAAAGTATTTTTCTAGGGAATGTTTATGCTGTATATATCAGGCAATTCTGCTTCACTATTGAAGTAAAAAGTTCTGATAATTCTTCGCGTTATCTTGATGATGAAATTAAACTCTATTTAGATTAAACATTCGCCACTTTTAAGAAAATGCTCGATAGTCCCAATGGTCAGAACTTTTTACTTCACCCAACATTAAATAATGAAGTTTAGACTTTAAGAAGTGTAGCTTTTGAATTACTGATTTTAAGTTGTAGAAACATTTTTAAAACATTATACTTTAAAAAAAACAAAAAAAAAGGTTATAAAGCAACCACACAAGAAAACCTTTAGCTCGTAAGAAACGCAATGCACGCATGTAATATGAGGCAAAAATGTACATATGTATACTCGTAAATACATGAAATAAGTTTAAAAAAATCGAGTTTTCATCATTATAACTTTGAATATTTAAAAGTTTTCTAATTTATCAATTTATAAGAGTTTTTTATATCGAACTTAGCACGCTTAGCATGCGTGTGCGTCACGAGGGCGATGCGGAACTGCCATACAGCTGCGATGGTGATGCTTGAGCTGATGCCGCTTCATATAATTGTTGAGCAATCAGCCAAGCGCACCCTGCTGAATATTACCAAGGAAGGCTTCGGGAGAGGAAAGTGATGTAATCTAAAAACATGGCAGTGCGAAGATTACAGTTCCCACTTACCCAGCTACCTAGAGATGAAATCACTAAAGTAATCAAATTCAAAAATGAACTGAACAATAAGTTAAACTGGAGTATACCTAAATTTGAAAAGAAACTCCAGAAGTGCACCCTGTACTGGTACACAGAAGGAAGGCTCGAAGACTGCAGAAGGAATAGGCGCTGGAATTTACAGCACCAGAATCAAGTGCTCTGTGCGGATGAGCAGTTTTCAAATAGTCTTCCAAGCAGAGATGTATACCATTTGTCTATGTGCAGACAGAAATTTCCCGAATGAGCAAATTGCCATTCTGAGTGACAGTCAGGCGACACTCATGGCCCTATCGTCCTGTAAGATGAAATTCTGGTCCTTGAGTGTATCAAGAAACTCAATTAATCTACTAGGAACGCACAATTGAATTCGGCGAATTTGGGTCCCAAGGCATAGGGGTATAACTGGGAACGAAATAGCGGGCGCATTGGCGAGAGAGGCTGCGGTCTCGCTTTAAATATAACCCGAGTCCTTCCTTGCTATGGGACAATACACAATCAAGGCTAAGCTAAGGAGTGAAGAGCAAGAGCTAAGGGAGGTTTACCGGCACCAAACTATAGGGCTACGCCAGGCGAAATCCCTACTGAGAGGATACAACCAAAAGAGGTTTAAAAAACTCATAATCCTTTCACGGGATTCTCGCAGCCCACTGCAGACTGCGGAGTCATCTACACATGATCGGGAATTGGTCTACGGACTCCTGTCGCTTCTGCCACCAATCTCAGGAAACTCTAATGCACCTTCTCCTCGAATGCAGCGCTACAGCGCGGTGAAGGTTGAGACATCTTAGCCAACTGCAGCCAGAAGATAGGCGTAGACGCTCAATCCAACCCAACTCCATCCTGCGTTTAATAAGGGAAGTGGGTCTGGAGGAGGTACTGTGATGAGTAGAGGACACAAAAGATCAGGAGGACGCAGTGCAAGCCTCATCAAGAATCTAATCTAATCTAATCTAATATGTATAAAGAACTTCATTTAACATCATTCGACTTTTTATTTCCGGTTCATAATTAACATTCGAGTTGAGCGGCCACATTTTTTTTTTTCTTAAATGGTAAAAGACAAAATCAATAAAAGAAATAAAAACAAATTCGAGAATACTTTATAATAATTATACTATATATAAATAAGCAAGCACGATCCGATTATCGCCATCACTCATCTCCAGTTAAACCTTCCACGCTCTGCGTCAGCTGCTCCATTGCCTGTTGTGCCACTCTGCACAAATTACCCTCTTGCGTCTCTGGATCCTCGTACTGCAGTATGTCCACGCATTCTCTGAGTATGCCGATGACGTCAAGGAGTTTCTCTCTCAACGCCTCTGCTGATAGCACACCAGCTATGAAACCGCTTTTGGCCAGCAACACCAATGGCACATGCAATTCGTAGAGCAGAGTTGCACGTGTACGACTCAAACCCGGTTCGAATACATCTAAAACTTTCAACACCTGCCGGCATAGCTCCTCCTTGTGCTCGAGCATGACATCTGGCAATTCAGCTAATTCATATTCTGCGACACGACCATACATCTCAATAAGGCTCTGTCGCAGACCAATTTGTACAAAGTGGAGAGGATGTACAACGACACAATATTTCCGCATAAGTTTTTCGGTTTCTTGCAGCTTCTGTGGACTAGGTTCCATCGCTTGTATAACGGCCACTTCCGCTTGCATAACTGTTAATGCTTTCTGTACGGCATTGTTGGATGTTTTGAAAGAGCAGAGTGTACATTTCCAGTCGCATGAGGAATCTGAATTGAAATTGGTGCACAATAAAGTAATTGAAGTACAAATAATTATTTGAGAGAACCTACCCAGTGGATTTGTCGGCAACAACCAACCATCTTCGCATTTACTGCACTTGAATGTGCTGAAATTTGTACCTAGCTCTAAGGGATCCTTGCAGCGTTTGCATTCACAAGTGAAGAATTTGCCGGCCTTCAGGTGCTCCTGTCGCTGGGCGGTGCCATTCAGAGTGTATGTGTAGGAGTGCTGCAGTTGTTGTCCCTCACCTATATCGCACATGGCGCGCAATCGAATTCTATAGGTCATTAGACAAAACGAGACGACGAGAATTGCGTGTTATGTTTTTCCTTTAGTTTTGAAATATGAAAATTACCTATATCCCTCACTCGGATGTATGGTGCGAAATGTATTCGGTACACAATTATGCGCCAATATACCGGTAATTGGATATAGACATCGCAGTGCGTATCCTTGTACGGTACGTGCTTCGAATGCATTTACCTCCAAAATCCCCACCACTTGCATTATGAGATCTTCAGAGAAACGATCAGCCAATCGGCATGGTCCGCGCAGGTATTGAGCAATATTCACGAAATCGGCATTCCAAACATCACTTAATTTGCGACGTTCTTCGTTGTGGTATTCCATGGGTGCTATTTCGAGTTCCCAACGATTGGGGTCGAATTCTTTCGCAAGAAGGACTCTGTAAGAAAGAGAAAAGTAGAATTTGTAGGTTTTTGATTGTAGAATCCTTTTTAAGTTCTATTTTTCCCCAATAAGAATAATTAAGTACTAAATTATGCAATTTGCTCAATGATCCAGTGAGCCACTCAGAATGTGCTGTTGCCAAATCGGCGGCCATTCAGTTTCCTGAAATAGAACTTCACCAGAGAAAGATGCGATAGACAACGGTTTTAAAACCTTTATTTCGCTCGCGATCTTTACGGTATACATCGTAGCCCTCTCTGGTAATCAGGAAGGAATTACTGTGGACAGGGCCGTAGAGAGCATATCCGGGCCCGGGGGAAAATTGCAAATGCGGGCCCTTTCCAATAATGTCTAATTCATATAAATACGTATAAGGCCGGCGGGCCAATTAGATGTCCTAAATTCAGTAGTTTTCGCGAAGCGTTGTAGGATGAGAAAAAAAACAATTAGCCAAATGAAGTTTTGGGGATAGTTTAATATATATTTGAACTAAAAAAAAAAATTTGTACAATCTCCAACAATATATTGTAAGCCGAGTTATCAATAGATTCCCAGAGCGCCTTGCCACTGAAGTATCCAACTTCTGAACAAGATACAACTTGCAATTTTCATCTGAAAACAAAACAAAAAGATTATTAATTTTGATGTAATTATCTTCGATGTGAACTAAGAAAATTGGGAGAAACACGTAAAATTCGAATTTTTGGGGAAGGTAGAAAAAAAAAGTGGTTTTTCAAAAAAAAAAAACATCTTCAACTGGGTAAAAAAGTCGCTTAAAAAAAGTTTTTGGATGTTTTTTTTTAGTTCACATAGAAGAGAAAACAATACTGAAGATAACGCATTTTGAATGAAATGGATAGCTCGTTTAGTTTTTTTGCAATCGTGTACATAAATTAGGTAAAATCGTGAAAATGAAAAGCCGAGAAAACGCGCTTCAAACTACAACAATAAGCGCACGTTTGCTCGACGCCGCACTACGCTCGGCTCTGTAGCTCTGCAAATACTTGGAATTTAACTCTGAAAATTTGTGTCTCATGTTCTTGAATATCTAAGCTATTGATTTCAGGAAAAAAAAAATCGATTTTTTTGACCTTTTAATTGGCCCGCCGGCCATAATCTCGAGTCCGGGCCCCTCTGAGAACTCCGGGCCCGGGGGAAAAAGTACCCGATCCCGCCCCCCCCCCCCCCCCTCTCGACGGGCCTGACTGTGGAGTTTTGTTTTTTGGACTGCAGCTATTAATGTCGATTTCAATCATGCTGGAGGGTCCGCTACAGTTTAATTGTAGTAGCTTGAAGTGCCCCGAAATGAGGGTCCCGATTCGGGGTATGAGAGACGCCTGGACCTGTCTGCGTTGGTATTTCTGTGTATGCCGCTGTTGTTTTTGTGGCCTGATGGTAATACGCGGCTGCACCACACTGGGCGACTGCGGGTGCAGAGCTCTACAGCAGGAGGCACCGTAGTCACGTGTGTAAACTTTAATGATGCGCAGGCAAGATCATATGCAAAAGTGGAATTGCATCGTGTGGACGATCAAGAGCGGCTGGTTGGTCCTCTCACACGAGTTGAGGGTAAGCTCCGAGGAGCCGTAGAGGTTCCGCGTGTGGTGCTACGTGGTTTTACCAGCGCATTATGCGAGGTCGAGGCCGTGTAGACATGTGAAAAGGTGGTTAGTGTCGTACGGGGTGCCTCAAATGCCGGACACATGTTTAGTATGTTGGGGTCGATTCTAGATAAGTAGGGGCTTAACCTGCTACAATATCCACAACCTTGTTGTGCCAAGGTTACCCAGGGAGAGCTTAAGAAGGTGGTAAGAGTCTCCCGATGAATGTCGTTGATTGTCTGTCTGTACACTGTCCGATCCAGTAATTGTCTGTTTGTTTTGTCCTGGATCTCGTCCGCATAATTAAGGAGGTGCCTCCTGACATGCCTGGGAGGTGGCTCAAGCTCAAGCAGGTGCCTGCATGAGTGAGATCTGCGGTAACACCCTAGCAGGAACTGCTTGCTGAGCAGAATATTATGCTCTTTCACAGGTAGCCTATGGGCCTCGTCATGAAGATGTTGTATTGGGGACATCAGGAGACATCCTGCCACAGTCCTTATGGCAGTGTTTTGACAGGTCTGTAGCTTCGTCCACTGCGAATCACTGGTTCTAGGCGACCAGACAAGCGCAGCATAGTTTAGAACCGGCCGGCCTATTGCCTTAAATGTCGATAGCAACATTTCTTTGTCTTTGCCCCAAGTACTGCCGGCAGTCGGAATTGGTGTGTTATCGACTTTTACCTTAGGTTTCAATTTGACCTCCTTTGTCCAGGTGGTGAAGAGGGTCGCCGTGGACTTATTAGGGGAAAGTTGTAGGTTGCTCGCCGTGAAGAAGCGAGAAAGGCAGGGGAGGTAGTCGTTTACCTTGGCGCACAGGCCATCAATGTCATTGCCATTATCGTGCAGTCGTCGGCGTATGAGACGAGGAAGACTCCCTCTGGTGGCTGGAGAAGTTTCGAAACGTAGAAGTTAAAAAGAAAGAATGAAAGGACACCACCCTGCGGGACTCCTTGCTTTATTGTCCTCTGTTTAGAGGTTCGGTCTCGAAATAGCACCGACGAATGACGACCCCTCAGGTAGTTTGCGGTCCACCTCTTCAGCCCTGGCGGGAGTGTCGACTGTAAAATATAATCTAGTAGCGTGGCATGGCTGACTGTAGCGAAAGCCTTTTTTAGGTCCAACGCTACTAGCACGGTCCTCTCACAGGGGCAGTTTTGGTTGAGCCCGCGGTTTATCTGAAAGTTAGTGACGGTGAGGGCCCTGTCTAGTGTACCGTACCCCACTCTATATGTGTCATATAGACTGAGCAGTTCTTATGGTGTCACCACACGATGCACTGATTATATCTAACCGATGTGAAATTTGGGTGGAGCCTTCTTTGGCAAACGGAAAAGAAATAAGCCTTAACGAGAAGTATTGGGAGCAGTTCTGCTGCATGAAGCTGATCAAGTGACAAACTAGGGGTAAGGTTCAGCGCACTAGACAAGGCTAGTTTACTGGGGCGGCAGCCATTGGTCGGGAAAATCCGGGTCATTTCGGTACGTAGAACCGGCTACCATGGGAAAGCATATTGATAAATCGTGATCTGCGTTTGTTCGGCTCAGTCAGTTGTTCAAAAGTTGCAAAAAACCGTTAAAAGATATAGTTGAGTGAAAGTACCGCTGGTTCTCAGAGAATTCTACAGAATCAGCTGCTGAGCTGAGGAAATTGCAGAGATTTGTTTTATGTTCGCATTCGATAACCCAAAAATTTGTAATAAGTTCGAGTATTGCTAAATTTTGCAAATAGGCGTTCGTTAGCACGAAAAAATTATAAAATTGAGGAAGCAAACTGGCACTTCGATGCAAAAGAGATGACTCATATGATCTGAAAGCGTATGATAAAATTTTTCGTAAATAAAAAAATTATCTTTTATGGAATCTGGTATTTTGTGAACTTCTGCACTTGCGCCGGTTTGTAGATTACAGTTTATAGTCAGAAATGATAAAATTGAAAATTTAACAATAAAAAATATGAGTTTATAAAGTATATCTATCGTAATTTTTATGTAAAAATTTGTAAAAAAACTCAGCAGAAATGTCTTCTTCTACCAGTTTTTACAAGTGCTGGATAATTTTCCGTACGTTAACTTTTTTGATTTTTCTTTACTTTGAGAGAGAATTTACGGTTATGCTCTTGATTTGGATTAATGGCTAATTTTGGTGATGGTTAATTTTGTTAATGAACACCACTTTTTTTCTTGCTAGTTTGTTCTCTCAGGCCCCTCATCCACACAGCAAAGTTACCCTCTTTTTTTTTTTACTTCAATCTGTATTTCATTATTCTTGGATGAAAGATTGATTTGTCCGAAATATTCGTGAAAACTCTCCGTAAAAACCAGGACTCGTTCGAATATTAGTTAGCGGCTGTCGTAGCCGAGTAGATTTGTATCAGACTACCTACTAATTGGTTGGCCCCCGGTTCGATGTCTACCGTGAAATTGTGGTATTAAATGATAGAACGTTTTTTCTATTTCTAACACCGGTAGCCTCACGAAAGGCCATGCCAAACCGCCAAATAATTGCTTACCATGAAAACATCTGTCATGCAACCCATCTGCTATTTGTTGGTTTAGTTATTGCAAAAAACATTCAAGATGCCCACCACAAATTGGAGAAAAAGCTAGTCCAAAAACCTAGCAACGGTTGTGTGGTAGTTGTAGTAAATAAGTAAGTAAATAAGATGAGCGCACTCTTACAAATGCATCAAAAACTCGGCGGGCAGCTCAGTCTAAATAACTGTTTGGAATGTTTGAGAAACAATATTAAAATTATTTAAGCAGATATTTCTTGTTATGTACTTCTACTCAAAAGAAGAGAGATGTCTTATGCTCATGCGTATATATACATACATATTTGCATATACGAGTACAAGCACTTTCCTTCTAGAATTCAATTTCGGTTAAAAGTGATGAAGCACACATTTTCCCTGTATCACTTGCCAAATATTTTATTTAAACGCATTGAAATATGAGAGTGGCGAGAATGTCACGATAAATCAACAGTTTTAAATTTTTTCTGAAACGTGAATGTGGCGCAGATGGTACATACATACATATGTATGTACATACATATATGCATTCATTTAGGTACACAAGTCACTAGTGACGCACATCATACACAAATTTTACTTTTGCCACTAATTTGAACCATTATTGTTTGTTTTAGTTAGATAAAATATGGACATGAATACGTACAAGCATACATATGTACATACATACGCATGCACTTAGATAGTAAGGCTTTCTGCATTTTCAAAAATCTTTATGGCGCTGCCAAGTTTTATTTTACTTAAATTTTTTGCTGCACGTTCGCCGGAAAATTACTGTACCTACATGCTGATTTGGATGTAAGTAAACAAATTTTTTCGAGAAAATTGATTTTGTCAGAGTTTTGTCATAACGATGGCACGCTTTGCCACAAAATTTACATAATGAAAACCAGACAGACATAAGGAAGCTGTCAAAATGCTGCTGAGAATAAATCTAAAATTTATAAAGGCATGCAAGTTTTTTAAAATGTAAATGGTAAATAACAATGTAACAATTAAAAATAAACCTTGTTGAGGGCTGTCCTGTCTTTAAACTGTCAATCGGTCATTACTGTCTGGCATATTTTTTAGTTATTGTAATATTTTTAGAAAAATTTAAAAGCTTATTCAAACGTGTTACGCAAATCAAATAAAATGTGTGCACGTCAATTTTACAAAGCATTTCGTGATTTTCGATGATGATGTGAGGTCATTAGATTATTAACTGAGAGGATATGTGAAGATTTAAGTCTGTAGCGACAAACTGGCAGCAATTGAAGCTTTGAAATGAATAATTTTTCATATTATTTACAAGATAAAACTATAAATGCTGGAAAAAGTGAGCGGAAATTCAATTCAACTGATGCAGTATTTGAGCAGCCGACATAGAGATGAGTACACGTATCATTATTAATGTCGCGGGCCCTACCTGTAATCAAAATAAAAGTAACACCCACTATTTGAAATATTATTTTTGGAGATTTTTTAATTCAGCTTGGAGTTTATCACGTGTGATCACGCTTAATAAAAGTCACAAACAGCTCTTTAAACTTTGCAAGGGTCATAGTCGCCATGTAGAGCTGCATGCAGAGATAGAATTAAGAGCTTAAGCATCTAAGCTGATACCAATTCCATTAAAAGCTCAACAAGCCTTATTTTCATTGTTATATTTAAAAGCATACGGCGGCCGTCATAGGGTTTGTGCGTGACTACCATTCGGAAGTGCCCAGGTTCGAATCTTCGGGCATGGAACACTAGAAGCGGTTTTCCTAGTAGCGATCGCCCCTTGGCAGGCAATGGCAAATCTCTGAGGGTATTTCTGCCATGAAAAAAGCTCCTCGTAAAAAAACCGATCTGCCTTTCGGCGACAGCTTAAACTTGCTTTAAATTACAGGCATCCCCTTTTTAGGAGGAGCAGCTTGGACAAACATAAGATAAAGGATGCCACAACCAAATTATATTACATATATACATAAAAAGTAATTATTAGTCACTTCCAGCTTATTTTTAAGTCTGGAACCGCATTTCTAATACATTTTGTAATATATTACATTTTCGCAGTTTATGTGGTCGTAATTTGGAATGAAATTTTCTGTTCTCTTTTTCCCCAGAAATGAGAAAAAAATTACTCTACTTATTAAAAACCGACAGAGAATAAGAATTTTGCAGATCCAGTTCACTTCAACTTCTAAGCTTTGCAGTTTTTTGCTTCTTCTTCTTCTTATTGAGTGGCACAATAACCGATTTTGGCCGAGTTTAACAAAGCGCGCCAGTCGTTTCTTTCTCGTGCTAACCGGCGCAAATTGGGCACACTAAGTGAAGCCAAAACCTTCTCTACCTGATCTTCTTCTACTACCACCAGCTGGTACCGCATCGAATACTTTCAGAGCCGGAGCGTTTATACCCATTCGGACGACATGAGCCAGCCAACGAAGCCGCTGGATCTTCATGCGCTGTGCTATGTCTGTGTCGTCGTAAAACTCATACAGCTCTTTGCTCCATCGCCTGCAATATTCGCCGTCGCCAACGTGCAAAGGTCGAATAATCTTGCGCAGACTTTTTCTCTCAAGCACTCCAAGCGTCGCTTCATCGGATGTTATCATCGTCGACGCTTCTGCGCCATATGATTAGGCGGGCATAATGAGAGCCTTGTAGAGTGTTAGTTTTAGTTTAAAAAATACCCGATTTATACCATTTACAGTAGCGGGCACTGAAATCCACACAATTTTTATTATATTTTTACACATTTTGAGCCTTGACAGTTTTAGTTTAAAATTCCAAAAATAAAGCGTCTGGTGGAGTTTATTTGGCAAAACTTTCCTTTACTACCACGATATATTTGAGTGGGGGGCGGAGGGGGAGGGGGCGTGGCACCACCCACCACGCTCATTAGAAAGAGCAAGGTCACACCATTATAACTGTGAAAGTCCCAACCTCCTAGTGTCCCTATAGAACTCCTAGGAGAAGTTTAAAAATTAGGTTTTTTCCGACCGCATTTGCAGTTTGTACTGAAATACAGTTGAAGAAAAGAGTATACAGCAGTCGTCAACCCAGCAAGCATTTAACTTAGGTTTTATATTTCATAAAACGTTGTTTTATCGTTGCCGATGGCGAAAATTTAGGTCAAAAATTGTCCGATTTTGCATTATTTCACTATTTATAAATTTTTTTTTTTTGTAAAAATATTTGTTTTTGTTATAAACATGTATATTTGAATCAAAAAAGCGCCGCAGGCGAAAATTTGGACTAAAAATCGCGCGATTTTTATTCCAAATTTTCAGTATTTGTAAAAATATTTGTTTTTGTAATATATATGTATATTTGAAATCAAAAAAGCGCCGCAGGCGAAAATTTGGACTAAAAATAGCGCGATTTTTATTCCAAATTTTCAGTATTTGTAAAAATATTTGTTTTTGTAATATATATGTATATTTGAAATCAAAAAAGCGCCGCAGGCGAAAATTTGGAATAAAAATCGCGCGATTTTTATTCCAAATTTTCAGTATTTGTAAAAATATTTGTTTTTGTAATATTATGTATATTTGAAACTAAAAAAGCCCCTATAAATAATAAAACAATTGTTCGCTTTTGGTTGACTGGGTTTTTCTTATTTCGCTTTTCTCAGCCGATGGCCAATGCTGCTAGTGCTGCTGCCTTCTTATATTTGTATAACTTGTTATTATACAAATTTAATAATAATAATAATAATAATAATATTTCGCTTTGTTCTTCTCTCTCTCATCGTTCGTTTGACAGTTCGCTCCTCAAATTTATTCTGCACGGTATTACAAACGGTTAGAAGAACATTTGTAATAATAGAATTTTAATAGAATTTGGACTATTATTTAGTAAAAATAGCTTTAAATGCTTAAAAATTAATGTAATAAAGAATGTTTATAAGTGATTTTGTTACTTTTCTGTGTTTGTATTTATGTGAAATAAGCGTCTGTAATAGGGCATTTTTTTAAGCTTATGCAAAAAAGCTGCATTTTTAACGTTAAATATTGCTATTAATTCTTAATTTTAATTTATAAAAAGTAATATAAATCAAAAGGCTGATATAGTGACTACATTTGCGTGTTATAATTTTTAAATTCGGTCCACGCACTTAGACATTATAAGCAAATATATCGTGGTAGAAAAGGAAAGCTCAGCCGTTTATTTATTAAAAGTTTTTAATGGCTTTCAATTAAAGTATTTTTAAATATAATAATATTTTTGTTTCTTCGAAGTTCAAATACTTTGAAGTAAAATTGTGACTCTACCAAATCTAACTTTAGCACCAATTTCGCTAAGAGTAAAGTTTCGTGACTGAAGGTTAAATTTTTAGTTTTATCGCACTGGCTTATTTTTTATGGGTCGACATTTTTCCACTTTTTGCACGACTTACCAATCGAGCACTCAAATAAAAACAAAAAATTAAATAAAATCAATTTTAATTGGCCACTACGCAAATGCCCGACTGCTGTGCTCGTTACTCCATGCAACTTTGCAGAGCATGCAAAAATATTAAACAAAATAATATTAGGTAAAAGTGTGTCAAATCAATGATTTCCATTACTGTCGTTTGCAAAAATTTAAATTTGTTTTACTGGTGATTTTAAATTCGCGCGGGATGGATTGATTATACTTAAGATTTATAATATCGTGCGCCCACCCACCCACGTACCTACGGTGCTGGTCTTTAATTTCATTTTAATTCGAATATATTGTACATAAATAAATATGCACAAATCGCTCCTTTGCATGAATAACGGCACATCTCAAAAGATATGAAAGTGGAGAGATACGCTTTTGAAGTATTCATTTAACTAAAACTTTTCGGTAATGCAAAATAAAACGTTTTCCCATCTGTTAGCAAGTGTACCCATGCTGATACACAGTTATGTTAGTTAACATAACTTCTCATATCTCGCTAATTAAGCCGTAGAAGGTGAAAAATTTACTGAGTGCAACTTTTTCCGTTATATAACACACGCTCTTCTGGCGCTCATTCCCTTTGATTTGGCATTTGAACTAACATTAGTAGAACGTTATAAAAAAATTAAATTGCGTTCTGGCAATTCTTTTATGAAATCTAGTAGAAATAACTCTATTATTTTTGACAAAGGCATTCATATGAAGTATATCTACCTAAAACACTCTAAATTAATATAATTAAATTAAAACTCAATCGAAATCTTTAAATCGCTTATCCAATTATCTCGAATCACTACCTCAACGTCGTTATACAATCCAACTGCGGACACCCATTCGCATCGCATTGCAATGGAATGAATTTTGCACGCGCCTGACAAAACACCGAACACTCCCAGCGGCGGTGGTATTTCGCTCCAGCATCATTGCAATTTGCACACAATGGCCATTTGCACTCCTCACAGCGCTGATCCGCTGCAGCATTATTACATTTCACTGGCGCATAACACTCCAGACACACTGTAGGTCCATTACATTTTGGCCCATGTATAAATGGTAATTCTTCCACTAACAAATCGTTGGCCTTTGCAGCGCTCTCAACTATCAAATAACGTCCTAAAATTGAATTGCTCCGCACGGCTGTACGATTTAAACTGAGTAACGTTTTTGATGTGTCCATTTCATAGACTAAAATTCATTTATGTGCTCAAAAAGTAAGATAGCAAAATCGCATAATGCCTTGTGGTGCGAATTTTTGTAGCGATACAGATGATTTAAGGGTTTATGTGTATGTACGTGTGTGCGGAATGGTTAGAAATAAATTTTAATACAGTATGAAGAATTTATACTAATATGCCTAGTATGAACACTAGTCGACGGATTGTGGATTCATGCGCTCCTCTGTATGTAGTATGTATGTATGTATGTATGTACATATGTATCTGTTGCTATATTTTGTCGCTAGCTGTGCACTTTCGCTGCATTTTTGACGGAGTGATAAATTATTTCATTTGCTTATTTTAGCCGCGTTTGCATTTACTTTCGAAAATGTGTAGCTTACATTGGTTTTGTAAGAAAAATTAGGAGATATGCACATCCGTTTTCATAGATGCAAAGGCAGACCACACATGAACGTACAGTTTTAAGGGGTTATGCCACTGTGGCGGCGGAGAAAATAAACATATTTTGGGAATTTTTTCAGTGGCTACAAGGAAATAAATTAAAATTTTGCAAAAGGTATTTCTTTCGAAGAAAATTTATTTTTTGAAGATGGTGCACACACATTTTCTTTTTAATGGCCTAACCCTTAAAAAACATTTTGTGACCCCGAAAATTATATTGCTCTTAAAAGGCTCATACAAATTTTTGAGTTTCAATTTGTACTTATTAAAAGGGGAGTCCATAAGAAACATATCTTAAAATATCTGTGTTCTCATTTGTAAGCGGCACTTATGAAATATTTTTGTAATGAAAATAAATGCATATACAGTGAAATTCCTTATAACCGGACACTCACCGTCGCAGTGTTTTTGTCCGGCTATGGGAGATGTCCGCTTATAAGGGATGAAGTCACAAAATATTTATATACCACACATATGAATTGTAGTGTACATAGTTTATTTAAGAAATTTTTGGAAGTAAAGAATATTTGCATACTTTAGTATTACATATAAATACATATATGTACATATAGCGATTAAGTACATTGTACAAGTCTTTACATTTCAATACTAGTTTGATTGAAAAAATTAGGTAATGCTTGATTGCTTTAATTTAAAATGTTCATTTTCAAAGTGACTCTCGATATTTTTAATGTGCTGAAAAGCTACATAGTCATTTTTTGCATAATGTTTCAAGCCCGCAACAAGTTTTAAAGCCTCATCCTATGATGTTATAGGCTCACTTATTTCTTCTGAAAATTCATCTTCTGAATCACTTATGTCCATAGTATCATCTTGTTGGTCAAATTGAACTTCTATATTGTTGTCCTCAGTGAAAACATTTTGATCCATTTGGAGAAAACCTTTGAACGCAACCATTCGCATGCAACTGACTTAACAAACTGAATGGAAAACTACTCTTAATTTAAAACACAGGACTTGAATGAGTGTATACATGTTAAAAGGGGAATCACCTGTTTCATTTTTATAATGAACAACAAAACTTGCTTGTGATATTTTTGAATTTTGTCCGTTTATGAGAAATTTTTTTATGAAAATGGTTTGAAATACCTTGTCCGCGTCCGGTTATTAGAGTGTCCGTTTATTAGGATGATATTTGTACGAAAAAATGTATGAAAAACCTGTGTGCCCAAAATTTGTCCGGTTATTGGAGCTGTCCGGTTATAAGGACTGTCCGTAATGGGGAATTTCACTGTATTTATAATGTGATTTGGGCAACAGTGCGTATAAGTAACATTTTATTTCACACTGCATGATAATTTTCATTGTTTGTGGTATCGAAACAAATATCGAGTACTGAATAAATAACGATTAAAACTACTGCGTATATTCAAGTATCGCATAAAAAGTTTGCATTATAAGAACTAAACATTTTTTTTGGTTTTTATTATTGATCGGAACTTAATTGCTTAACGTTTTGTTTGAATTTTACAAAGGGAAATGCTCAAAAATTAACATTTTTATATTAATTATACATATTTAGCACACCAATTGATAAAAAAAAAATCTTCCTCCCTAGCTAAGGTACAAAAAAGCAATAGCTCTAAATATTTTTCTGATAAGATTCGACTTCCTTAACAACCGCGCTGTTACTTCTGCCTTTTCCAAACTGGATAAAGAAGCAAAGCGTATGGGTCTAGTGGTGAACGAGGACAAAACCAAGTACCTCCTGCCATCAAGCAAACGGCACATTCGCGTATCGGAACCAAGGTCACTGCTAACAGTTCTCTCTCGACGAAAAAAAACTAACACTCTACAAGGCTCTCACCATGCGCTTCCTAACGAATGGCACAGAAGCTTGGACGATGACAATATTCGATGATGCGTCCCTTACCGTGTTTGAGAGAAAGATTCTGCGTCAGATTTTTGAAACTTTCCACGTTGGCAACGGCGAGTATCCCAGGCGATGGAAAAATGAGCATCGAATAAAGCTCCAGCGGCTTACGCCGTCCTGGTTCATGTCGGCTCTGAAAGCATTCGATGTGATACCAGCTGGTAATAGCAGAGGAAGAGGAAAGATTAGGTGGACAAGGACTTGGCTTCAGTTGGTGTCCAACCACCAAATTCATAATTTGATGATGGCATTTTTTCAAGTCAAATTTTATGGGAAATAAGTAGATGGAAACGGTGGTCGAATTCTCTTTTGGCGTTGCTCGTGGTGTTCATATACTTGCAATTGTTAGTTTTTAGTCTACAGTTAGCAACAATATTGGGAGGAACGACAACGCAAACGGTGTTGACAGAGCATGGGCATCAGAAGTAACAAGTTTAAGTAAAAAAATTTACCCTCCATGAACGCCGCCTTACTAATACTCATTAGGTGCTTCCAGGCTAATAATTAAAAAATCGATCAAAAAATGTTAATCCCTTTGTTCTGAAAAAAAAAAAAACAAATGTATATAATAGTGCTAATAACTAAGCTTTAATACTGCATACTAACAGTGGACGAGATCCAGGACAAAACTGACAGACCTCTCCAGGATCAGACAGTATACAGACAGGCTATTAACGACATTCATCGGGAGACACTTACCACCTTCCTAAACTCCCGACCCCCGAATGCCGTTATCGGGGTCCAACCACCACCTATCGCAGACGAAGAGCTCCAGCTTCCTCGAGAGTCCCGCGTAATCTTGGCACAATTACGTTCTGGATATTGTAGCAGGTTAAACTCCTACCTATCCAGAATCGACCCCGACATACTAAACATATGTCCTGCATGTGAAGGTACCCCGCACGACACTAACCACCTCTTCACATGCCCCATCAAACCCACTCATCTAACACCTCTCTCCCTCTGGACCCAACCCGTCGAAACTGCCAGTTTCCTGGGCCTACCGTTAGATGAGCTAGACGAAGACGACCGGTAATTTACACTACACTGACAGGGCGAAGATACTGCTACAACAACAACAACAACAACTGCATACTAACAAATTTTCTTGAAATTCTGCTTAAAAAATGTGTGGAGTTTTTCTAATTTTTGTTTACGGTTTGAACTCGGTTTATATGGGACAATGAACTTTATTTAAAAAAAGTATATAATGAGTATGCAAAAACCAACGAAAAAATAGTTGAAGAGGATGGAAGTGTTGAGGTGCCGCGGACTATACATACAATATATTAGTTTTCATTATTTTTGCGCAAATGTGATGTGGAATCAGCGGTATAAAGTGTACAAAAATGTTGATGACTTTCCGAGCGCGGCTTGAAGCGAGTGACGACAAAAAAGTGATCATTCAACTTTTTAAGCGGGACCCTTCTTTGCGACTACGCCAAGCATGATCAGTTCCTGCTAAAAAGGAAATAGATGTGAGTATCAACACCATCGAACTTCGACTGAAGTAGGCGAAGATATCCTCAGAAAAACATATTGAGAAACAACAAAACAAAAAAATGGCGTCACAGTAATGGACTGGCCTTCCAAGTATCAAGATGCCAACCCCATTGAAAATGTGTGGGGAACTATGAAAACGCTTATTGCCGATAGGGCAGTCCTCGATATAAAGCAACTCGTGCGTCAAGTTCGAAAAATCTAGTCCTGTTTGTCGACGAACTACGCAGAAAAGCTGATTCAAAGCATGAAGAAAATGTGAGGCTATACTCGTCAACGATGAAGACTACACCGTTTATTGAGTAATTGTGACTCGTAGTTTTGTGCATACTTTCATGTAAAAAAAAAATGAAAATATTTATCTTTTATGCGTCATGAATAATCCTTTTTTCTGTACATAAATAAATTTATTACGTCCCTGTTTTTCATTTATTCGGAATCGGAAATTACAATCGAAAGGGTGAAAAATACAATTGCAGTATTCGCAAACACCACAAAATATTCAACAGCAGAAACATATAAGCAAAAGTTGCCGACACCCTGCAATAAACACCGCTTCTACAGTATTAAATAAAAGCCCACACGGAAAAACTGTAAGTAGCAGCCAAAATGTTTCGAATTTTTTATCATAAGTGAAAATCACAATTTAACAAAGCGAAATTAAAAAAAAATTATGATTAAGAGGTTAGGGGTCAGAGGCCCGAAAAAATTATGATTTTCAATAATTTTTCTTTGCTGATCAATTGTTTTATTTTACAAAAATAAATACAAATCATGTTTCGACTTGACTTTAGCAAAATTTCAACAAAAAAATTAATAATTGTAAAAGTTATAGCTGTTTGTGTGGAGCCTGTTTCGCCAGAAGTCCCTTGCGGTGATCATCACAAGTCCTTGGAGATTCATCCAAAATCAATCGGCGAAGAGAACTTAGTTTTATTAATATGCCTGATCGAAGTTTTTTTTAAATTAACAATAAGGCGGCCTCAGGAAATATTTTTCAGACTTTCGAGAAAAAAACCGACAATAAATTGTTAAAAAAAAATCGAAATTAAAAAAAAAAAAAGTTCTTCGAAAAGGTCCGAGTTTTTTATGTTTTTCAAAAGCTGTTTAAATTTTATTGAAATCTACCAAGCGGTTTTTAAGTTATAGTGATCACCATTTCAAAAAACATAGTTTTGAGAAGAACGCATTTAAAGTTTTGCTATCGATTTATGTAGCGTCCGAGCGCCCTTTATTAATTTTTGAATAACTCGAAAAGTATTTGTCGGCTTTACTTCAAATTTTCACACAATATTTTTAAGATCCTTTAACTTTAAGAAAATGCAAAAAAAAGTGCAATTTTTTGGAAATTCTCACTACCCCTAACCCCTTAAGCTATGTAGCTTGAATCGCTAGTTACTTTCTATATTCTGCTTTGCCCTTTTTTCATACATACATATTTACCCGATAAAGAGCAGTGCAACACACCAGTTACTCTGCTGACGACAATTATTGCTTTAGGTATGTTTTTAATATTAATATTACATTTATACTTTACAAATTAATTTATAAAATATATTCTGGAGGCTCGGTTACTGGACCATTTTGCCTTGCAAGCGAGTTATTGCTTTATAAAGGGTGGTTAAATTTCAAGGGCCGATGTTGAATGTGAACCACACCTAAACGTCAACAACGCCGTTGGACTTCTTTCTTTGGGGTTATTTGAAATAAAAGGTGTACATCGATAAGCCAGCAACAATTCAAGAGCTAAAGGATGAGATAATTCGGCACATTAACGGCATAGAACCTCAATTATATCACAGCGTCATCGAAAATTTGGACCATCGGATGGAGGTGTACCGCCGAGGCCGCGGCGGCTATTTGGCCAATATTTTGTTCCATACGTAATTGAGCCATACCAGTATTATCATAATAAAGAGAAATGACAATAATTTCGTAAAACAATTGTATTTTATTCAAAATCAACACCGGCCCTTAAAACTTAACCACCCATTACAATATTTAAAATATATTATACGAATAATATGCCGCCAATAGTCAGTTTTTGTTTCGGTTAGCAATTAACCAGTGGGCAATTTTTTTCATTTCATCTCTTTCAAGTCTAAAGCATAATAATAGTTTTTACTTACGAAACGTTAGCTGATATAAGCTTAAATTGCTAAAGATAATTAAATAAACTAAAAAGCAGCGTTCAAAAATCCATATAATTAACTGACAGATGTACGCTAACCAACCATTAAGAAAGCAGCTCTGTAAAAATGTAAATGTCTTTATCAATTTCCTTTGTTGCGCCATGTTTTTTTTTATTTGTTTACCTACGCACATATTTACGTGCATACATACATACATATGGTACATATCTCTTTGCCAAAATCATGTCAACAAAAGAAAGCCATAAGCTTCAAACAACAGACGAACTAAAATTGGTGTAAAAGGGAATCGATCAAATGCATTCACTCATTACTAACCTCAAAGGTGTTATGCAATCCAGTTGTGTGCAAACTCCATCTTCACTGACATTTCCGGCAAAATGGACTTTTGCTTTAGCAAATATCGCACACTCATCCTTATGATCGAGTGCATCAAAACACGCACTACACAATGGCCAATCACACTTTTCGCAACGATCCAGCGAATCACCATCTTCGCCGAAAATCAAATCGCGATAACAACCGAGACAAACGATACCGCTATTCTGTTTGGGTCCCACCGCAAAGGGTGACTCCTCTACAACTATGTCGCCCTTCTTAACTGGTTCTGTAGTCACCAGGCTGCGACCTAGCAATGGATCGATTTCAATACGTGATTTAAGCATTTCTGTTGTAAATTTTTCAGCTACTGCACTTTGGACAGTACTGTATGTTGGTGATAGTTCGCTTAGTTCAATAATTTTTGGGCTTTTTTGCGCCTTAATGCGTGAAAATTTCGTAAATAGAGCGAGAACTTTATGCACTAATTTTTCATTTATTTATTTTTATTTTTTTGCTTTTTGGATTGAACTGACTGATCAGGTTTTTAATAGATTCCTTCTAGAAAATTCACGGTATAAATTTTAATTAACCGCAATTGATTGTAAAAATTGATTGACGTGTTTCTGCGATTGCGAACCTTCTTCGATTCATTCTTAACTCATTCAAAATGTGCTCTGTTGCCGCTTATATATACATACTGAGGTATGTACATGTTTGAGGCTGCCCAGCGCTGAGAGATTTATTTTTAGTTTTTTTGTTGTTGTTTGTTTTTGGATACATACGAGCACTTGATGTGCACCCTAAAGTGAGTCCCGATCGTAGAGAGTCTGGGAAAAGGGCTTCTTCTTTATGTTCGCAATAAAAAAAAGCGATTTCAATTTTCATTTGAAACAAAATGCAGGTATTTTTAATATTAGTGATTTTTATTTAAGGCAGGACAATACATATACATAGTTATATGCAACGGAAAAGAAAATATAGCGGCCAAATGAGCCATTGTAGGCTGCATTCATACAATTGGCACTTTCTTTGCTTATTTTGTTTAGCGGCTTCTTGTGTTTTTCCAATTTATGTTTTATTGAACGAAAGAAGGCATTACAAATAAACAGAAAAATAAGGAAAGTACATCTAAATAAGTAAACAACGTGAGCATACAAGTGTGATCACTTTATTCACGACGACTCATTTTGGCAAAAAAAAAGAAAAACAATTAACGTAAATTGTATTATAAAAGGAATTTGGAAGAAAGTTCTACACTCAAAACGACACATTTGAAAAGAATAGACAGATAAACAGAATTGTTAAATGTTTGCATTTGTGTAATCTTTAAATAGTAACATAAATCACATAAAAAATATATATTAAAATTATCATAATGTATTTTGTTTGAAAACTTTTTTCTGTGAAGGGAATGGTTTTTCGCTCTTAAGAAATTAAAAAACAAATGTATGTAAAAAAAAAATTTATGTAAAATGTAAAAAATATCAAATGTAAAATAAAAAAACATTAAAAATAAAATTATTAAAAAATTAAAAAAAAAGTAGAAACTAATAACCAAATATACGTAAATAAAAACAATTAATGTAAAAAATGTAAAGTAAAAAATAAAAGCATTAAACAAATAAAAAATAAAATAATTAATGAAAAAATTAAATTAATACAAAAAGTTAAAAAAAAAAAATTCAACTGAATGTCATTTTTGACGAGATCCAAAAGTTGTAAAGGGTGTGCCAAATGAAAAGAACCTAATTCTGTATAAAGTTCTAAACCGGGGCTATTTCTTAATGATTTTCCCCCTATTTCTTCAGGAGCGTCTATAGGCACTTTTATGTAGTGATATGCAGACCGTTACGAAAATATATTTTAATAAAATCGTTAAGTCAAAAAATCAATACAATTTATTATACTGCCTGTTTTTGGTATATATTATTTCCTGTCACTTTTTCACTGCATTTCAACTATCAAAGGATTCAAACCGTCCAATTGCTAGCGGAACAAATCAGAAGTTATTGTTTATTTTCTTGGTAGAAGCCCAAAAACGACGAGATATAAAAACATTATTTGACGAATGTCTACTTTTGATAAATTTCTGTATGTCAGGGTCAAAATTATTGATGCGGGGGCATTCCGGATCGAGGAGTGTTTTTAAATGTAAAGCCACTAGTACGAAAAGCGAATTATCATTGCCCACCTTTTGTTGGATGTCGACCTCCTCCTCCAATTTGAGGTGTGCGTCTTGGCGTTGCCCCACAAATGGAGGCCGCTACAGTTTATGCCGCCTTTCTTTCGTATTGCTATTCGGCTATTTGAAAAAAAAACCTCTTCTATTATCATTTGGGGTTTCATGCCAAAAACGGGTTTGGAACCTGGACCTACCAAGTGATAGTCGTGCTCAAACCAATTCGACTACGGCGGCTGAAATACTCTCAGAGTTCCTTCGATTGCAATCCCAAATATCGGCATGAAAAGTGATTGTTTTCAACCCCAACTTTTCCTTTTTATTATCCTTAACTACTTTTACTTTTGCTACCTTAAATTTCCCATCATAAGGACTTTCGCATCAGAAATAGACTGATTCTGTGAAAAAATACCATTAACTTAAAGAGATACCGGTTAACGATATTTTGGAGGGGCTACGCGAGATATACTATATGACAGAATTTAGTTAAAATAGACAACTATAGACAACAAGCGTTAAAAATGTTGAGTTAGGTTAATATAAATCTTAGAAGCAAAAAGAGGGAATAAAGTGAGTACACGAAAAATGTAAACAAGTCTCTAAAATGACGAAGAGCCTCTTGCGTTTTCTGTTTACTTTCACGCTTAAATTTTTTTAAGATCAAATTCTAGGCTCTCCATCTTCTTACAATAACAAATATGAGAAAAAATGCCGAATAAAGTACACGTAAAGCAACTTAACGGTACAGAGGTACACCCTCTCGACAATATAAACACTGTCTTGTATGATTGAGTAAGTAATAACATTATTATAGATTTCTTAACAGTGTACAAGCAGAAGAAGCGCTTCACGGCATTCGGGGGAAAATAAAACACGAAATATCGAAAAATATCTACCAATCAATTGGGTGGATATATAATATATACTACCGGTTATATATGTACGTACCACCATGACTTTCTAAATTGACAGCAAAGTCGCAAACCACTCAACTTAAGGGACAATTTTCAAAGGTCACAACACTTTTCTTCAATAAATGGGCTGCACTGGCAATGGTGAATGAATACCTCTTGAATTTACAATTGGTTCATCTTGCTGATTGTACTCACAAAATTTTTGGTGTTCTTGGTGGTCGTTGTGTTCCTGCATCTCGCTGCTAATCAATCTATAAAAGTAAGTAGAAAATTTGCTTGGAATAAAGCTTTTGAATAAGATTAATGGATAGTGCATAAATAGTGAAATATCTTGTAGTTTTTGCACAAAACCATAGCAGTGAAAAGTCATGTTCAAACGAAAAGTGTTTCATAACCTACAAAAGGGTACGGGTGCGTGTGTTTTCCTAGCTGTGATCTGTGCGGTTTGTAAGTGGGTATCTGACGGAGAAAATGGGGGGCAACATTTAATTTGGTTGCTCTCCTATTTCTTTCGTTGATTGGAGGGAAGATTGAAGAGTAATATCAAAAGAAGGTTTTGCGCATCGTGCTTGCCATGACTGGTCTACGTGCAATTCACTCGTCAAAATATTTACTATCCTCTGCGATGAATATTAGATGTGGCTAAATGAATTATATGTATTTTAGCAAGCGCTATATTATAATCATTTATAAACAATTACTTCGCCGGGCTTGTAAAATTTGAAATAATTGCTTTGATATAACGTTAACCGGCTAGCTAATATATATTTATGCAGCGTTAAAAGCGACAGTTGAAAGGTGGGGTGCTGCAGTTGCTGACACTCGCTGTTACGTAACAAGCTGTGAAAATATTCATACAGTTTTTCCACTTTTTTTTATCAATTATTTTCGATGTTACCCAAATAAGATAATTTATCGTTATGGGAGTGCATGTCGGCTTCTTTAAATAAGAAAATTCCGGAACGTGTGATACCAGTTCGCAAATAATGCGAATCATGTGAGAAAAATTTGCGTTTAGTTCAGCAGCTGTACATGCTCTCGTCTGATCCGCATTGTCGCATTATTAATTATATGCATATATATGTAGATACATTAAGTTAAATTTTTGCTCTAATTTGGCACTTTCTAGTAGCAGAGTTATATGTTATAAAATTATGGAAGATAACTAAGTCACACGAATATATGAAAGAACATAGAGCAGAGTAATTGATATTTATCCTTGGGCACTAAAGGCAGAAATCAATGAACATTAAACAAACAAAAAAATCGACACAGCTGATAAAGTGAAAGTGCGCAGGTGAATTATAGTTCATTGACTAATTTTATTCGGTGACGTCATCTAAATCGATATCACCACCCATAATCTCAATAATTAAAGGCTGATATGTAATTATCAGATTAAGTGTTAAACGTTTAGTTTGAAATAATAATCGTTACGCACTAAACCCATTTCCACTTTTTTTTTTTTTTTTAAATATATGTAATTTGATTAAATCCTTCTCTGCTTTATTTTCCTATTATTGGCTTACTTTCAAACATTCTTTGTTGTCAGAAACTACCCTTGTTCGCTTTGAAGAATGAATTACATAAATACCAAATAAAATATTATATTTACCACTACCGCGTGGTAAGAAATATTCTGTGCTCTACTTCAAACTGCTCGCCTTCAAACTGCCAACCGTTAGCTAGTACACCAAACGCTATTATCATCGCTGCTGTGTCTAGTTATTGAACATTCCTGCTAATGTCAGCGCCAGCATCGTCACTGTCCTTGTCACCTTCGTCCACTGATGTAATTCTTCAACCGAGCTCGAAAGTGCCGCCTCGAATACTAGCATATTTCTACTTCCAGCCAAGTTGGTTATGGAAAAACGGGGTCAGGGATAAGCGGATAATGCACTCAGCTGGACTTGAGGCAAGTGTGTAGCACAATTAACGAGTCTTAAAATGCTTGGTATCAGGTACATGCTTGTATATATGCACATACATACATATCTTTGGGCATGCATTCATATGTGTGGTGGCCCCGCTACTAGCAGCGTTTCCATGCAGCATAGAAATTCGTTACATCATCACAGGAAAAAAAAAATAAAAATATTATGTTTGCCTTGCCAGTACCGCTCATGTTATGTGTGCATATGTTTTATTAGCAGCAGAATTTCTTTGTTAAATTTTAGTTTTTCATGATTTTACGCTCTGTAGAATTTCTTTGGCTCTAATTTAACACATGACGTATCTTGCATGAAAGTATGTATGTATGGATGTGTATGAATGAGTGTGCGGATCGCGAAGTAGCCGGGCGGAATAGTATTTTTAATATTTTTCTGCACTACTGGCAAAAAGCAACTGCATAGCAGCTGATTTAACCGCTGACAACCGACTTCGTGGGTTATCTACAAGTGCGTGACACGTGATAGTGAGGATTCAGATAATATCGGGATAAAAACTTGTGTGTTAAACACAATTTTATTTAAGGATTACATATTAAGTTTTATAACTAAATATGTACTATAAACCATTTTTTTGACTCATCAAAAATGTATAAGCAAGCTTTTCTGATGCCATCCAGTTTATAAAAATATTGTCTACATTTTGCTTTTTTATACTATTAGAATATAACATTTTCAACGTTCAATCTATCAGTTTGTTATATATTATTTATTTATGCCAATATGAGTTATGCTTCTTATGCTAATGCACCTGAGAGGCTGAGTTTTCGTCTAACGATTTGGCGCGCTCAGAGAGCGTTCCTTCGTAGGTTTCGATGGAATTTGGTATGCAGCGGTATGCCGTAGCAGTTGAAACATTTAATGATCAATTTGTGTACAGATACTTTTGCCGGTTTTACTGTAACAGCATTCGTATTTTTAAAAAGAGATATACATGTGCACATATATACCAAAATGTGTTAGATGGCATCGACGCGTTCAATGAACTTCGTGCTTTACTTCATGTATTCTGTCTGTATTCTCTTCGCTGCGTGTGGCTACAATGAAAGTCATGGGATGAATTGGTTACACTCAAGTTTCTACTTCTACAAAATTTGAGAAACCGCTTTTCAAGATTTTTACTCATCTTTCTAATATCTTGTGCGAAACTGCGCTTGGCGATCACATAGTTTATATCAAAAATTATCTTAATATACTAGACGTAATGTAATGGTACCAATTTTTGTTGAAGCTAGGCCGGCAATACAGTTTTGGAGAACGAAGTCGCAGAATAGGAATAGAAGTCGCAGTTGTTGGACGGATATAAATCTGAATAGTTTCTTTCCTTTTTTGAGTTTTCTGCCTACCTTTCCAAACTATTTACTTTGTCGGTATGACTCGCTTCAATTGCTGTCGTTTTCCATTAAATCGATGAAAATTTGACAAATGAATTTTCTCAACACACAAAATTAAACTAAAAAGCATATGTGTATATATTTTATAATACAAATATTTTATAAAAAAATATAAGTGATCATCTTATATCTGTATTTGCTGTGTATTTGTATCCGTTTTCAAATATAGATGGCTCCTCCATCATACCCAGACCTTGGCAAACAAGCCCGCGATATCTTCAGCAAAGGATACCACTTTGGCCTCTGGAAGTTGGATTGCAAGACCAAGACCCCCTCTGGTATTGAATTCAACACAGCCGGCCATTCCAACCAGGAGTCTGGCAAAGTCTTTGGTTCTTTGGAGACTAAATACAAAGTTAAGGATTATGGCTTGAGCTTTACCGAGAAGTGGAACACAGACAACACTTTGTACTCTGAAGTGTCTGTCCAAGACAAGCTGCTGGAAGGCTTGAAATTGGCATTCGAAGCCACTTTCGCTCCCCAATCTGGGTGAGTACAATGTATAGCTGATTTAGTGTATAATGTATAAACATATATTGCTTATCTATTCCAAATTAATAATCTGTGTTCTTCTTAATTTTGCAGCAACAAAACTGGCAAGTTCAAGGCTGCCTACGGCCATGAAAATGTCAAGGTCGATTCAGACGTTAATGTTGATCTGAACGGTCCACTTATCAACGCTTCAGCTGTTTTGGGTTATGAGGGTTGGTTAGCCGGTTACAAGACCGCTTTCGATACCCAAAACAACTCTTTGAAAACCAATAACTTTGCCTTGGGCTATGCTGCCAAGGACTTTGTGCTCCACACAGCTGTGTAAGTAACAAAAATGGATATGCCTGAAAAATGTGTTTATTTATTTATTTTGTATCTTGATTTGCTTACAGCAACGATGGTCAAGAGTTTACTGGCTCAATTTTCCAGAAATGCACTCCCAAACTCGATGTTGCCGTCCAATTGTCATGGACGTCTGGTGGTAACAACACCTCGTTCGCCCTTGGTGGCAAATACCTAATCGATGATGACATCAGTGTTCGCGCGAAGGTGAACAACGCTAGCCAAGTTGGTTTGGGCTATCAACAGCGTGTACGTGACGGTATCACAGTCAGTCTATCTGCCTTGATCGATGGCAAGAACTTCAATGCCGGTGGCCACAAGATTGGTGTTGCTTTGGAGTTGGAAGCTTAAGTAAATATGTTATAACAACTTCAAGAGTAGTAAATAAGTCAGAGCATCGTCTTATTAAAAAGATACCAATTAAATTATAACTAAACCCCATCAACAAGAAATAAAAGAGACAAAAATGAATTATTTCATGGCCAGTAAAAACCAAGTTAGAACTGTTAATCTAAGTAAAAAGATTTGTGTTGAAGGAATAATTTTCACACACGTATCGCATATCGATAAACCATTTGCATTTCCAGTACTTTAAAACTAAGTCGTGCACAGCTACTTGCTCCTAAAAGATATCATTTGAACACTAATTAATTTTCAGTTGTCTACTAACAAACATGGTCCCCGCAATAAAGTTCATTGCTATGCAATTTTTGTGCATTTAAAGAATTCAAAACATTTTCATTGCATATGTCAATTTAATTTAAATATAATTTAACTAAGTAGAGTATAGATATGCAGCAGTTTGGCTTTGTTCATTCCCAGTCTGCAAAATTTATTTTTTTTTTTTGCAGCAGCAGCATAAAATATTCACGTAAATTTTTGAGGAATGCTGCTGAAGTGACAATCCTTGGCTGGCTTTAAGTCCGTAGCGTTCTGGTAACGTAGAATCAAGTGTTGGTAGTAATATGACAAAGGATTATTTAGTACCGTTACAAGTAGGCACTGGGATATTAAAGCGCTGGTCACATAACCTAACGAAATTAAGATGGGTTCAGGTGTATTCAAAAATGTGTAGAACTATGAGGATCATTGCTTTAGCAACGTATGTCTAGTCTGTCGGATAGCGCATGCGATAACGGGTTAAAATTTATATCTAGAAGAAACTACACTTTCTCTTTGCATAATTATTGTTGATATCAAAATGAGAACTAGTGAAATAAGCGGGGCTGAACTGCCAACTCTACAGCGTAAAAGATTTTGATTTTGCTTTTATTTTGGAATGTACGATAAAACAAATAAGGAAACAACGAATAAGTAGGAAGCTTTGACATTCATATCAAGGAAAAAAACTGATTAGCTTGTGCAGCCAAGTTACCTTAGCTTGAGTCAAGACGTCTGTGGGTGATAACAAAATTTGCATGCTTTCTTCCACACGAAACAAGTAGTAGCGGTAGAGCAAAAACGCAATTTGTTTCCCATAAGCAAAAATTTACAGTTTAGAGAAATCTAAACAATATTTGGCTACTTGGAGGCCAAATCACAACAAAATATTAAAATCAGCTGCTTTACTGTTACTACCTGTTCAGTGTGCTTCAATGTCAAAAATTTCAATCGGAAGTCTAAGCAAACAAACGAAGCAACAACAACAAAATTGATAAATTTGACACTCAAATCACCAAATCGTAAGAAAAATAAAAACAACCAGCTGGTCTATTGGTATCACTTTTTATAAATGCGCGTTGATAATACCTCTTTATTATTATGTAGAAAAAATATTCATGAAGGAATTATACCAGAGTACATCAGAAGGCCGTGCTTTTGTAATTGAATTTAGGAGAAAAAAAAGTACGTGACGTCTTTTGCGTACATTTCCTTGGTTGTTTACATATCTGATTTTACATATGTGATTTTTGCAGCTTGTGTATACATAGAGTGAAGTATGGTTGAGTTGTTGGTTTATGAAAAAGTTAATATAATATTTTCATTAGTCCGAGAAAGATATTCTGCGTTAAATTGACACAAACGCTTCGGAAATATTGGTCTTTCGGCAGTCGGTTCTTCCATGACAGTCAGCTGTACGTTATCGAAGCGACCTGGATATATGTTTGCACTTAACTAAAATTTACGGGGAATATATTACGCTGTTATAAGAAAAAAAAAATTAACAAAAAGTGTTTTAAGAAATATTCCTATATATTTTTTAAAGTTTTTCGCTGAATCTTCATTTTTTTTTTTTTTAATTATAGAGTATGTCTCAGTATATTTATAAAACCACATGCACTTTTATTATCATTTTAATAACATATTTGGTTTTTTTAATGGACTAATTTCGGTATATTGTTAAATTTCGGAATTGAAACATAAGCAGTAAACATGTAAGTATAGATTAGGCCGAACTTTGACACATTGAAAATTCATCGCCTATTGCAACCCTGCTTTTGTTGAATAGAATATCAAACTTGGCAGCACTTTTGCAAACCATATTTTGACATTTGCATTCATTTGAAAATCTAACTGCTTGAAACGGAAAAGCGCGAAAAGTACTTATTTTGTTTGCCCAGTTTTAATTATAGCCTACGTGAAATAATAAAGTAAAACTGTAAAATGAATAAATTGCAAAAGAAACCACCAAACCGAACTGACTTAGTTAAAATGATAAAAGAAGTGCCTGAGGAATACCAGCAACATATACAAGCAATGTCGCTCAAAATGATGCAGCACCCCGCTTATGGACACCCGTAAGTCAATCGTAAATGAAAGCATCTTGTGAAATAGTTCAAACGAAATCTTCATTAAACAGTTACGAATGGAGTACACGAGATTTTGAGATGGGCGCCCCACTAGGGCGAGGTAAATTCGGACGCGTGTACTTAGCGCGCGAACGCACCTCCAATTTTATAGTTGCCATGAAAATAATGTTTAAAGCTGAACTAGAAAAGGGTAATGTACAGCGGCAAGTTTTAAGGGAGATTGAAATACAAACGCGTCTCAAGTGAGTAAATAAAAGTGCAATTAAATAAGAATTTCTAAATACATACTAATAAATTTGGATTTCACATGCAGACATCCAAATATTTTGCGATTACTTACTTGGTTTCATGATGAGAGTCGCATTTATCTTGCACTGGAAATTGCTTCAGAAGGGGAATTGTATAAGCATTTGCGGAATTCACCACATCGTCGGTTTGAGGAGACCCGCGCTGCAAAATATACCTACCAAGTGGCCGATGCGCTTGAATATTGTCATTTGAATAATGTTATACATCGCGATTTGAAACCAGAAAATATACTACTGACGTCCTCCGATGATGTTAAATTAGCTGATTTTGGTTGGTCAGCACACACCCTATCCAACAAGTGAGTTTTTCTGCTGTGACATCCATTGCTAAATTTATAACTAAATAATTTTATTATCATTAGACGTAAAACTCTATGCGGCACACTGGATTATTTGCCACCAGAAATGGTAGATGGTCATATATATGACCATTCTGTCGATCAATGGTGCTTAGGTATTTTATGTTATGAGTTTTTAGTGGGTTGTGCGCCCTTTGAGTCAGTTGACAATGAGAAGACTTACGAAAAAATTAGGCGTCTGGAAGTGTATTATCCACCCCACTTGAGTGCTGGAGCTAAGGATGTTATTTCTAAGGTATTTATTTAATTTTTATGATCAATTCATATATTTTTTTTAATGTTTAACAAACATGCAGTTGCTTCGCAAATCGAATAATGGTCGTATAACTTTGGTGGAGGTAATGAAACACCCTTGGGTCAAGGAGAATATGGCAAAACGGAACGCATATATAGCAGAGAAATTAAAGCAGGAAACGGCCTTAGAATAATGCACGTTTTGCATTTGCATAAAGAATTTAAATGTATTACAATTTTATTTCAATATTTATAAATAATAATAATAAATAAATAAATTTAATAATAATATATAATCGCACAAATTAAGGATTTGGAACCGGGTCACGGTTAATGTTACCGAATTGTTTTAAATCATAATTTCAGCATTGTATTTTTACCTTGATAGTTTTCACATTGACATTTCGGAGCGGATTTCATACAATGACGGATTGCTGTTGTTGTTTTAACGTTTTACAAAGCTCTTCTAAACGCAATCCAGTAATCGGTCGTCGTTGTCAATCTCATCTAACGGCAGATCTAGCAAACAAGCTGTTTGAATGTCTTATAGGCTGTCTGTATACTGGGAGATTCAGCGGTTGCCGAGTATACTCTTGGATCTCGTCAATCAAGTTCTGCAGATACCTCCTGACGTACCTATAAGGAGGCTCAGCCTTCAAAAAGTGACTACTTGCGCAGTTCCAGTAACACCCCAACAGGAACTGCTTGCTGATTATGAATGCAGATTTGTCTAGCTTAAATTTGAGAACTATGATCAACGACAAGGCAAATTAATTCAAGATGC
Organism: Anastrepha ludens; assembly: GCF_028408465.1. Lineage (NCBI taxonomy): Eukaryota > Metazoa > Arthropoda > Insecta > Diptera > Tephritidae > Anastrepha > Anastrepha ludens. Next base: position 110,937,789 of record NC_071501.1, on the reverse strand, counting down.
CACTTGAGCAGACGATTTTGCGATAGTGTGCTTCTTTGTTGCTACTTTGTTTATGTTTTTTTTACAATAATGAAATGCATGTAAATGTTGGTATTGCTCAAGTGCTATCACCTTTATGAGATTCGCCATGGACCAAATGGTTTCTACCAAGGCGAATCTGTTAAAGGTGCACTTTTTGTTTCATTAGTCTGTTTAGTATAAATCTCACAATATTACCAAGCCATTCACTGAATTTTCACAAACATGTAATTTCTCCTCCTTTTGTTTCTATGTTTCACACGTTATACTTATTAAAATCGCGAAAAAAAGTAACTGGGAGAACACCTTCTTCAGTATTTAATTCGTCTTCATATCCACGGTATACATAATATTAAAGATAGTGTCTTCCGAAGGCACTAATTTATTTTTCTCGATTTCGACAACCGGTTGACGTCAAAACAAAAGAATGGAAGAAACATTACTTGGCTGTAAATATTTGATGAATGGCTTTTTTATTATTGTAATTTCAAGATTTGTGAACTAAATTAAACAATAAAAAAAAGCATCCAATAATTTTTCATTTCTTTTTAATTCTTCTTCGCCTTTCAAAAGCGAAAGCAATCCTCCGACGATTTAGTTTGCAGTCGCACCAACCATAGATCATAGCATAGATAACGCACCAACCCACATACTGCTCAATCTGATAAAATATTTGGTCATCCAAAAAGTCTGAATTTCGCGGAGGCGCTTAAGCCATTTAGCCCGCACGTTAACCCTCGTAAAACACTAAATATTTTTTGACGTGATAACGTCTTATAATTCGATTTAGCCGGCTGCACGCACGAAAAAATGTGTCGTTACCTTGCTCATTAGTGTTACCTTGCTTATTTGTCGTTACCTTGCTCATTTGCCGTTACCTTGCTCATTGCCGTTACCTTGAATGAACTGCAAGCGAAAGCGCGGAACGAACGACAAAGCAAACAAAGCAAACGAACGGCAACGTTCGACATCTTGCTCTCTCCTACTTAAGTGAGCGTATATATGCATGTATATGCGTATATGTACATATATAAATTCACGTATTTGTATTTGCATGTGCCTTCTTATTGATTATTATTAATTTGATTTACTTGAAGAATTTAAAATAAAACCAAGTTTGTTAATAGTACCTGTTGTTTTAATGTTATTATTATTATTATATATGAAGGAAAAAATGTATGGTAATATTTACCATATACCTTATAAGATATGTTGTATACTAATATATGTATATAAACATGCATGTACATATACACTTTCGCGCAATTTTCAAAAAGAACAAATTTATATGTAAAGATGCATACAAGTCATATGGACATATCAAATATACGAATCTATTCCGTACGCAAGCAAATGTAAGCTAATGTGCTTGAACTGCAAGCGAGAGCGCTGAACGAACGACAAAGAGCACAATCGGCCCCCGCGTTCGGCAACGTTCGACATCTGGCTCTGTCCTACTTGAGTGAGCATATATATGTATGTATATGCGCATATGTAGATATATAAATTCACATACTTGTATTTGCATATGCCTTCTTCCTGTGTGCATGGTAATGAACCATTTCTCTGTTGAGAATAGAACGATGATAGAAAAAGTAGGAAATGAAAGGGAGTGTTTCGAGTGTAAAGTGTCTTGAAGAAGGCAAATCGATGATGGTGCCTCTTAGTGTTGTTGACTTATTAACGTCTGATGCACAATCGAAATTGAAGATATCTTTCATGAATTTGATAAATGTTTCGTAATTTTTCACGTTTGTGTAAATGTAACTTGACCTATTCCATTGCAATTCCATTTACCTCCTCCTCTATATCCATGCAAAATATCTATCAAACAAATAAAATTAAAATTTTGTTTTGAAAATTGCAACCATTCCATCAATATTTTCTTATGACGTTGTCACGTTAAACTATCGTCAGTAAACCGACTTTTCAGACAACCTCTTTTTGTTCGTTTCCACGACAGTCGGTTCTATGTAACCGGAACGACCTGGTTATACATCCGGCCAAGGACTGTCACTTCAGCAGCTTTCCCCGTATATGTATGGGGAATGTGTATGCTGCTACAACAACAACTAAATATTTTTTATTGAACGTACCTAGAATTCTAAGCGCTTGTAGGACTTCAATATTGTTCGCAGTACCGTTAATAAAAATTGAACGTGTAGCGCACACTCGCTATCCATTAATTTGCTATATATCAGGACTGAGTGAAATAAAAACAAAATATCACACACTACCAGCAAATAATTAGGATTTAATTTAGTTTTGTATATTTTGCGACCAAAATAATGGAGGATAATATTGAAATTGAATATCTACTTTAGGGCCGGTCGAATCGGTACTAATAGTTTACTCACAGTATCACAATCTTCTAAACAACTTGTAAATACTGTCAATAAATATTGAGCATGTCGCATACACTCCTGTTTCATCAATATTTTAAAAAGCCATCAATATGAATCGCGATTTAAATATCACAATAAATATTGAACGTCTGACATCGCCTTATATTTTGAATTTTTTTCAGTGGCAACTCATATCTTTGAATATTTCACTGCAGCCAACTTAATGCACGAGGGAACTTCGGCTCATAATTACAGTTCAGTGACAACGTTTCGTCATTCTTTTGAGAATAAAGGCAACTGATTTTGGTTATCAAGTGAAAAATAGTTTATTAATATGTATAATATATCTTTAAGCAGAAAATTGTTTTAAATATATAAGGACAATTTAGATTGTTATATTTTTTCCGTGGAAGAGTCTAGGTTTGGTGCTAGAAGTCATTTGACAAAAAAGCCTTACTTGGTCGCGCCTACATTCGGGTATGCACAAAATGGCGGACATTAGAAATTTTTTACTTGCATATGTGTGCTTTTTGTATGGGTGAAATATATGGTTGTCATTTTCATAAATTTCAGATAAAAATAATATTCTGATCCGGTTTTTCTACGAAAGGTAAGTTTTGTAAAACATAGAGAGCTTAAGGAGGGGATTCTTTAACGACAGGGGCAATTGTGAGAGTTCCTGCATTGCGGACCCTCTGAAAGAATACCCTTATTTTTGCGTCCGAAATATGTCTGACGCCTTAGCTGCGCCCCTCATACCACAACTGCAAGAAATGCAGCAGCAACAACATAATGGCCCTAGTGCCGCCTCCTCCTCCGCCGCTCAACAATGGTACTCCAATCCTTGGTATGCCAATCAACAGTACCAACAGCAGTATAGCCAATACTATCAATACTATATGCGTTATGGCTTACAACAACAACAGCATCAAAACAATGCTCCACCCGGATTTAGCAACTCTGTTATACCACCAACTGATAAAAATCTGCCACCATTACCATCCGGACCACCACCACCTCCACCAATGTCACCTGGTGGTAACAACAATCAAATGCAAGGTAATCAAAAAGGTTTTGGAGGCATAAGGTTTAACTTAAACCAGCAGAAGCGTTTAGCAAATGCTCCAAATCCACTACAAAATTCATCTTCTGCCATAAATACACCCATTTTTCAAAATAATGTAAATAGCAACGGAATTAATGGCATGGGTACGAATAATGCAAACAATAGTGGTAAAAAGAAACGTAAGCGTAATAAGAAACAGAGCCCACTACAACAACAGCAGCAGGCTGCTTTTGATGCGCACTTTGAAAATTTAAATACAAGCCAACAATTAAATGGTAGTTTTATTAACACATCCTTGCCTCCACCTACGATTGTTCCTCCGATAACTGCCGATTTATCCAAACCACCACCACCGATTGTACCATTTGGTAGTTTGAACGGTGTAGGTGTAGCAGACACGCAGAACAAGCAAAAGCAGATGGTTAATAGCGTTACAAATCAAACAACTTCTGTAGAGTCACCTAAAAAAACCAATATGTTTAATAATCCAAATGATGCTTGGCCAGAGTCATTGAATAATTATGTGGCGCGTTGTTATGCTAAATGTGCTACTGATTTGGATAAGGATCAAATTGACATTTGTCTGAAAGGAAAGATTATGGCAGCTGCCAATCGCAATGAACTTTGGACTCGCGATTGGGACAATGAGCCTATACCGAGTGTACATAGCGAGCGAAACAATATACAAATGCAGTTATATAATCAGCAACAAAAACAGCATCAATCTCAACAACAAAATAACGGCGCGCAGAAATACAAGCAGCAACAAAATCAAATTAACCACCAAAATACGCCACAAAATAATATTAAGGGTTTGTCGCGTAGTTTGAACGCGCGGTTAGGTCAACGAAATTCGTTCGGAAACACCCAAAAGGCATCTAAAGACTCTAGAAGCCGCTCGCGGTAAGCCCAATCGACCTATTTACTTTTTCCGTACATTAATCATTCAACCTTATTTTCAGTTCACCACAATCAAATAAATACCATAAACGCAGCACACGATCACGCTCGCACTCGCGGTCGCGTAGCCCGTCATTGAGTCCGCGTCGCAAGATACGTCGTAATTCTAGTTCGGATTCGTCGGAAAATCGGTCGCCGGAAAATTTTATACCATTTAACTCGTCCGGTAAGAAACAACAAAAGGTTAATAGTTCTAAGAAAGGCAAACACGTGAAGAGCGTTAACGGTTCCACAAATTCAAAATCTAAAGCACCCTTTTATTCATCTTCAATTGGCGGTGCGGTAGATGACGATACAGCACGTTTGCAACAACGTGCAGCACGTTTTTCGCAGGGATCATCAACTAAAAAATCGGTCGTCGCAGTAGCAAGTTCTCCTTTTGGGCATGCGAAGCCATCGAAACAAAAAAAATTCGGTAGTAGTTCGGGCGGGCGTTTGTATGTAGATGTGGAAACTACGGGCGTTTTTGATACAGGGTTAGATTTGTTCGATTTGCATATTGTAGGCACATGTAGGGATTTGGAAAAGTCTTTCCTCCGCTTGACCAAAGCGCCATTGCCATCGGAAGTGCGGCCCATTGAGGTGTTAACGCATTCGTTACAAAATGTTAAACAAAAGTGGAGGGACAACCAGGATTACCATTATGCTTGTGATCAGCTCAAGTCTATACGTCAGGACTTGACGGTAAGAGTGCCGCTGAAAGTAACATGGCTAATTCGTTTTGATATATTTTTTTTAATTCCATAGGTCCAAGGTATTCGGGATAAATTTACCATAGAGGTATATGAAACGCACGCTCGCATTGCTATGGAAAAGGGAGATCATGAAGAGTTCAATCAATGTCAGACACAACTAAAGATGCTTTACACGGAAGTTGGGGCGAGTGCAAACACCCTGGAATTTACAGCATATCGTATACTTTACTATATCTTCACAAAGAATACCTTGGGTAAGATTAACAAGTAAATTTAGTACGAAACATTCTTAATAATTATGCATCATTAGACACAACGACTGTTTTGCGGTCAATCAAACAAGCCCAACGTGAAGATCCAGCTATTGCGTATGCGCTCGCTTTCCGTTCAGCATGGGCACAGGGTAATTACTGTAAGTTATTCCAACTCTATAAGGCGGCACCACTGATGGCGGGACATTTGATTGATTGGTTTATCGAAAGAGAGCGCAAGAACGCATTACGCACTATCATCAAAGCGTACGTACACATTTAGGAAAAATTAAATAATATCGAATTTAATTGACTTAATTTTGACAACTTAATATTTATTTCAGTTATCGACCTGCAATTAGCATTGAATACGTTACAAATCTACTGGCTTTTGAAAACCAAGAGAAGTGTAAAGAGTGGTTAACTGCCTTCAGCCTGCCAATGATTGGTGCCAAGGGTGACCAGATTGATTGCAAAGTAGCGGCAACGATCACTATTTAATTGAAAAGCTGTAAAATCCTAAAATAGGATGTGAAAGATATCCGTAAAAAGTGTGACTGCTTGTGCGTAGAGGGCATGTTTGTGTGTTGACAAATTCCATAATTATATGTTTAAGTTTGTAAGTGCGCGAACGGATCACTCCGGGCAGTACATTTGACCAACAATCTCAACACGATATAGTGCGACGCCGCCAAACATACGCTCTCTGCGATAAAGCCATCAATCTGAACGTACAACAATAACTTAAAAACTAGCAAAAAAAGTCAGCGTTTAAAGTGCAAAAACACCTCTTTGGGTTCACTTCATCAGCCATAAGTAAATATTTGAGCCTTTAGGTGTTTCATATCTTTTACGCGTTATGAACACTCAAAAACATTTTAAATAAGCAGTGATTAACTTAATCAACGGAAGTTATGGGGTGGATAAATTGTGTAAAATATTAAGGGATTTTTTTTTAACTTTCTAAAGATACTTAAAGGAAGTTGTTTGGACTAAATCGCAAATGCTGTGAATTAAGTGCAAATAATTTAACAATTCGGGTAAGAACAATTTTACGTATTTGCGCTAAAATATAACGGATACAAAAAGTTGAAAATATGCGTTAAAAGAAATCGGTTCATACGACAAAGATCGCAGCGCAAAACAGGACTTGGTTAAAATTAAATGTCAAAGCTGACAAGGTCATGGAACAGATCAGAAGCACACTTATTGGCGTAGCGGCGAAAACTTACAGCGAACAAAGTGCTAAACAAAATGTTGCTAAGGCGACAAAAAAATTATAAAAATGACCAATAGAGCAGAATCTAATATAAAGATATAACCACTGCTACAACGGTATATAGACTTTGATACTATGTTGTGTTGCTGTGCACCGCTCTAGAAATGAATATATTCAACTTGTGTGATTTGTTCCAACTCCAAAACCTATTCCTTGAAAGGTTTCATTTAAAGAATTTTTATTTTAATCTGAAAACTATTATTTTTTAGTTATATCATTGAAACGAGGCTTAGTTAAATATTATTTCTTGATTCTGTGTATTACTGATAGCCTGTTATTTATACATATATATCTTCTTGGATAGTTAGCTAGATGTTCAATCTTTGAAGTCCGTCAGCACAGTTGTTGTGCTGATGCTGTGATGATGCCTATAATACGGGCGCTTTAAGAATATTCGTGTTTCCTCAGAAAATATGTAGTACAAAAGCAAGATTTTAAAGTAGGCCTCAAAGTTTATTTCGCCTAAAAACTATATACTAAATGTTTTTGTATTAATCAACGAATTTTTTGTAAACTGTTGCAAGATATTTTTGAATGTTAATTTTTCTAATGTTTTTGTCTCTTCTACTGAAATCGGTGAAATTTTATGAGCGTTAACAAAAATCAACTAGCGGCGAAAATGGTGCGCATTGAAAGATGATAAAAATAAGTTGAAGGCGTGCTGGTTAAAGACCCTGTTATCCACAACTTCAGCCAATACACTTAAAACAATGACTGCTGTAGAAGCTTGGCTGTACGACAAGGAAAGTACTCAACATCATCGATAAGCAAACTATACTACGTAGCAGTACGCACGACAGTCGGTTCTACGTTACCGGAACGACCCGGATTTATATCCGGCCAAGGGCTGTCACTTCATCAGCATTCCCCATATATAATATGTATGGGGAATGATTATGCTGCTACAGCAACAACAGCGTAGCAGCACGAACACTACTTCGTTAAATCCAGCTGATCATCACTAAAAAGCCACTTACAAAGCCGCGCACCGTTTAGAGAACTACAAAAAATGTATATTATATTATATATTTTTGCGCAAGCATGCAGGTGCTCGATACCCGATACCCGATAATGACCCTCATATTGCCACATTTTTAATCTAAGCTCGTCGTACTAATCAATTATTCTATTAATTTTAATTAATTATATTTAAGTATATAAGAAATTTTTATAGGCTTTAGTTTTAAGTATTTATACATAAACTATATAATACTTGTTACTGATTTCTGATTGTTTTTTGGCGTTTGAAAGCAGCCGGCTAAAGAACAGAGAATGCTTCCGTTACATTCGTTTGCTCCACACGCGATGTATGCGCGTCTACGTGAACGTTCAATAAAGCAGCCGAAAAATTCTTTAACTTTTGTGTTTCATTTGCAATTACACATTTGAAAAAAATCATGATAATTCTGTAGAGGCATTCCTCTTCGGTATGCGATAATAGGTATGTTTATGAAGCAATTAATTTCTAACAATAACCAACTTGCAAAGTGGGGGAGAGTGAGAGAGCAAAATGACATTTCATTTTGAGGGGAAGTTGCAAGTTTTTACTGGATAAATTATTACTTGTAAGAATTTGAAAGTGAGAAAAAGAGCTGGTCGCAAAGTAAAAATAAACACGAATTGAGTCCAAGTTCTAAATTTCATAAAAATTGGGATAAGATTGGAGAAAGTAAGTAAATACATTTTACAAAATTTATAAAGTTTGTTTGAAGTCGTATATTAAAAGGAATCCGTCAATAGTATAGAGGTATGTAGTTCTCCAGCCTCCAGTCACCGTTGCTGCAGTTTCCGAAACAAATCGAAAATATTGAAAGTATCTTCAGTATTTTATGCTTCTACTTCTTTGTTATTAACTAATTTGGCAATACAGTGCACTCGCGATAACTCGAACTAATTAAAACAGGCGCTGTTCGATTTATCGAATTTGTTCGACTTATCAATTGAGTGTGCTATGTTAAAAAAACAGTCATCGATATCGATTTTTCGATCGATTGTTGAAAATGGAAGCCAGTAGAAAATTTCTGTAGTATAGTTTCGTTATACGAATTACATTTTGGTCCATTGGCTGGATCAATGGTGTCACATTCGGCGGCATAAACATAGTTAAAATTAAACCATCCTCGGACTTTAATTCGATTTCGTTGGGATGTGATGGGGCATTATCAATTAGAAGAAGAGCCTTCTCAGGTAGTCCCCCATCTTTCAAATATTTTCTTACCTAAATATTAAAGTCATTTAACTTGGTTAAAAAAATTGTTTTAATGAATCTGGATTTTACCTGCGGCACGAACGAATTATGAAACCAGTCTTTGAAAATCGCCGAAGTCATCCAGGCTGATTTGGAATTTTTGTACTCCACCGGACAGTTAAAATTTTTGAAAACACGAGGATTTCTTGCTTTGTCAATAACGAGAAGTTTAAGCTTATGGTTGCCGGTAGCGTTAGTGCAAGCCATAAATTGCCTTATCTTTCTTTTTTATAAGACTTATGGTGGACTTGGCTACCCCATATTCCCTCGCTAGAGAAGTAACACTACGTCCACGTTTAATTTTGTTAAGGACTTCAGCCCTCTCTTTTAATGTTAAACACTTCAACCTTTTACGATCCATTACTCACGTGCACTGATACACTACAAATGACAAATTTAAAGCAATTTGGTCAATGCAAGATGTTGTTCCCAGAAAACTAACGGGATATTAACGCGGAAATATTCATATGGACAATACACTAGTATACATATAATTTATATACATATACTATTACATATGTATCTATGTACAAAATGTACATGTTTGAAAATAATGTGTTTACAAATAAATTTGTTTTTTTGTTCGAGTTATAGCGCTTTTTTATTGTTCGAGTTACAAAGAAGTCAATAGGGGGAAAAATGTGTTCGAGTTAGCACGTCGTTCGACTTAGCGGCTATTCGAGTTACCGCGAGTGCACTGTATACACTTGCCGGAAAAAGTATCTACATATATGCAAAGAAATGAAAGCAACAAAAAGTTTCACTTCAACGAAGCAGAAAAAGTGTTCGTACATTGTAATATACGGTTAAAGTATTCATATTAAAAAAAAAACAAAAAAAAAAAAAAAAAATAAGGTGTTAGTAACTTGTGGGAAAACCTTTCCGCTTGAAGATCTTCGCAAGTTGATGTGGTATGGAATGGATCAATTTAGAAGTACTCTCTTTGGTAATTTTGCTCCATTCATTAATCATTACATTTTTAAGTGGGAACACCACTGTGAACGCGTGAAAATGAAATGATTTTCAGGATTTTTTTTTTAAGTGGGGATGATTTTTTGAGGAACGGACAAACTATAATTTATTTAATTTTTATTTATTATTTATTTATAAAAAAATATTAAAAATTACAATTGTTATTAATATTAACGCAATGTCGTCAATGACTGATGCACCCTCTCGGCCACGATACAGCGGTGAAAAATCACCTGAAAGCAAAAAACCAAAAAAATTCGTAATCTATACATCAATGGTTATCGTTGTGGTTGTAGCAGCATAAACATTCCCCATACTTACATACGGGGAATGCTGCTGGAGTGGCAATCCTTGGCCGGATATAAATCAGGGTCGTTTCGGTAACGTAGAGCCGACTGCCGTGGAAACGGCAATGGCTATCGTTGTTGTTGTTGTTGTTGTTGTAGCAGTATCTTTGCCCTGTCAGACACTGCTACAGCAATGGCTACCCTTGTACGTGGCGGTTTTTTTATATTTTTGTTTTTTGTTTTTGAGAAAATGGTGCAACCAAATTTCAATTGCGTCATCAAATAAATTCGACTAAATGTTAGAGCTGGCGGTGTGGCAATCTACCACAATCAAGATGATAGCGTAAATATCATCACACCAAACATGGAAATGACTGCAAGGCAGTCTCAGTCATATTCATCAACAGTCACACCAGTTGGCGATGTTTGCATTGCAGAATGTCAAACGCTGAATGGAAAAACTATTGTCATAGCCGCCATCTATATCTCACCGAACCAAAATCTTGATGACATAATATATTTCATTCACCGCTCACTACTGGTTTACAGCCACGCAAGTGCAAATGCACTTGGAAGAGGCGAAGACAAAATTCCATTGATTCTCGGGGGAGATTTCAAAATTTCGGATCCCATGATTCTTTGCCGTTGATTCAATTTCTTCGAGAAACATTCGGTTTGCAGATAAACAATAACCCTAAAGAATCAACAACAAAATCCGGAACTACACTAGATGCAATTTTCACACGTTATCTAGAAAATATTGAATCACATACATATATTTCATATTTCAGCTATCACAAACCAATTATATCAGTATTACCAATTGAACCACCAACAGATGATAGCATAATGCATATATAGTTAATAAAATCGAATTTTGGTTACACAAATTTTGTTCTGTTGTATTTCTTTTGAAATTATCCCTGTCTCCTTCTCCTCCTCTCTCGCCCTTTCTCTCTCTCTTATTCACACTCATTCACACACAGAAGTTTCACTTCTACCACGTGCACGATGCTGCACATGATTTTTTTGTTTTCGAAAGGCTTGAGAAAATATTAATTTTTGGAATTTTTAAAAACGGCTATGTACGACTGTAGCCAATACATGTACAAAAATTAAAAAAAAAAAATTAAATTCGTTCATAAGTCTTCGAGAAATCGAGGCCACCGTGTTCAGAAAAGTCGTTTTGAGAAAAACGGCGTTTAAAGTTTTCATTGGCCGTTGTAACTCACTACCTGTTCTTATTGTATAGTTAACATTTTTTTTTTTTACATAAGCTTGGCACAACTACGTTCTTGATACTGTAGCAGGTTAAACTTCTACTTCTCCAGAATCGACCCTGACATACCCAATATATGTCCAGGCCCTCCGCACGATACTAACCACCTTTTCTCATGCCTCATCAAATCTACTCACCTAACACCCCCTTTCCCTCTGGGCCCAACCTGTTGCAACTGCAAGTTTCCTGGGCCTACCGTTAGATGAATGCTCATCTTCATAACACTGGCACGGTTTAGTATTGCTGCTACAACAACAAAAACACATGATACATTTTTGTTGCTTCAACTTTCCGAACTCTGTTTTGGTGTCGTCCGCATCGTGCACACATTGCTTTAGATTTTAGTCTACAGCCAACAGCAACATTGAGAAGAATGAAAACACAGAACGAGTTACCTGAACACGATTCCCCTGGGCGCCCCTCTCCTTTCCTCGTCCTTCCTTCCTCCATAAGTTATTCGGAAGTTATGGCCAATATCAAACTGATTGGATGACGCAGCCGGAGCCATCGCAGCGGTTTGTTTATGAAAGATCTGAGATTGTGTTAGTGACGTACGAAAAAGGTCACACACTCGCTCATGTTGCTTCGGTGCCTTTGGAAAATTGACTGATTGGACGAGTGTGTGAATACGTATGAAATGAGCGGGCAGAATTCTGCTGCCGAGTACCAGGTGACGAGATAGTCGAAGTTAATTGCTCAATTTCGTTTTTTACAATAGCTGAAGGCCAAATCTGGTAATCCATCATCCTTCAGTTGCTTCAATAAAAACTGCCATGTGTGATCGCGGTCAAATAGGCTGTGAACGATGAGGTTTGGGTTATGACTTATGACGATAGCGGTCAAGGCGCATTTATTAAAGGTGATATCAGTAGGTTAGCTTTTTCGTTTCGTTTTTTTCTTTCGCCGCGTGCACTGGGATGTCAGCACAAAATGTAATGCCGAAAAGTCATTCCATTCGCACCATTGTCGTATGCTTGTAGCTCCAACTGTATGCCGATTGTTGAACGAAGTTCATTCTTTCCTTTTTCTTTTCTACTATCTTTTGTCGCGGCATTCTAATGTAGGAAAAAACGGGTTTGTTGGTTCAGCACCAAGGCGAATACATTATCTAAGGTGGCGCCAATAAAAAAACAGTTACTTTATTTTCCGCGATTTTGACAAGTCTGACGTCAGCTCGCTTCGCAATACAAAACAAACAAAAGTATATTAGGAAAATACGTGTTTCTGCAAATTCAGTGAATAGCCTGGTAGTATAGTGATTTGTGAGCTTTAACCTAATCAAACTAATGAAAACGAACTGCCGTGTTTTAAATTGTGAAAGCCTCCAAATGCAGTTTCTTACGTTTTTATGCGTAGGACGCCGTGGCTAGAAAGTGTGTGTGTATGTATATAAATTCTTAAGATTGGGGTTTCCATTGTTTTCGCCTATTCTTCTTCTTCACAAACAAGTAATTTCAGAAAATTTCCGCACTTGCTCATAAGGTAAGGAAGGCCTGGCGCATAGTTATCTTCCTTTCAACTAGCTGCCTTCCAACCCGAATCGCAGTTTCTTTATTATAAAAATTAACGCAAGGCCTTCAAGCACTAAGGATGTTCTTAAGAAAATCGTCTTTGAAGTGGGGACAAACATGGCAAAGAATCGTTTCCACGACAGTCGGTTCTACGTTACCGAAACGACCCGGATTTATATCCGACTAAGGACTGTCACTCCAGCAGCATTCCCCGTATTTACGTATGGGGAATGTTTATGCTGCTACAACATGGATTAAGAAGAGTTGGTTAGTGAAAACAACTGTTTGGTGCGGCCTATGGGCTGGAGGAATCATCGGCCTATATCTCTTCAAAGGCGTGACTGGCGCCAATGTAACAGTGAATGGCGAACGCTATCGCGCCATGATAAACGACTTTTTGAAGCCGGATCTCCATCACATTTGGTTCCAGAAATCTCGGTTCCATCCCTTTGCTCTTTAATTTGTGGGGGTATATAAAGTCTAAATGCTTTGTGGATAAACCAGCTGCGATTGAGGCATTGGAGGGCCACATTACTAATATCATTCACGATATATCGCCCGAAGTCCGCCCGCGATTCATTCAAAATTGGTGTTTACGGATGGCCGAATTACGGCGCAGTTGCTGCCAACATTTAAAAGGTATTATCTTTAAAAAATAAATGTCATGAATGGTTCTACACAAAAATAATAAAGATTTCCCAATCAATTTGAATTTTCGTTGTTTTATTTAAATTTAAAATCCGATATCTCTAAATTGGTCACCCTTTACTATTATTTTTGAGTACATATGGATAAACAGTTTTAAAGTCCATACATCGGAATTCCCTCCAAGATCCTAATGCCTGCACCAATTATTTTTATTCCCCGAAATCAAGAATAATTCGCATGGCGCAACACACAAATAATAGGAGTAAAAATATTAGAAAACACTTAAGGAACTTAAATATTGCGACATGGAACGTACGAAGTTTATACGAATCAGGTAAATTAGACAACACAATCAGTGAATTTAACAGACTGAAACTTGACTTTCTTGGTATAAGCGAAACATGGTGGCAATCAAACGGCTGCATAAAAAAAGACGTACACTTTTACTACTCAGGAAATGATTCTTCAAGACATAGAAGAGGAGTAGGAATATGATCGCGAAAAAGCATTGTGGGAAAGTTAGCGAATTTATTCCATACTCTGATAAGATGGCGATCCTAAAATTGAAAACAAATCCAGTTGATTTAAATATTATCCAAGTATATGCTCCCAATGTTGACTGTACTGATGACGAGATTGAAAGTTTTTATAATGACCTTAAAAAAATTGTAATGATGACTAAGAAACATGACATAAATATAATCATGGGCGACTTCAATGCAAAAGTAGGAAAAAAAGAAACAGCAAATGTGACTGGAAAATTCGGTCTAGGAGACAGAAATGAAAGAGGAAATAGACTAGTGCAATTTTGTCAAGAAGAGTAATTCATAATTGGTAACACGTATTATAAATTACCAGAGAGACGACTGTACACATGGAAATCACCACAAGACGGAATGAGAAATATAATACGTAATCAAATTGACTACATCTTGATTAACAAAAGATTTAAATCATCTATGATAAGGGCAAAAACACTACCAGGCGCAGACGTTCCTTCTGATCACAACTTATTGCTGGCAACGATACGATCTCGATTAACATCACGGAAAACAAAACAGAAAAAATCCCATATCGATATACAAAAACTGGAAAACGACGACATTAGAAATGACTTCCAAAACAAGCTAAATAAATTATTGACAAGCTGCAATACTGGTGAAAATCCGATTAAATGGTGGAATAATACTGCTGACAAGATAAGAATACTGACAACTAATACACTAGGAACAAAAATTAATGTAGAAAAAGAAAAATGGATGAATGATGAAATTCTGCACTTGATGAATGAGAGAAGGAAATATCGGAACATAAACATTGACGAATATAAACGTAGAAACAAGGAAATCAGAGACAAAATAAGAGACGCAAGAAACCAATGGATGGGCAAACAATGTGAGGATATAGAGCGATTGGAAAAGTTACATGATAGTTTTAATTTACACAGAAAACTAAAGGAAATATGCAACCTGAGAAGATACAATGCAACTAATACATTATACGATACAAACGACAAAGTTATAACAGACGAAAACGAAAAATGCAATATTTGGGTACAATATGTCCATGAATTATTCAAAGACGACTCAAGAAATGTAAATATCAGCACAAACGACTCAACAGACGATCCACTACTTAAAATAACTATGTCTGAAATAAAATATGCGATAAAATTGTCAAAACCAAAAAAAGCAACAGGCTGTGACGAAATCTCAGCTGATGTTCTCAAACTTATAAATGACAGTGGAATGCCAACCCGAATGAAAGTTTTTAACCACATATATGAAACTGCTAATTATCCAAGCTCATGGTTAAAATCCACGTTTATTGCGATACCAAAAAAGACCAATCTAAAACAATGCAAGGACTATCGGCTAATAAGTCTAATGAGCCATACGCTAAAAATTTTTCTTAAAATCATTCACAACAGAATTTATCAGAAATGCGAGACCGCTATAGGAACAACACAATTTGGCTTTAAGAAAGGGTTTGGGACCAGAGAAGCAATATTTAGTCTTCAAATGCTCACACAAAAATCACAGGACGCCAATCAAGATATATGCATGTGTTTTATAGACTACGAAAAAGCCTTTGACAAAATACAACATAACAAGCTATTTGAAATAATGAAAGATTTGGACATAAACAAATATGACGTCAAATGTATACAATACTTATATTGGAATCAGACTGCAGAAATCAGATTCGGAGACAGCACCACAAGAGAGACAAAAATCTACAGAGGAGTGAGACAAGGTTGCATTCTATCGCCACTATTATTTAATGTGTACGCAGAAAAAATATTTGAAGAAGCAATAAATGACGCAGAATTAGGTATTAAAGTTAATGGCATATATATAAATAACATTCGCTACGCAGACGATACAACATTGGTAACAAACAATTTGCAGGATCTCCAAACTATTGTAAACAAAGTTGAAAAACACAGCAAAGACTTCGGGCTAAACATAAATATTGACAAAACCAAATTTATTATTGTAAATAAAAGCAGCAGAGACTATTCCTATGCGAGACTAACCATAGGTGGCAAAACAATAGAAAGAGTAAAACGTTTCAGGTATTTGGGTGTATGGCTGATTGACCAATGGGACCATGATCAGGAGATAAGAGGGAGAATAGAAATGGCTAGAACAGCCTTCATGAAGACCAAAAAGATACTGACACGCCGGGACATACCAAACGGGTTAAAGACAAGATTTTTAAAATGTTATGTATGGTCAACACTCTTATATGGATGCGAGGCCTGGACACTGAAAACCGTAAGCATACACCGACTAGAATCTTTCGAAATGTGGTGTTACAGAAAAATGTTGAAAATAAGCTGGAATGACAAAATATCAAATGACGTAGTGCTAAATAGAATGCAAACCGCTAGGAGCATGCTTACGGACATAAAAAGGAGGAAAGTCGCTTATTTCGGACACATAACAAGAGGTGACAAGTATGATATTTTAAAACTGCTGATGCAAGGAAAAATTGAAGGACAAAGAGGAATTGGTAGGAAGAAAATGACTTGGCTAGACAACATCAAAGAGTGGACAGGCCTCAAAACAATCGGCGAACTAACAGCAGTAGCGAAAAACAGACAAAAATATAATGAAATCATTAATAATATGACCTGACAACCGTACGACTAAGATCACAATGACGTTTGTATGTAATCGCGAACATCCAGCATAGATACGCCGATTAAGAAGAAGAAGAATATGATTTTTTCGATGCATTGATAAGCTGCTTATGTCGTCAGATCTGCTATTATAGCGACACTACAATGAGAGTGGAGAAATGAAAATACATGCAAACATTTTCTGATCTTCGTCGAGAATATTTTGAAAAAAAAAACACAACTATTGTGCAACAAAAACATTTTTCCGTGCGCTTTATTCTCAGAAAGGAAGAAAACAAGCAATTATCACAAAAAGCACCCCTTATAAGAGCGTTTTGCTTTGAAAAACACTTCACTTCAAAAGCTCAAAAAGCTCTCTGCTTCAATAGCTCTTGCGCCACCTTATTAAGTTTGGTCTAAGCACAGACTTCCAATGTCCCCACAAAAGCTTTGCATGGCCTTCCAATAATGAGTCCTTCACCAAATTGGTACAGAGTGCATGTCCTTGCTAAAGCTTCTCAACAAGCAACTGAGGAATGCTGGCAAATACCAATCAACTAACGGGGCAGTTGAGATGGGTGGAGCGCAGCAATGAGATGGCACAAGTGGCAGCAGCAGCAACAGCAGCAGCATCAACGTCGGCAGCATCCTCGGCGCGCACCTGTATGAATCCGGTATTTAAGGAAGCTGCCACAAGAGCAACGGCTCAGTTAACGCGCGGCGTTTGAATTTGCAGGATCGCAGAAATAGTAAGTAAAAACGGAAAAGTGGCAAAGAATTTGAATTTGAATTCAAAGTGAAAGTGAATTGAAGGTAACAATCACATAAATATTCAACGAAGAAGGGAGAGCAAATAGTAAAAGAGTGAGAACATAACAAAACAAGAGTACATACATGTGTATGTGTGCATATATGTATATGTGTTTGTGTTAAATTAAAGAACAATAACAACTGCAAAAATAGAGCAACCGATCCTGGCTGTGTTAATTAAATAGGTTTTGTTTATTTTTGTTTTTGAGTGTTGTTTTTTATGCACTCGCGTGTGTGCGTGTTTAATTATAATTGAAGTGCATTGGAATATTATTTTGTAAATCCCTTTCGAGCGCGCTTAATGTAAAAATCGTGTCACTGTAGGTGCAACAATAAAAAAATTACATAAGTAACGAAAAAAATGATAATTGCATTGTGCATTTTGAAAACTTAACCACCGAAAGTTGTTAATTTAATATTACGAAAATGTGCATATTTTTCTGCCATTTAATCAGTGAATCGCGCATTTATTTAGGTCGCTAATTTAAATTACGCACGTGGCTTTAAAGTATTTAATGTGCACAAATACCAAAAATGGCCATAAAACAAATGGTTCGAAAAAAAGAATATTTGTAAAATACAATTAGAGTAATGTGGAGACGTGTGGTGCGCGTGTGCGTATGAGTAACATTTATGTGACTACCTGCGACAATCAGCCGTAACGTATACGCCGTGCCGTGCACAAATAAATATGATGAGAAATTTGGAAGTCAATTATTTTTTGATAAGCTGTTAAACTGCTTACCTAATTAATTGTGTTGAAATTCGGGCAATACAATTTGATGACTAACCAAATAAGTAGAATTTAAATGCGGCAATGTAAATGTTGACATACACACAAAAGCATGTAAATACATTAATTTAATGGAGATTGGCGCGTGGGATGTATTATATATAAAAAATCACTTTATTTATTTGTACATATGCACATACTTACTGAGTGCCTACTTAAATTGACTGCTATTGAAATACATAACAAATACGCTGTTATTTTTGAAGCATCAACAAGCGATGTGTGACTTTACTTGTTGGACTCAGTTCAAATAGTTTTTTGTGTAAATCATTAAGCTAATTTATTTTTTAACGTTCATGTGAATTTCAACGTAACACCTAATTGAGGCTTTTTCGAATTGTTTGAATTGCATTGAAATATTCATTCGAAACAATTTTTTTGGAATCACCGTTTCAATATTAGCAGGATTTTTTTGTTTTTACATAAAGTGGCTCTACATTTCAGTGATAAATTCCTTTGCGTTTTTATTTTAAAGCTAGCTAATATCCAGCTTGCTTCACGGTGCGCTTCTCATGTGAAGTTTTATGCTAAAGTGATTATAGTTAATCGGTGTTGGAAGTAAAGTGTGAAAAATGTCATGGATTTTATCATAAGAAAAATTTGTATTTCGCCAACCAACTCCATTTTCAATTGAGCCAAGTGCACTGAGTTTTCTTTATTTATGTCTAGAGTTAAATGCTACGGACTTTAGGAAAAACTACAAAATATAATTTTTTTTTAGGTTCAATGCGCTTAAAGGTAAATTCTAATAATATTAGTTTGGGGAAAAAGAAATCCATTATTTTCTTGGTAGATGGCTGTAGTGATCGACATCTCGTGAAGTATCGATGAAACAATTTAAAGTCTATGCCCGCTGTCAAGGTGAAATTTCACACTAAAAAAATCGTTTGCTGATTTTTGTTCATTCCATTGAGTTGTGAGTTATTGGGTGTCAATAGTGGAAGTCAAACAAGAGACAATTTGGTATATTTTACAGTTTCTCTATGCTAAAGGCGAAAATGCAAGCCAGGCCGCTGAAAATGCGAATGGTGTAATTGCAGTAACGGCTAACTACATGCAATTTCGGGTTCGTTGATTCCGTTCAGTCGTTTTTGATGTTAAAGAAAATGTCGAAAACGTCGATAAAATCACAGAAATAATCGAAGTTGACCGGCATGTTAGTAGTCGTATCATCGCCTAGGAGCTAATAAAGATCGACCATAAACCCGTTTTACCCTTTGCGCAAAAATTTTACGCAAAAATAATGGATTTTTTTTCCCAAACTATATTAAGTCCACACTTCGGGAATTATACAGGCTGCAAAGAAGTGTATGTTTGCGGGTGCCATGAGTACAATCTCCGGCCATGCCCGAAATGCTATGTTTGATTTGCTCTCCTGGATCTTAAGATAAAACAGGAAGCAATAAAAGCAATGTATAGGCTCCATAAATATGGTTTGTGGAACGAAGACGGAACTTCGGGATACAGAGATATCTTTAAAATGCTATCTGAGTAGTATCCAAGGACGACCTTGCACCCATAGTTTCATTTGGGAGGAAATTTTATGTCAATTATGTGAGCAATGGACTAATCCAGAGCACATAAAAAGATGTTTGATGGATATTTTCTTTACGAATGAGTCCAAGAATGAAATAAGTGAAATAGGTTCGATAGTAATAAGTATCATTACCCTATGAGAGGAATGGCAACTGTTTTCCGTAGAGAAATTTTTGCCATTCTGAAAGTAGCAGAATGAACAATTGAGTATTTAGTGACAATCAGGCTGCACTAAAGGCTCTGGAGAACGCAAAGCAAACCTCAAAGATTGTTCAAGAATGTAGGAAGATCCTTAAATCTGTTGAAAAACAGAATAAGCCTGAACTTATATGGGTCGCAGGACACTGAATTCAACTCAGACGAAGCTTTATTAAGTGGTGTATTATCATTGTAAAGCATTTTATAAAGCCTATACGAAATGTATTGAAACGGCGTAGGTTTCTACATGGCAAATTAGCGGTCAATTTTATCCGAAAGGATGTCGACAAGAAATGAAAGGCCAAAAGTGGTTGTCTGTTTATTTAACAATAATAAGCCAATTAATTGGCAACGAGAATTACAAGGTTGGAATCGGTTCAGAAAATGTTCAGGAGTGTAAGATTGGTATAAAAATTGTACTTTAGGATAAGCAAATCCTCAAGCAAAAGTATTTTCTCTTTTTTCATGTTGAAGAGCAGACTCCTTCGACAAGTTTGGTTAAATTGAAAGTCAAGTCTGCGAAATTTCAAGATTTCAGATTTACGTTTTTGGTAGTGGGCATTAGAAAGGCCTTATGGAGAGCCATTAGCGATTATGTTCTCAAATGCTTCTTAAGGAGACAGATACCTGTCAACGGCCATATTTTGCCTGATTTTCGTTAAAATTATTTAAAATGAAGAAGTCAATATATTTTTTTCAAAATTGGCATACAATTTATTTATACATCAAAATAATATAACAATTTTTTTTTTCATCATTTAAAATGGGGCGGATGTACACTCAATTCTTCCAGGAAGGTCACAGCGGGTCTTCTCAGTCGGCGGGCATTGTAGCATCGGCGCCAGTGACCTGAATACAAAAACAAAACATTTTTTTGTTTATCAATGCCGTAATTTCTATATGAATTAAAAGAAAAATGAAAAAAAAAATTCGCGGAATAAAATGCTTAAAAAAATGAATTTTGGGACGAATTTTCCTACCATTTTTGCATCGAAAAAATTATTTTTTCGGAACATTTTCAAAAACCTGTAAATTCATATAGAAAGTAATGTCATAAAAGAGATATGTGCAAAATTTCAGGGCGATCGGTCAATAACTTTTCGAGTTATCGTATACGCCAATTCGAAAAATATAGTTTTGAAAAAAACGCGTCTAAAGTCGGCAACGTAACTATACCTCTCGCAGCGCTTGAACGCAAATAAGAGAGACGTCACGGTTGACGATCTATAATATAAGAAATACTTTAATTTATATCTCAAAATTGTTTGCCATATTCTAAAAGGATTATATTAACATTTTATAAAACGAAAATTTTTGTTCGAAATTGTACAGGTATCTGTCCCCTTAAAAGTAGTTTAATTATCAAATGAAAATTGCTTATTAGTATCAATTGGACAACGTTTCTAAAAAATGATTAAAAATTGTTAATAAAAAAAAAAATTTCAAGTTACCACACACTCTAAAAGGCATATCATAGTTATAGAACGACGTTACACGACGTTTAATTATCAATCCATCTTTTCAACGGCAATTGATCGATTTTTACGAGGGGTGCCTTTTATATGTCGGGATTAGAGAACAAAAACAAATTTTAATCATCGAAAAACACTTTATTTTTTTTCAAAATATTCTCCATGAAGGTCTATACACTTTTGCATGCGTTTGAACCAATTGTCGAAGCACTTTTGCCACTCTGAATGAGGTACCTCCAAAACATGCATTCTGAATGCTGCAACCGCTTCTTCAGGTATCGAAAAACGTTGACCTCTCAGTTTGTTTTTTACGTACGGGAATAAAAAGAAGTCATTCGGTGATCCGTCTTTGGCGATTGGTTTTCCTAATTTCTTGGAAGACAACTGGCAAACAAATGATTGTATACCACTCAGAATTTACTGTTCTGCATTGTTCTAGTGGTAGGGTTGCGACATGTCCATTTTTTCCGAAAAAACAGGCGACTATTTGCTTGGAAGTGCTTCGTGCGCGAACAACTTTTGTTGGATTTGGCTCATCTTGAAACACCCATACAGTCGACTGCTGTTTACTTTCGGGCTCATACGCGTAAATCCATGATTCATCACCTGTCACGATGTGATAGATGTGTTTCGAATTTTTTGAGCGATTGACAAATTGTGTGGGATCCAACGCGAACAAATTTTTTTGACAGTCAAATGTTTATGCAATGTTGAATGTATGCTGCTCCCACTAATGCCTAAGATAGTCTCAATCTCACGATATGTCACATGACGATCTTGCAATATGAGTTCGCGCACAGCATCAATGGTTTTCGGAACAACAACTGATTTTGGACGACCTTCACGAAATTCGTCTTGGAGTGAACTACGGCCACGATTGAATTCACCATACCATCGATAAACACTGGTCCTTGATGGAGCTTCATCGCCAAAAAATGAATTAAGTTCATCCATGCAATGTTCCTGAGTTAATCCACGTCGAAAGTTGTAAGAAATAATCGCACGAAAATGTTCACGATTTAATTCCATTTGGGACCGAGATGAACCTTTTAAGTTACTGTAAACAACACAAATAGCGCTGGTATTTCAAAACGTTCTGAGTACGTAAAAGCCAAAAAATGTCAAACTTTGCGATACAGCTGTCAGTTTCCAGATTGCAACACCAGGGTTGCCAAATCCCGAAATATAAAAGGCACCCCTCGTATTGCCCAAATTTGTAGCTATTCACAAATCCACATGATCTCATAGATCTTCCAGCTGGTCATCGACATCCCTCTGACTGTTGTTAAAGCGGAATTGTACAACTAAATTCTCAGGAAACCATTTCTTTATGTGCTGTTTCGCAAATCCTGTGGCCCCAGTAGAAATATGGAGCACTCAAAAAGTACTGGGAACTCCACGTCATTCAATTTCCGACCTTGAAGCTGTGCTTACCGGTCATCGGCACACGTAGAAAAGCTGGGTTTACCATTTTATATCCTTTGCAGAAGATATGGGGATCTTTAAGAAGAGGAGACTGTTGTCCATTCCCGGGCTTGGCAGCCATCCGATTAAGGTCACTGGGTACGCCTTTCTTCGACAGCCTGGCAAGTACTCCAGCTTAAATTCCATAAATATTCTCTGTTACATCAACAGCTCTGGTTGGCTGTAGATATATGTCCATTGGAGGTCTCCTAATGGTATCAAAAAAAGCGCTTTGGTGCTACTAGGGGAGTCCCAGAGTTGTACCTCAACCATTTCAACTACCTACCCACATTGCTACATACACCACTTTAGTACCGAGATTATGAGTATTCTTTGAATCCGCGTCCTTCTTCTGGTGCTCATATGCCTGACTTACTGCCAGAATCGAGCCGATCAGAAAATGTTGTCTTAAGGTATGCACTACCTAACTTTTGCTTCTCAGATTTTATAACCACTTATGAATCAAGATATATATTTAAATAATTTGCGCTTTGAGTCCTATTTGATGTTATTCCACAAATGGAGGGACCTACAGTTTTATACCACCTTGAGTCAGCATTTTGAAGTGGTTTACGAAGAGAAGTTTGCGTAGTGGAGCATTTACCATGCCAGCGAATGGCGCGGAGGAGGAGTACACCATTGATTAGTTTTTCTAAATGATTTTTCTAGTGGCGGCAATTCCTTCAATTTTATACAGTTTTTAAAGAAAAAATCAGCAAGTTACAGATTGACCTCTCTTCCAGTGTATAAAAAACGCATACTTGGCTCTTAAATATATTTACGTACTTACATAATATACTGAAATTAGAAGCAGATAGAGAAATCTAATATTTTTTTGTCTCCAAAGAAATTTTGTCGCCAAAGTCATAAAAAGAACCGATTTTTGTCTTAACCAAGCCTTCGCCTCCGTTGATTGCATGACATTCGATTGCATTGACGAAAGCGATTTCAATTCATCAGTGAAAAAATATTTAATTCATACTTTGAAATAACTTGGCCGAAAATGGCACTGGAGTGGGCATGCCTCAAGAAACGCGAAAGCCGCCATTGCTCCAATGCAAAGTGAAAACAATTTAGAAGATGTGCTCAACAACAGACCGTTATCTCCGACTCTGAACGAATTTGACAGAATCACCCGATGGGCTGACGTAACAGGGGATATGTTTACAAAAAACTGAGATTGTGTTGGTGAAATACAAAAAAATCAACACAATGCCACTACATTGCCGTCTGAACAACGACTGACTAGACGAGTGTGTAAAATCATATGAAATCATCATGCGAAATTCGGAAGCCTAGTCCCCTGTGACGTGGCAGACGAAATCTCCCTTACAATTTTCTTTTTACAAGATTAGTGATCAAACCTTGTACATCTATCATCCTTGGCTCGAATAGCCTTTGAATGGAATCCACAAGGTACTTGGAGGAGAGGTAGTCCTATCGTAACTTGGATGCGGTCAGTGCACGCAGAAAGTAGAAGTTGGGGCACTTGACGATAAATTAAACATCTTGCGAAAAATTTAACAAATTGGTGGGAGTTCTTTGACGCCCTTTGCCCCCATAGAAGCGACCGTTAAGTGTCAATTCAAAATTGTGTTACATTGTGTGTGTTACAGTGTGTGTTACAGTGTTAATTCAAATTGTAATTTATTAGTTTTAAAGGGAAAAAAATAAAATAAATCGAATTGGAAGCAAAAAATATGTTTTCCACAAAAATGGTTACATTCTCAATTCTTTTCATAGTATTTAGGAGGGCTTCAAAAAATCGATTTTTTCGTGGATTTTTTTGTGAAGGAAAGAAATATTCCATTGAAACGAAACTTTCAGGTTTTATTGTTATATTAAAATATATGTCATCATTCATTAAAATATATGTCATATTATGCCTGGTACAAGCATTTTTCCGAGGCGCCTCGAGTGTGCGTGTGTCGTGCGGCGGGAAAGTTTTCATCTGAAACCCGAAAACCCAAAAAAAATTGTATTTTAGTAGATATAGTATAGCTTCTAGTTAAACCAAGAAAATTAAACAAAAAGTGAGAAATTCAACAATTTCCCGCTAATTAAACAAAAAAAAAAATCCGGCCGCTCGTATACCTGCTTGATGCTTGCTCACAATTTCTTCTGTAACTCAGAAAATATTCTGAATTTGCTTCTGACATTTTGAGGACACATTCTTGGATAGTTTGGGAAAACATTTATGTACAAAAAAAAAACGATTTTTTTAAGCCTCTAAGCAGGCTCCCCCCTTAATAGCGCATAATTATTTCCAACTACAACTCCTTATAATCGAATTGAAAAAAAAAATTTTTTGTATTGCAACTAAGGAATTGAAAAAGTAGTCAATTTCTTTGCTGTGGAAGCTGATACTGAAAATTGAAGAAATCTGTTCCTAATTACAGTTCTTTGTAATTTGTAATTGAGAGTAATTTCATTCAAGAAGGAATCATTACAATCCAGCTCTGTATTCCATGCCCCTTTCCCAAAAACCTTCCATTGGTAATTTGGCATGCACTCATAAACAATTTTTTTTATATTCTTATTCACTCCGCTGGGGTGCATGGGGCCACGACAAGACTCTTCCATCGTACATGATTCTGGGCTGTAGTTTTCGCGCCGACTTATAGCAAATGGCAACTGTTAGCTCGCAAAACATCGACTTCCATGAAATGTTTGACCAACCGGGACCTCTGCTACCTTGCGAGTTCCTGTCTAGTTTAATTTTCGTGATGCTCTCTGGTAGTTTTCTAAGCATCTGACCTATCCAATACCACTTTATGAGTTTGCTTTGCTATAGGATGGGCTCATCATTCGATTATCCCCGCAGCGCGTCGTTGCTGATGGTGTTCGGCCAGAATATTCTACAGATGATGTGGAGGCATTTGTTGACGAAAGATTGTAGCGTCTGTGTGATGGTGTTGGAGACCAGCCATGTTTCACTTCTGTCCAACCACACAGACTTCACACCTGAGCTGAATATTCGAAGTTTAGTGCGCCTGGTTGGTTGATGTCCTCGAGAGAGTAAAGGCTGGCGTCACTGCCATTCGAGAGATGCGATGGACGGGCAAGGCAGGAAAAAATTATGACCTTGCGGCAGGAAAAACTTCCGACCTATAGCTGCCATGTTAGGGAGTGCAAATTCAATGTTGAATTTGTTGTGGGAGAGAGACTTCGTCACCAAGTGCTGTCGTTCACTACGGTGGACCAGCGTCTCGCAATAATCCGCATCAAAGCGCGATTTTTTAACTTCTCGCTCATTTGCGCCCAAACCCCGAACACCGCCCTTCCTTTGTTTAGTCTGCAGTTGACATCTTCATCTACTCCGCCGGCTGCCGTGATATTCCAGCCGAGATAGCAGAAGCTTCCGATAAATTCAACCGGTCACCCGTCCACCATTATAAGTTTTGCTTATAGCCTTCGTCTTGTCGATGTTGACCTTCAGTCTGACAGTGCATGAGAGCGTGACTACTCTGTCCGCCTTCGCTTGCATGTCAGTGAGTTTGTGAGAGAGCAGGCAAATATCATCGGCAAAATTCATATGAAACATCTTTTGGGAAGGGTCAATTGGTTCATAACGTCGTCGTGGACGATGGCTAAGAGAAGGGGCGACAGGGGATAACGTTGCCTTACACTTGCGATGGTGTTGGATGGGTGGCCGCTGATGTTGCCGCTGTGAAACATTGTCAGTTCGGAGTTCTTGTAAACTGTTCTGATGAGACGGATTCTCTTAGCCGGAACTCTCTTTCTACTCCCTACTCAACGCCAGCCATATTTATAAATAATTAGCAACAGCAAAATTCCGGTATATCTTAATAAATTTCAGAAGTCCATTTTCAAAGACCTTTATGAAAACATAGTTTACGTTCATTCATTTAGTTTAACTTCATTCGCTTTCTAGATCTACAAAGTACATTATCGTCTGTATACAAATAGAAATAGAAAAATCTTTTCGAAATTGTTTTCAATGTATTTTCTTGCTTAAAAATACTGTACAAGAAAGTATGAAATGAGACTTTTGAATGAAGAATTCACGAAATGAGAATTTTAATCTAATTACAAAGTGGCGCCATTTTGGCGATGAAAGCTACAATTTCTAATTTATATATTTTTTTATTCCACATACATAAAATTATATACTTGCAACAACAGTTGCAAATTGCGTTCTTTGGCATTTTAATGTGCTAATTTGGCATTTTCACAAAAAGAAAGGCCACAACATACGAAAACAAAACGAGAAGAATGTAACAAAGAAAAAATTAAAATTATTTCAAGCACACGAAATTTCATTCAACAATTTGCGCGCAGCCTACATTCGGTTGTGAGCATAACGAAAATTCAAGAAAATTTTACAACAAAAGAAACACGTGTTACAAAAAATAAAAAAAAAACTCGTAAATAAAGTGCGCATAAAAGTATGCCTTACGAACTTTTTTTATTTCGCTTTTAGTGCGCTCAAATGCAGGCAAGCGAAAAGAATTTTGCACTTGCACTCAACTCGCACTCACAAAACAAGGAACAAAAACAAAGAAAACAACATGTACTTTCACACAGCAGCCTCAAAGAAGGCAAGAAATGGCATATAGTTAGTAAGGTTATATGCAGCAACAGTAGTTGTGAGGTCATTAACTAAAAAGATGCTTGGCTGGCTGGCGTATGAGTAACTCACGTTACCATTGGATTTTATAGACTTGTACCTCATAAATGTCGGCATTATTTTTTTTTTTGGTCGAAGTGCATCCACTGCACGGTGTTGTACTTTTCATTTTCCATTTCTTTGAAAGTTGTTAGTAAGCTGATCAGATTATAAAGATTCGTGAAAGTCTGAAAAATATTTGGAAACTAATTTTGTTTTTTTTGGTTTAGTTGTTGCAACTGTGATTTGCAGGTTTGTACTGTATCTTAGTTTTAATTTTGCGGTAATTCAATAGTAATGCTCAAAAATTTAATGCATTTTTCTTAGCGGGGTTAGGCCACTGAATCATCGGAAAAACCAAGCACGCCCATTTATTTCATGTTAAAGATCTGCTGCTGTGGAGGTCACACTCTGTATGAATTATTTTTTTCCAAATAGAAAGGAAAATGGCGGAAATTTAATACGCTTTGTTTAATTAGTTAAAAATAATAAAAAAAAACCAAATTGTTCGAAAATTGTTTGTAAAAAAATTATATAATTTGCTTGAGTTACGAGTTAATTTGACTTAAATGATAATTCGACCAAAACGCGTATTAAGACACTTTTTCCACCATATTTCTTAAGCAAAAAAAAAAAAATATTTTTTATATATTTATAGTAGTAGCTTAACATTTTAGGATACTAAGGCTCCTTTTAGGCAAAAACCAAAATTTGTTTTTATTTTTTTATAGCTTAACATTTGAAGACACTAACTAGGGCACCTTTTAAGCAAAAAAAATTTATATTTATAGTAGTAGCGTAATATAATTAAGGCACTAGGTCCTTTTTTAGGCAAAAATTTGTTTTTTTTATATTTGTAGTAGTAGCGTAACATTTTAAGGGCATCTTTTAGCCAAAAAATATTGTATTTTTTTATTTTTTGTATATCTTAACATTTAAAAACACTAACTAGGGCACCTTTTAGCCAAAAAAAAAAATACTTGTTTATACTTACAGTAGTAACATTTTAAACAAAAAAAAAATGTTTTTTTATATATGATATTTAGCGTAACATTTTTAAGGTACTAGGGCCTATTTTAGGCAAACAAAAAAAATATTTGTTTATTTTAACATTTTAAGCAAAAACAATTTTTTTTTATATATTTATAGTAAAGGGTTTTTCAATTGGCGCGGGTCGATTTTGGCGCCCTGTGGCAGCCATTTTGTTTTGATGACATCTGTCAAATCTTTTGTTTATTATTCAATTGTTTATGCAAGTTATACGATTGAACAGCACGTTCAAATGATAAAACTTTATTATCAAAATGAGTGTTCATTAACGCAAACGTTGCGCATTGCGCCCATTTTTCGGTAGACGTGCTGGCCCTTCCAATTTCTTATGGCCCATATTGAACCATATGGACCTAGACGACATGTGGTTCCAGCAGGACTGCGCTACGTGCCACACAGCAAACACCATTTTATTCCATTTCAACATCTACCCGCCCTTATTGAAAAACCCGTTAGTAGTTTAACATTTTAAGACACTAACTAGAGCACTTTTAAGCAAAAAAAAAATAGTTTGTGTATATACATATATAGGTAACTTAATATTTTTAAGGTACTAATAGGACTATGAATAAGTTCGTTTCGGTTTTACAACAGATGGCGTAACTTGATTATTATTCCATCGATCCACATTTCCAAACATTCATTGGAGAGCTACTGTCGTAAGGCACAAACGTCAGTATAAGTTTTTTATTTGAAGCGTAAACAACAATATTTTTACCACACTTGAAAATGTCGAATTTCGTGCCAAATAATGTGTTTTTGCGGGGAATTCTTCTTCATTATTTTAATATGAAGAAAAAAGCAGCCGAAAGTCATCGTATCTTGGTGGAAGTTTATGGTGAGCATGCTCTATCTGAGCGAACGTGCCAGAAGTGGTTTGCACGCTTTAAAAGTGGTGATTTTGGCTTGGAAGACGAAGAACGCGAGAGTGCGCCGCCAAAGTTCATGGATACCGAATTGGAGGAATTGCTCGATCAAGATCCGGCTCAAACGCAAGAAGAGGTTGCAAAAACTTTGGGAGTTGATCAATCAACCATTTCCAAACGTTTAAAAGCCATGGGAATGATCCGAAAGGTAGGCCATTGGGTGCCGTATGAATTGAAGCCAAGAGACGTTGAACGCCGTTTTATGGCATGCGAACAACTGCTTCAACGGCACAAAAGAAAGGGTTTTTTGCATCGAATTGTGACTGGCGATGAACAGTGGGTCCATTACGACAATCCAAAACGTCGGGCAACGTATGGATACCCTGGCCATGCTTCAACATCGACGTCGGCGCAGAATATTCATGGCCTGAAGGTTATGCTGTGTATCTGGTGGGACCAGCTGGGTGTTGTGTATTATGAGCTACTGAAACCGAATGAAACGATTACGGGGGATGTCTACCGACGACAATTGATGCGTTTGAGCCGAGCACTGCGAGAAAAACGGCCGCAATACGCCGATAGACACGACAAAGTTATTTTGCAACATGACAATGCTCGGCCACATGTTGCACAAGTGGTCAAAACATACTTAGAAACGCTCAAATGGGATGTCCTACCCCACCCGCCGTATAGTCCAGACCTTGCGCCATCCGATTACTATCTCTTCCGATCGATGCAACATGGCCTGGCTGACAAGCACTTCCGTAATTACGATGAAGTCAAAAAATGGATCGATTCGTGGATTGCGGCAAAACCGACCGAATTTTTCATAAAGGGAATCCGTGAATTGCCAGAAAGATGGGAAAAAGTAGTAGTAAGCGATGGACAATATTTTGAATATTAAATTTGTAACCATTTTACGTCAATAATGTTTCAAATTTCGAAAAAACCCGCACGAACTTATTCATAGTCCTATTAGATCATCTTTTAGGCAAAAAAAATATATAATAAAATATATTTTATATTTGTAGCAGTAGTTTAACCTTAATATTAATGCGCGCTGCTTTTATTATGAACAGAGGTGTATATTTACAAATCTTCCAAAATTGGAAGAACATTTTGTGAAATTAAATCGTCGGAAAGCCATTTGCAAATTGTCTGTTTTAGAATTTTTCGGTTATGAGTACCGCTGATGTAAAATATTTTTCCTTCAATTTCACTAGAAGTTTAAATTAAAATCCACGATCGACGTTGCAAAATTTGCTTGTGCGGGATTATTATTTAGTAAGAGCGAAAAAATAAAAAAAAATATTGTCTTAGTAAATTACGCGGTTCTTCGCTCGGTGAGTTTTGATCAAAGTGAAGACGATACTCTGCAGCTATTCAAGTTAGTCGATCTGCTATTAGTGTAAGGTGTCGCAAAATTGATAATCTATTTTCTTTTTTTGAATAACTAATATATTTTACTAAATAAAAAACAAAGTAACTTGAATTCGTTTCGCAAATTTCTGTTGCACATTCTTGTTTTGCATACTATACCCTCGCGTGCTTCATAGTTTCTCGGAACTACTGCTATGCCTCGGAACTAAGTTCAGATAAACGCTATCCGCTAGCCGCTATCCTCTAAAGCCACTGAATCCGCAGCCGAACTAAACCTTCTTGAGAATGTCTTCATTACTAGCCAGGTAGTTATGCCGGTAATAAAGGATATGTCGTCGACAGTCCTTGGCTGGATATAAATCCGAGTTGTTCCGGTAACGTAGAACTGACTGTCGTAGGAACTGTGCGGTGAGTGTCGGTAGTAATGCTAAGAATACCCTACTTATACTTTTTAAGTGGTAGTGACCAGCATTATGAAAAATTCGATTTGGCTACCTTCTCCATTGTTCACTTTTCTTGCGAATCAGCTATTGACTAAGACTCACGAATAGCATCTCAAGCTTTTATGATACCTTCATACACCTCTTGGTAACACAAAAACCAATGCAGTTTTATTTTTGGCTCTTCTGTTTAACGCTGATGAGCTTTAAACATTTTTTGCGCCTTTTAAGGGGGGATGACAACAAAAATATTTTGAATAAACATTCTATTTGTATGGCGAATATTAATTTCTTTTATTTAATGCCAATATCACCGTAAGATAATATTGATAGTGACTCCTTATCCATTACCATTATCTTCCTCTAAGGTTAGATTAGGTTAGCCTGGTTGGCAATAAGCCACGCATAGACCTTTTGGTCCCTAGCGATACCAGATGGAGACCGACCTCTATGAATACTGAAAGTAGACATCGTGTAGGATGTCAGCGCTCTTGGCGAATCTAAGCAGAGCTGGGAGATCCGATTCTGAGACGTCCTCCAGACCCTCAAACAATGGGGCTCCCAGGCATTTAAAACGCGTTTTTAATAATGCCAGATAGACGCACAGAAGGTGTTCTAAAGTTTCCTCAACATTCTCTCTGCATTTCCTGCATTTGTCCGTGTTAGTAATCCTTATCTTGTACGCATGTGCAGCCAATAGATTATGACCTGTTAGCATACCTATGATGGTTTTGCAGTCCTTTCACGAGAGCGTAAGTACGAATTGAGCCAATCTGTGGTCAGATTAGGACACCTAACTTCCTTCACCGCCTTCATGTAGCGGTCCATTTCGTTGTATATTGCGTTTAGAGGTTTTGGTATGTCGTTCTCTTGGTCAAATACTAGTCCAATAGCACTTTTTGCTATCTGATCTACTATTTCCTTCCCTATAACGCCTTTGTGACCAGGTACCCAATAGATATGCAGCCTACTGCTTGCGGCTAGCCTTTCTATGGCCTCCCTGCTGCGTTGAACAGTTTTGGACTTAATACAATATGAGCTTATTGCTTTTATTCCTGCTTGACTGTCCACGTATATATTAATTATTTAGTTCTTTCTTGTTCTTGTGTAGGCTAACTCCGCGGCTTTCTCCACAGCAAAAACTTCCGCTTGGGAAATACTGCTGTGGTCTGGCAGCTTGATAGGCTGCCTTATCCCTAGTTTTGAGCAGTAAATGCCCGCTCCTACTCAGTCTAAAGTTTTGGAACAGCCTGTATAGATGTGAAAAGTTCTATGGCCAGGCTTCATGCCTTTGTGTCATCCCTCCTCTTCAATTGTAGTACAAAACCTTCTCTCCCAATTAAAGTACGGAGTCACGTAGTCTGTGCAACCCGAGCTCCACTTTCCTATTGAGCTGTGTCCGAAGGTTCTACAGGTGAATACTCCAGCAGCCGCCTTAAGGTCAACAGGTGGCATGCTGAGTATCATTTCAAGCGCCGCCGTTGGAGTGGTTTTCTTCTAACAGCCACAGATAATTTTATTGTAAACAAAATTTTACTCACGAATTCAAGCTTTCAAATTGTTTTCATATAGAAGTTCATGCGAGATTGCGTAGATTAATTTTTTGCTTAAAAGTGATTTAAAATTTTTGCCATAAAAATAATGCAATTTTTCTATTTTCTACATGCAAAGTTAAGTTGAAAAGCTTTGCATGCAAAAATGTTCAATCATTGAAATTAAAAGTATTTCTCATAATTTCCTTTATCTGCTGTCAATCTCAAAGTGAAAAATTTTTATTTTCTGATTATTCGCACTAAAACTCTATTATTTCTTCGCTAATTGAATCGACAAGAGAATGTCAGAAACGCTCGTGTAGCTGTGATGGCGGTGCTGCCAACCGCAGTCAATGTTGGACGGGTGGGGACATAATTTGATGAAATTGGCGTAAAGTTTGCCATTAACTAAATGCAAAAATTTACTTTAAATAGGTTTCATATATTGTCTTTTATTAAAGCAAATGAGTTAATAAATTTTTAATGCTGAGAAATTGCAGAAAAAGGCCAGTTCAGAAGAAAATAACAAATTTTTTTAAACAACAACAAATTTAATATGTAAACACACATAGGGGTATATTTATTTAGCAATTAAATATTTAATGTTGGGTTCTTTTTGGCACTACTTTGAGTGAGTTTAAAGCGTTGCTATTGAGAAATAGATTTGTATGCGGGTATGTACAAATGTTTCTATTATTGATTTCTACATATACAAGTACTCGTGCACGTGTAAAGAGAAATTTACTGCTACAATACATACATATATATACATATGCATGCTTGTAAAATTTTGTTTACCTTCTGTTTTGGTTAAAAGGTTTAAGGTGGTATTTTAAAAACAAATTTACGGTTTGTTCTGGACTGTCCGTCTTCGTACTGTTCGTCCACTACCCTTTCTCTGAAACATTTTAAAATACTTCACGTATTACTGCAACCTTTACAATCCACTGGAAGGTGGAGAATCATGCAGCCAGACTCAACCTTCCTTCCAATCCTCTCCCAGCTTCTACAGTCAGGCGGAGGGGGTGAAAGAAAATCTTATCCACTATTTTTTATGCGAACGCTCAAGTTTAGCCAGAACAATACTTCGCTCGTTCGGTAAACCTTTCCCAAATTAATGAAGTCGCAGACACAGAGATACAAAAATTATACCAAATGGATTTGACTTAAAAAATGGCCATCCCACGAGAACAGTGGTACTAAAACGGCGCTAATCGCTAATTAAGATTATTTAGTACAAATACTCAACCACCTCACTAACAACAACAACTCTTTCCCTGCTTTCAAGTACCGCACGAATTTTCCAGTGAAAGAAATTCACGTCTTCCATCCATAAATGGATTCATTTGAGTTTTTTATAAGAGTGAAAATGCTGATCAGCCAGAGCATCTGCATTCAATCGAAATAAATGATAGTCAGAACAATGACTGGCAACATCTGGAGAGTACGGCGCCTTTCCATTTCAGTGCTTATAAGTATTTCTTCCCCCTTTGCAAAATGAGCCCGAGCATTATTTTGTTGGTGGATAACTTTGTCGTAGCCTTGATTGTCTCTGTGATTTTTGTTGTTGGAGCAGCATAAACATTCCTCATAAATGTACGGGAAATGGTGCTAGAGTCACAAATCCTTAACCGGATATAAATCCGGCTCATTGCGGTAACGTACAACCGATTGTCATGGGAATGTCGGCCCCTTGTGATAGTTTCACTCGGTTTCAAGAGTTCATAATATGTATTTTGAACTGATTTGTTTCTACCAAATGCAGAATAAATATTTGGTATGTAAACATTCAATTTAACCCCTTGTCAAGCATCCATACCTTTTACGAAATGTGCTCTCACTAATTACTGTCTCTTGAAAAATATTTAAGAGCACTCGTTGAGTCTTAATTCCAGTTAGTTTTCTAATGGAAGTAGTAAATCAAAACTTCCTACAAATTATACGAAAATTAACATCTTTGAGCGAGAATAAATTCATGAAATTGATCGTA
Organism: Anastrepha ludens; assembly: GCF_028408465.1. NCBI lineage: Eukaryota > Metazoa > Arthropoda > Insecta > Diptera > Tephritidae > Anastrepha > Anastrepha ludens. Next base: position 110,902,942 of record NC_071501.1, on the reverse strand, counting down.
CTAACATCGTTTGAGGCGAATGAACGTAGAGGTTCTGAATTTTCGTTAGAGAACCAGCTAAATAAGCTAAATAACTTAAAAAATGCTTTAAATTCCCCATCAAGAGACTCTGTGAAATCGGAGGCGAATGAACTCAATGGTGTGCCGCTATCATCAGGAGATATGAACAGGCAACAAAGAATTTAGACCAAAACGGATGTGCCCAAAACCCGTCCGCTTTATGGATAGGATTTGGATCATGAAGACTTCTATTAATTTAATTATTTCTTTATATTTGTAGCGAACGTTTGTAAATTAACTGATGCAATTTATTTAAAAGGAAAAAAGTGGTTGTAGCATCTAGCAACACTCCGAAGAAAATAAAGAAGAGGGAGTTAAATACGGACCAAAGAAGCTGCATATCACAATTTTTTTTTTAATCTTGGTAGTTTCAATGCCAACACATTTAGACATCTTTTGGTGCTCAAAGCAGAATTTATAGCCAAGATAGAAAAGGTGAAAATTAGGTAGTTTGTGATTGCCTTATTAGCAGAAGGCTGTATAGAGGAAAAATGTGGAGGAAGCTAAGTCTCACACTGTGCTGTAGTGCTATGCATGATGATGATGATTGCCTTTGTTTTTGTCGGGACAGACTAGCAAGTACAGCACTCAGACACAATTAAATACATTGTACTGCACTAGGGCTCCCTGTTTAATTTTTTTTAAGTCTACTCGACCTCCGAAGAAATCTGAGTAGATGTTGTGGTGCCAAGCAGCCAAGGTGGTGGCTTCTTAACACATCAGTGCCAAAGACCTCCATCCTGATTCGAGCGAAGGCGCACAGAAAGTGGTCCGCCCTCTCATCCTCCTCTCCACATGCTGGGCAGAGTGCACTGCCTGAGATACCCTCCATTTCTAGATGCTTTGCCCATAGAAAATGGCCCGTCATCAGTCCAACCAGCCTCCTACAGTCCCCTCTGCTTAGTGACAGGAGGAACTGCGACAGTCGGTCGGAAATGACAGGTAACATCAGTTTTGCCCATCTGCAGCCTCTAGTCGATGCCTTAATAACCATTGAGAAACTTTATATCAGCGCTTTCAAACCGCTTGTTTTTGGCTCTAGGAGTGCAAGTGATGATCTTCTTATGTCATCCTTTTTTTTTGATATTAGGTTCATATAGTTAAAAGCATTTCTGTATATACTCGTATGTGGCAACGCTTGCACTACGAAATTTTCCTTACTACAGGTATCACTTATATATTCTATTTTTTGCAGTAAGTCAAAATTATTTGATATTAAGCAACCGAAGATCCCAAAATGGTAGCCCTGAACTGAAAGATAATTCTACCAAGTTCTTCACTTGCCATTCCAAGGAGATGACTCCGCAGGCATTGAATAACAGTCAATTTTCAATTGTACCACCATACTTAATGACAGAACCAACTGGGAAAAATTCCGCCACCATATTGACGATCAACTTATACCAAATGTGATATTAAAAACGCAACTTGACATTGAACATGCCATTATCCATTTTAATGACGTAGTACTAGAAGCAGGGATCAGATCGGCACCAAAGCAAGCAGATAGAACAAATACACCAACAACTGACATTACTATTAAAAAGCAAATTATAGAAAAAAGAAAGTTAAGAAAAAGATGGCAAAAAACTAGATCACCTGACGACAAGAGAAAACTAAACCTAGCTACAAAAATTCTTAAGGATACCTTAAATAAGAGAAATAACAAAGAAATCGAAAATTATTTGAAGAATCTGACTCCCTATCAAGATACAAACTACTCTTTATGGAAATGTACTGAAAAGTTAAAAACTCAAATAAAACATCAACCACCACTAAAAAAAGATGACAATTCATGGGCTGTTACAAAAGAGGAAAAAGCGAAAACATTGGCAAATTACTTCGAAAAAGTTCTATCAAATGACGAAGAAAAGAAAATCAACAACCAAAACAATTTCCACTATGATTTCACAAAAATAAAAAGGACGAATACACACGAAATAATAGCTTGCATCAAAAAAGGAAGAAAACATAAAAAAGCTCCCGGATATGACATGATAACAGGAAAAGCATTAGCGGAGCTGCCTACCAAGGCATATATATACTTGCGAAACGTTTTTAATGCAATGTTTCGCTTACAATACTTCCCGAAGCTCTGGAAAATGGCAGAGATTATTGCATTGCCAAAACCGGGTAAAAATCCAACTACCGTGTCATCATATATACCAATAAGCTTATTACCGACAATATCTAAAATTGCTGAAAAATTACTGCATGATCGGATAAGCCAACTTCTAGACCAAAAACGTATAATACCGGATCATCAATTTGGATTTAGAAAAAAACATTCGACTATTCAACAGATCCATAGAATTACAAATAAAATCCAATCAGACCTTGAAAACAATCGATACTGTGCCGCAGTATTTTTGGACGTAGCTAAAGCGTTTGACAAAGTGTGGCATGAAGGCTTACTCCACAAAATAAAAAGAATGCTACCTTTTGACTACTATCTCATCATAAAAAGCTATCTAACCGACCGAAGCTTCTATATTAAATATGACAATCAATGTTCAGGTATTCATCAAATAACTGCTGGAGTTCCGCAAGGAAGCGTTCTTGGCCCTCTACTATATGTTTTATTCACCGCAGATATACCACCTCCTGACGAAACTAATTCTTGAATTGCTACGTTCGCAGACGATACAATACTATTAGCGTCAGACAAAAGCTTAATTATCGCTACTGAAAAACTGCAGCGATACACAAACGCAGTTAAGGAATGGTTTGATAACTGGTGCCTAAAAATAAATGAAGACAAAACCGTACAGGTTATATTTACTAACAAAACAAAATTTACCGCAGTTCCAATTAAAATAAATGATAAAGCAATTACAATAGAATCAACTACTAAATATCTGGGAATTCACTTGTACTCCAAACTAAATTGGAATCACCACATAAAGCAAAAGGTCAAACAAATAAAAGAAAAACTTCGGCAACTTCATTGGTTAGTCTGCTCCAAATTCAGACTCACTATACAGAACAAACTGTTAGTGTACAAAACTATGATTAAACCAATCTGGCTATATGGATTACAGGTGTGGGGAACGGCTAAAAAAACTCATAAAGAAAAAAATCCAACGACAGCAATTAAAGATTCTTCGAATTTTGACCATGTCTGACAGGTACACGAAAAATGATGACATCCACAGGACTTTTAATATAGCAAGAGTAGACGAAGAAATCAAAAAGATAACAACAAGGCATTTTGAAAAAATACGCACAGACAGTAATGCAGAAATTAACAAACTTCTTGAAAGGGAAAGAAACGGGAAAAGGCGTTTAAAGAGAACCCGACCAAGCGACCTAGTATGATAAATGCTAAAAAACCATAAATATGTAAAAAAAAAAAATAATTAAAAATAGTTGTAAAATGTTTTCATGTAAAGTGAAACTTGTATTGTATTATTGTATATTATTTAATTGCTATTATTTCGTTTATTTAAATTTTATCGCTTTTGACACTGGCCATTAAGCGATGTATATAAATCCTGACCAAATTGTTAAACAACATACTTAATGTCAAAGGACAGATGTATAAAATAAATGGGGAATAAAAAAAAAAAAAAATTGTACCACCAGCAGCATAAATTGGAAAGTATATGAACGAATTTTATGTAAATGCTACTGTAGCCGTAGAAAATAAGCCCTCCAAGAATGATCGATACAAGCAGAGAATCGAATTTTCTATCCCTAGAGTTCTGGTTTGCGGCTACCGGCGTCTCACATGATGGTAGGGAGTACAACCTAGCTATGGCACAAGTAACAGCCAACAAACTGACGGAATTACTGCCAATTATCGTGGGTGCTCCAGCACAGCATCAATACGAATACATAACGAGAAAACTTTCCCAGTTAGCCGACAGAAACGCGTGCAACGTGCTTTCTAGGACATGTCCTTAGGTAACCTTAAGCCTAGCCAGCTCTTCCGTGAGATGTAACTGATGGCTGGCAACACCTTAGGTATCTCAGTTTTATAGGATTCATGGACCTCGCGCTTGCCTCCATATGCTCCAGCTGCAATTGTCGGTTCTAAAGGTGATGCTGTAGATCAGGTAACAATTGAAGAAGCTAAAGTTGACTCATTAAGTTTTTGTCAAGTTAACATGACAAGCAGTCTATCGCTGTCTCTAGTAACTCCAACTCCAACTGTCGAAAGAGTTGCAGTGGCACAGAAATCATTACATAAAGAAATTTCTCTACTACCAAAGCAGTTCCTGTTCTTGGCAAGGTAACGCAACAGAAGTTGAAGTCAGAGCAGATCGAGGAATAAACATAACAACTGCAATGAAAGCACATCGGCAGCTGATTTGTATTGGTGCCATGAACGTTATGGGGCGAACGCTTTATAACAAGTCGAGTAGACACGATTTTTTAACTAATTCAAGCAGTAATAAAAACCCTTTCTTGAACATTATTTATTCTAGACCAAGCAAACAAAGTTTCCAAATATAAGTAGATAGGGAAGTTTTCTAAATGCCTCCAAATGGCAAACGCGATAGAAATTTGCCTAATTTTTAAAATGCATTTTGAGAGTACGAAAAGAGGTGTAAAATTTCATTTCAGAATGGTTTTAATACAATTTTAAGTTGATCCAAAATAGCGATAACAGCCCTTAGCATTGGAATTGCATTTTTTTTTTAACTCTCTTCATGGGCTAACTGATTTATTGTAAAGTGTAAGACCTGCGCCAATTAAGAAGAAGACAAGACCTGGAAGAACAATTTTTTTTGTAATCTACGTACAAACTATGGCCTTTGTTTAAATCCAATCTGATGTATTCTTGAAAAGTTGTGGAGTTTTGGAAAATAGCTCGACTTTTGGCCAAAAAGCTTAGTACCAAAAAGTTTATAAAATAAAAGTTCATACTCAATAATAAAACTATTATGAATTTTTAAATAAAATGTAGTTTATGTCTTCTTAAATAAATAGTAGTCTATGCACCAGAGCTGAAGTAGTCTAACCAGTTTGAAAAATATGGTTTCAAGATTCACAACACTAAAGCTTTACAAGCGCCTACCAGCAGCTCCAAGGTACTGTGGAAAAATGGAGAATTGAAAGCTTTAAAAAATGTTATTCACTATACGAGCAACTGGATATTATTTTCAAGACCCCTAAACTATTGTGTAAAACTCATCCAAAATCGCTTAAGTGGTTATCGCGCCAATCAAGAAGAAACAGCTATTGTGTAAGCTAAATCAATTTATTTTGCCCTTTAAGGAATATTCGTTTTGTAGATATGTATGTTCAAAATGCCTTTATAAGATTCTTCTCGAACTAGGAATGTCATTTTACAAACACCTTCCAAATAAAAAAAAATATAAAAATTATTTAAAAATTAAGCGCAACCAATCTTTTTACGATTTCAAATTTTATGTTTTTGCAATTCTGCTCTTATGCAAATCCGTGAGGTTGCAAGCGTCGTAACACTAACACGTGTGGGATTTTTATCTGACAGCTAAGTAAATATGCACATTATTGGTTTTGTGTGCATGCTTATATAATATGTATGAGTTATCACTTTACATTGATTTGCAATAATAACAAAACTTCTAAGGGGCAGTGGCAGCGACATTCGTTTGCAATGATTTCTCGTCGTTGTGGAGTGTTTGTGTGTAGACAGATGCAGCATGCCGAGCGCGTACTCCTTTTATATTTTTCTTTCACAGAAGCAGCACTGCAGTGAACAGCCAAACTACTTAACAAATATTGTAGTTCATGAACTGGACACTGATGGAAGAAATCATACTAGTTCGAGAGGGACTTGAATTGTACTAGTTGCAAAATGGCTGGTTAGAGGTGTATGCAAGAAATATTGTTAGTTATATTGTGTCTGTATTATTTATTTATTAACAGTAACAAAAAAAAAAAAAAGATATTAATTTTATTATTCTTCTTAAAAGCTGTTCAGTTATGCTCTTTTTTATTATTTTATGTCCATAAGAATGCTTAAAACTTTAGGAATGAAGCTCAGACGAGTGATAAAGGCAATCACTTGTTCTTTTTTGCCATTATGAACTATGCACTTCAATAGCTGTTTGGCACACCCTGTGGCAGAGGCTTATTAGTTTGTCAAGAATTTCAGACATTTCAGAATTCAGACATTTCGTTGAACTTTACTTGCTAGCATTGAAAAAAATAGAAGTTCATCAAAGTAGGGGAGAATGGGGAGTTGTGAGACACAGGGAGTTGTGAGACATTGTTACCGTTCGACATATTCATATGTTTACATTCGATTTTAAGTGTCAACAAGTGTTCTCGATGCGATCTCACTTTTCAGCTAGCATTGGTCATATTTACACGCATTCGACGCGTCTCTCCAGTTACTGTGTTTTGGAATGTCTCGGTAAGTTTTTTTCATCATTTGTTTTGCGATACATTCGATCAGTTGTTATAGCAAATTGTAAATGTCAATATATACAAATTATTAATTGTCCTATTAGCTTTGAATTTACACATTCACTTGGGCATGAACGTTCGATGTGTTTATGACTACGCGGCCATTTATAAAAAAAAACGATTTGGGGAGTTGTAAGACAACAAATATGGGGAGTTGTGAGACACCGTTTTTTCGACGTTTTAACGCATCTTTCATAAGTACCTCGCAATATTCATGCATTGTTTGTATATATATCATCTGCAAAGGTGCAATGCCGAAAAAGTTAAGCAGAAACAACTCCATTCATTGCAATGTATGCGATCGAGCTGTGCACCTAAAGTGTGCCAATTTACGAACTGGTTATTATACATGTTCTCACTGCGAATCATCAGATTGATGTCATTGCATTTTTTATACACTTTTTTATAACAATTGTCTTTTCTTTTTTCTTTTTCATCTTAATGAAGAACTAACAACTAAAATAAGTAATTTTTATTGATTTAAACCATGGTGTCTCACAACTCCCCACATTTTTGTATTTTGTATTATATTTTACATTATTATATACAATTTTAATTTTAAGGAAAATTGTAGTTTTGTTAAATAGGCCATACCAATAGCTTCCAGTATTCATTGACTAAAGATTCCATCGTTGACATATGCAGAATATTGAGATTTTGAGTAATACGGGTCCAAAAACAAAACCCGTCTCAAAACTCCCCATTCTCCCTTACTTCAGCTGCATAGCAAACTGGTGGTAACGTAAAGTGCCTTTCAAAAGTGACGCCTAGATGTCAGTAGTTAATAATTCCTAGACGGTGCCTTTTTAATGTCAGCTTTATGGTGGAACAACGCCTTAAAATTATTGATGCTTATTTTGAAAATGATAGATCTTTAAGAACAACAATTCGCAAAATTCGTGATTTTTTGATGGAATAATCATCCGAATGAGTCAATAATTCACAGGTTGGTGAAAAATTTCAAGAAACTGGTTCTGCCGAGTATAAAAAAAGGACTGGCAGACCAAAAACCAGATGTTCTTTTGAAAATATTGCTGCTGTAGTGCAAAGTGTTTTTTTCTGTGGAGCAGGCGGTTTAAAATACCTAATGCATCATCAAAGCTCCCGTCGCAGCAATGGTATACCCGGAGATTAAGGGGTTAGGGGTAGTCATGATTGATGATTTTCAATATTTGTTTTTTTGTTAGCCAATTGCTTTATTTTACAAAAAAATAAAAACTTACCATTAATACATCATGTTTCGACTTGACTTTAGTAAAATTTCAAAAAAAAGAGTAATTGTAAAGGTTATCGCTGTTTGTGTGGAGCCCGTTTCTCTAGAAGTCCCTTGCGGTGATCATCACAAGTCCTTGGAGATTCATCTAAAATCAATCGGTCAAGAGAAATTAGTTGTATTAAGAGATAATCTTGTACCTAATCGAAGCTTTTTTTTTTCTAAATTAACAATATGGCGGCCTAAGGAAATATTTTTTCAGATTCTCAAGAAAAAAACGACATTGTTTAAAAAAATCGAAATTTTTGATAAAGAAATCCTTCGAAGAGGCTAGAGTTTTTTATATTTTTTAAAAGCAGTATAAGTTTTATTGAAATATAACAAGCGATTTTTAAGTTATAGTGATCACCAGTTCAAAAAACATAGTTTTGAGAAACCCGCATTTAAAGTCTTGGTTTTTGTTTGTTTTTGCCCGAGCGCACTTTTTTAATTGTTGAATAACTCGAAAAGTATTTGTCGGATTCACTTCAAATTCTAACACAATGTTTTTAAAATATTATACTTTAAGAAAATGGAAAGAAAATCCAATTTTTTTTAAATTCTGACTACCCCTAACCCCTTAAAAAACTCCTCCTCGATTGGCACCGTCACCCACCGCATTACTTCAGAGTGGGGTTCCATCTTCCTCATTACAAGGTCTATGCTTGTATGTCTGCATTCAGAACCCGGATATTTTTCCGTGAAATCACTGATGATTTCTCACGGTTCCTCTCTTCCTCGTTGCTTAGCATCTTGTCGATCTTATCGCTAGCATTTCAGTGGCAATGTGACCCACTGCATTTTTCACCGTTCGGCGCTCTAGTTCTCAACGCATGCATTGAAAAAAGGTGGATTCAGCGTCATCTTCGCGTGCATTACCGAAGGGCATGTAGAGTGTTCGCTTTTCCTCCTTTTGAACTTGTATTTCCAGAAATACAAGCATTTGAGTTGTGTACAAATTTACTTGACCGAAGTTCCGGCTGTGCCATCTTTTATTAGCCTGGCCATCCATTTTCCGTGTGTTTCGCTTCTTCAGCGATCTTGACATAGCTTTAGCCTTTCGTGTTTTATTTCGCACTCTGCAGGTTTGCTATAACTTTTTTCCTTCTCCTTGCTCTTTAATGACCACAACTTTTTCCTTTCGAAGGCTATTGAGTCAATCGGTATTGAACCGCTTATCAGCTGGCACAACTCTCAGAGCTGCCGTTGGTTGTACCGATGCTAGGAGCTTACACCGGTGATTTGCCTTTAGCGCAGCTCAGCTCCGTATAAGAGAATGGGTTGGTCCCCCAATGTATGCTATCAGTCTACTGAGTAGGGATATCATCTAAGCGGATGTCTCTGCTGTTTTATTTGAGACCAGATTGCGTCCAGTCTTACTTTACATATTTTTTTGTGGTTAACGTATTTGCGGAAGTTTTCTTGCTAACTTCTAATGGGATGTGCTTCTGCTTTAGAAGTACATATGTATATACAAATAATTGTCGCGTACACCCTTTTTGGGTGTTGGCCGAACTCCTCCTCCTATTTGTGGTGTGCGTCTTGATGTTGTTCCACAAATAGAGGGACCTACAGTTTCAAGCCGACTTCAAACGGCAGATATTTTTATGAGGAGTTTTTTTCATGGCAAAAATACACTCGGATGTTTGCCATTGCCTGCCGAGGCACGACCGCTATTAGAAAAATGTTTTTCTTAATTTTGGTGTTTGACCGAGATTCGAACCAACGTTTTCTCTGTGAATTCCGAATGGTAATCACGCACCAACCCATTCGGCTACGGCAGCCGCATTAGAAGTATTAGCTCTATTTTATTTGTGGTAAATTTGCCACGTTTGCATTTATTCTATTGAACAGGCATTCATTCGCATCATTCAACATCAATATCTTGTTGTTCGCAACAATTAGGTATTCATGAATTGATTGCTTGGGTGATTTTATCTATAAATGGACTCATGATGGACATTTAAATGATGTTATTTTTCACATAATATACAATTTTTAAAGATCTAAATTTTTACATGTTTTATTTTAGAACGTACGTTAGTACGTTTGCCTGGTGTGATATAATATGAAATGCGACTGTCTGTCTGCATGCAAGTATATCTTCATGCTTTTTTTACTGCACAGACGAATCACAGATATCAATTCTAAACTGCCAAAGCACACCCACAGGCATACTCAACTTGTTCGGTCAACAGCTATAAGACTATTGAGGAGATTTAATGTATACATATATGCTTATACACATATGAAAGGTTCAACAAATATAATGCACATATTTGTATCCACTGACAATCAACTACGTACATTCAGCTATGATCACCATGTCGTATGAGCAACCAATACCACAAAATCATTTTTCAATTTCTCCAACTGCTTATTGCATAATATCGACGGCTTCATTTTGGGTAACCATACTCGATTTGTATTTTGCTTGTTGTTGCACGTTTTCGCTTGACTACACATGTACAGTTATTTGTAGTTAATATATACATAAGTAAGTATGTATGCATGTATGTGCATGCGATGCGGTGATTGAAAAAGGTTGGTTGCCTGTGGAAAGTGGCAGGAGCAAAATAAATAAAATGTAAACATCTGCTTCTTATAAAGTAACCTGTTTTACACACCGGGCGGTCTCAATCGAGCAACGTTACATACTTATTTATTTGCAAATATAATTCACTTTTTCCGTTCGATAGTCGTCGTCGTCTGTGCGAATTTCATTGTTCACAGCTGGTTTTCTGGCTTTTTGCTGCCTTTGGAGATTTGCACACCTCCTATGCCACTATGCTGCCTTTTTGCCATCGTTAGTGTCCTACATAGTGATCATCTAAGCAAATACTTTTTCATTTCAATGTGTAACTAAAAATCTGTAGCACCATTTTTATTGTTTTTGTATGTTTCTTGTACTTCGTTTATTTGCCTTTTTTCTTATCCTTTCATTGTAATCCTTCTGTTTTACTTAAATGACGCTAAGGAGGAACGCTGTTATGCCCTCAAGGGTGTTTTATTTTACCAATTTAAGCAAAGGATTTATGTAAATTTTGCTAGTGGAAAGTTGTTCGCAGAGTAACAACTGCGGAGCGAGTGGATGCTCGATTGAAATTTCTCCTGGGAAATATATGTTAAGTACTAAATGTAAGTGCAATGAGCGGTAGCCTTGAAGTGCATTCAAATGCATTAAATTGAAATCTTTTGCAAATATTAAAACTCTTTTTGTTTAATTTGTATTGTAATTTTATTTGGCCAGTGTCGATCAAGAAGCAGCAGCTTAAAAATGAAATTTCGTTCACATTTTGCTTTCGACCGCTACACCTCTTAGGTCAATATAAAGGTTCTTTTAAGAATGCTGTCTACTTAGATGTCCGTGGTGAATGATTCTTAGATGGTAACTTTCTTTATGCCATCTTTGACACAAATCAAGTAGACAGATGTACAATTTTACGTAATAAAACGACGCGTTCAAATTATTGAAATTTTTAGGAAAATGGTAGATCTTTATGAATAACATATCGAAAAATTCCTGTTTTTTTGGTAAAAATAACCAACGGAGTGAGTCGACAATTCAGAGGTTGGTAAAAAAATTGAAGAAACTGATTCTGGCGAATTGCCTCAGGAGTTAAATAAGGAGATGCTCTCTCAACGCTGATATTTAGCCTGGTGATGCATGCAATTCGAAACGAATGGAAGCATCTACAACAACCCGTTCCAAATGTATGCTATATACTAATAATGGCAAAAACGGGAAATGAGCTTCAGGCTGCGTTCAAAAAGCTGGAGGAAAGCATACATCTAGCTGGACTGAGGGGCAATGCAGAAAAAACTAAATATATGGTCCGATCAAGATCGAACATTGATTCCAATGGTCTAGAGTGTGGGGCATGCACATTCCAATGTGATGAGTTCACCTACTTGGGCATTACATTATCAGCCAAACAAGCCATGTCGGTAGCAATCTATGACAGAATACGGGCAGCCAACAAGTATATAATGCTAATTTAAAATTGCCTAGCTCTAAATTATTATCGCGTGAGAAAAAATTAAGAATGTATAAAGCACTGATACGACCTGTGCTTACATGTGGCTGTGAACTATGAAAGCTAACGAGACAAAACAGTTAGTGTGCTTTGGGAAAAGAGTGTTCCGAAAGATCTATGGTCCGCTTAGACTGGCAGATGGCACTAATCGCATTAGGCACAAGGCCGAACTATTATTTAAGAAAGAAACTATAATAAGATTTATTAAGGCCGGCGGGCCAATTAAAAGGTCAAAAAAATCGATTTTTTTTTTCCTGAAATCAATAGCTTAGATATTCAAGAACATGAGACACAAATTTTCAGAGTTAAATTCCAAGTATTTGCAGAACTACAGAGCCGAGCGTAGTGCGGCGTCGAGCAACTGTGCGCTTATTGTTGTAGTGCTCCGCCCATTGACCATTGACTTTGAAGCGCGTTTTCTCGGCTTTTCATTTTCACGATTTTACCTAATTTATGTACACGATTGCAAAAAAACTAAACGAGCTATCCATTTCATTCAAAATGCGTTATCTTCAGTATTGTTTTCTCTTCTATGTGAACTAAAAAAAACATCCAAAAACTTTTTTAAGCGACTTTTTTACCCAGTTGAAGAGTTTTTTTTTCCTTGAAAAACCACTTTTTTTTTCTACCTTCCCCAAAAATTCGAATTTTACGTGTTTCTCCCAATTTTCTTAGTTCACATCGAAGATAATTACATCAAAATTAATAATTTTTTTTTTTTGTTTTCAGATGAAAATTGCAAGTTGTATCTTGTACAGAAGTTGGATACTTCAGTGGCAAGGCGCTCTGGGAATCTATTGATAACTCGGCTTACAATATATTGTTGGAGATTGTACAATTTTTTTTTTTTTTAGTTCAAATATATATTAAACTATCCCCAAAACTTCATTTGGCTAATTGTTTTTTTTCTCATCTTACAACGCTTCGCGAAAACTACTGAATTTAGGACATCTAATTGGCCCGTCGGCCTTAAGTCTCAACGACTTAGATGGCTGGGACATGTGGCTAGAATGCCAAGGGAGCGATCAACTAGAAAGGCACTAGAGCTTCGCCCAATTGGAGAAAGAAAAAGGGGAGGCCCTAGGAAAAGGTGGCTAGAAGATGTGGTAGCTGATCTTAGGAAAAGGCGCGTGCAATGTTAGAGGGAAGTGGGTGTAAATCGTGATCGATGTCAAGAAACTGTGAAGGAAGCAATGAAGGGACTGGCAGACCAAAAACTGGGGATTTTGTTGAAAATATTGTTGCAGTAGCGCAATCGAATCAGCTCAAGGGCTTTGCTTTGCTTTTTTGCCAAAAAGTTATAGAAGATTACTCTTGTTAAAAGCTATTAAACAGATGAACTGGATATAATTTAAATCAAAATATAGTATGTGGCTTCTGTGGTCTAATCGGTTGGTGCGTGCTCAGCTTCAAATCACAGAGCATGAAACACTAAACAACTTTTTCTAATAGCGGTCACCGCTTAGCAGTCAATGGCAAACCTCCGAGTGTATTTCTGCCATGAAAAAGCTCCTCATGAAAAATCATCTGCCATTTGGAGGCGGCACAAAATTGTAGGTTCTTCTATGTGTGCAAAAATATCGAGATGCGTGAGTAGCCGATCTTTCCTTCTAATAAGAGCGATTCCATGTGAACATTGGACATTGTCGTTAATCTTTCTAAAAAAAAAAAAAAAAAAAATTGGTTCATTTGTAGGCTTAAACAAAAAATATTGCTCGGGAGTATTTTTGGACATACACCAAGCTTTCGATCGGGTGTGGCACCCAGAACTGCTTTACAAATTAAAAAAAAAAACATTTTCCTTTGCCATTCTATTTAATGCTAAAATCGTATTTGAGCGATCGCTGCTTCTAGGTAAAACACAGGAATGAGCGTTCCGAAATACACTTAATTGAGGCCGGAGGCTGGGACCTGTCCTTTATACGATATTCACTTCTGACTTTCCAACGACTGATGAGGTTATGATTGCAACTTTTGCTGATGACATAGCTTTATTATCACTGGGCGAAACTCCAACAAGGGCTACATTACATATTCGGCCCGAGCTGACGAAAATAGAAACATGGATGAAAAAATGGAATGTTAAAGTGAATACCGACAAATCTGTTCATGTGACTTTCACTACCAGAATAGAAAACTGTCCTCAAGTATACATAAATGCACACCTATTCTCCAGAAGAACTCAGTAAGATATCTTGGAATGCACCTAGATCGAAGGCTTACGTGGAAGGACCCCATTAAAGCAAAGCGCCAACAACTTAAACTAAAGACAAACAAAATGTACTGGCTCCTTGGAGCAAAGTCTGAATTAAGTCTTGAGAACAAAATTCAATTATACAAAGCGATTTTAAAACCAGTCGGGACATACGGTATACAGCTGTGGGGCACGGCTGCCAATTCCAATATCGAAATTCTACAGCATTACCAATCAAAGACACTTAGAATGATACTAAATGCGCCATGGTTTATTACAAACGAAAGTATATATAGTAACCTTGAAATTCCCTATGTCAAGGAAGAAGTGCGGAGGCTATCCAATAGATACTTGAACTTCAAACTAAGCGATCACAGCAATACTCTTGCAATATGCTTATTAGATGATAGTGAAGAAACAAAACGACTTAAAAGGTTTCACGTCCTTGATTTGCCTTTTAGAAATTAAGTATTTGTGCTCATACATATGTGCATATGCACACAAGATATATTTGCCATAATTGTTAAGAAAACCAAAAATTGAATTGAAGTAATGCTGCAATGAAATATGTTTTATATTTATTTTTATATTCTGCTACTTGTAAAAATTTATCACATTTGCCAAATGTTAACATGACAGATTGCAAATAAAGTAAGTAAAAAAAAAATAATATTTTTCTTAGATTTATTCAATGTTGAAAATTTTGGTATAGATTTTTTATAATTTTTTTTTTAATTAGTTTGATAAAATGTATTTAAAAAAAATTTGAAAAAGAGCAAATTTTTTGGTTAAAATTTTATGGAAACATGTTTCTTGTGTCATTTTTGTTTCATAATTTCAGTATACTTTGAAAGAGTCATATTGGGATTCACATAACTTTTCAAGTTATATTCAAAAACATTCAGCGAACTAGTTATAATAAATACTGTGTATGGGCTTACTGATGTACGTAGCGACCCGGCGATCAATTTGCAAACGGATATAATACTCGAGTCGGTATGCTAGTGTCACGCTACAGCAATATTTTGATCTGATTCAGACATATGCAAGTTTCATTCAAGCGCAAGAATTTGATGTGAAAACTTCTGCGAATTTCAAATAAAGATATCTCGAAAATAAAAATGTTGAAGTCGAAAAATGTCCACAAGGGACATAAAAAAACAAATGATTCATAATGCGGATATTTGAAAGAGAAGATCTTAATGAAAAAAATATTATTGGTAGAAAAGTAGAAAAGAGAACTTACATCTTTGTCACTTAAAAAAAAATATATATGGGGCATTCTTTCTGAACGTGAGACCCCCTGCCCCCAGAATAGATTTTGACGAAAAGAGGTCTATGAGGGCTTAAAATGTAGGTAATTATGTTTACTTTCGAAAGCAAAGTGGCACTTCTTGAAATTCAAAATGGCGGATCCTTCCTTCCTTATACTCCACAAGCTTGCTCACAAGAAAATTTTGCTTGCGCAATTTAAGGAAGATCGTGTTCTACGACTTATACAACCTTTAGAGCCAATTTAAAGACTTAATTAAATGACAGGTGTCACTATTGCTGTCAATAATTTTAAGCCCTCATAGACCTCTTTTCGTCAAAATCTATTCTGGGGGCAGGGGGTCTCACGTTCAGAAAGAATGCCCCATATATATATAGAAAATCTCGAAAAGCTGGTATTTAATTCAAATAATAGTAAATAAATAAATGAAAATAATTAAAAATAATTTTTAGTTATTTGTACAGTTCAGAATTAAGCACAAATGCTTTTGCAAATTACCTTGGCAACACAGTAATAAATTGTACCCCTATATTTGCCGTTATAATTTAAAAATGCCATGAAGCTGGACAATTTGTAAAGGGTGATCAATTTAGAGGTATCGGATTTAAAATTGAAATAAAACAGCGAAAATTCAAATTGATTGGGCAATCTTTATTATTTTTATGCAGAACCATTCATGACATTTATTTTTTAAAGATAATCCCTTTCAAATGTTGGCCGAAACTGCGCCGTGATTGTGCCATTCGTAAACACCAATTTTGGAAGACTCGCTGGCGGACTTCGGTCGTTATCTAGTAAATAACTTTAGTTATGTTGGCTTACATTGCCTCAATCGAAGCTGGTTTATCCACAAAGCATTTAGATTTTATGGCCAATCCACTGGTCTGAGACGAGAGATAAATTGTTCTCCGAGACGACGAAGCATCGTCTTTGAAGAAATATGGGCCGATTATTCCTCCAGCCCATAGACCGCGCCAAACGATTGTTTCCCAAGGATGTAATAGTTGTTCTTGAATGGCTTCGAGTTGCTCTTCAGCCCAAATACGGCAATTTTGCTTGTTGTCTTAGCCATTAAGGGGGGGTAGGGTCACAAAATCGAAATTTTTTTTCTTCACTCATCTTATAGCAAATCATTTCAAGAATGTTGTGTCAAAATTTTAAGTGGATCGGAGCAGAACTCTCAAAGTTATAGCCTTTGTAGGCACTCTACCTCGAATGCGGAGCATCGATCATTTTTCAGTCATTTTTTCAAACGCGTTTTTCCCGAAACGACTTCTTAAAAGTCGGTGCCAATCACAACTCCGAAACTATTCAACCGATTCTTTTCAAATTTGGCACACGTTTTCTAAATCAAAAATACCTCCTTGTTTTTCACTTACAAATATGGCGAAATTTTTCGCCAAAAATGCTCGTTTTACGTTTTTTTGCCACCAAAACTACAAAAATGAAAAAAAAAAAATTTTGTTAATGTGGGGGGGAGCATTACGTTATAGTTTAACTGAAAAATTCGACTTTTTTAGTTTCAGATGATTCTACGACGAATGCCGATTGGCACCGCAGAGCACCTCTCGAAAACATATCTCCAAAAAAACTCTGTCATGGGCTTATTTGTCAATATTTTATTATTAATATTTTTTAAAAACTTATTGAAAAGATGTACAATAACATGTAACTGATTTTATTAAAGTATCTTAAGCCATATTTCTGTAAAAAATTCACAAAAAAAGTGTTTTTTTTTTAGCGCTAAACCCTACCACCCCCTTAAGCTAAAAATGGGCCTCATAGCTGAACACCATAAGTTGGCCTGAGCGCGCGATGATTTCAAGAGCGTCGATTTTCGTTAAAATTGTCCTATTTGTAAACGTTGCTGAGGCGTAAGTTTTTTCAATGAATACTGAAAAAAAAAATGTATTTAATTTGACAGTAGTCACGCGTGATGTGTCAAAGAAACCCTATTGAAAAAAGTACCCCTAATCTGATCACCCTTTACAGCGGCATTTATTAACTGTCCTAATATGTAAGGTAGAGCAAAAAGTTTCGAGCGCTTTTTGTTTTGCTTGAACAACGAAATTACCCTTTACAGGTTAGGATTACCCGATTTAGATCCGATAGGTGCCACTTTGTTCGATAAAATTTGTTTGTTTTGAATGTAATTTCATTTCAAGAAAAAGTGAATGTCTCTATTGGATACAAAATTTATCAACTCAACAGTGACGAAAATATATATAATTTTCTATAGACCTTATATAGATATATATATATATATATATATACGTTTTTGAACTGTGACAGGGGCCACCACCTTAAAAAAAGAGTCTTAAATGCAAAAACAAAAAAAAAATACTGTGAATGGTTGCGTTTAAAAAAAATTGCTTTATCGGTTCAAAACTAAAACTGAATAAATAACTGATTTAGTTTGTACACTCTTTGATAAAAATAAAATCTACGAAATACAAAAAAATATATCAAATATATTGATTTTTTATTTAAATGTTTCAATGTTCTACAATTTTTTTCAACCTTCTACTTTTATCGATATTTTTTCAGTCAAAATTTTTTTGGCATTATGAGGTTTTCAAAATTTTGATATTCTAAGGTTTTGAAATTTTTTCGATTCTTCGAATGTTTTTCAGCTTTTTACTTTTATCGATTTTTTTCCGTCAAACATATTTTCGGCGTTATGAGGTTCGTAAAATATCGATTTCTTTAAAGTGTCGAGTTTCTTTCGACTTATCGCACTATTCCCCGTATTAAACGTTTTTCAGCTTTTTACAGTCTTTTACATTTAACGAAATTTTTTCAATCAAAAATATTTTCAGCTTTATGAAATTTGCCAAATTTCAATATTCTAAGGTTTCGAACTTTTTTCGCGTTTTAGTTTCATCGAACATTTTTCGGCGTCAAAAATGTGTTTGGTGTTGTGAGGTTTTCAAAATTTCGATTATCTATGGTTTCGAAACTTTTATTATTTTTCGAATATTTTTCAGCCTTTTACTTTTATCGAAATTTCAAAATGTTTTTGGTGATGTGAGGATTCCAAAATTTTGACTTTCTAAGGTTTCGAAATTTTTATTATTTTTCGAATATTTTTCAGCTTTTAGCGACATTTTTCCGTCAAAAATATTTTCAGCCTTTTGAAATTTGCTGAATTTCGATATTCTAAGTTTTCCAACTTTTTTCGTATTATCGCACGATGCATATTTTTCAAATTTTTAAAGCTTTTTACGATAATCTACTGTTTAGAAATTTTTTCGTTTTATCGAACAATTCTCTTTTTCCAATTTTTCAGCTTTTTACTTACATCGAATTTTTTTCGGCGTTAGAAATGTTTTCGGAGTTATGAGATTTTCAAAATTTCGATTGCTTTAAGGTTTCGAATTTCTTTCGATTTTCCGCACTACTCCCCGTATTGAATGTTTTTCAGCTTTTTGCAGTCTTTTACTTTATCGGCCAATAATTCTTTTCGTTATTGTAATCGATATTCAAAGGTATCGAATTTATTCACAGATCTCTCCTTTCACTCATTGCATTAACAATTTAATAAACCATCAACCCTGAAACTGTTTTTTTGGTCTTTTCTTCATTGAATATCAATATCAATATCGACTTTTATTTTATGGTTACATTTGCAAATCACTCATAAACTCCCAATTATTCGCAGATATTTAATTTATTATTAATTTACATATTATATTACTTTTGAAATTCCAGCCTTTTTTCACACACTCACCTGCGAATCTCGCATGAAATCTCAATTATTCACTGACAATTGCACAATCGAATGATAAGTTTTATTGAATGACCAAATGCAATTATTTTGAATTTTTTTATAATTGTAGGTGTGAATTTCTTTCTGTATGTATGTGGAGGTGTTACTGCTTTTTATGGAATTTTTATATGAAATTTTATGCGCTTCACCTGTACAGGCGGCATAACAATCAAGCAGTGCTTCGTGTTATAAATCTTCTGAAAATATATGGCTTAGTCACACTAGCGCATGACATACATATAAAAGTACTTACATATCTATTTATTACATATATTACTCAGATGATAAAAAATATTACTTTTTGCGTTCACTGAAGTGAGTGTGAAGTAGAATTGTAAAGTGCTTAAATATGCTTCAAGTAATTTGCTGCAAGCATTTTTAACTCCCATATGTTTAACACTTGCTTAGTTAAGTGCCTATTTGTATGCATGCAGGTAATAAATAGGGTGTGGATTTTTACATATGTTTTATAAATGGTGTTTGACGAACAAAAAAGCAATAAAAAACTGAGTAAAAAGAAGAAATAAAACAGAAATTTCAACAAAAATTTTCAAAACCTACAAAAATATAAATTCTATTCCAAAAGTACCCAGAAATTGTAAATAAAACCAAAACAGTCCAAATACACAGGTCTACATAATTTCTGGGTGTTCTTACCCCTACTTTTTCCATAAACTTAGTACGTCAAAGCATCCACCTACACTAATTTTAGATTTTGGTCCACTAAATCACCTATTTGTGTGCTGACCGCGAGTGGCATGTGACCTCGTGTCATTAGTATGACTTAGGTCTTACTTTTGGCGAGTTCCAGGCTATGGTTCTCAAGTCATATCCTTCAAGGCTTAGTGTCCCGGGCAGGAATGACCGTCGCTATCTCGCCTGCGTATCCCACTAGATATGTATGATTTGACAAGTACAGGTATTGGAAAGCTTTTTCGTAGTGTTCCGATCTGCATGAACGGGGCATCGTTTGTTGAGTAATTAGTCACACAGTACTTTGTTTAAATTTCTCGCCTTTCTTAGCATGACAGTCCTGGATTTCTGTCACTGTCAATGGCCGTCAGTTTTGTATGTTCATCCCTTTGAGGTCATCGATAACCGATTGTGCCAATCTTTTCTTTAAAAATTCACGTGTATCGGAGATTTTCATGTACACGTCACAATTTTTTTTTTTGTAAATATTTTATAACTTTAAACGAGCAATTCTTGTATGCATATCTCTATAGCCACACGATCTCAGGATTAGGTTAACGGATTTGAATGAAACTGGGCACACAGATAGTGTATCACATTTCTAGACTTTTCACTTAGGTGTTGCCAATGGCAATGTTTCACTGTTTTGCCACCTGTTCGAAATTAAAAAAAAAATTGCATGAGATATGCCGATGTGGGTATCAAAAGAAAGGTATTTCACTCCGCATTACAATAGAGATATAAAACCCGAATTTTTTTTATTAATTTTATTATATTATATTAAAATTAAAAATTGTTACATTACAAACTTTAATACTTTTAAAGAAACTTAGGCCTTTTATTTTTGCGTTTGTAAGCATTTGTGTCAGTATCGCGACAAATAGACCAACAGTGTGCGCCAAGCATATGCGTAATGTCTTGTCCTTTAAAGCGATTTCAATAGCCGCAATGTCCTGATGGAACCTTTCGAAATGTTCATCGCTACAAGCTCCTAAATCCACAGGGAAACAATCTAAATGATTGTGAAGGAAATGGATCTTTAGCGACATTAATATGCCTATTTCGCCATATGCCGAAATCATTTCTGCAACAATATTTTTATAATTGTCAGCTCGTTTGTTGCCAAGAAACTGCTCAATAACGGCAACTGTGCTTTTCCATGCACGTTGTTCGATAGCATTCAATTTTGATGAAAATTCATAACTTGTAACTATTTGTTTTATCTGCGGACCATTGAAAACACCTTAGATTATACACATCATTAAAAAAATAAAGTTACTAAAAGCCTTCGTAAAAAAAAATACCTGCATGAATCTTTGCGCCGCTCAGTTTCGGAAAAATAATGCGCAAACTTGCAATCACCTCGCCCTCACGATCCAGTTTTTTAACAAAATTTGATACGATACCGAGCTTAATGTGTAGTGATGGCAAAATGAGTTGAGATGGCTGCACTAATGGTAGATTTTCTATACTTTCTACGCCTACTTTGTAGCATGTTCGCGGCTTCCACTTAAATTCAGTGTAATGCTGATCTCTTTTGCGACCTTCCCATGTACACAAAAAGCACTGGTGGGTTGGAAATCCACGCTTAACACCCATGAGTAATCCGACCACTTTTAGATCGCAGCATATTTTCCAATTATGCTCTTGGTAGTTTATCAGCTGTAATATTAATTCCATGCCTTCGTATGTTTCTTTGAGGTTGGTGGCATATGCGATCGGGACAGCTGGATGTTTGTTACCGATATGAAGCAGCACTACTTTAAGGCTGTTGACCGATGCATCGATGAAAAGTCGCCACTCCTCTGAAATATGAGGGTAACCAATTTTTTCAAACATCGAATCAATATCACAACAATAAGCCAGGTGTTTTTTCCGATCTTCGTGCAATTTAAAAAATTCGTCATATGGAATACTGCTACGTCGATCACGAGCGGCTGTTATTTTATAATCAGTCGCCACTATATTCCACTGCTTAAAGCGTGATGCAAAGAGTTCGGCTGTTCTCTTTGACAAATTTCCTTCTCGTACAAGGTCATTGAAGTCGGCTTGCGTTACTAAATGCGGCACTGCAGTCCCAAGTTCACTGGGTGTTGGTACAAATTCCGATACTTCTTGTTCCCCGCATCTCGCATTCGATGCAAGAAATGTTGATAGCATTGTTGGTGCTACTCTTGGTTCTCCATCCCTTAATTCGGGAACATCATCAAAAATCTCCATTGAGGCCGCTATACGTTCCTCTGGTGAGTACAGAACCGCTGGAATAACCGATTCTACATTAGCGTAGCGAATTTTGTTGCGGCGCAAGTATTGGTACCCTTTAGTTTGAGTAAAAGTTACGCAAAAGTAGCACAGTTCACAGCAGTGCTCCGTACGTGGTAGCTAAATTGTTGGTACAGAGTACTTTATTGTTGACCTTCCATCAGTAAACTTGCATAAATTTCTATAGCAATAGTCGCACACGACTTCCGGAGTATACCACAAGTAAGGAATATAAGCTATCTTGAATATTTTCTGAAACGAATTAACCACTGTTTTCGTAATATTTTTAAAATTTTTACTTGGTGCGAATAAGCCACAAACGTAACAAAAGTTATTTCGAGTCGGGCACTGCATTTTTCGTAAGAAGAAATATACAAAAAGACGTTTTCGCGCAACAGAACTTAAAACAATTGTCAAAGTATACGTTTCCTACTAGCGCAACTGTCAAATGATCGGAACTTCCGGAACTGTATCAAACACACAAACGGCGCAGAGTGTGTTGTATGAAACAATAAATTTAAGGTTAATAAGTTGTTCAAGTTATGCCGAAAATTTAGAAAAAAATTTTTTTTTTTAGAAAAAAAAAAATTCAATAAAATCTGAGAATTGATAAATTTTTTTTTTTTTAATTTTACATAATAAAAACATTTCCACGAGTCTGCCTGCAGAAATTCAGCGCGATTGGATCACGGAAAAGTTTTACACACAGGTGGACTACGAGCTCTATATTTTATACATAAAAAAAAAATTCTGACGTGTACATGAAAATCGCCGATACACGTGTATTTTTATTTTTTCTCCCCTATCAGAAAAAATATAGTGTGTAAGTGTAAGTTTTTTTCAACTAACTAGAATCAGTAAAAAGTGTGGCAAAATAACTTTTAATTAACTAGACAAAACTGGACTATGCTACCTGGGTATTCTCAGTTTTGAAAGACTAGAATCTACATAGTCGCGGATCTTGAGTGGTATATATTTTCGCTAAAAAAAAAAAACAAATTACTCTAATCTGGTATAGCTCTGGACGACAATGGTCTCTGCGTGGTGTCGGCCAGCAGCCAGTATAACTTAAGCTAATCACTTAAGCTAATCTACCTTTTAATTAAGATATTTTCCAAGATGGAGTCTTAAAGGCTACACAAGTTATCCTTTACAGAGAACTTAATATGGCAACGAAAAAATAAATAAATTATACCGTCGCCACGTAATATGTAATTTGATTACGCAAAATATAAAAAATTTAGAAATTTACACCTTTGCTACATAATAGTTTTTTGAGCAGTTTTGGTATCAAAATTTAAAGAAATTCTCAACTTTATTAATGGTTAAATATTTCAAATGCTTCATTGTATAACAGAAATGTTAGTAAGATACATGCTTTAGAAATAAATATTTTCTGCACTAAATTCAGTCTCAGTCATCTGACAGTGCCTTAGAAATATGCCTGCATGCCGACGCGAAGCCATGACATTTCATGCCTCAATCATAATTTGAACTCATATTTGCAAATATTTACAAATACCAATGTAACTTTTCCAACAAAATGCAAAATGAAATATAAACCTTATACTTTCAGATTAGGTTTGTTTATTTGTTTTGCCATTTGAAATTCTTCAGCCATACATTTGGACGAGTATCTGTGTGCTTTGAACTTGGATACAAATATTCGACTTTTGACTTGTTTGCGAGATTTGCTTTCATTTGGAATTCTTTTGCAAATATTTACATGAAAATAATAAAAAGCATTCAACCACAAGTTGCTAGCGGCAGTTGTTGTTTCTACATATGTACACACACATACATACATATATGACTTATGTTCATGGAAGCGCCTGAAGCAACAAGAAAGTTTTTAGTAATAAATGATTGCCTTTTTCGGGCGATTACATTTCATTTGGATTTAAGGCTGAAGATGTGAAGATATTTGTAAAATGACTAAAGCGATCTTTGGGTTTATGTTTATTCTGCATAGATTCTATTAAATGTTATACCAACACCTTTATTTATACTACATATTAAGTTATCAAGCAAGGAATTTCAGTTTGCACAAAACATAGAGTTTGTGTTAAGTTTGATTTGCAGTACTTGAGAAAGTTTTATAAATTTCCTCTTTTGACACTTGATAGTTGTAGAATGCGCAATTATTTGGAAGAAAATTGAGTGTAATTTTATTTGCGGCTGATTGCTATTTTACTTTCCTAAGAAAAGTGAAGTTGTCAAAGAAAAGTTTGTGCTGTTGATGGCTTAACGAGAAGCTAATGTTTTCACTTAAAAAATGTCCAACTTTCTGATTGATCTGTCCAAGTTGATGATGATTAAATTAAAGCCCTAATTGAGTCGGTGCGTCCTTTATCGGTACAGGAGGTCGATTCTGAGAGTTTAGTTCATAGGCGCAATTCTACCATTCGGGAGTACGTAGGTTCGAATCTCCGTGCATGAACATCAAACAATAGAAAAAGTTTTTTCTTATAAAAATAAATATTTTAATATTTTTAAAATATTTCTTAGCTATAAAAATGCTTTTCATTAAGAAATATCTGAATTTTTACGTAATTTTTTATACTTTTTGATACGATTTTCTTCGAAATTTAATCACTTTTTATGCAAAAATGTATTATAAAAGAGCGTTTTGGAATCAGGTGATCTCAGATGTGGGCATTTTTTGACAACCAGTTGATAGTGTTTTTACTTATGGATCTGGAGGCCCCTCCGTTTGTGGGACAACATCAAAGCTCACACCAAAAATAATAGAGCTCGGCTTACACCCAAAAAAAGTGAAGACACCAATTATTATTTCCTTTTTTTAGGTAATTGCCACCTATTGGCAGTTTATTGTGGAATTACTACTCACTAACGTAAGCCTGTAAAATATATATATAAATATGAAAATATAAATTTTATTTATTTATTTATATTTTTTTTAATCTTATATATAAAATAAAGTCAACTTTTTGTGTGTGTTCGCTAACCGGCCGTGTCTTTGCACCGAATTAAACCAAACTTACACACATTGTTAAGTAGATATTGAAGATAGTTTACGTATAGTTTGGATGCCTATTGGTGGATAGGGCTCGAGATATAAGTCAAAACGTGGACCCGGGTAACCTTCGGATGTGTATTTACAATATGGATATCAAATGAAAGCTGTTGATAAGTGCTTTAATACGGGATAATTTTCATATCTATTGATGTCTAGGGTCTCGAAATATATGCCAAAACGTGGAGCCGCCGTGTCTTTGCACCGAATTAAACCAAACTTACACACATTGTTAAGTAAATATTGAAAATGGGTTTCGTAAAGTTTGGTAGTAATTCGGAACACCGGCAACGCGCACAGCGTTCTTTTGAACCAGCCATAATGTCGTTTACTTTTTTAACGCTTGGGGCGGAACTAAACTGTCAAATTGACAGTGTGAGTTACAATGTGTCAATATTTCTTTCTGATTTGGATGCCATAAGGAGAAGACGTAAGTGCAAAGTGTAAACATTTTTTGTGAGTTTTTTTGGAGTGGATTTTGGAACCGTGAATAATTTCTTACGAAATTTAAGAATTTAATGTGAAATCCGAATGTTGAAATAAAATTATGTGTTCGTGGAAAAAAAAATTTTTTTCGTTTTTTTTTTGAAAAATATAAATGGATAATGGTTAAAAAACTACAATGCTTAGTAAAACATATAAATTGAATCGAAAAATTCATGGATGATCAGGAAAAAAGACGATTGTTTCTTAGTTATTCATTTGCGTTGATTTAAAATTTAAAAATTAATTTATATTTTTTATATTTCATATCTTATCATTTGATTTCACTACTTATTTCCGTTTAATTTGCGATTGAAGTTGTTGAACTTCTGCGATCGGAATCGCATACTAGTTGCATACATTGGCGCGCATACGAGGGAGGCTCAATAAGTACCCGTGTTAGTAATCAAGACACCACCATTTTTTTATTTATTTCTCAGCAAGAGGGGAGCTTTTAGAGATACACTTCTCCTAATGCTCCGGCTATTTTTTAACCCTTCTAAAAAATAGGTTTTGTCGAACTTTGCAAAATGCGCCTCTGTCTCGGCGATGACTTCCTCGTTTAAACTAATTTTTTTTCTCGCGAGCCATTTTCTCATGTTAGGAAACAAGAAAAAGGAAGCAGTTCGGGTGAATATGAGAAGTGCGGCAGCAATTCATAAGGCAACTGATGCAGTTTGGTGGCGAAAACTCCGGATGAATGTGTTGGTGTGTCGTCCTGGTGAAACAGCACCTTCTTTTTTTGTGAAAGCGGTTCAATAACTCACTGTAGTATTGCCCAGTGATCGTTCTTCATTTTTCTAAAAAATCCATGGGGATGACGCCGTTCGCATCCCAAAAGATCGTCGCCATGACCTTTTCGGCGGATGGGACTGCCTTCGCCTTCTTTGGAGCAAATTTACTGGGAAAACCCCATTGTTTTGATTGTTGCTTAGTTTCTGGTGTGTAATGACGAATCCAGGCTTCATCAACTGTGACAACTCGACCCAAAAATTCTTTTGGAACTCACTTAAATTGCTCCACACCCTAATTCGAAGTTAACAGCCGCAGCCGCTTCTTGTTACTTGTGAGCAATCGTGGCACTCACCGGGCCGACAATTTTTTCATCGCCAACTTATCATGTAAAATATTAATTGCCGTTCCGGTCGACACATCTGTGGCCTCTGTTACTTCGGGCACTTTCGTTGTCGAACCAATATCTCTACGTGGTTGTAGATGGCAAAGCGTCCCCACAGACAGCATCCAATTTTGCTTTTATCTCCTCGCATTTTTTCCGAACGATACTGCTCTTTTTCCATCTTAGCGAAAATCACGAAGCACGTTTTGAGTCGTTTGATAGATGGCAGCACATGATGCTAACACCAAATTCCCTCAGGAACGCCCTCTGTCATCAAACACTGGTACTATATACTTGTACTGCTCTGGAATATATACGCAATTGAGTAAAAACAAATTAGCTAACGTCCCCATGCCAGTCGCTTCTCCGCTATCGGAATGACCCGGATTTGTATTCGGCACTGTCACTCCAGCGGCATTCCCCAAACATTTATGGGGAATGTTTAAGCTATTGCAACAACAACAACTCTAACACATGTTTCGTTGGCTCTCGCGTTTAGAATTGAAAATTTCATACGCAAATAATAATAACAATAAAATTTATTGAATTACCTTAAAAGCCGCATTCCGCCACCGCCAACACAGCGCTTAGCCACAATTGCCGCAAAAGGTATGCTTTGAAATATGCCAAAGGAAACTGAATATATTGGAATGTCGGCAACAGCTGGCATTACAAGGCAAAATATGTTTAGAAAATCATTATGTCCCACATTGGTTGGCCAAAATTTATTCTACCATACACTTAGGAGCGAGAAATGGAATTATGAGAAATGCAAAAAACGAAAACAGAAAAGAATTCCTAAAGAAAATATATTTGTTTAGAAATACACAACAATACAAAATGTTCATGCCCACATCCATCAAAGCAGCTGACAGTATTCGCCTACGCCAAACTCTTGCGTCACTTTTTTGGTGCTTTCTGCAGCTCTTGCCTTCACACTTTCTGCACATTCTAATTTATTTTTTTATTTTTTCATGTAAACTGTTTCTTAGCATTTACCGTCATTAACATAAAATCTGTCGGTGTCTAACCTTTTCGTTATTTAATTTATGTCTCAAATGTATCTTTTGAGCAACTTATCTCACCGCAAGGGTTGAGGAAGTTTTAAAGTTGAAAAATGCGTTTATAATTCTCATCACTCTCGGCTTTACGACCACGAATTCAAATGCGAAAGTATCCACAAGTGTTGCGATATCCTTTTTCTTATGGCTATACCCCTACCACAAAAAGAAAAAGGGGAATTGTGCGCGTTGCACAGGTGGTTGTGGTATTTCGTATGTTATGTAATTACATGTGTTGCAAGTCGTTCTTTGGGAAGAATCTTCGAATGTGTAGCATAAGCACACACACACATTTGCAAGTATATGTAAATGTGAGGAAATAAAATTTGGTTACTGTAACCCAGTAATGAAAAATTTATAATCAAATTCGTGAACTTAGAAAATTATATTTGGTTTCAGCTACTGTTCCAAAAGTACCACAAATGTTTGCCAATAAAAATAAAGGTGCAATTAGGAGCGATCGCGAAATTTCAAATGTTTGAAGTCGGAAGAGCAGTTGGCGAGAGTATTTCTCCAATATTTTTTCATACTGAGTCTGAAGCTGGTGTCTAAAATGGGTCATCAAAAAAATGGCAAAAGTACATTTTGATGATTTTTTTTGTCCCAACAATTTTTTTGACTCACGGTAGTCATATGGGTATGAGAAAAAGGAAACACTTTTCCATTTCTTCTGTGAATGCGCTGCCCTATGGTAGGAGAGAACGCCTACGCTGGGCAAACCAGTGTTCGAGAGTCTCGACAACTTGATAAGGTTCTTAAACAGCTTGCTTTAAATGACCGTTCAGCAAGTAGGTAGCGAGGATGTGACAACAAAATGGTGCGGAAGCGCTAGTTGGGTTCTGGATGAATCACCACTTTAACCAACCAACCAGCGAGACAAAACAATAGAACAGCAACAATTCGAAAATGATGATTCTTTTTATTAGATAATTTTTGTAAACAAGTATAATTCATTGTCGAATAAAAACCATTTCACCCCAATTTTCGTATTAATACAAAAATAACGAACATAAAATAAAGTAGAAAAATAGTTAAACATTAATAAATGGTTGATGCCCTTCTTGATTCAACTGACTTAAAAAGTACTCGAAGCAATGCCGAGTGTCATAGCATGTCGCGGACAATGTCCTGTATATCCTGCAATGGTACAACCTAAATTCGCGAGCTGAGGTTTTGTTAATCCACTTGAAGTAGCTGAAGGAGCCAGAGGGAGCTAGCAATTTTTCAAGTTTGTGTACATAATTATTACTCGCTGAGTTAACGTGAAGCTTGGGTTTTCCAAAAGCCGACCACGCGTAGTCAAGAAGATATCAATCCAATCATTTCGCGTGGAAGTTACCACACAGGTCCCTGTCTAGCTAGCTCATCCGCTCTGCAGTTTCATGCAAAGACACTGTGACCAGGTACTATGATGAACTTAATATCAGAGAACTCGAAAGCGATTGAAAGTTATGTTAGGCATTTCCCACGTAGTTTTGAGCACACCCCCATCGAGGCTAGCGCTATAATCGTCGCTAGAATTTCGGAGTAGATATTTACGCCCAATCAGCTGCTTCGTTGAGTGCGGCTAGCTCTGCGTGAAATACACTGAAGTAGTCCGGTGGTATGAAATTGCGCCTGATGGGGAGCTCCATGCGAAATACTGATTCGCCAATACTTCCAGCCATCCCTGAACATACTTACCAAGCCCTGTCTTCAAATGTTGCACCCCCGTCCGCTCTTTCCTTGATAAAATGTGAGTCGAGTGTGTGCCGTGCGGACTAAGTGAAGGTTTCTAGGAAAGGTGGTTTCATTTAATTATTTTGTGAGGAATACAAAAAAAAACAAGAATTGCACAATTTTCTAAAAATATTGACGTTATTCAGTTACTCTGTAAGTACTTATTCATGCCTTATTTGGCAAAACACCATTTTCTTTGCTGGGTGATAGTAAATTATACGAAAAACACCGCAGCTCTCAACATACATCTGAGCGTAGAGCTGGCGAAATTTACTAGAATTAAGCACAAAATAATGTCATTCGTTTACTACAGCAAAACCATTAACCCTTCAAAATTTAGGGTATTGTGGTCCTTACATTCACAAGACTGCTGAACTACTTCTTAACTGTGCATGTGCGCACATACAGGGTGCATAGGGTATTTGAGGACATGCATATATATGGCTATAAATTCTCAAACCCATTTTTTACTTTTTGCTCGTTTTCGGATAAGTGCAGTTATCGTCGCTAAATCTCTAACTTTCTTAGGCGCGCCCGTTCTTCATTTATGTGGTTCGCCGTGAATTGGAAGCATTAGGCGGTGAAGCAGAATCTGTTGCAAGACGCAAAAACACGATCTGCACAATTCATTCAACAAGTATGTACACGCGACCATTGACGAGGGCCCTTCAAAATGAATGAGGGCTCTCGTGAGTGAGCTTAATGTTTCTGAGGGTCTTATCTCTCCAGTTGTCCATGACGATCTCCGGTATAAATCCTAAGTTTGTCGGTGCAAACGCGATAAATGCGAGTTGCTCGATCAAAACGCCTTCTAAAAAAATTAAACAGCCTAAAGCGAATGGGCGAAGGCGACACGAGATTGGATAGCTGAAAATTTTCATGATCACATAACACCGAGTTTGTGGCCGTTAGTTAGTTTTTTTCTTTTTGATTGGCGCGATAACCACTTACGCGATTTTGGCCGAGTTTAACAAAGCGCGTCAGTCGCTTCTTTCTCTTGCTAACCGGCGCCAGTTGGACACACCAAGTGAAGCCAAGTCCCTCTCCACCTGATCTTTCCAACGCATAGGAGGCCTTCCTCTTCCTCTGCTACCACCAGCTGGTACCGCATCGAATACTTTCAAAGCTGGAGCGTTTGTATCCATTCCGACGAGATGACATAGCCAACGTAGCCGCTGGATCTTTATCACTATGCCTAAGCCGCCGTAAAGCTCATGCAACTCATTGTTCCATCGCCTGCAATATTCGCCGTCGCCAACGTGCAAAGGTCCAAAAATCTTGCGCAGCATCTTTCTCTCAAACACTCCAATTGACGCCTCATCAGATAATCAGATATTGTCATCGTCCACACTTCTGCTCCCTACGTTAGGACGGTCATGATGACAGAGTGCTAGTTTTGTTCGCCGAGAAGGGACTTTGCGACTCAATTGCCTATTTAGTCCAAAGTAGCACTTCTTGGCGAGATGGATTCTACGTTGGATTTCCAGGCTGACATTGTTATCGCTGCTAATGCTGGTTCCTAAATAAGCGAAGTCTTTTAGTACCTCGAAATCATAACTGTCAACAGTGACGTGGGTGCTGATACACGAGTGCGCTGACTGTTTGTTTGATGACAGGAGACACCAGAGCCATTCCGTCTAACTACCCAGACCGTAATCCCGCGCAGTTGAGCGTGGAACCAATAACTCAGGCCAACAACCAAAAAACTGTTTCGATAATTTTAACTAATTACTTTGTAATTTGGTGTCCTGATTACGAAAAAAATTATTAAAAAGTTGCATCACCCATCAATTTTTCACATTTTACAATTAAGTAAAAATAAAGTTTATGTACCAAAATGTATCGGATATATTTCACAGTTCTGCGAGGTACAGTTTCTAAAACCGCTATGGGTGTTTCTTGAAGGCTTTTTTATGCTGAAAACGAAGATGACCTTGAAAATGCTCCAGCACGTCAGGATTTTTGGCAATTTGAGGTTAAATAGTCAAAAAATGCAGATTTTGGCCATTTTTTTGATTTTTTTTTGAGCAAGGTAAAGTTGTTTTTTAATTTTCCACAACGGCATCGCAAAGTACTAGTCTTCAGCTTTAAAATCCATTTTTAAAAATATTTTTGCGATTAATATAAAAAAAGTTATACTATTAGCCTTTATTGCATGATTTTATAGATAGGTATATAACAAGTGAATGTTATGTAAAAAATGTGTGAAGTTTAATTTTTTTGAAGTGAAACTTCTTAGGCGTCGATGGACGAGCGAGAATGGAGAGTAAATTTTCAATGCAATTCCATGCAAAGTTTTGGGCATTTTCGTTCCGCGAGAGAGAAAAAAGATTTAACGTAAAGGACAAGGAGAGGGAGAGCTATACCATATATGTATCTTAGATACACTTTAGGCTATTTTTCCTGAGTGTTTCCTTGTGGTTGCTAATTTCTAGTGAGAAATAACACTGCCTACTTTGTGGCGCTTGTTTATTGGTGCAAACATGTAGGAAAGATATTTTTGGTGCTTACTTTTTGGCGTTATATTTCCTTGGTGCCTAATGTTTGGGGCATTTTTGGTCCCAATTTTTTTGGTGTTTTTTTTGGTGCCTACTTTTTGGCCCTTATTTCCGTTTCCTGGCTAGTGCTTGTGCGTACTATAAAGTGCTATCCATTCTGGCGTCGGATTTATTGGTATTGCCATGCGGTAATTTGTGCCGTTGCTGCGGTCCTGGAATTTGTGCGGGTGATAAACGCTCGGAGTAGTGCGCGTCGTTGCCACGGTTTGCGTCCGGCGTTTACCTACACCGGTCGACCATTCTCCGTTTTTTATAAATTTTGTCTATTTGTATTCTCTACAAATGTTGTGAAATTATTTAGATATATATTCTTTCTCTCTCTCTCTCATTCTCTCTCGGGTCTCTCCTTCTTTCTTTGTCTGCCTTGAAAGTTTCACTTCTGTTATGTGTACTACGCTACAAGCACTTTTTTTATTTTTATTATTTTTTGAAAATTAGAGCTAATTAGTTTTGCTCTCAAGTTGTACTCAACTACCGTACACACCCTGTAGGTATATTTGAAATTTATGAGTGCATGTGACGCTATGTCAACTTTATCTAATTAAACATCTGAAACATCTTCAATATGACAAAGTACAAATAGTTCAGTGAAGGTACGTAAATTTGCAATTTACCAGCATAGCGACAAATTTCGTATCACTCAAAATGAAAATGCCGGTAAATTAAATGAAATGAAATCAAGCGTTTGACGCTCATAATTCATCACTTCGCTTGAGCAAAAGTAATTGAATTTACGACGCAACGCAAGTACCCAAGCACTTTCACATGCTAATGCGTATGTGTGTGTATGTACGTGCATACTTGCACTGAGTAACTTGTCTATTTAATGAGGATAGTAGTGCCAGTACTAGTAAGTTTGCGTGGGCTCGCGCACCCACACACCAACCACATGCCAATTGCCTTGTAACTCTATCTTCTATCCACTACTGAGTTTGCTGATTAAGTAATTAATTCGTGGCATTGGAGGCGAAACAGGAAAAATGTATAAGTAGACAGACAGGCAGTCAGTACGGCAAGCCAAGTAGTTTGGCCAAACAGAGTAACCTTAAAACACGCGCGCGCCGCTTAATTTAATTAAGGCCCCACATTAAGGCGTCGCCACCACCGTTCAGTGTCGGCAATCAACTTTTAATTCCTATGCGCGAATTTAAAATTAAATACTACTTATCAATAACTGTAGAAGTTGGAGTGAGTACAATAACAAGCAAGCTGCTCTTATGGCAAAACCAAAAGCAACACCAACAACATACGAAGAATAATTCAATTCACCCCGAACATAAGCACTTGGTTAAGTCACTTTTAATTGGTACACAAAATTGCGGTTTATAAACTTTTGGCGTTGCCAGCTACACATACACGAGATGTAGAATTGTAGGTAAATTTGTATATCAAAGTTGATTTTAAAATTTTATTGTATGTAAAATGTGCTCAAGTGCTTCCCACTTACAACTCATGCATATCACAAATTGATTGGCTGCGCTGTGTGTGTGTGTGTATGTGTCTATGTATACACTCAAGTATTTGCATACTTAAATATTTTGCTTTTAAAGTGTTGGCCCAGCACTCTTTTGCTACTTAAAAATACAGTAAAATGTAAATGAAGACACCAAGTAGTTGGAGTATTCAAAATTTAATGCTAATTTAACCGGTCGTGTGGCCCGCTGGTCGAACGTTGGCTATAAACGGCTTAATGGCATAAGTTTAAGTAATTCAATTTGTATTCACCGGAGTCAGGTAACCGGCCAGTGCAAGCGTTTGGTTGTTGTCGAATTAAGTAAAGGGTGATATGTTTTTAATCCTTTTAAGCAGCGTTTAAGCTGTGTTTTATCTTAGTTCGTGCCGTAATTTCTTAAGCGTACAAGTAAACGTGCGCCATCTTCGAATGCTTTATTGAAAAGTTAAAAATAAAAAATTAATTGGCAACTAGCTTTCGCAATTAATTGAAGAATTAGTGTGAACTATAAAAATTGTGTAGGTTTAATTGTAATTTAAAATTACTTACATCAGGGAGATACTGTGGCGGACATAAAATTCTTTATAATGATAATAAAAATTGGTGCTTACATGCTTTGTTGGGTGCTTGACCGAGCTCTTTCTCACATTTTTTGGCTTGCGTTTAAAGGCTTATTTATTCATTTATAGAAAATGCCGGATCGCTACAGAGAAAATGCTCAGGAGAGGTATATGTGAATGATTCCAATGGTAGCCCAGTGCTCACCATAGACGTTCTGTCCTGTCATGACCCCCAGTACTCTCAGGATATTTCTACTATTTCATGCGAAGCAGGTCACTTAACCGGGCATCTTTAGTGAATTGAGTGAATTGAATTTGTTCGACAAGTTATTTGGGCTCACACGAGTTAATGACTATATGAAGCAGCATTAGGCTATTTACTTTTAATAAATCATCAAATTCACCAAAAAATATTTACAATGTTTTTCCACTAATGGAAGGGCGTACAGTTTTGTATCGCACCGAACGGGAGATGGAATATTTTCATGATAGAAAACACTTGGAGGTTTCACATTGTCTGCCGAGGAGCGACTGCTATTCTATTATTTGGTGTTTCGTGCCTGAGGTTTCGAACCTGTGCACTTAGGTTAGGTTACAATTTTTGACCAAGGAGTGGGCACACTTGAACGAGAAAATCAAATGCATCCTTTGTGATATCATTGCGAAGGAAGTACGGTGGAGGAAAACCGATAGGACGAAAGGAGAGGGCGGAGAGAGATAGGATGGGTGGTTAGAAGGCAGAGTTGGATTGGTTAGAAGCATGACTGTGTTCCGGTTGCGTTAACCGCTTTATGCTGCTGATTAAGTTCATCAGATTTTTAATGTCATGGTCTGCTATATCAGCAGGCATAGCAAAGAAGGAAGAGCCAAAATGCCTAAACACTGAATGGTAGTTACTCCCCAATCCTTTTGTATCCTTAGGCCGAAATGGTTATGCTTAAAAAACAAAATCATATTTTTCGATGCTTTTTTGATATTTCTTAAGCAAAAAAAATATATATATAAAGGTTGGCAAAAAAGTCTTGCGGCATTTTTATTGAATTTTCAATTGTTCATAAAATTGGTTATAATAATGCGATTTAAGTCAAATATGCGCCGTTTTGTTCAATGACGAGTTCCCAACGAGATTTTAACTTCATAATGCCCCTCTTATGGAAGCTCGCTTCCCTATTGTCAAAAAAGTCGGAGAGCCAATTTTCACAGGACTCTCTTGAGGACAACTTCCGACTACCAAGCTCGTTCGCCATGGACAGAAATAGGTGGTAATCACTTGGTGCGAGATCCGGACTATACGGTGGATGCAAAAAAACCTCCCATCCGAGCTCCCGGAGCTTCTGGCGCGCCACCAAAGATGTGTGTGGCCTGGCGTTGCCCTGATGGAAGACAATTCGGCCTCTGTTGATCAAAAATGGCCTCTTCTGCATGAGTGCTGCATTCAAGCGGTCCAGTTGTTGGCAGTACAGGTCCGAATAGAGCGTTTGGCCACAGGGGAGCAGCTCATAGTGGATGATTCCCTGCCAATCCCACCAAACACACAGAAGAACCATCCTGGCCGTCAATCCAGTCTTGGCCACCGTCTGGGCAGCTTCACCGCTTTTCGACCACGACCGTTTGCGCTTCACGTTGTCGTAAGTGACCCACTTTTCATCGCCAGTCACCATCTGCTTCAAAAACGGGTCGATTTTGTTGCGATTCAGAAGCGATTCGCATGCATCCATACGGGCAAAAATGTTTTTTTGCGTCAAGTCGTGTGGCACCCATACATCGAGCTTCTTTTTGAATCCGAGCTTCTTCAAATGGTTTATAACGGTTTGATGACTCATGCCCAGCTCTTGGCCGATGCTACGGCTACTACTATGCCGGTCTCTTTCGATCAATTCAGCGATTTTTGACGACAGGCCTTCCGGACCGTGGCGCATCTTCGATCACCTCTGCACCAGAACGAAAACGTTGAAACCATCGTTGTGCGGTGGAAATGCACAAATTTTATTGGCAGCATGAGATGCATTTTTGCCTTTATCGTAGTAGTACTGTAAAATATGCCGTATTTTCTCTTTATTTTGCTCCATGTTTGCGACGCTACGAACGACTAAAAGCAAACAACAATTAGCACGTGAAAAGAGCTTTCCAAAAAGCTCTAGCGTGAACCGATGCGACGAATACAATACAGGGTGTTTCGTTGCCGGTTAGACAGACCTTAAAGTTACATTTTGTGGCTTATTTTATGACGACAGAGACCTAAAAGTTGGGCATGCCAGGCAATGGTATTCAGCTTTTGTCTTGCCTTACTGTTGGGATGCCTCAACAAAAAAAAAAAAAAAAATGAAAAAAAAAATAAAATAAAAAATTAAAACTAAACCTTTTGCCGTAGAAGTCTGATTGCTTCCAAAATAATAAACACAAAGTTCAAAATGTAGTGCTACACCTAAGACTAAATCACGGACTGTCGATAAATATTCTAAAATAGTTGCCGGTTAACACTTAATTTTCTTTAATAGGTGAGGTTAGGTATATCTGGCTGATCTGAATGGATTTCAGATAGACCACAAGGGTCCGTAGTGTTACCAGTGTTGTAGGATTCATGTTAACACAGTTCGTGATACAAGTCTTAGGAATTTTTACAAATTGTTTCTTCAATAAACAGCATAAATTTTTTTGGTGAAAAAAAATTTTTGTTAATTTTTTTTAATTTTTTTGACCTTGCTCGCTCGTTTGAGAGTTTGATAACGACAAAAATTTAAATATAATTTTGACAGTTATCTATTGAACTAACCCATTTTCGTAAATATAAAATTTCTACATCAAAAGGTATAACCAACAAAGCTTCATAGTTAGGGAGGATCAAAATGAAAATGGCTGCCATTTCACGGTCATTCGAGAAACCTCAACTTTTAAGTCTCTTTCGCTATGAAATTAGCTACACAATTCAATCTTCTTGTCTTTCTAGTCGGTAACAAGTTATCGGGACTGCGAACTTGGTTTTTAATTTTCTCATCAATTTAATATTTTAAAGGACTTTGCATTTTCAAAGCGCAAAACGTGAACAGAGGTATACACTGCGTATACTTTATTTCATACCAGCGAAGCTCAATTATTGCTTTTAAGCTTTTATAAAATACTTATGAGAATAAAGATCAGGGATGTAATAGTGCGCATATATACCATTAATATATTTAGTTTTCAAAATAAATCAATAAAAAATTTCAAGGATATTTAAGGACACATTTGTCAAAGGACATTCTTGTGCCATATTTGTCCTGGCGAAAAATTAAGAAAAATATTTTTTTAGTAGCTGGATGTATTTTATTTCGTTTGATATCCATATTAATATCATAGAGTGAGTATAAGTATTTAAAGCCATTTTTTGAAAACTTAATTCATTGAAACTTTTAGGTCCTTTAAAAAATGAATTTGATGAGATAGTGAAAAATCAAGTATGCAGTAGGACTCTATAGAATCTGTAGTTCCACGTGCATATGAAATTTTTTCTCGATAAAAAAAATTTGATATTTGTTGCACGGTGCTATAAATGTTTTTACCTCATCGACTGTAATTATCTATACTTCATGCTTTTTACCAACTAGGAAGACTTTAAGCCTGCATTCTGCGGTTAATTTCACGGTGAGAGAGACCTAAAAGTTGGGGTGCTCTCGAATGCCCTAAGAGTAGCAGACATTTTAATTTTTAAAATGCCTGACTATTAATGTGTGTCTAAAAAAACAATATATTTCGATGTAGAAATTGTTTGCTTACGAAAGTAGCTTTATTCAATAGATAAAATTCAAAATTGTTTTTGTTCTGTTTTATCAAAAAATACAAAACTGAGTATTACTATAAAAAATCTATGGTTTTTGGTGCATATGAAATTCTTCCTGAATAACTTTTCATGTTAATTGTTTTGAGTGTAAGAAATATGAGATCCCAGAAACTTTTTTATTTGTTAAAAAGATGTTAAGTGAAAAAGTTAAACAAAATTTCAATTTATGTTTTCAATGTACGAAGAAAAACATTTACATTTAAAAGGTTGCCAAATCAAGTAGCGAAATCATTAAATGGCTAATTCGTAGTAAATAAACTAAGCAAAAGCAATAACGAGAATACTAAAGTAAACAAAGCAATTAACTGACAAACTGTGCGACTAAGTGTCGGTGTTTCCATTGTCAAAATGTCGCACTTTAGCGCGATATTCGAGAATTTGCGTTTGGTAGCTGCCAAACGTATGCCAAGCACGCCAACGCATCAACAGAAGCTACAACAACAGCAACAGCAACAGAAACAGTTACAGCAACAGCAACAACAGCAGCAGCAGCAGCATCAACACAACGCATGCAATAGCAATGCCATAGAAAACAACGAAATCCAAACAAATCATCATTCCTCGCCGCCAACAACGGAAAAGCGCAACGAAATGGAAAACGGCAGAAGGTCACAAATCCACATTAAAGAGCCACAAGAACAGCTGCAACAGCAAAACTTGCCAGGTGGCAGCAATAGTGCCAACAGCACACCAAATCGGCAGCACTACACAAAGAGGCAGAGCATTTCGGGGCGAGGCACAGAGAGTGCCAAAAATTCGCCAGTTCACGTTGGTCGCAGTGCAACGGGCGGTGGCAATAGTACGGGCGTAATTGTGGAAATCGATGGCAGTCGAACTGCTGGTGGTGGTGTTGGTGGCGGAAAGGCACGTGAGCTTTCGCCTACACCGAAGAATCAGGGACAGCGTAAACTGTCGCAGGATTTTCGAGCGCGTGCCGGCAGTTTTATACACGTGGATGAGGAGGGGCGCAGCATACTGATACGCAAGCCGGTGCGGCTCAAGAATATCGAGGGCAGGCCAGAGGTGTATGATACGCTACACTGCAAAGCAAAAGAGGTGAGTGCGTATTGCATGTATGTACAATACAGATTTAAGGTACGAAATATTTGTAGAAAAGTAGGGTCGGTGGTGTAATGATGGGCTAATTAGCTGCGATTTGATGCGTGGCAGTTAAATTTAATGACTTAAACTGGTTGCGAGTTTTGCGTTTAGCTACAGTTTTTCTTAGCTTTGATATTAAGTTATTCTTAATAGTTAGGAGTTCTTAGGTCAACAAGTCATAAGTTTTCTAGAAGTTAAAGATAAGAGATACACAAAAGTGTAATGAGTGACTGAAAATTGAAAAATTTACACAACTTAGGCACTAGTAACAGAGTCAATCGTCCACTTTACTCCATACACTTCATTCAATGTTTCTTCAATTCTTTGCTTACTTCCAAATGAAATGATTTTCGATGCGTTGATTGGTTTTTTCTTTTTTTTTTTTTTAAAGCTCATGTTGAAAGTAGTGTGTTAGAATTAGCTAACACAGCTGAGCCAATTGTACATTTTACGAACAGTATAACAGCTGATGGTGAACAAACTACAGTTG
Organism: Anastrepha ludens; assembly: GCF_028408465.1. NCBI lineage: Eukaryota > Metazoa > Arthropoda > Insecta > Diptera > Tephritidae > Anastrepha > Anastrepha ludens. The sequence goes on along the minus strand of NC_071501.1, from coordinate 110,863,604 downwards.
AATCTCAATACACTTTTATAAGCGCGGAGAAAATTGATATAATCTTATGTTTAAAAAATAATAAAAAGAGCTGTGGGGAAGACGGTATCTCAAACTTTTTGCTAAAGAAAACAATAAACACTTTCTGGAGATTCTTAGCAATTATCATTAATCACTCACTTAATATAGGCTATTTCCCACTGGAATGGAAAACAGCAAAAATAAAATGCTTTCCGAAAACAAACACTGACCTTAGTTCTCTTGATAATTACCGCCCAATATCTCTTCTTTCAAATATTAGTAAATTGTTGGAGGATTTTTTGCTTGAAAAAATAAAACAACATATTGAAGAGCGACATATCTTAAAAGACTATCAATTTGGGTTCCGGCCATATCATTCAACATGCCACGCACTAACTTTACTCTCTGATTTTATTTGTAGTAATTTAAATCGACGACAGGCGACGATATTAGTCAGTCTAGATTTGGAAAAAGCATTCGATACTGCTTGGGTGGAAGGAATCTTATTTAAAATGTACAGGAAGTTTAACTTCGAAAAAAATCTTTGCATAATGTTGTATAGTTATTTAAAAGAGCGATCATTTTATGTTAATGAAGGTATATTTAATTCTTTGACAAGAGACGTTAGCTCAGGTGTGCCACAAGGTTCTTTGTTGGGGCCAATTCTCTATAACATCTTCTTAGCTGATTTCTCTGACCCACCATTAAGTTCCGAAATTAATAATTGCGATATTAAAGTGCTCATACACGCAGATGATATAATTACAACTATTGTTAAAGGAATACGTAAAAACTTATATCCAAATGCTCGTAAATATGAGCCACAAATTAAAATAAATGGATTCAACATAAAATATAAAGAACAAATCAAATACTTGGGCATAATTTTGGATAGCAAATTCACCTTTGTAAGACATATAGATTTCATTTTGACAAAAGCAAAAAAAATGTTCTTTAGCTATTGTAATTTATTAAGAAGGCAGGGTGGACTATCGAACTGTATTAAAATAAATATTTACAAACAAATAATTAGACCAATCATATCTTATATGCTCATCCGATATGGTTCAACATTTCGTCGAGCCAAATGGAGAGACTCAGACGATTTGAACGATATGTTTTAAGAATTTGTAGTGGTCTTAACCGCCAACCTAACAGAAGTGGTACTTTTCGGAAAAGAGTTTCTAATAAAAGTTTATATGAAAAATGTAAAATATCACGCATTGACTTTTTCTTAATGAAATCGTCAGTAAGATTTGTTGATAAACTGACATTCATATAGAAAATGAACTGATAAACAAATATCTGTCAAAGGCAAGGGAAATATCATTACCTCTAACAGAAAAACATTTATCACCAATATATTTAAAAATACTAAAAAATAATAATATCTTACATAAAAATAGTAAAGCAATATATTATCATAGGCGATAAAATACTTACAACTTCAACGATGAAAATTTAGTTTATAACATTGATCAATTTATAGCCAAATAAATTATAGAAGTTTAATATACGTTATCTCCTTTTTAAGCCCTTTTTGGGAGAATATAAATAAGTTTTAAAATTACGCCAAAGACATTCCAAATAATAATGATAACCTATTGTATTGAGAGGTTGAATTAGTTTTAAAGGTGACACACAGATGGCGCTATTTATCACTTTATCGCGTTGGCAATACTGAATATATATTCATGACAAAGCCTCATCCCTAGGCTTTGTTTATCAGTATCGGTCATTTCGCTGAAGTATAAACAACGCAGTGTTTTCGTGCTCCGAGTATGTCAACTTTCGTGCCGTCGAAACGCAATTTGCGGGAAGCTTTGCTTTTCTGCTTCAATTTGAAAAAAAATACAGCCCAACCCCGTGAATTGCTGCAGGAGGCCTACCCAGACCATAATCCGTCGATTTCAACATGTGAGTACTGGTTTCGACGATTCAAAAGTGGTGATTTTCACACCGAAGACAAGGAGCGTCTTGGCCAGCCTAAAAAGTTCGAGGACGCGGAATTGGGGGAATTGGTAAAGAGGACTCGTGCCAAACCCAAGAAGAGCTTGCTGAAACATTGGGCGTTGATAAATCAACCGTTTGCAAGCGTCTAAAAGCGATGGGAATGATCCAAAAGCAAGGACATTGGGTCCCGTACGAGTTGAAGCTGCGCGACGTCGAACGGCGATTTTTTACGTGCGAATTGCTGATCGAGCGACAAAATCGGAAGGGTTTTTTGCATCGGGTGGTGACTGGCGACGAAAAATGGATCCACTACGATAACCCAAAACGCAAAAAATCATGGGGTTTGCCCGGCCACGCATCAACGTCGACGGCCAAGCAGAATATTCACGGCAAGAAAATCGTGCTCTGCATTTGGTGGGATCAGGTCGGCGTCGTATATTTTGAGCTGCTCCAACCGGGCGAAACAATCACGGGGGATCGTTACCGACTGCAATTGATGCGTTTAAGCCGGGCATTGAAAGAAAAACGGCCGGAAACGGTAAAAAGGCACGACAAGGTTATTTTGCAACATGACAACGCTCGGCCGCATGTTGCTCAACCTGTCAAAAAATACCTTAGAACGCTTGGCTGGGAAGTGTTGCCCCACCCGCCGTATAGTCCAGACACAGCTCCCTCCGATAATCATTTGTTCCGGCATATGAGTCTCGATTTGGCGGACCAGCGGTTCTCCTCGTACGAGGCTAACAAAATATGGGTTGAGTCATGGATAACCAAGCAGCGGCCAGAATTTTGGAGAAACGGCATCCGGAAGATGCCCGAAAGATGGGCGAAAGTTGTAGCTAGCGATGGCCAATACTTCAAATAAAATATTTTGTACCGTTTTTTCACAATAAAGCCCCAAATCTTCGAAAAAAACCTTTAAAACTAATTCAACCTCCCAATATAATCAAAAGAAAAATAAGTTTTAAACTCCTAGATAAATACAAATGTATGTTAGGATAATGCTAAATAATCTAATTTTATCATAACTTTGTAAACTCCTATGTTAAAATGATTTTGGGCAATAAATGAAATGAAATGAAACCCAAATTCTCTCACTACGAGGTAATTTTTTCATATTTTTATTTTAGAAATAGTAGCCTGGGACTAAATTTGGACCATACGCAGGATGAGAGAGCAAATTGTGTCTATCATAATTTTAAATAAGAAATCGCATAACTGTGACTGCGGACTTGTTATTTTTTATTTGCTCTGCTGAAACTGAACTTATTTTCTAGTCAAATGCTGTGGTTTATGAATCAAATTATTGTCGAACCAATCTGACAGCTTAAAAAAAACAATAAAATACTGCGCGCCGTTGTTCATTCTACTACTTTCAAGCTAACCGATGTGAATGATATAGGCGGTAACAGAAAATAGTGGCCTATGGCCTTATAGTCTTCTTGGCTTTCTGGTCTATGATTTTCTTCGTCTTCGTCTTGCTATTTTCTCGTCTAATCCTTAAGAATAGGATAAATGGATGCCCTTGTGAGTGGCCCACTTGGACAAATATTCAAAGCTTGTCCACTGTGATACCATATAGGGAAAGGGGAGGGAAAAGGAGAAGGGGAAAAACCAGGTGAAAAGAAATGAAAAAAGGGCTTTGGTTAGAGGATGATGACCAACAGTGCCGATTTACGTTCGTATTAACCGCTTCGGAGTACTCATGAATTTCGCCAGCTGTGTGATAGTTAAACTCACAATATCAGCAGGTGTAGCAAAAAAATGATAGCCCAGATGTCTAAACCTTTGCCCGATGAGAACAGGGCAGCTGACAAGAAGGTGCTGAGATAATTCCACTTCGTCCTCCAGACAGCTTCTGCAGAAAGAAATTGAAGCAATCTCAAGTCTCACCGCATGTACACCTAGCGGACAATGCCCGGTAAAGATACCTACCAAATTCGAGAGCTGCGCCTTTGTTAACCTTAGGAGTTCCTTCGAGCGCCCCCGATCTACCCGTGGCTAGAAGGATATCGCGACTTTGCACGCTTTCACACTAGACCAGCGCTCACCGTGCTAATGCGATGCTCATCTCTTCAGGAGCAGACCATAGGCTCTGAAGGGAACCCATATACTCTCATTTTGCGGTGAAACTGTCAGCTCATCAGCCCAGCAGTTTCCCTCTATGCCGCTGTGACGGAGAACCCAAATGAGTATAATATTGAAGTATTCGGGTGCAATCGAGAGAGAAGTCAGACATTCCCCGACCAATTTGGAACATACAAACAACGAGCCCAGGGGCCTAATTGCCGATTGGCTGTCGGAGTTAATATTTACATTCTTAACAGTAATTACAGAAGTAAGCAATCAATCTAATAGGACTATGAATAAGTTCGTGCGGTTTTTTTTCGAAATTTGAAACTTTATTGACGTAAAATGGTTACAAATTTAATATTCAAAATATTGTCCATCGCTTACTACTACTTTTTCCCATCTTTCTGGCAATTCACGGATTCCCTTTGTGAAAAATTCGGTCGGTTTTGCCGCAATCCACGAATCGATCCATTTTTTGACTTCATCGTAATTACGGAAGTGCTGGTCAGCCAGGCCATGTTGCATCGATCGGAAGAGATAGTAATCGGATGGCGCAAGGTCTGGACTATACGGCGGGTGGGGTAGGACATCCCATTTGAGCGTTTCTAAGTATGTTTTGACCACTTGTGCAACATGTGGCCGAGCATTGTCATGTTGCAAAATAACTTTGTCGTGTCTATCGGCGTATTGCGGCCGTTTTTCTCGCAGTGCTCGGCTCAAACGCATCAATTGTCGTCGGTAGACATCCCCCGTAATCGTTTCATTCGGTTTCAGTAGCTCATAATACACAACACCCAGCTGGTCCCACCAGATACACAGCATAACCTTCAGGCCATGAATATTCTGCGCCGACGTCGATGTTGAAGCATGGCCAGGGTATCCATACGTTGCCCGACGTTTTGGATTGTCGTAATGGACCCACTTTTCATCGCCAGTCACAATTCGATGCAAAAAACCCTTTCTTTTGTGCCGTTGAAGCAGTTGTTCGCATGCCATAAAACGGCGTTCAACGTCTCTTGGCTTCAATTCATACGGCACCCAATGGCCTACCTTTCGGATCATTCCCATGGCTTTTAAACGTTTGGAAATGGTTGATTGATCAACTCCCAAAGTTTTTGCAACCTCTTCTTGCGTTTGAGCCGGATCTTGATCGAGCAATTCCTCCAATTCGGTATCCATGAACTTTGGCGGCGCACCCTCGCGTTCTTCGTCTTCCAAGCCAAAATCACCACTTTTAAAGCGTGCAAACCACTTCTGGCACGTTCGCTCAGATAGAGCATGCTCACCATAAACTTCCACCAAGATACGATGACTTTCGGCTGCTTTTTTCTTCATATTAAAATAATGAAGAAGAATTCCCCGCAAAAACACATTATTTGGCACGAAATTCGACATTTTCAAGTGTGGTAAAAATATTGTTGTTTACGCTTCAAATAAAAAACTTATACTGACGTTTGTGCCTTACGACAGTAGCTCTCCAATGAATGTTTGGAAATGTGGCTCGATGGAATAATAATCAAGTTACGCCATCTGTTGTAAAACCGCACGAACTTATAAATATATTTTCTTAATTGCGGTTACCTCCGCTTTGAAAGTACTATGTTTAGTGGTCCGGAACCCTAAATTTGAGCTTGACGGGGAGCTTCTCGCATACTACTCTAACATCCACTCTTCCGTCCAACTTCGACCCATTCGTAAACATGTTTGCTGCGTTCTGCCTCCAAATGTTACACTACGCCCAGTCTTCCCTTGAAGGAATATGAATGCGAAAAGTTACCCTTGGACCTAGCGAGGGTGCGCAATGAATGATCCAGCACCGTGGGATTGAACTCAAAACTTTTAAGAATAATAGAGTGTCTGTAGCTTAAGTGACCTCCCCTACACTAATTTTCAATAGAATTTTGAAAGTAAAATTTCTTTAACCTCATGGTCGCTCATCTGCTCTGAGTTGTTTGTACCACTTGTAAATTTTTTTTTTTCATGAAATTTGTCACAAATGCTAATAAAAGTTTTAGAGTAGGTTAGGTTCTTGTGGCAGTCGGTTTTAAAAATAGGCAACTCCCTTAGGCCACGTAGGTCCGTTGTGGTACGACTGTGTAACGCGAGATAGTAAAAATAGTGCTGTCCTAACAACGTTGCTCTACTCCTAGATATGGAAGTATCTTCCTCTTCTTTGTCTCTACAGCTTCTGCAGTATTCATGCGAAAATACTCCTAGCCTTGAAGAGTACCTACATACCTAACAGCCAATGGCCGGTAATGCAAGTCACGACCTTCGCGATGTTCTCTCTTGAAAAGTTGAGTAATTTTCCTGATCTTTCCTTATATATTTGCGGCGAAATTAGCCTGGTTGTAACACAAGTATTTTTTTCTCTCCATGACTTATTTGCCTACAGGGGAATATATAATATTTTATACTTAATTTGCAGGTTGCCCCTGTTTTCAAGTAGTGGAAGATTAATACCCCTTCTGGCTAGCTCTTCGGCCTTGCAAATTCTTTCAATATCTCTATGTCCCGGAACCAATAGATTGGAAGATTAGTACCATTTTTGATTAGTTCATGTGCCTTGCCATTTCCTTCAATATCTCTATGCCGCAGAACCCATATAAGACTGACCTTGACCATCTGTGGTGATATCATTTAAAGCTGCTAGGCAACGTTGAGCAACCTTAGATCTTAGTATAATTGCTTCCATTGATTTAAAAATAATAAATAAAAGCATTAGCAACTAAAAAAAGGTATAATTCCCTGATTTGATGAGCGCACGTATTTTAAATTAAAATTTCACTTTAACTTTTAACCAAATAAACTGCGTACAAACTGAATTACTATTGGCGATGCAATTAGCAATCAAGAAGTTAAGAAATTACATACATACAAATAACACTAAACAAATCTAAAGTCACAGTTCAAACAAAACACGACCAAAAACTTGTAACAGTAACAAAAACATTCAACAACATCGGCTGTTAGTGCTTTCAGACATTTTCACTTTAGCAACAATTGCAACAAAAACAATAATTGCAATTACAGTCAATGCTTGCAGTTGCCTCAACAAATTTCACTTAACTACTTGCCCAACAATGGCTAATTAAAAGTGTTAACTGACGGTTGTCTATAATTCATGGCTGTTTGGTTGGTTAGTTTGCTGGTTGGCTGGTTGGACGAAGTTTTACGCAGGTCACCGTGTCGAATATATTTGATAATGAACTAATATTTAGTATTTACGACAAGTTTTTAGTTAATTTCAAAGGTTTTCTAAATGAACGAATGCCACTAAATGAGTGACAAATTAAGTTTATTTTCACACTTTTTGCTTAAGTAAAATAATAGATTAGAGTTTTTGAGAATTTGAAATGCAGGACATTTTTATTTATATAGAGAAAATGCATCACACGAAAATGTATCAGGGCGAAAAATTATAAAAAATCAACGAGATCTTTTAGCAGCTTCAAACTTTACTATATACGTATAAGTATATTCCCGTGGCTCCTAGTTGAAGCATAGAGCCCAATAACTAGATTACAATTTGGTTTAAGTTTAAAGCTAGAAACTTAATAGGTCTCAGGAATGGCCTGCTTTCTGTTCTCCCGCTTCAAAATGTCACCTCAAAGAGTTGACTCGTTTCTCGCGTCTATGGCTCCCTTGGGCATTCCAGTCAGTAATATTCTCCTAAAGCTTACGCAGGGCCGTGTTTTCCAGCTGAAGGGTTAGAGTTGCTTATGAGTCGCCGTGCATGACATACTAAAATAAACAAAAATCCGAGTGTATTTCTGTCATGAAAAAGCTCCTCATAAAAAACAAATAAAACTATCTGCCTTTCGGAGTCGGCTTAAAACTGTAAGCCCCTCCATTTGTGGAACAACATCAAGTCGTACGCCACAAATAGACGGAGGAGCTTGGTCAAACACCCGAAAAGGGTATAAGCGGCAATCATATATACAGGGTGAACGATATGAAGTGTTACCTATTCAAAACACCGTAACTTGTTTATGTGAAATTAGTTTTTATTGATTTCAAAGACAAAATTGTTCAAAATTGATTACAATTTTAACACATATTCACTTTAGCTCGATATGACCACCTTTTGCCTTGACTATAGCCTTCAAACGGTCAAAAAATGTGTTGCATGCTGCACGAATGTGATCTTGAGGTATTTTGGCCCATTCTCGTATAATCGATTTTTTCAGCGCATCCATACTGGGATATTTTTTAGTGATTTTTTAACCATTCTTGGTTCACACGACCTTTATAAGACGGTGCCGAGTCCTGTTGGAACGTCCATAGTCTACGACCGAAATGTTTGCGCGTCCACGGCTCTAAAGCAGCTTCTTAAACATTTTCCGATAATAAGTCGCATTCTCTTTGACACCAGGCTCGATAAAAATGATTGGAGAGCGTTCATCAGCGGTCACCGCGGCCCAAACCATTACTTGCGATGGGAAATTGCTTCGAGTGGCCATGCGTAGGCTCAAATTCTCGTATGAGCGTTCGGTCAAGTACACACGATCGTTTTGAGTGTTTATGAACTGCTCAATTGGGAAATTTTTTTCATCAGAAAACACAATGTTAGGAAATTCGCCACGTTCGTACAAGCGCAACAACTCCTTTGCTCCTTCGCACCGAACTTTTTTTGCTGGGGTGAAAGGTCGTGTGTTTTTGGAACTTGTAAGCCTTGACCTTGAGCTCATTTTTCAGTATGCGTCGAATGCTGTCTTGCGGTATTTTCAGTTCTTTGGCCATTTTTCTTCCACTTCGACGTGGATTTCGTTCAAGTCGAGCCTTCACTTTCCGAATCATTTCAGGCGTTGTTGCGGTTTTTTTGGTCCACCTCCATAGCGTTTTGCAATGCCACCAGTATCATTGTAACGTTTTATAGAGCACACAAAATGGTTGGTTTCGATTTTCCTGCCAAATATAACGCAATCACACTATTACGTTTGATTTCCATCACAGAAAAAAAATTCAACAAAACTGAGACGCAAATGCTTTTGATGGCTTATAAACAATATATTGAGCTGTCATTAGAACAATTTTGACGTTGATGCCATACGCTATTTTACAGATACAAGCAGTGTGAAGTTGAACACTTCATATCGTTCACCCTGCACATATAATCTAAGTAACAATGTTCTTAAGAATCTAGAACGATTTTCCTGTTAATGCTATATACGATTTCCTTCTCACTTTTTTGGTAAAATAAAATATTGAAACAATATTGCAAAAGTCTTCTTCCAAAGACAAAATAATAATATTTAATATTTTTAATTTATTAAATCAGGCTTCATATAATTCTGTAACTTCTACATATTCATATGTCTTTGCATTGACGTTGATTGCATTCCGTTTATTTTAATTCTTTACTTTCACCGGACCAACTCAATTAATGTTACGTATACGCCACACACCGTCGGTGCGCGTATCTGCCTACAAAATGCACATTTCAAGCACCTACAGTCAATCGTTTAAATAATTTAAAACCCATTAAAGACTTTTTTACACTTAACTATGGACACACAAACACACTTACACGCACAAACATAAATCAAGAAAGTCACGGCTATGAATTTTTATGCGAACCAGCTATTCGAAGTTATATTTTTTATTTTCGTGTAATATATATACATTCACTTATACACACACATGCGCGCTTGCATGGATTTCAGAAATGCGAAAAGTGAGTAAAAAGCGAATTTTACAACTTAATGCCGTTATAAGCCACTTTGGCAGCAGCATGTGGTCCGTGGCTGTGTTGCGTTCCGCCACATCTGAAGATGCCATTCACACGATTATTACCTGCGAAATGGGCAATGAAAGAGGAAAAACTAAAGAAAACATACAAAAATGCATGAACTGCTTGGAGCAAAGGTAGGCGGATGAGATAAATAAGCAGCGAGCAAGAGTGTAAGGCAAGAAAAATAAAAGAGCTCAACGTTTAGCTGCCGGTTAGGAAATTATGCGAAAGGGAAAATACGGCGGAAGTTTTCATTATAATGCAATATTTTTTGTTGTATGGCGCCCTTATGGTGAAAAATATCTATGCGAATTTCACAGCTACGACAAGGGCAATTTTCAGTTTCCCCCCACCACTGTTCGCTGCCCTGGTGGCATCATTAATGTCAACTTGTGGCAACTGCGTTCGCGGATTTCTTCTCCTACTTTTTTTTTGTTTTTTGTTTGCCTCTTACCGCCAAGCACATGGCGACACTTAAAGTTATTTATTTGTTTTCATATTTGTGTGACAGTCAAGGAGGGATATGCTTCGTAATCTGCGTGCAACTTAATTAGCAGTGCAAGACATTAAAATGTGCAACAGCCGCGAAAACTAGTACGCCGAATGATTTTACCGGCTGCTGAAGGTAACAAACAGGAAGCAGTTGTTAATAGACTTGGGCGAACGTTTGTCATGTCTCTTTTACTCAATTAAGCAATTTGCGGCTGCATCAACGATTCGCATTTAAAGCCAACTTCCGTTTGAGTCACTGCTGCGCAGCTGAGTCTTAATTAACGCGCCAACGGAACTGCCCTCGATAACCAAGCCAAGCAAAGGCTGAAGTAATGAGCAGTATGTGGTTGGGTGTGTGTGCTTGTGAAAATGAAAAAGTAAATTTGTGCGTGATATTTTTGTGTGAACAGTAGAATTGGAAAGGAAGAAATGGCATCACAAGCCTCGAATGTTATTGCTCTTTAATTTCAAACTAAAAACCAATTATCGCAGAGATATTTTTACAATTGCGTCGGATGGAGGTTGTGGGGCATAAAAAATAGAAATAAGATTTCGGAAGAACTGAAGGCGATTTAGCTGTTTTTTTAGCTAAATTTTAAATACGCGCATACAAGCAAGACATTTGTATGAGTGCAATCCTATGTTGGATGTTAACAGGACTCATTTTCATGTTAAGAATGCATTTTGAGGTTTGGCATTGGCTGCCGTAATGTGGCCGCTTCTCAAAAATACTTTTTCTATCACCTGATGCTTTATGCCCGTAGTGGGTATCGATATGATGCACAAACTCCTCAGCTATGACCGCATTATGCTAATCTGCTGATACAAATAAACATTAATAATGCTATACAGTTTGTCAAAAAAGGGGTGTGACATCTATTAAATGAGCGATATTCAGACATTTTGCTTAAGAAAATATGTATTTTTTCATGGTTTCCATTCAACCTTTGGTTTTATTTCACTAACATAAATAACGTCCAATAGAAACAAAGCCCGAAAATTCTACCAGAAAGTTCGGTGGCTTACAGAAGGTTTTAAGATCGAGGCATTTTCCTGTAAGAACAAAGACGGCGATTTGGGGACTGACATCCAGAGCAATCTGAAATTATGGAGGGAACACCTCTCGAACCTGGTAAACAGTGATAACTGCGCGTGTCACAGAGAATGTGAAGATCCCGATACCCCAATCGACGACGACGAAATTGACGTTCCGCTACCCGACCATGACGAGATGAGAATAGCGATAACGCGAGTAAAGAACAACAAAGTCGCAGGCGCCGACGGACTGCCGGCTGAGCTATTCAAATACCGCGGCGAGGAGCTGGTAAGGTGCATGCATCAGCTTCTATGCAAGATATGATCTGATGAAAGTACACTACTCCTACAGAACTCTTGAGAAAAGGGAGGATGGGGAGTGAGCTGAATCTGCAGAAGAATCTTTGACTATCCTGGTAAATAATCACTTTCCGCAAAATTCTGTTACCCCGCGTGACATTGTCGACACGAATCGACAGGTAGGGCTATGTTTCCCTGGAATCTATCCTGTCAGTTGACAGAATCACGTGGGCAATAAATAGTTTTTCTCCTTTTAAATCTCCTGGTTCTGACGATATCTTGCCTGTGATGCTTCAGAAAACAAGTACCTCGGTGGTTCCTGTCCTGCAAGAAATCTACCTGGCGTGTATCGTTTTTAATCACGTCCCTGCCAACTGGAAGAAAACGAGGGTTGTTTTCATACCCAAGGCTGCGAGGAGGGGTCACGACTCGGCCAAGGATTTTAGGCCTATAAGTCTTACCTCATTTAACCTAAATGTGTTTGAAAGATAGTTTGATTATCATATCCGAGAGCACATCGAATCCAAATTATCTCCAGTGCAACGTGCTTACCTGAAAGGGAAATCCACGGAATCAGTCTTACACGAGGTCGTAGGGACTGTGGAAAAATCTCTGGAAGGCAAACAATTCACTTTCGGGGCTTTCATAGATATAGAAGGTGCTTTTAATAACATCACTGCTTTAGGGGTGGAAAGACCTTTCTATCTCTGGATCACGTCCCTGCTTGGCTGCAGGGAAGTTAATGCGGTCGCAAGAGGGGCTAAAATCACTAGATTCGTTCGGGAGGTGTCCTTTCGCCCCTACTTTGGCTAGTTGCTATTTATGAAGTTTTGGTAATGCTAAATAAGGGTAGGGTTAAGGTATTACCATACGCCGATTACTTGGTCCTAATGGTACCGGACCCGTTTCCCTCAGTCATGGATGAGAGTTAGGAAAGTACTGTAATCAGTCGCTGGACTACCACTTGAGGCCTCCGAGTCAACTCTGACAAAACGGAGTTGGTGCTGTTTACCAGAAAATATAAACCTCCACCCTTCGACTGCCCAAATTAATCAACCATGTTAGTTAGGTATCTTGGAGTGATACTTGACTCCAAACTCCATTGGAAGCTACACATTGCAAATCGGGTCAAGAAGGCCAGTACAGCCTTCTACTCCTGCAAATCTATGTTCGGTAAAAAATGGGGACTCAAGCCACAGGTCGTGCTGTGGATGTACAACGCAGTGGTTTTGCCAATTTTAACGTATTAATGCCTAGGTTGGTAGGAAACTCTTCGGATTGTCTATATATCACTAAATTGGGGCATGTAAAATTTGCCCCAGTGATGCCCTGAATGTCCTTTTGCACTTATCGCCATCAAATTTTACGTTATTGCCATCACAGCTCAAAGCACAATGAGGTTAAAGGAGGTTAGCCTCTGGAGGCAATCTGGAGGCAATCTCTCAAGCGACATGGCAGTTAACACCGTATTTCTCCGAACTTCGATTAGATCTCTCTATCCGCAAACTAGAGTTTGAGACGTCTTCATTAACAGTGGCAATGTGAAATCGGAAGTCGGATCAAGGGTTTTTTCTAAATCAGCCAATTTATCTATCTCCTTTAAACTGCAGATTACTGCTAGCTTTTTTCAAGCAGAAGTCTTTGCGATCCTGCAGGCATGTAAAATGCTTAGGGAACGCGGGAGCGAGGGAGATATTAACATTTTCTTCGATAGTCAAGCCGCGATCAAGACTCTGATGACTCCATGGTGCAGAACGAAACTAGTAAGCTCCTGTAAGGAGGAGATCAAATCTCTTAGGTGTGCAGGTAACATTTCTCTGATCTGGGTTTCAGGACATAGGAACATAGAGGGAAATGAAACTGCTGATGAGCTTGACAGGAAGGGGACTGAATTGGCCTTAGAGACCTTCTACCCGGTCATCGGCATCCCCCTGACAGTTGTTAAAGGGGAACTGAGCAAATTATTTCTGAGGAAAGCGCAGTAAAGATGGAGCTCCATATCTTCATGTGATATTTCGAAAACCCTTTGGCCCCAGTACAATATACGAAGGACTCAGAAAGTTCTTTGGACTCCTCGCCATTCAATTTCTAAACTGTGTTTACCGGTCAATGGACGATCGGCACACACGCAGAAAAGCTAGGGTTACCATTTATCACGCGTTGTAGAAGATATGGGGACCTTTAAGAAGAGGAGGCTTTTGAGCGCTTGCTCCGTAAATGTCCGGGTTTGGCAGCTAGACGATTAAGGTCACTGCACGCTCCTTTCTTCGACAGCCTAGGGCAGTGCGCCAACCAAAATCTTCCGTGATGTATTACGCTAGATTAGAACTATTAGAATACAACAAAAAAAAAAAAACATGCCAAACCGAATTTGAATACATACAATTTGTTATTTGTAAAGTTTTTCTGAATTTTTCATAAAGATACCCCTATTCAACGGTGTCTTTTAATATAATAAAACAAATTTAAGTACGCGCTTAGACTATTCATTCTAAAATCATTTACGAGCATTTTAAGGTAAACCGGTAACCATTTTTGAACAAAATTTGTAAGAAATCCCCAATGCGGGAATTTACAGAAATGAAATATACTAAAACAAACCCAACAACTCATAACGACCAAAACGGGCTCAGCGTGAAGAGCTCTAAATAATATATCAAAATTTGTTCCGTATACGCGACGTAGTCTCTCTAAATATCATAATTGTATACCAAGTAAATGTTTTGTCTTTTTCTGTAGAAAAAGTAATGATCATTTTTCATTAAGCACAATTTCCGAATAAAATGAAAATACCTAGTTTTCCTCTGCAAAAATACTGACAGTTTGTTGGCAAGAGTTTTTCACTATTTGCACTGCGGTAAAATTATGTATTTATTGCACTTCACATAATAAATATGCACATACATACACATTCATATACTTATTCATAAGTATATTTGTACATAAGTTTTGTGCAACGAAAATATGATTTTAATAAGCAACAACGTTTTTTCTTTTCAAGTGAAAAAGTTTTATTTACGCATCTCTGTTGCTTGCCTTTGCTTGGCCTTGCTCTGTCACCTCTCGCTATTTCTACCCAGCGCTTTAGCAAAAGTTTTCGCTTGCCCTTGCCGCACTCATTTGCCCACCCGGAAGTGCTGTAATGCAAGAACTTTCTATTTGCATTTCCGCAATCACATTTTAACTGTATGAAAATAATAAAAGAAAATTGTGTAGTAAAATTATTTTCACCAAAAATATGGTAATCTTCTAATAGGGTAATAGTTTTATGGCAACTTTGTAGTGTATTGAATGAATTAATAATAACTATATGGTTGGATTTTTATTTATTCTGGATTAAAATTTATTGCAATATGCACATTTGCCCACCACAATTTTATTGTAATTGGGGTTACAGCTGTGAAGCTGTATCTCTCCAGTTAATTCGGTCCTGGGTTGACTTTGTTTCGCCGCATATCGTTTTTAATAGTGTTTAGCCAGGACTCTGACATGAGGGCCAAGCCCTGATGTACCCCGACGTTTATGGAGAACATCTCAGCCACACCGCTGGCATATTAGCCTTGTGATGCCGCTTGTAGGTACATTTCCTTCATCACATTTACAGTGCTTTCTGGAATATGCTTTTCACTATGTGCCTTCCACACTAGAACTCTTGGAACTCGATCGAACGCCTTCGGAGTTAACAAAAATTTATCACACATTTTATGTTTTTTTAAAACAAAAAATATTTTCGAAATATTTGCAATTTTCTACAGTTCCAAGTAAAAGTGTAACTCTGTAATTTTTTTATACCAAAAGCTGTACATACTCCGGTTTTGCTTCGTTATTTCTTGCCTGGTATAGAGGAGAAAAACGGCAATTAAAATTTGCAGTACCAAGATTACGGAGCGACCTTATAGATCATATACATCACTGATTTTTGCATTGAGAAACAAAAAAAAAATTAGATTTCTATATGCAAAACCAAATTTTGATATATTAAAAAGTGTTATTTTTCTTCTATTAGCAACGAAAAAGAACCCAAAATTTGACTTTCAAAACCAGACTGTATTGCACCGACAAACGCCATACTATTTTGTATACGATTCCACAAGCATGCAATCTTCCACCTTTTCATGTAAAAGGTGTGACTATTAAACAACGTAGCCGTGCTGAAAAATATTTTATTTTGATTTTATTCATATTTACCTATCACTGCCATCAATATGAACCTCGCCTCTATCCCTGGAATGCTCATACGAATCTTCAATTATTCCCATCAGTGTTGGAAATTTCTGCTGGCAGCTGCTTCGGGACAAATTTTACTTTTTTTTCAACTTCAGTGGACTCAAATCTTGTTCCCTTGCAATGCAGATTTCATCGTAGAAAACAGATGGAAATCGCGCAGCTCAAGATCCGGTGAAAAAAGCGAATGGTGTGTTGCATATGACTGGAAACTTCTTAACCAGAAATGCGGAGTACTGTCAGCGCATTGTCTTGGTGAAGAGTTCATGACTTGTGCTCCCATGGTTCGGTTACTTTTTTCTTTATACTTTCACGCCGTTTAAAAACAACTTGAAGGTATTAATGCTGCTCGACTTGCAGGAACCCGGTGATGATGCGTAATTCTATGCATTTCTATATTCCTTCGACCTGCTTTTGATGTGGAATAGCGCGAATAGTCTTTAACATTTTTCCGGATATCTAAACCCACAATTAAAGTACTTAAAACCGTTATCAGATTTGGCAAGATGCCCAAGATTTATATCAGGTAAAGCAGTGTCATTTCATTAGCATTCTCCAAAAATGTATGGTGGCTGCTTCACGTTATTGGCACACCAACAACACACATACTTGTATATGAACCATTGGAAGGCTTTTCTCATTCGCATACCATACCTCGTATATACAGTCAGCGTCTAAAGGAAGTGTACACTGTACTGGCCATGCGGCAAAAACCACCCAAAAACCATATTCCTGAGTTCATAGCCGCAGAAGATTGGCTGTCTGGAAGTCCAGATCTGAATTCATTGGACTACTGTTTGTAATCAGAATTGGAGAACATGGCCTGTTGAAGACTTCACAGAAATTTTGAGAGTTTCAAACTATCTATGGTTCGATCAGCGAAGTTAATATCCATGGAAATCGTGCGTGCTGCAATAGCTGAATGGCCCAATCGTTTGAAGGCTTGTGTAAAAGCATTCTTCGAATGAAAATTAAAAAGTTTTTTTTAATATTTTCATTTCACATAATTTCACATCTATAACGGACTTAACTTGTACCAGAACTTATGGCAGGGCTATGTATATTCTCTTGATTATTTATTTATTTATTTTTTAATTTAAATTATTTTTTGTATAAAAAAATATACTACATCTAAAGCCATATAACGCAAAGTTTCAAACCTTGTACAACATTTTTGAAAATCAGGCAAATTTCCATACAAATTTCAAGCTTTTTAACCAATTTATTTAATTTAATTACTGGAAAAATAATTTCGAGTATGCAGTTTAGTTCTATAGGCGAGGCACATGGAAGTACACTCTGTCCAGCATTTGGAGAGGAGGATGCGATGGCGGACTACTTTCTGTGCGTCTGCCCGGTCAACGCTCAAATTAGGCTTGAGGTTTTTGTTACTGATGTGTTAAGAAGCGACCACCTTGGCTCTTTGCCATCATAAGATCTACACTCATTTCTTTCGGTCGGACAGATTTAAAGAAAATTAAAAAGGGAATCCGCTCTACAATGGACTTAATTTTGTCTGAGTCCTGTATTTGCTAGTTGTCCCGACAAAAAAAAAATGCAGTTTAGTAGTCCACTGAGTTATAATACAGTAAAGTGGAAGTTTCAAGTGGCTCCAAAATAGCGTTGATGCGTGAAAATTTTTTCTGCTGACCGTGTTTTGCTCCATATAAAAAAAGTCGAGTTTTCGTTGTATAAAATAATTAAAATTAAAATATAAATATGTAAATACATAGTCAAAACTTTCAATGTACACTTTCTTTTGACGCTGATTGTATGTATATAAATATATATATCGTGTTTACCAAGTATTAAGAAACTCTACATTCGCAGAAGTGAGTATTTAAGTTTGGAAAATCAGCTGCTAGAATCCCTATTACGAGTAGTTGTGATTGAAGGGCATCGCATACTACGCCTCATTGATAGGGTGTGAAAGTGTCCACTGAGTAAGTTGGCCTACCATACAAAGAGTAATGAAGTTTGAGAGCAGAAGTCTAAGTGCCACAAGGCATTGATTTCATAATTTTTAAGTTTCTGAGTGCTTAATAGATAGATGAAGACAAACTTAGCCAGCAGCTTAAATTATTTACCTTCTAAATTAAATTAAATTCTTTAGCTTCTAATTAAATTTTTCATAGTTTCTTTCGACAACTTTCTTTAATTGAAATGAAATTTTTTCAACACCTTAAAACTGCGAAAAAGTTCACTGTTCAACTAATCTCTTTCCATACCGCCCTCTTCACATTTCGTTGGATATTTTGCCCTATATGTTGTATAAATTTTGTTGTGCGTCTGCATCTTTTAACGTTAATAACTGCAACTAATATAACTTCAACTAAACTGTAAGACCAATAACCAACGTCAGTATCAAAGGCAGCAGAAGAAACAAACAAACTACGAGCCTCCGTGGTGCTATTAGTTGGCAGCTCCTACGCTACTTGTGACTGCGTCACTTATGTGCAATATTGTGCCATTTAAAGTGGCTGTGGCTGTGGCGGTGGCCCTGTTCGCAGCTGAAAGTTGTCCAAATTGCTTTATGTAAATAAACACTTCCTACACGCCGCTTAGGGAGCTGCAAGCAACGACCCTGTGCATCGAGTGATGTATTTGTGTACGTGTGTGTGTGCGAGCCAGTGTGAGTTGAGTGTGCGTAAGTGTAGTTGAGGGAAAGTAGTAGGAAACGGAAGTTGTTGCAAGCATTGCGACACGCCAAGCATCCTATGAGTGGCAGACAAGCAGATTGGCAGGCGTAGTGTTGAGACTGTTAGGCGGAAGTCTGCATTAGGCATCCTAAAGCAAGTGCAAGGGAGGACGCGAGTAAACGTAGGACTTAAAGCTCTTTCTGAACGTTCGAATATTTTCGACTTGCTTCCGCTTACTTCCTCCAACTCTCTCTTCTTCTTTTTCCTTTGCTTGTATTACTCGATGAATTGCTTTGCGAAATTTTTGCTGAACATTTTTGTTGAAGAAATTTAAGTTTTAGCCAAAAAGACTTTCGCTGCATGGTGATTTGCCTAACCTCGAATAGCGGCGTGTGCTAGGCGCTACATAAATATTTATTTATTCAGTATGCAAATTGATATTCAAAACGCTAAATTATGCGAAATGTATATCTTCGAAGTGGTAGCGAATGAGGAGCGGTGGATGGGAAATGTGACACCTGCTTGTAAGTTGGAGAGAGTAGCAAAAATAGATCTCAAGGTTAAATTCAAATGGTTCAAAGAAAAGTTTAAATAAAATTGAAATAATTGAAACATTTTCTATTTGCCTGGCTCTGGAACCGAAGACCGAACTGAGGCAAAATATCTTTAAAAGTTTACTTTCACTAGCTTTTATAAAGTTTTGCAAGTATCTCATCATAAATGCAGACACATGTTTGAGTATTTCTTTGAGTACTGATTGGAGCGAAAACTTTTACCGAAATGCCGCCATTGGAACAAATTTCCAGCTATCGGCTTTTCATCATAAGAAAATGAACGAGGCTGCCCAAAGAGGATTGTTTGAGGGGCTCTTGTTGTTGCTATTGATCAATAACTCATTTAGAAAATTTTCACAGACTGAAAGTATACAATCGCTACTCGAAATTTTTCTAAAAGTCTAATTAAAAGGAGTTAGATTTGGATAAAAATTTGTTGAATTTTTTTTTAAATATGCACAAAGTTTAAAACCTGTTTTTATATGGTTTTTGTAGGTAAGTGAAATATACTTGAATAAAAAATATATTAAAATTAATAAGCAAATAATTATTAATATGAAGAATTTGAGTTTTTGGGCATTGCTGCAAAAAGTATTCTAAGTATACTTTAACGAGTCCAGTGTAAAATACTTGGAACTACGACTGAAGCATCTTGGCATACCTAACGCAGATATTCAACGTGACCTTCACATCGTTACTATTGACGAGACAGTACAAAGTGCTAGCTGAAGGCACATAAGCAGATTATTGATACAAATCCTGTGATGAGAAGGCTCCCAAAAAGAGAGAAATCTACCCAAAGTCCGCTTGACATTCAAACACCAACAGATCTTGCAAAATCTATGTAATAAATTGTCAATTAATCGTATTTGCCATTGTTTCTTAGTCACTCGTTTTAGGAACTCAGGAGCCACCCTGAAATAGTTTATTGGTGAGCTTTCGCATTGCGACATTCGAGCTATTCCATGCTAAGTGATCCAAGTATTTGGGACATGGCCTTAAATTTTTCCGAAAGATGGTTTATTTGTAGGGTTGAGTATATAAAGTAGTGTAAACTGAAAAAATATTGAGAACGATTTTATGATTTCTTAGATTTATGCAGGACTAAAAATGTCGGTATAGAGTTTTTTACAGTGAAATATATTCTTTTAAAACAAAATATAATTGAAAGAATTTAATTTTTTTTGGGGAACTATTTTTTTTAAATGCTGTGAGAAAAGTTTTCAAATTTTTTAGATTAATGCAGGGCTAAAAATGTTGGTATAGAGTTTTTAAAAGTGAAATATTTTATTTTAAAACTAAATATATTAATTTCATAATGTTTTAGATCTATTCCAGGCTGAAAA
This sequence comes from Anastrepha ludens, assembly GCF_028408465.1. Lineage (NCBI taxonomy): Eukaryota > Metazoa > Arthropoda > Insecta > Diptera > Tephritidae > Anastrepha > Anastrepha ludens. The sequence goes on along the minus strand of NC_071501.1, from coordinate 110,843,254 downwards.
TTTTGTTATAGAGTTTTTTTAAAGCGAAACATCTTTGGTTTCTTAAAGATGTATATTTTTTTTTTTCATATGGGCCATGTAAAATTTGCTTTTTGAATCGGCTATAAAAAAGCACGAATAAATATTTTTTCAAATTGTATTTTTTATTTTGAAGATTGAACATTGTTATTTATGAACGAAAAATAGTATAGTTCAAATGACTGCCACGACTGGCTTTACAGTAGGCAATTCCATCAACCCAATTTTTAAGCACATTTTCGATTGTTTGGGCTCCAATTTCATGAATGGCAACTTCGATTTCGTGTTTTAAAGCATCAATCATCTCTGGATGGTTCGCATAGCATTTCTCCTTAACGGCTCTCCACAAAAAATAGCCCAACGGGCTTAAATCACAGCTCCGAGGCGGCCAATTGATATCGGAATTTTGGCTGATTATTCGGTTTTGAAAAACGGTAGCCAAAAGTTCGAGTGTAACTTTGGCAGTGTGACAAGTTGCACCGTCCTGTTGAAACCAAATGTCGTCCATATCATCCTCTTCAATTTTTGGGAACAACTCGTTGAGCATGTCACGGTAACGCTCGCCATTTACTGTAACCGCGGAAGAAGACTCATCACTTTGGAAATAGGTTTTCAATATTTCCCAATTTTGTTCAAGCGTATAGCGTCCCATTTCGTAAATGTCAAACCTTTAAGTAAATTATGAACACATTTGACATGTCATTTGTGTTACCATTCTCAAATTTAGGTGATTCAAAAAGCAAACGCTATATGGCCACCCTGTATTTAAATATAACTCGGGAATCCCACTGTGAATTTTCAGGGATTACTGAAGAAAAACTAAGAGGGTGGGTATTTCTCACAAATTAAAAAAAAAATTTGTTTTTAAATTTACTCAAAAATTATGAACAAAAAAGCTAAATTTTTTTCAAAGAATTTTCTATTTTTTATCCTGAAAAATTAAAAAAGAAACCGGCAGCAACGTACGGATTTCAATATAACTCTAAAAGTTATGGGAACCTCACAATCAAAAAAAAAATTTTGCCTGAGATTTCGAATAAGAAAAGAAAATTTTTTTTAAAAAAATTTTTATTTTATTTTTATTTATTTTAATTATTTCTCCTACAAAATTAAAAAACAACCGGCAAAAGCATTGAATAAATCTCAAAATTATTAAGGGGGTAGTATGGTTAATTCGGTGTAAAACAAGCATATTTTTCGAAATTTTTTTTGTCGACACAGTTGATTTATTCAAAATTTTAAAATTACTTCATTATAAAGTCATATTTAAAGAATATTGTGTGAAATTTTCATTGATTTTTATGAAGAAATGAGTTGGTGGCAGCGAATCTTCGCGGACGTCTCATAAAAAAGTTTTATTGCGGTGTCCCTCAGAACTCATTACTGGATCAACTAAAATCAAAAAACCAAATTGATTTCATCAGCTAATAAAGTTTCGCAGGTAACAACGTCGAATTTTTTTTTTTTTTTTTTTTTTTTAAATTTTTTAAAGCGCTTTGAAGTCAAAACACCGATTTTTCATAAAAAAAACTTGAAAACTTTGTTGTTTTAAAATATGACAAAATTTTAAAAAAAAAAAAACTCGACGTCATTACCTCGTGAATAAAGTAAAGAAACAAAAAAACCAAATTTGAAAAGAATCGGTGCAGTAGATATGAATCTACAGTGGACACCGACCGTAAAAAAGGCAAGTGTGAGAAAAACGCGTTTAAAGATTTGTGAAGATTTTTACAGCGTGAAATCCGGTTGGAGAGGTAGATACTTAATCCTTTGTGTCTTTGTCAATTTTACTCTAATGCACTTCAAACTTTCACACAATAATCTTAAGATGTTATAGAATAATTTAAAAAAAAAAAAAAAAAAAAAAATGAAAAAAAAAAATACCATACTACCCCCTTAAATTTTTTTTCAAAAGTTTTCTATCATCACTTGGGATGGAATCGCTCATTACTTACTGTTTAAGTCAGGCTTAGGTAGCCAAGAAATTGGTTTGAAGATTATGAGAAATTAGAAATTATCACGCACCAACCCGCCGTAGCTGAATGGGCTGGTGCGTGATTACCATTCGGAATTCACAAAGAGGTCGTTGGTTCGAATCTCGGCTAAAGCAAAATTAATAAAAACATTTTTCTAATAGTGGTCGCCCCTCGGCAGGCAATGGCAAACCTCCGAGTGTATTTCTGCCATGAAAAAGCTCCTCATAAAAATATCTGCCTTTCGGAATCGGCTTGAAACTGTAGGTCCCTCCATTTGTGAACAAAATCAAGACGCACGCCATAAATAGGAGGAGGAGCTCGGCCAAACACCTAACAGAAGTGTACGCGCCAATTATTTTTATTTTTTTTTAGATACATAAGTATATTAATTCCGTATTTCGCTCTGGCAAATTTTTTAAATTCGTGAGAATTTTTTTAGGTTATTAAGTGTTTTATTATAAAGTTCTAAAGTTCAATGAAGAAAGTCGAAATCAGTTACCATAAACCTGACCCCTCTATAGATGAACCTCTCGCCATACAGGTGAACTCCGATGTGCCTATATTCCTAAGTTATGTTACTCAGCCGACTCAGCTTATTTTTAGTTGTTATTATAATTTTTTTAATATTACGATTGAATTAATATTATTTTAAAATATGTTTCCAAATATTGTGAATGTTAATTTAGAGAAGCATTAAATAATGGAGTCAATAAAAAAAAATGTTTAAAATTGTTTCGCCTGCAATAATGCACCACCAAGAATAAGGAGACTACATGATTGCAATGCGATTATTTTAATAATTTAAGCATTAACGCCATGCCAGTCTAGCAAATAGGTAATAACATTAAATAGCAAAGACATAGTTAATTTAATCAGCGCATATTTTAACTGTCAGTCCAAGTACCTCTTAAGACGTCACGATGGCGAACAAAGATAAGAAGACACAGGTAACATTTCATAGAACGATTCTACGAAAGATTTTTTGCCCTATCCGCATGTAATGAGCGCCGAAGAAGATGAAATTAACAACTGCACTATTTAAATAAATATATGGAGAATTTCAAATGCCTAAAAAGGCATATTGGATTCATTGAAAATAGTATTTGGTTCAATACGCATGGTTATAAAACGTAAACAAGGGCGCTCACAAGCACAATGAAAGGGGCAGGGGCTGGAAAGAGGGTAGATAGTCAAAGAGGGAAGGAGAAAAGTATCAGCGAAAGAGATAGTATAGAATAGAGACAGGGATAAAGGTAGCTAGTCCTGTGAGAATTTTCCAGATTCTTTGGCAAGTCTGCAAATATCCTCCCCTTTGAGAGATAGAATTTTACTCATTCTCACGGCCTCGGACCTCAAAACTCGTAGCCTTGCTCTAGCAAATGCAGAACACTCACAGAGAATATGCTCAGTGCTATCCACCTCCTCTAAGCAAGACAGGCAAATCGGGTCTTCAATGATTCAAATGCTGGTCATGAGCTGACCCCATGGGTTGTGTTCTGTAATAATGGCGACCATCAACCGAACGTCTTTCCTTCCAAGTTTTAGTAGAATGTTTGACAGTTTTCTGTTCGGACTTGTCCCAAAAGACTTTGCAGTTCTGCAGCGTTCTAGACCGGACCATCCCTCTTTATGTAGATTGCCTACATAATCGCTGATCCAATTCAAAATTCCTGCGGAACTGATTCTGATTATTGGCTCTGGCCTTTGTGGGGGAACCGCTGATCTGCGGTTGGTCAATTCATCGGCAATTTCGTTTCCTTGAACACCGCAGTGTCCTGGAACCCATATAAGTACAAGCCTGTTCTGTCTTGCGACAGAATTAAGCTTCTTCTTACATCCTTGAACAATCTTTTAGGTTTGCTTCGAGTTCTCTAGGGCCTTCAGTGTAGCCTGACTGTCATTGACAACTCTAGTCTGTTTCCAGCTCCATCTCCTCTGGATTATCGATTCGGCTACTTTCAGGATGGCAAAAATCTCCGTTTGGAAAACAGTTTTAATTTCCCCCATACCATCCGGCTCCAAACCCTATTTCATTCTTGGACCCATCGGTAAAGAAAATATCCATTAAATCTCCCTGAATGCATTCTAGATTGCTGTCATCAAATTTCCTTTCCAAAGGTCGTCTTTAGGTGCCAAAAACAGTGGATACTGCTCAGATAGCAACTTAAAGATTTATCTGTGTCCCGAAGTTCCGTCTTCGTGCCAGAAACCATATTTATGGAGCCTACACATTGCTTTTATTTCTTCCTGTTGTATCATAAGATCCAAGAGGAGCATTTAGTTTAATAATTAAAAAAATGAGGATTGCCTGGTGGGACAGTCGATTGAAATGGAATACGAACTCTGATTTCTGGTGATGGCCTATTTTACTTTTTGTAAATGAGCCTCTTTCTGGATATGAGGCCTGTTGACACCTTCGTTTAATAATATAGAATATAATAGATAGCTCAATTTATGATATGATAAGCTACAGTTAAGTAGCATTAAGAATTCCATATGAGCTAACGAGGGCAGATTGTGCTTGTCGTAGCCGAATACTTTTGTTTCACTTTGTTTGCTTCTCCCGCAAACTATTTGGCTTTGTCTGCGAGGAGGCGCTATGAACTGAAATGAAAACAGCAAAAGAAGACTGAAAGAGAGACTCATATGCCATATATACGAGTATATATTTCACACGTATTATAGATTTCAGCTACTTTTAGCGCAGCTAATATTTTCTTTATGCTGCGGCTTGCATGTTTTCTTTATTTTTTGTGTTTTTGTTTTTTCGTTTTTAGTTTAATTCCATCGCCTTTGTTCCCTTATCTTGCAACCGTCGTTAGCAGGCATATTCAGTTTCATCTAAGTATGGGATTTCTCTTGTTTGCCTGTAGGCGTTTTTGATTGTTTTTCTTTGTTGTGACACTTCATGGCAAGTTTGTAGCAACATCGATACAATAGCGCTTAATTGGCATTTTTAGGCGTACAAGGACCATTTTGAGGAAATGAGATTTTTTTATTATGTGCTATCTGATTTCTTTGAAGGCAATTTTTCAATTTTGCAACATATTATGAAATTAATGGAAATTTGTAACTTATATCTTGTCATCTTAATTTAATTCGAGAATTTCTTAAACGCTTCGAAAGAATGGTAAATGAGTAAAATAAGTATTAGTAGCTGTAATATTTCAATTCTGCATGAGAACTATCGATATCGATAACTATGGTATGACAGTTGAGATGGCAAACTGCGTTCACATTTCTGTTCAGTAAGAGTTGGCGGCCGCCGTAGCCGAATGGGTTGGTGCGTGACTACCATTCGGAATTTACAGAGAGAACGTTGGTTCGAATCTTGGTTTAAGACCAAAATGCAAGAAAAAGTCTTTTCTAATAGCGGACGCCCCTCGGCAGGCAATGGCAAACCTCCGAGTGTATTTCTGCCATGAAAAAGCTCCTCATAAAAATATCTGCCGTCCGGAATCGGATTGAAACTGTAGGTCCCTCCATTTGTGGAACAACATCAAGAGGCACACCACAAATAGGAGGAGGAGCTCGGCCAAACACTCAAAAAAGGTGTACGCGCCAATTATGTATATATATATTATATATATATATAAGGTTTGGCAAGTCATTATGAATCGTTTAACGCTAGAACAACTCTTCCAGATTGTGGAAATTTACCTTGAAACAAAAAAAAAAAATCTGTCCGGGAAGTTCATAGAACACTGGCGGCATCATCGGCCCTTATTTCTTTTGAAATGGGCAATGCAATCAAAAAATAAATGCCGTGAAGTTATCTACCACAGTATAAAAAACAAAATTTCTGTTTTGTACTATCATTTTGAGTTCTCGTGTCCTTAAAATATACCCGATTTATATACATATATAATAACATTGGGTTGACAACTATGTAGTTGCGGATTGCACTCATAAATGGCTTCAGTTGAATTTTTAGGCTTGCAGGCGTAGTACAAATGTAAAGGGTGGTTACGTTTCAAGGGCCGGTGTCGATTTTAAATAAAATAATTAAAATTTTTTTTTTTTTTAATTATTGTTATTTCTCTTCATTATGATAATATTGGTATGGCCGTGGCCTCGGCGGCAAACCCCATCCGATGACGCTGAGGCATAATTGAGGTTCTATGCTCTCATCCTTCAGCTCTTGAATTGTTGGTGGCTTATCGACGTACACCTTTTCTTTCAAATAACCCCAAAGAAAGAAGTGCAACGGTGTCAAATCACAGGATCTTGGCGGCCAATTTACATAGCCGCGACGTTAGATTATTCGGCCATCAAATTCTTCGCGCAAAAGAGCCATTGTTTCGTTAGCTGTGTGAAAAGTGGCACCGTCCTGTTGAAACCACATATCGTCCACATCTATATCTTCCAATTCGGGCCATAAAAAGTTCGTTATCATCTCACGATAGCTAACACTATTCACAGTAACTGCCTGACCGGCATCATTTTGGAAAAAATACGGCCCAATAATGCCACCGGCTCATAAACCGCACCTAACAGTCCCTTTTTGTGGGTGCATTGGTTTTCCAGCAATCAGTCTTGGATTATCATTCGCCCAAATGCGGCAATTCTGCTTATTGACGAATCCACTGAAGTGAAAATGTGCCTCATCACTGAAGATGATTTTCTTTGATATGCATTTTGATTTAAACGCCCGTTTTCATAATAAGTCTGAATAACTTTAGCGCGTTGCTCGATTATGTATCTTTCCATGGTTCAAATTGAGTTAGTCTGAAATTGAAAAATATCAAATGAAAAGCTAAAAAACACTTGACATTTAGGTGGGGTTTACATTCAACATCGGCCCTTAAAATTCAACCACCCTTTATACTAACACATGGATTGAAAACCTAGATTCCGGGTTGCCGTCAGCCGATGCCACGGCGGCTATTTGGCCGATATTTTGTTTCATACTTAATTGTGCAGTGCCAATATTATCATAATGAAGAGAAATAACAATAATTAAAAAAAAAATTGTATTATTTCAAAATCGACACCGGCCCTTGAAACTTAACCACCCTTTACATAAATTCATCAGAATTTGAATTAGATTGCCCAAAGATTTTTGGTAACTCAAACAACGAAGCCATCATCTTCGGGCTTAATATAGTTGGCATATTTCTATTCTTGGTAAACCCTACTACATATTTTGGAACAGTTTTGTATGGTTTCCATTTGAACTTTTACCAAGGTTTCTGTTACGAAATGTATTGTCTCCAAGACAGTTAAAATTGTTTTAGACAAGCCAGTCTCTAAGCTGACAAAGATATGCTTAACTTTAAAATCAATAATGAGTTCGCGTCCGCTCGACAAAGGTTTTTCTTCTATTTGCTATGAAAAGGAACCTTAGTGTTTTTTGATAAGAGGTTCGCGTCCGCTTAATAGAGGTTTTTGTGCAAATTGTATGAAAAATAACTGTGCACGCCCGGTCAAGAGAGTGCCCGCTTGAGGGAGAGTAATTTCTTACGAAAATTTTACTTAAAACTTGGTAACGGAAAAAGTGTCCGCCTGAAGCCTTGCCTGTCTAATATAGGTACATGTTAGGAAAGATTTCAGGGTATATATATTTCAAGTGATTTGTGTTGTTACAGCAAACACAACACACATTTCCTATATCTGGCATTAAAGTTAAAACCTCCCTTTACCAACACGAGTTTATTGCCGATTAACTATTTATTTGCTATTAATAAAAACTAATATTTAGTTCACTGAAGTTTCCTATTTCATATTTCTCTTTTCTTCTTTTCAGTCATTGTCCTGTTCGAAAGCGACATGCATGAGCAGCGTTATGGCCCTCGGCACGGCCCCAGTTGAAGCACGCAAACCCGATGTGGTACTGGAACATGCCAAAGATTTTTTGGACCAATATTTTACATCGATAAAGAGGTAAGGTAATAGATTTTGAATAAATGAATATATTTCTATGTGTTCGGCATATTACTAACACTAACTACTATTAATTCGTATCACTACGATATCCTTTCCTATAATTCTTCTTCTTCCTTATTGGCGGGCTAACTGCTAAAGCGATTTTGGCCTAGTTTAACAAAGCGCGACAGTCATTGCTTTTCGTCAAGAGACGATTTTACTACTCAATTGCCTGCTTAGTCCAAAGTAGCACTTGTTGGCAAGCGAGATTCTCCGTTGAATTTCCAGGCTGACATTGTTATCGGTGTTAATGCTGGTTCCCAGATAAACGAAGACTCTTACAACTTTGAAATTATAACTGTCAACAGTGATGTGGGTGCCGATACGCGAGTGCGCCGACTGTTTGTTTGACGACAGGAGGTACTTCGTTTTGTCTTCGTTCACAACCAGAGCTATTCACTTTGCTTCATTATCCAGTTTGGAGAAGGCTGAACTAACAGCGCGGTTATTAAGGCTCGTTGCAAAATTTTAAATACCACTATTTTCTATAGAAATATGACTCATACTACGACAAAAACCATATAACTCAGTCTAAAATTTTGTAGAAAACCTTTAGAAAATTTTCGATGATGCAGTTTTATAACCCACTCAATTGTAGTACAAGAAAGTCCAATCGATTTTTAAAAATTCCATTGATTTAAAAAAAAAAAATTATTTTTCGCTGAAGTGTTCCGCCTTTTCTTCTATATAAAGTGCAGGCTCAAATTGGAATAAAAACCTTGCATCATGAGTGAAAAAAATTCTCAAAACTTTTGCGATTTTTACGTTACTTCAAACTTTCACTTTATTAAATCAAAATCCAATGGTTATCAAACTGCTTATTCAAAATTTCAAATTAAAGTTGAATTTAAACTGTTTAGAGAGTTTGAGTTTTGCACAAGTTTAAGTTGTTTTTACGTGATTTTTGAGAGAATGAAGTATATTTTCATAAAAATTATTAAAATTCAATATTAAATAAATAAATTCACGCTTAGTATTCTCTGGTTCCTCCAGACGTCCGCATGGGGGTTTGTGTTGTTTCTAAAGTGTCTCGATGTATTTTTTAATAGAAATATAGCATTTAGGAAACGCTCTCCATACATAATCCACTTATTATTCACCGACTTCAATCCCGTTCTCATTTTTGCAAAGCATATGTTTAGAGGAGTTATTGTTGGCGCCAATCCGGACGATCCACTTATTGTTAAAGTTTAAGGCTTTTGGTAATACTGAGAGTTCGATTCAACTATGGATTGACGACTTCGTGAGGTTTACCCATAGAGGACGTTGGTCTGGGGTGAACTCGTGCAGAGTAGCCAAGTGCTTTGTGAAAGAACCAAACAGGAAAAGAGCGACCTTTCTCCTAAAACTCAGCAGAAAGGACCTGAGAGTACTGGTGGGTGTAATCACAAGGCACAACGTCTGTGGTCAGCATATGGCTGCCAAGGGGGTCGTAGACAGCCCGATATGCCTATCCTGTCGTGAAGATGACGATACTGCAGAGCATTTTCTCTGTAGATGTCCGGCGTTTTTCCACTCTACACTCGGTCGCCGTAACGGAAAGGGTTGGTAAGTGAGCACCATTTGGCCGTGGCTGATGTAAAACCTAGGGCATGAAGCATCTAATGAAAGAAAAGGTTTTTCTAATCGGTCGCCTTTTGGCAGGCAATGAAAAATCTTCGAGTGTATTTCTGCCTTGAAAAAGTTCCTCATAAAATACATCTGCCGTCCACTGGTAGCATAAAACTGTAGGGGTCACTCCATTTGTGGAAAAACATCAAGAAGCTGGAACACTACAAATAGGAGGATGAGCTCGGCCAAATACCCGACAAAGCGTACAAGCGCAAATTATTATTACTAAGCCATTTCCCTAAGAGCAATAATATTTCTAGGTATTAAAGGGTCTTAAATAATGCTCTTTTTTCTTGGTTCCTAGGAGAAACAAAGGGCTTCAACAATCAAACTAAAGTTAGGTTTACGTAACGTAAGAAATTTTATTTTCTCTACTTCCTCGGTGGCACCAGTCTATGGTAAGGCTGCTTTTGCAAGGCTTTCGAAGTGCACCTTATGATCAAAAAGTACCGGAAATATTTAATTTAAACGAACCGAAATAAGGCAAAGCGAAAGTCGTGGCTTAAAAAAAATCAACTGGCTTCGAAACGCGTCTTTATTGATTAAATGGTATTTTTCAATTACAATTTTGATATGCTTAGAGCTAGTATTTATAATATTTTCTTATTATACCTATTGCTAATAGTTGATTCACCTACAATACAATATTTGGTGAATCAACGAAATACGAATATTGCTTATTCTAAATTTCGTAAATTATTTGCATAAGTGTCGTTGCACTCATTTCTTTACAAGCTAATTGTGTCGCTTGCGAAATGCGTTAGTGCAATGGCACTTATTTGGTTGGGTATCGAGTTACGATGACCAGTCCACTTCAATTGTATTTTCTTTTGGAGTAGAATGGTTGAGTGACGTAACTCGCACGTGGGAGTCGGTTCATATTTTGTCTTTTGTTGGTAGGACTGTAAGACATACATCTGTCACTTTTTAGCACCATCGGATCATTAGTGTCCGGAAATGTGCGCAAACAATTCTTGTATATTGCATGATGATAACGCGCCATCGCACCGAGCCCAAATTGTGCTGGATTATTTGACTAAACCCCAAGTAAATACCATCGTGTAAGCACCGTATTCACCTGATATGGTCCCGTGCGACTTCTAGTTACCACTTCGTGGAATGAGATTTCAGTCGATAGAGGAGATCAAAGAGAATGAGACGAAGGAGCTGAAGGTCTACCAGGGGTGCATGGAGGACTGGATTAAACGTTGGCACATGTATGTTGCTTCAGACGGATCATATTTTGAAGGAGATAAAATAAATTTGCCCGAAATTTAACTCTGTTTTGTTTTATTTAAATATTCCCGGTACTTTCATAGGGTATGCCAAATGTATATCCATTTTCGTCGCCGATTTTCGAGATGAACAGGAACCTGCTTCGTCATACTCCAGAGATCAGTGTTAGAAATGGTGTTTTGTCAGAAAACGCACCAGCCCTGCGGAGACAGCGATTGATGAATGCTTGCAGAGTTTTTATATCGCACATTGTCGTGTTCCATGTCTCGCATCCATACAGAATGAGATACTTCACGTTTGACTCTTAGTTTCGTATGCCTGTATACATACGAAGATCTCCAAACACACATTTTTAACTTTGAATTGAATATAAGTAATCGTCCAAACTAAATTTATGGCATTTTCAGTTGGTTATACTTCGAGTGCCGAGCCCTGTATGTCTAACATACCAAATACAGCGCGACCTTTCGCTATTCTATTGCGCATGTCAGCAGCTGACCCGCAAATTCTATTGATGATGCTTCCGGGATAGCAAAATTCGTCCACTTCTTCTGTGTTAATGCCGTTTATCTGTAAGATTCGCGGTACAGTCGTGTTTAGGCACACCATCTTTGTTTTTGCGATGTTAATCCCAAAGTGTGCTTTTGCTGAGCAATCGCTTACAGCTTCCAACATTGACTTTTGTTTTTTTTTTTTTTTTGTTTACGAAGGGGGAATCTTTCATAGATACCGTCAACTTAGACGGTATGCACGATTCATACTGCTTGGTAAGGGTACACCTCATTCGGGACCACGCACAGTCAGTAATTTTCGTACTGTCTGGACTTGCAAAACAGTAAACCTACGTACTAAACCCTTGAACTCGGTCTCCTCCACCACTCTCCCTGGGAACTGCTTCAACGTATTACTTCGCATGGCTGGTTAGCTATATAGCTTCGTCAATGTCTATCGGTTAATGCGTCTCATTTGCTCAATGTATCTGAGTTCTTTTTGAACTCTAGTAGCTTATGCAGCTATCTCCTCCCACTTTTCTTCCGATTGCAACACGAACTCGACTACGTCAGTTGCATTTGGAATTATTCTTCCTGTTATAAAGCGTGGGCAGTGGAAACTGGCATGTTCCACGTCTTCTTCTACATTGATGTACACAGGGCAGTAGGGGCTGTCATCATGCCCGAACCTGTGCAGATATTTCCTAAAACCTCCATGTCCAGTAGGGAACTGTGTCACATGGTAGGTTGTATCTCCAAAACTCCGATTTAGCCATGGTCGCAAATCGGGAATCAGTTTATAGGTCCATTGCCCTTTACTGGAGGTATTCCATCGGTCTTGCCACCTTGTTAGTGACACAAGCCGCTCTTCTTCTCTCACCGCTTTTTTTTTATTTCGGCATCCAGTGCACATCTGTCATAGAATCGCTTCATTTCACTCGCGAGAATATCCGCTGGTATCATACCAGCTATGACAAACGCCGCGTCATCCGATATTGCTCTGTAGCCGCTTACGGCACTTAGCCTATATACAGACAGTAGCTTCCTTTTGTTATCCTTCAGTTCCGCCGCATTTGCCCAAACTGGCGCTGCATACAGGAGGACTGAAGTGGCTACATTTGCAAGCAATTTCCTTCTAGTTGACTTAGGACCACCTATGTTAGGTAGGATCCTTGAGAGTGCCGCTTGTATGCTTGCGGTTTTCTCTACCGCGTAGTCAATATGGGTCTTAAAATTTAACCTACAATCTATCATAACTCCTAGGTATTTCAGAGCCGGTTGTGAGTGAACAACTTGCTCTCCCACTCTGATTCTCATCTGCTCGACTTTTTTCCGACTTTTTATCAGAACCGTTTCCGTTTTTTGCTCTGCCAATTTGAGTCCCGCCTGTTCGAGCCAATCTTTCACTTGTTTTATCGCTCCATTTGTAATCTGTTCCACTTCCTATATGTGCTTAGCCACCGCCACTATCCCTATATCATCCGCAAAGCCTATTATTCTTACCTCTCTGGATACCGGTAAGCGAAGGACTTTGTCGTACATGATATTCCAGAGCACAGGACCTAGGACCGATCCCTGCGGCACGCCAGCAGTAACTTTGTACCTTTTTGTTCCAGCACTGCTCTCATACATCAGTTCTCTATCAGAGAAGTAACTCCTTAATATCCTGAGAAGATTCGGCGGTGGCAATTTCATACAGGCTATTCAAGATGTGCGACCAGCTTGCCGAATTAAAGCCGTTTTTGACATCCAATGTGGTTACAGCACAGTATTCCTTGGTGCCCCAACGCCACCGCTTTCCTTCTATTGCTTTAATAGCCGTTTTGACAACCGTACCAACATTGAATTTGTGCGACAACAGGCACATGTCGTTAGTGTAGTCAAAGTCTTCCAGGTTACCATTCAGACCCCAGGATATACCACTATTAGCCGCTGAAGTTTGCTGCAATGCTCAGGAAACAAAAAAATTTATATAGGAAAGAGTCTATACGGCAGTTTTTCTGATCAGATACCAGTGAAAAAAAGTAAGGAAAGTTAAAACCTCAACACTACCAACAACACTAGCTTTTGGGTGAAAGTTCGTAGTCATTTTGAAAAATAACCAAAAGTTTCGAATTTGCATTTTTTTTTAAATATTTTTAAAACTTATACTCTATACCACATAAATCAAATTCTATTTTCCAATTTACTTCATTTTAGAGCTTCGAGTGTCGCTCATGACACCCGCTGGAAACAGGTGCGTCAGAATATCGAATCCAGTGGCTCTTATCAACTCACCGAAACCGAATTGATTTATGGCGCGAAATTGGCCTGGCGCAATTCATCGCGTTGCATTGGACGCATACAATGGTCCAAATTGCAGGTAAGAAAAAAATCCTTTTGCCTCGTGGAAATCCCTTTTTAGATACATTTTAAAATGGTGCTAAAATATTTAAACACTTTAAACGCGCTTTTGTTAGTGAAAATATTGATTCGAGAACAATTTAGTGTCAGCGACACTAAACGAATTCATAATTGAATTATGTGAGGCATGACGACAAGCGGTGGTGGAGATGGTGGTGGTGTTGTGGGAGACAGAGAGGTTTGTGGTAAAGTGGTTGACATTTTAACACGCAAACTAAGCGACACTCACTGCAAGCGATATATTTATGCACTCACACATATACACGTACATACGCATTATAAATACATACATGCACATGCACATACACTTATTGAGCTGTACACAGAGAGGCAGCCGTTTGCGGCCATTGATGAATGAGTGAAAAATTTCATTAAAAAGTTTTCTCTGTGTATGTGCAACTATTTCCAGAGCGAGCTCTAATGTACTCGTACATGAAAGAATACGAAAATATGTACGTATTTGCACTTGTTTGCTAAAATTTTAGAAGATACAAATATTCGTATTTATATACAAATATGCTTGATTTATCCCTGTACTTATGTATGTATGCTCTACACACAAATACATACATATATACTTATGCATACATAAGGTCGTGCTTTCGAACGCTTGTGTATGTCTGCTTGCTTGTGTTAGTATATTTGTAAACATAAACTATAAACTTGCGCTAGAAGTTTGCGAAATTTTGTTGCTATTTTGCAAGTCGAAAAATTTCATACAACAAACTATTAAAAAAAGAATAAAAGTTTAAAAAACGAAACAAAACGTAAAATGATTTAAAACAAAATCCAAACACCGAATGAAATGCGAAAGTTTAAATTGACTTAAATATGCAAGAATCTCACTTTCAGGGTGCATAGCTGCGACTTCTGAATTTAGATGAATACTCTGTGATTTACCCTGCAGAAAAGTTCACTAGTACCGAAAAGGTACTAATTAGAAAAAATCAATTAATTCCTAAATTAGAAAAAATCAAACGCAATGCCATGTCGATGGTCGTTCGTATCCGGCCTATTTGTTATCTCTCGAAGAGGTGATATAAATTGGCCACCGACATCTTGTGATTGTGATTTAACACCTTGTGACTTTTTCTTTGAGGCCACGTGAAAGAGAAGATCTACGCTAAGAGCCCAGGCTCCATTCAAGGCCTCAAAGATGGAATTCGTGAGTCTATCGAGGACATGGGGCAGCAACTTTGCAATTTTTTTTATTTATTTATTTATTAAAAGAGTAACAATTATAAATAACTATTCCACTTAAAGAGCTAAAGCACTGGCTACTATGGCCTTCGGCTATTAGTATAATAAAAAATGACAGCGTGTCTTATAGCCTTAACTTACATCTAGATACATAATCACAAATCTTATTTAAATTGCATACCGTTGTCTGTTTGAGGAGTTCCGATGGTTTGATGCTTGAGAAAAAGGTTGTTCTGATATTTTGTAGGGAAGGACAAGCATCTATCAGGTGAAGTGTAGTAAATTCATTGGAGCCACAAAAAGGGCATGTAGGCTTCGGTGAACCGCTGAGCAGGTGGGCATGTGTCATGAGTGTGTGACCGATTCTCAGTCGAGTAAAGGTTTTTGTTTGGTGACATAATGCAGATGGAGGGTAGGTATTTTTTTCCCCAAAGGGGTTAAAGTTTTTATAAGGATGCTGATAAGTTTTCCATTTAGTTGCTGCGTTATCTGCGGCAAGTTCTTTCGCTAGTATCTTTATGTCATTGCAAGTGATATAGTTAAATGTGTGTAGAGGTTCCTTATTCGCCTCTTTCGCTCTCTTGTCAGCTTTTTTGTTACCATTTATCCCAGAGTGCCCTGGAATCCACATCATTTTGATTGCACCTGTGTGTATTGAAATTATATTGCGGATTTTTGTTATCATCGGGGTGTCATTTGTGGGGTTTAAGATAGCTTCGATTGAGGATTTGCTATCGGTGCAAATTAAGTGCTTGCTACATTTCTGGGAGGCAAAGATTACTGCTTCAAGTAACGCAGCTGCTTCAGCTGTAAATATTGAAGTGAATCTTGGCAAAATTCCGGCACAGATGGTAACACCTTCTGCGTTTGTCACTGCAAACGATGTGCAGGTGTCGGTTTTTGATCCGTCGGTAAAAATGATCTCCCAATCTTTCTTTAATGGGGAAATGGTTTCGAGAAAAATCTGGTTGTATTCGTTTGTATTAGTGGAATCTTTTAAATGTTTGGATAGATTGTTCAAAATCATCGAGTTGGGAACGACCCACGGTGGATGTATTGCGGGTTCTACAAGTCCTGGCTGAGCAATGATATCCAGTTTTTTGGCTTCTTTTAGAATGATGGAGATTGTTGATTCCCGGCTCTTTCTGTTTAATTTTTGAGTACTCGAGTTGATGTGTTTAAACAAAAGTCTGTTTCTACATTGAATTATCTTCAAAATACTTGTCCTTGTATTCTTGGCCACCCTTTCCGAGATGGTGGGAAGTCCAGCTTCCGCTAAGGTAACGTTTATGGGGGAAGTGGGGAAGGCTCTGATGTTTCTCCTGACTGCAGCATGGTAAGGTGCTTCTAGGCGCTTTAGATGAGTTTTAGCGCAGTGTCCGTATATAACCAGTCCGAAGTCAATTTTAGATAAGATTAGAGATCTAGTGATACTTAATAATGTACTTGTATGTATCAAACAGTGCTTTGAGGATAAGTATTTAACTATGTTTAGTCTAGATAATAGGCTTAACCTAACGTATTCACAATGTTGCTTATAAGTTAGTCGCTTATCAAAGATAATGCCTAATATTTTAAGTGTGTTGGTGTGGGGGATTATGATATTGGAGAAGGATAAAGGTGGGAATATGCATTTATGCTTACGACATATATGGAATGTAGAACTTTTATTCATAGAAATACTGGCTCCCGAAGCTTGTGACCAAACTTCGAGGTCCGCAAGGATACCGCTAAATGTACTTTTAACTTCTGATAAATTTTTGGTATTTGAAAAAATTACCACATCATCTGCGTAAATGAAGTGTTCGACATGCAGATGTTTGGATATTATAGAGTTAACTTCATTAAAAGCTATGATGAACAAAATGACAGATAGAGGTGATCCTTGAGGAATACCATTAAAGAGGGGAAGGATTTGGGATTCATGGTTGTTAGCACGAACATAAAATTTGCGATTGCATAAGTACGATTTGATAGTGTTATACATTTTTTCCCCAATCTTCCAGCGACTTAGCTCTTCCAATACATTGTGAGAGCCTATTCGATCGTATGCCTTTTCAAAATCTAAGCTAAGCACAGATACATGGTTTCTATCGGCAAGTGCTGAGTTAGCGAAATGATCAAATATTAGAAGCGGATCTATTACACCAAGTCCTTTTTGAAACGCAAACTGGTGTGGGCTAAGAAGGTTATTTTTTTTGGGCAAACCAGATGATTCGCCGGGAAATCATTTTCTCTAGAACTTTTGACATGCAAGGGAGAAGGGATATAGGTCTATAACTAGATATGAGGGAGTTGGGTTTATTAGGTTTGGGAATGGGGATCATTGCGGCAGTTTTCCACGCTTGAGGGAATAAGCCTTGACTAAATATTGAGTTGTATAGGTTAACGAGTCGGGATTTTAAGAAGGAAGGAATATTTTTTAATATCGCGTAGTTAATTCTATCACCACCGGGAGTCTTACCCTTCAGAGAAGAAAGCGTTAAATCGAATTCCTCTATTGTGAATGGTGAATCTATTGCTACACTATCGGAGGAAGGGGAGGGGTTATGGTATTTAAAAGCGCTTATATTGTCTTTTCTTCTCTTGAAGTCGGGGTGAAAGTTTGAGCTGTGGGAGTAGTTTGACCAGGTGTCTGCGAATTTTTCAACTATCTCTTGTGAGGAATAAACTGGCCCTACTGGGAAATGAATAAATGGGATATGGTTAGGTTGGGAAGAGGCAATGAGAGTTCTTATGTCAGCCCAAATTTTTTTCGGGTTGGACTGTGGTGTAATTTTAGCTGTGAGAGTTTCTAGTGCTTGTCTTTTGCAAGACTTCAACTCACGCCGGAATAGGGCATTGTGTCTCTTATACGCAATGAAGTTCTCGTCCGTCCTGTTTCTTTTAAATTGAGTCCATGAGGTCTGCTTATTTTTCCTTAGGATGGAGAGCAAGTTAGACCAGTACGGAAGTCTGGCTGTATATTTTTTAGTACTGGTCTGTGGAATTGAAACATTGGCAGCTGACCGAATGAGAGATTTGATTGCCGCAGCTTCTTTATTTACGTTGGCAGAGACTGGTATGTTGTGTGCTAAGGATACCAACGTAGCATTGAAAGCTTCCCAGTTCGCCTTTTCCGTATTGAATTTTGGCTTAGGCTTAACTTGATAACTTTGATGTAAAGAAACGGAAGTAATTATGGGGAAATGATCACTATTGTGTAAGTCATCTAATGTTTTAGTTGTTAATCTTGGTGCTATGGATGCGGAGGCGAGGGAAATGTCAGGGTGGGAGAAAGTCTTGTGGGTGGAAAAGTGGGTCGGGGAACAATCGTTAAGGATGATGAGGTTTTTTGCGAGAACGACGTCTTCAATAATTTTTCCTCTGTTGTTGGTGGAGGATGATCCCCAAAGGGGACTCCATCCATTAAAATCACCCAACAAGATCAAAGGCGTGGAGAAAGAGTTTAGAATGTGGATTAGGTCTTTGCTGCTAAAAACTTGGTGAGGTGGGATATAACATGAAATCACAGTAATTTTGAAGCCTACATCTACTTCAATTGCTAGAGATTAAATATCGGATACTATAGGGATGAATTTGTGAAAGAGGGATTTTTTTACCAATAGGGCAACACCTTGTTTGCAAGTGTTGTTGTTTGGACTATTGTAATAGTAACTAACATATTTTAGTGGTGAGTAAGCAGATTTATTATGCGTTTCTTGTAGGCAAATAATTTCAGGAGAAAACTCGTTTATTAGTATACTAAGATCAGGAAAATTATTAATGAGACCGTTAATATTCCATTGTAATATCTTCATGCTTTACTGTGTACCGGAAGAGTTAGTTGTTGGGAGAGAGGGTGTAGCAGTAAAAGGGAAAAGGTTGGGTTGGGAAGAGTTTGAAGTGGGAGAGAATTGAGAGGAGTTTGTATGAATATTGGGCTGAGAAGGGTTTGAAGTAAGAGAAGATTGGGAAGAGTTGGTGGGGAGGTTGGAGTGGGAAGGGTTTGTAAGAAGAGTAGGGAGTGAAAATATGTTATGAGAAGGCGAATATATTTGGGAGATGAAGTCTTCAACTAACATTCTGGTTGCCGTTTGACTACAGGTTGAGTTCGGTGCTGCTATGTTGATGGCGTTTGATTCAGGCGTGCTGTTAGTGATTGCATTGTTGTTTGTTATTGAATTATCGGTTTTTTTTATTGTATTGTTTGTGGATATATTTGAAGTGGGGTTGCTATTGTTGCTATATGCATTTGAATTTGGGTTAACTGTCGTGTTATTAATAGGGCCATTGACTTTTTGCATATTTTGTGGTTGTTGTACCATTTCAGAGAAAGAGGTAGAAATTTCGTTTAATTTTTGAGGTATTTGCTGTTTATGTATGTTTATTGCTTCGCGAATAGTGCACTTTCTGTCTGTTTTTATTGTAATGATTTCTTTCATTTGAATAAATTTTGGGCATGTTTTGCTTGAGGAGGGATGGGCACCTGAACAGTTTGCACATAGGGTGCGGGCACAAGGGGTTTCGACGTGAGGGGGGTATGCGCAGGTGACACATACTGGTGTTTTATCACATCTTTTGAGCGTGTGACCGAGTTTTTGACAACTCTTACACCGCATTGGGTTAGGGTAATATTGTTTCACCTTTGCTGTATACCATGATACTTCGATTTCCTCAGGTAAGTGATAGCGATCGAAAGTGAGTAAGACTACCCCTGAAGGGGTTGGCTTTCCTTCAACATATTTAGGGAACTTGTATGCAGATGTAACACCCTGTTCTTTCAAGTTCTCTACTATTTCGTCTTCTTTAACATAATTCAAACAAGGAGCATAAATTGTGCCTTTGGATGAGTTGAGGTTCTTGTGTAACTCGAATTTTACGGGGCAGATACCGGCAAGGTTTTTTGTTTGAATAAATTTGTTGGCGATGTTCGAATTTTTTACAAATAATAATAAATTTCCGTCTCTTAATTCAGAGATATTGAGAATATCAGAGCTAATATGCTTCAGCGCTTTATGAACCAAAAAACAAGAAAAGGCATTAAGTGGCTTGGAAGAGTCCATTGTACTTGCAATTAAATATTTCGGATTTTCTTTTTGTATACGAGGTAGTGTTGGAAACAAGTCCTTTGTAATTGTTTGTGCTTTTTTTCGTTTACGGTGGGGCTTGCTGCTAGAGCAGCAAACCTGTTGTCCCCGAGTGCGGGAGACATATTTATTGTTTTTCTTACCGCAGCAGTTAACTATTGTTTTTTTTTTTCACACGCGAAAAAGTAAAAACAAAACACAAAAGAGAATAAGGTGGGATGCAAAAACGCAACGAACTCGTACTGTAGTCAAACTGAAAGCGATAGACACAACCGAATGCGACGAATGCCAGTCGATGACTGACTTTGCAATTTGGTTATGGAAAATTTCATGGAAGAGATATTATTTTGTAAGCGTGGTCGTGGTAGCCATTTGCCTGATGTTATTTTCCACTATTAACGTCATACCTTCCTCTTTATAATGAAATAAACATCCGATAATTTATATTAAAAAATACCATTTTTTTTTTAATTCAAAGTAATACTTGTTATTGGAAAACCCGGTAGTAGAAATAAGCGTCGACCCATCGTCATGGCATTAAGGTGCCAAATGGAACGACATGGGATTAGCGTTAATAGTTCACGTTTCTTCTCTTCTTTTGAAAAAGCGTTAATAGTTCATGTTTCTTCTATTCTTATAAACAATGAAGCCAGCTCTTCCCATAAGAGCAAGACTCATTCTCAGATTCACCCGAGCCAACCCATAAGGCTCAAAGCATGCCTTGCACCTCACTGCAGCATCAAACCCTGCCATAAGGGCAACTTGCATAAGATTCTCCAAAGCCGTAAGCACTAACTCTTCCTCTTCAAACTCTTCCAATAAGAGCGGCTTCACGACTCACTAATTCAATAAATGTATCCGAAGGTGTTTAGCTCTACCACACGGATGTGCGCTATCAAACCTTATGAGTTATAAACACCTCAGGAAGCTCACCTAAAAGTTCAAGCTACATTCCTGCTATCTTCGGTTCCCTCTGATGACTTTCATATTGAGTGAAATTGCTGATAAGTTTGCCAGGCAGGGGACTGAATTCATCTCAGAGACCTTCTACCCGGTCATCGACATCCCCCTGACTGTTGTTAAAGGCGAATTGCACAACTTATTTCTCAGGAAAGCGCAAAAAAGATGGAGTTCAATTTCTTCGTGCGATATTTTGAAAACCCTTTGGCCCCATTACAATGAACGGAAGGCACAGAAATTCCTGGGGACTACACGTAATTCAATTTTGAAACTTGGTATTTACCGGTCATTGGACGATCGGATCACACGCGAAAAAGTAAAGTTTACCATTTAGCGCCGATTGCAGAAGCTGTGGGGACCTTTCGGAGAAGAAGACTTTTGAGCATTTTCTCTGTAAATTCAGGCTTGGCAGCTAGACAATTAAAGTCACTGGGTGCTACTTTCTTCGAAACCCTGGTGCAGTGCGCCAACCTAAATCCCATCAATCTACTCCATTACATCAACATCTCTGGCTGGCAGTAGATATCTGCCTGTTGGAGGTCTCATTATGGTATCAAAATGGCGGTTTAGTGCCACTTGGGGGGTGCCAGAACTAGTAATCTAGTATATAGTTTTGCCTCAGTCTGCTTAGACGATAAGGTAGATTATTGGCGTCACACTTAAGAGGCCTAAAGCTCGAAGTTTTCAGAATTCTAAAAAAAATAAAAAATTAAATTAAATTTGAGTTTCCGTTTTTGGAGCTTTTTCCACATTTTTTCTTCAATTTTCTAGATTCTTTGGTAAATCTGAAAATATCATCCAGTTTGAGAGAACATATTTTACTGGTTCTCATGACATCGGAACCCAAAATTCCTAGCCTTGCTCTAGCAAAGGCAGAACATTCACAGAAAAAATGCTCAGTGCTATCCACCTCCTCTAAGCGAGACAGGCAAATCAGGTCCTCAGTGATTCGAATGCTGGTCATGAGCTGACCCCCATCCTGTTATAATGGTGACCATCAACCGAACGTCGTTTCTTCCAAGTTTTAGAAGAAAGCTCGACAGTTTTCTGTTCGGGCCTGTCACAAAACACTTTGCAGTTCTGCAGCGGTTTAGACCGGACCATCCCTCTTTATGTAAATTGAATACATAATCGCTGATCCCATTCATGATTCCTGTAGAATTGGTTACGATTATTGGCTTTTGTCCACGTAGGGTAACCATTACTTTTGGATGTGCTCCTACTCTCACCCCTGTCCCGGTGAAAAGAGACGCACCATGAGTAGCGAAGTGGTTTACAATTAACAAAAGACCACATATTCACTTGCTGTTTCACTAGCTTAGATTTACCCTGCAGGGTAGCTTTGACTGCTGAATATATATTACATATGGATGTATGGGGCATGCAAAATTCTTTACAATATTTGCTAAGTAAGTGTACCCAGATACACATATACATACACACATAATATCTGTAAACAAACACGCAAGCATTTCTTGGTTAGTTTTACGGAGATTTCGGTGGAGTTTTTATGCATTTTAGTTGAAATTCCTTGAATAAATATATAATAAAAAGTTTTCAAATTGCAGTTACTCATTTGCTACTCGATATGAGGGAAACTATTGTGTGGAAAAAGTTTAAGGATTTAAAGTTAGAAATACTAAGAATTGAATTCTTGGTTATTAGTAAGGCTATGCGAAAACTTGGATTTGTGAATCGCTGCAAGAAGTCAATCGTCAAAGTTTGTTTCAAGCCCTAAAAATTAATGCGTGTAAAGCGTTTTTCATCAAATGATGAGGTCATAACAGCTGGGGAAACGTAATTCGTACGCCTTCCAGATTCTCACTTCAGGGATGGAGTTCATAAATTGGAATCTCGTTGGAACAAGTGAGACCATACTGAATATTCAATCGTACAATATTTTAAACGATAAAACGGTGTTTTTCTTATCGAACGAATTTCTTTTTTTCTTGCATTTGATTTTAAGTTCAAAAAATGAGCTTGAGAGTTAAAATGCTACATATAATTATTCCCCATAAAGTTTCATTAGTAAAAACTAATAGTCTTCTCAGACAGATCAATAATAAGGCCGACATGGACATACGGACTAGAAATAAAGCGTTTTTCAGTAAGAGCGCTTCAACTTTTTTTTTGAATAAAACACAAACGGCTTGACTTTTTTAACTAATTTTTTTTTTATTATCGAGTTTGAACATATACATTTAAGTATGAAATTCGATTTCTTTTGCATGACAACCGCGTGCACGTTTTACGAAGTCCAATCGTTGAACCCAATTTTCGACCACTCTTTTGCAGAAATCGGCCGAAATTCCAGCAATTTCGCGTTCAATATTGGCTCTGAGCTCACAAATCGTCGCCGGCTTGTTACTGTAGACCAATGACTTCACATAACCCCAAAGAAAATAGTCTAGAGGCGTCAAATCACACGAGCGCGGCGGCCATTCGACCGGTCCATTTCTGGAAATAATGCGCTCATCGAACTTACTCTTCAACAAATCAATTGTAGCGTGTGCTGTGTGGCTTGTGGCCCCGTCCTGTTGAAACCACATGTCGTCTAAGTCCATACCATTCAATTGCGGCCAAAAATAGTCGTTTATCATGTCGCGGTATCGATTTTCATTCACAGTAACGTGGCGATCGTTCTCGTCAACGAAAAAATATGGGCCAATTACGCCGCCGGCATGTAAACCGCACCAAACAGTGATTTTTTCGGGATGCAACGGTGCCTCATGAATCACGTGTGGATTGCTTTCTGCCCAGTAATGCATATTTTCCTTGTTGACAAAGCCATTGAGCCAAAAGTGAGCTTCATCACTGAAGATGATTTTTTGGAATTATTTGGATTTAAAGTAGCAGCAACAGAACGATTATTTTCATAAAAAATTTGCACGATTTGTAATCGTTGCTTAAGTGTGTAGGGCTCCATGATGAAATGTATGCTAATGAAGTTTACAAATGACAAGCGAAGAATAAAAAATATTGCGTCGTTCGCCCTCCCTATCGGAAAAAAGTTGAAGCGCACCTATTGAAAAACGCCTTATAAGGACTGCCAGTAAATTCAACTTACAAATTATGCAGAGCAGTCAATCTAAGAGACTAAGAGCAATCACAAATGCAGATTGGTACATATGAAATGGCGATATTCCCCACGATCACGGTATAGACACAGTTACTGAAACGGTAAAGAGAAGCACCAGTAAGCATATCTTTCGACTACTGGAGCACAAAAACCTAAAAATGAAATTAATCCCGGGACTGGAACTTCAATCAAGACTAAAGCGCCACCCACAGATCGTGCTCGTATTTTAACATAAATATAAACTCATTAAAGAAATCCATATCACGCTAGTAAAATTATTACTAAATACTATTGAAGCCACTAACACTCTCTTGCAACATAAGACCGGAGTCATCTTTATGACATGAGGTCACATGCCACTCCAGGTCAGCCTGCAAAGTAGTGAAATACCTAGGTATGACTGCAGGTTTACTTTCTGGGCCAAGATACGGCATGCGGGGAAGGTCACGGGAATGCTGAGAAGATTATTGACAAACATTGGTGAGTGAAGAGCAAAAGTACAGTAATCATGGCGGCCACAAACTCAACTATCCAGCGAGGTATGGGGAATTGTGCTAAACTGCAAAGCCAAGCGCAAAGCACTGGAGGCTGTGCAATGAATAGCGGCACTCAGAGTTGCCTCAGCCTTAAGCACTGTCTCTGGCACAACAGTCTTCGTGATCAGCTGGGAGATACCCGTCAACCGTATAATCTGGGAACGAATAGTATTCCAATTCCATTACTAGTGTCGCGGGAGGGAGAAGCCAAACCATGCTGCGGTGGCAAAGCTGATGGGACACTGAACTGAGTGGCTGATGGACGGCGAAATGTCCGTGGATCCAATGCAACTTTGGGGACTACTTCTTAACTCAGCTCCCCTCGGGCCACGGATACTTGTGGAGATACCTACACCGCATGGGCAAGGTAAGCGATTCCAAATGCATATACTGCGAAGCGCCGAGCGATGATGCTGAACACACGTTTTTTAGTTGTGACAGATGGCTAGCGTGCGAGGGCAGCTAAAACGCGGTAAAGAAATACACCGATAATGTGCTACGGAAAAAAGATAGACCTGGACCCAGTGCAACAAAGCGAAGCCGCACAAATAGAGACACAAGAAAACGAGTCTATAGCATTAAAGTTGGCTACAAATATGGTGGACCCGTACGTGTGTGAATAGAATTGGTCCTTTATGAATGCCGTACTGGACCTTTCCGAAGAAATGCAGAAAGTAGTCACGGGAAGGGTGGGTGAAAGTAGTCCGGAAGGAGGAATTGTTTTAGTGGTCACACCACTCGGCGCAGTAGACGACGGTCGCTGTAAGTGCGAAGGCATTTTGAACGCTACCTCACTCACGCTAAAAATGTTCTCTTGCAAAGGGAAGGGATATTTTAATTCCAATTCTCCACAAAATCCCTTGTTGTTAATATGATATTAAAAGATTGTAATTTATAATGGAAATAATAAAGAATAAAAAAAAAATTTACATGAGAATGCAGAAAATTTTGGTGGTTTGAGTAGTTGAAATTATTGGAGCTTCCTGTGCTATCAGTAATATTTTTGATATTTTACCCAACTTCTTATAAATGTTCCAAGTCAATTAGCCAACGACAACACATGATTGGTTTGACTCCACTTTTTAGCAGGAAAAAAACCTACCCGCCAGTGCGCAAGTGCAAGTAATTTTCCAAAGCTAATTACTGCCTTCTAATTGCAGTCGCACTATGCAAGTTTCCGCTTTCGAAATTTATTGCCGAAAAGTTGAAGAAAAAGTTCTTAAAGTATTTTTCGGGCATTCACAGGAGAAGTAAAACTTTTTAACAGCAAAAAGCACTTTAATAGCCATGATTGGCTGCACCTTCGGGAGAGTCAAAAAAAAAAAGAAGACTATCATGCAAGCATTTCGACACTCTTTCTGTCTGCTCCAATACATGCCCATTTTCTTTCTATTCGCACATAGATGGGCGCATATATTCCTGCTACTCGCTGCCTTTAAAAAAAAATGTTCAGTGTGCTCCTGTATGCAGTGTGTTTGTATGTACAGATGTGCCTTTACTCCTGTCTACATTGGCACCCTTTTCAATTATTCCACTCGGCTGCATCCACATAGTCTCAATTTCAAGTGAGTTTCTTGGCTATTTCCGACTCATATTTAACAGGCAGTTGATACAAAACAAAAAAAATAAAAATAAAATAAAAGCAAACGCATGCAAGTAAGTGTTTGGAGCGACTGGCGTGAGCGGAAACAAAAATAGCTTAACTTCATTTGGTGTACTTCATTTCTAAACAAAAAAAAAAAACAAAAAAACACAAAAAAAGCACACAATTGGTTCGTTAAATTCAAGTATTATTATGTTTCGAGTTTGAAGTGGCCTCTGCATTCATTCTCACTACTTTTTCCAAGCCTTACAACTTTTGGCCTCTCGAGGGTTTGAAGTTTTTGCTCGCTTCCTGGCAATAAATGTTTCGTCTTTTATATTTTTGTCCTGCTTTTTTCGACTAAGCTTCTATCTACCAGCTTCAACATTCTTGGCCTGCCATTGCGTTTATTTATTTTATCATACCTGCTTTAAGTGTTTTTTTAATTAGACTCTTAATGCCTCGAGTATATGACCACTTAAAGTTGAAGTGATTTCCTTAATTAAGTTTACACTTCAGCAAAATTTAAAGTGTGTCCCTGTTTATTATTGTTGAAGTATTTGCTGTTGTTATTTTATTTGAGCACACGGAATTTCACTCTCACACCACTGCTCCCAACACTCTTGAGTGGGGTCACTCGAAAGTCATAGCGTGAAATTGAAATTTCGATTTTGGATACGAATACCTATTACCTTGATTGTGTGTGTGTGTATATATGTATTATAAATGTATGTATGTGTGCAGTACATAATTGGGCAAGCAAATATTGAGATGCGAGTTGAGGTATTTTGTAAGCAATTTCTGGACAACACTTTAGGCAGGTAGATAGGTTGAGCGGTAGGTAGAAGTGGCAGTCGGTTTTTAAATCAACTCACTTAGGCCGTTGCCCATCCATTCTGACATCAGAGAGACATCCGTTACTCCTCGTTAAACCATTTTCTTTTAAGTGCAAACCTATGGACCTGGCTGACACTTATATTCCCAAATATCATTCAAGAACGTTGAGTCAAAGTATCTAAACCTCATGGCATGCCACGAAGCATAGTGACATATGCCTTCCATACTCTTGAAATGAGGTACATTCCATCTGTGAGCTGGTCGACCTAGCAGGTCTTTTTTCCTTGACCGATTAAATAGCGCCTTTGAGCCTCATTTTGGAATCATCAAGGAATTGCTTGAAAAAGCAAACATGGAGCCGCTAAACATTTGGATTAGAAGACAGAAATGGAAGTAGATTGGTCACACTTTACGGAAAGAATACGGTAACATAGCGAAGAAGGCAATGGAGTTGAACCCACTCACAGCGAGAGGAA
This sequence comes from Anastrepha ludens, assembly GCF_028408465.1. Lineage (NCBI taxonomy): Eukaryota > Metazoa > Arthropoda > Insecta > Diptera > Tephritidae > Anastrepha > Anastrepha ludens. The sequence continues at coordinate 110,815,855 of NC_071501.1, read as the reverse complement.
GAGCGCCTGGCAGACCAAGGGAAACCTGGAAGAGAACTGTGAATCGCGAGACGACTCAGCTCGGATTAAGCTGGAAGCAGGTGAAGGCGTTATCCACTTAACCGGACGAGATGGCACGTAGTTGTTGTTGGTGCCCTATGTCCAGTTAGAGATTCAAAGAAACAATGCTGATGACAATTCACTGGCATCTCACTATGCCCTGGCACCCTTATCAAATGGATGCAGAAATATTCTTCTGTTAGGTGTTTGGCCGAGCTCCTCCTCCGGTTTGTGGAGTGCTTCTTGATGTCGTTCCACAAATGGAGTGACCTACATTTTTAAGCCGCCTCCGAACGGCAAATGGTTTTTATGAGGAGCTTTTTTATGGCGGAAATACGATCGGAGGTTTGCCATTACCTGCCGAGGGACGAATGCTATTAGAAAAAACTTTCTAACATTTTGGTGTTTCATGTACGGAGATTTGAACCTACGTACTCTCGAATGGTAGTCACGCACCAATACATTCGGCTACAGAGGCCGCCAACCTCCACTTTTTTTTATTTCCTTGTTCCGCTTTTATACCCTCCGCTCGGGAGCATAGGGTCTCGACAAGCCTCTTTCATCGTACACGGTTCTGGGCTGTGGTTTATGCGCCGTCCTATGTGATGCGGCATCTGCTAGCTCGTGCAACATCGACCTTCTCCAGGTATTCTTTGGCCAACCGCGACCTGTACTCTGTTTGTGGGTTCAATTCCTGTGCCATTATCGGGAAGTTATCTGGTGATTTTCTAAGCGTGCGACCTACGCCACTTCGCCACTATCGCCACTTTCTGCGTTTGATTTGCCATGGGATGGACTCCTCATTCGTTGATCTCCGCAGCGCGTTCTTGCTGATGGTATTCGGCCAGAATATTCTACAGATCCTGCGGAGTCACTTGTTGGCGAAAGATTGCAGCCTCTGTGTGATGGTGTTGAGACCAGCCATCTTTCACTTCCGTACAACAATACAGACTCCCATAGCCTTGATCGAGGCAATGTTGATGTCCAGTCCGACAATGCGTGCCAGCGTGACTAGTCCGTCTGCCTTCGCTTGCATGTCAGTGAGTTTAATCAGGTAAATCTATTCCGATTCACTCACGTCTTACTGGACTTCTAGTACTAAATAACCTATTAAAATATGGTTCATCCAAACAAGAGTCAACGCGATTAGTTGGACCCAGATCGAGTGTTATGGCCGAGTGTCCAGCACCTAAATCGCGCCATTGATTAGTTTCCGCAAGCCAAACAGCAGTGTTACCTGCACGCTGCTTACCAGCTAAGTCTAGGGTAGATAAGAAGAGAAGAGTAGTCAACACTTGGTCATGTACTAATTTTAAAATATTTTACGAGTATTATATAAATCATTTTAATACACAAAAAGTTTACCACAAGTTAACCACACAAACCAATAGAAGAATTATTTGTTATTTGCAATTTCAAGAACATTTTCCATTTAAGATGACTTTAAAATTCAATCTGCACACATTTTTTGAAGTCGGTTGCATAAATACATATTTTTTTATCAGCAAATAAAATATGCTTGAAAAATTTTACACATTCGCTACCGACCACTTGTTGCTAGCGAATTGCTCGCCTGCAGAGTTAAAATGCCATTCATATTTATGTCCTTGCATACGTATGTGTGTGTGTATGTATGCGTGTATGCATTTTAAAGGCACATACCTTATTCAATAAATTTCATATGCACATCCCCCACGTGAAGATGTATATATGCATTCGGATGTGTGAGCGTGGAAATATTAAAATTTATGCACAAAATACCAAAGGCAGCAATTCTTGGTAGTTCGTAAATTTTCCTGTGTGAAAATTACACTGTGCGAGAAATTCAGAGCGCTTCAAAGTGATAGGACTACAGAGTTAGTCTAAACTATGAACACGGAGAAAATATTTAGAAGCCTTCAATTCATTCCCAATGTGACGTGCACGTGCACATCTACACTGGGCCCAATGGATCCCTCTGAATCCACATCTCTTCAATAAGAGGTAGGCTGGAGTGCAAAATCTGTTATTTAGATGCAGTGGGCTGGTGGTGCTAAGTACTTGTAGCAATCTACAGAGCTCCTGGAGTTAAAAAGGCCGAAACTCTCATAAGTAGGGACACCCTATCCGTTGGGTTCAACATAAATTTGACTCCCTTTCGCATTAACTGTCCGGAGGTTATAATTCAGATAATATAATTCAATTCTGCAAGCGCCTGAGTAGCTTCAGGCTTTCAACTTTCTGGCCAACGGTAATGCTTTATTAACAGCATTCAGTAGTTTGTTATCCATAACTCCATATTTTACCCCGAAAGGCTTTTCGAATTCGATGAAGAACGTCTCAAATCTCTTTTGAAGGTGGACGATCGCCAAACCAGTTGGGAATTGGCGGAAAAAATTAACTGCGATCATAAAACGATTCTCAATCTCATTGATTGAATGAGATTTACTGAAAAACTGGGAACCTCGATGCCTCGCGAGCTCAACAAAAAAAAACAAAGAAAGTAACCTTCAAATTGCTTCTCAGCATCTCGCCCCCATCGAGCAACACGCGGTCTTAAGCAACGTTTTTAGTGCCGAGGCGTCACAGAAGATGAGAAATGGTGCCTATACATCAATATGACGACAGTCAAGCCGATTCTTCATCCAAAGAAGATCATGATATGTGTTTGGTGGGACTGGGAGTGCAGCTCGAAAATAATGTCACGGTCAACAAGGAGCTCTACATTGCCCAGCTACACCACGTGGATGAGGTTATTCGACTGAAAAGATCTGATCGACATGGTCAAACCATACTCCTTCACGACGTCAAACCCCATGTTGCACAAGTCGTGAAAGCAGCGCTCTAAGAGCTCGAATGGGAGGTCCTTCAGCAACTGCCGTATTCTCCCGATCTTTCAGCTCCCTGTCAAACCATACGAAGGGCATTACCTTCGATAACAAAGAGGCCCTTAAAAACTGGCTCAACAACTTCTTTGACACCAGACTAGGCGATTTTTGGCGGAACGGCATCAACAAATTGGTCGAGAGGTGGAAAGAGGTTGTAAACAGCAACAGCGAATATATAATTGATTAAATTATTCATATAATTATTGTTTTTTATTTAAATAACACCTTCGGTAAAAACGCTACGAACCTATGCCCCAATATAACAATTATAAATCAAATACGCATATACTCGTGTCGACTCTTTGTCGACTTATAAGGTTGCAGTGGCAAAAGTAGTACCTCAATGAATATCAAAAAACTGACAGCTGAAGGTGAAGCAAAATAATCAAAGACAACATAGGAATATAAATTAATACGCAGCATCTTCTTCGAGTAATAATAATAATAATGTGTCAAGTTACATCAATTTGGAATGCAATGCATATTTGTTCTAAGTCATTTATGTAAATATGCAAGGTAACATATACCCCTGCGGAATACTTGCACTTACTTATACGAAAGCCCAATCATGTTCGTGTGTCTGTGTAAATCACTTTGGTATGAAATATAAATTTCGGTACGATTTACATGAAAAGTACACACCTACAATTACACCTCCAGGCAAATGGAGGTAGAAATGCAAATGTCAAAAAAGTCACCAAAGAAATAAAAAACAAACAACGGTTAGAAAAAAAGAGATAAAAGAAATGAAAGAAAAACTGTAGAGGAGAGTGGGTAGCAACATCGAGCATACAAATTATTCCAAGTGTTAGAGCGTTGATATAACGTCAACTTGGGGAATTAGCTGTGTTTGCTACTGCTTTGAAATGAGGGAATACATGGAGCAAGGAATATTTGTCTGAACAAGCATAAATCTGTACACTTTTTTGAATTAAATTTGATTTGAATTTGAAATTCATTGCGTTGCCTGTGCTGAGAGCGCCTAGGGCTATGCAACGTTGTTTGTGTAGAGGCAATGAAGTTAAAGAAACACGCGTGTGGGTGGTGTGAGTTGTAGTGGTGGTAATGAATGATAACAATTGAATTTTGTTTTGTATATGGACATGGGATATTCCATGCCGAAATGCCGAAACGTAGAAACTTTCGATATGACGCCGGTTAGTGAGAGGAAGAAACGATTGACGCGATTTGTTGAACTAGGCCAAAATTGCTGAGGTGGCTAATGCGATAATAAGAAAAAGAAGAGGAAGAAGTGGAGAACTGAAGTTAAGGGTAAAGAAGTAGAAGAAAAAAAGTAGTTGAAGGAAAAAGAATAATATGAAGAGGAAGAGTAAAGCGAAGAAAAAGAAGAAGAATAAAAAGGTAAGAAGATTCGAAAGGAATTTTATTCGCATATTCTTTCCCAGTAGAAATATAAGATGCAGTAAAAGTGGAAAATGAAGATGAAGTAGTAGAAGGACAAGAATAAATAGAGGGAAAAATTAAGAATAGGACGAAGAAAGTGAAGTTGAGGGTAAAGAACTAGAAGAAAAAAGAAGCAGTAGAAGTGAATAAAAGAAAGAAGAATAAGTAGTTAGATATTATTCACGTATGTTATTCACCAGTAGAGAAATAAGAAGGAAAAGTAGGAGTAAAAGTAGAAGAGAAGTAGAAATTGAGGATCAAGAAGTGGAAGATGGAAAAGAAATAATAGAAGAAAAAGTAAAAGAAAAAAGATAAAAGAAAAAAAGAAGAAAAATAAGAAAAAGAAGAAAGAGAAGGAAAAGTAGAAGTAGAAGTAAACGTAGTAGTAGGGATAGAAGTAGAAGAAGAAGGAAAAGAAGAAGTAAAAGTAGAAGTAGGAGAGGAAGACAAAGAAGGAGAATTAGAAGAAGAAAAACAAAAAGGAAGAAGTAGGAGTAAAAGTAGAGTTAGAAGCACAAGTAGAAATTGAGGATCAAGAAGTGGAAGTGGAACAGAAATAATAGGAGAAAAAGTAAAACGAGAAAAATAAGAAGAAAGGGAAGAAAAAGAAGAAGAAGAAAAAATATCATACTCATATATTATCCTCCAGCTATTCTCACCTAGGGCAAATAATCTATGGCAAGTAGAAGTATCATAGAAGTGAAAGTGGAAGTATAACTGGGAATCGGGGTTAAAGAAATGAAAGATGGAAAATAAATAGAAGGTGAAAATGGAGAATAAGAAAAATAAGAACAAGAAAGAGAAGAAAAAGAAGAAGAATAAAAAGCATCATGTTGTTGTTGTTGTTGAAGTAGTTGAGTATTCCTACTGAAATAATCCTAATTAATGCCCAGCACCGTTTACCACCACTGCCCTCGTGTGATGATGTCTTTATTTTTTTTTAAGTCCGATCCATTTAGTGAGGTCCAAGTATAGCAGCAAATTCTTTATCTCGATGTCTGAGATTTCTTAAATTTGCTGTAAGAAGGGCTTACCGAAGAAGCGGAGTCGTGCCCTAGCTGGTGCTGGACATTCACATAAGTAGTCTAGAAAAACTTTCATTCACCCCTTCCGCTTGACAGCTTCTGCAGATGGGATTGAAGTTCTGAGGTTGAAGCTGGCTGCATGATCCCCTACTTTCCAATGACCTGTAAGAGTTGCAGTGATGCGTGAGGTGTTTGGCCGAGAACATCCTAACAGGTGATTCGTCCTTTGGATTTTGTACGACGACCATGTGTGTTTTGTTGTAATACATGTAGTTAATTGCTTCCATCTTCTTTCGGCTAAAGCATGATAGTAAGAAGCAATGGATGCTTTTATTGTGTTCAGTGGGGTGGAGACTGCCACCGCCTCTGCTATGTCTATTGTCGAACCTTTTCTTCCTAGCTCATCTGCCATCTCATTACCCTCTATATTCCTGTGTCCAGGAACCAATATCAGAGTAATTTGAAGCCAATGACCAAACAGTTCTAGTTCCTCTCCGCATTGTGAAAATAGTTTGGATGAAATGGAGTTGGAGTCTAAGGCCTTGATAGCTGCTTGACTGTCTGAAAAGATAGCTACTCTCCCACCAACTTCTTTGTAGAGTTTTAGTGATTTACATTTTTCTTTGATCGCTAAAAGTTCTGCCTGAAGCATGCTGATTTGGATATGTTGAGCGGCACCAAACAGAGCCTACACCATCAGTGTAGATTTTAAGGTCGAATGTACCAATCACTTTGCTTTTCCTCTATTCCGCTCTCGGTGGAAAATGTACCGTAAAGTATTTCTTGAAGTTAAGGTGTGTCAATTGTCTCAAAATGTTTTCCACGGAGCAGCAACTAGAGCTTGGGAAACAGGAAAAAGTCACATGGAGCCATATCAGACGAATACAGTGCTTGCGGAACGATATTAACATTATTTTTGTTCAAATAATCGCGAACAAGACGTGATGTGTGAGCTGGTGCATTATCGTGATGCAAGAACCATGACTTATTGTCCCACAATTCCTTCCTTTTAAGACAAATGTTCTCGCGCAAACGCTTTAAAACGTCTAAATAATATTCAGCGTTAACCGATTTTGCGATTTGTGCGATTTTCAAGCACAACTTTCTTTACTTTTCCGATGTTTTCGTCGTTTACTGATGTTGCTGGACGACGTTCATGAGGCAAGTTTTCAACCGATGTACGGCCCTCTTTCAACGATTTGTACCACTGGAAAACACGTGCACGCGATAGAGCAGAGTCTCCATAGGTTGTCTGCAACATTTTTAAGGCGGCTGAAGCCGAAATTTTGTTGGAATAACAAAATTTCAAACAAATTCTTTGTTCAACTTGAATTTCCATCGTTAAATTCGAAGAACACACTCGAGCTTGACTTGTTTACAGTAGCACAGAAAACAAACTATGTGACATATCACGCTGAAATTTGCCATGTAAGCTTATAACAGTCCTACCAAAAAACAAAAAATTTATTTTTGCCATGTGTCATCCGCGGACCGTTTTATTGATAACGTCTCGTTCATATTTGAGCAGAAGGGAAGTCTATTGGTAATAGATGTGTTAGTACATTAAGCGCTTCAGTAGGACTGGTGCTAAGCATTCCTGAGGTTAAGATACATGCTGTTCTTTGTATCTTGTTCAGCTTGGTTTGGTTGTATTTCTTTTCTGTTGTGGGCCCCCAGACTAGTGCCGCATATGTTAGTATTGGCCTTACAATGGCAGTGTGGGACCAATTGGATAGTTTGGTTGGATACCACATTTTTTACCCAACATTCTCTTACACGTGTAGAGTGCTATATTTGCTTTCTTTACCCTGTACTCTACGTTGGACTTCCAGCTGAGCATCATACTCATATATTTTCCTTCAGCTATCCTCATCTAGGGCAAATAATCCTAAAAACTGTTGCGAAATTCTCGCCTGAATAACTAAAAATAACCCGCTTCTAAAACACTTTTCGTCATTTTGGCATGAAATATCCCACTATAGTATATAAATTATGATTGGATATGGGCCAATGCAATACAAAAGCCAAATAACTGTTGGTAAACCAAATATGCTTTGCCTTGTCAGCCTTGAAAGTAGCTGAATTGTAACTACCAAAGTAAGAGAAAACTGCTCTTGAACTTACACATATACAGTGGTGGACAAAAACTAAGAACATATGAAAAACAAAATTTGCTAATTTTTTGTTCGTTATTTTCGCAATAGAAAGTATTTTATTTGTAGTGAAAAAATGTATACTTGCCCTAACCACTATTGATTCGTACGCCTACGATTTCTTCTCATACTTGTATATTTAATGTTAAAAGAGGTAAAAATATTTTTAATAGAGTGAGAATATTTCCATTGTAGCGATTTTACAAATAAGGAGTTTTACTTTTATTTACATAGCCATTAAATATTTTTTTAATTAAACTATTTCTTATTAGATTGTAAAAATATTAGTTTTGGAATCATTTGTGACACCTTCTTTTCTTTTTTATGAGCTCTTGAGACCTGTTATTCCATAAATGAACTCAGTCTCAGCTGCAGTTTTGGGTTGCTGCATTTTAATGATGGGTCAAAGGATTTCGATATGATTTACGTCGGGGCTATTTCCAAGCAAATTTGTTATAAAAATACAGACTTGCGCTAACAATAATTTGCATAAAAAAAGTATTTTTTATTACTATTATTTTTTGGTTATCAAAAAACTTAATAATAAGATATGAAAAATACTTACGTACCAGTTCGCTGAGATGACACGGCACAGAATTTTCATGAGAAAGGAGTCATCTGCGCGAGAATTTAATTATTCAATTGAAAGAATTATGTACCATGGGTCCAATAGCCTGATAAGCAAGTATAAATTAGGTATAATAAAACAAATTCTGCTGCTCATAAGCCCCATTTTTAAGTTTCAATAGTAGTGTAAGATTTCTCATTTTACCACCTTCGGTCATATTTTGTTAGTAACGGGTGTGCAGTTTTCAATTCATTCATTCCTTTCATTCAATTCATTCATTTCATTCAATTCATTCATTTCATTTAATTCATTTAATCAGTTTTGGTATAAAATTGTGCCAGTTTTAAGCGGTTCAAAATTCGCGTTAAGTTTTGACCTTTTTTTATATACATATATTTTCTTCCATATAACGACTGCTGAATAGAAGTACTTTTATATGGAGAAAATGCTCAATACTACTGCTACTTCACAGTTGCAATTTATTAGAGAACAATTCAAAGGACTATAAAACTGCTTAGTTCAAAAATGTTCATTAAATTGTTTTTTTAAGATTTGCACACAGTTTGAAACTTTGAGTTACATGTCTTTAGTGTGGTGGTGATGATGGATTTGTTGTCTGAGTGACACAGCTCTAAGATCAAAATTAGCACAAAAGATGCAAAGATATTTATGCAAAACTTGTAGAGCCGCTGTTTTTTATTAGTTAAATCATCGCGATTTGACTATGAATCTGCCTATGTTGTCTATTTTCTTTCCTGAAATTTTTTTCCATAGATAATTACCCCAGCGTTCTCTGCCGAAGATCATCTGGACACAGATAGTGGGAGACTATTTCCTTAGTTTCTTATTGATTGCAGCTTCTATATCTATCGTTGTACGGCCACCCTATCTTCCTGGCATCGCCTCCCAAAGGTCAGTGGTCGGTTATTGTTGACGTAATTCTAAATATGTCTGCTCGTGACATTCTTAACAACTCGTCAGTTCTGCGCTTGTTGAAATCGGGCCACGTTTGTTTAGTTGTTTTACAGGTATCGGTGTCGGTCCATCTGTCAACGGCCTGCTTCTGGAATAGCGAGAAAATGTCATGCCCTGGGGACAATCTATTTCTACAGCTGGTTCCAAGCTAGACGATAAAGTTGGCTATGGAGTATTTTCGAAAGAATTAAGACTGGAACTATCCGTTCGACTACCAGACTACTGCAGCGTCTATCAGGCAGAGGTTCTAGCCATAAAAGAAGTAGCTACATACCTAAATATGCATGCCGTAACAAAGACGACTATAAATATATTCTCGGATAGCGAAGCGGCCATTAAACCAATGAATGCAGCTATACTAAGATCAAAGGTTGCACAGGAATGCCGAGCAGCCCTAAATGATATTAGCGTCGTATTCAAGGTCAGCCTTATTTGGGTTCCGGGACACAGAGATTTGAGGGAAACTGTAAAGCTGATGAGCTAGCCGGAAAAGGTACTGCTCTTCAACTGTTCCGTGATAAAAGTACCATTGGAATACCTTTTCCCACGAGTAAATTAAAAATAAAAAACAGCATTACCCAAGAGGCCAATAGGTCATGGGAAGAAGAAGATACATGCGTAACAGCCAGGCTACTATGGCCGCATATAAACCAGAAAAGGACAAAGGAATTGCTTAGCCTCTCAAGAGAAGATATCTCGAAGGTCGTAGCTTGTGTCACCGGCCACTGGCTATTTGGAAGGCATTCCTTGAGACTAGGAGTATTCCTCCATGAATATAGTAGAAGCTGTAGAGATGAGAAGGAGGAAGAAAGAGTAGAGCACTTCCTTTGCAATTGTTCAGCCTTAGCTTAAATCAGAGCAGGTTGTCTAGGTAAACACTTTTTCAATTCTCTTACAGAACTATCTGGCGCGAGGATTAGACCATTCCTGCGCTTCATAAGAACCTCAAAATGATTTCCCCAAAGTAAATAAACAAGGTTCCCGTGTCGCACAGTGGTATCACAATGGACCTGTGAGGTCTAAGTGAGTTGGTCATACGGACCGACTACGACCATAACCTAACCTAACCTAGTGGTGACTTTAAAGCTAATATGACTGATTGACTATCTGAAAAAAATGCATATTTCCGAAAGCTGTTGTGGATGATTTCTAATAATCCTGCAAGTTTTCTTATCCTGAGAACTTCTGAGAATATACACCCTATATATTGTTAACATTTTTTTGTCCACCACTGTGCATTCAAGCATGTATGTGGACATACCATACATACATATACATATATACATATGTAGTACTGCTGCTGGTGCTCCTGGTGTTTTCGGTCAATGATGTAAAACAAAAGTTGCTTTGAGGTTTGTGGGTTAAATTTACTATAGCACCGTTGGTGTCTGGAAAATTGAATTACGGCGCAATGAAATGAGATAAAAATAGTTGACCTTCAAGTAAGGCGTTCGAAAAGTATTCGTAAGAACAAATGAAGAAGAGAATGTGGCTAAAAAATAGCAAATGAAATATGCAGCAGAAAATATAAAAAAATTTACTTACATTTGCATATTACTTCCATAACGTTGCTTTATGTTAAAAAAAGATGCTACTTTATGTTACAAAAAAAAATAATCGAAATCAAAATATGCTTTTATTTTATTAATATAGTTTTTCCGCCTTACGCTCTATTCTACCTATTTCACCACTCTCATATCTCTGAATTGAATATGAAATGCTAATATTCTTGATTACACTCCAAGAATTGTCCAGTTCAGTTTCTATGCACATTCCTCTGAGATTCCGCTCCACTTAGTTGCGCCTTATTTGTTATTTTTATTTCGTACTTTGTAATACATTTTTCTATTTGTTTATTTCAGGTATTCGATTGTCGTTATGTCACCACAACGAGCGGCATGTTCGAAGCCATTTGCAATCACATCAAATATGCGACCAACAAAGGGAATCTCAGGTGAGCTGCTTTTCAAAATAGATAAATATTATTATTTTTTTGTTTGATTTCATTTGGCTTTGCATTCAATATGCACACAATAGTCTGCGCGATGCTTGTGGAATTTAAAGCTTATCCGACTAGTCAGCTTTTGTTATCTTTATAGGGCTTTATCGGGATTTTGTTTGGCTTTAGTAGAATTTGTTGGGCGTGGATTATGACTTTCGCACTTGCATGGCTTTAATGCGAAATTTTGAGGGTGAAATTTCGCTGTGCGTATTATTTGCAAGAATTAAAAATATTTGATTTTATAGTAAGTTAACGTTGAGAGCTCTTTTCTTAGGAGCTTTGAGTTGCATACAGTTGCGGACAAATAAATCGGGATATTTAAAAATTTGCTGCACCACATTTTACTTGCTTATGTTGCTTTCTACATAATGTCTTGCGACTGTGCCTACTACCAATCGATTCTAAGCTGATGGCAGAAACGATTAAGTTGTATCATCGACTTCCGGCCAGTTTTGTCTACTTTATTTGACAGATAGATTTCGTAGTCGATCTACATTTTTGTTCACATAATAAATTAGCCTTATATTTTTGCAATACAATACAATACATATATATATATATATATATAATTGGCGCGTACACCCTTTTTGGGTGGGACCGAGCTCCTCCTCCTATTTGTGGTGTGCGTCTTGATGTTGTTCGACAAATGGAGGGGCCTGCAGTTTCAAGCCGACTCCGAATGGCAGATATTTTTTATGAGGAGCTTTTCCGTGGCAGAAACACACTCGGAGGTTTGCCATTGCCTGCCGAGGGGCGACCGCTATTGGAAAAAAATTTCATTTTGATGTTTCACCGAGATTCAAACCTACGATCTCTCTGTGAATTCCAAATGGTAGTCACGCACCAACCCATTCGGCTACGTTAGCCGACTCTTTTTCACGAAAACCTTTTGACGTGATAACGTCTTATAATTCGATTTAACAGGCTGCAAGCACGAAAAAATGTGTCGTTACCTTGCTCGTTAGTGTTACCTTGCTCATATGTAGTTACCTTGCTCATTAGTGTTACCTTGCTCTTTAGTGTTACCTTGGTCTTTAGTGTTACCTTGCTCATTAGTGTTACCTTGCTCTTTAGTGTTACCTTGCTCATATGTAGTTACCTTGCTCATTAGTGTTACCTTGCTCTTTAGTGTTACCTTGCTCATTAGTGTTACCTTGCTCTTTAGTGTTACCTTGCTCATTAGTGTTACCTTGCTCATTAGTGTTACCTTGCTCATTGCATTGAATGAATTGCAAATTCTTTCACCATTCGAAAGCTACATCCTCCACGAGTAACATGGACTATATTTTATTTTGGAAATAGGGCTCGAGATATAGGTCAAAACGTGGACCCGGGTAACCTTCGGATGTGTATGTACAATATGGGTATCAAATGGAAGCTGTTGGTGAATGCTTTAGTCCAGAGTATTTTTCATGCCGCTCCGTGACTAAGGTCTCGAGATAGAGACCAAAACGTGGACCCTAGAATGTGTTTGTACAATATGGATATCAAATTGAAGCTGTTGATGAATGCTTTAGTACAGAGTATTTTTCATGCCGCTCCGTGACTGGGGTCTCGAGATATAGGTCAAAACGTGGACCCGGGTAACCTTTGGCTGTGTATGTACAATATGGGTATCAAATGAAAGCTGTTGATAAGTGCTTTATTACGGGGTAATTTTCATACCTATTGATGACTAGGGTCTGGAAATATATGGCAAAACGTGGACCCGCCGTGTCTTTGCACCGAATTAAACCAAACTTACACACATTGTTAAGGAGGTATTGAAGATGGTTTCCGTATAGTTTGGATACCTATTGGTAGACAGGGTCTCGAGATATAGGTCAAAACGTGGACCCGGGTAACCTTCGGATGTGTATGTACAATATGGGTATCAAATGGAAGCTGTTGGTGAATGCTTTAGTTCAGAGTATTTCCATCCGCTCCGTGACTAGGGTCTCGAGATAGAGACCAAAACGTGGACCCTAGAATGTGTTTGTACAATATGGATATCAAATGAAAGCTGTTGATAAGTGCTTTAATACGGGGTAATTTTCATACCTATTGATGACTAGGGTCTCGAAATATATGCCAAAACGTGGACCCGCCGTGTCTTTGAATCGAATTAAACCAAACTTACACACATTGTTAAGTAGGTATTGAAGATGATTTCCGTATAGTTTGAATACCTATTGGTAGATAGGGTCTCAAGATATAGGTCAAAACGTTGACCCGGGTAACCTTCGGACGTGTATGTACAATATGGGTATCAAATGAAAGCTGTTGGTACAGAGTATTTTTCATGCCGCTCCGTGACTGGGGTCTCGAGATATAGGTCAAAACGTTGACCCGGGTAACCTTTGGTTGTGTATGTACAATATGGGTATCAAATGAAAGCTGTTGATAAGTGCTTTAATACGGGGTAATTTGTTATGTTATGTTATGTTATGTTATGTTATGCTATGTTATGTTATGTTATGTTATGTTATGTTATGTTATGTTATGTTATGTTATGTTATGTTATGTTATGTTATATTATGTTATGTTATGTTATGTTATGTTATGTTATGTTATGTTATGTTATGTTATGTTATGTTATGTTACGTTATGTTATGTTATGTTATGTTATGTTATGTTATGTTACGTTATGTTATGTTATGTTATGTTATGTTAAAGTATATTATGTTATGTTAATGTTAACTCATTCTCTATATCCATACAAAATATCTATCAAACAAATAAAATTAAAATTTTCTTTTGAAAAATGCAACCATTCAATCAGTATTTTCTTATGACGTTATCACGTTAAACTATCGTCAGTAAACCGGCTTTACAGACAACCTCTTTTTTTTTTGGTAATCTTTTTTTCCTTGCATAACAAAATTAAATTTCCAAACTTTCTATAAAATTCACAAAAATTTAAGATAATTGCCATCATCACTTTCAACTTCCAAGTATGCAGTTTTGTAGCCCAATTTTAATTTATTAAGTTTAAGTTTGAAGTCGCTCAAAAATAGCGTTGATTTTTGTAATGTTTTTTTTCTTGCATATGATTTTGAATATTTTTTTTTACAATATATAAAACTAAGATTTAATAGAATTCCCGGTCATATGAACATACGAGTTAATGAGATAGTTTATGAGCTAGCTAGAAAAGGTTCGACACAAGATATAGGAGAGGCGATGGCAGTCTCCACCCACTCAACACAATAAAAGCATCCATTGCTTCACACTATCATGCGTTAGTCGAAGGAAGGTGGAAGCAATTAACTACATGTATTACAAAAAATATATGGCCGTCGTACAAAATCCAAAGGACGAATCAAATGTTAGGATATTCTCGACCAAACATTTCACGCATCACTGCAACCCTTACAGGTGATTGGAAGGTAGGGAATCGTGCAGCCAGCTTCAATCTCTCCTTCAATCGGATCTGCAGAAGCTGTCAAGCGGAAAGTCTTTTCCACGACTTATGTGAATGTCCAGGGCACGACTTCGCCTTTTCGGTAAGGCTTTCTTACAGCAAATTCAAGAGATCTCAGACAACGAGAAAAATAATTTGCTGCTACACTTGACCTCACTAAATAGATCTGACTTAAAAGAAAATAAAGACATCATCCCACGAGGATAATGGTAGTAAAACGGTGCTGCTCGCTAATTAGGATTATTTCACTAGAAATACTCAACCATTTCAACATCAGCAACACGATTTAATAGACTATAAAACTGCATACAGAGAAGTTTTCTAAATATTCTGATTTAAGATTTTAAAATTTTGATAACAACTTTTGTGAAATTTGAAAAGAGTTTGGAAATTTTATAAGAAATTATCGAAAAAAAAATTAGCATGCAAAATATTGCGAAGACTGTAAGGAGGTAAAGTGCTTTAATTATGTGAGCACAAGCGCACATACAGGAAGATCATGGTGCGCCTACTTTCTGCTTAAAAGTAATTCTGCTCCTTTCATTGCTTATCCGCAGCGCAGTTGAGTAGAAATTGTTAGAGTAAGTGCCACTACTTATTCTCTGTATAAGCCAAGAGCCACCTTTGAAGTAGTCATGGACCACGAGTTTAACTCCGTGACACCATCCCATTCGTTCCACTCTGTCTCACTTGCGACAAACGTTTGCCAAATTAGCACAGTGTAGTAATTGTGTCTAATGGCTGTAGGGTTCTAGTTACATTGCAACAAGTCTTAAGTTTGCCGGAGAGATTTACTGGAAGAAGTTATAATCAGAGATGTTGAGTTTATGTAATTGAGATTTTTGCCTAAAATTATTATCTTCCGTATGCTGAAGTTGCTGAATTATTTCAGCAAACACTTTGCCGATGCTCACTGCGAAATGTCCAGGAGCATGATTGAAGATGAGTTGGCCAATAAACTAGAACAAATATTACAATTTAATGAGAAAGTTAGGCTTAGAGAAATACTGTGAATCCGTAATAGATCTTTCAGCTCGCAGTGCATAACTCTCATCTTACCATTAGGGTTTGTACAGGCTGTGCCATCTTTTATGTCGGTATGTAAACGCTGAGTAACTTTGTCATTTACCAACCGATCGACTTAAACGTATGTACATGTTTTCGATACTCAATTCAGTACAATTTCAACCATGGTTCGCTTTACACCGAAACAATGCGCTGAAATAGGCTATGTTCAGAAACGCATTATAATGCGCAGTACTTGCAGCGCTGGCAGCACTGTCAATGT
Source organism: Anastrepha ludens (assembly GCF_028408465.1). Taxonomy (NCBI): domain Eukaryota; kingdom Metazoa; phylum Arthropoda; class Insecta; order Diptera; family Tephritidae; genus Anastrepha; species Anastrepha ludens. The sequence continues at coordinate 110,800,131 of NC_071501.1, read as the reverse complement.
GACAATTCATGCAACTGATAGATTTGTTGAAAAATTGCAAATAGATTTGTTGCATTTATGAACGCGCTGTGCAGTAAAATGGAATTGTTACTAAGTTTGGTCATGGACGATGTATGTGAGGAAAAAACCGATAGTCTTTTATTAAATTTAAGAAAAAAAAACCATATCTTGTCAAAAGTTTAATATCAGTCGGACTCTGAGCAGTAATTTTATCTCCGATGTACTAAAGTAATCACTAAAACCAAGAAAAGTATAATAAAATAAAGTTTAAATATCGCATTTTTCATCAATTTTTGTATTAAAAGCTAAAATAAATAATTAAATACCCACTTTTCATCAGACATTGTACTAGCGTATTTATTGGCAGTGTGAAAATTTTTGCTGCAAATAATGCACGACTTTTGATACAAAAATGACGTTTAAGAACGCGTTGCGTTTGCAGTACTGCCATATTTGCATTTTTGAACGCACTGCTCACTCTGAAATGGTATGTTGCGCATTATAATGCATTGTTGAACATACCCATAGTTATGCTATACTTGTATATCGAAAATAGTGGTTCTATTGTTCTAACTCAACTCGCATATCGCAAAAAGCATCGCGGCAAACAGGCACCGCCTGACAATACTATTCGTCGTTTGGTGTCGAATTTTTTTGAGTACGGGACAGTAGGAGATCGTCAATATGCCGTTCATCAACGACCAAGACGCCCCAATGAACTTGTTTAAGCAGTGAGGAAACCACAATGCGGCGCATTTTAAAAGATGATTTAAATTTGTTTCCGTATAAAGTGCAATTGACACAAAGAATATTGCCGACAAACCATTCACGCCGCTTGGAATAAGGCCGAACAATTGCTCGAATGGTTGTCACTGAACCCAATTTTTGGAAGCAAATTTTAATGACCGACGGTGCGCCATGCCGCACTGCGGATGCAACAATTGAATTTCTGCAACGAAAATTCCCGGGACGTCTAATGTCAAAAAGAGGCGACATCGACTGGCACCCCAGGCCACCGGACTTAACCCCCCCTGACTTAGTTTTGTGGGGTAATCTAAAAAGTAAGGTTAAGCCAACAAGCCGCAGACTATTGACCAGCTTAAGGCAAATATTCGTGCCAAAATCGACGCTATAAAACCCGAAATGCTTGACAAGGGGAGGACAAACGCAGAAAAAAGATCGCAGTTTGTGATTGCTAATAAAGGTGGCCAACCCTTTTGATTGATATTGTATTCAAAAAATAGCAAAAATATCTCACTTGTACAAATCAGTTGTTGTTTTTTTTAAGTTATTTAATGTTTTCATACCGACATAAAAGATGACGCACCCTGTATTTTGCACCAGTACTAAATTGCACTATCACTAATTTTTTAGTAATACTTAAAATAAGAGTTTCATTATCAGTATCTCCCAGTGTTTTAATTATCCGCTTATTGCATTAATTATTTAGTACACTCTATCCAACCCTGCTCCACATACATGTTATAGGTTCGGTTAGGTTACGGTGCTTGCCATTCTCCATAAGGGTGTAGAGGTGGCCCACTCAGGTCAAGATACTTAAATCTAGATGATTACATAGGCCTAGAGTCCACTTAGACTTGCTGGCTTCGTGTGATATCACTAGTTTGGACTCAAGTTCGCCCTCTAATTTTCAATGCGATGATATTACTTCGTCCCTCGTATAAACAGTAAAATACTGTTGATTGCTGGTGATTCCAAGTCTGTTAAACATCCAAAGAAGTAAGAGTATGGCGCTAGTTGGGGCTCAGAAAATCCATACGTTACTGTAGAGAAGCAAATGCAGCCACAACGGTTTGGTGCGGTTTTTGGTCTGGCGGCATTATCGGGCCACTTATTTCGAAAATGAGCGAGGAGCCGCGGTTACAGTAAATGGCGAGCGTTACCGTGACATGTTCAACGAGTTGTTTCCAAAAATTGAAGAGGATGACATGGAGGACATTTGGTTTCAACAGGACGGTGCAACTTGTCACACTGCCAAAGTTATACTCGAACTTTTGACTACCGTTTTTGAAAACCGAATAATCAGCCGAAATTCCGATATCAATTGGCCGCCTCGGAGCTGTGATTTAAGCCCGTTGGACTATTTTTTGTAGGGAGCCGTTAAGGATAAATGCTATGCGAACCATCCAGAGACGATTGATGCTTTAAAACACGAAATCGAAGTTGCCATTCATGAAATTGGAGCCCAAAAAATCGAGTGTTTAAAAATTGGAGTAATCGAACGGCCTACTGTAAAGCCAGTCGTGACAGTCATTTGAACGTTATTATTTTTCATTCATAAATGACAATGTTCATTCTTCAAAATAAAAAAAAAGTTTGAAAAAATATTCATTAGTTTTTTTTTATAGCCGATTCAAAAAGCCAATTTTACATGGCCCACCCTATATAATCTTAAGAGAACATCCAATATGTTAGCCAAGCCTAGGGCTGACATGCGAGGTTCTTGTCGCAGTTATTTCTGGGTATTGATATCCACACTAGAGGGTGAGAGGTAGCAGAAACTGCGGCTGTGAAAATTAACAGGGAACAGCTGCGTACTTTCTGTGCAGTTACGCAGTTTTCTTGATTTTTGAAGGGATGGATGACAATTTTGGGAAGGATTGAATACAATTCTCTGCAGGTAATATCTAACCAAAGTCAATACAATTTTTCGAACTTTATTAACATTGCTGATTAGGTTAAATACGGTCCTCCAGGGGCTATGACATCAATACTCCTTCTCTATTTTGGCGGATAAGCGCCTGAAGAATTTATCTACTCGAAAATACCTTCGACCGCATTCGGCTTTAATTCGTGCGTTACTAAATTTTCTGTAAATGGCTTGTTGAGTAATTCTCAAAGAACTGGTTCTGGATTTTAAAACTTTTCTAGCTCATCCCTGAACTTTCTTTGTGCGTCACATAATTATTACAACATTTTCAAAGGGTAAAAACCATGTCGGACGTGTTATATCAGTTGGATCTTAACCAGCAGAAACTTCCATAAACATTACCTAATTTTTTTTTTAATAAAATTCTGAAGTAAAGTCTTCTACAAGTAAGTAAGTAATAAAGTAATACTTAATAATAAAATAAAAATAAATAACAAAATAATAATAAAATAATAATAACTAATAAAATAAAATAAACATCCCACGGCAGAATTTGTAGCATTTCTCATATATGAAATCGGGCCTTTTGACACTAAAAATGCTGAAACCTTGACAGCTGGATCATTTCATTGGAATCTCCGCAGCACCTCCATCATATTTCTATGCGCCAATTCGCGCGCCTTAAGACCCCACAACATAGACACATGATTCCATTGCTTGTCGGGAAACATATGATGCTCGACCACATTCGGCAGCTCTGCGATCAAAGCTTTCACATCAGCCACATTACTCAGTGGATCGTTTTGAGCGTAATAAAGCGCTACGGGCGCAGTTATCTTGTCTAGACGGTATGTTGGGGACTCTGCGGAACCATAACGTTCGATATTCCGCTGTTTACCATAATCGTATTGACAAAATCGGTTCGACCCTTTAAGTTGAAAGTAATGCCTCAATTGTTTAATGCTAGCACCGCTCGAACCATGCGCCGCAATTGCCGGCAAGCGTTCCTAGGGAGAAAGTGAAGAGAATTTGATTATTTTTTTCTCTCAAAGCTCAGATAAAACTTACTGGATTCCACATCTCATTGTGTTCACCCAAATATTCACACACAAATTTAATGAACCAGTTTTCGGTAGTTTTCGAACTAAAAAAGAATTTCCACGAGTCATTGCGCGGTAGGACCTCAAACGTCGCATCTTCGACGAGAACAGTGAATATGCGGAAAAGGAATTCAGCAGGCGTTTTCAAATTCGTCATGAAAGCAACGGGCGCTAGTGCGTTCATTAAGCTAATCTTTGCGTTGTACTCTGGGTGCTGAGAGGCCATAACGAAGAAAACTGTTGTGCCCTGCGAAAACGTACCAAGTTGGAAATTGCACCAATTGCTAAGATAAATAAATCGAAAATTTCACCTGCGAGTGCCCAAAGTAGGCTAATTGCCGCTGTTCCGTCTTGTGTAACACATAATCGATCATGGCGGGCAGATCGTTGCAGCCAATCTCATGCCAAGAGAAATCCCAAAAATCGGATTTCTTTGGTGATTTTTCAAGATGCTTGCGGGAGTAAAAATTACCGCGCGCATTGCCCAGCCACACATCATAGCCGTGATCGTGCAGGTAGTAGCCTGGTATAGAATTACTTAGAGGTGTTACACAATTTGCATTGAATTCATGCTTGATGCAGTACCTAGTCCATGTTTGGGTCCCTGTATAATCCAAGTGTCCGAACTATCGAAGAGACCATGCATTAGGAATACTGGCTTTCCTTGAGGTTGTGGCAATCGATGCAGCTGCAGGACGTACCCATCCGCGGTATGTACTGTGTGCTCTTCCACGGGATAGTTATATTTGCGCGCCATATCTGCCTAAAAACGTTTGTTTATATTGAAGTGCAAGTGAATTTGAAAATCATTAACACTTACAAAATCCAATGTGGCATCTTCAATTACGCTCTTCGAATAGTTTTTCTCCAGATAAGTGCTCGCCGTTCGGCAGATTGTAGCAGGGAGTTGTGTATTTTTCACTTGACGTTGAAGGCTTGCCGCTTTTTGTGATTGTTTTCTTGTGGGTGCTCCGTTGCAGAATAGTTTTGAAAAATTTCTTGCCTGTATTTGGCGGTAAATGTGAGGTAGAGCCCAGTTTCCTTTCGTTAGTAGACGAAACGTGGTGGTTGCCCGCATTTTTCTGCTATAATAAAAATAAATTGATTAGTGTATGTATGTCTTGATGATTATGTTTAAGTGTTTAGTTGTTTTTTCAACTCATTTCGCTATCAGAAAACTTTTTACTCTTTTGTGTATGCACTCTGATACTTTGTGAATTCTCACAGTTTGAAAGTTAATCGAAGAGCAATGTTTTTGCCGCGCCTAACGTCTAGGGACACGATATCGAATGTAAAGTGTCGATCATGTACTCATGAGTAGTATCAAAAGAAAAGCATCGTACTCATTAAAATATCGGAACTTAAGTATCGATATTGCAAGGTATCGAGTATTTATTTATTTGCGCCAAATCTATTTTTTAACATTATTTTTAAATATCCCACTCCTCCTCCGTACAATCCCCTAGGAACAGCAGCTTGTCAAGCCTTTTCGGTGAAAGTCGGTTGCGAGTTTTTGTCACAGTACTCCCAGCTTTAGAGAACAAACGTTGAGAGGGCACAGATGTCGCAGGAATTCCCAAATACTTCTTTGCCATATTGTATAGTTTTGGATATACCACTTTCATGTCATCCCATTGTTTTAAAGGGTCGATAGAGAGCGGCGAAACCTGGGCAGAAAGGTACCGACTTAATTCGACATTATTTGTAACGTTCATTGCAGAACATGATTTTTTATGCAGATTCTCTGTGTGCGCCAACTTCTTATAGTGACTCCAAAAATCGTATGCTGATTCTATGGAAGAATCAATTTCATTTTCACTCGAGTGAACACTTGAACTGGGTGTTATATATTGTCTTAGTAACTTAATTGATTTCGCACAAGCTAACTTGCCTTTAAAAGGGATATTTTTGAATCTCGGATCCAGTAAACAAGAAATTGAAATTAAGTAGTTTTCTTCAATGCATCCGAATCGGCGTTCTATTTGTTTAATCATTTCTTTTTTTACCGCATGTAGTACTGTCATATCATCGTAGTCCTCACCTACAGGCACATATACATCATTAATCTGCGCCTTCAGGCAATTCACAATCGGTATAATTTTGCTTATAGTCACATATCGTTCACCCGACAGCTCTTTGGTAACATATTCTAGTGGCTTCAAAATACTCATCAATGTTTTAATATTTTGAATTTCTAAAGCTGAGAGTGTGGGCGGTGCTTTAACATTCAACATTAAGACGTGATATACTATAGGCGTTAGCTCAATAAATCTCTGGAGTATATAATAAACGGAATTCCACCTTACATCCTTACATCCAAAATCAGTTTAAGAGGTTGAGAGCGAGCTTGCTTTTCTCGTAACGCATCGCTGGCAATTACACTGCTCTTGAAGTATTTTACAATGCCACACACTTTGCTTATTAATAAATTGAAGTCATTAACTGACATTGCAGATTCAGCGATGAGATTTAGTATATGGGCAAAGCAAGGCAAGTGATGGTTTTTCCCAAGAAAAAATGTTGTAGCTGCTGTTATGTTCGCGCCGTTGTCTGTGCTTGTACAAATTTCATTCAATTTTGCAGCTATGTATTCACCAGTATGCCTTTCATCAAGAGCAACGGTGGCTATGCAACGAGACATAAGACTATCATTATGCAAAAAATGAGCAGTAACTCCTAAATAACTGGTAACAGTCATCATCTCGGTCCAAACATCACATGTTAGTGCCACGTGAGCTACATTTTCAAATGTGCTTTGAATTTTAGAATGCATTATATTATAAAAATCATCCAATTGAGCTTTTAGCGTATCAACGCTTGGAATTTTAAATGATGGGCAGGCTTTCTTCATCAATTTGTTAAATCCACGCCCTTTTACGATATCAAATGGTCTTTTGTCGACGCAAATAAAGTAAAGCAACAACTTGCAGAGTTTTGAATGATCTTTTCCGCCATCCGAATACGAAAATTTGCGTTCCATTGATTGTGTAATGGACAGTTGCCTTTTTTTTTATGTGACTCACATATATTTTCCGCATAGATGTCATTTTCGGCATCAAGTGGTGTTTTATATGAGCTTTTACAATGTTTTCCAAAGCAGATTTTTTTTTATAAAATTGTTGATGGTTGCGGCTCAGTTTCATGTCTTGATGGACTCAGCAGATCAAGATCTCTTGATAAAGTGGTTTGTTGTTTTCCAGTTAAAACATAACATAATTTGTTTTGTGCACATATGTACCATGAGGCAACAATATACATACATCGCATCGGGGTGGCTCTTTATATGCTTATGCATGTTTGAAGTGTTTCCTGATGATTTGATAGTTTTGAAGCAAGTCTTGCACCTCACCTCGTCGTCGGATAGTTTGGTAAAATATCCCCAAATATTGCTTCGGCTTGGCGGCATTCTTCTAACGACACAAATTTCAATAAAGTTCACATTATAATAGCTTTAATACTTACTTTAACTTTAAATCAAATTTACTTAAATGATAATTCACTTTTTCCTGCCGTTTATGAAGTGGCGTCGCAAATTGAGTGGCGTGGTTTACGTACTTCCGCGGAATTTGTTTACTCGATACCGCTCTAGAGATACTTGTTAAGTACAAATATCGAAACAAAAGTATCAAGTATAAAATATCGGTATCAATAACGAATATACTCGATACCAATAAGTATCGATATTTTTTTCGTGTCCCTACTAACGTCACCTCAAAGTTATATGGGCATTTCGAACGCTCTCTCAAATAGCGACATACGCGTACGTGCACAAGCACTCCACGCTCGTGATACTTCAATTTCCGAAATGTAAATAAATATGCGGGGAAAACACATTTCTTTTTCGCAGCTTCACTTGCGCAAAATGAGCGTTACCTCAATATTTTCTTGCATTTTTTCATAACCCTCGGAGTTAGTTAGATAACGGAATATATTAGCAACCACTTTTATGTAATTTTGTATCCATAAATGTACGCTCTTTGTTAGGTGTTTGGCTAAGCTTTATCTTCAATTTGCGGCATGCGCTGTGATATTCCACAAAGGGAAGGGCGCTGCAGTTTTCAAGTTTTATGGTTTTATGAGCCTTTTTTTCATGACAAAAATGCACTCAGAGGAACTCCTTTGTTGAACGGAAAACACTATAAGAAACACAACAACAAAAAATCGTTCTATCATTTGATGGTGGCAACGGACCTGTGTCTACGCCGATGGTAATAACGGCCAGAAGAACCAGAGCGCTTCGGCTGTCAATTTGTTTAATCAAAACAACTTTTTTATGACTAAGCACTTAACTTTTTTTTCACAATCACTTATCAGTGATACTAATTTGTATTTGTATTTATAAATATTATTAATTTTGGGAATGGCTGCGCGAACTTGCAAAGCGATCAGTTGTTAAATCAGCTGGGCACTGAATGATCATTACTGGTGCTGTCAACATGCGAAAGCTTTACATAAAACTTGGCAGCACTGATAAAGCTAAATGTCAGCCAGCTGGCACTTGCAGATGACTTCAAAGCTACTCGCTGACATTGGCACACAATAATGAAAAGCCAACTGGTGAAGTATGGACATCAAGACACACTAAATTCAGTATTTGAAATGTGGGATAAGTTATGTTCAAAAATAAGTTGTATTTAAATACAAAACAAGTCACAGTGTCCGTCTTTGGCTTCTCATGTGATGAGAATTGAGTAATTATTTAATAAAAATTATTAATTAATTATTTATTGAGCAATTAGTGGAGAAAATTACGTTTTTGCTTATGAACATGACAGCAAACGTTCCTTAGCTACCGAGACAAGCCAACCATTTAGCTTGTTAACGATAACTTTTAAAAGTTTATTTTATTAAATTTTATTACAAAAAATTATTCTTCAAAAATATTTATTATATTTATTGAAAATATGGCATATAAATTTAAGACATACGACTGTGAGGTCGCCTAACGTATAGTAAATTGGTGCGAAAGCACGTTTTTGTAGTTGGGGCCATTAGAAAAGGAGTGAGGAAAATACATATTTATATTGGACACTTTTGACCTGATTTACAGAACTCTGATGACTTTGTTTTTTAAACTTGCTGATATTAAAAAACCTTGAAAGCATACAAGGCATTAAGGTCAAAGTGCACACCTCCTCCCATTCATTCATTGAGATACCTCAACTGTTATCTCGACAGCACTATCATAAAAAAGGTGGATGACTAGCAGATGGACAAATAAATGGACAATCTGCTTTTGGTATGCCGGATAAAGTCTGGAGATTGGCGCACATATCCCGATGTACGATGCTGCGGATTTTCGACGCAAACATAAAATCGGAGGTGCTATATGTTTGTGAGACGCGCAACTTTTTTTAATCATTGCCTACGCAAAATCATGCGCTAGAATCCTAAAAGCATAAGTAACACTAACCGATGAGCTATTACTAAACAAATACCCATCTTCCTCAATGTACGTCGTCGCAAATGGAAGTGAATCGGCCATATACTCGGTACATCCTTGAACGACATCACAAGAGCTGCGTTTTATTTGAATGCCCTAGGGAGTTGCAGCGCGGTTGGCCATCCAACATCTGAGGGCGACAAGTCGATGCAGAAGCGCAGAAAGCATGCTATTCGTGGAGACAAATAAAATTTCTAGCTTCAAAAAATTAATCTGTTTGTTGAGACCCTATGTTTCACCTAGGAACCATACCTATATAGACATATATATATATATGTACTGGATACAAAATGGCGAATTGATCTTTTCTCTTTGAGGAGAAGAAGTAATGCTGGAAATTGCGCTCCACAAATGTCAAACTTTAAAAGAGATTAGGAGATAACCTACAGATATAAAGGGTGGGCTAAATAAGACCTACCAGTATGCCTACCAGTTTGCCTATCAGTATGTGCAGTTGCTCCATCTTGTTGAAACCACAAATTAGGAGACTGCTCCGCCATTGGCCGCAAAAGGTTTTCAATCAATGTTCTGTAAGAAGCTCCTGAAATCGATTCCGGCGTTTCATCCTCATTTTCGAAGAAATATGGACCGATAACTCTAGTGGCCATAACACCGCACCAAACAGTACATTTAGATGGGTGCAACTGACGTTGGTGTGTTGCCCTTGGATTTTCAGAGCCCCACAATCTACAGTTTTGTTTGTTGACATAACCATTTAAATGGAAATGCGCTTCATCCGACATCAAAACATTATTTAAAAAATCAATTTGTGTGGCTAATTGTGTAAAACGAATAGCGTATTGTAGTCGTTGTTGGTGGTCTTACGGTAGGGTTCCATAATAAATTTCCAACAATTCAATTATAACCCACAAAAAGAGGAAAACTAAATATGTCAAAAAATAAAAAAGGTAGTTGTGCTAAACATTTTTAGGCCCTACTAGGGATGCCAGTCCTGAGATCCCATATTTACGGTATACCGATTTTTTTTAAACCGAAAATCTCGGAATTAGTAATAATTTATTTAGTTTAGTTTTATATTTTTTAATTTAATTGTTGCAGGGATAAATTTATTTTAAAAAATTTCACATTAATCCCAATTACATACTTAGTTTTAGGCAAAAAAAAAATCAACTAAAAGTTTCTGATTTTTGTATATTACTTCTTTAGTTTGTTGAATAATAGGATTTGTCCAAGTCTGACAAATAACCATTCGTTTCTGCAATCACCCTCTCGTTTATATAAAATCTTTTTCCCAGTCTAGCGACTATTCCCATTAATTTTGCGCCCACAACTACTGAGGCGTGAACAGGTGCGTTGTCATGTTGGAAAAGGAAAATTACTTGACTTCCTTGATTCAAACGAAGGCCAAACACAAAGAAATGGGCGGATCTGGGTGTGTTCTTCCAAGAGATGCTACTAACTTAATATAACGCGTCAGAAATGTTTTCTCTCTGACTTTTCACGGACTTTTCTAACGACCCTCATATATGTATATGATTTGTTGCTCATATGCGAAGAGTTCTTATAGAGTTGAGTGATTTACAGTTGGATTGGTGACTCCGATTAACAGAATTTTTTGTTTTGCAAGTATTTTCCTGTGAATACTTTTGGTTTTGAAAGTCCAAGGGCGCTTTTGAAAATAATTATTTAAATTAAATTCCGATATACGTTGCATACCTTGTTGCAAAATTATAACTGCTCAATATCGAAAGTTTTACTATTTATTTATTTTTTGAATGCATTTTTTTCAAAAAATTACAGTTCGTTTACATTTGCATTTTGTACAAAATTAAAAAAAAAAATCGTTAAATTTTCGTCAAACTTTCAAATTTTTTAATCAGCAATATGGATACAATTTTGAAGTCGCTCAAAATGATCGTTGATTTTTGGTAATTTTTTTCCCTGAGGATATTGCCAATATGTTTATAATTTTGGTGCGGAGATAATGCATATCGGCTTAAATTTAAATAATTATTTTCAAAAGTGTCTTTGGCTTTTAATCTGACTGATCTCCTTAAATCCTTAATACCTTTTTATTTACAATTTTCACTAAAATTGATTAAATATCAAAACAAATCCTTTTTGTTCTTAAATTGTACCGAGTTAAAAAAAAAACAAATATTTCGGGACTAGTCTTGAAATTCCGGGACTGCAATTTATTTAATGTCAAAACAAAAATTTTTTTTTTAATAAAATTTTCAGTAAAATTTATTAACTGTCAAAACAAATCCTTTTTGTTATTGAATTGTAACGAATTTAAAAAAAAATATTTCGGGACTAGTCCTCAAATCCCGCGTCTGCAATTTGTTTAATGTCAAAACAAATATATTTTTTTTAATTTTCAGTAAAATTTATTAAATGTCAAAACAAATCTAGTTTTAACAAAATTTTACTGAATTGAAGAAAATATAGTTTCTATTTTTTTTCTAAATTTTACTGAATTGAAGAAAATAATATTTCGGTATTAACCCAATATCCAGAGTTTACAATTTAGTTAATTTAAAAAAAAACATAGTTTTTTTTTAATATTACTGCCATGAGGAAAATATTATTTCAGGCCCAGTCTCGAAATCCCGGGATTACAATTTATTCAATGCCAAAATAAATATAATTTTTTTTAAATTTTACTGAATTGAAGAAAATAATATTTTGGTATTAGTTCTGAAATTCCTGGGCTAAAATTTATTTGTTATCAAAAGAAGCCTAGACTCTGAATGACTGACTGAAATGAAGAAAATAATACCATATTTCGGTATTAGTTCTGAAATCCCGACATTACAATTTAGTTAATGTCAAAACCAAACTAGTTTTTTTTTAATTTTACTGAATTGAAGAAAATAATATTTCGGGACCGATCCCGAAATCGAGTGATTTTATTAAAATATCCAGATATTCAAGATACCAACCAACCAAACCACATTTCGTTGTCAATAATAAGTTGCGTGCCGCCTACTAGTGGATTTTTTCCTGTAAGCCTCTGTGCCAACTTTTAATGGCCTCTGCATAATAATTTACCTTTGCCTCTAATTTTACCCAAAATTAGTAGCTTTTAAATTTTCCATGATTTGGCAAATATGCGCTACTTTGAATTCTCAGCATTTTATTGTTGTAGTTATTTATTTCACAAAAGTTAGTTTAAGCAAAAAAAAAAATATTTTTGTATAGCCTAACAAAGGATTGCACCATTCCAGTTGTTTAATGTGGAGTTAAAAATAAAAAATTTCAATGCAGATTTAACAGCGCACCAGTAAAACTGTTGAGAGAAAAGTGGAGAGTAAAAAAGTAAAAACAATGAAAAATCAACAAAACGATTGACATTTGCATTTCTGGCCAAACAAATCGAAGTGAAAAGCAAACAAAAAGTAGCAATCAAATGAAACAGAAAAAAAAAAACAACAACTACACACATAAATGGCAACTGTGCAATCAATTTCGATTTAGCACTTTGTTGGCGACAAAATTGTTTTGAGGCGTTATTGAAAGTTGGGTTTCTAATCTGCATTATTATTTACTGTTAAATTGTAGCCCCTGAATGCTGGACACAGCAGAGCGCATATGTGGGTACATATGAGTGCACGACTAGATACAAACCTACATTGCACTGCGGACAATTTGCTGGTGACCTTTGGTGGCAGAACTTTATTTTCAATAAAACTTTCTGAACTTTTCCCACAACTATTATTATTTTTTTTTTAATTTTTGTTCTGTTTTCCATATATTTTTTATTGGTTTATTGCGCAATAGTAAGTTGTTTTTTATTGCGTGAAAATTTGTATTTGTATTTACTCAGATTCTCTTTTATCTACATTCCGCCATCCGCCTTATCGCATTTACAATGGATTTCCTACTTTGTGATTTTCAAATTTGTTTCATTTCTTTATTTTGGTTTGTAGATCGGCAATTACGATATTTCCGCAGCGCACAGATGGCCGCCACGATTATCGCATTTGGAACAGCCAACTCATTTCGTATGCTGGATATAAGCAGACCGATGGTAAAATCATTGGAGATCCTATGAATGCGGAATTTACTGAGGTGAGTACTGAGACTGTATATGTACACACATACATATACAATTATGTTTCTGTGAGATTGGGTTGTGCGGTAGAGGAAATTAGTGTAAGTATTGGCCCATATATTTTTTAAAGGCAGGCCACTGAAGCAGGGAAAGAAATTTTTATTGCTTTTATGATCGTGATTTTAGGTAAGGCGCAATTATTACAGGTGATACCACTAGACCAACAACAACGTCTCGTACATTATAATTTCAGGGCAAAAGAAAATAGATAGAGAATAGAAAATAAAAAGAGCGGGACGAACTGCATTGAATAGCCGACATGCAGTTGGAGTTAGAAGCATACGATGATGGTGCGAAGGAGTCGTTCCCTTTCGCCATTTCAATTTATGCTGGCGTCCTTATGTACATCGCGAAAGAAAAACAAAAATTAATCAGCTAATATCACCTTTTAATAGACTCGCCTTAGTCTAAGTTTGCTGTGAGATCCAAAGTATGTCCCAACGAAGCTCATTCAATCCACCTGCCGGCAAATCGAACCGAGAAGGTTTAAAAGAAGGTAAAACAGTTATTGTTATTGTTGTTAGATTAAGTTAGGTTGAATTGGGACACAATCAGGCTTTTTTGTTGTTGTAACAGCTTACTAAACCCTGTCAGTGTAATATAGTTAGTTAACGGTCGTCTTCATCTAGCTCATCTAACGGTAGGCCTTGATAAGAAACTTGCTGTTTCGACAGGTTGGGTCCAGAGGGAAGGGGGTGTTAGGTGAGTAGATTTGATGAGGCATGCGAAAAGGTGGTTAGTATCGTGCGGGGTGCCTTCACTTGCTTAACATGTGGGGGATGTCGATGTCAATTCTGGATAGGTAGGAGTTTAGTCTGCCACAGTTTTCAGAACGTAAATGTGCCAAAGTTTCGCGGGTCTCCCGGCGTTGTTGTTGAATGGTTGAGTATTTCTACTGAAATAATCCTAATTAGCGACCAGCACCGTTTTACTACCACTGTCCTCGTGTGATGATGTCTTTATTTTTTTTTTAAGTCAGATGCATTTAGTGAGGTCCAAGTATATCAGCAAATTATTTTTCTCGATGTCTGAGATCTGATTAATTTGCTGTAAGAAAGCCTTACCGAAAGAGCGAAGTCGTGCCCTGGCTAGTCTTGGACATTCACATAAGTAATAAAAAGGACATTCCTTCACCCCTTCAGCTTGACAGCTTCTGCAGATGAGATTGAAGGAGAGGTTGAAGCTCTTCATCATCTGAGGGTGGTGGTTGGACTCCGATTACGGCATTCGGAGGTCGGGAGCTTACGAAGGTGGTAAGTGTCTTCCGATGAATGTCATTGAGCGTTTGTCCAAACACTGTCCGGTCCAGTAGTTGTCGGTTAATTTTGTCTTGGATCTCGTCGGAATAGTGCCTGGGAGGCGGATCAGTTTCAAGCAGGTGTCTACAGGGCTGAAATCTACGGTAGCACCCGAGTAGAAACTGTTTACTGAGCCTTTTGTTGTGCTCCTTCACTAGGACCATCTGTGCCTCATTATGTACGTGTTGTAGGGGGTACATCAGGAGGTATTTCCATGGCAGCCAGGTTTTTCCCGACCAAGGGCTGCCAACTTATTAAACTAGCCCTGTTTAATGCACCTTACCTTACAAACTCAGGCTCATAGCACATTGCGATGCCGCATGGAGAACTTTTCCTTATCTTTCCTAAAACGAGAGTATACTTTCAAAAATTTTAGAAGATCTCTGATTGGCACAATACTGAGACCTTCTAATTCATTAAAAAATGTTCTACCTAAAATAGTGAATCTACATCTACGTAGAGCAGCATAAGGACAGGAGATCCGGAATCGTCTCTTAGTCTTCCTTATCTAGACAGCTTCTGCAGAAGTCATAAATTTGCATGCCCATTCGAGGGCACTTTCAGAAATGCGAAACTTATAATTCTAAGGTATTAGGACCCGTTTAAATTCTAGCAATCACAAATTTTTCATGATTCTAAACAGAGTTCGTTAATATAAATGAATAAAAAACCCACCTCCTACAATTACACCAAGTCATGCCACGACTGCCTACACGACATCCTAACGTGTACAGCTCACTTCAGTTTACATTAAATTCACAATCGTCCAAACGGACAGCTATCAATTTATGTTCCTGTCAAATGTGCACTAACACATACATACATATAAATATGTATACATACCTATATGTAGATTTCATGGCAACATACGAGTATTCATCTCAATGCTCTCCGATTGCGCTGCCATATTCCTGCCATTCCTAACAGCATCCACAGCCGCTGGTGTTTACTTAACGCATTAGTTGGACCAACAAAGAGATTTTAGTTATTTATTTAAATTTAGCATAAAGTCCCCTTAGGTGAAGACTCGAAAGTGGATAAGGAGAGGAGAAGAGAAGAGGAGAAAACAAGCGAACGAGCTACCGGCTGTTGTAGCTGGAAACAGACACACAGGCTGGGCTAAGCTGGCTGCTGCACTGATGAATTTAGTATTTTATATTTTTAAGCAATTTTTTCACGCTGACATTTTATTTGGCTTTTTGATTTATATGCGCACACATACATGCATATGCATTTAGAAGTCTTGCATATTTTATAGTTAATCGAGTCTTTTTATTGAATTTCGTTTTGCTAGCAAGATGATTTTGGTATTAAAGAAAATTTTTGAAAGTAATATCTCTGCATCGTCATTTTAGGTTTGCCTCAAATTGGGCTGGAAGGGCAAAGGTACTGAATGGGATATTTTGCCGTTAGTTGTGTCAGCAAATGGTCACGATCCGGACTATTTCGATTATCCACCGGAATTAATATTGGAAGTGCCGTTAAGTCATCCAAAGTAAGTTATTTATTAGGGCATATACAAAAAAAAAAAAAAAAAATGAAATAAAAAAAAAACACATTAAAACAAAAAAAAATAAAAAAAAAAGAATTTTGAAAATAGTTATTTCATTTAATTGTAGATGTTATGTAATGCTATATATGTATATTTATATTAAAGACAAGTGCGGCATTTATTACGAGTAATATAAGGTGAAGTATGTAAAGTAAGCGTTTGCGCTTTATTTCGATGAGGAAATCAACAATTTCTGCTCTTGCAGAATTCAGTTTACTGAATAATACTAAATTCCTGGACAATGGAACAAGTGTCCATATGCTGGGCCGTCGATCCATATGCTGGTTTGGCCGATTTTGAAGAGTTGGCCAATATTTTCAACGAATGAACCAACCAAGCAAATGGAGCTTTTTACATTTAACGAATCGCAGATCGGACGTAGTCAACTTCAAAAGAGGCGTTTCTAATACGTTGTTTTGTTATATTTTTCGTTGCAACTTTTCTTGGAGCACTCGAGACACGCATGAATAGCGAATCATTTGCAGCCACTACTGAACATATCCTACTGGTATCTCTCCTTTCCCCAATAGTGAAGACTCTTGAAGCCCTCCTACTTCCACTTTACACGAAACATCTGGCCTCAGATCCACTTCATGGTTTCCCAAGAGTTTTCAGCACCACCAAAGCGCTCACCGCCATAAACCCCCAGATAAACCGCGGGCTTAACCAAAACCGCCTCTGCGAGAGGACTGCCCTACTAGCGTTGGACCCGAAGAAGTTTGTCGACACAGTCAGCCACTTTCAGCTACTATATGACATTATAAAGTCGACACTCCCGCCGGGTTGAATAGGTGGTCCGCGAATTATTCGAGTGGTCGGCAGTCGTTAGTAATTTTTCGAGGCCAAAACTCTATACAGAGGAAGATAAAGTAAGCAAGGTGTTTCGCAGGTTGGTGTCCTTACACATTACAACTCGCCCAGACATCATATGGAGTCTCACTGGTCTCCTACGCTGACGATTGTACGATAATGGTCTCGGGCAATGACATTCAAGGTCCGTGCACTAAAGTAAACGATTACCTTACCAGTCTTTCTCGCTTTTTCACTGCGAGGAATCTTTAACTTTCCCCCCACTTAGTGGGCAACCCTCTTTACCACATGGAAAAACTACAGTTCAAGGTTAAAGGCAATGACACACCCATACCAACTGTAAACAACCCCAAAACTTTGGGAGTTATCTTTGATAGTTTGCTCTCCTTCTCTGTGCACATAACCGCAATTGCTACTAAAGTCCAAAATCGAGGTCCTCAAATGGCTAGCCGGCAGTACTTGGGACAAAGCCAAAGAAATGTTGCTGGCGAGATTTAAAGTAGTTGGCCGGCCGGTTCTAAACTATTCTGCGCCTGTTTTGTCGTCTGAAATGAGTGATACGAGGTGGACAAATCTCCAGACATGCAAAAAAACTGCTATTAGGTTAGCGACGGAATGTCCCCTGATGCACTCCTACAACACCTACATAAGGAGGCACAGATGTTACCTGTGAAGGACCACAACAAACTGCTCAGCAAACAGTTTCTACTAGGTTGCTATCGTAGGTTTCCCCCATGTAGACACCTGCTTGAACCAGAGCCGCCTCCCAGGCACGTCAGGAGGCACCTCTTCAAATACTCCGACGAGATTTAGGAGTGGACTGGACACTGTTTAGACGTGCACTTAACGACATTCATCGGAAGACACTTACCAGCTTCTCAAACTCCCGACCTCCGAATGCCGCAATCGGAGTCCAACCACCATCCACAGTAGATGAAGAGCTCCAGTTACCCCGAGATACCCGCGTAGCCTTGGCACAATTACGTTCTATATACAGTAGCAGGTCAAAGTCTTGCTTATTCAGAATTAACCCCGACATACTACTACAACTCGATACTAACCACCTTTTCTCATGCCCCATTAAATCTATTTACCTAACACTCTTTTTCCTCTGGACCCAACCTGTCGAAACAGTAAGTTACCTGGGTCTACCGTTAGATGAGCTAATATAGATAAAGACGACCGGTAATCTACATTGCACTGAGAAGGTTTAGTAAACTGCTACAACAACATACCCTACTGATGAGATCTTAAGCGCAATACTTATATATTTTGGAGTTGCACTCTCGCTAGTGAGCATAAGTTGCAAACCGTGGTGTAAGTTTAAGCCGAATATGTTGGAGTGCATCCACCAGCGCTTGTTCTCTCACTTTAACACTTCCCCAAACTAGTTTGAGGAAATTTGAGCGAAGTCGGAAGTGATTAGAGGCTGCTTATATCCAGTTGGCTGGCTGCCAAAACTTTTCACAGAAGCGAGTTGCGTGGGCTGAACTTTGAATTCTTTGAACTTTTTGAATATTTTCCTTCACTTAACAAGTCCATAAAACCTGAGTTTCGGTCATTTTACCTTGGAGTATCCGATATTTACAACAGTTACAAACAAATATATATCTGCATAAATTTATAGGAAGCATATGAGTTTTCCTATCAAGTGACACCAAACCAAGTTAATGAGCTTTCCTGTCAAGTGACACCAAACCATTTTTTACCCTCCAAAATTTACAACTCACAAAGCTCCACACCACAAGAATGTGATAAATTTGCGAAAATAGTTTAGTTGTCACCTGTTTGAGGAAATTAGACAAATGGGAGACATTCACATCCAAATAAATACTTTCATTCAAACAAAGCTAAAGGATGCAGGAAGTTAAACTTGGACGATTTGTGGGCTGCTGAAATAACCCAAGCAAAAGGTCGAAAGTGTTCACATTAAGTTTAATGGCTTAACAAATCGTTAGGTTAGTGTATTGACTCAACAGGCATTAAATTTTTTCCACAACATCGCATTGCTGGTTTGGCAATTTGCGACCCTTCAGGTGTGAGAGAATATTTGAAAAGTCTTCGCTTAGCAATTTTGGCAATCCTCGCACTACACAAACATAAAAACTAAAACTACATATATATTTGGTGGATTGCTACATAAATTTGTGTATCTGTAGGAGTTCACTTGTTTGTTTCGTTTACGTTGACATGCCCATCAATTGGAAGTGCGCACTAACCTGTAATCAAACCAACTGGTTCTGAACTACTCCGCTACCAACTTGGTTTGCAACTGAAATTCGTTAAAGTTCGTTTTTTATATTTTTCAATTCTAGAAAGTGGAAATTTCAATTTGGCGGCGTATTTCGAAATGCCAGTTGTCATCCTAAGCATCAGCATTATTCTAATGACCGAACTAGTAAGTCTGCATCAGTTTTACCCCAGTTAATGAACTGTTCCATAATGCACAAAAAAGTAGGTGATTGACATCATCAACATTTAAATTCATCTAACCTTCATTCCTAACGTTGGAAACATTCTTTTTTATAGCAATGAAATAATATTTATTTTGCATTCACCACTAATTGGAGCGGACTCTCCCTGCTTGGCACTCTGTATAAAATATTTACCGGGCTTCTGTTAGCACGCGTTAATGTTTGGATTGATTTGAACAAAATCACTACGGAGTTTCAAGTTGATTTTCGCAAGGGATACTCTACAATAGATAACCTTTTCAACCAGCCGTCAATTGTGCATTTGAATAGCAAAGCAAAAATGAAATCTTTTGCCTTCTTTGCTAAGTTTTCATGCGCCTTTGATATAATACAGTAGATTCTGTTTTTATGCAGTATATACGTTCCGCAAGAAACAGCATAAAAAAAACAGCATAAAAAAACTACCAGTTCTTTAGTAAAACTATAAATACATTTCAAAAGTGCTAAGAACCGCATAAATCTGAAATAATGTAATAAAATCGCATAAAAAAAAATTGTATTTTTGAAAATTATATCTTTATTTAAGAAACGTCAGAATCGAAAAATAAATTTACATCGTCAGAAATAGAATCAGACAATACCCGCATGTTGCGCATTCGTTTAGGATTTGGCGTAAAATCACTTCCGTCACTTGAGGAAATGTACACGTCTGATCTGGATGGTGATGCAGGCGGTTCCACACTTGTAAGGTTAGTTTTTTTGATATAATGTGTGATGAGTTTTTGCTTAGCTGGTTTAGAATCTTGATTATATGTAAAATTCCCGATAGGTCGACATGCATTTTTAATTAAAAAAAAACCGCACTATTTCAAAACCGCATAAAAAAAGCCGCATAAAAACAGAATCTACTGTACTTAGAATTAGGATTTTTTACAAACTAATTTAATTTTCTTTAAATCTACCCAAGGAGCCAAAGTGGTCACTTCTTATCACATCAGTGTCACATACTGGATAGAGTGCATTGTCTGAGGTGCCTACCTTTTCCAAATGCTTCGTCCATATAAAATGGCCTGCCATCAGTCCAACTAGTTGCCTACAGTCCCTTCTGAATAATAAAAGGAGAATATGCGACAGTCGGGCGGACATGACAGGTAACATCAGTTTTGTCCATCTGTAGCCTCTCTCAGCCTGTCAAGCTCATTTGTGGGTTGA
The DNA here is from genome assembly GCF_028408465.1 of Anastrepha ludens. Classification (NCBI taxonomy): domain Eukaryota; kingdom Metazoa; phylum Arthropoda; class Insecta; order Diptera; family Tephritidae; genus Anastrepha; species Anastrepha ludens. The sequence continues at coordinate 110,779,613 of NC_071501.1, read as the reverse complement.
AGCAACTCGTTTGCTAACCTTGGCTTTGATAGCGGCAGAAGGGAGTGGCGGAGCGGGATCCGGCCAAAGAAGTGGCCTCAGAGCCCGTCCCAGCTAAAGATTCAGAGGTCTCGTTACCCACGATATCCACGTGCCTCGGAACCCATATTAGCATTAGGATATTATGCCTACCTTGATAGTTCTGCCTGGATTTACAGGAACTTTCTTCACCCATATTTCATCCAGGGAGGAGTGGACCGGGGGAACACCTGGGACAGGGCCTGGTTAACCTGTTCACGGATGGCTTGAAGTTCGACGGTAGGGTTGGAGGTGGAGTATTCTGCAAAGAGGTTCATGTTACCAGATCACTGCAGTGAGTTTCAAGCAGAGGTGGCCGCAATCAAAGAAGTAGCTGACTGGCTACTTACTTGCGTAATAACTGTTAAGAAGGCAAATATTTACTCCGACAGCCAAGCGGCAATTAGAGCCCTGGGTTCTATTTTGGTGCACTCGAAAAAGGTCAGAGAATGCCTGGTCTCTTTTTCGATTGCATCTAAATTCTTAAACATAAGGATAATCTGGGTACCTGGTCATAGTGACATTGCTGGAAACTGCGAAGCCGACGAGCTGGCCAGGCAAGGGACCTGTGAAGTAGTTTGCCCGCGAAAGGAGAGGATCGGGATCCCCTTGACAATCTGCGCTCTACTCCTGGAAGGATGGGCTTGCACCAACTCAGCGTGTGCTGGGCAAGTACACGAAAGTCAAAGGTCGCGAAATCCTTCTGGCCACGTTTGAATCGGAGGCGTACGAGGCACAAAGGATAAACTAAACTTCTTTGGTCCAAGTGGGCCCCTTTCTGCGCAACCATTACAACCTAACCTAACCTAAAAGACTCAAATACCGTTAAAGTGGTTGGGGGCTGTACATATAAGGCCATGAGTGTTGCTTTGCTGTCGCATACGCTCCGAGCACATCTGCACATTGTCTTCCGGTGCTTTATTTTGCCAAGTCACATCCACACATCCTCATATCCTTGCTGAAGGGACTGTACGCCTCGGCGCCCATCGGGTAGAAAAATGGAAGGATATCTCGGTAATGTTATATATGGAGCCTCTTACTGCTTTTACTTCTCCATCCTTTTCTGCGTTCATACCTTCGTTTTTAGACAATTTTAAAAATAAAAAAAATTGTACCTTTCGACTTTTCTGGACTCTGCTGTTAAATCAGAATCACACGATTTGTATGCTAACTTAGCACTTAGAGATATTAAATATTTCAGTGATGATTTTTCTGCCTACGCTATTAGCTTAATTTTCCGTGCAAGAGGAAGTCTTCTTAACCTAATTGCGAGAACTTTTAAGAATGAGCTTTCTACCGTCTGTACAGTATATAACTTGAATGTCTCTGAAAACATTTAAAACGTCAAAGGCATCTGCCCAATTTATAAAAAATTTCTTTTAGAGCAGTTTAGTGAAAAGACGTTAGATTTATGTAATATTAGAAATATCTCAAATTGCTGTGCTTTGTATGAATATTTATGCTGCTCTCTCAACTATAGGGGAATGATTTTAAATGAATTTTTATAAATACGCTTTTGAGTTTAAATTGTGCGTACTGAAGTTTTAGTTATTTTTGTAGTTTATAATGACACTCCTGTATCTGAATTCTTTGAATCAAAATGAAAAAAAATGTGGCATCATATACTTATTTTTAATTATTTCGACTGACAACATTTGAAAGTTATAATAGTACGTTCTACTAGTTTTTCTTTATGAAGATTTAAGTCAAAATGTCAAAGAGATCTCAAAGGTGCCGGTACACTAATGGAATGTGGGGCACGCTCCCACTATTATTATAACAATCCTCCCACCCTGGCTAACTCTACTCTGGGACCACAAAATCATTATATCTGGGTAGAGCAGCGTTTATGTCTGAAGACACAGGTACCTGCGTCCAGGTTTCCCTTCTGCAGGCACATGAACGCTATACGCCGTCGAGCCTCACGCCTGCGATAGTCCCAATCACTCCCACTGTGTTTATCGTTGGTTCCAAAGTAAAGGATACATCGGAAAAGTTGCAGTAGAGTTTTATTAACCCACTACCGTCTTATCTTCTCTCCGATTTTTTATTGAGTGTGTCACTCAAAAGACTGTGCTTGTCGTCCGTTCGTCAGAAACCGTTCGCTTTCTCTGCTGCTGCTGCCGCATCGCCTTGAGCTTCCAATTAATATGGCGTGTCGCATCATGATCTTAACTGCGAACGTTTAGCTTCCTTCCACTTACTGTTGGTTGCGCACATATTCGGGCAGTTTGGAGAGAAAGAGCTGTCTGCCAGCTTAAAACAGTGCAAGTATTCCCGAAAACAGTCCGCTGTCCGCTGAGCAACTGCGAAAGATGGTAGACGGTGTCTCCATATTTTCTTTCTAACCACTCATTCACACGTGGTATGAGTTTGTCGGTTCAATGCTCACTTTGTGACTAATCCCACCGCTGTCACCACATACATATTGCCAGCAATTCCTCAGCTGTTTTTTATACTGGTGTGGGCCATGCTCCTTGCACGTTATACAGTCGATTCGTTTCATCTGCTAAGAGCTCCAGAGGGGGGCTTTTCAGCTATTACACAGATTGCATCATCAGACACCGTTCGGTACGCGCAAGCTACACGCAGCGCACCTTGCTTGTGTATCTGGGTGACTTCCCGTATATTGGACTTTTTCCCCGCCCAGATAGCTGCTGCATTAAGAATAATAAAGTCAGCAATCAAGGGCAGTAGTCGCCTACGATTTCCCTGGGGCTCCTATATTAGGGAGGAGTCTCTTCAGGGTACCATTGACAGAAGCCGCTTGGAGCTTATGTTTTATTAAATGCTGTCTGAAATTAAGTTTTGTGTCGATCCAGACTCCAAGATATTTGATCGCCTTTTTGAGATTATTTGGTGGCTACCTAAGGACTTTCACCCTCCAGTATTTATTAGAACCGCTTCAGTTTTATGACCAGCTAATTCTAACTTACAGGTAGTCTCGTTAAGCCATCGTTGCATTTTTCCAAGTGGTTAAATTTTCTATGATCTAGTACCAGGAAAATGTAAGCATTATAAGCACCCATTGTGTATACATACAGTATATAATTATCTTTTTAAAATAAAGAACATAAGAACTAACTATGGTACACCACTAATTGGCCATTTTGCAATTGGTACCAATCTAGTCACGCTCGCACTAGTGTGACACTACATACTACTGTTCTATTTAGATTTGTTATTCTTTGCTACGTAGATATATTTTTACATGCACATGGATATACAAATGTACGTTTATAAATCTCTTCTTCTCAAAACAGATTTGAGTGGTTTGCGGATTTGAGCCTGCGCTGGTATGCCGTGCCCGCAGTGTCATCGATGCTGTTCGATGTCGGTGGCCTCCAGTTTACAGCGACTACATTTAGCGGTTGGTATATGTCAACGGAAATTGGTTGTCGGAATTTGTGTGACTCAAATAGACGCAATATGTTGGAGGTAAGTACATAAAAGTGCGAGCAGACTGTTTATCAAAACCTAACTAGTTTGTGTTTGGCAAAATAGTGCGTAAGTAAAATTCAATTCATTCGGAAAAATAGATAAATATTTGCTATTTAAAAGGCAAAACAGATTTATCAGCATTTGCAGTTTTTTGACGAGCTGCCTACAAATAAGGTTCCTCATTTAAGGAATACCTCCTTCGGAACCCCCATTTTACTCTGTGCCTGTTAAGGTAGAAGTATTCAAGATTTAAAATGTTTGGTGCCACTAAATAGTCAGAACGAAAGTTGATTAGCTTGGCAAAAGCTTCTTCAATTTATTAAGCCTTATGGATCTCTAGGGGCATTCTTCAAAAGAGAAGGAAGAGAGTAATACCAAGCATGATCGTAGTACGCACGCAGTTTAGTTAGAACTTTCGCGGCATTGCCACTTACAAGAGACAAATTTTATAGCTGATTAAAGCTCTGAAAACTAAACGCTTGGTATCCAAAGTATGGAGTGATGAAGTGCGCTTCGCATGTAACATTTCATAAGTTAGGTTACGTTAATCTGGCTGATCTGAATAGATCTCAGATAGGCCACAAGAGTCCGTATTGTTGCCAGTGTTGTTAGAGTCGTGTTCATAATTCGTGATGCATGTCGATGTTGATGACGAATTTTAATAAACAGTTTAAACTTTTGCCAGTAATATCCTTCAACGATGAAAAGTATACCGATCCCACGTGGCTGTAACGAGTTCTGCTTACTGCAGGACAGTAGTGAAGGAGGTGTTCTACCGTCCACGTTTCTTCTTTGAATAAGTTACACGTGACGTTCTAGACCAATTTTAGCTGCGTGATATGGAGTGAGGCAATGCTTCGTCAGTACTCCAACCAATATTTTACATCCTTCCTTCCTTCGGAGTGACTAAATAAAGTTGGTTGTTTTCGAGTTGCAAGTTCGTAGCCTTATTTTGGCCTTGTAGGAAGTCGAGGCTTCCCGTAGAGATTGCCATTCTAAAGCTAGTTTCTCGTCTAGTTCCGTCCTCAGTACTGAAATTGAGGGATATATGTTCGACGTACTCATCCTGCCTTAGCAAGCTCGTCAACTCTCTCATTTCCCTCTATTCCTTTGTGCTTTGCTATCCAGTACATTGTGGCTAGTGTATTCTCGCAGAGCTCGTCCATTTTGGATCTGCATGCATTCCAAACTATTCATTACAACTATTATTGCTTTAACAGCTGCTTTACTATCGAAGAAGATATTTGCGCGAAAGTCGAGTGGAGTAAATTCCAACGCTAATTCAGCTGCTTTGGTTAGATCTCAGCTTGAAATATGCTACAGGGATTAGGAAGCCTGAAATACTTTTGACGATCAAAGTGCGTGCAGAAGACAGCTGCCCCTAGTCCTTCCGCCTTTTTGGATCCATCTGTGAACAAATTGTATGCGTGGTGATCGGATTCTAAACTCTTCTGCGAGCCCTTCTATTCTATTAAAAAACCAGGCTTCTTGCCAAAGTTTACTTGCAGAATAACTTAGTCGGACTTTCTGTTTATGCCCTATAGGTTATTGTGACCGAAAAGGCTTTGAGAGAATTGTCAACTCATGCTCAGTTCTAGTGCAGATCTTTTGGTTGATTTCTTTCCTACTTAGTTGATTGGACGCCAGTCATTGGAGTTGTGTTCATAGTTCTCGATTGTAAGTTAGATTGTGCGGTCGCCTCGAAAAAGAAACACACTAAAGCTATAAGAAATTTGTGATCTAGCAAGCGGCTTACAATTACATCTGCCTTCTATGACTTATTCGTATAGAAGATGAATTTCGTCAGGTTCTTAATTTTCATGAAATTAATAACACCAAGTTTCTTAAAGAAGTGCAAATTGGTGGAAAAGTCACACCTATCGGAAAATGCTATAATTTTTGGAAACGGCGAAATTTCAATTCTACTTTGACATTTGTGAAGTTGGTGGTGCTGGCGCAGATTCCCGTCCATCCAAAAATGGCTGGGCAAACATTATAACTTCTAGCCGCTCTCTTTGAAGAGTATGTAACAACATAAGATGCTGCCAAGACTGGCCAAGCTCCGAATTGAAAATAAGGCAACTCTGACTGAAGATGACTGGACTGAAAACAAAGATGAGTGGACTCTAGAATATTAACGAGATAATGTGCTATGCATTCGGACATTAAAAGACCCTCCTTACAAGGAGTTTCGGTAAAAGACTTGAAGATGTTCCTTACAAAGAACTTACAGTGCATCGGCTGCTAGCTGTTGATCGCCGAGCACGTGAAATTTACTCTCAAGCTGTCCTGAGCCTCGGGCACGAGGAACATAGCTTTTAATCGAAAATCTTTAAGAGCGACGAGATCCTTTGCCATCTCTGTGCATATGGGGAAAAGCAAAACTATAGCTTCTAGGGTGCCAAAAATTGGCGTATGTATGACGAAAGATCGCTGTTTGCGACTACTGTGGCTGGCGAGCTCTACAGCGCTATGCTCAAAGACTTTCTCCTACCTAAATTGTATGAATTCTTTTTCTTGATTGGCGCGATAACCACTTACGCGATTTGGACCGTGTGTAGTAAAGCGATCCAGTCGTTTATTTCTCGTGCTAACGCAGAGGAGGTCTTCCTCTTCCTCTGACACTACCAGGTATCAATGGTACCACATCGGGCCAGAGCGTTTGTATCCATTCGGACTAAATGACCCAGCGTAGCCAATGGATCTTCATTCGCTGCTCTATGTCTATGTCGCCTACGATACTCGCCGTTACCAAAGTTCCAAACTCTACCGCAGAATCTTTCCGTCAAACGCTCCAAGGGACGCCTCATCGGTTATTGTCATCGTCCAAGCTTCTGCCTAATATATGGCGTAACGGGCATGATGAGAGACTTATAGAGTGTTAGTTAGATGGAACTGTTGAAGCTGGGACTGAAGAATATACACTTTTAGGATAGAGTAACGGCGCATAGTTCACGAGCCACAACTGAAATTTTGAAGGCAGGATATTTCTAGCCTCTTTCCATTGGCCGGCAAAGCTCGAACGATTTCTTTTCACCAGACTTTTTTTTATGTCATTTTTTGAAGTCACAAGGAAGTCACACCTTTGAAGCCCTGAAAGAGAATATTCGTCAAAAATGACGGACCTGTGATCGAGACTTTTGGAAAATGTAGTGAATCGGCTTGTTCTTTCTGCTCTTTTTTAAGGCTCGTTTTCATACCAAAATCCATAGACATCTGTCAAAATTGGTCTGTATGGTCAACAATTCTGGCGGCGGTCACTTCAGCGATATCATTTTCTAGTCTTATTAAAAAAAAATCTAGACTTCAAAAATAAATACTCCAAAAGTAGAGCGAGCCAATAAGTCAAATAAAGATAATCCAAAAGTAGAGCGAGGGCTTAGAAAAGGAATTATAGCCAAAGATTGTCAGGTGACAAATTTTGTGCCACTCTGTATATACCGAGCATTTCTGGCTTTCGCCTTGACAGTGGTACAGAATTTGTTGTATAGTCCCATCCTCCTCCAATTCTTGGCAACTCATACAGAAATGATTTTATGTATTTTCCCTTCAAAATGACTTCAATATACTCTACTCCTCATCTTAGTGTAAGCATTGCCATCAAGCCTGGCAAGTAAAAACATTTTATTTTAATTCTTTTTTATGTTGTTTCTTTTTCTTTAGCCATAAGATTTTCAGCTCAATTGCACAATAAATCAAAAAAAAATAAACCATTTTATTGCAATATAACAACATCGTTATTATTAGCTTTCTGTTGCTTCTAATTTCTCCACTTTCTTACAGACCATTGCGTTGAAGATGAATTTGGATACGCGCACACCCACCTCACTGTGGAAGGATAAGGCACTGGTTGAGGCGAATATAGCAGTATTACATTCCTATCAGAGTCATAATATTACAATTGTGGATCATCACACAGCCAGCGAGAGTTTTATGAAACACTTTGAGAATGAATCAAAATTGCGGTAAGTCAAAGAGGGAATTTATTTCAGTGGCTTAATAAATTGGGTGATTGAGTAGCTATGGCTTTTGGGATTTTTTTGTGTGGAGTAATTGCTTGGTAGCGCCCATTATTTCTGATTTTGTTTTTCTTTATTTAATGTCTTTACCTCCACCTTTGAATGTTCACTAATATTGGCCACTCGAATTCAGAATGAATGAAAATACGAATAAGTTTCCCTAAGGTATTTGGTTACACTTTTCTGTTTAAGTTTTGTTTTAGTCACACTGGTTTGTACATTTTTTCTAGCATTTTAAATAAGTTTAAAGAATCCCATGCCGAGAAATTTCTTAATTATCGAGAAAGAATGCATTGAGTGGGTGGATCAATTCATATACCTCGGCTAGGCATAATCATCAACAGGAATGCCGATACATCTAAAGACACACATAAGTGATCGAATATACTCTGTGCACAAAGCATTCTAACTACATATGGTGAATACAAGAGGCCCTAAGCAGGTTTCTAGGTAGCTACTTAGAAATGTAGTATTATCTATCTGCTATGTGCTGTGTCGGCTGAGTCGAAGAAACTAACTGCAGCTCATATATGAAAGGCAATCGGTATTCCGGTGATCTGCCCTCAGAGTATATTGCGCATTACGTACAGTATCGGAGGATGCTGTATTACTTCTCACGGGTATGCTACCGGTTAAGCTGACCGCTTTCGAGTTCGCCGAAAAAAAAAAACACGGAGCGGATCCAGCACAGCTGACCAACCTGAACGGGAGCGAAGCATCCGTACGTGGCAGGAGGAACGGAAGAACTACATCAACGGACGATGGACGCATGGATTGATAAATAGATAAATCGAAAACATGGACAGACTTCTACCTGACCCAAGTACTTAGTGGACATGGGTGCTTTAAATCTTATATGCTTAGATTTAAGCATCAAGACGACCTGTATTGCACGTTTTGTGACGGTCTAGTTGAAGACGCAGAGCATTTTTTCTTTGTCTGCCCTCGTTTTGAGCTTGAAAGGGAAGATTTGAGTGAGAGGGTGGGGAAGCCAATAATGGTCAGTAACCTAGTAGATATCATGTTTGACTCAGAAGAACATTGGTCAACTTTCAGTAATATGGCAAGAATAGTAATTGCTTAACTGCGTCGCGCTGTACAACAGCGAAGATCTTCATGAAGAGGCAATAGGTCGATCCCCCTCCCATGAAGTAATACTTAACGGTGGTCCCGCGGGAGAAAAATGGGTCTGGGGTGGGTTTTTAGTGGGTGAGTCGAAAGACAAGTCTCACACTTTTCGGCTTTCAATGCTTTTTGCCGCCTCCATAAAAAAAGAAACTGCATATCAAACTTCTTAAATCGCAACTGTTAATAAGAGTGTAGACACTTTGCATGTATAAGTTGCTAATCAAGCCAATCTCCACGTAAGGATGCGAGCTGTGGATCCTTAAAGCATCAGACATAACACAAATATTAAGTTTTGGAAGACAAATACTCAGAATAGGATATAGTCCACTCCGCATGGAAGATGGCGCATATCGAGTAAGATATAACGAAGAGCTCAATATACTTTTTTTATAAAGGGTGGTTAAGTTTCAAGGGCCGGTGTTGATTTTGAATAAATACAATTTTTTTAGGAAATTATTGCCATTTTCCTTTATTATGATAATATTGGTATGGCTCAATTACGTATGGAACAAAATATTGGCCAAATAGCCGCAGCAGCCTCGGCGGTACACCTCCATCCGATGGTCCAAATTTTCGATGACGCTGAGACATAATGGAGGTTTTATACCGTTAATGTGCCGAATTATCTCATCCTTTAGCTCTTGAATTGTTGCTGGCTTATCGACGTATACCTTTTCTTTCAAATAACCCCAAAGAAAGAAGTCCAACGGTGTTGTTGACACTTAGGTGAGGTTCACATTCAACATCGGCCCTTGAAATTTAACCACCCTTTAGAAAGAGAAAATGCAGTAAGATAAGACTGTGAGAAAAATAAGCAGAGGAACACCACGGAAAAGGTGGAGGCTAGATTCTGTCTGAAATTATCTAAGGACAGTGAGCGTTGCCAATTGGAAGAAGCTAACTAATGATCGAGGAATGTAGTAGTGGAAACTATAGTCTGCCAAAACTGTGAAGCTAATGATGATAATAAGTTTTCATACAGTGTAACAGAAAGCACAATGTAACTGCCATTTTGAGTGCGTAAATACTTATAAATGGTGAGCAGATTGGTGGTGCTTTTTCCAATAGGTTTTTTTTTGACAGATCACGCGTAACTACTGTCAAATTGAATAATAATTTTTTTCTGTATTTATTGGCATTTTATCACGGAAAGACTTACGTCTAAACAACGTTTACAAATCGTACAATTGTATTACGAAAATCGGCACTCTGTGAAAAGTGTACATCACGCGCTCAGGCCAACTTATGATAGTGAGTGATGAGGCCCATTTTTGGCTTAATGGCTACTTCAATAAGCAAAATGGCCGTATTTGGGCTGAAGAGCAACCGGAAGTCATTCAAAAACAGTCATTACATCTATTGAAAACAACAGTTTGGCGCGGCCTAAGGGCTGGTGGAATCATCGGCCTACATTACTTCAAAGACGAGCTAGGCGCCAATGTTAGAGTGAATGGTGAACGCTATTGTGCCATGATAAACGACGCTTTGATGCCGGAAACTGAAGCGCGTAATCTTCACAACATTTGGCTCCAACAAGACGGCGGACGGCGCTACTTGCTACACAGCCCGTGAAACCAGGGACTTATTGCGTCGTTGCTTCGGTGAGTAATTTATCTCTCGTCTCAGACCAGTGGATTGGTGGATTGGCCACTAAGATCGTGTGACATCACAGCTTTGAACTTTTATTTGTATGGGTATGTAAAGCTTAAGTGCTTTATGGAGAAACCAGCTGCGATTGAGCCATTGGAAGCCAACATTACTAAAGTTGTTCACGAGATATCGACCGAAGTCCTCCAGCGAGCCATCCAAAATTGGTGTTTACGTATGGCCCAATTACGGCGAAGTTGCGGCCAACATTTGAAAAGGATTACCTTTAGAAAATAAATGTCATGAATGGTTTTACACAAAAATAATAAAGATTGCTTCATGAATTTGAATTTGAGTTGTTTTATTTCAATTTAAAACTCGATATCTCTAAATTGATCACAAAAATTGATCTGAACTATGTCCGAAATTCGTCAAAACCGGCGAGTATTTCATGGAAAAGAATTATGTGTATTTTAAAGCTTTGCTGTAGACCTCTTAAATTTACTTGTGCTTTTATCTACACACACTTCTGTAACATTAAGTTTTTCACGAAAGCTTCTGTGTTTTTGAGCTATTTTTTTCTTGGCCCAGCTCACAAAGAACTCTAGTTTGAGATGAAATATTTATGTGGAAATCGGAAAATATATGAAATTTTATGGGTTGTTTGGAAAGAGCGTACGCTGGTTACTATTTATGGAGTGTTAATATAAAGTAGATAGATGTATACAAATCGCCACCTTAACGCGCATTTTTTGAGAAAAATTACCTTTTTATTTAAATTCCAAGGTCCATTATCTCCTTGTTAAGAAATATTAACTTTTTAAGACAAAGTCAAATATGAAGTTTCATAAGTAAATAATAAAAATTTCGCATTTATTTTTTATTTATTTTATGTTTAGTTTTGTTAGTCTGCCTGTCCTGCTGGCCTCCATGGCGTATACATAACATTTTTCCATATCCGTTTACCCTTTTTATGCCGTTTCCAGCTCAGCCCACAAATACATTACTATTTCGTTTCTTAATTTAGTATTTTTTCAAATAGTTTTGCAACTTGTTTCCAATGTTTCACAAATTTTACACTACACCTATAGTAAATGTGTGTCCACAAATGTTTTTTTACGACTTTTGCTTTTTATGTGCGCACTCTTTTAATTTATGTGCATACGTGTTTTATTTGACGCTTTACCTGATATGTAACTGTGATTCAATAACGTAAACATCAAGCGGTGATTGCTTTCTTTTTGCTTTTGTTATGTGTGCGTGTTGATTTTAGTTTCTGTTTTCCGCTCTTCCACCTCAAATTCCCATTCCATTTATTCAATTTATTTGCTCCGCACTGAACTGTAAATGTGGCAACAATATTTATTTTTCAATTCGCTAACACTTAGTAATCGTTTCTTTTTTACTGTTATCACTTTGTTTTGCATTGATGTTTTTATTATACATTCATATGTCAGAAAATGCTTCCGCCTGCAGTGACGTTTACGACTCGCAGCTCAGTGCGGAAAAGTGATGTGCGCGATTTTATGTAAAATGCAGTAAAATGATGAAGCATAGAATTTCTAACCTTTGAGGGTGAAATAATAAAAATAGAGTACGGACTTAAATAATGATTTCACAGAAGTGTATGTGCATATACAAGGTGGCGCAAAATTCATCACCCTATTCAAAGATTTATAACTTTTGCAAATGGCGTCGAACTTCAATCATATTTGGACAGCTGCATTATACAAACAGACAAGTAAGATTTCTATAACTAAAAATTCATTTTTTTATATTATGTTTAGTAAAAAAGTTATTCCAAAACAAAATTGATGAGTAATTTTGCGCTACCTTGTGGAGTTCTAAATTGATAATTTTTTCTTATTCTACAATCTGTGTCAGAAGAAAAGAACCGGTTTTTTTGTTGTAACTTCAATATATATTTCGTTCTGCTTTTTGCTGTTTAAAAGTCCCACTCAAAGGCTACGACGTCAGTGCTAACTCAGGTTAGTGTCGTTCGAAACTTTCCCGTAAACGCAACCAAACAAAAATGAGTAAGAGTAAGTGAGTCGCGTACGAAGCGCTTATAGCCGGTATTTTTATACACGCATTCGAAAGACAACAGTAAAAATGATTAAAGAATCAAAAAAGTTTGTTGTGTGTGAGTACAAAAATGTTGATGACTTTTCTGAGCGCGGCTTGAAGCGACTGACAACAAAAAAAGCAGGATAAAGAGATCGTCCAACTTTTTAAGCGGGACCCTTCTTTGCGACTACGTCAGGTACCCAAAATTTTTGCAAAAAAGGGAATAGATGTGAGTATCAACACCACCGAACGTCGACTGAAGGAGGCGAACATGTCCTACCGTTCCACATCATCATTAAAATCCACTGCTCTGAGAAAAATACATTTAGAAACAACAAAACAAAAAAAAAGCATCACAGTAATGGACGAGGCTTCCAAGTCCCAAGACGCCAACCCCATTGAAAATGTGTGGGGAACTATGAAAACGCATCTTGCCGAAAGGCCAGTCTATGATTTAAAGCAACTCGTGCGTCAAGTTCGCAAAATTTAGTACTGTTTGTCGATGAGCTACGCAGAAAAGCTGGTTCAAAGCATGAAGAAGATGCTAGGCTATACTCGGCAAAGATGAAGACTACACGGTTTATTGAGTAATTGCCACTCGTAGTTTTGTGCATACTTTCATGTAAAAAATTTCTAAATACATATATATCTTTTATACTTCATGAATAATTGCGGTTCCTTTTTTCTGACACGGAATGTATATATAAAATACAGTAACGAGCAGAACTGGCTAAATGCCTGCCCCATTCATGCATTTGTGATAGCAATGTAGTAATTTTTTAAAATAACGCTATCAAATTTTCAGGTAAAATGGTTCCTTTATTAAGAAAACAAAATTATTAATATTAATTCCAAAATATTTAAAAATAAAAAAAGATATAAAAAACAACAAAAAATTGTATTTATCCAATTTTGCTCGGCGTTAATTTTATTGCATAAAACTTAATATTAATATTTGTTCCACAGATCTTTAGCCTTAATGACGCAATGCATATATGCTGGCATGCTTTCGAAAAGTTTTCAATAGTTGCGTGTGGAAGATCACGGCATGATGCTCTTTGGGGCCATTTCGTCATAAGCCAGTCATTGTTTTAAAATAGTCTATACATATTCGATGGAGCTTAAATTAGGACTCTAAGCAGGCTATTCTAAAGGCTTGAAGTCCTGATTTTTAATTAATTTTTGAACAATTTTCGCGGTATGTTTCAGGTGTCCGTCTTGCGGAAATACAACCTTTTAAGTTGAATATACATAAAGGGTGTTTTTTTAGCTATTATCTTTTTAAACAGTTGGTTTAAACAGCTGACGCACGCTGTTTCACTGCGAAACATTTTCAGTTTGGTCTATAATTTAACCATAAATCGTCTTATAAACGAACAACGCTTGCAAATCATTGAATTTTATTATAAAAATGCGTGTTCTGTTAAGAAATTTTAAGATCCACTTTTTTATCGAAAAATTGTGTTCAGCGACGAAGATGATTTTTTGTTCAATGGGTACGTAAATAAGCAGAATTGTCGATTTTGGAGTGATGATCAGTCAGAAGAATTGCAAGAGCTACCAATGTATCCAGAAGAGGTCACAGTTTGGTGCGGTTTATGGGCTGGAGGTGTCATTGGACCTTATTTCTTCAAAGATGCTGCGAATCGTAACGTAACTGTGAATGGTGAGCGCTACCGTGACTTGATATCCAACTTTTTCTTGCCCAAAATGCAAGAGCTTGACTTGCATGACATGTGGTTTCAGCAAGACGGTGCCACATGCCACACAGCACGCGTAACAATGGACTTGTTGAGAGGCGAGTTCGGTGAACATTTTATTTCACGTTCGGGAGCTGTCAATTGGCCACCCAGATCGTGCGATATAACGCCTTTAGATTATTTTTTGTGGGGCTATGTTAAAGCTCATGTCTATTATTCAGACAAGCCTGCTTGAATTATCGCATTGGAAGACAGCATTAAAGCATTTATATGTGAGATACTGACCGAAGCATTGGAAAGAGTATGCCAAAATTAGACTAAGCGGATGGACCATTTGAAGCGCAGTCGCGGTCAACATTTGCATGAAATATCGATTTTAATAAAAGTTTCATGCATTTTTCTGAACTTTACGTGTGCTTTTGAAAAACTTTCCTAAAGCTCTTAAGAAATCACCCTTTATTATTTGAAATAAAATAAAATTTGTTTTACTTAAATAATTATAATTTTATTCAAAACATAAAAAAAATGTGTTTTACTTAAAATATTATAATTTGTTTCAAATTAAAAAAAAAAAAAATTGTATAAAAAATTATAATTTAATTATGATTCAAACAAATATTTTACTTAAAAATTATTGTATAACTTAGTTTAAAATTAAAAAACATTATTTTATTTAATTTTTTTTAAATGTATTATTTATTATTTATTATTTTTAAAATTTAAATTTTCGTAAAAAAATTTACTTTTAGTTAGAATTGTTTTTTTTTAATGTTATGCAAAATAGGTTTTTTTTTAATTTTATTTATGAAAGTCCGGATTTGTTTGTTTATTAACAACATAGTTATCTGTAAAAATAAATTATACAATAAAATTTTATGCCGTAATTCTCTTAAAGAAATTTACTGTATGCAAACTGTAAGCGAGTGCTGAAGTTTCGATTCATACTTCGTTTGTACGGCGTTGAACCTTCCTCAATAATTTTTCTGTAATGCAGCGATTTTAATTAGTCAATATTGACTTAAAGTAAATGTATTGATTATAAAATTCTTTAAATTTACAATTAATAAACGAATTGCGTTAAGAGCATTGAAACGTTATGCGTTTATCAGTGTGCGTTGAGATGTTTCTTTGTTTGCATTATATAAATTAAATTAAAAAAAAAAAAATTATTTAACATTTTGCTATGTGCTCGTGTTGTTGGCCAGGACTTCCTTTAAAACCTGTTTGTTTGTTACTTGAATATATAAAATAAATGAAATAAGTTACCATATCATACCTATAATCGCATCAGTTCCTCCTTAACTTTCTTGCGTCAGTGTTTTTGAAAATACGCCACGTGAAACATATAATTATTTTTTTATAACGCGAAGCAATTACCACTTGCACAGGCGTTGAACCTCAGTTGATAACCTGCGACTGCAACTAATTGCCAAACCATTTTCGCAGATATGAAAACATTGTTTTCTTTTCTTTTTGCAATTATTATTATTTAATTTGCAGGCACTCAAAAATTGTACCCACGTAATCTACTGTTTATCAGCACAGCGAGTGTGTGGTCCCATAGCGCGTTAATTGTATTCGGCAAGAGAGTTCACGAGCACTCGCTAATAAGCAAAGTTTAATGAATTGCAATAATTCAAGAGATTGACGAACATAAAAAATCTAACATGCGTAAGAAAGACAATTACTTGCAATTATTTGGAAGTGCAAAAAACAGGAATATGAATAAAAGTAAATAAGCGAGTCTCAATAATCTGCCGACAAAATATTACTTCTATGTGTGAACATAACTTAGGCTATTTAATCTGCATTAACAGTTCAGGTATATATATTTCCGGCATAAACCAAATCAGGCATTAAGTAAATCGTCTGTTAGCGGTGTCATATAGTGGGTCAGGTTTTTCGCAACGCCACCCAGTCGATCATTGTTTTTCCAAAAACATTTCGTTTTTAGATAGGGGAGCCACATTCCGATAATGAAAAGAGTCCGATTGTATATCAATACCATTTTTCAAATAAATCGGCTACGGCGCCATCTAGTGGATGAGGAATGCCAAGGTAATTATTCTCCAAGGGGATAAAACATATTCCAAGTATGAACCAAATGGGACTACAAATACCATTATTCAAATCATTTCGACCAGGGCATCATATTCCGCGTCTATTTTTTCCAGGTACTTACAGATAAGTTAAATTCCGAGTAAGAACCAATTGGATCATAAGGACGAATTCGACATATCTGGATAAGGGTGTTAACTATTTTCTTTTAAAAACATTTATTTTCCAGTAGGTGGAATTTATTCTGAGCATAAACTGAGCAGTTCGTAAGTACAATGGTTCGGCATATCTCGGCTACAGCGCCATCTACTGGGTCAACTTTCGTTCTAAGGCACTTCATTTTACGTAACTAAATCAGACTCTAAGTATCACTAAATGCGATCATAAATACGGGCTTTTTTAGCGGGTCAAAAAGATTTGCAAACCTCTCCATTCGGGCTCACAACATATATATATATATATATACAGGGTGAACGATATGAAGTGGTACCAACTTCACACTGCTTGTATCTGTAAAGCAGCTCATGATACCAACGTCAAAATTCTTCTAATGACAGTTCAATATATTGCTTACAAGCCATCAAGAGCATTTGCGTCTCAGTTTTGTTGAAATTTTCTTTTCTGCGATGGAATCCAAACGTAATAGTGTGATTGCGTTATATTTGGCTGGAAAATCACAACCAGCCATTGTTCGTGAGCTCAGTCACCTCAAAGTGAATAAAATGTTTGTGTATCGCACCAAATAACGTTACAATCGTAGCATTGCAAAACGCTGTAGAGGTGGACCAAAAAAAATCGCAAAAATGCCAAAAATGGTTCGGAAAGTGAAGGCTCGACTTGAACGAAATCCACGTCGAAGGGGAAGAAAAAGGACCAAAGAACTGAAAATATCGCAATACAGCATTTGACGCATACTGAAAAATGAGCTCAAGGTCAAGGCTTACAAGTTCCAAAAAGCACACGACCTTTCACCCCAGCAAAAAAAAGTTCGGTGCGAAGAAGCAAAGGAGTTGTTTCGCTTGTACGAACGTGGCGAATTTCCTAACATTGTGTTTCCTGATGAAAAAAAATTCCCAATTGAGCAGTTCATAAACACTCAAAACGATCGTGTTTACTTGACCGAACGCTCATACGAGAATCTGAGCCAACGTATGGCCACTCGAAGCAATTTCCCATCGCAAGCATTTGTTTGGGCCGCGGTGACCGCTGATGGACGCTCTCCAATCGTTTGTATCGAGCCTGGTGTCAAAGTGAATGCGACTTATTATCGGGAAAATGCTTTAGAAGCTGCTTTAGAGCCGTGGACACGCAAACATTTCGGTCGTAGACCATGGACGTTCCAACAGGACTCGGCACCGTCTCATAAATTGTAAGCATTTTTGAACAATTTGGTCTTTGAAATCAATAAAAACTAATTTCACACAAAAAAGTTATGGTGTTTTGAATAGGTAACACTTCATATCGTTCACCCTGTATATAATTGGCGCCTACACCCTTTTTGGGTGTTTGGCCGAGCTCCTCCTCCTATTTGTGGTGTGCGTCTTGATGTTGTTCCACAAATGGAGGGACCTACAGTTTTAAGCCGACTCCGAACGGCAGATATTTTTATGAGGAGCTTTTTCATGCCAGAATTACACTCGGAGGTTTGCCATTGCCTGCCGAGGGGAGACCGCTATTAGAAAAATGTTGCTTCTTAATTTTTGGTGTTTCAACCCTTTCGGCTACGGCGGTCGCCGCTCACAACAACTCATTAATATTATCATTAGTCCATAGACTACAAAGAAATGTTTACTTCTACGTGCAAGACGATAAGGCAGAGTGACTCAGAATAATCGATTGAAATATTGATGCTTAATCTTTTATTCAAAAAAGTGTAATTTTTCGTGGATGCTATTGAAACACAAACAATTTAGGCGCGTGCTGAAGAATATTTGCGTTGTTTCCACTTTTTATTAGAAGCAGGTCAAACTTTGATTGCAATACGAAATTTAAATCGACGCATGCGGGGAATGACTGGCTGGTGTATACACAAAACATTTTGCATAATTTTGTATTGTCATCGTTTAATAAATAATTACCATAGTTTGTTATTTCAACACGCGTTTGCAAAATTAAAAAAAAAAAAATTGCAACAATTAGATTTGGTTTTTAACATAATAACAAATCATTTAATTTTTTAAATTTACGTTTAAAAATAACAACAATGGCTGCTTATCACTAAGTTCATTGTCGTGCAAATTTGACTTTGCAAAGTGGGAAACTAAGAATTGTGTTTGTATGCATTTTTATTCGTAGTAGAAGCGACACGAGTAAGCGACGAGAAAATATGATTTTTGGCAGCACTCAAATTCGAGTAAAGTCGGGTATTGTGGGCACCAGTTTTTCAAACTTAACAATGTGGCGGCCTCAGGAAATATTTTTCAGATTCTCAGGAAAAAAAGACCATTAATTAAAAAAAAAATCGAAATTTTTGAAAAAAAAATCCTTCGATCAGACACGAGTTTTTTATGTTTTTCAAAAGCAGTATAAGTTTTATTGAAATCTAACAAGCGGTTTTTAAGTTACAGTGATAACCAGTTCAACAAACATAGTTTTGAGAAAAACGTTTTTAAAGTTTTGCTACTTGCTCTCGAAGGCTCCGGAGTGCTCTTTGTTAATTATTGAATAACTCGAAAAGTATTTTTCGGATTCACTTCAAATTTTCACACAATATTTTTAAGATATTACACTTTAAGAAAATGCAAAAAAATTAAAGCTTTTGAAAATGCTGACTACCCCTAACCCCCTAAGCAGAAGATTATTACTATTTTTTGTGGGAAATGAGTAGGTTTGATTTCTGGAAGAACCTCATACCCTTGCCTCACACCCTTGCCGCAAATCAGCTATCCGAATTTAGACCATAAGACCCCCTTTGAAAACCGCATCTGGTATGGAAACTAAGGAAAGCCTGACACTGGAATACTCTTCGCTCGAATATAAAGTTCGAATCTGCCAGTTCGCGATTATGAGGGTGGTTAAATTTCAAGCAAACATCAAACTTTTTTCTGCATTTTATTTGACATTTTTTAATTTCAGACTAACTCAATTTGAACCATGGAAAGATACACAATCAAACAACGCGTTAAAGTTATTTAGGCTTATTATGAAAACAAGTGTTCAAATCAAAATGCATATCAAAGAAATTCATCTTCAGTGATGAGGCACATTTTCACCTCAGTGGTTTCGTCAATAAGCAAAATTGCCGCATTTGGGCGAATGAAAATCCTAGAGTGATTGCCGAAAACCCAATGCACCCACAAAGAATGACTGTTTGGTGCGGTTTATGGGCCGGCGGCATCATTGGGCCGTATTTTTTCCAAAATGAGGCCGGTCAGGCAGTTACTGTGAATAGTGTTCGCTATCGTGAGATGATAACGAACTTTTTAAGGCCCGAATTGGAAGATATGGATGTGGACAGTGCCACTTGTCACAGAGCTAACGAAACAATGGCTCTTTTGCGCGAAAATTTTGATGGCCGAATAATCTCACGTCGCGGCGATGTCAATTGGTTGCCAAGATCATGTGATTTGACACTGTTGGACTTCTTTCTTTGGGGTTATTTGAAAGAAAAGGGGTACGTCGATAATCCAGCATCAATTCAAGAGCTAAAGGATCAGATAATTCGGTACATTAACGGCATAGAACCTAAATTATGCTCCAGCGTCAGCGAAAATTTGGACCATCGAATGGAGGTATGCCACCGAAGGCGCGGCGGCCATTTGGTTGATATTTTGTTCTATACGTAATTGAGCTACACCAATATTATCACAATAAAGAGAAATGACAATAATTTTTTAAAAAAATGTAGTTTATTCAAAATCAACACCGGCCCTTGAAATTTAGCCACCCTTTAGAATACAATAATTATCAGTTGAGTTAAAGTTAGCTCCTTCTTTGCATTCCTACTGCAAAAAGTTAACCTTTGCTTGGAAAACGCAAACAATTTTATATTTTTAATTCTTTTAAAATAGTATAATATATTTTTGTACATATTTCCTTTGGCTGTTGAGCGGCAGGTCAAATCGACCGTAACTTTAACAAACAACAACAACTTTGCTGCTACTTGCCTTATTTGGTCATCATGTGATTGTTGTTGTTTTCAATTTAATAACCCATTGATAAGGCTTATCACTGGCTTAACAAAGCTGCTGGAGCAGTAACATCGTCATTAACTGACTTGGCCTTGGAACTTTACTCGGCAGGATGTGGAATTCGTAATTATTGTTCTTTATATGTATGTGTGTAAAGTAGAGATAAGATTTGATGGTGACATTGTGTGCTTGTGTGTGATATGCAGGTGATAAGTCTTGGCATAGGTTCGACTTGCACGGCAGCCATTATTCATTTTGTATTGATTTATTGATTTATTTCTTAAAATTTATATTTATATTTAATTTTTGACGAACGTATGGGCAGGCCGGCGACATCAAAAATTGATGAAGACATGAAAAAAGTGATAGAAAAAGAGATCAATAATCGTAAATTAACATTTAGAGAGCTGGCAGGCGACTTGAACACTAGTTATGCATCCGTTCAGGGCTCTGCAGTTAATGATTTGGGTTTGCGCCATGTTGCTGCAGAGTTGGGGGTTGGTCCCAAGGGGAAAAACAAGGACCGCGTTAATGCCGGCAAAGACATTATATTCGAGGCTGAGTCCGACCCTTCATTCATCAAATGCATTATTACTGGAGACGAGACGTGGGTTTATAAGTACATCTCGCAAACCAGACATCAGCCGAGTGAGTGTAGGGCTTCGAATAAATCAACACAAAAAAAATCACGTCGTTCTCAGTCCAAACAGAAAGCTATCCTCACTGTGGATGGAGGATTACAACGGTATTGCATGCCTCGAATTTTTGCCAGCAAGTCAGACAGTTCAAAAAGACTATTATTTGGGCGTTAACAAATGTTTGCGTGAAGCAATTCGCATAAACGAAAGGATTTGTGGAAAAACAACTTGTGGATTTAGTACCATGAGACCGTCCTACAGTGCCATCATTGTCTGGGAGTTTTTCACCGCCAACAAATATATTCCCAAAAACAGCCATAGTTGTGAAATTCAGCTCATATGGCTCCTCACGATTTTTTTTGTTGATCGAGTCAAAAAACCACTACTGGAAACGTGTTTTAACAGCCGAAATGAAGCACCTAATGGAAAAATCGAAGACAGCTCTGATGGCTATACCGAAAATAGAGTTCCAGAAATGTTTCGAGAGCTGGATCGAACGCTGGCATAAGTGCGTTGCAGTTGATGGGGAGTACTTTGAAGGCAATAATATCACTTTTGAGGAATAAACGTGTATTTTGAATTTTCTGAATATATTTCGCGAACTTTTTGATTAAGATGGTATTTCAAGTGCATCTTCCAGAATTGACTTCAGTTCACGCCACGAATACATTTTATGGCTTCTAATTTTTGTTGAGTAGTTGTTCAATGCTACTATAATTGTTGGGTTGTTGTGCAGAAATTCTTTCATAATATTGGGGGAAATTTATTATTTTTGTTATTCAACCAAATTCCTTTAAAAGGGTTCTTTAAATATCACCGGAGTATTATTTTTATGACGACGAAAACTTCTCATTATAAGCACTAAATACAGGGCAGAACTTTTGCAACTTTTTTTTCAAACTAGTCTAGGGTTTCACATGGTATAATATTCAATACATAACTGCCTACAAAGTAAACAAAACTGAGCTAAACGACACCGAACAGGTAGAAGTCACAGGGAGCCATATCAGGCGAATGTGGTGAGTAATTGATGGTTAAAATGCGATTTCTAGTCAAAAAATCAGTCCCAAGAGTGGATCGATGAGTTGATGCATTATAGTGCAATAAGCGTCAGCTTCTTCCTTCGGGGTATTCAAGGCGAATTTGACGAATGCGATGCAACATACGCTTCAAAATGCCAAGATAGAAAATTGCATTGACGGTTTGGCCCATTGGCACGAGCTCCTTGAGGACAATTCCCTTGGAATCGTAAAAACAAATGAGCATCGACTTGATTTTTGACTTCTCCAAACGCGATTTTTTGGGTGATGGCTCGTCCGGGGCCTTCTATTCGGCACTTTGGCGCTTAGTTTCAGGTTGGTGTTAGAAAAACAACGTTTCATCAAGAGTTACAATGTTGTAAATGAAGCTCTCGTCTTTTCTCGCCTCTTTAATGAGGTCTTTCGAATGTTGAATTTAGAGCAATTTTTGGTACTCATTAACTTGTGCGGAATGAGACCTTTCGTAAGCCCAAATGATCAGTTAAAATGCGATAAATCGATGTTTAGGAGATATTCAACTCCGATTCCATGAATCTTGTCGATGTTTTCGGTTAATTTTTGATAAATTTACTAACAATTTCGATGGAGTTTTCGGTGATTTGGGCGGTGTTCATTGTCATTTACGTCCTCACAACCATCTCTGAAACGTGTAAACTACTCATGAACTCTGGCAAGAGATATACAATCTCGCCATAAACTTTTGTCATCAATTCAAATATTTCGGTAAACGTTTTATCGATTTTAAAACAAAATTTAATATTAGCTCTGTGTTCGACACTCATTTTTTTACCGATGACACAAACATACTGACACTTTAGACGCAATAACTTCGCTTCCACTGAACCGAATGCCACCAAGTTTTCACTAGGAGTCAGCTAGGGATATAACTTCCAACGCACTTACTCATTAAAAAGATGGCGCCATCAAAAATATTTTTATGACACCAGTCTTGTTTATTTTGGACTTCACCTTGTATACCTCATGGAGAATATGCGCAATATCGTGAAAGAAAAAATTATCAAAAATGAATGGAATTTTTTAATGACCTCTAACTTGCATTTTGTTATCCTAAGATTTAATAAGCTATAAAACTGCAAGCCACATCTTCCAATTGAATGGACATGGAATTGGAATGAAAAATTTGCGAGATTTTAGTTTTTGTTAGACGACTTTGTTAGACTTTTGTAAATAAATAATGAACATTGAAACAAAACGAAAAAAGGACGGAAAGAAGGAAAACTGATGAAGATGTTGATGTGCTATCGTTTGTCGCGGGGTATATAATTGTATGTTGTGACAAGCACCTTAGTTGTGGAAATTAAGTTTTTAATTAACGGTTTACGGGTATTCATAGGTCCGAAAAAATTATGTTTTTCGTTAATTTTTTTTTGCTAGTCAGTTGCTTTATTTAACAAAATAAAAACATAGTATTAATACATCCTGTTTCGACTTGACTTAAGCAAAATTTCAATAAAAAAACTTAATAATTGTAAAAGTTATGCCTGTTTGTGTGGAGCCCGTTTCTCCAGAGGACCCTTACGTTGATCATCACAAGTCCTTGGAGATTCATCTAAAATTAATTGGTCAAGAGAAATTAGTTTTATTAATAGATAATCTTGTGCCTGATCGAAGCTTTTTTTTTTTAATTAACAATACGGCGGCCTTAGGATATATTTTTCAGATTCTCAAGAAAAAGAACCGACAATAAATTGTTTAAAAAAATCTAAATTTTTGATAAAAAAAATCCTTCGATTAGGCCCGAGTTTTTTATGTTTTTCAAAAGCATTATCGATTTTATTGACATCTATCAAGCGGTTTTTAAGTTACAGTGATCACCAGTTCGAAAAAAATAGTTTTAAGAGAAACGCATTTAAAGTTTTGCTATCGACTTATGTAGCGTCCGATTAATTATTGAATAACTCGAAAAGTATTTGTCGGATTCACTTCATATTTTCACACAATATTTTTAAGATATTACACTTTAAGCAAATGCAAAAAAAATCCAATAGCTTAAAAAAATTTGACTACCCCTAACCCCTTAAGTTATCGACTTTGGTGTTCACACCCACTCAATGAAGTCAACTGAATTATCATTTGATAGCTGAAAACTTTTTGATTGGGCTTGAGTAAATATGTAGAAACAATTGAGAAACGTTTTATTTTGAAAGAAAATTTAGAGAGTTTGTTCGGTGTTGCCACTTGTCATCATCCTTAATCACTTCTAATAGTAGGCCCAAGAAAAATGCTGATTCGATGTGGTTGGCGCAAAAGGACTGCGTTGTAAGGTGGGTGGGTTTGAGCGGGCACGTGAATAGGTGGTTGGTGTCGTGCGGGGCACCGTTACATGCCGGACATGTGTTGTGTATAACAGGGTCAATTCTGGATAAGCAGAAATTTAACCTCGTTGTCTGCGTCTCTGCGTAGGTGTGCCCATTTTTTCGTTGGTTAGGGAACAGACTTCGTTTATTTAGCCGATATCAATGCCAGCCTTGAAATCCAACGTAAAATTTCTCTTCCCAACAAGTGCTACTTTGGACTAAGTAGGCAATTGAGTAGTAAAGCTCTGTCTCGACGAACAAAACTACCACTTTAAGGGCTCTCATCATGCCCGCCCTAACGCATGGCGCCGACGCTTGGAGGATGACAATTACGGATGAGGTGTCTCTTGCAGTTCATGAGAAAAAGATTCTGTGGAAGATTTTGGGACCTTTGTACGTTGGTGATGTCGAATATCGCAGACGATGATACAATGAGCTGTATACGACTTAAACATAGCGCAGCGAATAAAGATCCAGCGGCTTCGTTGGCTGGGTCATCTCGACCGAATGGATATAAACCCTCCGGCTCTGAAAGTATTCGATGCGGTACCAGCTGGTGATAGCACTGAAAAAGGAAGACCTCCTTTGTGTTGGAAAGATCAGTGGAGCAGGGCTTGGTTTCAGTTGATGTGTTCAACCGGCGTCGCTTAGCATGAGAAAGCAACGACTGACGTACTTTGTCAAACTCGGCCAAAATCGCGTTAATTAAGAAGAAGGAGGCCGCCGTAGCCGAATGGGTTGGTGGGTGATTACCATTCGGAATTCACAGAGAGGTCGTTGGTTCGAATCTCGGTGAAAGCAAAATTAATAAAAACATTTTTTTAACAGCGGTCGCCCCTCGGCAGGCAATGGCAAACCTCCGAGTGTATTTCTGCCATGAAAAAGCTCCTCATAAAAATATCTGCCGTTCGGAGTCGGCTTGAAAGTGTTGGTCTCTCCATTTGTGGAACAACATCAAGACGCACACCACAAATAGGAGGAGGAGCTCGGCCAAACACCTAACAGAAGTGTACGCGCCAATTATTTATTTATTTATTTAGAAGAAAAATAAAAATAAGGATATTATATTAACATACTCTATGATCAAAAAGTACCGGGAATGTTTAATTTAAACGAACCGCGTTCATGGGATCTGGTCCATATTTTTTTCTTATGTTGGTAGGACTGTAACACACACATCAGTCATTTTGTAGTGCCATTGGATCATTAGTGTCTGCGCGGCCGGCCGGAAATGTGGGCAAAAAATTCTTGGATTTTGCATGATGGTAACGCGCCATCGCACGAGCCCAAATTGTGCTTATTTGACCAAACACCAAGTAAGTACCATCGTGCAAACACCGTAGTCACCTGATATTATTATTTTTGTTTCCCAAGTTGAAGTTACCACTTCGTGGAAGGTGATTTCAGTCGATAGAGGAGACTAAAAAGAATGTGACGAAGGAGTTGAAGACCTACCAGGGGTACATGGAGGACTGGGGTTTTTGTTTCTTTTTTTTTATCCGAAGGGGGAATCTTACATAGATACCGTCAATATAGACGGCATGCACGATTAATACTGATCGCTAAGGGTGCACCTCATTCGGGACCACGCACAGTCAGTATTACTACTAAACTGGACTTGCGAAACAGTACACCTACGTACTATACCCGAACTCCGACCACTGTAGCTTTAGTTTGCCCTGCGGTACCGCCGCTTAAGCATTGCATCGCAGGGCCAAGCTAGCCGTTATGGCTCTTCATTTATATTTCTCTCTCCGTCTACCCTTCATTACTTCTTTGTTTTCTTTCTTTATTGCGTTCCCATTCCTTTTTCCACAGTTTCTGTAACGAATTTGCGGACCATTCTCTCATCTTGGCTCACACCAACTTCGACTGCAACGTGTGATCTACAATGTTGCCCGGGATTATTTTTTCTTTTATGATTTCTTCAATGCACATTCTTTCAGATGCGTACCTCGGGCAGGAGAAGAAGACATGTTCCGCGTTCTCATTACCGTTGCCGCAGAACGAGCAGTCAGCTGCGTCCTCGTGGCCGATTCTTTGAATATACTCTCTATAGCATCCATGCCCCGTCAGGAACTGTGTGAGGTAGTAATCTGTGTCACCATGTCCTCTCTCAACCCAAGCCTGTACGCTTCTGATAAGTTTATGCACCCATCTCCCTTTTGTCGCTAGGTCCCAGCGATTTTGCCACTCAATTATGCTCCCCCGTCTTTCTTCTTTACGCTCTTCCGCCGTTAATCTTCTGTTTAGGCTTTTGGCTTTGTCGTACACTCTACCCAGTTCAGAGGCCATTATATCTGGTGGCATGATACCCGATATGACACATTCTGCTTCAAACGACACTGCCCTGAAAGCACAGGCAACTCTAAGAGAAATAAGTCTAAAAACTATTTCCGCCTTTTTAACGTATGTTTTCTGTATCAGGGCTTTACCCCATATGGGTGCTGCATACATGAGGGTAGACTGGGTATCTTTAGCCAGGAGCGCTCTTCTACTCTGAGTAAGACCACCGATGTTGGCCATAATTCTTGACAGTGCCGCCGTCACCATGGCTGCCTTTCCGCATGCTTTTTTAATGTGCTCCCTAAAGCTTAGTCGAGCATCGATCATTACACCCAAATATCGTAGTGCCGCCTGTGTTGTGACGTTAAACCCATCAATGTTTAGTGTGGTCGTTTCTAACTTTTTTATACTCGTAATGAACTGCTTCTGTTTTTTGCCCTGCTAGCTGGAGTTTAACCGCCGTTAGCCATTGTTTGACCTTTGTTGTTGCCTCGCTGCCAATAGTCAGAATCTGTTTTGGCGGCTATGTTCAATGCAATGTCGTCTGCGTATCCTATTATTTGCACTTCCCTCGGCATTGGGAGTTGCGGCATCCCATCATATAATACATTCCATAGCATCGGGCCCAGTACAGAATCCTGCGGTACTCCGCCCGTCACTGCATATCTCTTAGGACCTTCATCGTATTGTACAGAAGTACTCTTTCCGACATATAACTGTTTATAACCCGTACTAAGTATGCTGGCGTTTTTTTCCTTCAAGAGCCTTTATAATATGGGGCCTGTATGCCGAGTTGAAGGCGTTCTTGACATCCAGAGTGACAACTGCACAGTATTCTTTATCACCATGCATCCACATGTCACCCTCAATAGCCTTACTTGCAATGTTTGTCACCCTCCTGACGGCGTCGATGGTTGAACGACCTTTTCGGAAACCAAACTGATGTTCGGATAGTTCGGCCGGCACTTCCTCCAGGTGCTGTTCCAGGCGCGTGCAGATTAGCTTCTCCAAGATTTTACCTATAGTATCTATCGTGCAGAGTGGCCGATAAGAACTTGGGTCACCCGTTGGCTTATTTGGTTTCTGAAGCAGGACTAGTTGTTGCTTCTTCCATACTTTCGGAAACATGACTTCATTTATACACTTGGTGAAGTGTTCTGCAAATGGCTTTGCGTTGCGCCTGATAGCGATCTTCAGCGCCTTGTTCGGAATGGCGTCAGGTCCTGGGGCCTTAGCATTGCCGAAACTTTCCGTTGCCAAAATCACCTCTGCTTCACTGATTGTGACACTATTTTCTGCTACGTGGAACTGGGTCTGGCTTGGTTGCATGCCTTGCTTTGGAAAGAGTGTCTGTACAATCTTTTCTAAAAGAATGGGGCAAGTTGGCGCCTGTCCTCTACCTCCTTTGACCTTGGCTATAACGAGTTTGTAACCATCACCCCACGGGTTTTCGTCTACATTCTGGCACAGTTCTTTAAAGCTGGCTGCCTTGCAGCTTTTAATGGCTTTCTTTAATTGTTTCCGCTTCTTTTTATAGTTCTCGCGGAGCCTGTAGTGTTCTGCCAGCCCATAATTCCTTTGGTAAAGGCGCATTGCTTTTTTGCATTCGCTTCTTAGGGTGCTGATCTCCTCGTTCCACCAGTATACAGACTTTCTGGGAGCGCTCTGGACTGGGTTAAACGTTGGCACATGCGTGTTGCTTCAGACGGGTCATATTTTGAAGGAGATAAAATAAATTTGATAACCTGATATTTAACTCTGTTTTGTTTTATTTAAACATTCTCGGTACTTTCGGATCATAGAGTATATGCCATTGCGACATCAAGTTTAGTTTAGAGAAAATGTTTTTTCATTACTCCATACAAATGAAACAACTTTCATACCACTTGCAATGGCGACATTGTCTCTGTCTCTTGCCATTATTTTAATGAAAAACTCTAGCAGCCTTCATCTGCTATTTACTATTGATTTTATTTTACTCGTAGGTAGTCTTTTTATTTATATTTCCCCTTCTCTGGAAACCTCAATCCCATAAAATTTCAATGGATCTCATGGAGATTAGTACCGCTGCTGCTTGCCTTTGTTTTTGTTAGAGATTTCTATTGCTTTATTTGCTTTACTTGCATTTCCATTTTTCTGCTGCTCTGCATTACAATGTTTACACTAATACATATGTAAGTATTTGCATTTTTTCCAGCAATGGCTGTCCAGCTGATTGGATTTGGATTGTGCCGCCTATGTCTGGCTCGATAACGCCTGTCTTCCATCAGGAAATGGCTTTGTATTATTTGAAGCCATCGTTTGAGTACCAAGATCCGGCTTGGCGCACGCACATATGGAAGAAGGGACGCGGCGAAGGCAAGAGCAAGAAACCGAGACGTAAATTTAATTTCAAACAAATTGCAAGGTAAGTGCGCATTTAAGTATACTAAACGTACACTCATCCAAGCAGGCATTCACACGTACATGCATATCTACGTTTATTCAATGTGTGCGTACATACACACATACATACATGCCAAGCTCGTGCTCATAGAACTATAAATGCTAGGAAAAGGCAACAATGAGGCGATATTAACGACTATTGCGACGACAGTGCGTGCGAGTGCTCAGATTTGTGTGTGTATGCATGTATGTGCCTATAACAACAAGCGGTAGTAAAAAACCACCTACTTGTTTGCTATCGGTTGGTAGAGGTAATTGGTTGGTTGTGTTCTTTACATATACGCATACATACGAACATAGTAACGTACGCACGCACACAAGTGAAAGCGTTTATTTTCTCTTTGCTTGAATGGCATATTTGTATGTAGACTTCCAACTGGATTATCCTTTAACTTTATTATGCGTGCGTACGTATTTAATTTACATGCGC
This sequence comes from Anastrepha ludens, assembly GCF_028408465.1. Taxonomy (NCBI): domain Eukaryota; kingdom Metazoa; phylum Arthropoda; class Insecta; order Diptera; family Tephritidae; genus Anastrepha; species Anastrepha ludens. Next base: position 110,750,269 of record NC_071501.1, on the reverse strand, counting down.
ATACATACATAAATATATACACACATACATAGTCACATATATGCACTATTTTATGTAACATATTTTCAGCATGCGCGCTTGTATGTGTGCGCATTTGTTGTGGCAATCGAGTAAGACATTTCTTCAGCCAACAAATTTTATTTGTTTTGAATTACTTTTGTTTGCTGTCGGTGCTCGGAGCTCAGTCGAAGCCGAAGCGGAAGTTACTCACTGCTTATTGGATTAAATTGACAATGAAAAATATTGACTGGTTTAAAATGTGTCATTGGGCGACAGTTGACAATCGCATTACCATAAGAGTACCTACGCACATACACATACGCATATACACATACTTATACATATATGTATTTGAGTGAATGCTGATAAAATGCATTTTAAGATTTAAAGCGTAAATTTATGAGCAAATCCGCGAAGTTGTTGAAATGCGAGTGAAGTGAGTTGCTTCACAATCTCGAAAGTGACTTAATTCGTTCTTAAATTTTTTATGATCTGTTTTAATATTTTTGTGTGCGCGTTAGTATATTTCATATTTTTGAAATTGAATTTTTTAAATCAAATCGCTCTTACAAATCATTAGAAAGGTATGAGACCCAAAAAAGGCAACGTTGTTCAGGCCGATCTCGCGCTATGCGATGATAATAAAAATAAGTTGGTGTAATACAAAAATGGCGCGGAATTAATCAACTTATCGGAAGATTTATAACTTTTGCAAATGACGTCGTACGTTAATCGTATTGCACACTTGTGAATTAAACAACTACTACAAGGGGAAGTCTAAAACAAACAAGACTGAGGTAAAAGGGAAACGACAGCAGCTATGTTCTGATAACTTCGAGTTTATTTATTCAAAATAGTCCCCTCTGGCATCGGTACACTATTCTGCGCGATCTAAAAGCTTTTCAAAAGAGTGTTTTAGGTTATTGACCGGAATGTCCTTCAGGATATCGGTACCTTTGGATTGCATTTACAGACGCAAAACGTTCTCTTTCATGGAAAAATGCAATTTTCCGAATAGGTAGAAGTCACAGGGAGCCATATAAGGTGAATACGGTGGTTAAAATACGATTTCTAGTCAAAAAAAAAGAGGTTGTCTATAAAGTCGGTTTACTGACGATAGTTTAACGTGACAACGTCAAAACAAAATTTTAATTTTATTTGTTTGATAGATATTTTGTATGGATATAGAGGAGGAGGTAAATTGAATTGCAATGGAATAGGTCAAGTTACATTTACACAAACGTGAAAAATTACGAAACATTTATCAAATTCATGAAAGATATCTTCAATTTCGATTGTGCATCAGACGTTAATAAGTCAACAACACTAAGAGGCACCATCATCGATTTGCCCTTTTTCAAGGCACTTTACACTCGAAACACTCCCTTTCATTTCCTACTTTTTCTATCATCGTCCTATTCTCAACAGAGAAATGGTTCATTACCATGCACACAGGAAGAAGGCACATGCAAATACAAGTACAGTAGAAGCCCGATAAGTGCAATACCGATAACTGCAATTTCGCGGAAAGTACAATTCGATTTTGAGTCCATAGAAAACTCGAAAAGAGCAATAAAAAATTGCAATTTTCGGGCGCAAAAGAATTCTTGTTCGAAGAAATTTTTTACTTAATACGGCAATGTATTTGCGTTCATCACGCGCGAAGACACAGCTTTATAGCTATGCACAGTTATGGTTCTCGGAATTATTGCGACCAAAAACATTGTTCTCACGCTTTGTGATTTTTGATTTTTACAAATAACTGTAAAATTGTAGCGCTGATATCATAAAATATGGCATCGAATCGTTTGTGACATTCAACACGCGTTAGTTTCAAGCTGGTTCTTGAGAGTAAAACAATCGTTCGGAGTTTGAATCATTTTTTTTGTTGCTTTCATCAAATAAAATCATGGGGAAAGTGAAAGAGAATCTACATTTTCTTACATAGAAAGAAAGAGATGAGATTCTCCAAAAAATTTAAAAAGGCGTTAAACAACGAGATCTTGCATTCGAATACAAAGTTGATTGCGCAACGATTTGCCGAATAAAAAAACAATCCCGTTCATTAAAAGAAAATGCATACAATTCATTTTCACTTGGAAATAAACGGAAAACTTTGCGGTTTAGCAATCATCCAGAGCTCGAGAAGCGTTTGTACCAGTTTTTCATGAATCAGCGGCGACGAAATGCTCCTGTTTCTAGCTTGATATTGAAAGTAAAGCATTAAAAATATTTGATGAAATAGAAAAGGAAGGAGAACAATTCAATGCAAGTGATGGATGGTTTTCGCGATTAAAGAAACGCTTCGGACTGGTGAATCATTATCTTGTGATCCAGAAGCCATTGAGCCATTTAAGGAAAAATTTACGGCGAAAATCGCTGGAAAAGGATATGTAACATCACAAATATATAATGCTGATGAATCGGGGCTCTTTTGGAAAAATTTGCCTAATAAAACCTACGTTTCGAAAGATGAAAAGAGTGCTCCAGGCAACAAAGTTTCAAAAGATCGAATCAGTGTTCTTTTGTGTGCAAATGGTGATGGCAGCCACAAAATAAAACCATTAACGATCGGCAAATCTACAATATGAATCCGCGTTGTTTTAAAAATTTTCGTCTACCGGTGAATTATGCTAGCAACAAGACTGCTTGGATGATGCGGGATATTTTCAAAAAGTGGTTCTTTGATAATTTTGTCTAAAAAGTGAAAAAATTCGCCAAAGAAAATGATGTTCCACCCAAAGCATTACACTTGCTGGATCAAGCCCCATCTCATCCGCCCGAAGAAGAATTAGTTTGTGGTGAGATCGAAGTGATGTATTTTCCGGCCAATTGCACAGCGATTTTACAGCCAATGGATCAAGGTGTTATTAACTTGACAAAAATTCAATACAAAACATTGCTAATGGAAACCATAACTAGTGAAAAAGATTCTTCATTACATGAACTATTGAAGAAAATTGATTTGAAAACCGCCGTGATCATGTTGAGCCAAGCATGGGGGAAATTGCTCCCTGAAACGATCGCTAAATGCTGGAAAAGCGTATTGGGTACAAGCCCAACAGTTGACGCGATTATTGAATCTAATCCAGACGATATGCCATTGGATATCGAAATTGACGACCCCCTTCTTGTTGGAGGATTACAACGGTTAAATGAGATGGTCGAAAACTATGTGGGTGAAGCAGACACAGATGAAATCCGCAATTGGGTTTTGGAATTAGGAATAGATCAAGGTGAGAGTGAAGCCAATGAACCCGAAGATACTACTCAAGAAGAAACAACCGAAAAAGTCCAGCATGAATCGATTTTTGGCTGTGTCAGTACAATTTTGAAATGGGGTGAACAGAACGATGTACTGTCATTCAATCAGATCGCTTGTTTGCATGATATCCGATCAAAAGCACTTGAAAAGTGTTAGGAGAAAACGCAATCGAAAATAACAAAGTTTTTCCAAAAAAAATAATTGAATTTTGGAGCACACACTCATATGTCCTTCCCCATTGATCTCTTTGTATTAATTTCAATAAATATGTGTTCATTTTTCTTGAATATCTACCTTTTGAGCTCATTAATTGCATTGCATAGAGTTAAAATATTTTTCCCTAGGTATTCCTCGATCCACAGGAGAAATTCGCAAAAGTGCAATTTTTCGCTAAGTGCAATCGGGCTTCTACTATATGTGAATTTATATACCTACATATGCGCATATACATACATATATATGCTCACTCAAGTAGGACAGAGCCAGATGTCGAACGTTGCCGAACGCGGGGGCCGATTGTGCTCTTTGTCGTTCGTTCCGCGCTCTCGCTTGCAATTCAAGCACATTAGCTTACATTTGCTTGCGTACGGAATAGATTCGTATATTTGATATGTCCATATGACTTGTATGCATCTTTACATATAGATTTGTTCTTTTTGAAAATTGCGCTAAATTGTATATGTATATGCATGTTTATATACATATATTAGTATACAACATATCTTATAAGGTATGTGGTAAATATTACCATACATTTTTTCCTTCATATATAATAAAAAAACAGAGGTTGTCTGTAAAGTCGGTTTACTGACGATAGTTTAACGTGACAACGTTATTTAGTTAATTTTATTTGTTTGATAGATATTTTGTATGGATATAGAGGAGGAGGCAAATGGAATTGCAATGGAATAGGTCAAGTTACATTTACACATTTATCAAATTCATGAAAGATATCTTCAATTTCGATTGTGCATCAGACGTTAATAAGTCAACAACACTAAGAGGCACCATCAACGATTTGCCTTTTTCAAGACACTTTACACTCGAAACACTCCCTTTCATTTCCTACTTTTTCTATCATCGTCCTATTCTCAACAGAGAAATGGTTCATTACCATGCACACAGGAAGAAGGCATATGCAAATACAAGAATGTGAATTTATATACAAATGCGCATATACATACATATACATACATATACATACATATATATGCTCACTCAAGTAGGACAGAGCCAGATGTCGAACGTTGCCGAACGCGGGGGCCGATTGTGCTCTTTGTCGTTCGTTCCGCGCTCTCGCTTGCAATTCAAGCACATTAGCTTACATTTGCTTGCGTACGGAATAGATTCGTATATTTGATATGTCCATATGACTTGTATGCATCTTTACATATCGCACCCTAAATACAAAAGGGGCACAACTCAAAATTTTCCACACTCGAGCTTGACTTGTTTACAGTAACACAGAAAACAAACTATGTGACATATCACGCTGAAATTTGCCATGTAAGCTTGTAACAATCCTACCAAAAAACAAAAAATTTATTTTTGCCATATGTCATCCGCGGACCGTTTTATTGATAACGTCTCGTTCATATTTGAGCAGAAGTACATTTTGAGTTGTGACCCTTTTGTATTTAGGGTGCGATATAGATTTATTCTTTTTGAAAATTGCGCGAAATTGTATATGTATATGCATGTTTATATACATAAATTAGTATACAACATATCTTATAAGGTATGTGGTAAATATTACCATACATTTTTTCTTTCATATATAATAAAAAAATTAATAATAATAACATTAAAACAACAGGTATTATTAACAAACTTGGTTTTATTTTAAATTCTTCAAGTAAATCAAATTAATAATAATCAATAAGAAGGCATATGCAAATACAAATACGTGAATTTATATATGTACATATGCGCATATACATACATATATACGCTCACTTAAGTAGGAGAGAGCAAGATGTCGAACGTTGCCGTTCGTTTGCTTTGTCGTTCGTTCCGTGCTTTCGCTTGCAGTTCATTCAAGGTAACGGCAATGAGCCAGGTTACGACATATGAGCAAGGTGACGACAAATAAGCAAGGTAACACTAATGAGCAAGGTAACGACACATTTTTTCGTGCGTGCAGCCGGCTAAATCGAATTATAAGATGTTATCACGTCAAAAATCAGTCACAAGAGCCGATCGATGAGATGGTGCATTATCATGCAATAAACGCCAGCTTCCTCCTTCGCGGTATTCAGGGCGACTTCGACGGATGCGATGCAACAAACGCTTCAAAACGTCAAGATAGAAAATTGCATTCACGTTTTGGTCCGTTGGCACGAACTCCTTGAGGAGAATTCCCTTGGAACCTTAAAAACAAATGAGTATCGACTTGATATTTGACTTCTCCAAACGCGTTTTTTGGGTGGTGGCTCGTCTGGGCACTTTGACACTTAGTTTCAGGTTGGTTTTGGAAAAACAACCTTTTATCATCAGATACAAATTAGGAAATACAGATTAGGAAAAATTCTACTCCGATTCCATGAATTTCAACTATGATTTCGGTTAATTTTTGATAAATTTACTAACAATTTCGTTGGGGTTTTCGGTGACTACTGATTTTGGGCGGCCCGTATGTTCATTGTCATTTACGTCCTCACAACCATCTCTGGACCATATAAACTACTCATAAACTCTGGCAAGAGATATACAATCTCGCCATAAACTTTTTTTCATCAATTCAAATGTTTTGGTAAACGTTTTACCGATTTTAAAACAAAATTTAATATTAGCTCTTTGTTCGAAACTCATTTTTGTATCGATGACGCAAACATACTGACTCTTTTGACGCAATAACTTCGCTTCCACTCAACCGAATGCCACCAAGCTTTCACTGGGAGTCAGCAATGGATATAACTTCCAACGCACTTACTTATTAGAAAGATGGCACCATCAAAAATATTTTTATGACGCCAATCTTGTTTATTTTGCACTTCACTTTGTATATACACAAAAGCAAGCAATGGAGGACGAACCGGTCAAAAAAAATAATTGTCCATCACCCAATGTAATTTTTTATGTATTTAGGAAAAAAATATTTAATAATTATATAATAATGATCCGTTCCTTTTGACGGTAACTTTATTAATTGATTCAAATATTGCACAATTCTTACAACTAAGTTAACAAGGAAGAGCTTAAAACTAATGGTGGGAGAGAGTGCAAAATGTTGTTGTTGTTACGTAAGAGGAGATTGGTTTAGATAATGTTAAAGATCAGTTAATAAGGGAGCAAATTAAGAAACGTGAAGAAGAGATGTGAGAATATAAGTACGAGAGGTAAGGAGAGAATGAGTAAAGAAGTGTGTGTTGTTGGTAGTGGGAGCATTGGTATGTGACTATATAATAATAATGGTAATTTTGCGCCACCTTGTAATATACTTTTGGTATTTCTGCGCGGTGTGACTACTTCGAAGGTTATGAAATAAATGCATGAAAAAAGAAAGCAAAAAATTCGTAAATTTTGTAAAGAAATTTTTTTTCGATTTATTTTTAATGGATTTTCAACTTGAAGAATATTCACTACTATTCGGGTATTGAATAGGTCAATAAGAAATTTTTGGTTTTGGTTTTCTGTTTTAAGGCGTAAATTCTCATGCTAGGCAACAAAATTCACTAAATTATCCTATTTAACCCTCAAATGCCTGATTTTTCTATTGAGCACAAAAAATTATTGTAGTAAAATTTTAGGTGAAAATGAACGGATTTGAAGTTCGTTTTTGTTATTAGACTCTTGGCGGGATCGGGCAATTACGCTTAAATTTTTCAAATGAATAACTTTTTTGGAAAGTTTGTTTATGTCGGCTCGAAGTCGTTGAGTAAGTTTGGAAGATTTTAATTGATTTACCCGAAGCAGATGGTGGTACTTTAAGTACGATTTCGTGACTTATTAAAAAAGTTCGACGCACGGATTGAGCTTCAGCAACGTATTAGGGAGAAAGGCCACGAAAAACTTCAAAGCAAAGTTATGAATAACTTTCGGGACTCTGTTGCACCAGACTTCCTTATCAGTTCAAGCTGTGCTTTCTTTGTTGTATTGGGCAAGGGAATAAATTTCCTTCTTTTCTAAGCCAAAGTTACGAATTATTTTAAGAATTAAATAATACATGATATTATGTGAAGTACCTATGCGCCATTGGAAGCTATAACTTTACTCCATCTTTTAGGCAGCATACGGATTCCTCTGACGAAAAATTGGAGTTCTTTTAACTTGATCCATTCAATGAGCCAGTTTGCGATGCTCTCGTAAGAAGTGAACGTAGACATTTATTTCGTTAGATGTAAAAGGATCTTTACGCTTCAAACGAATGCCAACTACTGCGATCGGGACTTCACATATACACCTTCAAATCTGTATATATTTGGGGCGAACATAAAAATATATTAGTATCAGCAGCGACAGCTCATTTACGAGGGCGGAAACTTATTCCCTTACCCAATACAAGTTTCTCTGTTAATTTTCAAATTCACACTCTCCCCCATAAGTTCCCCATCAGGGAACCGTTTACGGTGCCTAGAGAAATGTTTACGATCGCTATACTGTTGCAACCGCCATTCTATTGGCATTTCTTCCACAGCATACGGCAGATATACATCTATAAAAATCTCCGTAGCCATAAACCGATCTATTATACCCGATTCTTTATGCAGAGAAATATCCCCAAACCTAAATATTTCACCCGCCATATTTAATAGTTACGACGCTATACCAAAATCTTAAATTAAATTATTAAATAGTTGTTTGTTTTGCCTTTCTACTCGCCGTCTGAAACTTTTACACTATATATGCATTCATCAGGCTACAACACAGTTTTTCATTTCTGAACTCGCCAATTAAGATGGGATTTAGCAAACTCAAATTTTGATTTCTTTTTTGGGCGAAATAAATGGCTTCCTCACTGGTCGTCAATTGAACAGTTCGACCCCCACTGCTCGTCTTTTAAAGGCTAGGTTTTTGTGGCAGTCCGTTTAGAATAGCCAACTCACTTAGGCACCTAGATCCATTGTAGTGCCACTGTGGACTACGCTAACCTAAGTATTTATTCATCATAGAACCATATGGAACTCTTATGAAGCGTAAGACAGGTTTAATCCCAACACCGGATAGTTTCGTAAGAGAGCCGAAAGAGTGTTTCCTAACAACGTTGCTCTATTCCAAGCTAAAGCTGGACAAATACAAAGGCAATGTTCTACTGTTTCTTCCTCTTCCTCGTCCCTACAACTTGTGCAGTATTTATGAAAAAATACACCCAGCCTAGGAGAGTGTAGAAGAGATGTTCTCTATTGAAAAGTTAAGCAAATCTATTAACCTTTTTTTATCTATTTGCTGAGTTTGGCTATCTAGATCCGCCATTTTCGGTGAAAAGCAGGAGCATCTCGTGTAGGCATGGGATATTACCACAATGGTCGGTCTTTAGGCTTTAGGCAGTTACTGCCACACACCTATATGTGCCCTGCCTCTACCATTAGAAACAAAACACACTTCACCCCAATTCTCAGTGTTAAACCCAAATTTCATAACATTGCAGACTAAGTTCCTTTCAATATATTTAAATATTTTTTGGCGTTCAGTGTCGTCAATTAAGTCTTCTACTCCTTTACTTGAAATGCACTATCTGCTGCAGTCTGGTTGTAACACAGGTATTTTCTTCTCTCCACGACATTTTGCCCTGTTTTAAAATATTATTTTGTACCCTTAATTTCCAATGGTCCTAGCGCAAGCTGGAAAATTTAATTCTCTTTTTACTTGATTAGAAAAAAATATATTGTAGCATCGCTTTAAATTCTTTTTTTAACTAGGCAAAGCTATGAAAAACAGTTTTTTGATACGTTTTTTACTTTAAAGTTCATACGATAACAACATCAATTCTACGTCATTTAAATTTTATTTCATTAAAATCCATTCAGTAGAACCGGCTATATCTGTGTCCATGGTTCATGTCGATACCGTTTTTTGAAGGCTGACAACTTTTTGAACGAACATTGTATGGTCAAAATTTTTTTTTTTTATTTTTTAATAATGGATCAGAAAATAAAATATTGCAGTATCCTTCAAAAGATAACACGGCGTTCTTGACTGTCTACTCGCTCTTCAACATTTTATTACTGATGCACTTTCAAACACGTTACTATTTGATCCACCGATTTCGAAAAGGCTTTCGACCGTATCGGAGCTCTGTCATTTTAGAGCAATTATCCACCTGGTGTATAGGACCAAATTTCAAGTCAAAGTTAATGGCGAATTTTCTTACCCCTTTTTCCTTGAAAAATGGGATTCCACAAGACTCACCACTATCGGTTGTACTCTTTTCAATAGCCTTTGACAAAATAGCAAGCAAATTCAAATCAATTAACTTCCGTATTTATGCTGATGATGCTATTTTTTATACTAAGTCTGAAGATTATTCAACAGTGGAAAGGTATTTCATCAACTTGATATATGATTTCAATGCTTGGGGGCAATACTCAGGGACTACACTGACCTATAGCAAATGCAAGGTACTACATATATGCCGAAAGCATAATTGTCAACGTATAAGCCTTAGCGTAAACAATTGGCCAATTTTAAAATACTTGGTGAAATTTTTGATGATAAGCACACTTTTAAACTCCACTGTTTAACACTAAGAACCATCCTTTTCACCAGGCTGAACATTATTAAATATTTGCCACCAAAGAACCTTCGTATACATCAAAACAGACTTATCATTATTACTCGTTCCCTCGTATTATCTAAAATCGATTTCTGTCTACCCGTTTACGGCTGGTGTGCCAAGCAGCATCTAAACCTACTCAATGCTCCTTGTCATTCAGCGGTCAGGCGTAGTCTTAACGCCTTCCCAACGTCTCCTATCAAGTGTGTTTTAGCTGAAGCTAGTTTTCCATCTATCACTAAATAAAATTAATACAAATGCAGTAGTTTTTATACCACGTTTTGTGGAAATAATTCATTCGCAGTCCTTAAAGGGTTGGGTAACGATTTTCACAGATGGTTCACGTACATAATATAGTACAACTTTTGCTGTGGTAGAGACTGACGGAAGCCTAATATCCAATAGTTGGTTGACTTCGAATAGCCCAATTTTTTCTGCCGAGGCATTGGCTATCCTTCAAGCGTCAGAGTATGCAACAAATAATAAGGGAAAATTCTTAATATGTACAGACAGCTTGTCTGCCTGTCTAGCGATAACAAATATCTTTAATAATAATCAGATCGTTTGTCGTATCAGGGATAAATTAAGGGGTTACATTGGTTTCGTTGGTTCAAAAAATCGATAAATTTTTTTTTTGCTTATTAATTTCTACAACTTCTCAGAAATATTATCCAAAATTTTCAAGTCGACTCGAATAATAAATTCGGAGATACAGCCTTTAAAATGTGTGCGCTCCAAGCCACTTTTATTGTTACTCAAAACTTTAAACGCATTTTTCTCGGAACCGTGTTTTCAAAGTCGGTTGTTAAATGTTCTCGAAAACTACTCAACCGATTTTGATGAAATTTTACACAGGTGTTCGAAATACAATTTACTCGTGCTTGAATGAAGGATTTTGTTTTTCTTCAATTACAACTATTTAAAAAAAAAAAAATTTCAAGCAAATTTGACCGAAATTTTAATTTTCTTGCAAAAATGTCTGCCAAAATTCCAATTTTTACTTTTTTTTTCTCTCCTTCGTTCAAGCACGAGTTTATGCTCTTAACTAAAGCACTTATTTTTGTTTTTTCATTTTTAATGAGCCTGTCAGGAGTTATGCTGACAACGCGGACGCACCTTTTTTTCGAGGGGTCACCGAAAATGACGTTACAATGGAGGAGTTTTAATTTTTTTGTTGAAAATTTCAGAAATTATTCTTTATAAGACAGAAAAAAGTTTGAATTAAATAAATAATTTTTTACATAGAAAAAAAAAATATTGAAAATAGGCTTTTTTTTACTCGACGAAACCCATATAACCCCTTAATAAAATATCCTAACAAAATAAAGACTCTATGGATATCTAGCTACATAGGCATCCCTGCTGATGCAGCATCCATACATATTCCAAGCCCTCCATCACTTTCGAGACATTCTCTTTGAAAGACATCCTTAAACTATCAACTTCCATTCATCCCACTTGAAAAAGGTTAATTGGTCTCAATTTAATCATCTATACATCCTTATAAATCTTGATTGTAAAGAGTCCCTATTCCCAACATCCCTTTCCAAGCACCAGATCACAACTTCCATACGTCTGAGACTCGGTCATACTAAACTAACACACGAACATCTTCGCCTCGGCACTCCTTCCCGTACTTGTAAGTTTTCTGGAGTGCATCTCTCAATCGAACACATCCTCCGTCCAACACTAACCACCGGAACTATGGTACCATCTATTCTGTTAAATAATGTTACTTTTGACAATGTGATTAAAATATATAATTATATGAAATGTATTAATATATCAGACCATATTTAAATTATGCACTCAAGGCCCTAGTAGGCAGTGTGCTAATTAAGTTACGGTTATATATCTGCTATAAATAATAATAATAATAAAATACTGAAAACAAAAAATAAGAAATCTGTTTTGTTTTCCTTTTTACACCCAAAAAGTTTTGTAGAAACACCAAAAACACCATTTCAAATAAGGCGAGGACCTTAATACTAAATAAATAAGAAAAACATGGCACAAAATTATGTAGTATTTTAAGTGGTTTTTATTAGATTATTTGGAATTTTCAGAAATTCTGTATGCGGGGTGCTTTAGTTTTGGTCAATACTGTACATGCGTACGATAAGTTAATCAAAAATGGCTTCACTGTCTTAATTATTATATATTGCATTGTTATTGCCCGTAATCCTTTCAACCCGCAAAAACAGTTAGTGGCGAATGTAAATGTCACTTATACATTATTAATCTGCACGCACGCAATGCGGCAACACATTCACAAAGGTGTCAATTTTGTAATTGGATTGCAACTCATTGCTGGGCAAAAGGGGATGGCATGAATGTAATTTCATAGTCTTAAATTACGATAAATGCTGGGGCTGCCTCAAAATGTGCAGCAACGGAGTGAGATGTGAGATGTGTAATTAAATAATCATTTCCGGTAACAGAACATCAAAATGATAGCAAAAATATTAATAAAGTGCAGCCAGAAGAGTAAAAGTGCGAACACAAAACGATCAACAACAACAGTAAAATACACGAAAGTCGGTGGGTGAATGCTGGCTTGATGCAAACGATGAGTGAAATGTAGAGCACAGGTGGAGATGCAATTTTGGGTTGATATAGGTTTCATCACCCACATGCACACACGCACACACACACTCGCGAGCATGCACATTCATTAAAAGCAATTAAGTGTAATTGTTGAGCTTGAACGTTTAAGGGTACGAGCGCGCGCTCGCGCTCGCGTTATTTCTATAATGAAATCAGAGTGAAAATGTGAAAAATTAAATTCATCAACATTAATGACAGCAACAGAAGGCAAAATTGAAATACACTAGCACGACTACATAGACACATAAATGCATTATAATGTGAGAGGGATGTGGTATGCGGAAATAATAATCAGCAACAACAGCAAATTCAGTTTAAGAGTAGGTGTAGGAGCGCGGGAAGCCATATGTATGTGCGTGTGAGTATATGAGGAAAGGCAGCAGCAACAGCAGGGAGAGCAATGAAAAATCTGCGCCTTTTTAAACAAGAGTGAAAATGAGGGCAACAAACAGTGTGGATAAGAATCAGCAACAAACTGACGTTGTTGGTAAATTCAGCGGGATACGCAAACAGAAAAGCTTTTGGCGCCAAATGCGGGCGTGCCAGCGAAATGCATGGGAGTTTGTGAGACAGAGCCATATATGTATGTTGGTGCAAAAATATAAAAAAATGTTAATGTAAAGAATGGGCATTTCTGCAAAATTTAAAAATATGAAAAGTGCTTCAAATTTCGATATGGCAGTAAGTGCAGAAAATGTTTAAAAATTATTTCTCTATTTTATTTTCAAATATAATTATTCACATATTGTCGGCGCCAATAGATAGTGTATACCACATATTAATGGATTTTGACTATTTATTTAAGTGTTTTGCCATTTCAATTATTTTTTTATAAAAATATGATTCATGCTACAATAAGAACCATATAAAGCAAAATTTCGAACTATTTATAAAATTTGTAAAAATTCGGCAAATTTCCATAAAAAAAATTTAAAACTTTTTACTTAGAATAATTTCAGGTATGCAGTTTTATAGATCATTGAGTGTTGACATAATAAAGAGCAAATTTCAAGTGAATCAAAAAAAAATTGTGGTACGAGTTAAATAGAGAAAATACACAAGATCGCACCCGAGTAAAAATTTCAAAAATCAGTCTGAAACTTGCACTTTACTATGACAAAATTTAATAGGTTATAAAATTGCATATTTGAAATTTTTTTTTTAAATTCTGAGTAGAAAGTTCGAAATTCGATGGAAATTTTCCGAGTTCTTGCAAATTTTGTATAAAGTTTGAAACTAGCACGTCTCAATTTTGTTCTTAGAGTGGTTCGAAGTTCTTAAAATTTACTCAGAGAAATTTGATCTATGGTATAATATCATTAGGATAATTTTCGTGGAAAATATTCATGGTTTTGGTTCAATTTGAGTTTCTTTGGAAATCCAGGAAAATCCATTTTAATCGGATATTTGAAGGCTTAAATGCCTTATGCAAATATTCATCAGAAATTTTCATATAATTTTACCGAAGCTATCGAAGCCGTCAACTAGTTATTTGCAAATTTTAGTTCATACACGTATTCATAGTGATATTCAGCGTTCTTACTCATATTCATATTCATATTCATACTCATATTCATATTCATATTCATATTCATATTCATATTCATATTCATATTCATATTCATATTCATATTCATATTCATATTCATATTCATATTCATATTCATATTCATACGAGTATTCATATTCATATTCATACGAGTATTCATATTCATATTCGCCCTCATTTCCATATTAATATTCATATTCATATTCGTTCATCCAATATTTACGATTTTATATTAATGTTTTTACGAATGTGTACCTTCGTAGAAAAATATAGTTTTTTACACAATTAATTTTTACATACTAATTGTTTAGGTCCACTAAATTGGGACTTGTTACTTTTCAAAATAATCCCTCTCATCTATTGATTTCCTCCGAATTTTACTTTCTCTGACGCTTTAAGTACCTAGTTGTAAAAAGAAGTGTTTTCTCAAAAGAATTGCTTAAAACACTATTTGCCTATCTTCCATTTTCCATTCCACCATTCCCAGTTTTATTGTTGCTCAGCTGTCGATTGATGGTGCATCGCAAAAGTTAAATTTTGAACTAAAGCGTCGAATAGCGTCGTTCAGTGGTTGTTTCCCTTGTGATTTTCTCTGTTTTTTTTCTTCTTTTTAACGAACTGAACTTACTCTTTCTCAACTTACACAAACACACATTTTTTACTAAAAATTCCACCAACTTGCCTGCATATGAGTGAGTATATGGAGGCGAAATTAACACAGGATATGTACTCACTCATACATACACACGCGCTTCGGTAGTTTACTTGCTGTAAAGTAAAGTGAAAGTTTAAAACTTTTGCCAGCCATTGCTCTAGGGCCGATTTGCTTAAAATGGATTTGTTGCTGGAAGTCGTTATTGCCTATAAGTGGCTGATTGCCTGACTTTTGTTTGCTTGCTTCATTGGCCCAGCTACTGCTGCATGTTGTTATTGATTTTGCAGTTATTTCGGATTTCGCAAAACAACTATAGAAGACATTTATAGATACGAGCTACCAGCACAGAAAAAGTATACGCGTTTGTATATGCATACATGCATACTTTTGTAGTGCAGAGAAGTTTGTGTTGCGGATCTGACGACCGTTAGTTTTCAGCTACTCATAGTTTGGGCAGATACATATGTAGTTTAAGTTGTTAACAAATTAAGCTCGAAGCAAAAGTAATATTGCATTGCTATGCTTGAACTTTCGCATCACCCGCTTAATAAAATGTAGCTTGAAGCAAATGTTGCAAACTCGTAACTATTCAAATGGAAATATTTTGAAAACAATGCAGACACCATAACAATTATAGAAAGAACTTCAAAGAAAAAAGATGTGGAAATTTGTAATATTTGTTGCAGTAATATCCATTGAAGGCTTGCCAGAAATGGTTGTTATGCTATGCCATGTTATTTTCTGTTATGTTGTGTTATGTATTAGCGTGCTTTGTTATGCTTTGTTGTTTTAGATTAGTTATGTTACGTTATTTTCTATAATGTTGTGTTGTGTCTCATTATACTTTGTTGTTTTACGTTAGTTATGTTGTGTTAATTTATGCTGTATTATGTTATGCTATACTATGTTTATAATGTTCTTCTTCTTTTTTATTCGCGCGAAAACTGCTTAACTGATTTTGGTTACTTTCTGTTATTTTCTGTTATGTTGTGTTATGTCTTATTATGCTCTGTTATGTTTTGTAGTTCCATGTTATGTAATGTCGTGTTATGTCTTATTGTGCTTTGTTATGTTTTGTTGTTATATGTTATTAATGTTATGTTATGCCTCGTTATGTTGAGTTGTGCTGTAATACCTATGTTATATTATATTCTTCTTCTTATCGATTGACGCAATAACCGCTCAGGTGATTTTGGTCCAGTTGAACAAAGCGCACTTGTTGTCAATTGTTGTTTTGTTAAGTTGATAAAAGAATCAATCAGTCATCGATCACAGGCGTTGAATGGCAGTTGTTCATATGTATATGTAAAAGTTCAGGTCGTGTTAATAATAATAATACTATTTTTGCTTCGGAATCAGCACTTAAAGAAGCTCAATGAATTGTATGCAATTAGAGAGATTTTTTTAAATAGGTACTAACATTCTTGTTAATAATAAATAGAAGATAAAATTTAAGGCTACCATCAGCCCTAATAAGTTTAGCATCTCACAACATGAGCACTGTAAAGGGAAATCTACTGAAACAGCACTTAACTCACTTGTTACAGAAATCGAGAAGTCAATTTATAATAAAGAATTCACACTGGTAGCCTTCCTTGATATCGAGGGCGCGTTCAACAACATCCAACCGGATTCCATAATAAAGGCACTGACGGATTTCGGGATCTCTGGCGCTCTGGTTGAGTTCATCAAAAACATGCTCTTGAGCAGATTTGTGATCGCAACCCTTCTTTTTCTTCTTCTTAATTGGCGCTATAACCGTTTACGCGATTTTGGCCGAGTTTAACAAAGCGCGCCAGTCGTTTCTTTCTCGTGCTAACCGGCGCCAGTTGGACACACCAAGTGAAGACAAGTCCTTCTCACCTGATATTTCCAACGCAGAGGAGGCCTTCCTCTTCTTCTGCTACCACCAGCTGGTACCGCATCGAATACTTTCAAAGCCGGAGCGTTTGTATCCATTCGGACGATATGACCCAGCCAACATAGCCGCTGGATCTTTATTCGCTGCGCTATGTCTATGTCGTCGTGAAGCTCATACAGCTCATCGTTCCATCGTCTGCGATATTCGCCGTTGCCAACGTGCAAAGGTCCAAAAATCTTACGCAGAATCTTTCTCTCGAACACTCCAAGCGTCGCTTCATCGGATGTTGTCATCGTCCAAGCTTCTGCGCCATACGGCATGATGAGAGTCTTGTAGAGTGTTAGTTTTGTTCGTCGAGAGAGGATTTTACTGCTCAGTTGCCTACTTAGTCCAAAGTAGCACTTGTTGGCAAGAGAGATTCTTCGTTGGATTTCAAGGCTGACATTGTTATCGGTGTTAATGCGCAACCCTAGGGACCTCAAAGATCAAGAAAAAAGTTAGCAGAGGAACACCTCAAGGCGGTGTGCTGTCCCCCCTCCTAAGAGGGAAATTTCCCAATACACTTAGAGAAGTCATGCAAAATTTACTAAATACGGTTGAAAACTGGTCAAAAGCAAATGCGCTAAGCGTCAACCCCAATAAAACTGAACTCATTTACCAGGAAACATAAAATTCCAAATATAGCTCCCCCGGCTCTAGGTGAAGCGGCTCTGTCATTTAGTGATGAGGCCCGCTATTTAGGTCTAATACTAGACAGAAAACTAAGTTGGAAGGCAGCTGATAGGACTAAGTTGCGGTCTTTCCCCATTTATCGTATATTAGCTTTACACAGCAATTGCCAGACCAATCCTAAGATACGGCATACTAGTATGGTGGCGGGCTTTAAATAAGTTATACATTAAAAGAACCATGGTACATATACAAAGAATGGCCTGTCTTTGCATGTGCGGGGCCCTTAGGACCACATGCACAGAGGCACTAAATATTATGCTTAACCTTTTACCATTAGAGCAATTCGGTAAGCAAACAGCTGTCAAAGCAGCTCTCAGACTAAGATAAATCGGCCTACTCAGAACGAACCAAAGAGGACACTTTTCAATTTTCGAAAAATTCCTCTGCATTCTTGGCACAACGGATTTCTGTAAAACCAAGGACATCAACTTAAATAAATCCTTTGTCACAGTATTTTTTCCTAAAGAGGAATTTGATAACGGACTTATTGTTAAGAAAAATTATATAAACATCTACCCAGATGGCTCAAACCTAAACAACAAAGTAGGTGGAGGGGTTTACTCCGATAAACTCGGAGTATGCCAATAATTTCGCCTACCTGATAATTTAAGTGTATTTCAGGCGGAAGTTACTGCCATAAAAGAAGGACTTACGGTAATAAAAACGAGAGTATTATCCCCAAATGAAGTCTTCGTTTACTCGGACAGTCAAGCAGCAATAAAAGCGCTGGAATTAAAAACACACTCGTCAAAAACAGTTCTAGAATGTTTTAAACTACTAGATGACGTATCTAAGCGCTACAAGGTGCACCTTATCTGGGTACCAGGCCACAGGAACATCGCAGGAAACTGCAAGGCGGATGAACTTGCTCGAACCGGTTCAACGCTCGATCTCAACCGGATAAGGTGCTGATACCCATGCCTATACCACTTGTAAATTACTTATAGACAGGGAAACCATCAAAAAGGTAAACACAAATTGGCAAAACCTCACAACATGCGAACTAAGCAGACAGACATGGCCGAACTGGAACAGCGGTCGATCGAAGATCGTGTTAAGATTTAACAGAGAAGCTATAAGAAAAATGCTAGGGGTATTAACTGGTCATTGTTTAATAGGCAGCCACGCTAGAAGGTTAGGACTCCCGTACTTCGATTTCTGTAGAAGCTGCCTTAATACAGAAGAAGTGGAAACAATCAGACATCTTTTACGTGAGTGCGAAAGCTTAGCTATGAGAAGGCTGCGCACTCTTGATATAGTATTTTTAACCGATGTAGCGGACATAGCCCATCTAAAACTAACGAAGCTCTGCTTGCTTATTAAAGTTTCCGCCGGTTTGAAAAGTAACACGTAGGGTAAGGATAAACTCCAGTGGTATCACAATGGACCTGCGAAAGGTCTAAGTGTGTCTTTACGACAACCACCCAACCTACCTACCTACCTACATTCTTGTTGCCATTTCCCATGGATTTTTGGGAAATTCTGCTAACTTCGAACTTCGGTCTCCAGCCGGGAGTAGCAGTAGCGTAGCGGAGAACTGATAATCATGGAAATGTCTAACGATGCTTGGATTCGAAGAAAATATTTTTTTATAATTAACAAACGTGACTCGAACTCCTTTATTGGCTTGTTTAACGCTGCCGCACTCACAGGCAAACTACCTTTACATGAATTATTTCCAATTTAAAATTCTTTCTATGCTGGGGTAAAGCTGCCCTACAACTATTTCTTACATGATACCCGGATTGCTATTTATTATTTGCATGTGACTTCGGCATTGAACTTTCTTTATACCAATAGCCGTGCGGTTTTTGCTGAACAAAGAGTAGGGCGGATCATATCTGCTACAAGGTTCAGATAGATGTTAAGTCTTCAACCACAAAATCTTTAATGTATATAATGGAATCTAATTTAAGGAACTTCGGGCTCTGGACATCGGGGTTAGTCTTAGCCTTTTAGTGAATGCTTTGTCATAGAGGTTGTTGTTCCTGAACAGGGTGTGAAACCTTATATTAAAACCTTCAAACATAATTTTAATATTGTGACTGAGTGCAACACTCGTACCGGTGCTTCAAGCATTCATCGAAACGATCGTTGGTTAGGTGCTTCTACACTTCCGTCGTGGTGTGAACGCAAAGAAACGAGATGCTAAAAAATCCACTACAGCACTTGGCGAGGAAATTTCCCTATCTGTCATAAATACATCACAGCTTTAGTTAGAATATCAAGATTCAAAGATTTTCTTACCTTTTCCGTTCCATCGTATCCGTTTGATCTTACGAGGGCGACAACCAAACAAGCAGAACACCTTCTCGATTAAGGAACCATGCATTCGAAATGCGCTCATAGTTCTTAAAACTTATTCCTTGATCGTTACGGAAAAATAGGCTTTTGTTCCACTGCTTTAGCAATTTTTTAGGGTTGCTCACAAGCTGGGAAAATAAACTGGTCCTGGAATTTTATATTAAAGAATAGTATATTTTTGGATCTTTAATCCCATACAGTCGTACGCTTGTAGCGGCCTCTACTGCTGAACAGACTTTGAGGATCTCAGCCAGATGCTTTTTATGCCTTCGATCTTTAGTTTGCCCCCAAATGGGCTTATTTTTATTGCTATCGGAACGGTAGTCTTAGCCTTTTAGGAACAATTAAAATAATAATTTTTGTTCTAGCAGAAAGCCTCCGATGCTAGCGCTGCACTACTATCAGTTTATATAACAATTTTATTGTTATGTAAACCTTTATAAAATAATATAAAAAAAAAAAATTTGTTTATTTCGAAGTGAAGGAAGTTATGAAGTGAAAGAAAATATTGGAACACATAGAATAATCATTTTTGTTTATTTTCAAGTGCAGGATAATCAAAACCTTTGCCGACTTATGTCAACTTCTGTATCCGAAACAAAAATCCAACTCATTCATTTATTAAAAAAATGACCGAACTCTGTCGGATAACAACATTTTGAATTTCAACAGATATGTCATACATACATTTATAAATAAATATCTGCTTGCAATGAAACGAAAAATATTTGTGAATGAATTATTTTAAAATAGATTCGTTACTGAGCTGTCAAACCGTACGGTCGCATTTAATTCGTTTGTGCTCTATACTGTGCTTCTTTCTGTTCTGCGCTACTCAACCTAAGTTTGCTTTTTAAAATTTTTTCCACGTGCTTTTTTTGTATTTCATTTAAAATTTTAAACTTACAAATTATTTTGAAAAAAACGTAATATTCCATCAAAATGCCCCCCGGGGCCAACAAGCTGGGGGATAATAGGTTTGCACCTTTATCCTCATCTCCCAAAAGCAAAAGGAAAAAACCGATAACCTCAACTCTGGATGTGTTCCCGGAATTACCTATAACCAAGAAGGATGATCCTAAATATCTCGTTTTAAAGTCTCAGGATGACACTAAGCCGATCTCATCCACATCTTGTTTTGCTGTCTGCAAAGGTATTCAAACTATTAGTAAAGACGTTAACAAAATCACAGCTCTTCGAGATGGTAGTCTACTAATACTTGTAAAAAGCCAAAAAATTGCCGAAAAATTTTTGTCAACTACATATCTTCCTGGCGCTGGTGCTGTTGTATTTTCACTCCATGACTCTCTTAACTCAGTAAAGGGGACGATATATGCTCCATTCATTTGCCAACTTGCCGATGAGGAAATAATTGATGGTCTTAAAGATCAAGGCGTTACTGCAGTTCACAAATTCACCAAATTAAACAATGGCTCGCGGGCTCCTACTGGCGCTTTATTACTGACATTCGATAAATACACTTTGCCTAGTCGTATTGAAGTGGCCTGGCGAACACTAGATATCCGTCCTTATTATCCTAATCCCATGCGCTGCAGAAATTGCCAGCTGCTAGGTCACACGACCAAACGCTGCAACAACAACCCATCTTGCGTGATCTGCAATCTTCCCTCTAACCATTCCTCCCCCTCTGATTGTACTAGAGTTAAATGTGCTAATTGCGGTGGTGAACATCCTTCTTCTTCTAATGACTGTCCAAAATTTGTCCAATCTAAAGAATTACTCAAAATTAAAACTATTCACAAATGCTCCATGAGAGAAGCCATCAGTCTATATAAGTCTCAAACTCCTACTACTCCTTCACCATTTTCTTACGCAAATGTAACTGCTACCAGCAACATCGATTCTTTAAATGCAAATTTCACCAAAAATCAAAACAAGCTAACCTCAAATGACTCCAACCTCAAGATTATAGTTAAAACTTCAAGCCATAACACCTTATCTAATACCAACATCCGTACAATCTCTACAGACTGCTCTTATACTCCATCTCCCTCAGTATCTTCCTTAAATAACTCTCCTTCCCCTCCCTTCTCTCCTCTCTCCCTTTCTTCATCTCCTGACATTAATTTGCCTCCCGCCTCTGCGCCTTCCCCATCTACCGTTCCCCCCTCACAGATCCCCTCGCTCATGGAAACATAAATCCTTACACTATTTTTCTTTTCTCTTCATGATGTTAACTGTCCTTCAATGGAACATAACGGTTACATAAATAACTATTTTGAACTTGAAATATTAATTAAAGAACACAACCCCTCTGTTATATTACTAAATGAAACACATATAGCAAACAATTTAACAGCTTATACTCCAAAACCGTACATTGGTCACTTCTATAACCTTCCGTCTAACACATCAAGCAAGCAAGGTATCGCAATCCTGATTAGAAGAAACATCCCTCATAACATTCTCCCTACACCTCATTCTAACATCTCGTCCATTTCCCTGGAAATTTCCTCCCCCTTTAAAATTATTCTAATTTGTGCCTATTCCCCGCCTCAGCAAACATTTACTTCAGCCGATTTCCTTAACCTTCTCCCCCCCTCCTCCTCTCCTTTCTTACTTGCTGGTGATTTCAATGCCTGGTGTCCGCTTTGTGGTTCTCCCTTAATTAATACCAAAGGCCGCGCAATTGAAGACGCTCTACTTAGCTCCGACTGTTTTGTTCTTAACGATGGTTCCCCTACCCATTTTTCCACTCATTCCACTTTTACTCATATTGACCTTATATTCTGTTCTACTTCACTCTCCCCCAAAGTTGATTGGCATCGTATTGATGATCTTCATGGAAGCGATCATTTTCCTATCAAAGCTAATATTTCCCACCATAATTCAACTTTTACTAAACCTAGAATATTCTTCAAAACCTCTTCAGCTGACTGGCCTAAGTTTGAAGGATTTTGTTTGAAATACTCAGATAAACTACTTTCTTCTAATAATATTAATCAAGAAACTTCCAGGATTAAAAAAATTATAAGATCTGCAGCCAACCAATCCATTCCACAAACCTCTCCTAAGCCCCGCAATAAAAACCCTCCTTGGTGGGATAACGAACTTTCCTCGCTTAGACTTCACAAACAACAAACTTGGCATCATTTCAAATATAATCGCTCGCCATCAAATCTTGTAGCATATAAAAAAGCGAATGCAATTTTTAGAAGAAAAGCTAAGTTGGCAAAAATTAAATCTTTTCAGACTCTCACCTCCAGCATAAACTCCTCTTCTGATCCCAAAATGATCTGGAGAAACATAAAAAGACTATCTGGTAACCGGACTTCCTCTCCTATCCCCTCCCTCAACTCCTCCCAAGGCACTCTACTATATCCTCAGGATATAGCCCTAGAGTTCGCCACTTATTTTTCTAACATCTCCTCTGACTCTAATTTCTCACCTGTATACTCTTCTAACAAGAAATCTATTCTCTCCCATAGTTACTTACCTCCTCCCTTATCACATTCAGCCAAATATCTCGACTCTGATTTGTCTTCAATTGAACTCCATCTTGCCCTGTCTTCTGTGAAAGGTAAAACTCCTGGCTTAGATAAAATTTCCTATCCCATCATCAAACACCTACCCCCTCTTCTCCTCAATAGACTCCTTAAACATTACAACAATATTTTTCAAACCTCCATCATCCCTCAAGTCTGGAAAACCAGCGCCATCATTCCAATTTTAAAACCGGGCAAATCTCCCTGCGAAGTTACCAGCTATCGTCCTATTTCTCTTCTTCCTTGCCTAGGTAAACTCTTAGAAAAAATTGTTGCTACAAGGCTTTCCTGTTTCCTCCAATTTAATAAGCTTATTCACTCTAATCAGGTTGCTTTTAAAAAAGGCCAAAGCACAATCGATGCACTTTTGTACCTTGACCACTTCATTTGTGATGCTCTATCTAACAAAAACCACGTTTCCCTTCTCTCGCTTGATTTTGAAAAGGCTTTTGACCGTGTTGGCATACACGTAGTTCTAAGACAATTAATTAAATGGGAGGTAGGACCCCGTGTTTTTAATTTCGTAAAATCTTTCCTTTATAAACGTAAAATCAAAGTTCTTATTTCTGATACATCTTCTTCCACACTTCCCTTAGATAACGGAACTCCTCAGGGATCTCCGTTATCAGTTATTTTGTTCACCATAGCATTTGACGAAATTAGTTCTATTCTATCAAATTTTCCTAATATATGTCACCAGCTATATGCAGATGACCTTCTCCTATTTTCCTAATCTTCCGACCTGAATTCCATATCATCTTCCTTTGTAGATTTCCTTTCCCAGCTATCATCTTGGTCCCTTTCGTCAGGCGTTTCAATATCGTACTCTAAATCTAAATCATTCCACATTTGTAGAAAACAAAATTGTAATTTTCCAACCATTTCATTTAATAATGTTAATATTACATGTTCTCCTACACTTAAGTTTCTTGGATTAGTTCTAGATAGTATATAAGAAATAGAATTATTAAAAACTCAAATATTGTTAAGTACCTATCATGTAAGCGCTCGCTCATTGGCCCAGCTCTATTAATTCAAGTCGTCAACGCTTTAATACTCTCAGTAATAAACTACGCTATTGAAATTTATGGACATCACTCAAAAATCCATCTCAAAATGCTTGCTGCACCCTATCATTCAGCTATAAGAAGATCGCTTCGTGCATTTCCAACATCGCCTATAAAAAATTTATTAGCTGAATCTGGCCTTGCCTCACTAAGGGATAACATGGAAGACAGTACTATGAAACTCTACCCTAGGATTATTCTTGGTTCCAACAACATGCTACGAAAAGTTTTGTTTTCATCGTCATCACGGATCCGATTGCCAAAAATTGAATCAGCTATATACATTTGCGCGATTTTCGCTAAAACAAATAACTTGCCATTAAAACCACCTAAATTACGTAAACTTTGTCATCCACCATGGTTGATTCCTAAAGAATCTTTTATAGACAATCTAGTCCGCCTACCTAAGAACATCACTCCTAATGCGATTTATATCGCTGAGTTTCGAGTAGTCGCGAGCGAATTGAAACATAATAGTTGGAGATTTCTTTACACGGACGGCTCTAAAAACTCAAATACGTCTTTTGCTGTCGTTAGCGAGAAAGGTAAGCCGATATCCTATGGGCTGCTTTTCCCTTTCTGTTCTATATTTATTGCTGAGGCCACCGCAATTTTCCACGCTGTTCTACATGCTTCTAAAAACTCTGGAAAGTATGTAATATGTACCGACAGCTTATCATGTTTTCAAGCTATAAAAAATTGCTATAACCAAACTACTGTCATCAATTCAATTAGAGAATATCTTATTTTATATCAAAAGAAAATTAAGCTAATGTGGGTTCCTAGCCATACTGGTATAACAGGAAATTTTTACGCAGACGAATTAGCAAAAGATGCATCTAACGCGCCCACATTAACACTCAACTTCTTTACAAAATCTGATATATATCGTCTCATCAATGAAAAGAGGCACTCGAAACTCTTCATCGATTGGATTTCTTATAATCATCATTATACAATAGTCAACTCAGCAAGGATCAAACCAGTATATCCTGCAACAATTCCAGCTAACTTTCTCACTCCGTACATACGTCTCCGGATAGGACACACAATAGCTACGCATGCTCACCTCCTTGGTGGCATAAGAACCAATAACTGTCCATTTTGCAACGACACAGCAACTGTCCTCCACCTATTAGAATTTTGCCCAATGCTTCGAGATAAAAGAGAATGTTACTCTAATATGGATCCTATTTCGCTCCTTTCTAGCCCAACTGAGGAAAACATAAAAACCATATATAACTTTCTAAAAGATTGCGACCTATTGAGAAGAATTTAACACAAATCATTCATTCAACGGTCAGCTGATAGCCTCTGATGCTAGCGCTGCGTGTTTTTAGGTTGTACATATGTAAATTTACATTGTATAAGCTTATATAAATAAATAAAAAAAATAAATATTTGTGAATAGTCAAAAAATCTGACATCTAATAATTCTAGTTGCGCAGCAGGTAGAATAGAGAAACGTTTTGATTTTTAGTATTATGGACAACAGAAATGTTGAAATACTCATACGTAGGCAGTATAGGTAATATATATATGTAAGTTTGTATGTATGCAAAAAAAAATCACAAAACTTTTGTAATTTTAAGTATTATAAGTTTTCAAATGCTTTTCCTTTTTATTTACACAGGGCTGTGAAATTTACATCGAAATTATTTGGGCGCGCCTTGTCAAAACGCATCAAGGCGACTGTTTTATATGCAACCGAGACGGGCAAATCGGAGCAATATGCAAAACAGCTGTGTGAACTATTGGGACACGCATTCAATGCACAGGTGAGTGACAAGCGACAGTGATTTAGTGAAGAGACAGAAGATAGTAATACAGTTTTTAAGAGACTAGTGCCTAGATGCCTAAGTACCTGATCAGTATCGGTCGGTTTATTTAAGGTATGAGAATTAAGGAATGGTATGGTAGGGATTTTGGTGTTTAAAACTTAAAACCTAATGTATTATATTAATAAAAGAGGGAAAAGATTAAAAAAAATGAAATAATAAATATTTCGATAAATATGTTATATTTTTATGTATACATTTTTTTAAATAAAAAAAAAAAACAAATTGTTCCAATTGCCAATTTAGACTAACCTTTGTTGAACAGTATGACTAGTTTAGTTGTAACTGTTTTTATTTCTTAATAATTACCATTTTCGAAATTTTTTGAATTATATATTTGTAAAAAATCTTGAATAGTACAGAGTGTTCCATCTATATTTATCTTCCGTGGTCTATAAATAATTTAGTGAAAATGCATCCCTTTCGATTTCCTTCGGTTAAAATTTTATTTGCTATAATAAAATTTTTTGGGTCCATGACCGTAATGGTTACCGAGACGATGGTTATCACTTTCCGTAATGCACTTTTGGGCTCTTTTCTCTCCCAACTTTTTAATTTGCCCCTCAGAAAGTATTTGACCAACGTTGGATTTTAATTTATCAAACAGTTCCTTAAGGTGAGCCAATTCTTTTCTTAGGCGAAACACACGACAATCGGTATTTGATCTACATCGAAATTGAAGAAGAAATCGGATTCCGGCGAGCCCGAAAAAACACTTGGTGCGACGAGAAATGGCATGCTGCCGCAGAAAGAAAGGATGCCGCCTATTAAGCCACGTTGCGATCGGGCGAGGAAGAGATACGTATTATCCGAAAGAAGAAACGAGAAGCTGAAATATGTGTAAAAAAGTTTCTAAAGTTCTAAAAAAGTTCGGCGGCTTACAGAAGGTTTTCCTGTAAGAACTAAGACGGCGAACTGGTGACTGACATCCAGAGCAATCTGAAATTATGGAGGGAACACTTCTTGAATCTGTTAAACAGTGACAGCTGCGCATGTCACAGATAATGTGAAGATCCCGATACCCCAATCGACGACGACGGAATTGACGTTCCGCTACCCGACCATGACGAGGTGAGAATAGCGATAATGCGGCTAAAGAACAACAAAGCCGCAAGCGCCAACGGACTGCCGGCTGAACTATTCAAACATGGCGGCGAGGAGTTGGTAAGGTGCATGCATCAGCTCCTATGCAAAATATGGTCGGATGAAAGCATGCCTGCTGATTGGAATTTAAATGTGCCCAATCCATAAAATGGATGATCCTGCATCTGTGCCAATTACCGCGGGATTAGTCTACTAAATATCACCTATAAGGTTCTAGCGAGCGTATTGTGTGAAAGGCTGAAGCCCACCGTCAACCAACTGATTGGACCTTATGAGTGACCTTATCAGTAGGCCTGGAAAGTATACCATCGACCAAATATTTACAATACGCCAAATCTTGGAAAATACCCTCGAAAGAAGAATCGACACACACTATCTTTTCGTCGATTTCACAGGTGCATTCGACAGTACGAAAAGGAGTTATCTGTAAGCCGCCATGTCTGAATTTGGTATCCCCCCAAAACTAATACGGCTATGCAAGATGACGTTGCTCAACACCAGCAGCGCCGTCAGAACTGGGAAGGACCTCTCCGAGCCGTTTGATACCAAACGAGGTTTTAGACAGGGTGACTCGCTGTCGTGTGACTTCTTTAACCAGAAGTTGGAGAGGATCGTGCGAGCTGCAGAACTGAATCGCTCAGGCACAATATTTTATAAGAGCGTACAGTCGTTGGCGTATGCCGATGATATTGACGTCCGCATTAACAAGCGCGCTGTTAGTTTTGCCCTCTCCAAACTGGATAAAGAGCAAAGCGAATGAGTCTGGTGGTGAACGATGACAAAACGAAGTACCTCCTGTCTTCAAACAAATAGTCGGCGCACTCGCGTACATTCAATACTGTTTTAGTTGTACCACAAAACGTGGACAAAAGTGGGTGTTAAGTTTTTTTTATGCCACAAAAGACAAAATGAAAAAAAGAAGATTGGGTAAAATCGTGCGGCATTTCATTGAAAGCAGGCGGGTTTCGGAAAATCAACGGATTTCAAGATCTAGCCAGATCGAAAGAAGCCAAAATTATCTAGCGCTCTACTAATCATCTTTTTCTTAATTGGCGCGATAACCGCTTACGCGATTTTGGCCAATTCAAAACACCAAGTGAATCCAAGTCCTCTCCACCTGATCTTTCCAACGCGGAGCAGGCCTTCCTCTTCCTCCACTACCACCAGCTGGGATCGCATCGAAAACTTTCAAAGCCGGAGCGTTTGTATCCATTCAAACGACATTACCCAGCCAATGTCGTCGTTAAGTTCATACAGCTCATCGTTCCATCGGCTGCGATATTCGCCGTTGCCAACGTGCAAAGGTCCAAAAATCTTACTCTGTAGAGTGTTAGTTTTGTTCGTCGAGAGAAGACTTTACTGCTTAGTTGCCTACTTAGTCCAAAGTAGCACTTGTTGACAAGAGAGACTCTACGTTGGATTTCAAGGCTGGCATTGTTATCGGTGTTTTTAGCAAACGTTTTTAACCCTTTAATTATTGTTTGATAAATTCTTACAATGTATCTAAATTAAAAAATGTCCATATTTTAGAAGAAAAAAAAAACTATTCTTTAACTTACTTAATCTGGAAAACGTTAAATTATAATGAAAAATAAAAGGAACATTTTTGCAAATAAAAAAATATTTTTTTGCTGACCGCATTGGGTGTTGTCTTTCAAATAAAGGACGTTCAAGCATTCGTTATACGGAGGAGCTGAATAACACCACCAGCGCAAAACAAAAAACAAAAAAATGTCAAAATTAAACACAATTTTTGAGCTACATCAGACTTTGCTTTTAGTAAACAAAATTTTTTTAAATTGTTAAACTTTGATAAGGATTTATTGATTTTTTTTTAATTTGCAAGAAGATCAAAACTTGGATTGTTATGGGTTTTGTGAGTGAACTATATTTTCATGAAAAAATTAGTGGAATTAAAAAGAGGAACAAATAAATTTCCAGAGCTTGTGAATAAGTACCTCTGCGCTAGTTACTCAACGCAGCAAATGATTTCTGCTTCATTTCAGATCTACTGCATGTCCGACTACGACATTTCGTCTATAGAACACGAAGCCTTACTAATTGTGGTAGCATCAACATTCGGTAATGGCGACCCTCCGGAGAATGGTGAGGTAAGTGAGGTTGCAATAAAGAACAATAATCTTCCATTTACATTTTTATTTTTATATTACACCAAGTGAGGCAGGAAGAAAGTTAAGTAGGAGAAGAAAGCAAAGCAAAAGAAAAACCTCATTCAAAAGATTCAAATAATAAAATAAGAAGAAAGCATAAAAAACACGAACCGCCGTAAAGCAAATGGCTTTATTTGATTTGGTTATAATAAAGTTTGCCTGCTATTTGCTTATCTATCATTTGCCTAGCTAACGATTGTACGTAATTTACCTAGCCTGCGTCAGTGCGTACCACAGGGCGTATGTGTAATCACACAGGCGTGCCGGCTATGGCTAATGAGCCTACAAAGTGTAGCTAGCAAGCAATCGTCTTTCATGCTCAATGAAACATTACGACTCGCTCATTTAAAGAATGAGAATTTCATTGCGTACTGAACCTTTGAAATTTATATGTGTCTGTGTGTCTCTAATTCACTATTGTTTTTCTTTTTTCTTCTCTGCTGCTTGTAATTTTTTCAAAATTTTCTTGGCATTTTTGCTGGTTTCTTTTTATGTTTTCTTTTTATGTTTGCAGCTTTTCTCACAGGAATTGTATGCGATGCGTGTGCAGGAGAGCAGCGGCGATGGTCAGGATTCCAGGTAAGTGAAATTGTGGTGAGGGAGTGCGGGATTTGGTTCTTTTGCTATCAAAGTGAAATTAATGCGTCAAAGTTCAATTTGAGCTGAACGAGGAATTTGCTATTGATGGTGGGAAAATAGAAATTTAATATTTAATCATTTACTTCGTGAAATGAAAATTCGATTTTTAATCTGCATTTATTTTCAGTTGAACTTTTATTTACATTTTTCCGTTTTCAACTTCAAGGTTTTTCTTAGAATAAAATAAAATATTCAATGCTGCTTTGAATTTAAAAATGTGCTCAAATGAGTTGGAGTTTAAAGTTTTTTTGGCTGGTCACAAAATTGGGCTGAGGTGCATAAATTTATTTAGACTTTCAAGGCATGTTCAGCATGACCTTGTGGTACCTAAAATTTTGGTTTTTATAATTTTTTTTTGTGGCTTGGCCATCTTTTGGCCACATTCCCGTGCACACACAAGCTAAATCCATAAGCATAAAAATTCGCATTAATTTTTGAACACCACAAATCGCCAAAACTCAATTTTGCCGCACAAAGCATTTGCTGAAGGCCAACAGGTTTGCTAGCCGAACAACCAAAACTACATTAATATACATACATACGTTAGATATCATATAGTTGGTGTATTTGCTGCTTGTGCGCCTAAAATTATGCAAAATGCGTAACGCATGTTGGACGCTTTTTTGACAACAATGCAAAAATAAATTTATTAATAAATTATGCCAGCTGAAAAGATTGAAATGAGCCGTACCCTGTCCAAAATGCTGACCAAATTATTTAAATTACCTACTCTTATTGAGGATTTAAGAAAATTTATTGGAAAATGATAATGAAGCGACGCAGATTTATAGCATACATTTAGGTGCTTTCAAAATATTATATAATAGCATTTCTCTGACAGTAAAAAAAATGTATAAAAATAAAATCACTCAAGTAACTTTTCAATCCTTGACGCACACAAGTAATGATATTTGATTACTTTACAGGTACAGTAAAGCCTCGAATTAACAAACTTCGTTATATAAAAGAAAAACATTTAAGTTTGTCGTGTTCTCTGAAAAATACACGATTTTATAAAGTGTCTAGTAATAAGTAAATGTTGAAGAGGTAACCTCCATATCATAGAATCATCCAAGTAGGTCTATCCGCGCATGAATAAATTTTTGATTTGATAACTCAGATAACTTTCCAGTGTTTGATATGCTCAATTCGACATTTATGAATATTTTGCAAGTACAGTAGACACTCTAATTAACAAACTTCGTTGTATAAAATAATATAATGTGGCGCGCTTTATAAAAAAGTCAGGATTTTTGGGCAATAAATAAATTTTGAAATAGTGAGACTCTCAACATTTGTAGAGTATGAATACCACACGTCTATCCGAGCATAAATACATGTTTAGTTTTAAGCAGACATAAGAATAAAATCACTCAAACAACTTTTCAGCCCAGTTGGCAAATATTTTACAGTAACAGTAGCACCTCGAAATAACAAACTTTGCTGTATTAAAAAAAAAAAACAGAAACAAAAATTCAAATTTGCTGTGTTCCCTGAGAAAAACAGGATTTCGTGATGTTTGGGTACTAAAGAAATTTTGAAGTAGTGAGACTCTCAACATTTGTAGATCATCCGTACCATGTATATTCGAATTTTAAGCAAATACAAAAAATTAAATCTTTCAACTTTTCAGTCCTCAATCAATTCAAGATTTTTAGACAATTCAGTAAATATTACAGTAAATCCAAGAATTTACAAACTTGGTTGCATAAAAGAAATGTTATTTGCTGTGTTCTGAGAGAGGAAGCTATCAAGTTGAGATTTTTAGATATTTTCTAAGTACAGTAAGTCCACGAATTAACAATTTTCGTTGCATCAAAAAAAAGTATTATTTGTTTTCTGAGAACAGCAGGTATCACTTATATCAGGTTAGAGTGTCTGAAATCAGATTAAGCACTTCCGCGTCGTTTAAGTTAAGATAAATTGATGGGTTGCGGCCAGTTAAAAAAAAGTTCCATCGATTTAGTAATCAGCTTATAGTTTTGCTTAGTAGTGTAAAAACAATAGCCCACGGTATAGAGCTGCCCTACTATTACACACTGAACAATTTCTCACCAGCCACAATCGATGGAGGAGTACGTAGAAGCAGGTAAATATTTTAAAGCATTTCGATATTTTTGAATATTTTCCAAGTACAGTAAATCCCCGAATTAACTAACTACAAAAAAAGAAATAAAAATTCTTTTTTGCCGCGTTTCCTAATTTTTTTTCCAAATATTAGGGTTTTGCGAAGTTTTGTGTAATTCCAATATTTTGAATCGTTGCACCAAAAAAAAGAAACAAAAAATTATTTTTGGCCGTGTTCTTAGAGAAGCAGATATAAAAATACAATTTCCCAAAGAATTTTTTAGTGCTTGTTGCGAGATTTTTGAATATTACACAATTCCAGGGGAACCTTAAAAATGACAAACTTCATTATAACAGAAAACAATCGTATTTGCTGTGTTCCTAAGTTTTTGCAAATATATTTTGGTATTGCAATACAAACTGTTAGACTCGGCCTCCACGTCGAAGCGCGTACATATGTGCATAAATCTATAATAAAATAATAATAAAATTATTACCAAAGGGATTTACCTTAAATTTTTTTCATTCTGCCTTTCGCCATTCTTCATTTTTTCTGCCTTATAATAAAATTATTACCAAAGGGATTTACTTAAAATTTCTTTCATTCTTCTTTTCGCCATTATTAATTTTTTTTGCCTTATAAGTATATTTATTAACATTTAAAAGAAAATATATATATATATAAATATTACAAAATAGCCGATAAAACAAAGTAATTGTTCTTCCCCCCTCCCCTTCGTCATATCGCGGCTTCACTGTAACACAATAATTCCATTCGCCTTCAAGCTCTTGCGACATATTAATATCACTAACGAGCGCTCGTACTCGCACTCCGCAATAATATTGCCTACTTTGCGGCGCTGAAGCATATGCTTCAACAAATTTCACTTACACATGTACACACGCACACATTTACATATGCACAAGTAGGTAGAGTCAATACCAATATCAAATTTTCTTTCATGCTTGTACGATTGAATAATTTCCGTATTTGCTTGTGCCAAAAATAATTCCATGTTATTTGTATCGGCTGACAACTTACGAGCGTAGTATTGTTCAGATTTCCCATGGCACAACTTTGACAACAAAAGCAGCAACAGAGCAACCAACAAATGTGTAGTGAAGCAAAAAAATATTTAGTGTGTGTATTTATTTGCATGCGAGTCTTCCCTAACAATAATAATACATAATTACTTAGCATATGTAGGTATAGTATGTGCGTGTGTGTACGTGAGTATAAGTGTGTGTATTGCTATATGTATGTGTGTGAAATGCGTACTTTGATAAACACTCACACTTGAATGCTTATGAATATATTCTTCAAAGAAATAATATTTGCTCCCTTACCCCTTTTTAAAGTGTTTGAAACTGAAGCTGCTCGATGCTCTTAAGAAATTTTTAAACAAATCTGAAATGAAATCTATTTTTAGCAAAATTCAATTTAGATACACTAAATGCAATTTTAACTCGAGCAGGCTTTAATTAAAATATTTTCTCGCGATATGGAGAGTCTCATTACTTCAAATTTTATTTGAAACTCGTAGTTCAGTTCTGTTTGCGAACTGTGAGATGAAAAAATAGCCCGCACCCCGTCTACTCCGTCTACCGTTGATACTGAAGTGCAAAATGCCCTATCTATATGTAATGGAAATAGACTGTCTATATAATTATGGGTTCCCTAGATGCTCCCAGCGGCGCTGGCTACATTTAGTAAAATGAACTTATAAATTTACATATATTTGAAATGCTCTCGAGCTCAGAGCTTTCTTAGATTTTGGTTGTCTAAGAAGCTGTGGGTAATAAGCCAAGGCGATCCCTCCATTTGGCAGTAAACTTTGATTTAAAACCGAGGTTGTAACCAGCGGCTCACATAAATGCAATTTTGACTCAACAGGCTTGACTGGGTGGCTTATATTCTTCGTGGCTGTGCTTATATCCACTCTTTACAGACGGATCTCATTAACTTTGAAGCAAATTTTGGCGGCAATTTTTTTGTCTACGAATAGCTGTAATGCTGAATGTAGTTATGCGGGCAGTTTTGATGTCAATAAGTGGCTAAAAGATTTGCGAACTTTGTAACTTTCCTAATAGAGCAGATAGTTTTTTCTTGTAAAAATTTAGCTTAGTAAAATGCGTACTTGTTATGGAAAATTTTCTCCTAAAAAAAAATAGTCTGAATTGAATTGAAACGAGTTTTAGTAGGTTGGTTGATTAATAATAACTTTTAATTTCTATGGTAACGATATTAATAAGATATAAAGTCATGAACACTCTCTCAGAAAAATAATTTTTTCTTATAAAGAAAGTTAAACTTATAGTTAAAACTTAATTACAACAAATAGCTGAGCTATGGCTGCGCTGGCCTTACACTAAAACATAAAATTATTTCGACATATTGAGCCCTACCCACCAAATTGGCGCTAGCGACAAAAAGTAAATCATTCAGTAGACAATTCGCGTTCAAGTGAGTATTTAACACCAAATTGCTTTCGCCACAACTTTGTAATGGTTTTCGTAGAGCTTTGCAATTTTGACAGTTAGTGCGTGGATAAGAAATTATCGATTTCTATCAAAAACAGAAGAACGAGCGTTTTGTCGCCTATGCAAAATGGAGTTTGAGAGTCATGCCAGGGCACATTTTCCAAGTAGGCAGAATTGTAACGAAATCTGCACCCAAGCTGGTACCTCTGTCTTCACTGACCTTTCTAAGATGGGATCAGAAGTCGGAGCAGGGGGTTTCCCTAAATCAGCCAATTTATATATTTTCTTAAAATTACCAAATACTGCTAGGGTTTTTCAAACAGATGTGATTGCGATCCTGGAGGCATGTATTTCTCAGGAAAGTGCGGAAGGGATGGTGCTCCATTTCTTTATATGTATACTATTTCGAGCATGCTTTGGCCCCAATACAATAGACGGAGGGCTCAGAAAGTCCTGGGGATTCCACGCCATTCAATTTCCGAACTCGTAGCAGTGTTTATCGTTCATTGAACGATCGAGATACACGCGAAAAAGCTAGAGTTACGATTTAACCCCCTTTGCCGAAGCTATGGGAACCTTTCAGAGGAAGAGACTGTTGAGCACTTTCTCTGTAAAAGTACGAGTTTGGCAGCTAGACGATTACGGTCACTGGGTGCTCTTTTCTTCTACAACCTGGGGCAGTGCGCCAACTTAAGTCCCATGAATCTTTTCAATCATTATATAAACAGCTCTGGTGGGCTGTAAATATCTTCTTGTTGGAAGTCTCATAATGGTATTAAAACGTTGCGTCAACCATATCATCTACCTACCTACCTTTGCATCCCTTCAAATATAATGATTTCTCGAATATATTACCATGTCTCGTCAATGACCTCTTCATTAGACTCAAAAGGCCGTAAATTTGGAAAATATGCTGGTTGCGATAGGAACTAGTAACGCAATTCATGCCACTTCGTTATGGTGACTGCGGGCTTGGGCATCGGTGCTCTGTCCTGGGGAAAGAGAGCTTATTTCCCCGTCAAATACGGTGGCTCTAATTTCAAATTATATATATATATATATATGGGGCATTCTTCGCCAACCGGACAGCCCCATCTGCCCAGAACAGTTTTTATAAAAAAAAAATTTTCCCTATGCCGAAATAAAAGCTTATGTCATGTACTTTAATTTGTCATGTGGCACTTTTTAAATATTCAAGATGGACGACGAATATTGACAAATATGTTGGAAGCTTAACAAAAGATTCGAGTCTGCAGCACCAGTACCAGAAATACTAATATAAAAAGCCATTCCTTCCAAATCTCAAACAAAACGGAAGTGATTATTAAAAGATTTTCCAATTCTCCAGAAGAAAAAAAGTTTTACTGTGAAAAAAATCCTGTATTATGAAAAAAAAATTCCAATTTCAGCAATTTCCTTCAATATTTATATTCAGCAGCGAACCCAGAAACCCCCGAGCATCATGTCAATATTCGTCGTCCATCTTGAATATTTAAAAAGTGCCACATGACAAATTAAAGTACATGACATAAGCTTTTATTTCGGCATAGGGAAAAATTTTTTTTATAAAAACTGTTCTGGGCAGATGGGGGTGTCCGGTTGGCGAAGAATGCCCCATATATATATATATATACAAAAAAAAAAAAAAAAGAGAAACAAACAGTTGAAACTGAAAGCCGAGAGCTATCGATTTATGTGGGAAGTCCACTTGGGCTAATCATTGGTCGCTTGTATTTTCTGATCCACGTTTCGTCTTCAGTTACGAAGCGGAGAGAAAACTATGATTTTTTATATGATTTAAATATGATTTTTTACTCAAAATGAGCGATCTGAACGCTTGGCGCACAGAACATTTCGCTCGAGAGTATAGGGCCTCGACAAGACTCTTCAAACGTACACGTCTCTGGTCTGTTTATTATGAGCCGTTCCATGTTATGTCGGCAACTGCTAACTCGGGCAATATTGAACTTCTAGAAAGTATTTTTTGGCCGAGCGCAAACTTAGCTATTTGGTGGTTTTCTAAACGTGTGGTGGTTTTCTATCGTCTGACCTGTCAGATCTATTTGTCTCAGACCAGCCAACCATACTGAGAGATTTGCGAACTCGCCCACACAGTTCGCAGCTTCATTTGATCCGCCATCTCCCACGATAGTGCAGCCCAGCTAGCAGTTGCTTTCCACAAATTCCACCGGGCAGCCATCAACCATTCTATCCCTTGCTTCATCACTACTCAATCTTTGTCACATCCACCGCAAACAACAACCGTCCAAGCGGCAAATCAATACCAGGAATGTGAAAAGGTTGAATAAACTTGACCATTAGAAAAGTTAGCGAAATTTCATTTTACGAGTGTGCATTGATTTACGTCAGTTGAGACATGCTGCCTGTCGGTCACCCATTCAACTATCGGCGATTTCTCTTTCGCGTTAAATTCTTTACTCTTCTCTTTGTACTCGCAGTCCACACAGATGTCAAACTTTTCAATTGATTGCGTGCGTGATTTCATGTAGTAGTTAGCGTAGGAAATTCTATTGCTTCATTGTGTTGCAGTAACTTTTTGAAAAATCACTTACGTACCCGCACTCACTTTGGTGTTGAGTTTATCGGCACGCACTGCCGCTTTACCACCAATTTCACTACCTTTGTGCCAAACATATTTTAGTGCTTTCTAGATTCATGGTATGAATTTTTAACCCTTCCATTTGCTCGTTAACTAAATACGTTTGCTACTTTTTCTACGAGTTTATCTGAATTTTTTCTATTCTTCGTTTTTTTTTCTTTTTTTCGCATACTTATTTTATTCGCCATGACTGTATATAAGAATGTTCTTATTAAACTCAATTTGTAATCGATTTTCATGTTTGCTTTGTGAGCCTCACATATCGAAACATTGTTTTTCCTTTTCTACAACTCATTATAATTTTTTGCCCGGAAACTAATTTTCAAGAGTCACTCGAGCTGTTAGTAATTTTTTTCCAATATGATTTTGATGCCTACAAATTTATACAATAATTTAGCTCACTTAATTAAAAGTTGGGTGAGGTATGAAATGGCGTAAAGATTGACCGGAAATTTGCCTTGCAATGTTATTTATGGTACCCAAGACCTAGAGAAAGTAGTTAAATGGTATGGAGAGACAGGAAAATTCCCACCCCATTCATAACTCCTCTGCAAACTTTCCAGATTTTTTTTTTA
Organism: Anastrepha ludens; assembly: GCF_028408465.1. Classification (NCBI taxonomy): domain Eukaryota; kingdom Metazoa; phylum Arthropoda; class Insecta; order Diptera; family Tephritidae; genus Anastrepha; species Anastrepha ludens. Next base: position 110,712,516 of record NC_071501.1, on the reverse strand, counting down.
ATTTTAGCAGTTTGTCGAGCAAAGATAGTAGATACGTCTCGTCACCTGTCAATACATCCCACCCAAAAATATACCTTTTAGGTAAAGCGAAATCCGTAAAACGTACCCATCGTCCATACAAGATGCATACAATAGATCTTCATGTTGATCGGCGGGATAACCGCTTACGTAATTTTGGCTGAGTTTAATAAAGCGTCAGTTGTTTCTTTCTCGTGCTAACCGAGATCTGATCTTTCCGACGCAGAAGAGACCTTCCTCTTCTTCTATCACCAGCTGGTACAGTATCGAATACTTTCATAGCCGGAGCGTTTGTATCCATTCAGATGACAAGGCCCAGTATTTCTCATGGTAATCGGCGCCAGTTGGACATATCAGGTTAAGCCAAGTCCTTCTCCATCTGATCTTTCCAACGCAGAGGAGGCCTTCCTCTTCTTCTGCTACTATCAGCTGGTACAGCATCGAATACTTTCAGAGCTGTATCCATTCGGACGACAAGGCCTAGTCAACGACCGTCTTTAGTGAGTAGACGTAAAGTTTTGAGAACGAGCTTCTCACATGAGCAAGCGAAGCAACAGAGTATATCTGGTTGTTCGCTCGGCTTGGGATCCGCTACGTAAAATCCTCCCTCAATGAAAGCCAAAACCTGTGCAATGTGCTTTGATAATATGTAGGTTTAATTTCCTTTATTCACTGGAGGAGCTAATAAAAAGTACTCTAAAACTTTAGTTATGAGCTGATTATGGCATACCGTCATTTTAGTGTTTTCTTGATTAAGGGGAAGGTTTTTGAACTCACAGTATTTTGAAAAAAATTGCCACCATCAATTCTGAGTTCGGGATAGTAGTTTGAAGAACTCTTCGCTAAAATTCATTGTCGAATATTTATGTGCCAGTGAGACTACCCACCGACGTATAGAAAATAATGCAACTGTGTGCACTTTAACTCAAAGTGTGCCACATCAGCCCATTTTATGTCATTGACAGGAACTAAAACGCTTTAGCAAATTTTGCTTAGATACATCCATTTATAGCCTCACCTTTGCAATATCAATTAACTCAATAAGTGATAGTTTCGTAAACAGTTGGAGCGCGAAGAACTTTTCCGATTGGGCTGTGCTAAATTTATGTGATTTCACTATTTCTATTTTTACACTCAGGTTTGATCTCATAGACAGAAAGCATTTTTACAAGCCCAATGAAAGTGAATTTCCATATTCATAATTTCCATTTTCATTTCATAAGAACAGATCAAATGCTGGAGATTGATTTTCTGCTTAAATTGTTTGGTTGATTGAAGGTAGTTCGCTAAGTTTCCAATTGAATTGGCCAAAATCAAACGTAGCATCCGTTTCAACAACTGATTTATTTAAGCTGTAGCTGAAAATATTTCCAATATCCCAGTTGCCCTTATCGCCAAAATAGTCTCGATCGACGCTAGCGGTACCACGCGCATTTCTATTCAACCAAGCACTGCCACTTCCTAGAAAAATGTATATGGAATGCCTCGTGTAAAACAACAACGACAATAACAACAACCCGTGTACGCTGTTTGCAAGACATTTCCAGCAATTCGCACAAGCACATCGACACCCGGCATTAACGCTTCAAAGGAGGTTTAATATTACGCAGTTTAACTTCAATTGAAGTATCAGCCTCGCTGAAAATCTGCGTACTGCGGTAAGATCAGCTTACTAATTGAAGCTCTAGTGTTTGTGGCCGCCAAAAGGCAGCAAATTCTAATCGCTTAATTTAACTGGCTGAACTACAATCAAATGAAACACCTGATGGTTTACAAATGTCACCTTCACATTTGCATTGCTTTGTACTCGTGTGTGTGTGTGCATTTCTTAGAGTGTGAAGGTAATTGCTTCAGGCATATTTAAGTAGCCAGGTGACGGAATGAGTTTAAGTAGTGATCAAAATCAAATTAAATGATTTCTTAAATACGTGTGAAGGTATGCTCGTTTAGGCGGAAAATGTCGCTTGAAAGTTTTTAATATATCATGCGAAATAATTTTATAACGTTGACGTTCGATGGCTTTGCATTTGGATTTTGATAATATTTTTATCCCAAGCGTTTCTCTTGTCTTGCTATTTTGTGTAAGAGTTCATTTTATATTTATTTTACACATGCACTTACTAGGGTGGTCCACAAAAACTACAAGTGCTGAATAAGTACTTTCATATCCCAGAGTTCATTCGTATTGAAAAGGAAAAAAGCAGGTATTTTTTTTTGTGTTGTTAAATCGGCTGATATTTAATGGTGCCGCAAAGTGTATGAAACCTTTGTAGGTACTTCATATAAAAAATTTAGTTTTTGTCACAAATTTGATATAAAATCGCTAAAAAACTAACACTTTTCTATGGCCAAATAATATTTTTCTTCAGAAATTATCAAACTTTAAAATCAAAAAAATTTTATTTTTTTTATAAATTAAATGAAATATTTTTACATGGACAAGCAGTAAATCCATAAAGTGAAAGTAGTGGATATTTTCTTCGACTAATATCTATAGCTTTATTTTGCATGTCATTGCCTGCTGAGGCGCGATTACTACAAAATGGCGCATTATTAATTACCCTATGTGCATATTTGTACTTGTTGCAAATGGCATCGTACTTCAATCATAATTAATACTTGAGAACTAGGCAGGTGCAGGTTATATAAGGCGTAAAGGTCAAAATACAGATTTCCATCATTTAAAACCGTTTTTTTGTTTTTTATTTAGTAAAAAAATGATTCACAAACAAAATTAATTTTAAATAATTTTGCGCCATCTTGTATTAGAAAAAAAAAATTCGAACCACGGCCACACACAGGACCATTTGGCTATGGTGGCCGCACTTTTTTATCAACCTCATCGTTAGCTCCACCACCTGGACGATTAAGTTTTATTGTCGTGACAATATCCGAATGGTTATACAGTCTTCGAAGCTCCGGATTGAATCATATTCTCCAAATACCGTTTTCGTAAACAGAACCAAATATTTTTTGTAGCATTTTACACTTAAAAGTCCAAACATCACCTGCGTATAAATGTACTGGCACGATAAGAGTATGATAAATTGATTTTTTTCGCTGATCTTCCAAAAATGCGTTTTGTAACGCAAAGTGGCATCGATTCGTGGCAAGTATTATTTGTTCGATTTTCGTCGTTATGTTGTTTTTATTGTTGATTTTGACACCGACATATTTGAGTTCCTAACCAATTTCAACAATTTAGCCCTTTTCTATACACTGCATTAAATAACTATGTTACAGTTTCAGAATTTATTGACATGTTTTTTATAATTCATTTGTTGCTTTTTAATTTACATTAAGGGGACAATTACCTGCACACAATTTTGCACACGTCTTCTATATGATATTACTTTCTATGTGAGTTTACAAGTTTTTGAAAATTTTTCGAAAAAATAATTTATTCGAAGCAAAAATAGTAGGAAAATTCTCCCCAAAATTCATTTTTTGTTTTGAAGCATTTTATTCCGCGAATTTTTCTTTCTTTCCATTTTTTTTTATTCTTCCTGGAAGAATTGAGTGTACATCCACCATTTTAAATGATTAAAATAAAAAAAAAATTCTTTATTATTTTAATGTATAAATAAACTGTATGCCAATTTTGAAAAAAATATATTGACTTCTTCATTTTAAATAATTTTAATGAAAATCAGGGAAAATATGGCCGATTACAGGTATCTGCGGCCTTAATTTTTTTATGAAAATATAGATCACTCTCCAACAAAAACAGTTCACACTTTGTGTAAATTAAAAAAGCATCAACAAATATTGGTCAACATTTCGCACTTTCTAACCTGAATTTTTTTGAAAATTTCGAGCATGCATTATGGCCAATTAAGGCGAAAATTTCAAGTAACTCAAAAAGTGTCTTAATTTAAAATTATTATTTTTTTTTTTTGCCGACGGCCTTGCGCCTTTTCTCCATATTACAAATGCTCGAATGCCTTGAATGGAACCTAACCAATGACTGGTATAAAAACATTAACTACGCAAAGATCCATGTAACAGCCTTACAATAAAAAACTAAAAAAACAACTGCCCGACTAGACATTAGCCTTCGGTTAGAGACACAAAAATAACGCACGGCTATTTTCTGCAGACGGCCTCGGTAGTCAAGCGAAAGTGCACTAGCCTGCCATCCCAGCACGACCAAGTTTACCTACTTTCCCTGTTGCAAAAAAAAAATGAAATAAAAATAATATAAATAAAAAAAATATCACTCTTCAAACCCAAAAGCTTATCCTTTGCATTGTGGCTGCTAAAACAAGCAAAAAGAAATAAAGACACAGTTACACATTGCATCAGTGGCGCCAGCAAGGAAGCGGGCAACCGCGGTAATAGCGCAGACACACTAAATTTAGCGAAGTCCTCTACTATCTGTGCGATCCTTCAGCCAGAAAAATGTGAAACACAGATGGCGCTCCAAGCAGTAAGAAGGCGTTGTTCCTAAGCAACGATAGGTGTGCATTTCCAACACTTAGGGCGAATAGAGGCAGGCTAATAACCTATCCTGCCAGAAACCAAATAGATTCACGCAAGACAACAAATGCCTCAACCCTATGCTCCCAAGAGGAGTGAACACGAAAAAAAAATCGTATGAATAACACTCGCCCAATACCCTGCACTTACTCATCTTCTCCTGAGCTGCCCACTGAATGCCACCTGAAGAGAACAAATATTTACAAATTTATGAAATTATCGGGCTTAAGATCTAGCTGCTATAGCTCCCAACACAAATAGTAGTTTATAAGATTTATATTGTAAGCTCATTTTTTTTTTAAATAAATAAATAAATTCGTTCAATGCTCGACAGGTTTTTATATGGAAGAAAACATCCAATACTTTTGCTTGCTAAATAACAGCATTTGCTACTTTTACGCGAGTTCTTCCGTATTTTTCTATTTCCTTCTTTTTTCGACCTCTGTACAAGCACCAATACATACAAATATAACTGAGCAGTTATTTAGCTCAATTTGTAATTGGTTTCCCCCCCATTTTTCCTTTTTGTGTCTTGCACAGCGTGACTTTTAATTTCTATTTTCAACGTTAATAGGTTTTCACTTTCCTGAATTGATTATTTTCAGTTAAGCAACTACTTTTCGATTCTTTTTTTTTATTGGCCAGAAAAATCTTTTTCATGAGTCATTCCAGCTTTTAGGAGAAATGCTCGCTTAGACTCGTAAATGGCTGTTAAGGGTTTAAAGGTAGCACAGTTCAGTAAATAGCATCACTCGTTCCATCTATCGTTAATTTCAGCAAAAATGTTTTTGTTGAGTTTCCAAAAATTCTAACTTCTTAGGCTGAAAAGGTTTATGAAATCACGAAATCCTCACAAGTGAGATATATAAAAGATTTAGAAATTTTTGTGGACTACGAGAATAGTTCTTTTCGCACAAATTAGAAGTGAAGAGCCGGCCCCTAAGCCATATGTGGAATTTTTTGCCCCTGGAATATTTTATTTTGTTTTATTAATTTTTTTCCTTTTGACTTGTCAGCGACAATAATATCAAAGACACGCGCGCATTCTAGTAAGATTTAATGTTGACTGACTGATAAATTTTGTAAATGGCTCAGACAAGGTGATATTCTTTCATGCCTGCTGTTCAAACTCACCCTTGAAAAAGTAATAAGGGAAGCTAGCGAAACGATAAACTGAATTAAATTCTTCATATTGGTACAAAGCCTGGCATATGCAAATGATTTGGATATTTAGCGACATCCCTTGATAACCATAAAGAAGCCTTTATAAAAATTTATAGAGCGGCAAGAATAATTGGGGTTTCACTTAACGCAGGTAAGACGAAGGCAATGGTGTCATCACCAAGCACAAGCAGGGCAGAATAATTTATTTATTTAATCAACAAACAATAGTCTTACGTACTGTTACATAGGTAGATACAAATTAAGGCCTTTTGACAAGAGTCTTATAAGTAACGTCTTAAAAGTAAACTTAGAGTAAGAGAAATCAAAGACTAAGAAAGAAATAAGCATTAAATTTAGCTAGCGTCCTTCTAAAAAGAGCCTTCATTCCATGAACAATTTCAACATTAAAACATTAAAATTTATTTTATGGAGCAGATACGGATAATCTATTGAGCCCGCACAAATATCGAAGACAAAACACAGCGACAAAAGAACACGCCTAGACTCTAAAGACATTAGGTTTATTAATAAGCAACGATATCGATGAGACGAAATGGGATCAACGAATTTCATTGAGCGCAAAGCAAAACGCACAAAAGCTCTTTGAACAGACTCTAATCTATTAATATAGACTGAATGAAACAGTCTCCAAACGAATACCGTGTATTCTAACCTGGACCGAACTAAAGAAGAGTACCACAGTTTGAGAGTATAGGGATCAGCAAACGAAGAACTCTTTTGACGAATAAAGGCTAACATTTCGAACGATTTAGAAAGAATAAAGTTTATGCGGGTGGTGAAGATGAGCTTGGAGTCAAAGCAAGCACCCAGGTCCTTTAATTCACTAATTTGCTTTAGCGGCGAGTTCGAGTTCGACCAAATAACCAAATATTTAAAATAGGTGACTACATTTTCGAAATATACAATAAAACTTAACCGTCTACGGCGGGCTGGTCACATTATAAGGACAGACGAAACATACCCACCGAAAAAAATCCTACTGAGTACTTACAGAAGGCATAGAGGCAAAGGAAGAGCAAAACTTTGCTGGTTGGATGGCTTCGACCGGGACGCTGAGCTATTTGGTATACGTTGCTGGAGAACTCAAGCGAGGGATAAATCGACCTGGAGACAAATGTTACAGCCAGCCAAGATCCGAACCAGGTTGTGGAGCTAACCATGATGATAATAATATTAAATTTTGGAATTAAACAAACTCATAGACAATTTTTGCTTATAACATCCGAGGGGGGACGGAACATAGTCTTAGTATACTTATATAATAAAGTAGGCGTGGCTTTTATCGGACCTCAATAATATTTATGTCGGTTCTAAATGAGGTCGGAGCAACTTGTTTACCAAGTTTGGGCAAGTTTCATTAAGTCGCTATCGAGATACTCGTCTACTCAAAAGTGGAAGTGGCTCCGGATTTGTTTCAAAATTTTACTTGCGCCCCATTTAGTTTTTAGCTTCGTCACTTGTATGAAATTTGATTGATTTTGCTTCGTTTATAACAGAAATATCACGCTTTTTAATGTTTTGGAAATTACCATTAAGTGGGAGGTGGGCATGGTTGGCGACCGATTTTGCCCAATTTCAATGGAAGCCTACCTTGAATAGAGGGGACTTCTCAGTGTACCAAGTTTCATTGAATTGAGGAATACTAATTATTGCCCGAACAGATTTGTCTAAAGTGACTCCTTTCATCATTCTGCGCAGTTTGATCATTAAACTGTGCTAAATAAATATAGTTAATTCTCCTACAAAATCCATATAAATTCAAGTTCACAGTGAAAGAAAATTAAAAACATTCAAAAAATGGCCAACAAAATTTGACACTATTTGCAGAATTTTTTGAAAAAAAAAAAATTATCCTTAATAAAATTTTCATCAAAATTTCATCCAGTTTATAGAATTTTTAGCAAAATTTTAGATATGCAGTTTTATGGCCCATCGAAGTTTGGTATAAAAAAAGCAAGTTTCATGCAACTCAAAAATTACGTCGATCTTTGAGAATTTTTGTTTTTGTTGCTGACGGTGTTGGTTGCTTTTTTCCATTAAAACAAAATGTCGAGCATTCATTATACGTAGAAAAACAAAGTGTGAAATCTCACAATACAGTAAAAGAAATTTAGATATAAATTTAGGCAAAAATCTAGAATGAATTTTATTGTTACACAAAACTGGTTTTTGATTGCCCTTCTTTAAGAAATTTCATGCCCATTTAAAATTAACCCACATTGATTAAAATTAAATCGACAGCCATAAACACCGAAACATATGCTGTTAAATATTTCATAAAATCATTTGGCGGGTGATTACCTTTTGCCTTCAGAATTCATTGCCGCCCACTCTGATAAGAAAACGTAAAGAGCTTTTTGTTGCTATAAGAAGGCACAGACTTTGGCTTGCATTCGTTCACTGCCAGACAAACAACTGACAGTTAAGTTCAATGATCAAATATTGCGCGCAAGCTTTTTTATTTATGCAGGGAAAGTAAATGGATACCGGGCATCGTCTAAGCAGCCTCCAGAGCGCGATCAGTAGCTGTATTGGTATTTCTTAGAAAGGGAATATTAATTGCTTGACTGGAGATTTTTTTATCTGTGTTTACTACATTCAAATTCGGCGATAAGTTGCAGTTAGGTTGTATTTTTAATTTTTGTTGCAGCAACATAACTAAGTTTTATTCAGATCGCTGACTGATTAAGAATTGGCTTCCAAGAAATGTGCGGTATTCGTTGTGATAGAACGAAAAGGAAAATACTGACAGAGAAGCTGATTTAAGTGGTGAAGTGGTTAAGTGAAGAGGTTGAGGGTCTATAAGTATCTAATTTGGGTTTCATCTTATTCGAAAAGAAGGCCCGCTTAAGGGCAAAAGGTTCATTGCGATACTGCTGTTGTGTCACGTTTTAAAAAAAAAAATCTATTTAAAATGTAAAAATTAATAAATAAAATGTACAAAATAATGAATTAGGGGACTAATTTCAAATTCGCTAAACAATCCGCTAACAAGCAAAGCAGTGAAAGAGGAAGCTCCCTGTTCCCGCCAAAGCTGTTCAGAGGCAGATATAACATAGCGTTCAGTTACTTGTCTTTCTTCACCTTGCGATAAAGTCGTTTGACTACAAACGCTTTCTACAGGCAAAGGTATAAATAATTCCCGCCATTTAACGAATGGAAAAACGTGAAGAGATTGAAAAGTTCATATTTTTAGTTGTCGCTTTTAAGTAAGATTTATAGTACTATTATATAAATGAATTATACCAAACATATTTTACTTACGGATTAGGATTTTGTATTCCTAACATTTGAGAGAGTTACTAATACCACTACCAAATATCTCTGAAGAATTAGGAGTCTAAAAAACTTCCTACAAACTCTGGACTGGAACAAGCTTTCCTTAATAGGCAAACAAAAGCTGCTTTGGGCAGTTTATTTAAAGTTTTGGTGTCAGGCAGAAATGATTCAGTTCATGGTTTTCCGCTCTTTTAATTTTTTAAGTTTGTTTGGCAATCGGATATTCGCTGAAGGTTGTATGTGGTGCAACCGGAAACTCATCTAACTTCGGCAGTAAGAAGTCATTTATTATGTCCCTGTATGATTCCTCAGTAACAGTAATCGCATTACCGAACGTGAATAGCAGCTGTAGGGTCCGTTAAGTGATGCGAAATTGTGTGGCTCGTCGCCTGGTTCAGATTTCTGTGTTTTTAGCGGCATTGGCAGCCGCAACCAAGATATTCTCGTCCGAACGACCAGGACTTCTACCTACAAAACAACAATATTATAGATGTGCTAACAAACAATTTTTCTTGTCTTATTAATTATCAATCCAGAGTCATCACCACACAGAGACCCGAAACCGATCCGCCTCCATAGATCCATCCATCCATCCATAGTAACACTAACCTCCGAGCTCGTTGGACTATCCATCGATAATAAAGAAAATTCTCCAGTAGAAAATTCTCCACGCCCTGCAAGGTTTCTGGTGGCTTCAGTCTGTTCTAGTCGAGCAGCTAAACATCAGATGATTCAATATCAAGATGCTTGCGTCGTTTCATTGTTAGGATATATACCAAGTAATTTGTAACCCCGTCTGTATCTATCCATATCATAGACTGAAATAAGTTAGGATTGAAATTGAAATATTTCACGATGTTTACAAGGCATCGAGTCCTAATGTACGCAATTTACAGATCACTTTACTCTTCATAAGAAGTTCTTTGGCAGTTTCGTATTTTGAGAAACCAGTTGTATGTTACAGCGTTTCAAAATAAACATAAAAAAGGGAAAATTCGACACATTCATCAGTACCAAAAATGTGTGCCATTTATTTGGACCCAACTGCAGAGTGATGTTCTTTTCCTAAGTATCAGGAGGAGGTATATATTTTAGGAATTGAGGAAAGCCATAAGAACTTTTTTTGTTTTTTATTTGGTGGGTGCGGTAGGGTTCAAAATGTTTTTGTACTTACAGCGACCGCCTTCGAGTGGTGTGGCCACTAAACAAACTTCCCTCCTCTTCTGGGAAGACTCCTTTCCCGGGACTTCTTTCTGCATTAGTTCGGGAAGACCTCTTTACCCACGTCTAGATCCACCATGCTTCATGCCATAGGCTCGTCTTCTTATGTCTCTGACTGTAAGGTTTCGCTTTGTTGCACTGTGTCTAGGTCTATCGTTTTTCTCCATAATAAACCTTCAACGTTTTTTTTAACTGCATTCCAGTTATCCTCGCGTTCAAGCATCTTGCCAATCACATTAATCGGCGCGATGTCGCCAATCTGCTGCCTCAGAAACTCTCTTTCCACGAGCCATCTGCCATAACTACATGTGCTCACCATGTTCGTGGCCTGAGTGGAACTGAACTCAACCCGAAGTTCCTTTGAACCCATTTACCTATTGTAGGATTCAGCTTGCCGTCTGTCACTCGATTCAGTGTCTCATCGGCTTTGCATCCGCTGCATGATAGGCATCTTCGTCAGGCGGCATTACTGGTGGCGTACTTTTTCCTAGAATCCCACGCATGCACTCGTTCTCTGGCCATGAGGTCGATACGTATCTACCCGCTGATCACAAAAACTGTTGCGCCTGAGACAGTGCGGTAGGCTGAAGCATCTTTGAATGCCGCTGTTCGTTTTACAGCATCCAAATAAGAACTTTTGAGTTCATATTTTTATGGGAAATAGACCAAATTAAAAAGTTATTACTAATGTTATTACAACTTTCGTTATTACATTTATTATATATTAATTATTTTTGAGAAAAAAAAGATAAATATTAAAAAAAAATCTTCAAAAACTCTACCTAACATAGATTCCGATTTGCTCTGCAAAACAGTTGTTCATTGCCTGTCTAAATAATTAAAAACTACGAAGACATTTGTTTCGCACTTTACAATTCAACGCGCTCCAGAATGCATTTCAACTTAATTACAAGTGAAAGTAGCAAATAGACAGCGCAGACACAGAGTTGCCTTTTTTCCGCTTACTCGCCTTCATAATAGTTAATCTTTGGCTCACTACACCCACCACAACTACATGCCACTTACAAGTACGTACTTTCGCGCTTACAAGCTTTCGCGCTTATGCACAAGTAAATAACTCAATACCCGCTAAAGTGGACGTTTAAATGGACTCAAGAGGGCAGCACCAGCGGAAGTGGCGAAGTGCTCAGTGTTTAAGCGCATCAAAATGGAAGGATGGAATGCCTTAGCAAGCAATTGAGAGGGGGGTTTTCAGTTACTTCTGATTACAGTTGAAAAAATAATTACAACTACAATTGTAATTGCGAGTGCAAATGCGTTAGTGGGTTGGGTGAGATTGACAGTGTTGGTTTGACAGAGCAGGCATGCAAACGCCTGCTGTAGTTGCTTTAGATTTTGTTCTTTTCTCATTTTTCACTCTCTAGCGCTAATATTTATGGGTCAGTCGCACCGGATAACTCACAGCCAGTCTGCTAACCAGCCAACCATGCAATTACAATCACGTGGCTTGCGGGGCGTATACGCAACAACTTACTAACTAACTTGTGGAAGGTACAGTGGGGGAATTGTATGGATGGTAGAGTAAATTATTAAGTTTCGTGAAAACTATTTTTCCTTATTATTTAATTTATATATATAAATATACAATTTATACTATCAGCTTTGATTTTTGGTCCGTCTCATCTGGGTACGATGCCTACTGTACCGAAAAAATTAAAATGCAAAAATTATATTTCTCAAGACTCATAGCTTGAAAAAAACGTGCCCGAATGACTGAAAATTGAATTCTACATAGAACTGTGGATAGATTTTTCTTTTTATATAAGACCTTTGTATTATTATTTTTAGGTTTTTAGTTAGAACTTTTTCTAAAAACGCGTCATCTTTTTAAAAAAGAGATGTAATCGATTTTGCAGGTATTATTGAATTTTGTTAAAAATTGCTTGCGCAGGTATTGGCCGGACTAAAAATTTTACGAAATTTTGATGAAAATTTGGCAAATTGTAAAATTTTGTACTAAGTTTGGATGTCTGGTTTGTATGATTTTTGTTGTAGTATGAGCTATGCATTTATGAAAAATTGACTGTAAGTACCTACTCTAACTTAAATACCTACACATAGTTTAAAGGGTCAGGGCAGGAATTTTTGCTAATAATATTGCTGATTGCTTGATGGAGGCCTTAATAAAGCAATTCAGGCATTGAAAAAGTGTCAATGTAAGTAATTTGGGCATTATAAAAATTGTTTTATTTGTAGGCTTGAGTGTTCGAAGAATAAAAGATATTTTTTTCACAAGTTGGTATTTTTTCGAAACATTTTTTTGTCATTTTTTAAGACACAACACCTGAGACATTTTTTTGACTTAGTGTTATTGAAGGCTTAGATTATCCTCAGCTATGGTCTCAGTTATTAATAAAAGTGTAAAAGAAACAAATTAGACCGGAAATTTTTCAAATATCATTAAAAAAAAATTTTCCTAGAAATTTTCAACCAAACATAAAATTTTTTTTTTTCCAAAAATGTTCAAACAATTTGTTTCTATTGTACAATTTTTCCTAAAACCAAAAATTTTTTTCCAAATTAAAAAAAAAATCCACACTTATTTGCCAAACATTTTTTTTCCAAATTTTGTTTTTACAAAAATACTTTATTCTAAGAAACCTTAACTAAAATTTTTGAAATGTTTAAATGGATCGAAAACTCTCAAAATAACAAAACTCCTCTTCAATTTTTATATATTATACTGAAGTCTACAAAATAAATGAATTTTAAGAAGAATTTTTCCAATTTTTTTTTAATCTCTCCTAAAAAAATTTAATTTGTTTTTGTTAAATTTTTTTCCCGTTTTGTTTTTAGAAAAATATTTTATTCTGGAAAAAAATGTTTGAACTGTTAAAATGAAGCGAAAATTTCAACATATAATAAACCTCAAAATTACTGAATTCTTTTTAATTTGTTTTTTCAGTTTAATTTTCATTATACTCAAGTCTACAAAATAATCGAATTTATCGAAGAATTATGCCAAAGATTTTTTTACAAAAAATGTTTTAAAAAATAATTAAATTTTTTTTTCAATTTTTTTTCCAAATTTTGCTGTTCATTTTTTTTTACAAAAATATTTTATTCTTAAAAAAATGTTTCAACTGTTCAAATGAAGTGAAAATTTCAACATAGAGTAAATCTCAAAATTTCAGAATTCCTGTTAATTTTTTTCAGTTTACTTTTCATTATACTCAAGCCTCAATACGGCGCATCTGAAGCAGAAACGCGTCATTATTGGAGCAGACGCTAATGCACATAATATTGTTTGGGGCAGTACAAATAACAACACACGAGGTGAGCTACTTTTTGATTATATTCTAGCGAATAAGCTTGATATATGTAATAGAGGTGATGTCCCTTCGTTTCTTAACTCGTCTAGAAGAGAGGTACTCGATATTACTCTTTCTAGCGAATCATGTACACAACTGGTGCAGGACTGGAGCGTTGATAAACAGCACTCTTTTTCCGACCACCAATATATAACATTCACTTTAAAAGCCGAAACGGCAAAACCCATGAAGTACCTTAACAAAAAACGTATGAATTGGATCAAATATAAAGAACATCTTGCCAATGGACTTCCTGATATCAGGCAGTTTGAAATGGCAAATAAAAACGATATCGAAAACGCGGTCAACATGATAACGAAGACGTGTCAAAGCGCAGCACGACAATCTTGTCCTCTGACGAAAACAGGAGGTAAGCATAAACCTTTTTGGTGGACTCCAGAAATCTCAGAACTTCGCAATCGAACTCGGAAACTCTTTAACCAATCTAAAATAACAGACGAATGGGAAGAATATCGACAATGTCTTAAAGACTTTAAGAAAGCTGTCAGAAGTGCAAAACGCACATCCTGGCGATCATACACTCAAGAATTAGAGAACACCTCAGAAGTAAGCAGACTACGCAAGATTCTTGCATCAAACCCAGTCTCTCCCAGTTTTATCATGACTCAAGATGGAACTTGGACTACTTCAACTGACCACACTCTTAGAATACTTCTAGAATCTCACTTTCCAGGCTGTGTTGCCAACTTACCTGCACTTCCCAGCACTCTTCAGAGTAATTATGGGAATAGATCAGATCTAATCAGCTCTAATAGCATCTCTACAGCAATACTAAGCTTTAAAAAATTTAAATCACCAGGTCCTGACAACATCATTCCAGCAGAACTTCAAGAAGGACTGGAAATTCTACTGCCTTGGTTAACAAGGATCTTTAACAAGTGTTTAAATCTCTCTTACCTTCCGACAATTTGGAAGAAATCGAAGATAGTATTCATTCCGAAAACGGGGAAACCTTCACACTGCAAAGCAAACGACTTCAGGCCCATTAGCCTAACCTCTTTTTGCTTAAATGCTTTTGAAAAAGTCTTAGATGAGCAAATCAAAACCCAACTTGATACTAAGTTGATCTCTGAGGCACAACATGCCTACACTAAAGGGAAATCGACTGAAACGGCACTTCATTCACTGGTGCAAACAGTGGAAACTTCCCTTCACAATAAGGAGTACTCTCTTGTCGCATTTATGGACATAGAAGGTGCTTTTAATAATATTGAACCCAACGCTATTTTGTCTGAAATTGCCAAATTGGGTATTAATTACTCCATCCGAAAGATGATCGAACAAATGCTCCAAAATAGAATAATCACTTCAGAGCTTGGGTTAAGCCGCATGAGAATGTACGCCGTCAAAGGCACTCCTTAAGGCGGAGTACTTTCACCCCTTCTCTGGAATCTCGCTGTAAACAGTTTGCTTCGAAATCTCGAAAAAGCAGGCTGCAAGGTTGTAGCCTATGCAGATGATATTGCTCTCCGCGTGTCAGGCAAACACCTGAATACCCTCACTGAGCTCATGCAACGCTCAATCAATATTCTGTCAAAATGGTGCACCGAATGCAGACTAAATGCGAATCCAGCAAAGACAGATCTTGTTCTCTTCAATAGGAAACAACAATCTCCTCCACTGCAAACAATAACCTTAAAAGGGGAATCATTACTCCTATCTGATTCAGCTAAATATCTAGGAGTTATTCTAGATAGGAAGTTTAGTTGGAAATTGAACATCGAAAACAAATGTAAAAAAGCTTTAATAGCTCTTTATACTTGTAAGAAAGCTATAGGCAAAACCTGGGGCTTTTCACCTCGGATCATTTATTGGATATATACCTCGATCATCAAACCGATACTCTTCTACGGTGTGGTTGTATGGTGGACAGCACTCGAAAAACGGTGTAGAGTAGCCACAATTGATCGAGTTCAAAGAACAGCCTGCCTCCTGATAACAGGATGCTTAAGTACAACACCTACTAAGCCTCTAAATACGTTGCTTCACTTGTTCCCTATCGATCTGGCTGGCAAAGCGATTGCAGCGAAAGCAGCGACACGCATGAATGCTATATCGAAATGGAATAAGTATCTTGGCCATTCGGCCATACTGAACAGGAACACTGTTATCTCTTCCGACATAGACTATCATGTAAGTCTTCCATCACCACCCTTGCTATTCTCCTGTTCACTCCCAACTAGGGAAGAATGGAAGACAAATCTAACCGAAATCAATGGCCCTCTGACTATATATACAGATAGTTCAAAACAAGACGGCAAAGTGGGATTTGGAATCTTTTCCAAACGGCTCGGGGTTCCTCAAAACGACCTGTGCAGATACTACGAGGACGAAGATGAGGAAGTATCGAGCAGACATTTGCTGTGCAGTTGTCCCGGTCTAGCCAGAAGTCGACTCGCTCTTCTAGGCTCTCCAACAATTGACAATCTTTCAGTACTCTCGAACCTGAAAATCGAATATCTCATCAAATTCTCGAAACGAATTAATATCTTTGACCAAAATCCACAATAAAAATCTCGGTTAGGTGGGGAAATCATATAACATAATGAGCTCTAGGGCAACACAACGGACCCAACTTGCGGTCTATGTGGCACTCCGATGCGGGGTCACCCTTGAACCAACCAACCATACTCAAGCCTACAAAATAAACGATTTTAGAAGAATTTTTTTAAATACCCTATTCTAAAAAAGTAAAAAAAATTTTTGAAATATTCAAATTAAGCCAAATTTCAACATAGAACAAATCTCAAAATTACTAGAGTCCACTTAAAATTTTTTTAATTTACTTTTCACTATTCTTAAGCCTACACAATAGATGAAATTTTAGAAGTATATTTCAAAAATTTGTCTTTACAAAATTATTGGTTTAAAAAATTAAACAGTTTTTTTTCCAAATTAATTTTTTTTTTAATATTTCAGTCTAAAAAAAAAATAAAAATAAAAAATTTTTAAATGTTAAAACGAAGCGAAAATTTCAACATAGAATAAATCTCAAAATTACTAAATACTTTTTTAATTTTTTCCAATTTATTATTAGATACGAATTTTTAGAAGAATTGACGACAGTGTCCGAAATAATAGGACTATGAATAAGTTCGTGCGGTTTTACAACAGATGGCGTAACTTGATTATTATTCCATCGATCCACATTTCCAAACATTCATTGGAGAGCTACTGTCGTAAGGCACAAACGTCAGTATAAGTTTTTTATTTGAAGCGTAAACAACAATATTTTTACCACACTTGAAATGTCGAATTTCGTGCCAAATAATGTGTTTTTGCGGGGAATTCTTCTTCATTATTTTAATATGAAGAAAAAAGCAGCCGAAAGTCATCGTATCTTGGTGGAAGTTTATGGTGAGCATGCTCTATCTGAGCGAACGTGCCAGAAGTGGTTTGCACGCTTTAAAAGTGGTGATTTTGGCTTGGAAGACGAAGAACGCGAGGGTGCGCCGCCAAAGTTCATGGATACCGAATTGGAGGAATTGCTCGATCAAGATCCGGCTCAAACGCAAGAAGAGGTTGCAAAAACTTTGGGAGTTGATCAATCAACCATTTCCAAACGTTTAAAAGCCATGGGAATGATCCGAAAGGTAGGCCATTGGGTGCCGTATGAATTGAAGCCAAGAGACGTTGAACGCCGTTTTATGGCATGCGAACAACTGCTTCAACGGCACAAAAGAAAGGGTTTTTTGCATCGAATTGTGACTGGCGATGAAAAGTGGGTCCATTACGACAATCCAAAACGTCGGGCAACGTATGGATACCCTGGCCATGCTTCAACATCGACGTCGGCGCAGAATATTCATGGCCTGAAGGTTATGCTGTGTATCTGGTGGGACCAGCTGGGTGTTGTGTATTATGAGCTACTGAAACCGAATGAAACGATTACGGGGGATGTCTACCGACGACAATTGATGCGTTTGAGCCGAGCACTGCGAGAAAAACGGCCGCAATACGCCGATAGACACGACAAAGTTATTTTGCAACATGACAATGCTCGGCCACATGTTGCACAAGTGGTCAAAACATACTTAGAAACGCTCAAATGGGATGTCCTACCCCACCCGCCGTATAGTCCAGACCTTGCGCCATCCGATTACTATCTCTTCCGATCGATGCAACATGGCCTGGCTGACCAGCACTTCCGTAATTACGATGAAGTCAAAAAATGGATCGATTCGTGGATTGCGGCAAAACCGACCGAATTTTTCACAAAGGGAATCCGTGAATTGCCAGAAAGATGGGAAAAAGTAGTAGTAAGCGATGGACAATATTTTGAATATTAAATTTGTAACCATTTTACGTCAATAAAGTTTCAAATTTCGAAAAAAAACCGCACGAACTTATTCATTGCCCTATTACTTGCATCACTTGACATGTTTAGACGTTCTACTACAGTTTATTAACTGAGACCAGCAATTGCCAAAGAAACAAAAACTACTTCTGTACTTAACAAGCCTTTCTGCACTTACGAAATGTCGTTGTGCAGTACTTCAGCACACCCTGAAAATAGCAGTCAAAAACAATGAGAATAATTGCAAATTCACCATTTTTCTTAGAAACGGTCTCGTTCCATTGACATTTAAATGCTCACACCACCACTTAAAAAATTACTTGTAGAAACAGAGATTACAAACGCACTTTAATCTATTTAGAGCAAGAATCCCAGCGCAAGAGTCCCAGTCCCATCTTTTCACCCAACTCAAGGGTGCTCCAACCAAAAATTATATTATCCAATTGTGCCAGTTGAATGCTGCCTGAGAAAAGGTGTTTCATAAGCGCCCCTAAAGTTTCATAATACAAAAATTATTACTTCAAATAAATCAAATGACAATAAAAATTTTATAATAAAGAAAAATTTAGATCTAAAACTGGTTTATGGATCACCCACTGTTGGCAAGCAAGGCAATGGCAACTCGCAGACACATCCCGCTGCAGAAGCGCCACCACCTGCTTTCCGTTTTCCATTTTTCTCTAATTACACTTCAAAAACGTCCGCACGTCAATGCTTAGCAGAGTTTCGCAAAGCTTGTGGATTCTGCTGCTTCGGTTATTGTTTTCCAGAGTTATTATTTTTAGTCGGATTTTGTTGTGCCATATATATTTTGCTTTTGTTTTATACTTACATATAAACATACTCGACAATACTTACTACTCTGCCAGCCACGCTTTGTTATTGCCCTTTGTTTTCTTTTCTATCTCGTGCTGCCCGAACTGCCTCCCTTTACTGAGTTACTGAGATAAATGTGCATACACACCCACATATGTACCTACGAGTATGTATGTATGTAAGTATCTGCCATTGTTCACGGCTTTCTGCAACCAGTAAGAAGACCTTCTTCTACTCCTAGACTCTGATAGATTGGCCTCCTTATTTTCCTTTACAAAGTACCCTCCAATCCACTCACGCCAGTTGTCACATTTTAAATTCCACAATGGATTAGTGCATGAGTCAAGCGGAAAAATATGTGCCTCAGTTGCCACTACATACTTACTTGAGAGCACTTCTCCCATAATGACACTTGAGTGGGTTGTTGTGTTGGTTGTTTTTTTGTTGGCTTTGTTTTGAGTGACGGCGGAGTGCTTTTGTGAATGAAGATTTTCCAGCTAAAGGTGCGGTATTTATTACATGCTTTTTATGTTTATTTCAAATTTCTTACCTGACCAGAAAAGGAAATGGTCTACACACTCTTTGTTACCATATATTTGTGCCTATGGAATACCAAAAATATCAGCATGAAGAGTCAAGCCAGTTAGTTCGTAGTCTTATGCTTGTGCGTTGTATACTCCAGAAGCAAGACACTCAACTTTAAAGTTTTCAAGTGGTCATAATTAAATTGTTGTATAGTCTGTCAGAGCCATAAACTAAATCAGCAACCTCATACACTCGGACCTCATTTTCATATTCATCCTCGTGCGTGTATTTACAACCAGCAAAGTAGTGCTTAATGGTGTCGGCACTTATTTTACATGGAGAGAATGCAAAACTGAAGTTTATCCGAGGGGTCCTCACCAGAAATCCAAAACAGATGTCAATAAAGGCAGTCAGCTAACACTTTAATAGATTTTCTTTATTTTTTATTAACGATTCTTAGAAATTGAAGAGGAGACGCTGTACATTTGCACCTAGTGAAGGGTGATCAATTTAGAGGCATTGGGTTTTAAATTGAAATAAAACAACGAAAATTCAAATTGAATTGGCCATCTTTATTATTTTTAAGTATAAACATTCATGACATTTATTTTTAAAGATAGTTCCTTTCAAATGTGGGCCGCAACTGCGCCATAATTGGGCCATCCGTAAACACCAATTTTGAATGACTCGCTGGAGGACTTCGGTCGGTATCTCGTGAATAACTTTACTTACTTTATCATACATTGTGGATTAGGCTTTACATACCCCCACAAATAAAAGTTCAAAATTGTAATATCACACGATCTTGGTGGCCAATCCATTGGTCTGAGAAGAGAGATAAATTACTCACCGAAACGACAACACAGTAAATCCATTGTTTCACAGAGTGTAGGGCAAGTAGCGCCGTCTTCTATGAACCATGTTGTGGATGTTGTTGAGATCACGGTTAACATGTCGCGATGGCGTCCAGCCTCGTCTTTCAAGAAATATGAAGGATCGTTTTTAGAAGGCCGATGATTCCTCCAGCACATAAGCCGCACCAAACGGTTGTTTTCAATAGATGTAATGGCTCTACTTGAATGACTTCCGGTTGCTGTTCAGTCCAAATATTGCAATTTTGCTTGTTGATGTAGCCATTAAGCCAAAAATGGGACTCATCGCTGATCGCCATAAGTTGGCCTGAGCGGGCGATTCGTAGAGCGTTGAGTTTCGTAACAAAATTGTACGATTTTAAAACGTTGTTGAGGCGTAAGTCTTTCCATTATAAAATGTCCATGAATACTAAAAAAAATTATGTATTTAGCTTGGCAGTAGTCACGCGTGATCTGTCAAAAACACCTTATTGGAAAAAGTACTTCCAATCTGATCACACTTTAGTAAGTAAGAATGGTTACCACGAGATTTTCAGGTGTCCTGATGCAAAGGCTATAAGGCTTATATATAAATTTTAGTCAGTTTTCTTGAGGTTCAAAAATAAATCATTTAAACTTCAAATTAACTGACAATCAGTCTCAAGTCGATGCTGGTTATTAGAAGGTCAACCAAAACTAACTTTGAATCTATATTAGTACCAGTTGGAGATTGTTTTAAGCTCAGGCTCATAATATTGATTAGATAATTAATTACTTTACTGATTTAGCCTCTACGAGAATTTACTTTAAGTGTTTGAGTAGATAAGAAATGGATATGAGGGAAGTTTGGCGTTCGTCAAATGGTAGTCTATGGCATAAGGATATCCTTTCCTTATCCAAGCCCGAGTTATCAAATGATGCAATATAATGGACAAGAATCATTGTGAACACAATTCTTGTTATTTAAATTAAGAAATTTGCTATGGTATTCATCAACGCTAGTTTTAGTATTCCATTTTCTGCATAATTCAATTGAAGCAATGAGAGAATAGAGATATGGATGATATGCCGAGCTTGTGCGGATGGCTGCGCAGTCTACAGTGACCGACAAGAATGCCAATAAGTATTCTCAGATTGTCCTTAGCGAGATGTATGTGATATTTAAATCTCTTTTAATTGCATTCTCCCAGTAAGGACCTAGCTCCACAGTGCAACAGCGCCTGATTACATCTCGGAGCCTTAGCTGAAGAGTTTTTTATTAAACTCGCACGTATATTTTAGAAGATTTTTTGCTGATTTTGATGTTTTGATTTAAAAAAATGATACGACACATTTCAATAAATTCAAAGTATTTTTCTTCGTACGTTAAAATTTTTTTCTATCTTTAAAATTGCTCGTATTTCGATACCAAAAATGTAACGACGCAATTTCTGATACCAACTTCCGAAACGGAAGTGCAGCGTATTTGGAACAAAGGGATTCTACATTGATGGAAGCAAAGGGTAGTCAAAACAATGAGCAATATCTAGTCGCTATGGTGGTCCTTTATTTTTCAAGTACGCCTTTTACGAATTGCAAAACATTTGGCCAAGAATTCTCATGATGGAAAATTATGATTTGTGTCCGACTGCCTATTCCGGCCATTTTTAGGTCTGTAGACGCAATTAAATAGCTTGTCGAGTAACTCCTCACTCTTTATCGCTTGTACCAAAATCGCCTCTTTTAAATCGTCTAAAGCAAAATTTACAAGCTGAAAGTGATGGAGCATATTCTTCATAAGTCACACAGTACGCGATGACTTTTCATTGTACTTGTTTTACAGATGAAATCAAAAAAGTGCGATTCCATGTCAAGTGATCCAAGTATTTTGAACTTAACAGCCAGTTCTTCAAAAAATTGGTCTATTGGCTTGAGTAGAGTATAGCTCAAAATGATAGAATTTGTTCCCAAATTTGTTTTCAATATTGTATACTTTTATACTAAATCAAAATTATTAAATTTGTTTTAAAAAATTTTATAAATTATAATAAATCTCGGAATTATAAAAGTTTTTTATTAAAATATTTTATTAGAAAACTTTTTTTATAATTTTGGTTCCAATTTTGTTTATAATAAAAAAATTTGGTTATAACAACAATAATAAATAAAATTTTATATTTTTGGCTTAGAGTTTTAAGCATTCT
Organism: Anastrepha ludens; assembly: GCF_028408465.1. Classification (NCBI taxonomy): domain Eukaryota; kingdom Metazoa; phylum Arthropoda; class Insecta; order Diptera; family Tephritidae; genus Anastrepha; species Anastrepha ludens. Next base: position 110,690,309 of record NC_071501.1, on the reverse strand, counting down.
TTTTTGAATTTTTCTAAAATGTTAGTAAAATTTCTTTTATTATATTAAATTATTACATAATTAAAAAGAAAAATATTAAACATTTTGTTTTAAATTTTTTTGTTAAAAATTTTTGGGGAACTCTTTTTTTTCGAGAAATTTTATGTTATTTGCATTGGTATCATAAAGAAAAATGTAAGTAGAATAGATTATTTCTTTTGAACAAAGAATAATTGAATTATTGATGGGTTAATCTGTAGAATGCCACGGGGAAGACATTTATCCGATGAAGGGCGTGGTCTGATAAAAGGGCTAAGCGAACGTGGCAAAAGTATTCATGAAATTGCTGCTGGAGTTAAATCGGCACAGGAATACCATCAGCAACTTTCTTAAAAATCCAGAAACATATTGTATGATCAACTCAAACTAACATCGACAGCAGATGCAAGCGAGCAATTCGTCGTCTGGTTGCTCAAAAAGAAATGTCTTGCAAAGAAATAAAACATCATTTTAGTCTTAAGGTCATCGATAGATGAATACATCAAATTTTGGTCGAGGACGGAATACTTAAATATTGTTTGCGGGAGCCGGTACCAAGACTATTAGCACGCCACATTAAGGCTCGTTTAGCATTTGCCGGAAAATATAAAATTCGGACTAACGAATTCCGAAACGTATTTTCGGACGAAAAAAAGTTCACCTTAGATGGTCCAGATGGTTGCCAGAAATATTGGCGCGACCTTAGGCAACCATGCCATAAGCGGAACCTCGGTGGTGGGTCTTTCATGATTTGGGCCGCTTTCGGACATGGTGGGAAGTCTCCAATTTGTTTTATTCCGAGAAGAACCAACGCAGAATCCTAGGTGTAAATATTAGAGGATGTTCTCATTGAGTTTGCGGGAAACATATACGGAGACGACTGGGTTTTCCAGAAAGACAACGCGCCAATGCATACGGCTCGTTTAACTAAGGTCTTCCTATCGTCAAGAAAATTGTCAGTTCTGGATTGGCCAGCACTAAGTATCGATTTCAATCCAATTGGGAACCTCTGGGGAATATTGTCGGCCGGTATTTATAAAAATTGTTGGCAGTTTGAGACAATCAACGACCTGAAAGGTGCTTTAGCGGAAGAGTGGGATAATGTAGAAGATTCCACTCTTCAAAACTTGGCAGACTCTATGCCTAAATGCATAAATGATGCCCTTTCTCCAAATGGAAAGCATATTAATTATTACAATAGAAAATCGAAAGTTATAGAAACATTGAAATAAAGAAATGTAAAGAAAGGCCAGAGCACATATACTTATTTTTTAATTTAATAAGTTTAGTCAAGCTAAATTTTTGTTGTAAAGGGTAGTTAAGTTTTAAGGGCCGGTGTTGATTTTGAATAAAATACAATTTTTTTAAGAAACTATTTTTATTTTCTTTATTATGATAATAATGATAGGGCTCAATTACGTATATAATAAAATATCGGCCAAATGACCGCCACGGCCTCGGCGACACACCTCCAAAGACCACCAAATGCAAATAGTTCCTTATCTAAAGGGTGGTTAAGTTTTAAAGGCCGATGTTGATTTTGAATAAAATACAATTTTTTTAATAAATTATTGTCATTTCTCTTTATAATGATAATAGTGATATGGTTCAATTACGTATAGAATAAAATATTGGCCAAATGACCGCCGCGGCCTCGGCGGTACACCTCCATCCGATGGTATACATTTTCGATGACGTTGAGGGATAATTGAGGTTCTCTGCCGAATTATCTCATCCCTTAGCTCTTTAATTGTTGCTGGCTTATCGACGTACACCTTTTATTTCAAATAACCCCAAAGAAAGAAGTCCAACGGTGTCGTTGTTTAGGTGTGGTTCACATTCAACATCGGCCCTTGAAATTTAACCACCCTTTATAATTTTTTGTTCAAATTTTTCCTATATATAGATTAAAATTATTGGTTGAACATTTCTCCTGCTTCTTTATATCAGAATACCTCGGGCCACGGGTAATAGATGTACCGATTTATCGTTATTTTCACAAAATTTTAAAAATATCCGTTTGTCATACAAATATTGCCCGTTACCTCAGTGGGAGGGGAGTAGTATAATAATTTATTTTCGCATTTTACATCAAATTTTATTTGTTTTTTATCTGCATTTATTTCAGTGCTCTCGTTTTGATTCGCAGCTTACCAAAATTGTTATAAAAAAAAAAAAATTGTATGGTGCTGTCAGCGCGCTCCTTTGCGCCTTAACGTTTTACTTTCAACAATAGCGCCCAGCTGGCGTAAGTCTTCTTTTGTTCGCCATTAAGATATGATGTCATGTGCTTTAATGCTCCAACTTTGCTCTTGACAATTCAATGCGCTCTTAGTGCTTATAGCTTGCTTTTGTGGGTCGAAATTTTTCACTTCTATTTACTTGGACTATTCCTTAGCTTGCAGCAAACAAATACAAAATTTTTGGTTTAAATAAACCAATTTCTCATTGCAACACAATTTTAACAACTCTTCTTTTATTTGGTTTTTTCTTCTTCTTCTTTTCAGTATCGGTGTCAGCTCATCGAAATCCTTCATGAAAGCAAGCTCACGCCAAGATTTAATTAAGCTACCATTACAGCAAGTGAAGAAAATTGATCGCTGGGATTCGCTGCGTGGCTCGACGTCAGATACGTTTACGGAGGAGAATTTTGGACCGCTGTCGAATGTAAGGTATGTGTAAAATGTGAATGTATAAGTGTGAAATTATGTGGGAATTAAGTTCTAAATTTGAGCAGGATTATTTTCGCATGAAAACGTCTTAGATGGGAGAATATACTCGCCCTAACCGCTATTAATTTGTGCCGCTACGATTTCTTCTCGTAAACACCCCGTTGCAAAACTATAAACACACTACTATTTTTTTTTATAGAAATATAGTTTAAACCACTGAGGATAGATTTTTGGCAGAAAAAGAGGCGAATGATATCAAAACAAAATGTGTAAAGTGAGGCTAGTTAAATACAAATCGTCTTCCACTCAATCGATTTTCAGACGGCAATGAACCAAAGTGGCAGCGGTGATTTTTTTGTATATCAGTTTTTGTCGATTGCTTTGTCGCATCGCCTGTTAGGCTAGCAAATCAGCTCATTCCTTCAAAATCAAATCAGATGATGGTGACCACCATAGTTATACTGCCGGCTCGAAGATGAACAATGAGCACTGCATTGGATCGGGAGCGCACTCGGGACAATTATTCTTAAATTGCTCCTTTAGACTCCCAGACCGGTGTAGCGTATTCCAAGCTGAGATCTATGCTATAAAAAAACCAGCAAAAAAGGTAAGACTAATGGAATTACCTCCGGCAAACCTTACCATTTTTATTGATAGTCAAGCAGCGACCAAGGCATTGGCCTCAGCGCGCATCAACTGAAGATGTGTTCAAGAATGCAGGAGGTCCCTCTCGCTTATCCAGCAACACAACACCACACTTTGTGGGCTTCCCGGCTACTCTGGAGTCGAGGGAAATAAAAGAGCGGATGAGTGTGCAAGGAAAGGCTCTGAGCTTGACCTCTAAACGAACTGTATACTGTGATTGACTTAAGCGTAATAGCGGAAACTAATAGAAGGGATCTCTGACTACTAACTGCAAGATTCCCAAATCGCTTTGAACAAAACGGATTCTTAAAGAACCAAATGTCTGCTTGGATTCAACTGATCAACCACCAGCGTCCACAAATGTGTTATAACGGATCACTGCTATATCGGCACCTTAGCCAGTAGAATGGCTGTACTTCACAATGACTTCTGCAGAAGTTCTGGAGATGATTGGGAAATTGTTTCGGGACAACACCTCCCCTGTTAATGTTCTACACTTTAAAGAAGTGCCTTAAGGTCACGAGTGTCTTGTCCTAGACAAGCAACCTGGCTAACCTAACGTACCTTTCAAAATCGTTAAGAGCTTTTTGACGCTCTGATGTTGGCCACAGCTTCTCTATTTTCTCCATCGCGGTTCATACCACACCAAAAACCGTATAATGTAATGTTTCAAACCCTGTACAAAATGTATAAGAGTTTTTCAAAATTCAATCAAAACTTGAAAATTTTTAACTAGAATTTTGAGAATTTTTCTGAATATCCAATTCCATAGCAAGTTCTAAGTGCAAGTTCGAAGGGATTATTAAATACCGTTGAGCTTCAGAAATTTAAATTTTTTTTTTGACGGTTTAGGGTTTTTCTTTCATATAATAATAATCCATTTTTTTCGAAGGTAGTTGTACTATTTAAATCCCTAGAACTTTCTTAATGTCAAACCGCTTTCACTTTGTTTAAGGTTAGAAAGTGTTCTCAGAAGAGATTAATTTGTTTTGAAATTTTGTTTTTGTTTAATGTTCATTCAAGTTACTCTATTTGGAAATAATTTCCATAATAGCATGTGTGCTTATGTTCGAGTTCTAATTATTTACAACATAAATGCCTCCTCTTACTTCTGTAAAGTTGTTGCTGTTGGAAACGAAATTTGTGGCTTCGAAGTTTTTGTTGTAAATACCTACTGTGTTGATCTTTACTGCGCAAGAGTGATATTGTCAAATTCGCTGAGAGCAAAGTAACGGGAGCACGATAGGTCCCATCTCGTTATTCTCTCCATCGTGTTTACGGCCTTTATACAATAGTAATAGATGTTGTTTCTCTCAATATCAAGGGTGCTTTCTCGCCTGCCTCGTCTTTTTTGGCTTTGGAGTGGTATTTGTCTTTATTATTTCCTTTAAGCGATGTTTTTGTTTATCCAAAATACTGAAAATAACTTGTCTCATGGTGACCTGGTTTTAATTGATTCAAGAGTAATTATGTTGTGACTTATTTACTTCTGTCCACTGCTATTGATGGATATTATTTTTGTACACAAGGACTCGCAGCCTTTTAATTTAAATTAATTTCAAAGTGACCTTTAATTGACTTGAAGGTTCTTTTAGCTTTTAAAGTTTTCTATACGAGGTCTGTTAGAAAAGTATCCGACTTTGTTTTTTATTTCTAAAACCTCACAAATTTGAGTTACGCGCGCTTGCATAAGCAAACCAGTAACCTTCCTGCACATGCGTGTATTTTTTCCCGCCTGTCGCAACATTGTATTTAGTGCTCTCATCGGTTTTTGAATACGTCTTGGTGACGTGGAATGCTTCCACTGTGACGACTACATTTTGGTTTCCGGGTCGTACCCGTACACCCAGGACTCATCACCAGTGATAATGGTGTTCATGAAGTCAGGATCACTGTTTATGGAGTCCAGCATGTCCTGTGAGACTTCAACACGAAGTTCCTTTTGCTCCGCCGTCAGCAGCTTCGGCACAAATTTAGTCACCACTCTGTTCATGGCCAAATCTTCGGTCACAAAGGAGTGAGCCGAAAAAGTGCTGATATCTACCTCTTCGGCAATTTCTCGGAAAGTCACACGACGCATCCCGCATCACCACAGCGTTCACTTTGGCAATAACATGCTCATTTCGGCATGTTGATGGCCGATCAGAGCGTGGCTTACACTACGCCGTTTTTAAACCAATTAAACCACTCCTTATCTGTGTGATGCCCATAGCATCGTCACCGAAAGCCGTCCGAATCTTTCGAATGGTTTCCACCTACCTATCGCCCAGTTTCTGGAAAAATTTGTTGCAGTAACGCTGCTCCAATCGTTCCGTCATTTTGCTTATATTCAAAAACCGACGTATAACAAAATGCGAGCATATAATTTATGTGTAGGAAAAGGCGTGAGACAACGCAATTTTTTAGTCACTTGGAACTTGCACTTTGTTATACTAAAATTTAAAAGTCCATGAAATTGTATGCCCACAATTTTTTTTTTAATTTAAGTTTTGATTAGTTAAAATTAAAGTTTTCAATTTTAAATTTTGATGGAATTTTTTATGAAGCAACGGCCAACAAGACTGCTAGAGCATTAGCATACTTTCAACTTTGCATAAATGTATGTACGGCTGAATCAGACATATGGAGTTTTGTAGTGAAATAGAGTGTATTTCTGCCATGAAAAGTCTTCTTATGGGAAAACCATTTGCCGTTTGGAGTCGGCTAAAAACTGTTCGTTCTTTCATTTGTGGAACAAAATCAAGACGCACACTTCAAATAGGAGGTGGAGCTCGGCCAAATACTCATAAATGGTGTAAATGCCAATTATTAATTTACGGTTGCCTGGCTAACCTGCCGCTCCTTGCCAATGAAATAAGTGTTGCCGGTTTCATTTTACGCTTTAGATGACTTTATCACAGTTTTCCAACTAGAATATGCCTCATATTTAACATCTATATTACCACAAGGGAATTACTACTTTCTTATTGCATTCCATGAATGAAGGAAATTGCAGTTTGCACTTCCACCTCCTGGTTTTTGGGACCCTCTACTCATCACAGTACCTCATCCAGACCCAGTTTGCTTAGAAAACTTAAGCTCTCAACCTTCCTTACATTATAGCGTCACATTCGGGAAGAAGGTGCGCTGAAGTCGCTCGGGAATGGTCGCAGAAGCGACAGGAATCAGTGGATCATATCCCAATCCTGTGCAGCTGAATGTACAATCTGAAAGGACCTGCGAGAATGCCTGTGAGCATTCTTAGAAAATCCTCTGGGAGGGTTATGAATTTGTTTATATCCCTCCAGTAAGGACTTGCTTGGACTCGCCTGGCGTAGCCTCATAATTTGGTGCCAGCTAGCGTCTCTTAGCCTTGGTTCTTCATCTCTAAGTTTCTCGTTTAGCACACCATCCCATAGCAAGAAAAGGTTGAGGACATATTAATAACTCTCTAACCAATGCAATCGCTACTTTGTTCTCAGTTATACCCCTGTGTTCTGGAAACTGTATTCTATACTGCTTTTTGTTTTTATACAGGTCTGCTCCGAATTTTCATATTGGTCGTATTGAATTTACTCTTTTTTACCATCTATCTGGAATGTTATAAGACCGAACTGGCTTCACAAAACACGAAATTGTTGAAAAGATTTTTTAAGAGAAATTTTAACTTCTAAATGCCGTATTGTATGACCCGCTGCAATGTAAACATTGTGAGATGGGGCTCACTTTAGTAGGTTTTACTTCCCCCAATATGCTGACTTTGGCTTGTAACTTTTGCCTTGGAGGCACATTCCTTGTCATTCACAATTTTATGTATATTTGCTGTTAGTGGTAATCCATCTTTATGTGTGTTTTGTTTTTGTTTTCCAGATTTGCCGTCTTCGCTTTGGGTTCCTCTGCCTATCCCAACTTTTGCGCCTTTGGCCAGTATGTCGACAATATACTTGGCGAGTTAGGCGGTGAGCGGCTACTAAAGATTGCTTATGGTGATGAAATGTGCGGACAAGAACAGTCTTTCCGTAAATGGGCACCGGAGGTGTTTAAGGTAGGTATTTCCCACCATTTCTCACCCTCTATAAAAACGCAGTTCACTTTTTACAACTGTCCTCCAACTATTCGATACTTTTACAATTGTCCTCCCTCTTACCACTTGCAGCTTGCTTGCGAAACTTTCTGCTTGGATCCAGATGAAAGTCTATCGGATGCCTCGTTGGCTTTACAGAACGAATCTCTCACGGTGAACACAGTACGTCTGGTACCCTCAAAAACGCGTGGCATACTGGAAGAGTTGCTATCGAAATTTCATAATAAAAAAGTTTATTGTTGTCAAATCAAAGAAGCTCCATTTAATCTCACCAATATTGGCAATGGTGAAAAAACTACAATACTTTTGAAGATCAACGCTCCCGGCTTGGAGTATGAGCCAGGCGATCACGTTGGCATATTTCCCGCCAATAGCGCAGACGTTGTTGATGGCATCTTGAAGCGTCTGATAGGTGTAGAAGATGTGGATGAAGTGCTGCAATTGCAGCTGCTCAAAGAGAAGCATACCTCGAATGGCATTTTCAAGTTGTGGGAGTCACACGACAAAGTACCACCGGATTCCATGCGCAATCTATTAATGCGCTTCTTCGATGTAACCACGCCCCCAACGCGTCAAATGCTCACACTACTCTCTGGATTCTGTGATGACAATCAAGACAAAGAGCGTCTGCAATTGCTGGCAAATGACTCATCTGCCTATGAGGATTGGCGTCACTGGCGTCTACCACATTTGCTGGAAGTGCTGGAAGAGTTTCCCTCCTGCAAGCCACCCGCCACGCTGGTATTGGTCAATTTAATGCCGCTGCAGGCGCGCTTCTACTCGATCTCCTCTTCGCCGCGCAAAGTCAATAACGAAATACATCTGACAGTGGCTATTGTGCGCTATCGGTCTGAGGATGGCAATGGTGATCAACGTTATGGCGTCTGTTCTAATTATCTGGCCGGTCTGCAAGAGGGCGCTGACGTGCATATGTTTGTACGCAGCGCGCCCAGTTTCCATTTACCCACCGAACATGCACGTCCGATTGTGTTGATTGGCCCAGGCACGGGCATTGCGCCTTTTCGTTCGTTCTGGCAGGAATTCGAGATGTTGCGCGAGATGAACGCGGATGCACCACTGCCCAAAGTGTGGCTTTTCTTCGGCTGTCGCAATCGCGATGTAGATCTGTATGCGGAGGAGAAGGGGCAGCTGGTGCGTGACAAAATATTGGACCGCGTCTTCTTGGCGCTATCACGTGAGCCCAACATACCGAAGGTGAGCTGCAAAAATTATCTTTTTCTGAATTTAGTCATTTTTTTTGCTTACTTACACAGCCATTTTGCGACATGTCCTTGGCCGTAAATAAGTTTCCTTTTATGTATTTATTTTCACCGCACATATTTCCGTTTTATTTTATTGCGCGTCCACTTTTGCCTGCTGACGTCTATCACAATGCAATATTGAATTCTGTGTCGTTTCCTTTTTTCTTTGCAGACCTACGTTCAGGACCTGATTGAAAAGGAATTCGATTCACTGTACAAGTTGATTGTGGAGGAGCAAGGTCATATTTATGTTTGTGGCGACGTCACAATGGCCGAACATGTCTACCAGACCATCAGGTGAGTGGCAGCAAGGAAGGGCGACAAATTGAGCGCCGTCGTGTGTGTAGGAAATGGACTTTATTTAGCTTTCACAAACACTTGGAAACACAAACAGAAAAATGTGAATTTTCAACTATTTTTTTTGGTTTCAGTTCTACGGTTGCGGAAGGAGGGAAAGAAACTTTTGAAAATAGCATGAAATTTATGCTGAGTTGCAATAGCACCCAGAACTTAAATTTAGTTGGCTGAAAAGTTAAAGTATACTTTTTGCCTTGGGTGTACAAATAGAAAACTGACGGCCTTTTTCAAAGTTGGAAACTTTATTGTTTACCCAGTTTGCTGTGCCGTTAAAGCAAAGTTATTTTCTATATTAAGTGGGCAATTTATTCTAATGCTTTTTGTTGCCTTTAAATAAGTTGTTTGTGGGGACTGCAACTAGCTATTTCCAGAATCTCAAAAACAAAAATTGGATGCTTTGTTTGCTCCGGAAAATCAATATGCTTGTGGAACACCTGCTTCTGCATTAAATCCTTAATGGAGTTGGCTCAATGAAATAGTTTTTCTGTTATCCTTTTTTTGGTCGGCAAAATCGATTAGAAATATCTCGACGACAGACTAAACTCACGTAGAAAACACTTGCATTTCGTCATAAAAACACGGATAATTTTTCACTAAGTCAATTAATATTTCGCCGTTAATTTCTAATATATTTCTTTTAACATCTTGTGGAGCATAGGGCGCTAACGATTCCAGATCTCCAGCGAGTACGGTTTTGCGCTATGTCCCTCAGATCGCTCCATGGTAAGCCAAGAGTTGCAATATCGGATTCGGTTCTTCGCCAGCTTGCATGAGGTCTTCCAACTGAACGTACTACTTGTTAGAACGGGTTCCACCTTAACGCTTGTTTAGCCACGTTGTTGTCGCCTTTTCGAGGTCTGTGACCAATCCATTGATATTTCCTTCTCTGCACTTCACTGGCAATCTCGACTTGTTTGGTAATCCTAAGCAACTCGGAGTTGCTTATTTTACGGGGCCAGCAAATTCGTAGTACGCGTGGGATACGGTGCACTAGGTAGGGCTAGATTACTGGGGCGGCAGCCCTTGGTCGGGAATAACCCGAGTCATTCCGGTAACGTAGAACCGGCTGTCATGGGAATCGTAGTACGCATGGAAGGTAGCGATTGATGAAAATTTGAAGGCTTTTAGTGATTGTCACTGTATACTTCCAAGTACGAGTAGTGCACCCATACATTAGCACAGATTCAACGCACGCATTGAATATTTTTAGTTTGGTACCGACACTTATGTGGTTGTTCTGCCATAGAGGTACGATAATGCCCAACGCAGACTTCGCTTTGCGCACTCTTTGCGCAACATTTATGTCAGAGCCTCCACTTGCGTCGACAAAACTCCCGGGATAGCAGAACTTCTCTTTTTACGCTCTCTAACTGCTGCTCATTGACGTCCAACGACTTAGAGGTGGTACTGTTGAGATACAAGTCTTTAGTTTTATTGACGTTGATTTTAAGTCCAGTGGAATGAAGTTACTGTTGCATGGACGTGGTCATAGTCTTAAGATCATTTTGGTGGTTCGAATCTACGTTCTCTCTGAATTCCGAATGGTAGTCACGCACCAACCCACTCAGCTAGCGCGGTGTTCTAATATAAAAATATAAAAAAAAAACAAATTATTTTCAATCGAAATGGTCAAAATTTGCTTTTGCACAAGCCCTCAAACGATTAGGCCATTCAGTTATTGCAGCACGCACGGTTTTCATGGATATTAACGTCGCTGCTCGAACCAAATATCGTTTGATGCTCTCCAAATATTTGTGAGGGAATATTTTGATAGGCTATGTTCTTCAATTCTGACCACAAACTGTAGGCCTTATAAGACATCCTCCTGGTACACCCTTGTCCCGGTCTTAACCTCTTTTTCGCAGAAATGAAGTGACGAAATACCTTTACAAGACATGGATGGTGGCCACGCTGAGCCCTTGGAACAACATTGTTTACGTTTTTAGAAGTCTTAGCATAGATTTGGTCGTTTTGCTTACTAAACACTTCTTCATCAGCGAAAATTTTCTCATCTTTGAAAAGAATATTTTCATAGCCTCAACGGCCGAGTGCCACCGAAGAAGCGTGCATCTGTCGAGCCTAATTGTTTTCAAGCGCGTTGTCAAAAGATAACCTGTTGAACGACGGAAGGCTTTCATGTGGAGATCATTGGTCTCGACAGGGATCTGGTCGATACATTCATTTCCCTGGACATGATTTTCTGCTTTCTAAAAGATTTCTGCGAATTTTTTCCCGAACGCTTTTATGGTTGCACTGTGTCGAACCACGCGAGGACGACCACTTCCCCTTCTGTGTGCCACTTCAGACGTTTGAAACAAGCGATAGATCCTGCGGCAAACAAACGTTCAGCAATTCGTAAATCTCACTTGCCTCTTTACCACGCTTTTGTAATGCAATCACTGCAATGCAATTTTCCTTAGCTCCCCACTTCATTGTTAAGAAGCGAAATTTTCCTCGAAGTTTATGAGTTGTCAATGCATACGAACACGCAAAATTAACGGCACTTTTTTCTACGAATCTGCAAGACTAAGTACTTCCAACATTTTTTTATTTAATTAATTTTTGTATAAAAATATGAGAAACTAATCTCTGTACAATCTTAAATAAATTTTCGAGGCTCTGTTGCTAAACAATTTTATTTAAGAGAGCCATTATTTCAAGGCACGCCACTGTCTAACCAACTTTGCAAGGTTATATGTAAGTACGTATGTCGAAAAGGCATGCCAGAACTGTAAGAGTGTATTTACAAAACCCATCAACTTGGTTACAGTAAACATATCAAGTGGCGTTCAACAACTTAGCATAGAGTTGCCAACCTCTTTGTGGCAACCAACTAGCTGACAGCATTGTTGGTAAAATCGTTGCCGCCTTCCGTGCGTGCGTCACCTCAACTAAGAGTAAAGAATGCTTGATTTTTTCAAGCGAATAACTTGTCAGCTATTAAGGCTGCATACACCCACACATACATACATGCATACACAAATACTTGCATAAAATTGTTGCATTCACACCTTTCACATGTATTTTCACCTTCGCAATTCTCACAAAACATATTTTTCTTTGCTGTTTTTCTTTGCAGGAAATGCATTGCCGGAAAAGAGCAAAAAACCGAAACGGAAGTTGAGACATTTATGCTAACATTGCGGGTAAGTCAAAAGCAAGTGCAAGTATGCATGCAGGCACGTGCATGTGAAATGCTTACAAGAATGCAGGGCGTGAATGTGTCATGTAAGCAAAAAGGCATGCCAGGCTGCACATGCATGAGGCTGTTTGTGTGTGAGCGCGTGAGTGGATGAGGGAATGAGCGAGTGTGGCGGGTGCAGATTGAAATGTGTTTGCATTGCGTGTCAGTTCTCTCCCTCTTTCTGTGGAAAACACGATTCTTTATGTTTTAAATGGTTGCAAATTCCATTGACTGATGTGCGTGAATTCACACATTTGTTTGCTTAAAAATACATACGCACGTGTACACCTGCTATTATTTTGGAATTCTTCTTTTGCAGTCGTGCACTGAAGTACAGCTCAACCTCGGTATGTCAAGAGTAAGCGAAGTTTTTATATTTTGTGCAAATATTTGCGTTGGTGTAAAGTTTCTGCTCACTTCAAAAGTTCCTACAAATCGGTAGGTGCAGAAAATGTGCAGAAAGCGAAATGCGGATAAAACTGAGGTATGATGAGTTGACGAATGCTGCAGTACGAGTGTGTTAAATCGTATTTTCATAGAACTGAAAATATAACTTTATTCTGAAAAACTGGTGACAAAGGAAATCAGTGAAAGTTGTGCCCATCGCTGGCTACTACTTTTTCCCATCTTTCTGGTAGATTTCGTATATCGTCGCGGTAAAACTGTTCATCTTTTGAGGCTATCCACGGATCAAGCAATTTTTTGATGTCTTCATATGAATGGAACTGTGGAACTGCCATCGATCGGAACAGGTGATAATCGGACGGCGCAATATCTGGAGAATATGGCGGGTAGGGTAGGATTTCCCATTTCAGTGTTTGCAGGCAGGTTTTAACGGGTTTGGCGACGTGAATCATAGAAATAGAAAAAGAAATATAATCACTTTCGCCACACTTGCCGTGCCTCTCGGCGTATTGCGGCCGCTTCTCGCGTAGTGGTCGGCTCAATCGCATAAACTGAAGTCGACACCGATCCCCAGTGATGGTGTTGCAGTTTATAAAAAATAACACTAACTTGGTACCACCAAATACATAGCATAACCTTCGCAGTGTGAATATTTGGTCGAGGAGACGACGTAGAAGCATGACCGGGCAGTTCCCATGACTTTCTTTTCTTCGGATTGCTGCAATGAATCGATTTTCCATCACCCGTCACGATGCGATGAAGAAAACCCTTCCTTTTTTGCCGCTGGAGCAGTTGTTCACATGCGAAAAAACGACGTTCAACATCCCTTGGTTTTAACTCATAAGTCCCCTGTTTCTGAATCATTCCCAAAGGATGCAATCGCCGTTTGATACCATTGTGAGTCCTCCAACAGGCAGATATCTACAGTCAGAGATGTTGATGTAATGGAAAAAATTGGTCGAATTTAAGTTGGCGCACTGCCCCAGGTGCCCAAAGAAAGGAACACCCAGGAACCTTAGTTGTCTAGCTGCAAAACCCGGATATTTACAGAGAAAGTGCGCAAGAGTATTCTCCTCTGAAATGTCCCTACAGCTTTTGGATTGAGGGTTAAATGGTAAACTTAGATCTTCCCCGTGTGTTTGCCGATCGTCCAACATAGCTAAGAGCTCGGAAATTTAATGGCATGGAGTCTCCAGGAGTTTTTGAGTCTCCGTCTATTGTATAGGGGCCACAGCGTTTTCGAAACAGCACGCGAAGAAATAGAACTCCATCTGATCTGCGCTTTTCTGAGAAATTAGTTGTGCGAGCCCTCTTTAACAACAGTCGGGGGATGCCGATGACCGGGTAGGAGGTCTGTGAAACCAATTCAGTCGAGCCCTTCTGGGCATGCTCATCAGTTATTAATTTTCCCCTATGTTCCTATGTGGCCTCGGTAGCCTAGCGTAAGTGCATTAGCCTGCCATCCCAGAGGTTGTGGGTTCGAATCCCACGTAAAACACGGTCCTTGCACTTTTCCAAACTTACCTACTTACCTAGTTTCTATAAAAACAAAAACAAAATTTATTCCTCAACCCCAACACCCTTACCCTTCCAATCCTTACTCTCGCACAAAAAGTCGGCGAATTACTTGCATTGTGGCTGCTAAAACAAACAAAAAAATAAAGAAAAAGACACAGTTACCCATTGCATCAATCGCGGTAATAGCGCAGACACTCCAAATTTAGCGAAGCCCTCAACCATCTGTGCGATCCTTCTGCCAGAAAAATTTGATGCACAAATGGCGCTCCTAGCAGTAAGAAGGCGTTGTTCCAAAGCACCGACAGGTGGGCATTCGCACTACTTAGGACTGGTAGCGGCAGGCTAATCAGATACCCTGTCAAATCACAAACCAAAGCAAGACTGAGTCTTGTCGAGGCCCTATGCTCCCGAGTGGAGTGAACAAGGAAAAAAAATGTTCCTATGCTCTGGAACCCAGATCAGAGAAATGTTACCTGCGCACTCAACAGATTTGATCTCCTCCTTATAGGAGTTGACTAGTTTGGGTCTGCACCATGTCATCAGCGGCGCCTTGTTCGCGGCTTGACTATCGGAAGAGATGTTAATATCTTCCTCGCTCTCTCGTTCTCCAAGCATTTTGCATGCCTGCAGGACTTCTGTTTGAAAAACACTAGCATTATTTGGCCATTTTAAGGAAGAAGTGTTAATTTTGTTCGTTTAGCGCTTCGTTAATTTTGATAAATAAAAAGTTATTTTGAATGTTCAACTGAACCATTTATGCGCGCTTTTCTAAAAGTGTCCTCCCGCTGACTTTTCTAATGCGGGAAAGCATTAGTCAATCTGGCAGAGCTGCCATTAGTTATACAATTGCCCAATGATGCTGCTTTAAATGGTCATACTTTTAAGTACGAGCGAAATAGGATTTATTGTGCCGACAAATTGAACTACTTGCCCCGTAGAGTTTGCTTTAAGAAGATGGCGCCTACGTTTACGTCCCTTAATTAAGTTAACTTCTTTATATCCTTTATCACTCCACTCGGGAACATAGGGTCTCGACAAGACTCTTCCATCGTACACCGTACTGTTGCTTTTGCTCCGTTTCTTTTGAGGTCGGTATCTGCTAGCTCGCGCAACATCGCTCTGCTCCAATTATCTTTGGACGATCACGACCTCTGCTCCCTCGCGGGTTCCAGCTCAGTGCGATTCTCGTGATGCTATCTATTAAGCTAGTTATTATTCGATAAAGTTTCCAACGGTCAAGATTTCATTTTCAAGTCTTCCGTTTTCTGATTTTCGCATGCCTTTACTTTCTTAGGTGTTCTTTATTTCTGTGTTTCTTAACTCTTACTTTATATTGAATGCTAATATTGAATTACCACAAACTAACATACTAAAACCATTACAAATTGTGTTTATCTTTCATCTTTTTTATTGCTTTCAAAAGGACGCGAATCGCTACCACGAGGATATTTTCGGCATTACGCTACGCACCGCTGAAATACACACAAAATCACGAGCTACAGCGCGTATACGTATGGCGTCACAACCGTAAACGAAGCATATGCGCAGGCGTAAAGAGCAAAAAATATGTGAAAATATGACATTTAAAATTCAAAATTAATTCAAATCAAGGAACTCGAAATCAAAAATTTGCAAATTCAAAAATTTTAAATTTCAATAAATTATATTAAAGCACAAAATTACTTAAATTGGCCATTAACTTGAATGAATTCTTTGTATTATATCTTCAAATCATATAAATGTAATTATGTAATTTGCTAATTGCACATAAGCACTGAGCTGCAAACATACTTACATACAAATGGTACACTCAGCATACTAAACACCTACTTACGAATTGTAATACTGTCGAACTTTGTGGTACTTGAGGTAACCCAGTGCTTTAAAGCTTTAAACACCGTTATTTATTTGTGATTTACATATGTACATATGCTCGTACATACAGTTAATATTATTGGGAAAATTCCACATTCACTCAACTAAGTAATTCGTGCAATACTGCTAAGCTTCTCTCCACCAACACACACACATACGACCACATACATGCGCACAAACAAACAAAACTGCATCCGTACATATCCACTTTGTTAAATTCTTACTTGAAATTCGCCTATCAACTAAATACATATTTATAATTGCAATTAGCCCATTGAATTGTTAGTTATTTTAACAATAGCAAAATTATAAATAAAATGTCCTTACAACCAGCCGCTTTGTGTGCATTAATTCGATAAACATATCGGCATATTGGTAATTCTGGTTTGATTCTCAAGTCAAGGGGGGAAGACTTGGAGCGCAACGCAAAATTGAATGAAAATTTATCTTCAAAATACAAATGCACACATGGATAATTTTGTGGTATGCGTGTGCAAGTACAGGCTTCAGTTTCTGGGTATTATTTTAGCCGATTAGACTACAATGCAGTTGTACGAGTAGTTGCCCAAATGCGTAAATATCATCGAGCATTAATCAATTACGAAATGCGAGAAATTTGTAAAGCTTATTTGGAGTGATAAGCAGTGCACAGCGTTAATCTTGATAGCCTACCATTTCTAAGAATAATTTTAAGCAATTTCATACGTTATTTTAGTTTTTGAAAAACTTTATTAATATGAATTTTGAAATTTGAATAGGTCGAGCCTAGGAGCACCAAAAGATTTGGTGGCTCCTAAGCCACTCAGGCTTAAAAAGTCCCTTGCATTTAGAGCTATGGAAAGAGGGTAGATAGTCAAGGAGGGAAGCAGAAAAGTATCAGAGAAAGAGATGGGAAAGAATAGAGACAGAGATAAAGGTAGCTAGTCCTGTGAGAATTTTCCAGATTCTTTGGCAAAGCTGAAAATATCTTCTAGTTTGATAGAACGAATTTTACTCGTTCTCATGATATCGGAACCCAAAATGCATAGCCTTGCTCTAGCAAGGGCAGAACCTGTCTGTTCAGTGACTTCGCTAATTGATTTGGTCAGACCGCCGTCAGTCCTGGGACTCCTTTCGAGGGAAGCGTTCCCTTCCTAGGATCGTTGCCTGTTTATCCCCCCATTTCAGCTTAACAGGGGGTCCCCGAAGAGGCACCCCCGAAGCCCCCGGAAAACTGAGGGAGGACCCCTTACTGGTATGGCCACCCCAACTTCTTCTTCTTAATTGGCGCGATAACCGGTTACGCGATTTTGGCCGAGTTTAACAAAGCGCGCCAGTCATTTGTTTCTCGTGCTAACCGGCGCCAATTGGGCACACCAAGTGAAGCCAAGTCCTTCTCCACCTGATCTTTCCAACGCAGAGGAGGCCTTCCTCTTCCTCTGCTGCCACAAGCTGGTACCGCATCGAATACTTTCAAAGCCGGAGCGTTTGTATCCACTCGGGCGACATGACCCAGCCAACGAAGCCGCTGGATCTTTATTCGCTGCGCTATGTCTATGTCGTCGTAAAGCTTATCCAGCTTATCGTTCCATCGTCTGCGATATTCGCCGTTGCCAACGTGCAAAGGTCCAAAAATCTTACGCAGAATCTTTCTCTCGAACACTCCAAGCGTCGCTTCATCGGATGTTGTTATCGTCCACACTTCTGCGCCATACGTTAGGACGGGCATGATGAGTGTCTTGTAGAGTGTTAGTTTTGTTCGTCGAGAGAGAACTTTACTGCTCAGTTGCCTACTTAGTCCAAAGTAGCACTTGTTGGCAAGAGAGATTCTACGTTGGATTTCAAGGCTGACATTGTTATCGGTGTTAATGGTGGCCACCCCATCCAGTTTCGCTAAATTAGGAAACGTAGACGGAGTCTACCATAAGCGGGTTCCCGCTTGTGACCCCCAAGTTCTTGTTGGAAGTCGGTTCCGACTTCCCCTCGGGGTCTCCCTTGTGTTCTACCCTACTAGTCGATTCCGACGTTTTGCTGCCACTGGGAACCTCAGCCCTCGGAGCTGTACCCCGGGAGAATTTGCGAGGAGGCGATTTCGCCCCTTCCGAACCACTCGAAGCCGCTATCCAAAGCCCGTGAAGTGTAGTCGTGCCTTAGAGGCCCCATGGATGTCTATGCCGGAGCAGGGAGGTCATGCGAGGGTTGATGCGTTCAGAGCCAGACCGGACGCAAAGACGGGAGTCATCTCAACCGCACCTACACCGCTAACCCAATGGCGACGTGTTTGGAACGTACTCCGAGGCTTGCCAAGGTTTTAACGGGACGGAGGCGGTCACGACAATAGCCCACCAGCCATTTCTGTTAAGTTTCACCCTAACACACTCAGGTGGTAGAATGCCGAAACCACCAGCACAGGGGTCAGAAGATTCCAAATCGTAAAAAAGAAGGGTTAGTCCAAAGACGAAAGCAAGGGTCGTCACCGTTCAGGTTGTCAAAAAGGCCGTTAAGGCCGCAGATCTTTTGGCGCTATACAGGGTGCACCACGCGGAGGAGATCTGTGGGCTTGTCACAATACATTTTGCAGCTCTGTAGCATTCTAGAACGGACCATCGCTGTTTATGTAAATTGCATCATAATCGCTGATCCACTTCGTGATTCCTGTAGAACATATTCCGATTATTGGCTGTGGTCCCTGTGGTGTAACCCCTGATCCACAGTTGGCCTATTCATCGGCAATTTCATTACTTTGAACACCAGGACAGTGTCCTGGAACCCATTTACGTACAAATTTATTCTGTCCTGCAACAGAATTAAGCTTCTTCGTACATTCTTGAAGAATCTTTGAGGTTTGCTTTGTGTGCTCCAGAGCCTTTAGTGCAGCCTGACTGTCAATGGTGTTAATTACGTGCAATTTTGGTTTCGTCGATTCGCCTGCATTTGTTAGGACCTTTTTGATGTTAAAGAAAATGTCGATAGTGTCGATAAAATCACATAAATAGTCGAAGTTGACCATGAAGTTGCATGTCCCAGGAGCTAAAGATCGACCATTAAACACTTTTAAATCTTTGTCGCAAAAATTTTACGCAAAAAAAAATGGATTTCTTTTTCACCAAACTAATATGATTTTCAGTAGACTAACATTTTTTTTATAGACTACAATGTTGGGTGAAGCAAGAAGTGTGCAATGCTCACTGCTAAATGTCGTAAGTGAGCCATTTAGTCATTTCAGCGATTTAAAGGCAACATTACACTTCAAGCACTTTGAGAGTTTTGTGTTAGCTGAAGCTAGTAGTGCGCCACGGCGTTGCAAAATGGTGGTAAAATGAGCGAGAATTGGATAACCTGTCAGCGTCAAAAGAAAATGTTCTCCACATATTCATAAGTTTTGACTATTTATTTATTTATATTTTATTTCAAGTATGTCTTAAATAAAAATATAGTTTATATTACAAAAACCACACCAACAAAGGAATCGTATAAAATTTGTAAAAATTCGACAAATTATCATAAAAATTTCAAACTTTTTATGCAGAATATTTAGAAAAATTCGGGAATGCAGTTTCGATATATAAAAAATGTCCATATAAAGAAATGTGGAGTAGGCTTTACATGAAAATTTCAAAATGGAACACTCGCCACTTACACAAAAATCAATATTTCTAAAATCCCCTTAGTGATTCAGCAGCCGCACTTATGTAGATTTCACAAGTTTTAGCGATTTTTTTTTCAGTTTCAGTTGGCTATCGTGCGTGCCGCAGATCAAGAACAAATTCAACATACCGCAGTATACTCAATAAAACACTGTTAGGCTTTAATCGGGGGGTTAACCATTGACTTTTGTAATCAGAAGATTAAATTTAAGATTTTCTACGAGATTTACTATGAACTCTTCGGTCCAAAAAAGTACCAAAGTGGTCACATCTAAAGGGTTTTCCAATAACAGGTGTTACTTTGAATACCCCGCTATTTCAGTAGATGCCACTTTTGAAGCTGTAATTTTGTGATATTTGACAAGTAGAAGCTACGCCATCAATAAAAATGGAACGACACACGCTTAAACAACGCATTGAAATTATTAAAATCCACTATAAAAATGGTGAAAATTTGGCAGATTCGGTTTGTAAAATTCGAACATTTTTGGGTCATCGACAAGCACCTTGTCGGACCGCAATAAAAATTGGTGAAAAAATTGGAGCTGTTGGGACAAATTAGTGATGTGAAGAATAAAACCCGTGCATGTCGCTCAAGAACAGCCGAAAATATTCCTGTTGTAGCCGAAAATGTTGAAGAAAACCCAGGTTTGTTCATTCCTCGTCGTTCTTTGGAAATAGGCATTCCACACCGTAGTTTGCATAAAAATTTGGGTCTTAAGGCTTATAAAGTCAAGTTAATACAACAACTCAAGCCGGCGGATCATCAGCAACGTCGTGTTTTACTGATTGGGTCGTTGAAATGCATGAAAATGATGCGGAATTCCATCGAAAAATCATCTTGAGTGATGAAGCCCATTTCCGCCTTGGTGGCTTCGTCAACATGCAAAATTGTCGGATCTGGGGCTCAGAAAATCCAAGAGTTATTGTTGAAAAGCCTCTCTATCCTCAACCTTTGACTGTTTGGAGCGGTTTATGGTCCGGCGGAGTCATTGCACCTTACTTCTTCGAAAATGAAGCTGGAGAGATTAGAGATGATGAACGATTTTTTATGGCCGAAATTGGATGGTATAGATCTGGACAACGTTTATTTGTAACAAGACGACGCCACGTGCCACACAAGCAACGAAACCATTGATCTTTTACGGGAATAACAAATCTTATTGGAATACCCTTTATAAAGCTGTAGTAGCTCCAAATTGACTGCTTTTGAATCTCAGTGCTCACTCAAAATTTGCCGTAGGCTCCTTACTGGATGCCAGTAAAGCATCTGCTATTGAGACTTTGCGATCAAAGCGTCAGAGAAATAAGAAAGGAATTTATCCAATTTGTCAAACGAAAATTCTAATGATGAAAATTAGTTTGGACTCTCATCAAATTTGTGTGCATGTCTAGCATTAAAAATTTTAAAATTTCACACAAAATAATCTAATATGATTTTTTTAACTGCTTAAAAATATTAATAGGACTATGAATAAGTTCGTTTCGGTTTTACAACAGATGGCGTAACTTGATTATTATTCCATCGATCCACATTTCCAAACATTCATTGGAGAGCTACTGTCGTAAGGCACAAACGTCAGTATAAGTTTTTTATTTGAAGCGTAAACAACAATATTTTTACCACACTTGAAAATGTCGAATTTCGTGCCAAATAATGTGTTTTTGCGGGGAATTCTTCTTCATTATTTTAATATGAAGAAAAAAGCAGCCGAAAGTCATCGTATCTTGGTGGAAGTTTATGGTGAGCATGCTCTATCTGAGCGAACGTGCCAGAAGTGGCTTGCACGCTTTAAAAGTGGTGATTTTGGCTTGGGAGACGAAGAACGCGAGGGTGCGCCGCCAAAGTTCATGGATACCGAATTGGAGGAATTGCTCGATCAAGATCCGGCTCAAACGCAAGAAGAGGTTGCAAAAACTTTGGGAGTTGATCAATCAACCATTTCCAAACGTTTAAAAGCCATGGGAATGATCCGAAAGGTAGGCCATTGGGTGCCGTATGAATTGAAGCCAAGAGACGTTGAACGCCGTTTTATGGCATGCGAACAACTGCTTCAACGGCACAAAAGAAAGGGTTTTTTGCATCGAATTGTGACTGGCGATGAAAAGTGGGTCCATTACGACAATCCAAAACGTCGGGCAACGTAAGGATACCCTGGCCATGCTTCAACATCGACGTCGGCGCAGAATATTCATGGCCTGAAGGTTATGCTGTGTATCTGGTGGGACCAGCTGGGTGTTGTGTATTATGAGCTACTGAAACCGAATGAAACGATTACGGGGGATGTCTACCGACGACAATTGATGCGTTTGAGCCGAGCACTGCGAGAAAAACGGCCGCAATACGCCGATAGACACGACAAAGTTATTTTGCAACATGACAATGCTCGGCCACATGTTGCACAAGTGGTCAAAACATACTTAGAAACGCTCAAATGGGATGTCCTACCCCACCCGCCGTATAGTCCAGACCTTGCGCCATCCGATTACTATCTCTTCCGATCGATGCAACATGGCCTGGCTGACCAGCACTTCCGTAATTACGATGAAGTCAAAAAATGGATCGATTCGTGGATTGCGGCAAAACCGACCGAATTTTTCACAAAGGGAATCCGTGAATTGCCAGAAAGATGGGAAAAAGTAGTAGTAAGCGATGGACAATATTTTGAATATTAAATTTGTAACCATTTTACGTCAATAAAGTTTCAAATTTCGAAAAAAAACCGCACGAACTTATTCATAGTCCTATTAATTGTACCGATGATAGTGTGTGAGAAAAAAATCAGACTATGAAAACATGATTATGGAATTGCAAAAAAAAAAAAAACTAAATCTAGAGAAGTACATTCCTCAATAAAATCGCAACGCTTATTCGAAGGGCCTTGACTATGTATTTGGCTTAGGAGTCATTTGAAAGAGCGTGACTCAGTCTTCAAGTTCTGCTTATGGCAGATTGTTCCACATCGAATTTTTTAGTACTAAAAAATTTGAAAAGAATTTTTAGGAATTTCAATACCGATTTTTATAAGCGTGTGACTCAACCTCCGACTTCTGCTTATAGCAGACTGTTGCACACCAAATTTTAGTACTAAAATTTTTTTAATTCCTTAAATTTTTAGTACCCAATTTTTTCAATTTTCGGGGATTTCATTACCAATATTTATACATAAGAGCGTGACACAGCTTTCAACTTATGCAAATAGCAGACTGATCCCTATCGAATTTTAAAACTAAAAAATTACGAAATAATTTTTAGGGATTTCAATAACAATTTATTTTAAGAGCGTACCTTAACCTCTAAATTCTGCTAGTAGCAGAATGCTCCACATACAATTTTAGTACTACATTTTTTATATAATTAGTACCCAATTTTTTAAAATTTTTAAGAGATTTCAATACCAATTTTTATAAGAACATGATACCGATTTCAACTTTTGCCAATAGTAGCCTGCTCCACATAAAATTTTAGTACTAAATTTCAAAATAATTTTTAGAGATTTCAATAACAATTTATTTTAAGGGCGTACCTTAACCTTTTAATTCTCCTAATAGCAGGCTCGTCCATATTAAATTTTAGTACTAACAATTTTTTTAAATTTAAATAGGGATATAAATACCAATTTTTATAAGCGCGTGACTCAGCTTTCAACTTCCCCTAATAGCAGATTTATGCACATCGAATTTTAGCACTAAACAATTCAAACAATTTTTAGAGATTTCAAGAACAACTTATTCTAAGAGCGTACCTTAGCTAATGGCAGACTGCTCCACATAAAATTTTAGTACTAACATTTTTTTTGTAATGCCTAATTTTTTTCGGCCGCCGTAGCCGAATGGCTTGGTGCGTGGTTACCATTCGGAATTCACATAGAGAACGTAGGTTCGAATCTCGGTGAAACACCAAAATTAAGAAAAACATTTTTCTAATAGCGGTCGCCCCTCGGCAGGCAATGACAAACCTCCGAGTGTATTTCTGCCATCAAAAAGCTCCTAATAAAAATATCTTCCGTTCGGAGTCGGCTTGAAACTGTAGGTCCCTCCATTTGTGGAACAAAATCAACACGCACACCACAAATAGGATGAGGAGCTCGGCCAAACACTCAAAAAGGGTGTACGCGCCAATTATATATAATATATATATAATTTTTTTAAAACCTTAAGGGATTTCAATACCATTTTTTATAAGAGCGTGACTCAGCCTTCAACTTCTCCTAATATCAAATTTTTCCACATCGAATTGTAGTACTAAAAAATTTCAAAAAGTTTCTAAATTTTTTTCAAGGATTTCAATATCAATTTGTTCTAAAAAACTGAGCGCAATGAAATATTTTGAACACCGGATTTGGATTCAGCGGAATAAAGACCTTCGAAAATACTATACCGCAAGCATTCGGCAGAAAAAAGTACAAATTTGCAGGCCGTCTGTGAGTCTGGCCATACTCATGAAGTGCGAACGTGACTACTGCAACAGCTGCCGAACTGAGTGTTAAATAATTTATCAACAAATATGTATGACAGAAGAGAAAAGAATGCCATAACTCACCACCCACAAAGGTGTAAAAATCACCGCAATAATCGCAAAATAATTACATACCTACCATGGGGATGTCGGAAGATGATTTCACTTTTATACAAATTGAAATAGCTAATCATTTAGTGGTGGGAATACCCAGTTCTTATTACTATAATTTAAAATAAAACTTTTATTACCCATCGTATTTAGTTACATACATAAATGCCTGCATAAATATTTATATTTTTATTCATATTCTGAGGTCAGCGCATTATACATCTGTACTAAAATAAAATACTTGAACGACCTCAGTTGGGTTTAGGGGTTTTTCCGCAAGTTTACATACACTGAAATATGAAAAAATAAATTCTTTCTATATATTATTTTGCCAATCACGATGAAAGGAGTATTCGAAACCACAACAATCTCTCTTTGCTTTGGATTTTTATAATTTTATATCTTAAAGCCATGTCGTTATTTCTCTGTAAAATACTTTTACTTGCCATGCAATTCTACCAAATCACGCGAGTGGGTGAGTAAGTTGGATATTCGGTATTAACTGGCACGAAATATTTGAAGACTCATGCATTAAATAGTTGCACCTCCCGTAACATTTCACTTGATTACGTGAAGGCTGGGGTGCACAAGAAGAATTTTCTCGAAATCATGAGTCTATGCACCAGTGACGTGGATCGTGGAGTAATCCTCTCCATTCTCACGTAAATATATTTTGCACTACGCTACCATCAGCTTTAAATTTTTTTGTGGATATGCAGTACTTAGAGATGTAATATCGAGTTTAGACTCGTAAAACTTAATTTTTGGACATTTTTTTATTCAAAAATTAAATAAAAAATATTTTACTTATTTTAATATTTTAATTTTTTAAAAACTATTTTTTGATGATTTTTTTAAGTTTAGCTCAATAAAAGGTTTGCATCATTCAAAATAATTTTTTTCGATTTAGTAAAAAAAATGATTGAAAAATAAAATTGGATGATTAATTTTGCACCAGCTGTAAACCATTTTTTAAGGTTTTTTAAGTTTAAGGTCAAAAAAAGATTTCCGGCACTCAAAATATTTCGTTTCGATTTATTAAAAATACAAAATTGGACGATTAATTTTGCGTCACCTTGTGTTTGTTGGGATTTTTTAAGTTTAAGGTCAAAAAAAGATTTCCGTCACTCAAAATATTTCATTTCGATTTATCAAAAAACAAAATTGGACGATGAATTTTGCGCCACTTTGTATTTATCATAAACTGTAAACCATTTTTTAAGGATTTTTTAAGTTTAAGGTCAAAAAGAGACTTACATCACTAAAAATATTTCTTTTCGATTTATTAAAAAACAAAATTGGACTATTAATTTTGCGCCACCTTGAATATAGCATAAACTGTAAACTATTTTGTTGGGATTTTTTAAGTTTAAGGTCAAAAAAAGATTTCCATCACTCAAAACATTTCTTTTCGATTTATTAAAAAACAAAATTGGATGATGAATTTTGCGCCACTTTGTATTTATCATAAACTGTAAACCATTTTTTAAGGATTTTTTAAGTTTAAGGTCAAAAAGAGACTTACATCACTAAAAATATTTCTTTTCGATTTATTAAAAAACAAAATTGGACGATTAATTTTGCGTCACGTTCTACATATCATAAACTGTAAACTATTAAGGTTTTTTATCCATCACTTCCATCACTTAAAATATTTCTTTTCGTTTTATTAAAAATACAAAAATACGATTAATTTTGCGCCACCTTATGTATAGCATAGACTGGAAACTACTTTGTTGGGATTTTTTAAGTTTAAGGTGAACAAAAAGATTTCCGTCACTCAAAATATTTCTTTTCGATTTATAAAAAGACTAAAATTGGACGATTCATTTTGCACCACCTTGTACATATCGTAAACATTTTTTGAATTAAAGTTCAAAGATTTCAGTATGGTAATGGAATATTTTTTTCGAATGAATGATTAATTTTTAGTAAGCATTTCCTTGAGAGATCTATACTCGCCTTAATGGTTGACAACCAAGGTGTCTTGAAGAGTAAATTTGATTAGATGACTTAGAAATTATTTTCTATTGGCCGTTTCATTAACCTAACTTGAGTGCTATTTAAATATTACGAATTCGATTAAAAAATAACAAAAAAACTAAAACATCGAGGAAACCGTCCGTACAATTTTCAATTTACTATTCCTGCCTAAGTCAAAATTAAAGCAAATTTTCTTCTAATGAGTTAGTGTTAACATTCGTAAATAGAATATGGAAGGCAGTATGAATTTTTTAAATAGCGCAAAAAAATATGATGCTGGTTGTCACCTCTGCATACTTATAGCAAAAAATATTTTTATTTGGTTGACAACACTTTTTCAAGCGCCATTTTGCTTTGAACTCGAAAAATTATCAAAGCGTGCGGAATCAGTCGGGTCAATAAAAAATTTCTTTCGGCCATGATTGCAATCTTTTCCTTTGTTTTTACAGGTTCATTATTATAGATTATTTTTTGGTACAATAAAAAACCTTAAATTAATATTGAAAAACAAATAATGAGCCACATATCTGTGGACACTAGCATTAAAGCATTAATTGCCTAAGTAGACTTGAGAAAGAATTGAGTTGTTTATGAGGATGAATGTTACGAATGGTAGTTGGGTTGAAATGGTTGCCCAGAGAGAGGGCCAATCAAATTAGTCCTTTGTGATACCATTGCAAAGGAAATGAGAAGAAAAGGACACGAATAGCAAGAACGGAAGGAGAGTCTCACAGCATGCACACCACGCGGTCAATGTGCTGTAAGAGCACGCTCGAAATTCGAGAGCTGAGATTTTGTTAATCTCAGAAGATCTCTCGAGCGCCGCCAATCCACACGTGAAAGATTTCGCGAGCTTACAAGTTTGTGTACTCCGCGTTCGTTGAGTTGTCGCGAAGGCCACCACTCCAGAAGCAGACCGCAGGTAATCAACGGGTTCCGAATCCACTCAGTTCATAGGAAAACTACTTCACAGGTGCCCTACCTAGCCAGCTCATCCGCATCGCAGTTTCCGGGCATGTCGCTATGACCAGATACCCTCATATCAAAGAATTTGGATGCGATCGAAAGTGAAGTCAGTTATTTCCCACCAGTTTCGAGTGCACTATCATCGAGCGCTGTGCCCGTGCCATCCCGTTTGCCTGTCGGAGTAGATATTTACGTCCGCCTTATATGGGTGCAAGGGTGCTATAGGCTAGTCAAAAGTTATATTTTGGCGCTTTAATATCATTATAAAGCCAATTCTATTGCATTAAGTGGTGGAATTCATTGGAAAGCACGGAAAGGATGTCATCGGTGAAGAAACTGGTGAGAGTTCAAAAGTCTGATTTCATTAGCAACCAATGAGGCCTACTCTAGTCTCTCAATGCAATGTTTACACTCCGTTGGGCACCCGGGACTATCTTGGCCAGATTTTTTCCACTATGAACGTAAATTTTACTTACTTGTGTTTCTATTATAGCTAACGACATGAGCTTCCAGGTAGCTTCCAAAAATTCAATTTTCTATCCATTTTTGGATATGACTTTTTAAAAAGGATTCCCGAACAGGACGAAAAAAGGCCGGACTCGGGTGCCCTACCGAAGATTAAAAAAGCGTCCAACGGAGGGTTAAAAATGTTGCTAAGCAAACTGTATATTTACATTCATATATATTTGCGTGCAAGTCCTAGTTCTCTAACAATATTTCTCTGTAAAGTTATTAAGAAAAATTAATAGTTTCCATATTTTTTTCTAAGATTTTTCCATGATTTTAGACTTAAGCGGTTATTCCTTGTGTTTGCAGTTTTTTGCTTGTAAGATTAGCACATAAATAATTTTGTTTTTGGCGAATTGTTGACGCAATCATATTATTGTGTTATGCGATTTTTATTTTTTATTCTTATTTTTATTTGTTGCAAATTTTAATGAGCTTTGATTTATTAATTTTTTATGTGCTTTTTTCCTTGCCTAGGCTTGCCCTAGGCTTCACAATTATATTGTGTAATTATATGGTATGATGTCATCACCAAATTTTAAGGCGCATAAGAAGGCCTAATGAGTGCAACGTTAAATATCTTAAGGGGGGAGATACCTCTTAATAACCATATTTTCCCTGATTTTCATTAAAATTATTTAAAATGTATATTTTTTTCAAAATTGGCATACAGTTTATTTATACATTAAAATAATATAAGAACCCCCTTAAGGGGTTAGGGGTAGTCAGAGGCCCGAAAAAATGATGATTTTCACGAATTTTTTTTTTGCTACTTAATTAATTTATTTAACAAAAATAAAAACATAGCATAAAAACATCATGTTTTAACTGTTTGTGTGAAGCCCGTTTCTCCAGAAGTCCCTTGCGGTGAACATCACAAGTCCTTGCAGATTCATCTAAAACCAATCGGATGAGAAAAATTATTTTTATTGATAGATAATCTCGAGCCGGATCGAAGCTTGTTTTTTTTTTTCAAAAATGAACAAAATGGCGGCCTCAGGAAATATTTTTCAGATTTTCGGGAAAAAACCAACAGTTAATTGTTAAAAAAAAAATCGAAATTTTTGAAAAAAAAAATCCTTCGATCAGGCACAAGTTTTTTATGTTTTTCAAAAGCTGTATAAATTTTATTGAAATCTACGTAGGGGTTTTTAAGTTACAGTGTTCACCAGTTTGAAAAACATAGTTTTGAGAAAAACGCATTTAAAGTTTTGTTATCGGCTCCGGAGCGGCCGAGCGCCCTTTGTTAATTGTTGAATAACTTGAAAAGTATTTGTCGGATTCACTTCAAATTTTTACACAATATTTTTAAAACATTATACTTTAAGAAAATGCAAAAAAAAATCGATTTTTTGAAAATTCTGACTACCCCTAACCTCTTAAAGACTTATATACATTTAGAAGGCCGAAAAGAGGGAATTTTCCAGAATTTTTTCTGAGAAAATTTTAAATTTATTAATCTAAAAATTTGTACACATATTATGTTATCTTGTAACTGTATTTTAAGACTTAGTATAAGTAAAAATATTTATTTGGAAAGGAGTTACAGCTGATCTCAGGGAGCTTCTCTCAAAACAGACGTTTTGCGGTGACCACTATATCTCTGATCGGGATCTTCTGAAATGAAAAACTCAAATAGATTTCGTTAAATTAATGTTAAATATAGTAATTGATCAAGGGAATAAGCAAAATAAATTGTTTTGACAAAATGACGGTTTCTAAAAAAAATATTGCTTTTTGAGTACAACTTCGGTCTTAAATGGTTTATAAATATATATTAATCGGTGAGAAAAATGTTTTGATTAATTACTAAAAAAAATATTTAAGAAGCTCGTCTTAAAATTTGTGACTAATCGTTTGAGCCGTTTTCGAGTAATGCTGGTCACCGGCTTTGAAAATACCATTTTGAGAAAAACGCGTTTAAAGTATGAAAAGCACTTTACTCTACTCTGACACGCCTTTTCAAATTTGCGTGTAACTTGGAAAATATTCACCGGAAAGATATTCATTTTTCTGTGTGCATTCCTAAATGTAAAAATAAAAAAAAAATATATGTAATTGTAATTGTACATAATTGTAATTGTAAGTAATTGGTATTGCAAGTAATTGTATGTATTTGCAATTGTGAGTAATTGTAATGGTAAGTAATTGTAATTGTAAATAACTGGCATTGTAAATAATTGTAATTGTAAGTAAGTGTAATTTTAAGTAATTGTAATTGTAAATAATTGTAGTTGTAAGTATTTGTAATTGTAAGTATTTGTATTTGTAGGTAATTGTAATTGCAAGTTATTGTAATTGCAAGTAATTGTAATTGCATGTGATTGTAATTGCAAATAATTGTAATTGAAAGTAATTGTAATTGCACGTAATTGTAATTGTAAATAATTGTAATTTTAAGTAATTGTAATTGTAAGTAATTGAAATTAAAAGTATTCGCATATAAGTGCTGTTGGTAGGTAGAAGCCTACAACTATCGATAGAGGGCACCATTGGCAATGAGCGGTAGCTTTTGGCCGTAGATGCTCAACAAATGTAATAAAAATCGATTACGTTTCTTTAACGAGTAAAAAGAACTTTACAAAAAAATTTTCTTTCGTTTCAAAGCAGAATTACCAAACTAAAATCTAATCGGTAACGTTGAAACGAAATACAGGGTTTGATTGAAAAGTGAAGAGCCTTCCCGCGCGGAGCGTCTGCCAGCGATCAACCGAATCGGCTGGTGGGGGAAAATTATCGTTGGATCTTCCCCTTCCATCAGAAACCGGTCCCAGTTCGCTGGCAACAGCGGTGCAGTCAACATCGCTCCGCGCGTGAAAGCTGTTTTAAAAGTGTGTTAAGGTTTTGCAGTGGCGAAAATGTAGCGATCGCTGGAGCAACGTTACTCCATCAAATTTTGCGTAAAGCTAAACAAAACGAGTACCGAAACCACTGGGCTACTCAAAGAGGTTTACGGGGACCAATCTCTGCCCAGTGCCTAGGTAAAACGGTAGCACAAGTCGTTTAAGGAAGGCCGAGAGGACGTCGAAGACGAACAGCGATCATCCTTTTCGACTCTCGAGACATCGTCCACAAGGAGTTTGTACCTCCAGGAACACTGTAAACGCGGCATGTGCTCCTTCGGCTGAAAAGCCGCGTCGCCCGGATTCGGCCCGACCTCGTCAACAATTGGACCCTTCATCACGACAAAGCGCCGGCGCATACCGCCTTCCTCTGCACGTCTGCATTGGCCAAGATGGGGGTTCCGGTGCTTCCCCACCCTCCCTACAGCCCAGACCGGTCCCCTCCGGATTTCTTCTTGTTCCCGCGCCTGAAAAGAAAGCTGAAGGGGAGGCATTTCGACTCCATCGAGGCGATCCAAAAAACTGTGACAGCCGAATTGAACGCGATTCCGGCGGATGAGTTTAAAAGTTTAAAAAATGTTTCCTGCAGTGAAAGGACCGCTACCAGCGGTGTATTGACGTTCAAGGGTCCTATTTTGAAGAATATTAGTTGTATAAGCCAAAAGGTTAAATAAAACTGCTTAAAAAAAAATAAGGCTCATTAGTTTTCAAACAAACCCTGTACATTAACGAAAAAACGCTTATTTTTGCTGACTGGAAAGCGTACATCGTTTGCAGGCGATGGCTTGCCTGTCTTCATTGCATGCATTCATACTGTGCATTCAAGTTGACGCTGAGTACACAGACTTTTCAAAGCATTTGATAGGGTTAATCACCGGTTTTAGTTTCCAAATTGAGGACTATGGGATTCTACTCCGCTCTTTTAAATGGACAGAATTCAAACTCTCCTCTCGGAAATGCGTTGTTAAAGTTGATGATGCATCATCTATAATAAATGATTTCTAAATTTTGCATAAGTATTTGCTAAACTTTAAGAAATATTACATTGCCAACATTAAAGCGAAATAGTTAAATTATAAGTTTAATTTATTTGCAATTTCCATTTCCAAAAATTAGAAATCTTCCGACAGGGTGATTAATTTTGCGCCACCTTCTATAGAAATATACCGGTGTATTCAACTACATCCTTATCTCATATTTGTTGTATTATTTTGCAACCGATCTGCAAAAAGAACACACGAATATATTTTAAATTTACTTGCAGTTACTCAACTTTGTTTCGTTTAACGTTTGTAGCCAGCAAAAATTGGACGATTCGCTTTATTCAAGGCGAATCTATACAGAAAACAAAAATTTACTAGTTTTTTTGTACGCATTTGGTTTATCCACATCGAAGGTTTAAATGTCAAAATTTCAATCAAAATGTAAACAAACAAGCGAGAGAGCAACAGAAAAAAAAATGCAGCCGTAACAGTTCTAAACAATCACAAGGTATTAATTCCGTATTGCTTCAGTTCTTTAAGGACCGTACAAAGATCTCATGATACTCGAAAGCACTTTTTCCATTTGTTGTCCTAATGAAATTGTAGAGTCAGCAAGCAAGATTTTATACCTCATAACAAAAAATGTGCCGTGCGTGGAAATGTAATGCTGTGCTCACAGTAATATTTTGCTTATTGTGTTTGAAATCGATATGCGATGAAGTTTCGTTTGTTGATTTATGCTGACCTCGGGTGAATTAGTATTACTATTAATTTGTATATCTCTACTTTGTTGTTAAAACTTAATTTTGAGTTTCCAGCAACCAGACAGTAGAGTTGCCAGAACGTGGTTTTGATTTCATTTCGTTTATTTTGTATACGCCGTTTCCCATTTAGTTTTTCATCTATAGAGTTACATATATCAAAATGCTTTGCACTGGGAAGGATTTTTATTTCATTGAGTTTTATTGTTATTTGCTGTTTCTCAGGCTTTATTTTTGTAAATGTAAATAATATTACTTGTGCCGTTTATCTTTGTCGACTTCTATTCGCCATTTATCAAAACAAGTTACAGGTCCATTTATTGTTTGTTGAAGAATGTCAGTAGCTTTTTTTTTCTATTTTATTTGATGCCATTAAGTCCGTGTCATCCGTGAATGTGGCCATCAGCAATTTTTTTGTTGTTGGGATCGGTGTATCTGCTGAGAATATCAGGCATAGTATTGGCCCCACCGCACAGCCTCGAGATACACCTGCTGTCATTTGCTTTATGCTTTCGAATACTCGTCTTCAAACTTTATGAAAAAAAGTCGGTTTTCTAGGAAAATTTTGAGAATGCTGAATTGATTCCGTGATAGTATTTTGCCAAGTTTATGCAGCAGTCCTTTATGCCTTATAATATCTAATACCTAGGTAGGTAGCTACGCATAACCTTTTATTATCCATATCAGCTAATATTCTCTTTATAACTCTGTCGACCTGCTGCACATTTGAAAGCTGTGGTCTAAATCCAAATTGATGGCTTGGTATTATATTTTTTGTGGTCAGTATTTTGTGTAATCTGGCGAAGGATATTTTTTTAAACACTTGTGAAGGAATGGACAAGAGACTGACGTGGCGATGTATGTCGTTTCCGTTGCATTTTTATCTGGTTTGACGATTGCCATTACTTGTAAGTGCCACTGGCGTAGGAAGATTAGGTTATGTTAGGTTGTAATGGTTGCGCAGAAAGTGAGCCCACTTGGACAATGAAAGAAGTTTGGTTCATCCTTTGTGATACCATTGCAATGGAAAGCAAAAGAGGTGAAGGAAAACGATATGACGAAAAGGAGAGGGGTGTGGGGGTTGAGTGGACTAGGAACGGTGACTAATTTGCGGCTGTGTTAGCCGCTTTATGCTGCTGATGAAGTTCATCAGTTTTTGATATCAAGACCTGCTATATCAGCAGGCGCAGAAAAGAAGTGAGAACCAAGATGCTTAAATCTTAGTCCCGCGAGAGCGGGGCAGCTAAGGAGCAGGTGCTGAGATGATTCCACCTCATCCTCCATACAGCTGACGTAAAAATAACTCGAAGCAATTTCGAGTCTCACGGCATGTAAACCCCGTGGATAGTGCCCCATGAGGATGTCGACAAAATAGGAAGCATTGCCGTATGCATGTAATTGCTTCATCAGATAGTTCTTTTAGCATTTCACTATTTATTAGATCGTTGCCCGATGCTTTTTTACTGTTCAGATTTCTTAAACAATATCTGATTTCTGTTGTTGTGAGTTAACGATTTGTTAAGGTTTGCTTTATCTTCAGGATCCTTCGTAATTTGCCGCTTTTTCTAACGTTTCCTTCTTTGATGGATTTTTTGTTTTATATGCACTGGAATATATTCCTTTTGCTGTATTTTATAGTTGCTGTTGAAAGCGAGAGGGCTTTGTTTATGGCATCGTTGAAAAATGCTTTTGCTGAGTCAATTTCATTTTACGTTTTTAACGATATATTTATTGTCAAATCTTCTTTCATACTTTGTCAAAAATAATTCTAGTCCATTTTATTATTATATAGTCCCGTACAAATTTGTTCGGGTAGATTTCGAAGAATTGTTATTAGCAGTGGCAAATGATCCGACGATAGTTTCAAACTGGCTTTAATGATCAGCTGAATTTGAGGAATATTTTTTTACAATGCATAAATCAATATCTGCAGGCCAATATGCCGACTCTCCGGTGCTTATGAAATGCCCATTATTTTCTCTTACAACATCTTGTAATTTTCGACCTTCCGAAGTTGTTAACCTTGAAACCCAAGTAGAATTTTTCGACTTGTAGTCACCTCCAGCGATGTACCTGTAGCGGCTTTCTAGCCCGTTTAGATAGTACTGATGTTGTGCTTTTGTATTATTGAATATTCGCGGACAGTATTTTGCTGATATTGTTATTGGTCCTTTTGAGCTATTTATTAAACCTGTCGTTGCTTGTATGCTTGTTTTTTCTATAAGCATTAACTTCATTGTATTTTATTGATTTGATTGTAAACATATTTTTTGAAGAGAGAGCGCGAAATCGCTTAAAAGAGAGTAACAAAAATGGCAAATACCCATTATCGAGGATTTTTCTTGGATCAAGAAACATGAAGAGGCATGGTAGTTCCATTAATAATAAAGTGTAGTTTTTCGAAAATACCATATATATGTATACGAGATGTGTTCAAAAAGTATCGCGAATTTTGAATTTTCGCAGGCTACGTATTGTGGTGATATATTGATACTCATGTCTCGCACTCATGCCGACGAGTTCGTCCATTTTGAATGTTCAGTTAATTGTTGACAGCTGCTTTGCTTGCACGTGTTTCGGCTCGTCTTCGATTTTTACCTATTCAAAAATATGGATCAAAGAACCTGTATCAAATTTGGTGTGCAAAACGAAATTAAATGTGCGGATGCATTCCGAATGTTGACTATGTCATACGGAGAAGCTACTTTGGACCAACGCAACGTCTATCGGTGGTACAAAATCTTCTCAGAAGGCCGAGAAGATGTGCAAACAAAATGCGATGAAAAGCGTGCCGGACGCCCGAGCACTTCAACAACAGACGAAAAAATTGATGAAGTGAAGAAAATGGTATTGACCAATCGTCGAATCACCGTTAGAGAAGTTGCTGAGGTCCTAGAAATATCGATTGGTTCGTGCCATTCGTTTTTTTTCCAATGATTTGGGCATGAGCTGGTCGCCGCAAAATTCGTACCAAAACTGCTCAATTTCGACCAAAAGCAGCATCGCATGAACATTGCAAACGAGATGTTGGACTCTATCCGCGACGACCCAAATTTGCTCCAGAGGGTATTAACTGGTGACGAATGGAGGGTTTATGGTTATGACGTGGAAACGAAAGTTCAATCATATTAATGGAAGCGGCCGCACGAACCCAGACCGAAAAAAGCGCGCCAAGTTCGGTTTCTATACCAACTACAATAAAACTTATAAAACAAGCAAGGTGTTTTAAAACTGCAGTTTCTAACTAATATACTTCTAACCTTAAATCCCCCTTTCCTTCTCCCATTCCCACCATCTTTCTCTTCTTTTCACTTACTATTCTAAGTTTTAGTCTATAAGTTTAATAGTTAAAATAGTTTTAAATCTAAGTAGCATTTCTATGTATACCATCCTCGTATTCTAGAATTATAAGAAGATGTACTACCACAAGACTCTGTCTTACTATGTACAAAACAAATCAAATAAATTGAAATTGAAATTGAATGTAAGAGTTTTGCTTACCGATTTCTTCGATTGCAGGGGCGTTGTGCATCATGATTTGTGGAAGAACAAACCTTAGCTCTTGCATCACTATAACGCCTCTGCTCACACATCGTTGTTTGTGCGCGACTTTTTGGGCAAAAACAACACACTAATGATGCCACAGCCACCGTATTCCCCTGTTATGACCCCCTGTGACCTTTTTCTTGTTCGCGAAATTAAAGAGGCCCATGAAAGGACGACGCTACGCTACGATTGACGAGATAAAGTCGGGATCGAAGGAGGAGCAGAACAAGATAAAAAATTTGATTTTTTGAAGAGCTTCGAAGATTGGAAAAGACGTTGGCACAAGTGCATAATATCTCATGAGGATTACTTTGAAGGGGGAAAAATAGATATTATTGAATAAATAAATAGTTTTTGAAACAAAACACAAAATTCGCGATACTTTTTGAACAAACTTCATGTACAGTGCGCTCGGGAAAACGTCAACTAATTAAAACCACGAGTGTAGACGTTTAACAAATTGTTGACGTTTATGAATGTAGATACTTTTAATAAAAAAACATATTGATAGTGTGCTTTAAACGTTTTTATTGACTATAAACTTAAACTAAACATAAACAAATACAAAAAAAGAACAAAAAAGGCTTTCAGCCTAACTAAAACTAAAGGAACGCATTTCAAAAGAGATCACATTTCACCTACATACTTATGCATCTAAAAAAAATCGGTTATTTTTTTTCTGTTGTTTTTTCCTTTCCAATACTTGGAAGAGAGCTTTCTCTCGTAAACGTCTTAATACATTTAGGTCATTTTGCTCAACATTCTCGCATTGAGCCCAATCCAAAGCCCGGTTAAATATTTCGACAGCTTCGTTTGGTTTTATTGTCTGTACATTTGTACTCGTATCTAAATCGTTGTCATCATCATCGGTCACTTCTAACTCCTCAGCTTCACACGAATTAGAAACATTACCCAGTAGAAATCTTCATTCCACTTTTGAATGGATGATACTGTATAGTCAACCTTAAAAAATGTATAAAGTTACTGGTCGTGTCGTTAAAATAATTTTATAAAGCGACAAACCTGAGGGTTTATTTCATAAAGCAGATCAACTGCGAGCTCCATTTGTTGTTGCAGTTCCGAGTTTATTTTTTCTTTCAATATGCTTAACGGAATATCTTCCTCCGGATCTGTCTCATTTTCCGTGAAACGCAAAACATTTTGCCAGCATTTTGCCATTGTATCTTTGCTAACTTTATTCCATGCGGCTTCTAAAAGCATAACACAATCCCTTAATGTAACAGCTTTCATAGAATCTACTAGATCTGATTTTTTTGCTGTTACCATGGCTAGAAGACTATTTCTATAATACAGCTTCGTTATTTTAATTGCGTTTTGATCCATTGGTTGGATAAGTGGGGTTACATTCGGAGGAAAGAACATTGCAACTATGTTTCCATCTTCTGTTTTAAGCTCTAATTCACTTGGATGAGATGGAACATTGTCTATCAGAAGGAGCGCTTTAACTGGCAAGTCCTTTTTTAAAAGAAAATCTGTTACCTAAAATTAGAAAATCTTAGCTATTAAAAGCGATATTTTTTCTGTAGCGGAACAAATATTAACCTGTGGCACAAGGGATTTGTGAAACCAATCGTAGAAATTAGCTGATGTCATCCATGAGGACTTGGAACTCTTGTTACAGTTAAAGTTTTTGAAAATGCGTGGATTTTTTGCCTTCCCAATCACCAACAATTTAAGCTTATGATTTCCGGAAGCATTAGCACAACATAAAAAAGTAACGCGTTGTTTTTCTGTCTTTACTCCCGGAGCAGTTTTTTCGGCACTGGATACGTAAGACTTTTCTGGCAAAATTTTCCAAAATAAGCCAGACTCATCAGCATTGTACAATTAATCTTGGCAAAGACCCATTTCTTCAATTTTTTGTTTAAGTTTGATTTTAAATGGTTCGACCAGCAAAGGCTGTGAAGATAGCTTTTCTCCAGTTATTTTAAGCTGGCGAACTCCATATCTTTTTTTAAAACCTTGCAACCATCCATCACTTGCGTTAAAAGAACATTCCTTTTCTTTTATTTTTAGATGCATCTCTTTAGCCTTTTGTTTGAGCGCTAATGCATTAACCGGATAATGCTTTTCTCTCTGCTTTACAAACCATTGATACAGGCGCTTTTCCATTTTCGGCAACTCTGATGCTCTTAATGTCTTTCTTTTTCCCGGGCCGGAAAGCGTATTATTGACACAGTCCAAAATTTTATTTTTTTTTCATTTTTATCTTGCTAATTGTTGATTTTGAGATACCATATTGTTTTGCTAAAGCTACCGCACTTGCACCCTTTTCTAATAAATCCAAAATATTTGCCTTTTCTTGTAATTTAAGCACTTTCGGTTGTTTTGAACACATTTTGGTAATGTGGCACTTACGAGAACAAAAAATCAACTGAACATAAAAAAGACAACACATTGAGATGGAATTTTTTTTCTATTCTACATACATAAATATGTACATATGTACTTAAATATAAGGGGAATACCAGAATTCTGAACTAATTTCATGAAATAAATGTGTGTGTGTGATCAAAACTGTGTATTTTAACTGTTGCTTAATTCAAAATTTTGATTTATTTAAAGTTGACGTTTTAGAGCTTTGTGGTTCGGTTGACGTTTTAGAGTAGACAATGTAAAAAATTAAGGGTTGACGTTTTGGGATGTTGACGTAAACTAGTGTTGACGTTTTCCCGAGTGCACTGTATACATATAGTATAAATACATATATATTATACTTGAAAACTCTCTCTCAATGCCGAACAAACGATCTTCTTTACGATTAGAATTATAATGAATTCGTCTACATTCATCTGTGTATGCTTTTGCCGGTTGGCAAATAGTTGCTTTCGTTCGGCAGCACTTCCATACTATATGTACATATATACAATAGTATATAGTATTAACAGACGAACGAAACTCCTTTTCCATAAAACGAACGCTCTTAACAGGAGATTTAACATATGTTCAATTTAACATTAAATTTACGCAAAAATCTCCATTACTCAGGTTTTATAACTAAATTAACAGAACTGCTGTTTGTAACAGCCGAACGTTACATAATTGAGATGAATATGGGCATCCAATATGTTGAGAATAAAAAGAGCGGCCTGTATAGAGTTAGAATCAATCCTATTAGCAAAAATGTTTGCAAAATGGGGGAATAACCAAGCGTACATTCTATAAAATGGCAATTTATTCAAAATCAAATAAAAAAATATTAAATGAATTATTTATTACATATTTTAGGTTCTTTTTTCTAACACCTATTTTTTTTTTAATAGAAAAATATCGATTAATTTAACTGGGGCGATAAATTTCTTTGAAAGAGTATTCAAATATTTTATAGTATAGAAGAATTTTATAATAACCAAAAATGGTGAATGCGTAGTAAATTTATTTTAAAAGTTATTTTGTTTACTATTTAAAAATTATTACTTCTTGCCATCGGACGTACATTTACAAGCACACTTATGCAATATGCTATCTAATAGGTGGACTTAAACTTTGACTTTTTAGCAGTCATCTTGATAAAGTTGCAGCTGTAAAATTTGGTGGTAATACTTCTTTTTAGTAATACTTCATTTTTACTTATATATATTTGGCTTTCAATCATGAGACACTAAGCAAAATACGTTGAAATTTGTTAAAATTCAGTTCACTCTTCTCCAAACTCTCCATGCGCCAAGTCGATGTCGTAGAAAGGCCAGACTACTGCGCACGACGCGATATAGGCTGAATTGGATTTCATCTCTTGTTCTCCAACGATCATGCATTACTCTGACCTATAAGTACTGCTTCCTCAGCCACTGGAATCGGATGTGCACAAACTTTCGCCTTAAAAGACGAATGTGCACTTTGTCACGAACATCAGAAATTCAACCAAACTTTAGTTATTCTTAGTATCTTCTCTACCGCGGTTGGCGTTCGGAAAATGAGTATCCCTCAAAGAGTTGCGATTGTCTTTTAAATTAAATTTGGTAAATCTTTTTGCCGAAAAGCGGCCAATGCTTCAAAGAGCATGTGGCGATTATTGCTTATCTCATAAGCAAATTTTTGAGTGAATATCATTTAAACGGAATTGAAGATTCTTCCGTCAACTGTGTACCGCATTTTGACTAAAACATTCCTGAAAAGTACATAGACTGCTCGTTTGATAATTTGGAAAAGTATGCAAAATAAATAACGCAACAGAAGTCGAAAATATTGATTAGTAAAAATAAAAAAAAAAAAATTGGTCCCCCACTATAAATTAGTTATTTCTCTCTACAAAAAGCTCGGTTTTTTCAGAATAGAGGCTGGTATGACCATGACATTTTACTTAAAACATGCACTCGACATATAAAATTTTGTACCGACCTAACTTAAACACTTCTTTACATGCTGGATTTATTTAAGCTGTTCGCCTTTTTCTTTTGCATTTATTTGAATTATTTGATTTGTGGTTCAAAGGTTTAAAAAATTTGTTTCTTTTTTTGGCGTAGGTATGTTTTTTTAAATTTTGCATTATCAAATTTCGCGTGTGTTTTTAATAGCTTCATTACACACACATACCTACTCGTACACCGTGTGGTAGTGCTATTATATGCACAAGCATTAGCTCTTCGGTTTTTCGCTTCGTCACCTACGAACATTTTATGTTTTTAATTCGAAATCTGATTGGCTCTCCACCATCCCACCAACAGTACACGTAGGTACTTGTTGACATTTAAGCGCCTACTCTAGCTTTATGCTTGAATTCTATTTACCAATTCCTTATCTCGGGCTTGCACACAAACCTGCATACGCACATACAGTCACGTGCAACAACTACTACTCATGTGATCTGGATGACGAGGATGGCAGCTCATGTGACTTGGAATCTGTGGAGAGCCAACTCAGCAGTACAATAGACTTACGGTGGATGTTGTTGTTTGTTATTAAACTAAAGTCTTGTCGCCATGATAATGCCGCTCTGCTAGCAGCAAAGAAGCAAACAAATTTAAGAATTGTGAATTTACATAAACCATAGAGACCCGCAAATTGTGCACAGTCGCTGCTGGTCGGCAAATAAGTGAACATTTGAACAAAAATACGAAGTGTAATCGCATTGATTGAAAATAGAAATTGATGATCAGTTTCATTGGAGTTAGCTGCTTGAGTGTATACTGAACATATTCTGAAATTTGAGAAAAAATAATTAAGAATCTTAAATCAAGCTACGCATCGCAACACAAAAAAAAAAGAACAAAAAATATTTAAAATATTATATAGCAAAAAAGTGCTTGAATTGAAATCTTAAACAGTTTTAAAGTTTAAAAATAAAAAAATTAAAAAAATATTGAAGATTCTGCATACCTATTAATAAAGTAATATGAATAACTTCTGATAGTTAAACCACAACAGTTGAATTGTAAACAAATCAAAGTATCCATTTCTTGTAACCAACCACCACTCGCGCTTAACTCTCCTTGAGCATCACACAAAAATGCCTTCCACCACTTTAGTCAAACAGGATAGTCTCGCGTTGATGATCGACGAGGAGCTCGCCATGCAGCTGGCCGAGTCACAGGCCGATAAGGGCGAAGATGTGCTCGTCAATCGTTTGGAGGATATTAGCGTGCATTTGAAACAATTAAATCATCTCAATCAGTATATGCAAATAACTGAAGAATTGAATGAATATAAGAAGAATGAAGCAGGACCATCTACGTCAAGGGGTTGCCCTATGCAGCGCCCCATTCGTTTGAAGAATATCGAGGGCAAACCGGAAGTGTACGACAAATTGCATCTGAAGGGACAAGAGGTGGGTAGAAATAAATGTGAAAATGTAATGCGCATGCGTAAGAAGAAAAAAAAAAACAAAAACAAAAAAAAATATATAAAAAAATTACAAAAAAAATTAATACAAAAAAAAATTTTAATTAAAAAAAAAATTTTAAAATCTTTGTTCTCACACAATCAAGTCACTTCATTGCGCAACGAAAATCTTATAAATACAAGTTTCGAATTTTTTAACAAATTTGAACACTTTCAAAAAATTTACTTTAAAATATTGGTGTTTTTAATCAGAATTTTTAGAAAACTTTAAGGTTTGCAATTTTATAGTTCACTAAATTTTAGTATAACAAAGTGCAAGTTCAAAAATCGCCTTGATAAAAAAAATCTTTTTTTGGCATTCTTTATCCAGAATTTTCTTACATATACGGAAGCTTTTTATATGGAATAAAAAATAAATAATTGGCTTTGTACCCTTTATTTGGTGTTTGGCCGAGCTTCTCCTTCAATTTGTGGTGTGCGTCTAGATGATGTTCCAGAAATGGAGGGACCTACTGTTAGTTTCAAGCCGATTCCGAAAGGCAGATATTTTTATGAGGAGCTTTTTCATGGCAGAAATACACTCGGAGGTTTGCCATTGCCTGGCGGGGGGCGACCGCTATTAGAAAAATGTTTTTCTTAATTTTGGTGTTTCACCGAGATTCGAACCAACATTCTCTCTGTGAATTCCGAATGGTAATCACGCACCAACTCATTCGGCTACGGCGGCCGCGTTTTGATATATTCCTACAAATGGAGGGAGCTACAGTTTCAAGCCGACTCCGAATAACAGATGTAAAAAACTAATAGAAAAAAATGTGTCTATCATTTGGTGTCGCATGCAGCGAAATTCGCGCCTGTGCACTTTCGTATGGTATGGTAACCTAACCTTTGAATGGTGGTCACGGTTTCGGTTTCGGTTTGGTAGTCACCCTTTCGGGTATGGCGGTCGCTACTTACCTTATGCCAAGAATAATATACAAGTATACCAAGTTTCGGTATGGTCTAATTGCCAGATGTTATTTAAGGTCGAACATTTCAGTTCGTCTTATAAATGAAATTGCTAAAATCCTCAATAAAATTTGCATTTTTTATATTAACTTAAAAATTTAAAAAGTTATATTTTTCCCAAGCCTTCTTTACTTTTAAAATTTCTGAAGCAACAAGTGTCATTCCCATTGTTTGCTTTTGTACTTTTTTTATGCTCATTACCACAAAAATCTTACGTGTACATCACCACGAGTGGCCAGCTGAAAGATGCAACCAAGCAATAAACTGCTCTTAATGGCCCACTGAGAATAGCTGGGTATAAAAATGTTTAATATCGGATTCGAGTGTCCTTTGTTTGTGGCCAAAGTTTGGCAGTTTCCTTGCGGTAAAATTATTTTATTATCTCATTTGCACATTTAGTAGAATTTTGCAAGTTTTCCCAGTGAAATGTTTACAGCTTTTACGCTTTTAATAAAGGCCAATTTGGTAATTGTTGTTTTTGTGGCAGTCAAAGAAGTGAAAATATTTTGCCTTTTGACTTGAAGAAATTAACTTTACTAATTCTTACCGGAGGTTGTGAAAATAGCTGGGGAATGTTGGAAAATTAAAAATGCCAC
Source organism: Anastrepha ludens (assembly GCF_028408465.1). NCBI lineage: Eukaryota > Metazoa > Arthropoda > Insecta > Diptera > Tephritidae > Anastrepha > Anastrepha ludens. Next base: position 110,647,122 of record NC_071501.1, on the reverse strand, counting down.
AAAAGTTGTTGAGAACTTTTTATGTACCAGAAAAGAGATGTTGAACATAGCAATGATGGTTGTTGTGCAGTAGGTTGTTTGGAGGAATTTAAAGAAGCAGAAGAATTTTTAGCTTTTATTAAAATTATTAATTATTAAAATAATAATTATTATTAATATTTTAGAAGTTTCAAAATTTTTTTTGTAGTTTTTTATTAAAATTTTCATAGAATTTTTTTTATTTTAAATATTTTCTTTTTGTAATATTTTAATTAATAATCATGAAGTTGTTTGTAATTAAACAAAGCTTTTTTGTAATTCTTTATTTCAATTTTCATCAATTTCTTTACCTATTTTTGTTTTTTAAGTTTTAATTTTAGTTTTCATTGTTTCTTTTGTGGTTTAAATTTTTTTTGTTTTTTATTTAAATTTTCATAAACTTTTTTGTAAAATTTGATCTATTATTTAAATTTTGAATTGAAAACTCGTTTTTTTGTAATTTCGTATTTAAATTTTGATTGAGTTTAAAAAAAGAAACATTTTTGTAGTTTTCTATTTAAAATTACTTTTTTGCCATTAAGCAAATTTTTTTTTGTAACTTTTAAATCTTTTTTTTTGTAATTTTTTACTTAAATTTTAAATTAAAAATTCGTTTTGTTTTGTAATTTTGTATTTAAATTTTGATTGAATTTAAAAAAAAAAACATTTTTGTAGTTTTCTATTTAAATTTTCATTAATTTTTTTGCCATTAAAAAAATGTTTTTTGTAACTTTTAAATCTTTTTTTTTAAATTTTTTACTTAAGTTTTAAATTAAAAATTCGTTTTGTTTTGTAATTTTGTATTTAAATTTTCACAAATTTTTTTGTAAAATAAAATTGAAATCTTTTATTTAAATTTTAATTATTTTTTTTCGTAATTTTGAATTCAAATTTTGACATTTTTTTTGTGATTTAAAAAATTTTTTTGTAATTTTTAAATTTTCATGAATTTTTTGTAACGGAAAAATTTTGTTTTCTTAATTTATAATTTTAATTTTCACTTTGGTTTTTGTAATAAAAAAAAATTTTGATTTGTATTATTTTATATAAATATCCATTAAAATAAAGCAATTTAAAGAAGAAGAAGAATTTATTACTCCATTTATTACAATTTTTTGTTTGTAATTTTTTATTTAAACTTTTATTGATTTTTTAAAATTAAAATTTTTGTTTTATTTAAGTATTCAGTAAGTTTTTCGGTATCAACAATTTTTTTTATAATTTTTTATTTACATTTTTATTATTTTTTTTAATTAAAATTTTTTTTTAAGTTTTTACTTAAATTTTCATGAATTTTCTTTGTAATTAAACACATTTTTTTGTAACTTTTTTACTTAAATTTTTATGAATTTTTTTGTAATTAAAAAGTTGCTTTGTAATTATTTATTAAAATTTCATTGATTTTATTGAAATTTAAAAAGTTTTTTTCCATTAATTTTTTTCTACTTTTGTTTTTGTTTGTTTGTTTTTTGTAATTTTTTGTTTAAAAAGAAGAAGAATTTATAACTTTTTTGTAATGTTTTTTGCAATGCTTTATTTAAATTTCTTTTTAATGTAAAAAAATTTGATTTGTAATTTTTAATTAATTTCGGTTAATATAAAGCATTTTAAGGAAGAAGAAGAATTCATTAATTTTTTAAATTTAATTTTTTTTGTTATTTTTTATTGATATTTTCACTATTCTTTTGTGATATAAACTTTTTTATTTACATTTTTTGTTTAATAGAAGAAGAATTTATTACTTGTTATGTAATTTTGTATTAAAATTTTTTTGTAAATTTAATCTTTTTTTTTTGTCATATTTTGTTTAGATGTTCATGATTTTTGTGTAATTTAAAACCATTTTTTAAAATTTTTTTTTTACTGTTTCCGATACTTAGTAACTAACCAACTACGTGCCCTTTCGAATTCACTAACTTATTTAGCTGAAGAGCGCCACAGCTGCCATTCTAGAACTAAAAGTTATTAAATTTTGCTAAAAATTTTGAAATAAAAAAAAGAAGAGGTTCAAAATACTCCATTTATTCTTAATTTCTAATAATTTTCTTATGTTTCTTTTCGACTTTTTCCATAAAGAATCTATCTTGTTCGAAATCGACATGTATGAGTAGTGTTATGGGCTTCTACACAGCCTCGTTGGAGTCGCGCAAACAAGAAGATGTGCTCGATCAAGCGAGGGACTTTCTGGAACAATATTTTACTTCCATGAAAAAGTAAGTTTATAATTTTTAGGTGTTTACAAATACTTTTGAATTTGCAATAAAAATATTGTATACTGAATTTTAAATGATTTTAAGATGAATTTTTTCATAAAATATGTATGTATGAGTATGCAAATTAGTTTCTTCCTAATACCCCGATTTGCGTGGCTAATTGGGAGTGGACGCCCGTATTGATTTTTATTTGATTGCTCAATTATTTTAGCTGAAAGGTTTATTTTGCAATGAAGAAAATCTACTTTTCTGAAATTTTCTGAAAAAAAGTTTTTATTGAAATACAGAGAAAAAAAATGCCACAGATAGACCTAACAACAGCATTGAGATGCAGAATAAAAATAGGGAATTCGTCGTACAAAGCTAAAAGTTTGAAACTAAACAATCTTCAAGTATTGCCCCGCACACACTCTTCGAATAAACTAGACTCAAATTGTAAATCTCCTTTTTCTGTTTATGTTTCGTATCCAGTAAGCATTTTCATATTAGCAATGCGAATCGGGACATAAATGATGCAACCAACCGAAGCCATAGAAAATTTTAACAAGACGGAACTTCGAAACGACGCAAATCGAAGCAACGCAAAATGGGATATTAGTGTGGTATACACTGTTAGTCCCGATATTTCGTGATATTTTGAATGTAATTTCGTCATACCGGAGTTGGTCGTGGGAATAATTATTTTTTTCAATTCAACAAAAATTTAGTAAACAACTTTTAATTTTTTTATGACCAATACCAATATTTTGAGAGATTTTTAATGTAACGTAACAGCAGTGTGGTATATATTTTCAGTCCCGATATTTCGGGCATGCCATCCCGAGATACTGGAATCGGTCGTGTTATTATGTATTTTATTTCTCAGTCTCGATATTTCGGACTGGTTGTAGAATTATTTTTCTTTTTTTAAATTAGCGTAAACTTAGTAAACGATTTGTTTTTCATTCCCAGTCCCGATAGTTCGGAATGTTTTTAGTGTAATCCTGTTATACCGGGATTGGTCATGTCATTTATTTTCTTTTTTAAATCAGCAAAAATTTAATAATTTTTGTTTTTTACTGTCAGTCCCGATATGTATGGATGGATATGGATGTAGTCCCTAGATAACGCGATCGGTCATCACATTACTTTTCTTTTTTTAAATGAGCAAAAACTTAATAATTTTTCCTTTTTACTGTCAGTCCCGATATTTTGGATGTAGTCCCGAGATACCGGGATCGGTCGTGGCATTACGTTTCTTTTTTTAAATCAGCGAAAACTAAAAAAAAAATATGTTTTGTATTGTCAGTCCCTATATTTCGGGATATTTTTAGTGTAATCCCGTCAAATCTTTTTCAAATCAGCAAAAACTTGGTACAATTTCTTTACTGTCAGTCCCATATTAAATATTTTTATTTTAAAACTGATACTTCTTATAAAAAATTAGTTACAAAAAAAAAACAGATTTTCTCACTGCGGGGTTTGTTTTCAACGTTCAAACTGTGCTTAACAATCTTTTTTACTAAAAGTTCTATTCCAATGCCAGATTTCATTGTATTATAGAATAGCAAAAATGTCTTAAGTAGATTATTTTCTTAAAAGTTCACAGAAGTGTGCATATGTATATTCTTATAAACAAATCTATCTCTTTCTTTCTCCATTTCCACAGGGCATCCAGTCCACGTCATGAAGCGCGCTGGAAGGAAGTGCAACAGAGCATTGAAGCCACAGGCGAATATCAGTTAACCGAAGCTGAGTTAACCTTCGGGGCCAAGGCGGCCTGGCGCAATGCTTCTCGTTGTATTGGGCGTATTCAGTGGTCCAAATTGAAGGTAAGAGAAGAAGTTTACAATTTTCCTCACTTCCTCACTTTCCCCTACTTTGCCAGTTTTTTGGATAAATGAACCCCAATGCTTGTAGCTGTAACAATTGTTATTGTTATTTGCTTCATGAACGGACCTATTCACTAATGTCCAACAATTCCATCTGATTTGTTTGTGCTCGTCATTATTTTTCACGTCCGTCAAGAGGCTGATACGCGGTCAAATTCGACCTCAGTGTCTCGCATTAACCCAGCGATGCCCTTTTACTTACATATTCTATGTTCACATCTTCTTTGTTTATTTATGGTTGGTTAATGTTTTTCATAATTTTGTTATTATTTTCGTTTTATGTAGGTATTCGATTGTCGTCATGTAACCACCACAAAGGGCATGTTCGAGGTCTTGTGCAATCACATTAAATACGGCACAAACAAGGGTAATATTCGGTAAGTCTAATGAATATGAAAGCAAATTCACGCGTACATACAAATGATTTCATTCGTAATTGATAATTTGTGATTTATATGTTTTTCTACTAAATCACGTACACCTTATCACTTTCGAAAGGAAAAAAAAACCCGACGCATTTGGTACATTTCAAGTTCGAGTTTGCTTCTTAAATTCAAATTAATCGCATCTGTCTGTATGTATGTATGTGCATATGTGCATATTTTGGATAATAATTCATTATTTGCTTATGAAAATGCAGCAGAGTTTTTACAATTTGTAAATTATCACTTCTATCTCAACTCTCCGTTGGCTAGCCGTGTCTGGTCAGACTGGCTTTTTATACTTTCGACGTGAATTTAACATATTTCTATTATAGCTAACGACATGAGCGTCCAGGTAGCTTCCTAAAATTAAATTATCTCTCGATTTTCGGATATAACCTTTTAAAAAGGATGCTCGAACAGGACGAAAAGAGGGTTAAAAATATGTCTAGTAAAATTCGCGCTTAAGGCCATCTAACTTTCAACCGCTTCTGATTTGTTCACTTGAACTTATTTTATCTTTTATTTTTGAGATTCACTCTCAAACTCTGAAATAATAACAGGAAATAGTCCGAGGCCGTTAGGTCGTATAATTTTGGCGGCTAACTTAACGAAGAATAGCGTAAAACTATTCTCTCGAATACTAAAAAAGAAACTTGCAATTGAAAGATCATGCGCGTGCATATATATAGAAGGTGGCGCAAAATTAATCACCCTGGCGGAAGATTTGTAATTTTTGAAAATAGCGGTTGGACGTCTACCATATATAAGACTTCTGAATTAGGCAGCTGCTGTGTGCAAACTGACCAGCAATGGGACGCTTAACCCTTTCGCTACATCTTTTTATTGCGCCATCCAAAAAATCCAAATTTTTGTCTGAGTATTTATTTTAGGACCAATAACAATGCAAATCAATTTTTTTTTTTTTTTTTTTTTGTTAAGTGCTTTTTTTTTAATGTTGCCATATGGCAACAAATGCTTTGTATTGGTTTCAATCGCAAATAAACTTCTTCTGCAATCTAATGCAGTTAACACCTTACGAGAAATTTGTTGCCATATGGCAACAAGCTTAGTTTTAAAAATTAGCACAGCTTTTAAAGCTGCGAGCGAAAAAATATGTCCATGCCAAATGACAGATTGAACATTTTTCTACATACTTTATTCAAAAATTGTTAAAAACATTTGCCCAAAATGCCTCAAAAATCTAAAAATGCAAAATACAAATTTCAGAGTGAAGTGCTATATGCCAGAAGGCTTTCTTTAAAAATGTTGTATTTCCGATATATAATGGGCGGTTATTATTTATTTTATTTCTGTTTAACCATTAAACTTCAATTTTTGAAAATATGTAACAAAAAAGTTGTTATTTTTTACAAGAGAGTGTTGACGGCCTTTTAAAGTTTACTGTTGCCATATGGCAACAATATCGCGAAAGGGTTAAAGGTCAAAATAAAGATTTTTATCACTCAAAATAATTTTTTTTTCGTTTGTTTTCTATTTAGTAAAAAAGTTATCGACGGCCTTTTAAAGTTTACTGTTGCCATATGGCAACAATATCGCGAAAGGGTTAAAGGTCAAAATAAAGATTTTTATCACTCAAAAGAATTTTTTTTTCGCTTGTTTTCTATTTAGTAAAAAAGTTATAGACGGCCTTTTAAAGTTTACTGTTGCCATATGGCAACAATATCGTGAAAGGGTTAAAGGTCAAAATAAAGATTTTTATCACACAAAATAGTTTTTTTTCTTTTATTTTTTATTTAGTAAAAAAGTTATCCAAAAACAATTTGGTCAAAACAAAAATTCCCATCACTCAAAATACTTTTTTTTTTGGATCTAGCAAAAAAGTTATGGAAAAACAAAATTGGATGACTAATTTTGCGCCAGCTTGTTTATGGATAAGTAGGAAAATATACTCAAATCTCACATAGAAATACTTTTTTTTAATATTTTAACTCATTAACTCGCTCAGAAAACGGTTCTTTTCTCTATTTTTTGTGAAAAGTTGGAAAAGGGATTATAATTTACTTGGTCCTCACTTTAATTTTTATTATTCAGTAAAAAAGTTATGGCTAACCAAAATGGCGCTTTTGGCTACTTGAGGAGTGCCAAACTGGCATTTCAACCATTTCACCTTTTAAAAAAGTTATAGAAAATTAAATCGAATGATTAATTTGTGCCGCCTTGTTTTAAAATATGTGTAAATTATATTCTAAACTAGAATATTATTAAGTACATGAAATTAGAAAAAGTTATAATATTAGCATAAAATATTAAATGCAATTTCAAGAGAAAAACGTGGAAACAACTGACACAAGCCGCATTCCTCAAATATTTAAAAATATTTTGTGGCACTTCTATTTGCCAACGGTGGAATTTTTATGAAGAGTGCCTCAAGGCAAGAGGGTTGTATGAATTCTTAGGGCTAAATTCCATATTAGTGAAAGTAAAACATTAAAAACTTCGGGCAAGAATGCAGCTCCAAAGCTGGATATGATATTATTTATCCTTCTTTTTGTTTAACTAATTTTATCTTCCTTTAGTTTCTTTTATATTTCTATTTTAATTTAATTTTTTTATTTTATTTAAACTTTTTTCTTGCATTTTGACCGGTCGCTAATTCTAATGCTTAACACTAAAACATTATTTTCATTTGGTCATCATTACGTTTCAACTTGTTGCACCCACTCTCGGTCACGGCATCAATTCATTGCCGCTTTATTTGCTTTAAAATTGTTGTACTTTCTGCTGACGATTTTAATCTTTTTTGTATTTTTGCCGGCGTCAAGCGTCGTCACTAAAAGCGATGAGCGATAAAGCAGCTACACGCGCTGCAATTAACTACAAGCGAGCAACTAGTCAAAGGGCCATTGAGCGTACGACTGATTATGCTAAGTAGTAACACAATTTTGAAATATTGTTTTCAACCAGATGATTAATATTTTCGATTACTATCAAACAAATGTTTTGAAAACAAAAATCAGCAACTAATCATCCATTTGTAAATGTTTATATACTGTGCTCAAAATGTACCCGTAAAGTGACTATAAACGGTTGAATTATTCTTTGATATTTTCTCGCGAGTTAATCTCCATGGTAACCAATAAAAACCGTGGAGGCCGCCTTAGACGTAAAAGTATGGCACTATGGAAAGGCCGGTGGCTTGGCCACGCTTCTATTTTGCACACTCTGAATAGTCGTCATCAGCATGAAATAGACTATTCTACCCTCTATACTCACCTTCGACAGACTCTTGAAGACGAGTATACAGTCAAGAAGGAAGTGGCAGACACCAATCCCACGAAGAAGAGGGGGAATTAAATTTCTACATATGGTTCCAAGCTAGACGATAAAGTTGGCTATTGTTTGTTTTCGAAGGAATTAGGGCTGTAACTATCTGAGCGAACTATATTTCCTCTATCAGGCAGAACTTCTAGCTATAAAAAAATTTACTACATTAAATATATTCTCGGATAGCCAGGCGGCCATTAAATTAATGAATGCGGCTATACTAAGATAGAAGAAATAGAAAATAAATAAATAAATAAAATAAAATAAAAAATAAAATAATAATATAAAAAAATTAAAAAAAAAATAAAAAAAAAAACAAAAAATAAAAATAAAAATAAAATGAAATAAAAAATTAAATAAAATAAAAAGTAAAATAATAATATAAAAAAAGAAATAGTAGTATGAAACAAAAGTAAAAAAAAATATTTGAAAAAAAAAATAAAACATCGTTCAACAAACAATCCCTGGTCCAAATTGGTCCAAATTTTGTATATCCCTCAGTGACAGGAAATCTTAAGTCGCTTCAATTTGTCTCATCCCCGAAACATCGCGCATACATCTGTTAATATAAAAAAAATAATAAAAAAATAAAATAAAATAGTAATATAAAACATGAGTAAAAAAAATATATGAAAAAAAAATAAACCCACAAAAAAATAAAAAAATCGTTCAACAAACAATCCCTGCTTTTCGATTGATTTTATTGTCGGCTCTTCAGTATTGGCTCACCTGAGCGGCGTGTTTACATCTTCATGGACTCACCTTACTAATGCCTTTTATTACATTTTGGTCCAAATTTAGTATATCCCTCAGTGAAAGGAAGTCTTAAATCGCTTCAATTTGTCTCATCCCCAAAACATCGCGCATATATCCGCTCCTGCGTCTATCCGAAAAATTCACTAAGACCGGCTAATATCTCTTAGATATTCACACGACAATCTTTGCATACAATTTTCTTAATTTTTTCGATACTTTCATCCGTCCAAGAGGTGAATAGACGATCAGAAAGAGGCAAACCAATCACTTTTCGTCTCACTTTTAACGCTTTGTGCCATTCGTATACTTGGGCTTTCGAAATTTTTCAGTCATGATTAACATTTTTATCAAATTTCATTAGAAACGCAAAATTCCAGGCGCACTCTTTTCTAAACTATAAATGACATAAATACGAAGTTCGCAGAACACGCCAAAAAAGCGGACAGACTCATCATCATCATCATTGTTTCCTTGAATCGCTAGCGGGACATAGGACATCAACAACACCATCTCCTCCGATTACTAGATAACGCCTTCACCTGCTTCCAGCTTAATCCGAGCTGAGCCGTTTCGCGATTCACAGTTCTTTTGCAAGTTTCTCTTGCGCTGCCAGGCGCTCAGCCTCTCGCTGTGAGAGGTTTCCATTCCATTGCCTTCTTTGCTATGTCGCCGTCTTCCAAGCGTAAAGTGTGACCAATGCACTTCCATTCCTGTCTTCTAATCCAAGTGTCTGGCGTCTCCATGCTTGCTTTTTCGAGCAATTCCTTGTTTGGCATTATTTGCATTATTTTTGCCAGAATGCAAAACTGTTCTAACTGAAAAATGTATCAACTTAAAACTGAAAAATTTATCAACTTAAAAAAAAAACATTATTTTTGTCTGTATCTCACACGCGTATAGTTCTAATTGAAAATTCCGGTTTCTTTTCGACCAGAAGGTGTACGCCCACACAGTTACATAGTTGCGTGACCTATTGTCCCAGTTAATTGCATAGTGATTACTAATTGTGTGTACGTATAGTTGGCGCTTAAACGATTTGTTGGTTTGTTTTTGCCGAGCTCTCCCTCAAATTTGTGGGGCGCGTCTTGATATTTTTCCACGATTGGAGGGAGCAACAGTTTTATGACGCCTCCGAATGTCATTTATGAGTGCCTGTTTTAGAATTAGAATTAGATTAGTTTTACGCAGAATTAGTTTATTTATAAACGGGTCTTACGTAGACGGGAAGCGCTAAAGCAATTTGATACTCATTTTGTTGAGTTTTCTTGGGTTATCAAGCTCAGTGTGAAGACCAATTTCCACTGGAAATTTTTGTGGGTGCTCGAAGCAGCGTTATCAAATTTCTGTTTCGGTTGTAATAATAAATATAATTACGTGTATGTGGATTCTTTACAGCACTGAACCGAATCTCTATCAGGATCACATTGTTTTTGTTGTTGTTTTTGCGTGCAAAATGCTTACTTTATTCGGATTGCGATAATTGATCATTGGAGCACAATAAATATTATTTGTTTACTAATTTCGTAATTCCTCTTGCGACACATTTTAATTTGTATTATTCTGCCTATCATAGGTACTCATCTGAAACCAAGATGTTATTTAAAACAATAACAAATCAAGAGAAAGCAATCTAATTAATTAGGTCATCCTACTTTATACAAAAATTAGAAAAATTGGACAAATTTTCATCAAACTTTTAAACTTTATAATCAGATTTAAAAAAGCAAAAAAAAAATTATTATTATTATTATTATTGCGCAGTTTTATAGGCTATTAAATTTTAGTAAAATAAAGTGCAAACTTGAAGTTGTTACAAAATTCCGTTAAATTTTTTTGGGGGACTTGTTATATGGAGAAAATGTGCAATGGCTTAAAAAAAAATTATTATATTCAACGGAATTTTCTACTAACAACAAGATGGCGCAAAACTAATCTCCCTATTGGAAAATTTATAATTTTTGTGCATGGCGTTGTACGTCAATTATATTTGACACTTGTGATCTAAACAGTTTCAGTATAAAAACAGAAAAGCAATGGAGCGCGTCAAAGAGGTCCAAATAAAGATTCCATCCCTCAAAATCACTGTTCAAATACAAAATTGGATGATTAATTTTGCGCCACCTTAAATAAGGTTTGAACTGAAAAGCGATTGGGTTCGCTTTAAATAAAATTCACTTTTGCGATGAAAAGAATTACATAAATAAATAAAATAAATCTGAATCTTAAAGCTCAATTCAAACGAGTAATTCTTGCATATTCTTATGTACAAATGCAGATGGACAGCTAAAAAAACGTTCTATACGCAATTTTTGTAATAATTTGCAGAACTGTTTCTACACAACATCTTTTTTAATTATGATCAGTGACAAATCGTAAATTCAAAACTTCATCGAGCAGCCATTTGTAATAGTCAGGTATTAGTTCAAATTTTATTGATGATTCTGACTAATTGACATAAATATTGTGGAAGGGAGCTTTTCAGAGTTGCAAGGCTTTGAAAAATATAATTTATTCAAATTTATTTGATTCGTTCTTTTTGACATTCATTCCTTTTAATTTATTCAGCTTTATTTAACTTTTTTTAATTTCCTTAGCTTATTTGAGAGCTTTGAAGCGTTTCCAAGGCGGTATCTTTTAGCAACCGGGGAAAAAATTGCGTAAAAAGTTTTGTTGCATTTGTCAGTGGTGCAACTCTTATGAGAGTGACTTTTTTATTAATAGTATTTTAAAGCAAGAAGGTTAAGTGCGAATTTTCAAGACTAAATTCCATATTAGCGAAAGTAAAAAATTAAAAACTTCGGACAAGAATAAAACTCCAAAGCTGGATTTGTCGTTACTTTTTCTATTTGTCAGAGTAAAACGGGAACTATTTCAGATATCGAGGCAAAAAGCAATTTTACTAAAATTTTAATTTATTTAATACAAGAAAGTTTTTATTTATTTTGTTTACTGGTTTTATTTAATTTCGTTTTATATTATCTTATTTAATTATTTTATTTTTAAATGATTTAATTTTGTTATTTTTAAATTATTTAATTTGTTTTTTTTCGTTTATATTTTATTTGAATTTGTTTTAGTATATTTAAACTTTTATATTTTTATTGGCATTCATTTATTTTATCTATATCTAATTTTTTTTTTTATTAAACTTTTCTCATCGTGTTTGATTTAATTTCTATTTCTTTTACCTTATTTATTTAAATTTACTTTAAAGATATTTTATTTTAATTTTTGTTTGCACAAAGGTTTAGTGCGAATTTTCAAGACTAAATTCCATATTAGCGATAGTAAAGTAAATTTTATTTTATTATATTTTTTTTTATGTTCAAACATCCCATTCTTTCGGAGGCATTTACAAAACTTGGCGGCAGCTTAGCTGCAAGTCAGATTATTTTATTTTATTTATTTTATTTTATTTTATTTTATTTTATTTTATTTTATTTTATTTTATTTTATTTTATTTTATTTTATTTTATTTTATTTTATTTTATTTTATTTTATTTTATTTTATTTTATTTTATTTTATTTTATTTTATTTTATTTTATTTTATTTTATTTTATTTTATTTTATTTAATTTAATTTAATTTTATTTTATTTTATATATTATTTTTATTCTTGTTTTATTTTTTACATTTTTTTGTTTAGTTTTTTTTAATTCTATTTAATTAAATTTTTTTTCGTTTGTTTTATTTTATATCATTCTTTTTATGTATCTTTTTTAAATTTTTAATTATTTTAATTAATTTCATTTTAATTTTGTTTCATTTAAATATTTGTTTTAATTTATTTTTTCCATTTTATTTTATTTTGTTTAACTGTTTTCTGTTTATTTGATTTTTTTATTTTTTTAATCTTTCTTAAGTTTGTTTTATTTAATTATAGTTTAAGTACTTTTATTTTGCTTTCTTCATCTTACCTTATTTTGATTTATCTCTTTCATTTTATTTTAATTTTATTTACTTCTTTACTGTTTTTATTTAAATTTACTTTTTTATATTACTCCACTTCACTTCATCTATTTTATTTCATTAACCAATTGCTTTGCCTTTTTATTCCTGTTATTAGCTTTAATTTATTTAATTGCATTTCATTTTATTTCAGTTCAGCCATTACGATTTTCCCTCAGCGCACCGATGGTCTCCATGATTATCGCATCTGGAATAGTCAGCTGATTTCCTATGCCGGCTACAGACAGAGTGACGGCACAATTATTGGTGATCCAATAAATGCTGAGTTCACTGATGTGAGTATTTATGTAAATAAACATCTAAGCTGTGTGATTTTTTCTCATGAACAAAAGATATTACGCAACCATTTGAGTACTTTTTTTTTGTGGTGGTTGAGGTAGGCTTCAAATTCCTTCGCTAAGGGAATTCACAAAAGCTTTGTAGTTTTTCTGAAATGATACGAATGAGTGAACTATATTGTTTGATTTGAGTAATATTATTTTTATTAATAGATATCAGCTGTTTGCATTACTAATTGCTTCGCAATTGTGTTTTTCCCCACCCACACGTGAACTCTCGCTTGTTTCTATGTCATACATATTAAAATTAGATGTGAGGGATTTCATTAAAATTGGAGGAAGTCAGTTAAGATACTATTTTACCGTAGCGTAGCAGAAAGCGTAGATGTACAAATTATATTCTGTAACTTCTTTAAGGCATAGCCGATTAGCGCTGCATTTTAGCTGAGATCGTCTCATTACTAAAAATCGTCTCATTATTTCAGAAAAAAATCCGCTCTAAGAACTCCCTTAGCTGTTACCGTTTTTTATTTCATACTACCTGCTTTTGCAATCAGGTGGAAGCCGTCTTCGTTCATATACTTCATAAGTGTTTAAAGTTGACAGCAAAAGACGGAGCATATTATCCCTAAAAATTACATATTTTGATTGGAGGAGCCTTAAATCCCAATAATGCATATTTAACTATGATATCGTATTAAATCTCAAGTTACCCGGCAGAATTAGTGAGGAAAGTACTGACAGTATCTTCTTTTAAATGTTTCAAACTACACTTCTGGTGCAAGCAAAACATTTACAAAAACAAAAAAAAAACAACAAAATAAAAAAATGCTCTCGCCTTCTCACAGTCAGAGAGGCTGCATTCGGTATTCACCAGCCAACTCAGATGTTCACGCATGATGGAAAGAATAATGAGATGGTGCCTATCGTGGTACCGTTACTTTGCGCTCAGCGAATTCGACAATGAGTTACGTAGCTTTAGCTCCAGTATGGCCAGATTACCATTTTCGTAACTTGATTTAGCATTTTTTTGTTGTTATTTAGTCTTGGAGTTTTAGTTAATTTTTCTAGTCTGTTCTAATTAAAATGTAATGTTTATAATTTTGTAAAATATACATTTTTTAAAAATTAGTTCAATAATTCACTCAGTTTTATTTAGCTTTACTTAGCATTGCCCACTTAGCATTGCCCACTATTGCAGTTGTTGTTGGTATTCTTCTGCTTTCAGCAGTCAAATCTCTCTCTCGCTACTGCAGTGTTGCCTAGCTTTGGATCTAAAAACGCATTAAAATGCCCATTTAAAGAAAATGAAATACCAAATTTCTATTGAATTACTTAAAGAACTTTGTATGCGTGACAAATTGTCTTTAAAATGTGCGTTTTTTTAAATAAATGTGTCATGCTTACGTACAATTTAATTTATGAGGTTTTTTTGTTAAGTGAGACTCTTTCGTTAAGGGAACGACTTGTTTACTATATTTCAGGTTATGTAACAAAATAAAGTACTCTTTTTCTAAAAATGTCGTTATGGGTTTTTCAGTATATCCTGGTATTTTTTTTGCTTAGTTTTACTGTGAGTACAAGAGGTGTACTTGATGCCCTATGTCCCACTAAGGATTGATGACCGGACGAAACGATTACACCTCTATGGTTTTAATTCGCATTCAGTAAATTCAAACACATTTTAAAATATGTAAGAAGGTTTTCAATGTCAAGAAGAGTTAAGAGAAGAACATTTAATATTCTAACATAACCTTAAAAGGAGCAAAAAAGTAAATTTTCACCTTCAAAATATCAAAGTTTATAAGAATTCAAATTAAAAATTTTCGCATTTTGGGTATAAAAAATTAAGGGCAAATGTTTGGCAACACGGCACAACTTGGCAAACGTGACGTCACACACTCTCTGATAGGCGCAATCTTGTTTCTATCATTCTTGGTGTACAAGGAACCATTTCTGACCAGCTAAGCTATCTGTGCGCGATCTTATGTTGATTCTATCTTTTATTTGTTACAGCCACAGTTAGCAGAATGACTGTCAGTTGAAAGTTTTACTTGTTTGGAACCAGCAGTACTATAACCACTCATAAATTGGCAGATGTAATCAAAATTTCAAGTTGATGAGATAACATTTCAAGGGCGCATATCGACCTAAAAGGTTAAGCTCTGTTCAAACAAAATAATTCACATACTTCTTCACCGCATTTTATATCCGAAAAAATCATTCATATTTTACTTTCTTTTCAAAGATTCGTTATATGCAGCCTGCGAAAAAAGACAGCGCATCAACATTTTGAGTAGTTTTGACTATTTTTCTTTTTGTTTCTTGAATAGTCATTATTTTTTATAGAAGTTTAAAGTATTTTCTAACGAAAACTACATATATAAATTCAAATTTCAGACTTTATACAAAAATTAGGAAACTTCCAACAATTTTTCATCACAATTCCATGGTTTTTAATAAGAATCACAAAGAAACAAAAAAACAAAAAATAAAATTCTGAGTATGCAGTTTTATTGCTTATTCAATTTTAGTATTTATATAATATAATTTACTTTTATTTGCTCAACAACCTTTTACGCTTTGTCAAAAGCTTAGGATGATTCAATATGGAAGGGGAATTGTAGCCCAGCCCCTGCGGCTCACAACGGACTCATTTCGTGGTCTAAGTGGCATCGCTCTCTCTATGTGCGATGCGGCTGCCAAACCTAACCTACCTTTGTTTGAATATAAAGGGTGGTTAAATTACAAAGGCCGATGTTGAATGTGAACCACACCTAAACGTCGACGACACCGTTGGACTTCTTTCTTTAGGGTTATTTGAAAGAAAAGGTGTACGCCGATAAGCCAGCAACAATTCAAGAGCTAAAGAATGAGATAATTCGGCACATTAACGGCATAGAATCTCAATTATGCCTCAGCGTCATCGAAAATTTGGACCATCGGATGCAGGTGTGTCGCCGAGGCCGCGGTGGCCATTTGGCCAATATTTTCTTTTATACGTAATTGAGCCACGCCAATATTATCATAATAAAGAGAAATGGCATTCATTTCCTAAAAAACTTTTATTTTATTCAAAATTAACACCGGCCCTTGAAACTTAACCACTCACCACTCTTTATAAACTTTCATATAATTGGCGTTTAAGCCATTTCTGGGTGTTTGGCGGATCTCCTCCTTTTACTTGTGGTGAGTGTCTTGATGTTTTCCATAAGTTTTCTGACTACGAACGAGGTTTTCCATTGCCTGCCAAGGGACGACCGTTATTAGAAAAAAACTTTTTCTATCAATTGGTGCTTCGTGGCCTGTGTTTCGAACCTGTGCACTTCCGAAGAATAGTTGTGCAATACTCATTCGTCGCCTTTTCAGTATAGTAAAGTGCAAATTTTGAGCTTCTAAAAAAACTCGTTGGTTTTTTATAATTTTTTCTTGTTGATTTTACGTACTTTTTCCATATAATGCGTGCAAGTTTTTTATATATATTTAATTTAGTAGTAGTAATAAGAATTATTAATAAATAAATAGTAAAATTTTACTCATTAAAATCACTATTTTCCTTTCCTTGCAGGTCTGCTTGAAATTGGGTTGGAAGAGCAAAGGCACAGAGTGGGACATTCTTCCATTGGTGGTCTCTGCCAATGGCGAAGATCCTGAACTATTCGAATATCCACCTGATTTGATATTGGAGGTGCCCTTCTCGCATCCAAAGTAAGTAAAGAAGTTTATTAAAAACAAAATATAAAAAAATTACAAGCAAAATTGGAGAAGCTGTAAAATCTACGCACGCGCTTTTCAAGCATTGGCAGCACTAGAAGCTAAAATTCTACACTAGACTTTAATACATTTAGTTTTCCTTGGTGAAGGTTTCACCAAGCGCCTGAAAGCCATTTAATCCTCAAATTTGTGGAATTAAAACACGCATACAAACATATTTATATAATATTCTGCACATTTATTTGAATAAACTTCAACAAGTATTGAGTTGCCAACCATCAAAACCGCAACAAAGTGGCAAATTAACAAAAACCAAAAAAAAAGTAGTTGTACAACTGCATATTTTCAATTTACATGTGTGGATCGTAAAACAGTAAAACACCATTAAATATTGTAGTTTACAACCGAATTTTTGCATACTTTGTTTGCCATATATGGCCGTACACACCCGAAGTGCATCTCACATAGTTACTACTTGGCGTGCGGGCCAGCGGTAAATGTTTGACTATCCCCATTTCACGGCATGCAGATGTCATGCACACATACACATGCACTCCACAGTGGATTTACTTTTGCTAGTTCACAGGCTTACCCAGAGAACTGCGGGCTATACTGTACAGAAATATGTACAGGGTCGTTCATATGAAAGTGTGCTTTTAAAATGAAATAAAATTAACAAAACTCAAACTCCTCTGAAATTTTATAGCTTCATAGAAAAAAATACATTCGCTTTATTTATAAAACATGATTTTATTCATGTGGCTGGCTCTAACTAATTATGATTAGGTTTCTGGCTTTTTCTCAAGCGTTTGAGTACTATGGGCGCTGGAGGGTTTGTAAATTATCCGCATAGCATCGAAGGTGCTTTGAAAATTCGAGAAAAGTTTAGCTGGTTGCACAGAAGTTCGCTTATTTGATAGTCTATGGGAAACTAACGGTCATAGAACGTATGTATATATTCACTGTCAGCTTCTAAAGAGCAAAAATTAAAAATGGAATTTCCAGCAAAAAAATGGGTTAATGATGTAAACACTCCAAAATGAATACCAAACTATCATCTTCCACGCATGGATTGTCTTCTCGCCAAACCAGAGTTAGCTTTCCGATTCATGCTCCATAATTGACAATTTTATGTCATTACCGAAAAATAAATGGTTTTGATGAGAATCTTTTGAATACCTAAAATGCACTCAGAACCTCGTAATTATTTATTAAAAAAACACACTATTTCCAAAAAATCTCCTTAGCTGCAGGTTCTACGTTGCCAGAGAGATCCAACTTTATATTCGGTCAAAGACTGTCAGTTCCGCAGCACTCTGAAAAAATTAGGTGTACTTGGAGGAGAACTCTCAAAACAGAATTTTAAGCTGCGGGGAAATCTTTCAAAGGAATCGAAGCCATCGCGAAGAATCGTGGCCATTGGAAGCGTTTTGTGGAGTCCCTATACCCCTTCAGGGAGTACAGGAATTAAGAGAGAGTCGATTCATTACCATAATAATCTTCGATAAACGAAAATTTTAATTGTCAACTTAATCGGCAAAACTGAAATGCGTCTCATCCAAGTCTCTTTTCACTAAACGTACAGTTAAGGCAGTACAGCAGGCATTTTGAAAATAAGTTTGCTACAACTTGCAATGAAGCTTTTGCCTTGAAGACCCTTAGTAAAATTTTTCGAAGAATAATTTTCTACAAAATTTTGATCCTCTAACAATTTTCCAAACTTTTTTTTTGAGCGTTTTCTTGAAGTAAGGTAAGTAAGTCATTCTTTTATGTGTGTCCATAATGACTCTGGTGTCTACATAGAATCCAGCGAGACGAAACTGCACTTTCCTCTTGGACTGTACGCATCTGTGACCATGCGAGACTTTCGACTCTTTAGCTAGGATAGGCTCTGAGGCCACTTCTCTGGCCGAATCTCGTTCCGTCACTCGCTTCTGCAGCTATCAAAGCCACGGTTAGCAAACGAGTTGCTTCAACCCACAAGTGAGCTTGGCACACAGAGAGATGCTGCAGATGGAGAAAGCTGATGCTGCCTCTCATGTCCAATCGACCGTCGTTGATCCCCCTGTTAATAAGCAAAATGGACTGCAGACGGCTGGTTGGACTGATGAAGGACCACTTTCTGTGGGCGAAGCACATGGAAAGGTTGGACATCTCAGACAGTGCGCTCTGCTCAGCATGTGGAGAGGAGGGTGAGACGGCGGACCGTAATTTGCTGGAATCAGACTTGAAGCAGTCTTTGGCACTGATGTGTTAAGAAGCGACCACCTTGGCTCCTTGGCACCACAAGATCTACTCAGATTTCTTCGGCGGTCGGGGAGATTTCAAGAAAATTTAAAAAGGGAACCCGAGTGTAGTGTAATGGACTTAATGTTGTCTGAGTGCTGTACTTTCCGACAAAAAACAAACAAAAAAACTCGTTTACGTGGGAGTTACTGAGTTGAAATGCCAAGATCACGTAAGCGGTTATCGCGCCAATTAAGAAGAAGAAGAAGAAGAAGAAGAATGAGTTGAAATGTTCTACGAAAATATTTTCCCGTAAAATTTTAGTGTATATGTCTCAACCTTTCATTTCGCTCAGAAATATTTTTTAACCATTTTTTCCACTTTTTCTGAAAAACATGACAAATTTAGTAGGACGTAAAATAAATCGAAAAAGTGCGAACTTTTGCAAATCCATCGAGTGCTTTTTTCTCCATAGGTATACTTTCAAGAAATATTAACGAATCCCGTGCTAGTTTTGGTTTCTGTATAGTGTAATAAGCGGTTATTATCAAAAAACCTCATGATTGGACTACCCTGTATGCACAGATGTACGTACCTATATGTTTATATGCCTGCATATGCAATTTAAACGCGCATTCAAACTGCTTTATTGCATTGCGCCACTGATTTTTACGCAAAAGCTACTTTTAGGTGCCAGCAGATGTTTCTTTTTTAACTCTTCAATTTTCATACAGTTTTTTTATGTAATAATGACTTACATTTTATTTTTGCAGGTATGAGTGGTTCGCCGAACTTGCGCTGCGCTGGTACGCTTTGCCTGCTGTCTCGTCGATGATGTTCGATGTGGGTGGCATTCAATTTACCGCAACCGCATTCAGCGGTTGGTATATGTCCACCGAAATCGGTTGCCGCAATTTGTGTGATACAAATCGACGAAATGTATTGGGGGTAAGTGGGGAGTGGAATAAATTGAGAGGAAACGACGGCTTATGCTCGAATCACGATTTTTATTTGTAACAGCGAAATCTGTGTTAACATTTATTGTTGGCTGTGTACTTGATTTATTCTGTTATTTAAAATCGAGTTTGTATCTATTTTCCTTTCAAGACCGTTGCCACTAAAATGGAATTGGACACGCGCACCACTTCGTCTCTGTGGAAGGATAAAGCATTGGTTGAAGTCAATTTGGCTGTCTTGCACTCTTTCCAAAGCCGAAACATCACTATTTTGGATCACCACACGGCCAGTGAGAATTTCATGAAGCATTTCGAGAATGAGTCGAAAACACGGTGAGTAAAATAGACACTCTAAATATTTAAAATTAAACAGTTTGAAATAAAATTAAATTCAATTCAATGAAATTGCGCTAGCATTCCGAAACTAGACCCGGCATGAATTGTTCTGCCTTGAAGCAAAGCGCTGCCAGCCTCATTTCTAAGTTTTGACTATTTATTTACTTATTTTGTAATTTCAGTTATTTTTATACAAAAAATATAGTTCATATTACATGAAGAACTATACAAAAAAAATTTTCAACTTTGTATAAAATTTAAAAAAAATTGGGAAATATTCATCAAAATTTCAAACATTCCACTCAGAATTTCTAGGAAAATTTCTGATATGCAGTTTTGTAAAACATTTTTAAAAATTCGGGAAATTATTAATTTCATACAAAAAAAAAGTTTACAACTTTGTATAAAATTTCTAAAAATTTGAGAAATTTGCATCAAAATTTCAAACATTTTACTCAGAATTTTTAGGAAATTTTCTAATTTTCTACTTAAAAATTGCACTTTACTATACCAAAATTTAATGCGTGAAAAAATTACTTACCTGAAATAAAAAAAAAAAATTCTGAGTAAAACTTTGAAATTTCGGTTGCAACTTTGCTTTAAATGGTTTTTTTGTAGTATGAACTATGTTTTTATAAAACAATAATTGAAATTAAGAAGTAAATAAATAATTTAGTTATTTGTCAATATATAGTGTGCCCTTTCTTTTGACGTTGACTGTATATACGAGAGAGTAGAGAGTGACAAAGCAACAAACTATAGGGTGGCCATGTAAAATTTGCTTTTTGAATCGGCTATAAAAAAAAAACTGATCAATATTTTTTTAAACATTTTTTTTTATTTTGAAGATTGAACATTGTCATTTATGAATGAAAAATAATATCGTTCAAATGACTGCCACGACTGGCTTTACAGTAGGCCATTCGATCAACCCAATTTTTAAGCCCATTTTCGATTGTTTGGGCTCCAATTTCATGAATGGCAACCTCGATTTCGTGTTTAAAAGCATAAATCGTCTCTGGATGGTTCGCATAGCATTTGCCCTTAACGGCTCCCCACAAAAAATAGTCCAACGGGCTTAAATCACAGCTCCGAGGCGGTCAATTGATATCGGAATTTCGGCTGATTATTCGGTTTTCAAAAACGGGTGTAACTTTGGCAGTGTGACAAGTTGCACCGTCGCTCATTTTCGAAAAAAATGGCCCGATGATGTCCAAGACCCCCATGGTAGCCATATGCTGACCACAGACGTTGTAACCTGTGATTACACCCACCAGTACTCTCAGATACTTCCTGCCGAGTTTCAGGAGAAAGGTCGCTGTTTTCCTGTTTGGTTCTTTCACAAAGCACGTGAACACTCTGCACGAGTTCAACTCAGACCAACGACCTCTGTGGGTAGACCTCATGAAGTCGTCAATCCATAGTTTAATCGATGCGGAATTGACACCGAGGAAGGGTTCAGGGCCTAGTGGCATACTTGCAGAGCCTTCATTTGCCAATTTATCAGCTAACCTGTAATACCACAATGTCCAGGCACCCATATAAGATTTACTTTGTTGTGTTTTGCAACACTGTTTAGTTTTGTCTTACATTCACCGACTAACTTCGAAGAGCAGCGTGGGTTAGCAAGGGCTTTCAGTGCAGCTTGACTGTCACTACAAATTCCAATACTGTTGCCCCGCCACTTTTTCTCAATTAGTCAGTACGCCACATTCAAGATGGCATAGACATTTTTGCCTGTAGGAAATAAAAAAAAATGTCTCTTATCTTTTTGTTTTCAACATTTAATAGTTAATAATAGGAAGTAATTGAATCATTGGATTAATTCAGATTGCGAGCAAACATTTCAAAGTTTTATAGCAGAGAAAAACTCCTCCACGCGATTGAGTCATTTTTTATTAGTTGCAGTTTGAAAATTAATTTTATGATTTTTCAACAAATTTTGACTTATACTTAAATACATCCCTTTTTTAAGTTTGTGCAATTTATGTTCAAAAACGCTGCATCCTTACTAATTTTTTTTCAGTATTATTTTATTAAAGTATGCTTATTATAGGCACCCATATGCATTTTTAATTTTTTTTTAAGAAGCCCTCAATAACTTTTAAAACTTTCCACTCAATCCTGCTAAATTAAATTATCTCTGTCATCATAAAATATCCACATTTTAGCAATGGCTGCCCGGCTGATTGGATTTGGATTGTACCCCCACTCTCCGGTTCGGTGACGCCCGTCTATCATCAAGAATTCGCCCTCTACTATCTGAGGCCTTCGTTCGATTACCAACATCCCGCCTGGAAGGTGCACGTATGGGAGAAGGAACGTGGTGAAATCAAGCCGAGACGTAAATTCAACTTTAAGCAGATTGCAAGGTGAGAATAAAACCTATAAAAACAAAACGAATTGAAAATGAAGTGAAAGAAAGCAAAACATAAACTAATGATAAGAGAAAAGAAGTTCGTAAAAGAACAAAAAGTCAAAAGCGACATGAAAATGAAGGCTTATCAGCCGGCACTGCATTGGGTTCAATGCAAAATATGCAGACTGTGACAACTGTATTGTTTTAAAATTTGTGTGTAGTGTATGTGGTTGTATGCACACATTTGCACACACTGTGCAGGCATGCAATATGTCACTTTACTGGCCGTTTGCCACACTTACAAGCAGATAATCCTTTAAGTAGATTACTTAGCAGTCTCAGTGAAGTCAGGAAAGTATTAAGTAGAGATACATATATATATATATGTATGTATGCATGTGCACCTACAAATGTGTTTGTTCAGTTCTCGGTTATGCAGTTTTAAAATCATCAGAAATGTAATATTTTCAATGCTTACCGGCTGAACGAACACAAATGTGACACTAATCCCTTAAACTGAATGGAATACAAATAAGAAGAAAAAAGTAGATATGCACTTCTTTTGCGTAAGCGTAGTTTTAAATCAACAAATGGTAGCGGGTGTTCTTTGGCAGCTAAAGAATAGGATTTTTTTTAAACGACATCTGAAAAGGTCAATTAAGTGGCCAATATTTCAACTATAAAATTTATTTAGCCGCGAGAGTTTTGTGAGAACTGCTCTGACTATATACATACACATACACTGCGTTATACAGCTACAGACCCCTGCCATTCGCCAATCATTAGCGAGTGCCGAATAGATGAAGCAACTAGTATAAATAAACATATATTTGTTGCACTGGAAAAGAGCTGCAGAGTGCAAAAATTACATCTGTCTGGAATCACTTAATGAGTATTAGGTGTTCGAACGGGCAAACCTTTGTTGCTTCAACTCCTTATTTGTGATGCTCGTGCTCTATTAACGCCCCTTGTGTTCTCGTTCTTCTCAAATTTGTTGTTGACTGTATAATAAAAACTAATAATTGCAAGAAGTGAGAGCACGACGGGCGGTACCAATAGAGAATTCGCCCTGTATGAATTACACCGCAATAAAGTTCTCTTAAAAGAGAGCTAGCAGGACTGAAAATAGTGAGTTATATCAGTTTTATGAGGTATAAGCATTCTCGCTAGCGGAGAATCTTGATCGATAACTTTGTTCTTGCTTTCACATGCAAATTTTTTGTGAAGTGCGCGAAGCCCAGCGATAGCAAGCAGATTAATTGACAAGTTTTAACAATTTATTCGTTTTTATATACTTATAGTTTTAATATTTAATAATAAATATTAAATAAGTTTTTTTTTGCGAAAATATAGTTTATTCCCCACTAAATCCATATATGTAAACGCAATTTTTAAACTTTGTGCAAATCTGAAAAAATTCAACAAAATTTCATCGAAATTTCTATTCTTTTAATCAGAAATTAAAAAAAAATGTCGAGTGCGCAGCTTTATAGCTCTTTAAATTTTTGGTATAATAAAAAATATCGAAAATTGTTTATTTAAAAAGTTTGAAGTGGGTCAAAAGTCGCATTTATTCTTGAGAATTTGTTTGCTGGCGCTTTTATGACTTTTCTCCATATAACGAAGGCTTGAAGTTTTCTTATGTGGAAGATAATACGCAACACCGTCAGAAAAAAATATTGTCAAAAATCAACTCGCGCAATATGCAAGCGCTGAAATTACATGGGCTATAAAATTGCGTTCTCATAATTTTTTTGAAAGTTTCGATTAAGAAGTATGACATTTTGATGCAAATTTTGTGATTTTTTCTTAATTTTGTATTAAGTTCGATACTTTGATTTATATATTGTAGATTTCATTAAAGAATGAACTATATTTTTTATAGAAGACTAGTTAAAATCTAAGTTGAAAAATTATATACAAATTACATATATATGCAATTTATAATAAGCACTGCGGATTTTATGTTTTCTTTGAAGGATGTACATAAAAAAAAAGTAATTTATTTAGACTGAGATTATTTCGAAACTTCGGTACGATAAAAAAGTACCCCTTACAATGAAAGCTTCACTTTAATACACTTGTGATCGGTTTCATCAACCAGTTTTAAATTTATTTAGATTTAAATTGAAAAAAATTGAAATTGAAAAAAAGCAAAGTTTTGTACTTAAGTTATACAACTTTAAATTTTAATAGCATCTCAGTAAAAAAATAAGTAAATCTAATTTTAAATAATAGAAAGCAAATATTTAAAAATTAAATACTTAAGTGTAAATGAGATAAATCTGATATTTTGTAATTTTTGTTTTTTGGTCTCACAACTAAATTGAAAATTTATTAGATTTTTTTTACATTTTACTAATATTAAATTATAAATATAAATATAAATTATTAAAATAATTTTATAGAATTCAACTGCACATACGCTCTGTTCTTTATAGCTAAACTACTGACAAATATTATAAAAACTGTACTTGGCTCCAACCATTGTTGGTGTAGCTTGCGCCTTCCTAAAGCTCTTCTTGCTTTATTCGTTTCGTCGACTGTCTCTAACGTAAAATATAATATCATAGTTGGCAAATCTCTCTCTTCACCTTTCTTTCAAATGGCTGCGTTGTATGTTGTTGTATGCTATCATCGGCAACTGTTCTTTGTATTACATGCAAATCACGACGCAAATGGTGAGAGACTTTTTGAGTAGAAAAATGTCATGTTTAGAAAAAAAAAAAATTTTTAGGTTTATTAACTAGATGGAATAGCTTGCAATGTAAATAAGCTTTTTAATGTTTCAATAAAAAAAATTTGAAGTTTTGGTATAATATTTAAAATTTCGTATTCGCAAAGTTGCAAGCGAGCCAACAACTTTTGGATATGCCGATGGGGCATGGCTGTAGTAGTCCCACAACCAGCTAAAATAT
Source organism: Anastrepha ludens (assembly GCF_028408465.1). Taxonomy (NCBI): domain Eukaryota; kingdom Metazoa; phylum Arthropoda; class Insecta; order Diptera; family Tephritidae; genus Anastrepha; species Anastrepha ludens. The sequence goes on along the minus strand of NC_071501.1, from coordinate 110,621,798 downwards.
AGTATTTCTTAAAAAAAAAATGTAAATTTCACAAATTTTTTATATTTATTTAATATATATTCCCCTCTTTCTCTTTTCAGAGCCGTTATGTTCACTTCGTTTTTGTATTTGCGCGCTCTGTCGAAACGCATTAAGGCTACAGTTCTCTATGCCACTGAGACGGGTAAATCGGAGCAGTATGCAAAGCAACTGGCAGAGTTGATGGGACACGCCTTCAATACGCATGTAAGTTAACAATTTATAGTAAAATTAGATTGATAAATAAAATAGTATATGAATTTATGGAGCTATTTCTACCAATACTCAGTGGCGTGTGAAGAGAACAAGCAAACTGAGAACAGATTTGAAAGAGAGTTAAAAGGTTTAACATTTCTTAAAGTGTCAGGCCAAGCTAAATGAATTCACAACATATTGTCGAAATAGTTTAAGTGGTTGGAAATAGGACTGTTACTCGTATCTAGCTCTCGGGTAATTATTTGTGCGCATTATGTAGCTTTGCACAAATACAGTGGGTGTACAAATATTATTTCAAGCAAAATTATGATAGCAAACAATTTTGTAGCACACTGTAATCCCCAATACTTACTTTTATTAAGTACATTCGAACCTTAAAGCACTATACACATTTGACATGCACCTCTAAGACCCATCCCTTATCAAAACATGCCACTTCCGAAACGTAAATTTAACCGTGAACATATCATCATTTACCCTTACCGACGCTGCGAAAATTACTACACCACCAAAAAAAACAGAATGAATAAACAGACTATGAATAAGTTCGTGCGGTTTTTTTTCGAAATTTGAAACTTTATTGACGTAAAATGGTTACAAATTTAATATTCAAAATATTGTCCATCGCTTACTACTACTTTTTCCCATCTTTCTGGCAATTCACGGATTCCCTTTGTGAAAAATTCGGTCGGTTTTGCCGCAATCCACGAATCGATCCATTTTTTGACTTCATCGTAATTACGGAAGTGCTGGTCAGCCAGGCCATGTTGCATCGATCGGAAGAGATAGTAATCGGATGGCGCAAGGTCTGGACTATACGGCGGGTGGGGTAGGACATCCCATTTGAGCGTTTCTAAGTATGTTTTGACCACTTGTGCAACATGTGGCCGAGCATTGTCATGTTGCAAAATAACTTTGTCGTGTCTATCGGCGTATTGCGGCCGTTTTTCTCGCAGTGCTCGGCTCAAACGCATCAATTGGCGTCGGTAGACATCCCCCGTAATCGTTTCATTCGGTTTCAGTAGCTCATAATACACAACACCCAGCTGGTCCCACCAGATACACAGCATAACCTTCAGGCCATGAATATTCTGCGCCGACGTCGATGTTGAAGCATGGCCAGGGTATCCATACGTTGCCCGACGTTTTGGATTGTCGTAATGGACCCACTTTTCATCGCCAGTCACAATTCGATGCAAAAAACCCTTTCTTTTGTGCCGTTGAAGCAGTTGTTCGCATGCCATAAAACGGCGTTCAACGTCTCTTGGCTTCAATTCATACGGCACCCAATGGCCTACCTTTCGGATCATTCCCATGGCTTTTAAACGTTTGGAAATGGTTGATTGATCAACTCCCAAAGTTTTTGCAACCTCTTCTTGCGTTTGAGCCGGATCTTGATCGAGCAATTCCTCCAATTCGGTATCCATGAACTTTGGCGGCGCACCCTCGCGTTCTTCGTCTTCCAAGCCAAAATCACCACTTTTAAAGCGTGCAAACCACTTCTGGCACGTTCGCTCAGATAGAGCATGCTCACCATAAACTTCCACCAAGATACGATGACTTTCGGCTGCTTTTTTCTTCATATTAAAATAATGAAGAAGAATTCCCCGCAAAAACACATTATTTGGCACGAAATTCGACATTTTCAAGTGTGGTAAAAATATTGTTGTTTACGCTTCAAATAAAAAACTTATACTGACGTTTGTGCCTTACGACAGTAGCTCTCCAATGAATGTTTGGAAATGTGGATCGATGGAATAATAATCAAGTTACGCCATTTGTTGTAAAACCGCACGAACTTATTCATAGTCCTATTATTTATGTAAATACTTACATACATACGCACTTATGTGGAACCAATAAGGCAGCACTCATCAGCATTGCGCCCTGACAACCGACTAATCACTCACTAGCTCTAGCAGCCTCACTTACACACTAACATTTCTCTCCTCTCTATTCCATCTGTTCTATCTGTCCTGCGGTGTCAATAATATCAAGAGCTTCATTGCCAATAAACACGTAAATTGGCACTTCAGGTGTGCGAAAGTGGGAGACGTCTGCTGCTACTTTCCTTTCTTTTTGTTTGCGTGTGGCGAAGGGAGCAGGGGTGTGTGCATGTTTGCCTGTTTCTGTTAGGATAACCAGCTTAAAAGGTACGTGTAAATACCCAATTTAATAGACATTTGACTCAGACCCAATTGATCGACAATTTAAGACAAACTGCAAAGCCTATGGACTTTTGTACATACATACTTACATACCTCACTAAAAACCATGTCGGTGTGTCGTGTTGCTCCAGCAGTAAAGCCCACAATGTTCAAGGGCTGATTGTGCCTTTTGGTTTCAATATAATTGATGAGCGTATTTGTTGACACATGAATGGGATCACACATCCGGCGGTGCTAAGCAAACTGTATTTACTTGCCACATTCTCATACAAGCGAGGCGATGTGCAACCTTGCAGGAAAATTTACTAGCAATGAACTGTTGCGCTTCTACTCAATTTAGAGACTTCTTTTTTTCGATATAAGAAATTGAAAGTCAATACAAGAAACCGACTTCGAAAGTCATCAAATTTTGCACGCCAATGCCTCAGAGAGAGAGAGAGAGAGAGAGGGAGAGAGAGAGAGCCAACTGTTTCCATCGCATTCGCTTTTCGATATTTCGTTATTTTGTAGTATTGAATGCGGAAGCTGAGAATTAAGGCATTCTATTTACATCTGTTTTTGGTTAGTTGAGGACCAGTGTAAAATGCGTCAGAATGAAATTACAAATCCATGTAATGAATGAGTAGCAAAAATGTAACTTACCGGGCACTGGTGCCATTGCCGTAATGGCCTAATTGTGTATCTGCCAGCCAAAAATTTAAGTTTAATCTTAGATTTTTACTAAGGATTTTACTTCAAAATAAAATATCACGAAAAGTCTATTAGACCCAATAAAATAAAATAAACACAAATAAATAAGTGAAATAGAAAATTTTTGGGTATGCAGTTTTATGTCTATTTAATTTTAATATAGTAAAGTGCAGGTTTAAAGTGGCTCAGTTGACGAATTCGCAAGATTTTTCTTTATTTTAAACCACTTTGCAAAATAGGCAATAAAAAAATGGTCAAAAATCAAACCGAACAGGAAAACTTTGTACCCAAATTTTTGTTTTACAAATTCTGATTAAAATTTTTTTAATTTTGATGTTCAATTGTTGAACTCTTATAAATCGTGTACAAAGTTTAAAATTTAGATTAATAGGAAGCCATATTTTGATTAAAAAAAATGAGTGAAATTAAAGTAAAAAAAGTAAATATGTTGAGAAAACTGTCAATGGTGCTACATCATTTTTCAATGAAGTATATAACGCAAGGGCTGAAAAGTCCCGGGTCTAACAACACTTTTTTCTGTTTTTGTTAAAAACTAGATTTATCCGTCAACATAATTTCCATCAAGAACAACGCAATCACTCCAGGGTCACTCTAACATTTCAATGCCACTTCTGTAAAACGATTTATCTTTTGGCCACAAAATAGGCCCCAGTTTCAGCGGAAACCTCTTCATTCGAGCGAAATTTCTTACATACGAGTACTTTTTTAGGTTGAGCGCGAATGCGATAAAACTTTTGCCATCTAAGTGTTAGCCCCAGGACTTTTAAGCTCATGCGTTAAGTAGATCTTAGTAAGCGTTTTGTTTCACTAGCTAAAACTTTTCCTGCAGGGCAGTAGGTATTTGCCACTTTTTCATCCATATTACAGCAAGTGAGACATATACATACATACTTATAGACGCAAGTGTAGCGCGTGTGCGTTTGTATAGAGAGCCATTTGAACTACTTAAATATGCTGTCTTGCAAATGTGATTAGCCAGGTGTAGTTGGCCTGTACACACACACTCACATACATACTTATTGGCATGCCAACGTATCAACGACAGATGATGTAGTCGCATTAGAGTAACTAAAGCGCAAAAATTAACTACCTTGGCTGTATATAAATCTTAAATTCCGCAGTTGATATCCATGCAAATATTTTTGTACGTATTTAGTTGAAAATTTTTAAAGGCTATGTTCACATTAAATAAAAAAATATTCATCTCGTTTGTTGTTTTTAATTGAAAACACACTTTTTATTCATTTTTATTATTTTTTGCAAGAGAGATTAAATAGGGAGACTAAAAAATATGGATCTGTAAACATTTTATACCAAATTTACGAAAAAAAAAATTAAAAAAAAAAATTTAAAAAAAAATAAATTAAAAAATATACTCAAATAAGTGATAGTGTTCATCGAAATTCATTCATTCATCTCTCCTTAAAAACCCTTACAAATCAACTGAAAATATATTTGAAACTTAATTTTTTTCAAGTATTTTATAAACTTTTTTTCCCTCCATTCTTCTCTTTTAGACCTACTGCATGTCCGACTATGATATCTCCAATATCGAACATGAATCAATTTTGTTTGTGGTGGCTTCCACATTCGGTAACGGCGATCCACCAGAAAATGGCGAGGTAAGCAAAGCGAAAAATTAGTAGGAGCGAAAAATTAGTAAAAGCAAAAAATTTATTAAAAACAGAAAAACTATTAAACCATTAAAACAATGAGTGCAAATGTATTGCAAATCATTTAAAGTACGCGTTGGCCGCACTTTACTGCTTACTAACTCTAAGCAGCAAAAAACATCACTTCGTGTGTACCCCCAGTGCGTATACGTAACACCCATTTGCTTGCATTTACGCTCCGACACTAATGAGCTGCTAATGTTTGCCAGTTGCATACGACTAATGACAACTTGTTTTTGTTTTTCAATCTTTTCGTTTTTTTTCTCTGGTTTTCTCATCTCTTATTTGTTGCGTCACTCCTGCTGATGCTGCTGATTATTTGCCACATTGCCGTTGGCCTTTCGTCTGCAACTCTACTTCAATTGCTTCATCATGGCCACTTTGCGTGTGTGCGTGCATTCGTTTGGTCGCGTGATTATAGCTCTTCTCTCAAGATTTGTATGACCTACATGAAAATGCGGAAATTACCAAGGATAGCAGGTAAGAATTGTTTTTATTTTCTATAGTTAAAAGTTTGGTTAGTGTTTGTTGGCTAGTAACTTTTGATTAAGTTGAATACTGAAGAGTAGTTGAAATGGTTGAATTACTCAGTGTTTTTAGTATAAAAAAATAAATAATTGGCGCGTACACTTCTGTTAGGTGTTTGGCCGAGCTCCTCCTCCTATTTGTGGTGTGCGTCTTGATGTTGTTCCACAAATGGAGGGACCTACAGTTTCAAGCCGACTCCGAACGGCAGATATTTTTATGAGGAGCTTTTTCATGGCAGAAATACACTCGGAGGTTTGCCATTGCCTGCCGAGGGGCGACCGCTATTAGAAAAATGTTTTTATTAATTTTGCTTTCACCGAGATTCGAACCAACGACCTCTCTGTGAATTCCGAATGGTAATCACGCACCAACCCATTCGGCTACGGCGGCCGCCAATACCATAATTATATATTATTTGTATATTGCAAAGTTTATGATATACGTATTATGATGTGCAAAATAACGTCATGATAAAAGTATTTCATACAGACCTGCATAATTTCTAGGTTTATCTCTATTTATTCCAAAATTATGTTTTAGGAACTCAGCAGTTATTTCTAATAATTAAAGTTCTCTCATTTTTTGATAACTCTAAGAATAGTTGCGTGTTAAGAGGATTTAAAGCAGGTTTTTTCAATTATTTTTTTATTTTTACATTCTGTTGAACAAATATCGAGAATCGTTCAGTTAAAAAGCACGCGTTACACATACCTTCTGCTCAAATATGAACGAGACTTTATCAATAAAACGGTCCGCGGATGACATATGGCAAAAATAAATTTTTTGTTTTTTTGTAGGACTGTTATAAGCTTACATGGCAAATTTCAGCGTGATATGTCACATAGTTTGTTTTCTGTGCTACTGTAAACAAGTCAAGCTCGAGTGTGTTTTTCGAATTTAACGATGGAAATTCAAGTTGAAAAAAGAATTTGTTTGAAATTTTGTTATTCCAACAAAATTTCGGCTTCAGACGCCTTAAAAATGTTGCAGATAACCTATGGGGACTCTGCTTTATCGCGTGCACGTATTTTCCAGTGGTACAAATCGTTCAAAGAGGGCCGTACATCGGTGGAAAACTTGCCTCATGAACGTCGTCCAGCAACATCAGTAAACGACGAAAACATCGGAAAAGTAAAGGAAATTGTGCTTGAAAATCGCACAAATCGCAAAATCGGTTAACGCTGAATATTATTTAGACGTTTTAAAGCGTTTGCGCGAGAACATTTGTCTTAAAAGGAAGGAATTGTGGGACAACAAGTCATGGTTCTTGCATCACGATAATGCACCAGCTCACACATCACGTATTGTTCGCGATTATTTGAACAAAAATAATGTAAATATCGTTCCGCAAGCACCGTATATGCCTCCATGTGACCTTTTCCTGTTTCCCAAGCTTAATATATATATATGTATATATATAGTACATATGTCCACATTTTTTTTGCTGGAATGTTCGTACAACTGTCCTCTATAGTGCCGCGGAGTTTGAGCGTGATCTGTCAATGAGCTTGTTTTTGGCATTTAAACTGCTATTTTCACTATGGATAAAAATATCGAAGAAAGAATTTGTCTTAAATTTTGTGTTCTGAACGGGATTTCGTGTGCCGAGTCATTGAAAATGTTGCAAAAAGTCTATGACGAGCGTGCTTTATCAAAATCACGGGCCTACGAGTGGTATAAGGTTTGGCGGAGCGCCGAAAAATCGTGGAAGATTTGCCCCGATCTGGTCGCGCATTAACGTCTTCAACGGATGAAAACGTCGACAAAGTCAAGGAAATGGTGCTGGAAAGCCATCACTTAAGTTTGAGGGAGGTAGCTCGTGGCCTTAGTGTGTCTCCCGAATCAATTCGCAACATTTTAAACCATTAATTGAGCATGAGACGCGCGACTGCTCGACTCGTTGCAAGAGAGTTGAATTTCTTTGAAAAAATTCGTCGGGAGAAGGTGACTGAAGACATGCTTGAGCAAGTGGATTCGGACCTAACGTTTATCCAGCGCATCATAACAGGTGATGAGACGTGGGTATATGAGTTTGACATGCAAACCAGTCAACAGTCAACAGGCGGCTGAATGGCGCTATCCACATGAGCCGAAACCCAAAAAACCCACGTTAAAGTCGATCAAAAGAGAAAGTAATGCTACTCGGTTTCTTCGATTATCATGGATGTTGTGCACTCGAAATTCGTTCCAAATGGTTCTACGGTGAATAAAGAATATTATTTGGAAGTTATGCGACGATTGGCAAGGAATGTGCGTAGGAAACGGCCCAATTTGTGAAAAAAAAACTCAAGGATCTTGCACCATGATAACGCACATTCTCACAAGGCGCATATTGTGAACACTGTTTTGACCGAAAACTGGACAAATATCATCAAACAACCCCCGTATTCACCGGATTTAGCCCACTTTGACTTTTTCCTTATCCCAAAACTTAAATTGCCCCTCCGCGGATGCTGCTTTGAGTCGAAAGAGGCCATTAAGGAGACTTCGCTGAAGGAGCTGAAGAGGATCTCTTCAAACGCGTTTAAAAGGTGCTTTGATGACTGGATCGTTGGCATATGGGTATTGCTTCGAATGGAGCCTATTTTGAAGGCGTCAAAATAAATTTTGATGATTAAATAATAATTTTGCGTTTTATTGCATGTATTTGAAGGAGGGAACGCTTTTTTTATATTGCAACCTTGTTATTTAGAGCAACAAATTTTTTTTGATATTGATACTTTGCCTGCTTTAGTGCTATGCCCTTGTTCTTAGTTTGTTATTAAATATTAGTTTTTGTACTCTCCAAAATATGCTCCAGTTTCTCATATCACACCTTCATCTGGCAAACAAATTTTAACACTGAGCAAGGGTGAGAAAGCATTTCGTAGCTTAAGCTGTTTAGCGCGGAAATATTTTTTTCAGGATTTCAGCAAATAATACTAGGCAACAAAAACAAAAAAAAAACCAATACATTTTTCTTGCATAATTCGATCTCCATAGTACGAAAACCACTACATAAATTTTTTGGATGGCAGCAAGGAAAATAAATGGTGAAAAATTATTCAAATTTGGTATTATTGATTAACCCAAAAACCGAAAAACGATCAAAGTAAAATTCGGGGAAAAAGAGGCAGTGCCACGCCTGCTTATTCATAAATGCACCTATCTCGATAAGGACTTCATAAAATTCTCCTTAACTTAGTCCACAAATTGCTAGCCACCTCGCATAAGTTCGATGCCCACTTTTTACATGTTAAAGCTAAATATCCGTCCGACCATTTAATGCTGCAAACCCATAACTCTCCTTATCTATGAGTTTGTTTGATTTCAAAAAGATCCCTTAACTCCTGTTAAGAGCATACGCCTTCAACCACTCCTCTTCCCCAACAGACACAATTTTGTGCTAGGGACTTAGCTTGTTCCACGATAACCCAAGAGATTTCATTCAGTTTTTGTTGAGCGACGCCAACTGGTACTTGGTCTGCACATTCCCCTACCAGTTTGTTGAAATGGATTTCAGCGCAACGCGTGGTTAGCGACGTTGTCGTCATTTCTCCTTAGCGTGTGGCCAATCCATAGCCATTTCCTTTTTATTTTGATGTCTGATGCAACGTCGACCAGGTTAGCTGGCCAAAAAATTCGCTAAATTCGACGAGGGCAGCGATTTACGAACGTTTGCAGGCGCTTCGTGATCTTCGCAATTACTTTCCAGGTGATGCAGCCATATAATAGAACGGACTTGACGTTCGAGTTGAAGATGCGCAGCTCGGTGTGAAGGCTGGTACTGTTATTTTACACAAATGGAGCGAGGTTGCCGAAAGATGATTTAGCTTTGGTAATTCTATATACAACAGCCACCTCAGAACCGTCATACCATCCGCGGTGTCCATAACTTTAAACTGTTTAATATTATATTACGGTAATTGTCTCTGCTTCGTGTTACTTCAATCAACTGCCGAATAGTCCTTAACCTTCTCCACATTTCCTTTCTTCTAATTCCTCGCTTTCCTTCGATTTTAGCTTGCACTTTGCAGTTGCAATAACTCATATTTAGGCCCACGCATAATATGACCGCAATATGCGGTTTGGTGGCGCTTTAACGTTAGTACCAGCTCTCGATTCTTTGGAAATTTAGTTAAGCCATCTTTGCTATTGACTTTGTCTGTCAATTATAGTTTAGTCATTCGCACATAGCACCAAATCACGGACGCCTCTAATTTGCTCATAATCGTTACCTTTTGGGTCTCCGTACAATAAAACAGACCAAACATAACATTTAAGGTACCGAAGATGTACTCAATATTCAAGTTTCTATTGGGAAGAACTTTTCTATAATTAAAAAAGGATTCCCTCGCTACTTCGATCCAACAACAAATCATCGCTGGGCCAAATTCCTATGTTAGGTGCTTAAAACGCGATACTCTTTGCAGTGGATTGCCTAATACTAATCATTTTCAATTTCTGCCTTTAGAGTTATGCTCTAGACTTTTTTAACACACTTTTATTAGGTCGGGTTGTATGTATGTATGTATGTATGTATGTATGTATGTATGTATGTATGTATGTATGTATGTATGCATGTAACGGAATCTTTGAGCTTAAGGGGGTAGTATGGTTAATTCGGTGTAAAACAAGCATATTTTTCGAAATTTTTTTTGTCGACACAGTTGATTTATTCAAAATTTTAAAATTACTTCATTATAAAGTCATATTTAAAGAATATTGTGTGAAATTTTCATTGATTTTTATGAAGAAATGAGTGTCCCTCAGAACTCATTACTGGATAAACTAAAATCAAAAAACCAAATTGATTTCATCAGCTAATAAAGTTTCGCAGGTAACAACGTCGAATTTTTTTTTTTTTTTTTTTTTTTTTTAATTTTTTAAAGCGCTTTGAAGTCAAAACACCGATTTTTCATAAAAAAAACTTGAAAACTTTGTTGTTTTAAAATATGACAAAATTAAAAAAAAAAAAAACTCGACGTCATTACCTCGTGAATAAAGTAAAGAAACAAAAAAACCAAATTTGAAAAGAATCGGTGCAGTAGATATGAATCTACAGTGGACACCGACCGTAAAAAAGGCAAGTGTGAGAAAAACGCGTTTAAAGATTTGTGAAGATTTTTACAGCGTGAAATCCGGTTGGAGAGGTAGATACTTAATCATTTGTGTCTTTGTCAATTTTACTCTAATGCACTTCAAACTTTCACACAATAATCTTAAGATGTTATAGAATAATTTAAAAAAAAAAAATACCATACTACCCCCTTAATTTTCACTGGCTTCTAAAAATCTGATCGACTTGAAATTTTGCACACCTATCAAGGACCGATGACAATGCAATAATTTGATAAAAGTTTTCCATTATCCTTATTAGGATTGCCAGGATTAATATTTTCTTTTTTTACCTGTGGGCAAAAAGTAAGGTGAATTTGGTTGTAAAATGAAAAATCTTTTTTTATTCTTGCAAATCAGTTTCTCATGCTCCCTCCACGAAATAAGTTCTTCATCCCGATTACTTCTTTATCACGGCCGATAACTGCATAGCTGTAGACTCACAGTCGATAAGAAAGAAATTAAATATAACACGAATATATCGAATCATTTATTCACTGACTGCAATGATAACAATAATTTTCATTCATAATAAACAAAAAATAGTTTAAAGAAACTAAAAAACACGCTTTTATTGCTAATCGAACTAAAAAGTAGAAAATAAATTTTAATGATAAAGAGACCTATAATGAAGTAATAGCAAATAGCATTTTGCTTCACTTTCATAACCCTCTGTACATAGGTAGTTGCCAATAGAATGATTGTAATATTTACTATATCAAGCATCCCACGCTTTTAACTCTAATTTGAATTGCTCTATTTGTATCTTAATTTTTGTTATAATTCTGTTCTGAGGTAGTTGACTATGACTGATCGTTCGATTTGCTATTACTTCATTATAGGTCCCTTTGTCATTAAAATTTATTTTCTACTTTTTAGTTCGATTAGCAATAAAAGCGTGTTTTTTAGTTTTTTTAAACTATTTTTTATTCTTAATATATTAGGCAGTAGCTGAATGTGCTACAGTGATATCAAACAACAACGTTCCATGCAAATTAACCCACCCTAATGTGTATGCATATAAAGGAAGCTCTTGCAACCATGTGAAAAGCAGCAAAACAGCAGAAGCACTGAAGGGGTTCACATGCAATTTCGTAGTGATTCGCATCTTCTTTCACAGTTACTGCCTTCACAGTTACTTCATTACCTTTAGTGCCACAATCCAGCTTTTCGAAGCTTTGTAAAATCCTTTTGTGCAATACTTTACTGGCACATGAAGAAAATTCCTTGGTATGGTTTTCGTTGTTCTTTTAACTTCAACGCTATTACCAAAGCGCTCAGCTCACACAAAATTATATATACACATAATTACATACATAAATACATACATACATACATGCGGTATTCAATTCCGCTTCTGGCCACAGCAAACAAATGCTCACTTGTACTGTCCGCCAGCTGACCCATGCGCAAACCGAAAAAATTTTATGCCACATTGCATTTCCGGCACAACCACCTACTCAACTGCGCGTGTATATGTGAGCATGTGAACAACTGTGCAATTGTCCGATGGGAAATTACTTCAAGGCCGGCTGTGAGGTCATGATTTGCTTGATATTGCGCCATGGAACAGTGAATATGTTTTGTGTTGCAGACTTTTTTGCTTCAGTTCTCATTTTCGTTTTCGTTATAATTTTAATTTTTTTTTGTTTCTCTTTGTTTTGGTTTTGTTTTTTTGTACTCACATTCTTGGTGCTTGAACTTCCATTGTTTTTTGGTGGCGCTTGCGTGATTTTTGCCCTGCATCACATCGCAAATAAATAAATAAAAGCAAATTTATCGCAGGCGTGTTGCCCACCATCACTACATATGTTGTGTGTGCTAGGCAACATCACCGCCGACAATAAGAACAACAACAAAAACTGTTAATGTTGGTTACTGAGCTGCCCACAGCATGATAATGCCGCTGATTATTGCTGTCAGCAACTGCTGGAGGCGCGCCATGGTCAAGTACTCACACGTACGTATGTATGTATGTGTGTGCATAGCAGCACAGACACGTCGTTCATATAACGTTTACAACATAAAATACTTATGCACTTACATGTAGTTACCATAAAACTGTATGTGTGCGCATACTTTTCCCAAAGCGGGTATTTTTATTCGTACTTTCAGCCATGATTCGTAGTGCACGCCTACAGTGGCAGACATTGAGATTCGGGAAATCTGAGAACAGTTGTGGTTCTATCGATGCACTTATGCGATTTAGTTGGGAAGGGAATAATGCCTGAGTTGAGGCTACGATAGATACCTATGAAATGAGACTTTTTTTCAATTTCAAACGTTTATTAACAAAAAATGGTTACAAATTTAATCTTCTTGGCCGTCTTTGGCCGCAAACCAATCATCGAGCCATTTTTTGGCTTCTTCGTGAGAATTGAAGCGCTGCTCGGAAAGTGCATGGCCCATCGATGCAAACAAATGATAATCGGAAGGCGAGAAGTTTGGTGAGTAAGCCGCATGCACCAGCGGTTCCCAATCGTATGTCTCCACCAATTCCCGGGTCGCTCTAGTTCGATGTGACGGTGCATTGTCATCAAGAAAAATTACTTTGTGACGCCGATCGGCATATTCTGGGCGTTTTCGGTGTATAGCGCTGTTCAAATCGGCCAATTGTCGTTGGTAGCGTGCACCGTCAACAGTTTCACCTGGTTTTAATAGCTCGTACCAAATCATACCACGCTGATCCCAGAAAACACACAGCATTGCCTTGCGGCCTAAGCGATTTGGCTTGGCCGTTCTTTTTGGCTTGTGGCCGGGCGGACCATACGATCGTTTACGCTTGGGATTGGAAAAAAAAAACCCACTTTTCATCACCCATAATGATTCGATGCAAAAAAGACTTCCTTTTGAATCGGTAGAGCAATATTTCATAAGTGGTTTTTCGGTTCATCAACGATGCCCGCAAATCGTAGTTTGAAGGCACGAAATTCGACATTTTTAAGAGCGACAAAAATGCATTGTTGCATGAAACGTAAAGAACAATGAACTGAATATTGTTGACAGATGAGAGACGAAAAAAAAGACATTTGGGAAGGTTTAAAAATACGCCTAACGACATCTATGGACTAATATCTAAAAGTCTCATTTCATAGGTATCTACCGTAAACGTGCCCTACTAAACATGACTAAGAAGAGTTGTGGCAAAGGAAAAGTGCGCTCATTAATAAATGGAGAAATATTGAGTTTGCAACCAAAAACGACATCAGTTCTGGAGAAAAAGTTCAAGATTGAACTGGACATTAAAGAAACTAGGCAGATTTACTAATTTTCTGTTATTTGCTGACGACTGAAAAATATTTTCCGCTATAAATAATAAAACTGCGGTATGTATGCTTCAAGCAGTTATTTGATTTGGTGGCTCATAAAACACTCAGGCTAAAAATCGCATTGCGTTTAACCCTTAGCCTTTTAGCGCAAGAGGTTAATAGTCACATTAATTTCATCTTATCAAAATCATAGTCTGTCTTAAGTTTTGTACGACTGAATCCTTCAAATTTTACGGACTTATACCCCCAAATTCTCCTTGAATGTAGCGCTATAGCACAGAAAAGGTTGAGGCATCTTGACCAACTGGAGTCAGCAAAAAGGCACATGCGATCAATCAAACCCAGCTCTGTCCTGAGTTTAAGAAGGAAACTGGGTCTGGATGAGCTACTGTGATGAGTTGAGGGCACAAATGCTCATGCCAGCGAAATGCAAGCCTCGTAGAAAATCTTACATAATCTATAGCCTGATATTGCTGTTTACTGTATTCGTTCGCTCTAAGTTAGAGTACGCCGCGTTTATTTGTAGGCCATATCATACATTTTCAATTGGCAGGTTCACACGTGTGCAAAAGGTGTATCTGATCCTATCCCATCTTACTACATCACGTCTGCTATTGATCAACTTGAAGTCTTTAGAATGTAGAAGATTGATTTTTGTCCTCTGGTTTGTTTTCAATGTTATTGAACGTGACATTGATTGCCTATATCTGCTTCAAAGAAATAATTTTCTTACACCTCCCAGAATTCTTCGTAAATTCGTCTTCATTTCTATTTAAATCAGTTCAATACAAATTATGCTCGCAATGCTGCTTTGAACGTTCATTGGTAATTTTAATTAGGTATCTAATTCTAACTTGCTGGAGTTCTCAGTTTCAAAGAAATAATTTTTTGTACTATTGAACTCTATCGGTAAGTTTAGTTAGATGTGTTAAGGTTACCCATTGTATATAATAAATTAATAAAATAAATAAACACATAAATAAATTTTAGCACCTGTGAGAGGTAATTCCAATATAATATCTTGCACTAGTACACAAATGGCTCCAAAAACGATGCCATATATGGCTAATTTTCATTTCATAAGTTGGAAGGAAATGCTATTTTAGGATTTTGCATTAGACTCAAACCGAAGTGACCCAAAATAACTGGTTTTGCAATAGAAAAATGACAGGTTTTTCACTTGAAAAATTACAGGTTTTTCACTTGAAAAATTACAGGTTTTTTACTATAAAAATTACATACTTTTCACTAGAAAAATCAGAGACTTTTCACCAGAAAAATGAAAGGTTTTTTCACTAGAAAACTAAAAGGTTTTTTCACTAGAAAAATTAAAGGTTTTTCACTAGAAAAATGACAGGTTTTTTACTAGAAAAATTACAAACTTTTCTCTAGAAAAATGAAAGGTTTTTTCACTAGAAAAATGAAAGGTTTTTTCACTAGAAAATAACAGGTTTTTTACTAGAAAAATTACATACTTTTCACTAGAAAAATTAGAGACTTTTCACTAGAAAAATTACAGGTTTTTTTACTAGAAAAATTACATACTTTTCACTAGAAAAATTAGAGACTTCTCACTAGAAAAATGGAAGGTTTTTTCACTAGAAAAACTAAAGGTTCTTCACTAGAGAAATTACAGACTTTTCACTAAAAAGATGGCAGGTTTCTTTTACTAGAAAAATTACATACTTTTCACTAGAAAAATTAGAGGCTTTTTCACTAGAAAAATTACATACTTTTCACTAGAAAAATTAGAGAATTTTCACTAGAAAAATGACAGAATTTCACTTGAAAAATGCAAAGTTTTTCAATAGAAAAATGACAGGTTTTTCACTAGAAAAATAGGCGGCTTTCCACTAGAAAAATTACAGACTTTTCACTAGAAAAACCAAAGGTTTTTTCACTAGAAAAGTGACAGGTTTTTCACTAGAAAAATGACAGGTTTTTCACTAGAAAAATAGGCGACTTTTTACTAGAAAATTACAGAATTTTCACTAGAAAAATGAAAGGGGTTTTCACTAGAAAAATCAAAGGTTTTTTTACTAGAAAAATTACAGGTTTTTCACTAGAAAAATTACATACTTTTCACTAGAAAAATTAGAGACTTTTCACTAGAAAAATTACAGATTTTTCACTAGAAGAATTAAAGACTTTTCACTAGAAAAATAAAAGGTTTTTTCACTAAAAAAATGAAAAGTGTTTTCACTAGAAAAGAGGCAGATTTTTCACTAGAAAAATTACAGACTTTTCCCTAGAAAAATTACTGACTTTTCACTAGAAAAATGAAAGGTTTTTTCACTAGAAAAGAGGCAGATTTTTACTAGAAAAATTGCAGGTTTTTCACTAGAAAAATTACAGACTTTTCACTAGAAAAATGACAGTTTTTGACTAGAAAATTGACTGTATTTTTTACTAGAAAAATGACAGGTTTGTTCCAAAATAAAGCTAGCGGTGTTATCGGATAAAAGCCTCTAAAATTAGAAAAGTATAACGTCCAATTAATTTAGTGGCAAATTAAAATATGTACTATAGCATTCACACCCTCGAATGTGTTAAGAGATGTTCTCATCATTTTTCTAAGAATATGCAAAGTCATTCATTGCCTTTCGTTGGCCTCTTCTAAAACTACTCTTCAGGCAAAATGCACCTAAAATGATAAAAAATTGCATGTGTTTGTATAGAATAAGAATCTTTTTATAGCTGATCGCTTTTTCAACTTTTGCGCTGCCCGAAATGTGCGACGCCCGATTTTGTTGATGACTCCAGTACTCCGTAAAATCCAGTACCTGATTTTGTTTAGTTAGAGGATATGAAAATTTCTCGACTGAGACTTTTCGACTGATTTTTACGTAGCATAGTTAATGTAGGGCCAAGTCTCATGAGTTTCGTAAGTTTGTTAAGCAAAGCATAAAGAACTGACTTGTGCTGCCGCTGACCCACAAGCTTTTCGCTTGAAGTGTTTAAGTTAATAAACACATTTATATACTTAATATAAGCATTTAATCTAGTGGTCCTTATACCAGTGGCACGCAATTGCGCTTTAAGTGCAAGCCGATTACCTTGGCGAACTTTATTGCCGGTAACTGTAGATATGCCCACTTAAATATATATATTTTTCCGCTTAAATGCCACCCGTAGTAAATATGTATGTTGCTATCAGTTTCTCGCGTGTTGCTTCCTTCAGGCATTTATTTTTACTTTTTTTCTCTCACTTTGTTTATTTATCCTTTCTGCAATATTTTTTTTGTTTTAATTTTTTTCCTTCCGCCGTAATTTGGATCATCTCTCTTGTGGCCTATTATGGTGGCATTGTTTTATGTATTCGTATGTGTGTATGTACAGTTCTATTTATTATAGTTTTTTCTACATGCGGTTGAATATTTAAAATATCCAGTAGATTAATAATGGCAACATACATACAATTTTATACCTGCATTTAGAGGAATAGCGGCGCTACATCCTGCAAGGTTTTAATTATTTACGTACTTTTTCGATTTTTTCCTTTTTTTCACAGAAATTTATTTAAATTTAAAACTATTTTATTTTTATAAAAATATGTTATATAATAAAAATCATTTAATTTAAAATTTTAAATTTGTAAAATTTTTTCGAAAATTCATGAAATTTTCATCAAAATTTAAAACTTTTTAAGCAGAAACTTTTTTGGGTAAGCCGCTTTGGGTAAGCCGCTTTCAAATCAATAAAATCCAAATTTGAGTGGCTCAAAAACCGTATTGGTTTTTCACAATTTTTTTTTTACGCAAAGTTGCGCAAAAATATCACGGTTTATGACAACTTTTTTCGCAAGGGTATTGCATTTTCACTGGGTAAACAAATTTCGAGCATTCGTTATATGGAAGAAAATGCACAGCACTGTCAGCAAAACAAACAGAAAAAGAAAAATTTAAACACCAAGACGAATTTCCCAAATTACACAAATTCTATGGGCTGGGAACCTGCATACCTAGAATTTGTGTGACTAAAAAGTTTGAAATTTTGATGAAAGATTTTTAATTTATTTTTTTAATTTTAGAATATTTGAAATTTGGGTTATATGGTTTTTGTTGTAGTATGAACTATATTTGTATAACAAACAAAGAAGAAAAATGAAAAATAAATGAATAATCAAAACTTTGCGCTAAGTTTCGCTGCTATTATTTTGAACACAGCTATACTGGTATATAAATTAGAATACATATATGTATATATATTTGAAATTAGATTATTGTTAAGATATTAAGCTGGGTCAAAAATTTTTAGCTACATCAAAGTAGGCTTGAGGTATTCTCATTTTTGAAAATAGGCAAATCTTTCATAATATGAAGAGATATTTGGAGAACTAAAACTTTTCAAAAATTTCATAAATTCTGGGAGAAATATGTTGTTAAACATTAAGGTATAGATTAAAAAAAAAAACGAAAAAAAAAATATTTTTCCCCCTTGTTCACTCCACTCAGGAGCAAAGGGTCGCGATAGGACTCCCCCATCGTTCACGGTTTTGGGCTGTTGTTTTTGCGCTCTCCCATGGGATTGGGGCATCTGCTAGCTAGGTCGCGCAACATCGATCTTCTCCAAGTTGATAGGTTTTTTTTCAAGCTGATAGGATTTTTTTTTTTTCAAGTTGATAGGACTTTCAGAGGACTTAGGATCATTAAAAAAGAAAAATTACAGTGTCCAAAAACTCACCTAAAATAAGTAAAAATGTTCTTCATTAGTTTTTCATTCATTTGATCATCCCAGGCTAACCCAAAATAAGTCAAAATTTTTTCAATTAGTATTTCATTCATTTCATTAATTCAGGGATCAAAGGGTAAATTTTCGAATCCGCAAAAAGAACTTTTAAATTCCCAAAATAATTTATCCAAAATAAGTCAGAATTTTTTCGATCGGGTTTTCATTCAATTGACCATTCCAGGCTTATAAAGGGCCGATTTTCGAATCCAGAAAAAAATAGAAAAAACAGTTCTAAAATTTTCAAAAAAATTCACCCAAAATGGGTCAGAACTTTTTCGATTAGTTTTTCATTCATTTGACCATCCCAGGCTTAGTAAGGGCCAATTTTCGAATCCGGAAAAAACAGAAAAATAGTTTTAAAAATAAATTCACCCAAAAAATTCAAAATTGTTTCAACTTGTTTTTCATTCATTTCATCCATTCACTATCCTAAGCTTATAAAGTGTTAATTTTCGAGTTCTTCGCAATTTTTTGCGTTTAAAAAATCCTTAAAAACACACACAAAAAATTCAAAAAAAAAAAAAGGAAAGTGGAATATTTATTCCGATGATGCATCATCCCTGACTTATATGACTTTGACCTACATCCAAAGCGTGCCACCTATTACCCGCTGTTTCTTTTAAGCAACTAATTTTTAAGCTACTCCACCAATGGAAATACCTCATACCAACTTTGATATATACTAGAAATTTTTACCAATTTATACTTACTATTTATTCTCATTACCCATTAAAATTTTGTTCTCTTTTTTCTTCCCACAGCGTGGATATCTTTTCGCCTAAGTTCCAACGCCTAAATATTGATGATATTCAAAAATCCGAGCCGTTGCGCAAATTGAAGTAAGTAAATAGCTTTGAATGTTATTGTTGTTGATTTTGTTTTTGGTTTTGTTTTTGTTTTTGATTCTCATGCATTGAAAAAATTATTTGCATCCTTATTTAATATTATTGGAATAGACTAGTGCCATTTTTGGGTTCATTTTAGTAGAGTTGAAAATTTTTCTGCTTCTCCCAATTTGAAGTAAGCAACTTGCATACAGTTGGCCTTTGAATTACTAGAATGTAAATTGTCACAAATTCGATTAGGTTGTAGTGGCTGCTTTTCTACTCTCTAGATTTTAAATTTGAGCAGCGAGCAGACCCTTTAAAAAGGGCGCAACCTCTTTTATGTGTGCAGGACTGCACTGGCGAGTGTTATAGGACAACTGAACAAAAGGGAAATGATAATGGCTTAATATATCCATATGCCCTAACTTTTCAGAAAAAAAGGCGTGACTACTCAGCGAAAAAAATTCTCAAAAATCAATGCGATTTTTTGGCACTTGAAAGTTACACTTTCTTATACTGAAATTTAATGGGCTACAAAGCTGCTGACTATAGCAAAATTCGAAAAATTCGCTTCTAAATTTTTTAAAGTATTGATAAAATTTTGAAAAGCTACTTATTTATAAAGTTAGAAACTTAGCATTGTATAATTTTTGTTGTAGTATGAAAAATACATTTCAAAAAAAATTTTCTTATTTATTTCCATACAACCTTTAAATCGGTGTAGGTTAACGCCACCTTTCACAGATTTTGATTGCGATAAACTCGGCAGATTGTCCCAGTTTGATCTTCTTTGTCTTTCTTTTACTTGCTGAATAAGAGAAAAGAAGTTACCCTTTAGGTTAGGTTAGAATTAATGGCTGCCGTTGCAAGGGACCCACTTGAACAAATATTCAAAATCCGTCCGTTGTGATACAATCCAGGAGGAGGGCGGAAAAAGTGAAGGAAAGGAATTAGATAGAAGGAAAAAAAGAAGAAGGGGCTTTGTGGTCTTTCCTCGGCCCCAAAATGTGTCTGGGCCACTCCTAAGGGCATTTAAGTTTTTAAACCATGTTTTACCAATCTGAGACCTAACATCTTGAAAGTAAATAAAATTATTTAAACATCCAATTACATTCATATTTATGAGCACTAATTAAATATCTTCTTTCCTCCCACCTTTCATAGCTTCGCCGTTTTTGCGCTGGGTTCCACCACTTACCCGAACTTCTGCGCCTTCGGCATCTATCTGGACAGAATTCTCGGTGAACTTGGCGGCGAGCGGCTGTTCGAGGTCACCTGTGGCGATGAAATGTGTGGCCAAGAGCAAACATTCCGCAAATGGGCGCCTGAGGTATTCAAATCCGCTTGCCAAACATTCGATTTGGACTATGCAGAAGGTTTATCGGACGCATTCCAGGATGACACGCTCACTGCCAGTACCGTGCGTATGGTGCCATCACAACGCGAGGGCACCGTCGATCAGCTGCTTTCAAAATACCACAATAAGAAGGTGCAACGCTACAAGATCAAGTCGGCGCCACGCAATCTCACCAAACTGGCCGCAAATGAAAATCCTACCATTTTGGTGGAAATCTATGCACCCGGTTTGGATTATGAGCCAGGTGATCATGTGGGCATCTTCCCGGCTAATCGCACAGATATTGTTAATGGCGTTTTGAAGCGTTTAACCGGTTTCGAGGATCCCGATGAAGTGCTGCAAGTGCAAGTGATGAGGAAGAAGAAGACACCCAACGGCACCTTCAACTGCTGGGAACCACATGACAAGATCCCCGCCGAAACGCCACGCGCACTCTTGACACATTTCTTTGACATAAACACGCCACCACAGCAGGAGCTATTGAATTTACTGGCTGATTTCTGTGATGACAACTACGATGCGGAGCGTCTGCAGAAGCTGGGCACAGACAGTGCTGCCTATGAGGAATGGCGCCAATTGCATTTGCCTACATTGCTCACCGTGTTGGAACAATTCCGTTCATGCAAGCCGCCTGCAGGTTTGCTCTTTGGCAACCTCATGCCTTTGCAATCGCGTTTCTACTCCATCTCCTCGTCGCCACGCAAGGTCATCAACGAAATTCATTTGACCGTGGCCATTATCAAGTATAAGAATCAACGCGGCAATGAACGTTTTGGTGTTTGCTCGAATTATTTGGCCAACATGAAAGAGCAAGAGCCGCTATACTTCTTCGTACGCAGCGCACCCGGTTTCCATTTGCCTAAGGACTCAGCCGAGCCCATGGTGCTCATCGGACCTGGCACGGGCATTGCGCCTTTCCGCTCTTTCTGGCAAGAGTTGGAGGTGTGGCGCGAATTGAAGATGCAACGCTCAAAGGTGTGGCTCTTCTTCGGTTGTCGTACGCGTGAAATGGACTTGTACGCTGAGGAAAAGGCGCTGTTGGAGCGTGAGAAAATCTTGGATCGCGTATTTCTGGCTCTGTCGCGTGAAATTGAGATACCAAAGGTGAGTCTTACTCGAATTCAGTTGCTCAAGCGCAACTGCTTAGTGACGAAATAATTGCAAAACTTTGGTTTTATTTCTTTTTTTTTGCTTTCGTTTTCCAAACCTTCCACTACCTCTCTTTTCGACGAGTTCTAATGACATACTATCACTTCCCTTCTCTTTTGCAGACCTACGTACAGCATCAAATTGAAAATGAATTTGATTCTCTTTACCAACTGATTGTCGAGGAGCGAGGACACATTTACGTGTGCGGTGATGTGACAATGGCTGAGGATGTCTACGAGACAATTAGGTGAGTGAATGACGTAAATAGTCGTAACGAAAGTAGTGCATTTGACATTCATTGCGGGTAAGCATTGCCATTGTGGGCGTTAGTTAACCTTGTGACGGTGATTAATGATCTTATAGCCACAAGGTTGATATTAAATGGAAGGCAATTTGTTACATTTGAGTGGTTGTGAGCAGCAAAAAACAGTAAATACGAAGAAAATGGGTTGGCCACTGAAAAGGTCTAAAAACTAAGAGGGCAAAATGAGGAGCTTATTGTTAAAGGAGGTGAGGAGAGCTCACTTGGGCTGCCGAGTGAACAGATGTGTTTATTTGTTGTGTCCGTTTATGTGATATTTATTATCAGCGCTCTGGATGGCTTTGTGCCATCCACAATAACAGACGACTCAGGTGTTTGAATCTGTGAAGGCTTTGTGAGTGCATTAAACGTGAACTAACATGCATTTTTTTATAAATTAAAGTAAAGTTAGACTAGTGAAATTATAGGCGCATGGTCGTTAAGCTTCTGAGCTGAGATGCATAGTTGGGCTATTCTACTGCTGTGTTTAAATAGAGAAAGTTATAAAGTAGAGAAAGTAAAAAATTCTGAAGTCATAAGCGATAGCTAGACGAGGTTTAGCTTATTCAGCTTATAGTCATATATTGTTTGGGGAAAAAGAAATTCATTGCCTTTGCGTAAAATTTATGCGCAAGTGGTGTTATGGTCGATCTTTAACTTCTGTACGATGCTACGACTACTAAAAAACCGATCAACTTTGGTTATTTCTGTGAGTTTTCGACATTTTCGTCATCATTTCATTTAACATCAAAAATGCCTTAAAGGAATCGATCTTGTGAGTTACAGCAATGCAAAATAGGAGTAAGAAAAAGCGTTTCCACGATAGTCAGTTCTACGTTACCGAAACGACCCGGATTTATATCCGCCCAAGGAATTAGACTCCAGCAGCTTTCCCCGTATGTAAGTATGGGGAATGTTTATGCTGCTACAACAACAAAAACAACAACAGGAGTAAGACAAGAGGAAATTCGATACGTTCTTCAGTACCACAACGAGCTGCTATGTGTTAAGAGAGTTTTTAAGGAAATTATCCACTAGGAGCTGCTTCCATTGAACCTCTATTGTCAACAACTAACCATATTGAAGCAGGCTATCCACCAGAAGGGACCAGAATTAACGAATAGAAAGGTGTTGAGCTCCATCAGGGCAACGTCATGTTGCTCACATCTTTAACGACGCGCCCGAGGCAGCGAAAGCTCGATTCAAAGATGCTGCAAGGGTTCGTCTTAGAGTCGGGTCATGAAACTGAAAATTGAAATTTGGAAAGTCGAGTCCAGAAGCACCGACTAATTTGGTAGCTCCTAAAACACTCAGGCCTCATACCCATTGTATTTAAAGCTCTGGAACGTGAAAGGGTAGATAGTCAAGGAGGAAAAGAGAGAAATAGCAGAAGGAAAAAGATAGGATAGATTAGAGAAATAAAATACATAGACTTGTGAGAATTTTACAGATTCCTCTGCTTAATCTGAAAATACCCTTCAGTTCAAGAGAGCGAATTTTAATCTTACTCCTGATATCGAAACCTAAAATTCGCAGCCTTGTTCTAGCAAATGCCGGACACTCACAGAGAAACTGCTCAGCGCTATCCGCCTTCTCTAAGCAAGACAGGAACAACGGGTCTTGAATGATTCCAATGGTGGTTATATGCTGACCCAGTGGGTTGTGTCCTGTAATAATGGCGACCATCAATTGAAAGTCTTTTCTTCTAAGTTTTAGAAGAAAGTTCGACAGTTTTCTGTGTGGGTGGGCTTGTCACAAAACACTTTGCAGTTCTGCAGCGTTCTAAACTGGACCAGCGCTGTTTATGTAAATTGTATAAATGATCGCTGACCTACTTCATGATTCCTGCAGAACAGAATCCGATTATTGGCCCTGGTCCCTGTTGGGTAATTCATTCCCTTGAAAACCGCAGTGTTTTGAAACCCAACAGAATTAAGCTTTTTCTTACATTCTTGAACAATCTTTGAGGTTTGCTTTGCGTTCGCCAGGCGCTTTAATGCAGCCTGACTGCCATTAATGACTCCAATTTGTTCCCCGCTCCATTCCCTTTCAATTATCCATTCTGCTACTCTCAGAATGGCAAACATTTCCGTTTGGATGGGGTCGTAAAATTTTAGAGCGTTACCTGATGGGATATACACAACAGTAGGACATAATTCATATAAACACCCAGCGAGAAATGACTAGAAATTTTTACCTTTGCCAATCATTATTTGTGATCTGTAAAAGTAGTTTTTATTCAGCCAATTAGTGCGGCTTTTGGAAACTTAGTCTTACAGCGATAGTCAGGTGAATAAGGCGTAAAATTGAAAAGTGAGAAGTGAAAAACTAGTAGGTGTGCAAACAGATTAATTAATTAGCACAACTACCACGTTTGGGTTACCGAAATCCACATGTCATTCAAGAACACACCATGCGCCCATAACAAGTTATTGCTTGGTGAGATATTTGGGCTGTCAGAGTCATTGGATCGTACTTCGTGAAAGTTATCGTGGTATAGCAATGAACTTTTTATGGCCTAAATTAGGTGGCATGGACTGGGACAATATTTGGTTTCTACAAAACGGTGCCACTTGCCACATAGCGCATGACGCAATAGCCCTATTGGGAACGCAATTCCAAGAACGCTTAATCTCACAAAACAGCGAGCTCAGTGAGCCCCCAAGATCTTGCAATTTAGCACCAACGGCTTTCTTTCGCCGGGGATACGTGAAAAATGATGATCTCTGCCAATGAGACCGAGACGATTTCAGAGCTGAAGAACGAAATGGTGTGCGTTTTAAGTGATATATAGCCAGAACTATGCCAAAAAGCCTTGGCAAATTTTTATATGCGAATTCTGTCTGCTAGCAGAGTCGTGGTGGTCATTTAACGTATTCAATATAGAGTAAAAATCATAGAGAAAAGAAAAAACAATGATTTAAATAAATTTTGTTATAAGTATTTTATTTATAAAAAATCGGGTTGTTATTGCATCACTCTCGATTGTAGCGATATAGAGGCGCCAAGTAGTGATAAGTAAAAAAAATTTGCCTCCTCCCTTCAACCACTCCTTTTTTAAGCTTTTCCAATTTCTAAAACTTATTTTACTAGGCCTTGGAGCCATATAAACGAAATTTTTAGTTTTGCTTTCTAGAGCTCGGATTTTCCTTCAGCAAGTAAGCTTTTATTGTTGTCTGCTGCCACGCCTGCTATGACGCACATTTATTTTTAATTTATTTGCCAAACAGTTATACCCCAAGATGCTTACTGATGATTTTTATGTACTCACTTTCATATTATTAATGATTTTCTACGTTCTACTTTCTTGCTTAACCAAATCATACCTTCAATTAATATCTTTTTCTCCCTTTTATATTATTTCTCGGTTGACAGGAAATGCATTGCTAAGAAGGAACAAAAAAGCGAGGCAGAAGTGGAGGCGTTCCTATTGACATTGAGAGTAAGTACCTACAAACAAGAAAAGCACATAAACACATATACAAATAGATATGAAAAATTTAAAAAATTCACGCATACGAGGTACATATGCACCTGCATACACATACATATACCTATACTAAATTCCATACATACATATGTATCCAAGGCATTGAATTGTAAGCGTAGGTTATTATTAGCAAACGCTTTATATGCACGTAACTTTGATATAAGGAAAGCATTATCTTAAGCTTACAGTATAAGTACGCCTAGAAATAGGCTAGAGGTACATTTTATAAATAGACGCTTTTAGGCTACATCATTAATATTTACTCTCTCGACTATCAGCCAGCCTACTCCACTCAAACGGTGCACATATAAACAACAATTTTGTTATTAAACTGGTGTAATAATAAATACTCGAAGAAATTATAGAGGCTTAGTAAACTTAAATTGAAAGCGAATTCTGGGGGCGTCGATAAGCAACAGAAAATGCAATTTAATACAAAAAGTGGCGGAGGTAAATTGGCAAGCCAAGAAATAAAAGCAAAGAAATCAAAATAAATTTGCATATTTCAGTAAACTCGCCAACTTTTCAAGCTCAAAAGCTTTAATATTCGCTCGCAGCAAATTAAACTGAATTTGAAGTTTTGAGAAGAAATATGGGCGATATTGAATTTACTTATCTCTATTAAACAAGAAAAGAGAATGCGCACAAAAAGCAGCAGTGGAAAACTAATTTCATAAATGTTGTTTCTGTTGATTCATGTTTTTTTTTCATATAAAATTTAAATAATTACATTGGCATAAGAATAAATAACATAACGTATGCCTATAACATAAGCTGTCAGGGGGGGTATAATAAAAAATTAAAAGATTATTTTCATAAATGCATTGAAATAAATTAATCAGCAACAAGAGCAGCATTAGAATGCAATAAGCGCAGGACGCTTTATGTGTTCCAATAATTTTTTTAATATGAATTTGCTAATGCGAATTATTGAAATAAGGCTTTTAAATATCAGTTCATATGTGTCTCTCAGTATTCAGTTCCCAACAAAAGTGCTCAGTAATTCTTCTTCTTCACTCATTCGCTCAGTTATCAGTTTCGTGCAAGCTGTACCGCCATTTTGTCGTCAATTACGATGGTTTAAGCAAAACGAAGTTGAAAATTATGGTTTTTAGGGTTTTTCCGAGTTATTGCTTTTGTATAATAAAAAAATAAATAACAGAAAATATAAATTTTATAAAAGGCGAAAGATTTATTTGACTGCTGAAGAGAGGAAGCGGCTGATAGTCTTATATAGTAAGTAATCATAATTATATTTCTAAAAAAAAATTTAAAAAATCAATTATATAAAAAAATAAGTTTTATAGGGAAATTCATAAGTAAGTGCACAAATAACATGGCATGGCATTTACAACTTATGATGGCAAGTTTTTAAGCTTTGTTTTTGTATTGACAACGTTTTGCGCTTAATTTTGAACGGTAATATATTTCATTTTTGCTTTTCTGAGACCTGAGTATCAAATTTCAATTTCGATGTGTGGCCGTGTTGCCAAAAATTAAGAATTAACGTTGGCAGATAAATTAACTAAATAAAACAAAATTTAACAATGTAAAGCAAAAACCAAATTATGATAAAATAAACAAAATTAACAAAAAAATTGAATAAACTAAAACTTAAAAACATTTATGGAATAAATTAGAAAATGTTAATAAAATAACATAAATTAAGATAACGACAGTTCCAGACGAGAGGTAGTTTTTTAGTCTCCGGGCATATCATTACTGCAATGGCACCTGATGTATTAGCCATTTGAAGCCCCTCATCCGCAAAAAAGAAAAAATAACCATTAAATAAAATAAAACAATTATAATAAATGAAAATAAAAAAGAAAACATAAAAAATAAATGTAAATAAACTGAATTAAAAAGTAAGCATTAAAGAAAGCGAAACGAAAAAAACTGCAAAAATTACATTTTGAAGATCACTGAAAATATTTTTCGAAGATGAAAAAATACCTATAAAGCAAAATAAAAAAAAATCATAATAAAATAAAATAAAAAATTCTAATAAAATAAAATAAAACAATTTTATAAAAAAATAAAAAAAACATAAAAAATAAATGTAAATAAACCAAATTAAAAATTAAGAAATAAAAAAACGAAAATGAAAAAAACTGCAAAAATTACGTTTTGAAGATCACTGAAAATATCTTTTGAAGATGAAAGATATAACATTTAAATAAAAAATAATAATAATAATCCAAAAATAATTTTAAAAAATTCTATAAAAAAAAATATAAAAAAAGCATAAAAAATAAATGTGTTATAAATAAATCAAATTAAAAATTAATAATTACAAAATTCAAAAATGAAAGAAATTGAAAAAAAAAAAATTTTGAAGATCACTGAAAATATTATTTGAAGATTTTAGTACAAAAAAAAAATTATTTTTTTTTTTCAGAATATTGAGCGTAATGTAAAATCTTGAATAAAAAACACAAACTAAAATAAAATAAAGGGAAATAATACAAAAAGTACAAAAATTGAGGAAGAATTTGTTCACTGCAAAAAACCGTTTGAAGATTTTGATATTTATACAAAAACAGCCCTATTTTTGTGCTATTAAGAAGACTGTAAAATAATAAATAAGAAAAATTATGAATTTATCGCATATTTCAAAATGATACCAATGCCACAGATGTGATAATTTTATGTCAATAATACGTTTTGGCCCCGAAATGCGCTATAATGTTTAATTCAATTTCAATTTCAAAGTTCGAGCAGTGTTGTCAAAATAACATTGAAAAAACTAAAAATAAATAAATAATTGGCGCGTACACTTCTGTTAGGTGTTTGGCCGAGCTCCTCCTATTTGTGGTGTGCGTCTTGATGTTGTTCCACAAATGGAGGGACCTACAGTTTCAAGCCGACTCCGAACGGCAGATATTTTTATGAGGAGCTTTTTCATGGCAGAAATATACTCGGCGGTTTGCCATTGCCTGCCGAGGGGCGACCGCTATTAAAAAAATGTTTTTATTAATTTTGCTTTCACCGAGATTCGAACCAACGACCTCTCTGTGAATTCTGAATGGTAATCACTCACCAACCAATTCGGCTACGGCGGCCGCCAAAAATTAAGTGCTGTTAAAAGATTCCATAAAAAACTTAATAAATAAAATTTAATAAAATATAATTAGAAAAAAATAAAATTAAATTAAAAAAACTTAATAAAATAAAATTTAAAAAATTCAACAAAATCTAATAAAATATAAAAAAATTAAAACAAAAAATATTCAAATAAATTAAAAAACCAACAAATTATAAAATAAAACTAAAAAATTTAACAAAATCTTATAAGTAAAATAAAAAAATTAAAAAAACAATAGTCAGACCAAATGGGCACTCACGCACGTCGGCTCGGGGTTCCTCAAAACGACCTGTGCAGATACTGCGAGGACGAAGATGAGGAAGTATCGAGCAGACATTTGCTGTGCAGTTGTCCCGGTCTAGCCAGAAGTCGACTCGCTCTTCTTGGCTCTCCACCAATTGACAATCTTTCAGTACTCTCGAACCTGAAAATCGAATCTCTCATCAAATTCTCGAAACGAATTAATATCTTTGACCAAAATCTACAATAAAAATCTCGGTTAGGTGGGGAAATCATATAACATAATGAGCTCTAGGGCAACACAACGGACCCAACTTGCGGTATATGTGGCATGCGGGGTCACCCTTAAACCAACCAACCAACCAAATGTAAAAAAATTAATTAAAATAAAATTTAAAAAATCTAGCAAAATAAAACAAATTAATTAATCAGCAAAAATTAAAAAAAAAAAAATAATAAAGTAAATTTAAAAAAAATTGATAAAATAAAATTTAAAAATATAGTGAGCTAAAATTTAAAAAATTCATCACTTAGTAAAATAAAAAAAAAATGAAATAAAACTAAAAAAATTTAGTAAAAGAAAATTAATCAAATAATATTAAAAAACTGAACATTAAAAAATAAAGGTAAAAAAATTAATAGAATAAAATCTAAAAAATTTATCAAAATAAAATAAATTAATCAATAAAGATTAAAAAAAATTAATAGAATGAAAATTAAAAAAATGAATGAACTAAAATTAATGAATGAAATAAAACAAAATAAATTAAACACGAAAAATTAAAAAGAATTCATAAAATAAAATTAAAAACAAATGAATAAAATAAAATTTAAAAAAATTAATGAACAAAAATTAAAAAAATTAATCACTTAATAAAATAAAAAATATCAAATAAAACTAAAAAAAATAATTGAACGAAAATTAGTCAAATAAAATTAAAAAAATTTGGCAAAAAAATTAATCAAATAATATTAAAAAATGTAATAGCATAACTTCAAAAAAAAAAACAGCAAATAAACAAAATTTAATAAAATAAAATTAGAAAAAAGTCAAATAAAATTAAAAAAAAAAAAAATAATAAAATAAAACTAAAAAATTTAGCAAAACCAAGTAAAACAAAAAAAAAATAATAAAAAATACCAAACAAAGTAAACAAATTAATAAAAATTAGTGAATTAAAATTTAAAAAAATTATCATTTAATAAAATTAAAAAAAAAATTAAATGAAATTAAAAGCATATAATAGAATAAAATAAAATGAAAAAGTTTATCAAATAAAATTTTTTAAAGTTAGGTAAAGAAAATTACAATAGAAAAAAATTAATCAAATAATATTAAAAATTAAAAACATAACATCAAACAAAAATTTTAAAAATTTAGCAATATAATATTTTACCATATTTTAGAAGGTTCATCATTTCAGCTAATAACTTAATTTTTTTTTAATTCTACAGAGGTTCTTAAGGTTTTAGTAAAACGTCATATAAAGAATTAGGCTAAATAGTAATTTGTTGGTAGCCTAGCGTAAGTGCACTAGCCTGCCATCCGAGAAGGCGAATCCCGCGTAAAGCACGGTCCTCGCACTTTTCCAAATTTACCTTCTTTCATTGTTTCAAAAAAAAAAATAATTCTTTCCATCCTTTCCATCCTTACTCCCGCACAATAGTTAGCGCACTATTTGCATTGTGACTGCTAAAACAAGCAAAATCAGTGGCATTGCATCAGTGGCGGAAGCGGGCGATCGCGGTAATAGCGCAGCCAAACGAAATTTAGCGAAGTCCTCAACCATCTGTGCGATGCTTCTGTCAGAAAAATTTGAAACACAGATGGCGCTCCTAGTAGTAAGAACACGTTGTTCCTAAGCAACGACTGGTGGTCAGTCCCACTACATAGGATTGGTAGCGACAGGCTAATCATCTACCCTGTCAGAAATCAAAATAGATTAACGAAACCAACGCTAATCTGCGTCTTGTCGAGGTCCTTTGCTCCCGAGCGGAGGGAACAAGAAAAAAAAAAGTAATTTGTTAGGGTTTCCTATTTTTAATCTCGTAAAATCTAGTTATTAAAGTTTTTTAGTTTTATATATTTTTTGAAGTGAAACTTCTTAGGCGTCGATGTACGAGCGAGAATGGAGAGTAAAATGTGAAGGCCATGCAACGTTTTGGACATTTACGTTCCGGGAGAGAGAAAAAAGATATAACGTAGAGGAAAAGGAGAGAGAGAGCTATACCTTATATACATATATCTTAGATACACTTTAGGCTATTTTTCCTGAGGTTTTCCTGGTGGTTGTTGATTTCTAGTGAGAAACAACACTACCTACTTTTTGGCGCTTGTTTGTTGGTGCAAACTTTGTAGGAAATATATTTTCGGTGCCTACTTTTTGGCGTTATATTTCTTTGGGGCCTACTGTTTGGGGCATTTTTTGGTCCCAATTTTTTAAACGTTTTTTTTTGGCGCTTACTTTTTGGAGCATATTTTCGTTTCCTGGCTAGTGCTTCTGCGTACTCTAAAGTGCTATCCATTCCGGCGTCGGATTTATTGGCATTGCCTTGCGATAATTTGTGCCATTGCTGCCGTCCTGGAATTGCTGCGTTTGTGCGGGTGATTAACACTCGGAGTAATGCGCGTTGTTGCGACGGTTTGTGTCCGGCGTTTACCTACACCGGTCGATCGTTCTCCGTTTTTTGTAAATTTTGTCTATTTACATTCTCTGCAAATGTTGTGAATTTATTTAGATATATATTCTTTCTCTCTCTCTCTCTTTATCATTTTCTTTCGGGTCTCTCCCTCTTTCTATTGCTGCCTTGAAAGTTTCACTTCTGCTATGTGGACTACGCTACACGCACTTTTTTCATTAATTTAAGTGCCAGACTAGTCATAATTGGTGTTAATCAAGTTACTTACCATTATTTAGCTTTGCTAATTTATAACTAAAATTGTTATATTATATAAAATTATCTAATTTTAATTTCATTCGGAATATTATGATTATTTCCGTTCAATTTTCAAATTTTTATTATTCGTTATCTGACTTGTGCCCTAATTTAATCTCAACTTTTGTTTCGTTTCCAGCACGAAAATCGCTACCACGAAGATATATTCGGTATTACCTCACATGCAGGTGAAGCGCGAAATAAGTCAACACTGCGGCGCGGCTCGCGAACGCTGAATGCGTTGTAAGCTAATTTCCACAACCAAAAAAAGACTGCAGACTTGAATTTGTAATCGAAGAAAATTTACAAAAAACACATTTACATATATTTTAAAAAATAATCAATCAGATGTTTGACAACGGAAAACAAAAAAAAAAAAAAAAAAATCTATGGTTCTACAAAATATTCTCGAGAATGATTAATAATACATATGTCTACATATCAGCTGAAGCCATGCAAGCTCCTATACTATACATTATCTTATAAAGAAAAAAAAAACAAAAAAAATAATTTTATTATGAAGTACGAAGTACTTGTTTAAAAATATATTTTTTATACTTTTTTTATACTCACACTCAAGAATTACTAACTATTCTTAAATATTATTAAAAAAGTATACCCCTGCTTTATACTCGTATCAAACATACAGCCACTTGCATAAAAAAAAAATTAAATTATATTATCTAATTAATCCATACTCACATTCCTATAATCTTTTAAACGCGCGCACGAATTTGCACATATATACATACATACCTACATATTTACTGTAAATATCTATTCAATTTTCATAAAATTTATTTCTTATTGTACTTAGTATTAGATTATTTTCGCACTTAAACACTCACTTTAAATAAAAAGTTGTATAATTTTATAAACAATCTAATGGTGTTTGATTTGTGAAATTTTAAAATTAGACAGACTTTGAATTCACAGCGCAGTGACAGGGAAAATTTGAATTCCATTCTAAGCGGAAGTGCTTGCCATTCTATGTACCACTCAAGCAAAACTGTAGTGGAATTGACCAACATATTTTAACGATATGACAGGAATGACACCAAAAGAGCAATACAGAAGCTGAGAAACTACAAGTCAGGTGGTGAAGACTGTATAAATGTAGAGCTCATAAAATATGGCGGAGAACAGTAGATAAGACAGATACATGAAATAATACTTCAAATTTGGAGAACAGAAAACATGCCTCAAGAATAGTATACAAGCCTAAGAGCCCCAATTTATAAAAAAAGGGAACAAATTAAGTAGTGTAAATTATAGACAGATAGATCTTCTAAACGTGAGCTACAAAATTCTATTAACCCATCTTCGGCCGCTACAAGAATTCGACATAATTTTACCATTTCCTTTTTAGTCAGTGCTTATAGGACCATAATCAAGAAAAATTAAAAAAAAAAAAAAAATTCTGACCATCGGTGTTTTAGATATGGACTGGTCGAAAAATCGACCGCTGGCCAAAACCCCTCAAATATATTAAGAAAAAAATGCAACATTTATGAAAAAAATTTAGCACACGAAGTCAATTTATTTCATTTTATTTCAAATACAAATATTTTTTTGTTGTTTTATTGATAGCAAAGTCAGCTTACAAATTTTTATGATAATCATCAAAACATTTACTATGTAAATGAATATTGCATTTTTTGCAAGTAAAAATAGTATGTTTCTTGCAAAATTTACACCGCCGAAATTTGTTTTCAATGCTTCCCATGACGGCGTGTACCCTTTCATTGATCTGAGGAAGGTTCGATGGACTTTCATCTCCATGTTCGTTTTCATACTCGTCCTTGTCGTAATTCAATAATTCTGTTGTGACTTTGGAACGAAAATCAATTTGTGACAGTGGTTTTATCTTTTCAATTTTTGCCATCGTACAATGAAGTTTCCATGCATTGACCATTGCGTTACCAAGAGCATTTGGCCATATTGGCCACCACCATTTTTTGCTCTCATACATATTCTATAATTTGCCACCGCATTATCATGGAGATTCACACCACCCCTGCCATGATTATACTCTTGAATAACTTTTGGCTGCGGGATAGTGATAGTTTGTTTTTTCTTCCGACAATATTTTTTAGTGCTAGTAATTAGATTGACTGTGGAGTTATTAGTTATAACATTGACTACAGCATTATCATTCCACCGAACAGTCAATATTTCTTGCTGATGGTCAAGTAGTTGGTCAAATCTTCCTCGTATTTCTTTTTTAAATCTCTCAAAGGAGAATCGCCCATTCTATTTTCGCGTATAGTACCAGTTGCAAAAATTCGACGTTCGTTCAGAAGGCACATTAGATGGTATGAAGAGAAAAAATTATCAAAAAAAATGATGTGACACTCAGGTTAAGATACGTTGGCAAGCAAGTCTAAGACTGTTTGTGCGCCTAGACCAATAGTTTTATCGTGAGGGGTTGCTGCTCCCCCGTACAATGAACTAGAAAATAAGTACCCACTTTCAGAGCATAAGCACCATGTTTTAAACCCAAACCGGATTGGCTTTCCCTTGATAAACATTTTGCAGGAGTGGCGTCCAAAGTATGGAATCATCTGTTCGTCTATAGAGAGATTATAGCTAAAGACTCCAAACTGCATAAGCTTTTTGTTGAGAGCGTCAGTAATAGGACGAACCTTCGCAAAACGGCCTGCTGCGATTAAATTCGTGTTGTCAGCGAGATGGAAAAACTGCTTAAGGGGTAACACCACTGTACACGCGTAAAATAAACACGATTTTTAAAGAATTTTTTTGTATAGAAGGAAAAGGAAAACAATCACTCTGATTTGGGAAGTTATTACATATATACTAAAATACAAAACTACAAGGTATGATCGAAAAATTTTACAAAATTGCGGCATTGGAGACATTTGTGTAATGTGGTTTCTCTTGAAGGAGCTCCGCGGCACGCAGCACAGAGGGTGCAAATTTTAATCTGGAACAAAGAAACATTTTTTTTCTGAATCTAGATAAGAATAGCTAGAGAAACACGTAGGGGATTTAAAAAATATTTATTTTTGTGGAATTAGCAAGCATTTGAAGGAAAAAACTCTATTTTGGACGAAAAAAGCGGCACTAAAATAATTATAACAATCGTTTAAATTAATCTATCGAAAATCCCCCTACGCTCTTCTCTTAAGAAGGTTATTATACAGACGTAGTGAAAAACCTGATTAAAAATATTTAAAATTGTTTGAGTTATGCTGCGTGCCAATTTCAGAAAACGTGTTTTGAGAAAAGCGCGTTTAAAGTTTGGAAATTTGGAGAAGTCGTTAGGTAGCAGTCACTAACGCTTGGTTAAAAGCTTAAAATATTTATGAAATAAACTTCGGTAACGTATAAAACTTTTTGTTCTGTATTTTAAAAGGTTCAAAGAATTTTTTTAAACCGATTACGACTCATAGTCTGCTTCACAATTGGAACCCCCATGTCCGGTAGAACAGACCAGTATTTCGTATGGCGTGACGTTAATTGGAGCATTGTGTTGGTTTGCATACTCATTTGTGAAAGTGGTAATATTTGTGATATTATTATTATCAGAAAACAATGTAAAGAGATCATAGGGGGATTTTGAGCCTACAAAATGGTGCAATTATATATACAGAAACTCACAGCTTATTCGAGTGAGACAATATTTTTATTTCTCACTGAAAAAAAAACAACAAAAATGCAATATTACAAAAAAAATTTTTTTTAAGAACTAAAAATCTTAGCGGAATGCCAACATTCCACCGCTGCTTCCCTTTTAGGATAGTTCCGCCCTAGTTCGATATTAGACGAATGAGAAATAGTTCGAATTGTAGATATTTTCTCATAGTCCCGTACCATCCAATATAGGACAGGTTCGATTTTGGAGGTAAGGTACTAGTGCTGAACTAGAATTTTGGTTCATTAGTATTGATTTTCCCTGCAGGGGTAGTACCTTTCCTATACCACAAAGATACTCACTTCCATCTCTTTCAATAAGAAAAAAATATTGCTAGATTTTGTTCTATCCTACATGACTGTTCCTGGCCAGCGGTCGATTTCTCGACCACTAAAGTTTACGTCCAAGAAACAGTAAAAATTATTGCAATATCGATATGTTCCTTTTTTGATTCTCTTAATTTCATCTTTTCTCTTCACAATAAATTATTTTTTATTTGTTTTTCATTACTTTTTCATCTGCACAAAAAACACGTCAAAATAGTGATAATTTCATTCTTTCACAAAAATCTGCCCTGAACCTTTTTTTCTTAAAAAATTAAGCTCTAGAAATTAACTGAACTCCAAATTTAAAACTTGTGAAAACTGATCAATAAATTTACATTTAGTTTCTGAGATATTGGAGTCCGAAGTTTATGGTCGAAAATGGGTTAAACATACTATAGGAGAAACTAAATGTGTATGCAGAAGAGATCGTGGGAGATTATTAGACGCTCGGACGCTCCAAAACAGATCAATGCTTTATTATGTCGCAGATATTTAAAAAATGTTATAGTCCGGCAGCCGGGGGTCGATTTTGGACTGCATTTTTATACCGTTAAATTCTTGACTAGGCTTGTGATTTAGCTTTCATCAATAACGAAAGTGAACGTCAGCTGGCGCACCCGCGGTGGGTGTGATTGTGGGAGGGTACGAAACGTGTCGAAAGAAAAGAATGTATCATTGCGTTCATACATCTCGGCGGCGCGCGGAATTTTTTAATGCTTCGACTGACGGTCTTCCCACCGCTATAAACGCAGCTGACCATCCTTATTATATTTTCATATGTATCCAGAATTATGTAAAAAAATTTCAATCAGCATATGTAAGAGTAGTTTTACTTTTTAATTTATTTTACAAGTTCGCCTGACGTATTTTCCCCCCTCTACGGCGCAGCTGACTATTTTTTGTTATTCTACTAAATGTCAATACACAAAAAAAAATTTCAGCCGGTATTAAATGAGTCGCTAGAAATTTTTTTTCGACACGTTTCGCAGCATCCCACGCGCGTACCCACCGCTATTGAATCAGCTGACGGTTGGTTTCGTCATCCATTGGATGGCGTCTGCTTTCAGTATTAAAATCAGTTGGCATGAAATGATGAGGTGAAAAGGATCCGCGGCTCCCGGACTACTGGGTTGCCCATATTCGACGGACCCATGTGTCTTTTTTTTTTAAATCAAAGAAAAACACAATTTTTTTGATGTTGACGATAATAATCATTTTATTTGCTTCAAGAAAAATTTGTTGACATCACTTTTTGAATATGATATCTCTCAAATGGCCGCCTTGAGCCTGTACGGCGTATTGCCCCGTTTTGCAGCAATTTCCATAATTTTAGCTAACATTTCGGCTGGAATAGCGGCTATTTTCTCACGGATGTTGATCTTGAGCTCTTCTATGGTCTTTGGCTTATTAATATAAACCTTTGATTTTAAATATCCCCACCATAAGAAGTCAGGTGGCGTTAAATCGGGCAGTCAAAATCGCCATTTTTCGACATCAAACGACGAGGAAACAATTTCTTCAAAAAGTCGATTGTGGTGCGAGCTGTGTGTGGTTGAGCGCCGTTTTGTTGAAACCAGAACTGCCTCATACGCTTTCGACGAATAATTGGCATCACAAAAGTGGTTATCATATTGCGATAACGCTCCCGAATGACGGTAACAGCTTGACCATCTTCATTTTCGAAGAAAAACGGCCCAATAATCGTTTTCGCACTAACGCCGCACCAAACAGTGAATTTTTCGTCGTAAAGAGGTACCTCTTGAATTTCGTGAAGATTTTCAGTGGCGTAAATTCGGCAATTTTGCTTCTTTACTTTTGACTTCTTTTGTTGAATGTAAATTTCAACAATTTGGGAGCGCTCGCGTGACGTGTACTGTTCCGTGGTAAAAATCTGCTTGGAGTGACGCCTCCAACGCGGTATGTCATTAAGCCATCTGACGTCTCTGTCAAAAGACACAGGGTTGCCAGATGGGTCCGTCGAATTTGGGCAACCCTGTATTATGAGTTCAACATTAATCTACACTGCCTTTTCATAGACCTCAAGCAAGCGTTCGATAAACTGAACAGAAAATATATCGACCATCATTTAAATGTACTGGGTATACCACAAAAATACATAAATTTGATGAATATGACTCTTATACACTCAAACGCTAAGGTAATATTGAATCGGGAAATATCTGACGAATTCGAAATGGAATCCGGCGCGAGGCTACTTGACTCACTATCAACTCTTTTATTTAATTTAACACTGCATTCAGCAATAAACGAAAAACCTCAAGGTGGCATATCTATACTAATATTATAAAGAGGAAAACTTTGTTTGTTTGTTTGGTTGTAATGAATAGGCTCAAAAACTACAGGACCGATTTTAAAAATTCTTTCACCATTCGAAAGCTACATTACCCGCGAGTAACATGGATTATATTTTATTTTGGAAAAAGATAGGGTTCCGTAAGATATTTGGATTTTTCGGACACAAACTGAAAAAAATCTTATATATAAAATAAAGTCAACTTTTTGTGTGTGCTCGCTAACCGGCCGTGTCTGCACCGAATTAAACCAAACTTACACACAATGTTAAGAAGGTATTGAAGATGGTTTCCGTATAGTTTGGATACCTATTCGTGGATAGGGCTCGAGATATAGGTCAAAACGTGGACCCGGGTAACCTTCGGACGTGTATGTACAATATGGGTATCAAATGGAAGCTGTTGGTGAATGCTTTAGTTCAGAGTATTTTTCATGCCGCTCTGTGACTAGGGTCTCGAGATAGAGACCAAAACGTGGAACCTAGAATGTGTTTGTACAATATGGACATCAAATTGAAGTTGTTGGTGAATGCTTTAGTACAGAGTATTTTTAATGCCGCTACGTGACTGGGGTCTCGAGATATTGGTCAAAACGTGGACCCGGGTAACCTTTGGTTGTGTATGTACAATATGGGTATCAAATGAAAGTGCTTTAATACGGGGTAATTTTCATACCTATTGATGACTAGGGTCTCGAAATATATGCCAAAACGTGGACCCGCCGTGTCTTTGAACCGAATTAAACCAAACTTACACACATTGTTAAGTAGGTATTGAAGATGGGTTTCGTAAAGTTTGGTTGTAATTCGGAGCACTGGCAACGGGTACAGCGTTCTTTTGAGCCAGCCATAATGTCACATACTTTTTTAACGCTTGGGGCGGAACTGAACTGTCAAATTGACAGTGTGAGTTACAATGTGTCAATATTTCTTTCTGATTTGGATGCCATAAGGAAAAAACGTAAGTGCAACATGTAAAAATTGTTTGTGAATTCTTTTGGAGTGGATTTTGGAACAGTGAATAATTTCTTACGAAATTTGAGAATTTAATGTGAAATCCGAACGAAATTATGTGTTCGTGCTCCAATGCTTAATAAAACATATAAATTGAAACGAAAAATTCATGGATGATCAGGAAAAAAGACGATTGTTTCTTAGTTATTCATATGCGTTGATTTGAAATTTAAAAACAATCTTCTTTTTTCCTGATTTTCAATTTATATTTTATATTTACTCAAAAACAAATAGAAAAACAAAAAATATTGTTTATGCCAAAGCGCTTGAATAAAGAATAAAGAAAAAAATATTGTAATATGAAAACCATATTGTATATTTTCTGTTCTAAACCATATCTATTATATTTTAGTGTGCCCAGCGAAGGGGACCGGGTTTGCTAGTATCTTATAAAGCTACACAAATATGCGCATACGCTGACGATATTGTTATTCTTTCGAGAAATAAGGCGGCTCTTCAAAACGTTTTCATTTATTTCACGTTAGTGCAAGCTACAAGACCAGCGGACGTCAATATAAATGAAGAAAAGACGATATACATGACGCAATCCTTTCATGATAGTCACATCAGAATCGGAAGTTATGTTTTTGAGTTCATGCAAGAGTTTAAATACTTAAGCGTAGCACTCAGGATGAATAAGGATATGTCCTTATCTATACAAGACCGTATTCAGGCAGCTAAAGAGAGTATATTTTGGCCATATCAAACTTATGAAGTCTTCATTGATATCAAAGGAACAAAAACTCCAGATGTACAAAACTATAATAACCTACGGCTGTGAAACATGGGTCCTTAAAGTTAATGACGTCAATTTACTGAAGCGATTGAAAGACCAATACTTATTTTGCCCTATACGATTAGAAGACGGTACATACCGTATACCCTATAACCACGACCTCAGTGTTTAAATGGCGGGAGGAAATATAAGGCGGTTTATATAGTCCCAGAGATTAGGGTGGTACGGGCACGCTTAAAGAATGAGCAGCGAAAGAACCACCAAAAAGTATTTGAAGCCAACACTGAAGAAGCAAGAAGGAGAGGCCGGCCAAGGAGACGATGGTTGCAAGATGTAGAAGACGATATACGAAAGATGAAAATCTCAGCGTACTGTCGAGAAGAATGGAGGTGTATTGTAGAGGTGGCAATGATCCACCCCCGAACTGATGGTGATGATGATTTCAACGATATTCGCATTGTTATCTTTTTTTAAGCACAATTTTAACGAGTTTGCTATTCGGTAACTCGCTTCATAATTTTTATTAAAAATGAATCAATAAATATACTTATTCATTTCAAGCTTAAGACCTGATAGAAGAGGGGACTACTCACTTTGGAAATTACTAAATATTTGAAAATACCAAAGTGCCACGTTTCTCCAATCAAAAAAGATAATAATACATGACAAAGAGTGACAAAGACAAGGCAATAGCTTTTGCAAAACAGTTAACAAAAACCTGCCAATCCAACGAAAATCAATGTGACAATTTTTATACTCTTACTATGAACGAAAACACCGTTATGTCATTCATTACCATAAAAGAACCCGGATTCGATTTAATTACAGCTGAGGTGTTAAAAAAGTTACCCTATCAATTGATGCCGTCGCGCCAATAATATTATATGTGGAGCACGCTCTCACTAAAACAGACCTCCCCTCTTCGGTTGACTACCACCCCGGGACCGCATTTGCACTACATCGAGGGTGCAGCTGTGATTGTGGATAGCAACCACAAAAGAAACCTGCGTCCAGGCTCTCTACCTTTGACGTATGGAGGTTATACGTCGGTGATAGTATCCATTACTCCATTAAGAAGTAAATGGAACTTCAAAAGTGTGCGGTAATGTCATGTGCATTACCGTCTTGTCTGCGTATGATATGGTCGTGATTCATTAACTCAAGCGTCCGTAATTGTTCTCGATATGTCTGAGTCGACCTCCTCTGGAACACTGTTTCATGTTAGCTTTAGCACTTGTCGGGAAGTTCGGTGTGGTGAAGCGGAGAGACCAAGCATATGTAGATAATACTGAAAGCACCCATGTCCGCTCAGCATCTGGGAGAGAAAGTAATCTACTTTTCCGTTAAGGTTAGGGATAAGTTCGTGCGTCCAGCGGCCTTTAGGAGAATGATCCCATCTTCGCTGCCATTCGTCAAGTGACGCCATTCGCTGTGCCAACTTTTGTTCCCTTGTAGCTTTTGCACCTTGCCTTGGATAGAGATGGTTTAGTTCACGTGCTTGGATATCCAGTGGAATTTTTTCAGCAATCACACAAATTGCATCATCAGATACTGTCCGGTATGCACAGGCTACTCGCAAAGCACTCACTCTATAATCCTGCCTGGCCCCTCGTAGGCCCCAGTCCTGTGGAAAGTTGCAGAAATGATAATGATTCCAAAACCGGGTAAAAATTTACATCTTGTTTCCTCATACCGACCAATCTCGTTGCTGCCTCCCATTGGTAAGCTATTTGAAAAGCTCATCCTCAATTGATTGACGCCAACTATCGACTCTACAAACTTGTTACCTTCGCATCAATTTGGTTTTCCCAGTAAGCACGTGACCAGGTGCACACAATCACAGCGTAAATCGAAAACTCTTTTGAACAGAATAACGTCGCACAAGCTTTCGACAAGGTTTGGCATGTCTGTTTAAATAACAAACTAAATACCTGCCTTGCAAATGATTTTTGCGTCCTCCTAAAGTCGTATCTGAGCGAAAGCTACTTTCGCGTTAAACAAGGAAACGAATACTCTAACCTTGAAAAAATAAGTGCTGGTGTGCCGCAAGGAAGCATTCTTGGTCCGCTCCTATACCTTCTAAAGGGTTTTTCAATAAGGGCGGGTAGATGTTGAAATGGAATAAAATGGCGTTTGCTGTGAGGCACGTAGCGCCGTCCTGCTGGAACCACATGTCGTCTAGGTCCATATGGTTCAATATGGGCCATAAGAAATTGGTTATCTTCGTTGTGTAGCGCTCGCTGTTGACGGTGACCGCCTCACCAACGTCGTTTTCAAAAAAGTACGGACCAATGACGCCGTCGGCCCAAAATCCACACCAAACGGTAGCTTTTTGAGGATACATTATCAC
The DNA here is from genome assembly GCF_028408465.1 of Anastrepha ludens. NCBI lineage: Eukaryota > Metazoa > Arthropoda > Insecta > Diptera > Tephritidae > Anastrepha > Anastrepha ludens. Next base: position 110,579,606 of record NC_071501.1, on the reverse strand, counting down.
CTGGTGAACCTCGTGTGGATTGGTGTCGTCCCATATACGGCAATTTTGTTTGTTAACACAGCCATTCATCCAAAAATGCGCCTAGTCACTAAAGATGACTTTTCGCCCAAAACTGGGGTTCTCTTCTAAACGATTCGAAGCCCAGTCAGCGAACAAACGGCGTTGTCTATGGTCATCAACTTTGAGCTCCTGGGTGTTTTGGATCTTATACGGGTGTAGGCCCAAGTCCCGACGCAAAATTCGCCAAGTTGAAGTCTGCAAAGGCCAAGTTCTTGTGCACGGCGAGGATTAGACTGCCTCGGGTTCTGCTGTACACTTTTACGGACCGCGGCAATGTTCTCGGCTGGTCTTGCGTTTCTTGAACGTACGGGTGTTGGCTGATTGTTTACTGACCCGGTCGTCTCAAATTTGGCCACCAAACGTTGTAGAGTCGACTTTGAAGGGCCACCACGTCTACCGAAAAATGGGCGCAATGCGAGCAACGTTTGCGTTGAATAAGTTTTATCATTTGAACGTTCTGTTCAATCGTGTAACTTGCCATGATGATTTGGCATAAACAACTCAATAATAAACAAAAGGTTTGACAGATGTCACCAAAACAAAATGGCTGCCACAGGGCGCCCAAATCGACCCGCGCTAATTGAAAACCCCTTTATATACCAGATACCCCCGAATAGCTTGATCGCCACTTTTGCCGACGACACTGCCATCCTAGCAATTGGGAAAAGTGCCAAAGAAGCTCCAGCCTAACTTCAAATTGCAACAAAGGCTATTGAAGAATGGATGAAGACTTGGCGCATAAAATTGAACAATGAATGCCAAGTTAGTTCATGTAAACTTCACCAACAAAAAAATTAATCAGTATCCAATAATACCACTAAGTGCCACAATACTACATGCAAACACTGCAAAATACCTTGGCATAACGGTCGATGCTAAGCTTCGATGGAAGAAGCATATAAAACTTAAATGGCATGAAATCCATCTGAAGTTAATAAAAAATAAATGGTTAATTGGACGAAGATCAAAGCTATCCATATAACGGGTGGGTCATATAGCGTTTGCTTTTCAAACACCTATTTTTTTCAGAATGGTAACACAAATGTCATGTCAAATGTGTTCGTAATTTACTTAAAGGTTTGACATTAACGAAATGGGACGCTATAACTTGAACAAAATTGGGAAATATTGAAAACCTATTTCCAAAGTGGTGAGTCTTCTTCTTCTTTTCTGATTTTCACACCGTGGGCTACGTCAATAAGCAAAATTGTCGGATTTGGGGCTCAGAAAATCCACACGTTACTGTAGATAACCAAATGCATCCACAACGAGTCACTGTTTGGTGCGGTTTTTGGTCTGGCGGCATCATCGGGCCATTTATTTCGAAAATGAGCGAGGCGCCGCGGTTACAGTAATGGCGAGCGTTACCGTGACATGCTCAACGAGTTGTTTCCAAAAATTGAAGAGGATGACATGGACGACATTTGATTTCAACACGACGGTGCAGCTTGTCACACTGCCAAAGTTACACTCGAACTTTTGGCTACCGTTTTTGAAAACCGAATAATCAGCCGAAATTCCGATATCAATTGGCCGCCTCGGAGCTGTGATTTAAGCCCGTTGGACTATTTTTTGTGGGGAGCCGTTAAGGTCAAATGCTATGCAAACCATCCAGAGACGATTGATGTTTTAAAACACGAAATCGAAGTTGCCATTCATGAAATTGGAGCCCAAACAATCGAAAATGTGCTTAAAAATTGGGTTGATCGAATGGCCTACCGTAAAGCCAGTCGTGATAAAAAAAAAAAAATTGAAAAAATATTGATTAGTTTTTTTTTTATAGCCCATTCAAAAAGCAAATTTTACATGGCCTACCCTATATAAGAAAATATCTATATATAAAGAAATTATAAAGCCTGTGTGGTTCTATGGCGTGCAACTGTGGGGTTTTGCCAGCCAAAGTAATATAAATATATCTCAACGACTCCAGAATAAAATCCTTCGAGATATTCTCAGCTCACCTTGGTTCGTTCGCAATAAAGATATTCATCGTGACCTCAAAATCCCTACAGTCGCTGAAGAAATTAAAAAACCAGCAGAAGCCCACACCCTCAGGCTTCAAAAGCACGTGAATGAGGAAGCTAATACAATTCTCAAAACATGTCAGGCCTAACCCGACGAATCCATCGCATCAATCCACATAATCTGACATGATGGCTGTTAACCTAAGGAAGAGACTATGAAAACCTCTTCTCAAAATTCTCTTTATGTTATCAAAATAGTACTGCTCGTTAGTAGTAGTAGACTTGGCTGAGAATCAAATCTCTCAGCTTGACAGACAGCTTGGAGATTCCAGAATAACAGCGATTTCGAGTGAAAAGCAGTTACATCTTGTAATCTTTAAGCTTTTGCAATTCTAAGTCCTGTCTTCACATTACTAGAATTTAGCTGGATTTTTTTGCAACTGAATGTTAGCAAAGACCCGTTGGTGAATAATGGGTAACATCCAGTTGTCCGGTAGCCACTGATATTCATTCCGCGCAAATATTTATATGAACTCTCGGGTGTAAAAGTAAAACATTTTCATATTTATTGAGTACAAATTTACAGAATGAAATCAGCTTCATAAAGTCTTTATCTTCAGTTTACATCCATTTTAACTTAATTCAAAATTAAAGGAATAAAAATAATTCAAATAAAAAAAAATGGAGAAAAAGGAAAGAGGAAAGGATTGGAATTCACAGTCGAAAGTCCACCTTCAGCCTTGTTCTCAGAGGACCTTCATTGAGATATTCAAATTTAAAGCTGAATAATCAGAAGCAGCACCTGTCGCCCCTTTTCTTCGCCATCGACCTTGATGACGTCATGAGCCAACTGTCTTTGCACAAAAAAGGAATCGTATGGAATTTCTCCAGACATCGTGAGAACCTGGACTTCGCTGACTGCAGGTCAACATCGCCAAGACTAAAGCCATGAGAGTTAACCACAATAAAGCAAGGCAGATATTGGTTGACGGATGCCCAGTGGAATTCGTAGAAAGATTCTGCTACCTCGGCTGCATCATCACGTCAGATGATGGAGCAGATGAAGATGTCAACTGCAGGCTAAATAAAGCAAAGGCGGCATTCGGGCGAATGCATACGTATTAGGGAGTTCGCAAATCTCCAGGCGCCCTAACCTACGAATATTCGGCTCACGCGTAAAGGCAGTATTGTTGTACGCAAGCGAAACATGGCTGGTCACTGACACCATCACACAGAGGCCGCAATCCTTCATCAACAAATACCTCCGCATCAATTTGCAGAATATTCTGGCCAAAACCCTTCAGTAACGACGGACTGTGGAGACTAATGAACGAGAAACCCATCCTTAGGCAAATCAAACGCAGAAAGTGGCGATGGATTGGTCATACATTAAGCAAACCACCAGAATGGCACTGGACTGGAATCCACAAGGGAGCAGAGGTCGCGGAAGACGAAAAAACACATTCACGCGGTCGAAAAAAAAAAAAACACAACCAGAAGGTCGATTCTGCGCGAACTAGCAGAGTTGCCGTTTGAGTTGCTCGGTTGTAGCGCGGCTACTTTAAGGAGCTGTCGTTGTCATACTAAAGCAATGTGCAAGAAGTATTAAGTGAATTTAATTTTTTTTATTATTATTATTGTATTTTTAATAAATAATTATTTTTGTATCAGAGCAGCTAATACCTATATATATATTTGTGCATCTTTTACTGGTCCATCTTTTACTGTCAAAACTATCCAACACACAAATCAGCTCTTCACTCATCAGCGTAACAACCCTCTGCCACACTACAATTTTTATCAGATTAACTGTCCCGGTAATCCAGATTAACGTCGTCGTCTCCAATGATATAAGATGTGATCCAACTAAAGAATTTAAGTGAAAGAGCTTTGTTTGGGTATCCCTTTCGATCCCAGTTTATTTAATTGTGTACAATATAAAGAAATAAATTGAAGAAGTAACGGAAGCAGGACTACCAGATATCGCATCCAGAGTATTGAGCAAGACGCTGATGATAATACCAACAATTATGCACTGCAAGAGCAAACTTCTATTCAATATAGTGAAAAGGTCGTCACAGCTTACAATGCAAAGCAAAAAGCCGTCGGTCCTGTCGCGATGCATCACACTCGCCAAAGAATTGAACATCATATCGACTCCGATCCTTATGAGAACACCAACATACCCTCAGTGGGTTTCCCTCAAATCCTGTTTCTATAATAAATTATTCTGCCTTAAAAAAATTGAAACAGCATCGCTCGTATACATACAGCACTACAGCGAAGCTACTGAACCTTTTCGTACAGAATGGGATTTTATATTCACTGGCGGATCACTGAAGCCTTACTGAACCCAAAAAACGATCTGTTACTCATCAATATGATTAGAAATATGATACATGAAAAGAAAGACGTAATAAAAATTATGTGGGTTCCTGGTCATGCTGGAATCAAAGGCAACGGAGTTGCTGATGAACGTGCAAATAAAGCACGGATGCAGCCATTACATTTCTTTAACCACCTCACTCCTAAAGACGTACGGATGTATGCGTCAAATTACTTAGCAGGAAAACTCACGCATGATTGGGCCGCCTACCATCACTACTACAAATTAAATAATCCCCGTGGAACTAAACCGATTTTCCCATCTGACTCTCCTTGCAGAGGTATCACAACTTTTGTGCGTTTATGAATCGGACATTCAATTCATACTCATAGTCATTTACTAAATGGAGCCTTGAAGCCGCCATGCTCATACTGCAATATATATAGGCCCTGGCCTAAGTCAGATCCGAACAACAGTTTTTTGCAGCAGCAAACCTCAGACCTAAATTTCAAATCTTAGCTAAACTAAATAATTATATAAAATTATTGTTACTTTCATCCGGCATAACACAAAGTTTTTGTTTGTATCTCTAAACTATCTAATATAGTCTTATAAGTATAAATCTCGAGCCGAAGGCCTTAGTAGCCAGAGTTCTTGTTAAATTTTAGTGTATTGGTTTTATAACTATTACTCTTACATATAAATAAATATATAAATAAATTGAAGAAGAAGCTTGGCCAATAAAATTCATAAAAGGCGTGCGCTAGATAACGGCAAATAAAAGTAAATCAATTACTATCAGCTATGCCTTGATTTTATCAGCTATGCTTTAACTTTAAGACAAATAACACTGTGTGACAAAAAAAAAAAATTAAATATACTTTTATGGAGACCTAGCACAACTTGTGGCTAAAGAAAAACTAAACAAAATGGTATAGGAGAAATTTCCAATCCAAATCTCATTTTATGGCCATAAAACCGTTTTTCAGTAGGTTGATGTGAAGAATCACTCCTAACTTCGCCAATTTCCATCCGATTTCGAATTTGTTTTTTTAGTTCGAAAGAACAAAAACAAGCCTTCTTGATAGTGTGTTGACAATTTTTTGAAATGACAACTGACGAGACTGTAGACGGAAGTATTTGGAATTTTTTTATTTTTTCTCTATTTTTTCAACTTTGACATAATTTTTACGATATTATCCGATATTGAGGATTTTTTTAGTACACTACTGTTATAGTAAATTTAATTTTGCATCGAATGAGCTATATTTGACTGTAATTGAATTAAAATTAATAGAGTTGTGTGAGTTTTAATATATTTTTCTTTTTTTTTACTAATTTGGTATGTAGACATCGAAGCATGAAAATGATAACAAGTGTTTATAAACACATAATATTTATTGGAATATTGTGCAGTGCAGCACTGTACGGTATGGTACGGTGCGGTACGGTGCACAACGGAACTGGTTCCAAACTTAAAAATGCATTGGAAACGGCCCTTTGGAGTTTAGTATGGTACGGTACATTTGCAATTCTCTTCATCAGTTTTGAATACTTCTCTGTAAGAAATTCGATCATCATCATTCATCTGAAGTCGTCATCAACTAAATTCCATTGTTTAAATCGAGAAACGAGCGTTTCAGATTGTCTTCCCGATAGAAGTAAATCACGAGAAAGATCCTGAAAATCTGAATTTGATACAATGTGTCGTTCTGAAGACTTAGAACCAGACGGAAAGTACTCTTCATCATCAGGTTTATTGTTATCAGTTTGATCATCATCAGCAATGAGTTGAACTTCCTTCAGTTCCTGCAGTTGAGTCAATCATATCATACCAGGACTACGGTGTTCTTAACAGTTGCAACATCAGCATACTTTATGTGCTTTCGAGCTTTATAATGATGACCGTTTACGTCCGTTTTATAAAAATAACAATCATCTGGTTTACGTTTTGATTTATATCTCTTGAATTTCAATGAAACAAACAATAAAACTTTGACGTTTTAATAAGGTTAAATTATAATAACAAACTTCTTTTGTTAATCAATGTACAGTGTGAACTTTGGTACACTTGGGAGATTTTCCATATTTCTATTGAAAAAAATGTGCTATAATATGTCAGATATTTTCGTAAGTTCTAACCAGTTCTGTTGTATGCAGTACAGTGTACTCTTATGCATACATATATACTCCAATAAATACTACGTATCTATAATAACGCATCAAAGCACGTCCTTATTCCCATTTAACGTAAGTTATACCTACGTACCAAATAAAAAAAAAATAAAATCTTAAAACTCACACAACTCTATTAATTTCAATTCAATTACAGTCAAATATAGCTCATTCGATGCAAAATTAAATTTACTATAACAGTAGTGTACTAAAAAAAATCCTCAATATCGGATAATATCGTAAAAATTATGTCAAAGTTGAAAAAATAGAGAAAAAATAAAAAAATTCCAAATACTTCCGTCTACAGTCTCGTCAGTTGTCATTTCAGAAAAATTATCAACACACTAACAAGAAGGCTTGTTTTTGTTCTTTCGAACTAAAAAAACAAATTCGAAATCGGATGGAAATTGGCGAAGTTAGGAGTGATTCTTCACATCAACCTACTGAAAAACGGTTTTATGGCCATAAAATGAGATTTTTGGGGGTGTATTGGAAATTTCTCCTATACCATTTTTCTTAGTTTTACTATACCTACAAGTTGTACTAGGTCTCCATAAAAGTATAAAATTACTGTCGCACAGTGTAATTGTTATTTATATTTAATATTATAATATTTTTACTGTTTCTTTTTGTCTTAATATTTTTTTCGTTTGCTAAATAACAAATAGCTTAACAATACAAATTTTACGCACGCAGAAAAGGTAAGAGTTACACAAATAAATTTGCCAGCTTACATAAATTATATAAAAATATAAATATACGCAAGTGGGAATGCATGCATGTATATGTGTATATGTACCCACTTACATAGAGCCATACATATTTAGATAACTACAAACAAACAGGTAAAAAATTTCCAATGCAAGGCGCTGAACTTGAAGACGCGCCTGAGTTTCCGGAAGAATTTCCTCAAATCGTAAATTGATACGCAGCTCACGCAATCGTTTTCAATAACGCCACACAACAACGTTAATAACTGCGTAGCTACATATTGTGGATGCCTTATAAGAAGTTTTATTTTGATAGTAACTGCGATACCAGTAAGCAAAATATTAACAAAATAAATAAATAAAAGTGAAAATAATTATTTATCACAACAGCTGTGTCTGTAAGAAAAAATCAATAAAATTTAAATCAATACAATAAAACCTATTAATACAAGGTGGCATCGGTTAAAAAATCATAATAAAAGAAAATGTTTCATATTTCAACTGAATTCGAAATATTCACTAGAAATAAAAATATGGAGGTAACATACATACGTGTACATACAGGTACAGTTCCATGTCGAAATAGACCCTTAACCCTAAAATCGTAATATACGTAAATTTTACGTGTATGTCGCAAAAAAAAGTCAGTTACACTTTACCGTTCGGCGCTATCGCTACGACCTCTTGGCAGTGCTTCCTTTATTTTATTGTTGCATTAACAAGTGAATCATAAATCAGTTGTTAATTCGCGTTTAGCAATAATCGTTCTTTAAAAAAAAGTGTGCACGTAAATTTTACGTGGTCTTAGCATTAACGTATACATTTTTGTACGTAAGTTTTACGTGGTCTTGTTATAAGCGTATAAATATTTGTAAATGAAATGTATGTTCTGTGAGGTTTTCGGGAGAAATAAAAGAAAATAATGGGAAACTCAAGTCGTTGCGTTGCGGATGCAGAAATAGAAGCCTCCTGGACAGTATTGACAGCGAAGTAAGCTTTACTGAGGACAACCTTGAAGAGGAAGTTGATTTTGACAGTGACGATAGCTTGGAAGATCCAGACTACTCTCCTGAATTCCAGGAAAATACTTTTGAAGAGGAACTGATGAAAGCCGTGGAGTCAGCAGCAACTGTGCATCTACAACTAAATGACATGGAAGATGTATTATTATTATATGTAAATATTATTAAAACCGGATGTTTTTTAAACACTGTTATTAAAATAAAACATAAACTAGGTCCATATTCAGGAGCCAAGGATGCTATCGAACCAATCGATGTGTTTGGCTTATTTTTTAACGGCGAAATATTAAACGAAGTGCTTTTGAGAACGAACGAAAAAATTGCACAACTACGAGAAAAGTATAAAATCAAAGACTGCACTGTTTCAGAAACAAATCTTTGTGAACTGAAGGCCTTGCTTGGACTTATATTTCTCTCCGCAACTTTAAAAAATAATCATCTCACCACGGATGTACAATTACTCAGGCGACACTTGATAACTTTTTGATAAACGCCCTAAGGTTCGATAATCAATTGACAAGAGAAGAACGCATGAAAGAAACGGTTTTTGCTCCAATATCCATGATATGGGACAACTTCATTTACAACTGCACAAAGTCTTACAAGACAGGATTATATGTTACAATTGATGAACAACTTGTAGGTTTCCGGGGAAGGTGCCCATTCCGCATGTATATGCCAAATAAATATGGTATAAAGATTGTAATGATATGTGATGTAGCGACAAAATATGTAATAAATGCAAGTCCTTATCTTGGTAAATCCACTGAAACCAATGGTGCTCCATTAGCCAATTACTTCGCTGAAAATTTGACCAAACCATTGCATGGAAGTCATCGAAACGTTACAATGGATAACTGGTTTACCAGTATTCCCTTAGCACAAAAATAACTGGCTAATCCATACAACCCTACAAAAATAAAGCAGAAATACCGGCAGAGTTATTGGAAACAAAATCTCGCCCAAATGGATCATCAATGTTTGCGTTTGATAAGGAAATGACAATGGTGTCTTACAAGCCTAAGCAAAACAAGAACATGATGTTACTATCCACAATGCACATTACTGGCGCTTTGAACGAAGTTACATCAAAACCAGAAATTATACACTCCTACAATTCCACTAAAGGTGCCGTAGATACCTTTGATCAAATGGCCCAATTCATGCAACAGGAAAACCAGGCGTTGGCCACTTCGCATATTTTACAACATGTTAAATATAGCCTCAGTGAACTCTTACGTTATCTGCACTCAAAACGTAATGGAAAAGGGATTGAAACCATTAAATAGAACAAAGTATATGTTAAAACTACACGAATAATTAACAGGACCGTGGCAACAAGAGAGACTTAATAATATACCAAACCTTCCTAGAGAACTGAGGAACAGTATCCGTAATATACTCAATATAAAGGAAGCTGGAACAGTGAGCGGAGCTTCTTCATCAAAAGGCAAACGGACATACTGCAAATTTTGTCTCTATTCCAAAAAACGGATGACAACTACCTATTGCTCAATATGCGATGAAGCGGCCTTATGCGGTGAGCACCAAATAAAAATATGCCAGGAATGTAAGCAGAATTTCGCATAAATTTTTTTTATAATTCACTTTAAGAAACATAAAACTTTGTATTTTCAATAAATTAAATCAAAACAGAAGATATACAAGTTTTTGTTGAACATTTATTTTAAATTTTTGTGTTGTACGTAAAATTTACTTATATTAGCATTAACGTAGGGTAAAACTATCTTACGATTCTAGGGTTAATACGGATTATATAAGCTCAAATAGGATGAAGCTGCCGTAATAACGGAACAGACGAGTATAGCTTCCTGATAAAAAAATGAAAAAAAGTTGAATACCCTGGCATTTAGTGGATTTTCATCCCGCCATTTATATTATAGTTTAAAAACAAACAAAAAATAAAACAAGGTAGCGAAAAATGAATCATTCATTTTTGTTTCTGAACACCTCTTTTACTGAATAAAAAAGCTATTTTGAGTAAAGGAAAATTTTCATTTTGACATTTACACTCAATTTCTTGTCTGCAATTTGTCCGCCATTTGCAAAAATTTTAACCCAAACAAATTTTTTTTTTGTTGTAGCTGCTTAGGGAGCTTGCTCTATGGTCAAATAGCTGAGAGACTTTTTATTATTTTTTTGTTTTCTTTAATATTTACCTGTGCCTCCAACACTTCAAAGGTTAAAATAAATTTTTCATTATGAAGGGTGGTTAAGTTTCAAGGGCCGCTGTTGATTGTAAATAAAATATAAGTTTTTAAGAAGTTATTGTCATTTATCTTTATTATGATAATATTGGTACAGCTCAATTACGTATAGAACAAAATATCGGCCAAATGGCCGCCGCGGCCTCGGCGGCACACCTCCAAAGACCACCAAATGCAAATAGTTCCTTATCTATTTATTTTGTATACAATGTTTACAAATCGATATATTTAGTCACCCTTTTTAATTTATCTTTACAAATGTATACAAAATTACACATGACGCTTTATGAAAAAAATGTACTATTTTTATATATACTTTTCTTATTCCAATAGCCGACGCTCCCTGGTGCTTATTTGCCAACTCCTATTTGAGTGACCACATCTACCATATTATGATATTATGTCCCTCTTCAAAGTATTCACTCTTTTATAAAATACTCTTTGACACCAATTTTTCCGGTTTCCGAAATAGCTATTAAACTGTTTTTAAACTGCATCACTTCTAACGGTATTCTCGGGCAGGCCCTTTTATTTGACTAAATAACCAAAGTCTAGACAGGTAATTACGTTGCTTGTGAAAGTATAAGCGTTGAATTGTTGGCCAATGTTCAGGCACAGAGAAAAGATATACCTCCCAAATCAAGACTTTTTTTGCGATTAATTTCATCTAAACGGCGCTTAACACTCATACAATATTGACAAGTTGGCCATATTTGGGTGCAATCGATTCATAGCGCACCGAACCTCGACCAAACCGTGCGACAAAAAGCACTTTTTTGTTTCCACAAAAAATTTCAGAGTCAAGTAAAAAATTATTTTTAAAGCTCGTTATAAAGAGTGAGCATAAGTATTTAAAGGAATTTTTTTGTAATTTAGTCCTTCGGAATTTTTAAGTCCTTTAAAAAATGTAGTTAATGAGGAAATGAAAAACCGAGTGTGCAGCATTGCTGCAAGGAGGCGCAAATTAATCACCCTAATTTTTGCAAATGGCGTCTTGCATTAATAATATTTGACACTTCTTATTAGACTAGCAATGGAGAGTGTAAAGGTCAAAGTAAGGATTTTCCAACACTCTAAATAATTTTTTTATTTAGTAAAAAAGTTATTAAAAAAACAAAATCGATGATTTGATATTGAAAATTTACATAATGTCTCTTCCTTTCGCCAAACGTTAGCAAGCGGCAAATAATAGGACTATGAATAAGTTCGTGCGGTTTTTTTTCGAAATTTGAAACTTTATTGACGTAAAATGGTTACAAATTTAATATTCAAAATATTATCCATCGCTTACTACTACTTTTTCCCATCTTTCTAGCAATTCACGGATTCCCTTTGTGAAAAATTCGGTCGGTTTTGCCGCAATCCACGAATCGATCCATTTTTTGACTTCATCGTAATTACGGAAGTGCTGGTCAGCCAGGCCATGTTGCATCGATCGGAAGAGATAGTAATCGGATGGCGCAAGGTCTGGACTATACGGCGGGTGGGGTAGGACATCCCATTTGAGCGTTTCTAAGTATGTTTTGACCACTTGTGCAACATGTGGCCGAGCATTGTCATGTTGCAAAATAACTTTGTCGTGTCTATCGGCGTATTGCGGCCGTTTTTCTCGCAGTGCTCGGCTCAAACGCATCAATTGTCGTCGGTAGACATCCCCCGTAATCGTTTCATTCGGTTTCAGTAGCTCATAATACACAACACCCAGCTGGTCCCACCAGATACACAGCATAACCTTCAGGCCATGAATATTCTGCGCCGACGTCGATGTTGAAGCATGGCCAGGGTATCCATACGTTGCCCGACGTTTTGGATTGTCGTAATGGACCCACTTTTCATCGCCAGTCACAATTCGATGCAAAAAACCCTTTCTTTTGTGCCGTTGAAGCAGTTGTTCGCATGCCATAAAACGGCGTTCAACGTCTCTTGGCTTCAATTCATACGGCACCCAATGGCCTACCTTTCGGATCATTCCCATGGCTTTTAAACGTTTGGAAATGGTTGATTGATCAACTCCCAAAGTTTTTGCAACCTCTTCTTGCGTTTGAGCCGGATCTTGATCGAGCAATTCCTCCAATTCGGTATCCATGAACTTTGGCGGCGCACCCTCGCGTTCTTCGTCTTCCAAGCCAAAATCACCACTTTTAAAGCGTGCAAACCACTTCTGGCACGTTCGCTCAGATAGAGCATGCTCACCATAAACTTCCACCAAGATACGATGACTTTCGGCTGCTTTTTTCTTCATATTAAAATAATGAAGAAGAATTCCCCGCAAAAACACATTATTTGGCACGAAATTCGACATTTTCAAGTGTGGTAAAAATATTGTTGTTTACGCTTCAAATAAAAAACTTATACTGACGTTTGTGCCTTACGACAGTAGCTCTCCAATGAATGTTTGGAAATGTGGATCGATGGAATAATAATCAAGTTACGCCATCTGTTGTAAAACCGCACGAACTTATTCATAGTCCTATTAGAAGAAACAATGGTATAAATGAACATATCTCGGAAACGCTGGATTAGAGCTGCCTAAAATTATAATTGTTTGTAAAATAGTGAACGATACCAGTTTTCTGAGGTATTCACATTTCCGGTAGCGGCGAATCTTACCCCACAACTTTGTTGCTGCTTTTACATGCAAATTTTTCGTCAAGTGAGCCGGACAGAAAGATAGCGAGCAGAGGAGTGGCGTATAGAAGATTTGTATACTAATAGACAAGCCCTGGAGTGCTTAAAGAAATATATCCATCACATAAATATTTCCATCACTCAAATCATTTTAGTTTTATTTTGTTAAAAAGCCATTCAAAAACAAAAATGATTGATGTTTATGAAATTTTTCCCGCTAACATAAATCACCTAAAATCAAGATCTCTCAATCAAGATATGCAGGTGCAAACTCGCTATTTCAACCTGTGTTGACCTATGGCACAGAAATTCGGAGCATGAATCTTGGAGACGAGGAGCATCTAAGAAGAAGATGATGAGTACGGAATCAAGCACTATAGTCTTGTCTCTGCTTAGTTTCTGAAATGGCAACGATATTACGCGATTTATCAAGTAGCAACTCATCAGATGGGCAGGTCACATGATCGGCATGGACTTCGGCAAAGTTCTGCGTGGCTACAATCCTTTATGCTCAAGACCCCGTGGCAGACCAAAAGCAACTTGGCTGTGTAACATCACTGAGCACCTGAAAAAATTAGGCGTTAAAAACTGGAAATCTCTAGCGCTGGCGCATGTTGAATGGAGGAAGTTTGCTGAGGCAGCTAAAGCTTACCCAGGGATGTAACGCTAATAGATTTGCTGTACTTTTTTATTGAACGGTGCAGTCCATAAGAACTGTGCTTTTTTTCATTTTTCTGCTCACCTTTGAAATCATCATCGTTCGCTTGCCTAATTACTTCGGTGTAGTGACCACAGATCCAAGTCTTACCTCCATCTATTATGTATTTATGTAATTATGTGCCTTCTTTTTGTCGGTAATTACACCTAGATCTCTTCTGCAAATACTCAGCGGCATGCTCCGCTTTAAGGCTCAAAGCGAGCTCACAATGGAGGACTGTCACACATGGACATTCAACCATCTTAGACTCCTACACGGATATACCCAGTGACTGTGATTTTCTAATGAAAATCCCTTCTAGACTGGAATAGCTTTAAGAAGATCCAACACCCAACACACCCACTAGGATCTACACGAACGGATCTAGCATGGGCACCGGTGTAGGATCAGGGTTATATTGCGCAGAGCTTTCTATCAGTGAATCCTTTAAACTACTGGATCTCTGTAGTGTTTGTCAAGCGGAAATAAACGCCATTCATGAAGCCTTAAAATGGCTAAAGATAAACAGAATATCATCAACAGATATCTGCATTCTATCAGACAGCCAAGCTGCCCTACGAGTCCTGGATGCATTCCAAACAACATCAAGGAGTGTCTTACATTGTCGTCAATCTCTAAATGAGATGGCCAAGCAATATCGTATAATCTCATGCTGGGTTCGAGACCACAGGGATATATCAGGGAACTGTAGGGCAGACCAACTTGCAAGAGAAGGTACCGGTATGCCAGACATAAGTAATTTTATGGAGATACCTCTCGCAACTTGTAAGCTTCTCATTAAGGGCGCACTAATCAGTTCTACAAATCAAAGATGGATTAGCGTTAACACCTGTGAAATTGCTTGGCAAACATGGCCAAAACTAAATTTACGTCTGTCCAAGAGTATTATAAAACTGAGTAGACTTCAAATCAGGACCTTAGTAGGGGCCCTCACAGGACATTGTCGCATAGGAAATCATGCAAGGAGATTAGGCGTTTACACGCATGATTTCTTTCGTAGCTGCAGAAATGAGGAGGAGTTGGAAACAATTCAACACTTTTTTTGCACATGCCCAGCTTTAGCCGGAAGTGGGAACAGATTTTTAAAATCCTACTTCTTAACGAATATAGATAATCTATGCACTTTAGGTATCAACAACCTTTTACGTTTTGTCAAAAGCTCAGAATGGTTCAATATGGAGAGGGCAATGTAGCCCAGCCCCCGGACCCATTTCGTGGTCTAAGTGGCATTGCTGTCTCTATTTGCGATGCGGCTGCCAAACCTAACCTAACCTTCCTTTTTACTCTCCCTTTAAAAGTTGAGAATTTTCGAAACCAATCGAGGTAAAACGCAATTAAGCGCGAATCGCATTTTAGAAATATTTATATCAATTCACACGATGTATCAGCAAATCGAGAAGGTCTACCATGGCTAGTTGATGATTACTAAGCATCAAATGTGTTCAACCGTTTCTTTGCTTTCTTTGAAGTTTTTGAAATATTTGTTGAATGAGCTAGTAAAGATTATCCGCAAAAACAGCAACATTTCTGCAAAAGGAATTTCATTACCCAAACAAAATTTAATTCCACTTCTTTTCTGGCAACTAATACTATACTAATAGTAGTATAGTACTGTGGGCAAAAAGTAAGGTGAATTGGGTTGTGAAATGAAAAATCTTTATTTATTCTTTTAAATCAATTTCATCTCCTTCAAAATAATCCCCGATACATGCCGAATAGTCCATTTCCGGTATAGCCATCAGCACTTTCTTCGATTCAGCTTTTATCTCCTCAATCGACTCGAAACGCGTTCCCCGGAGTGTTCTCTTGAGTTTTGGGAATAGCCAGAAGTCACACGGAGCCAAATCAGGCGAATACGGTGGTTGCGGAACGATATGCGTGGAATTTTTGGCGAAATGGTCACGCAGAACGAGTGCAGTGTGAAACGGTGCATTATCGTGATGCAAAAACCAAGAGTTGTTGGCCCATAATTCTGGTCTTTTTAGACGAATTGCTTCACGTAAACGACGCATAACGCTCAAATAATATTCTTTATTAACAGTTTGGCAAGGTGGAAGGAATTCATAGTGCACCACACCACGAAAATCGAAAAAAATTGTCATCATGACCTTTATTTTTGAACGACTTTGACGTGCTCTTTTCGGTCTGGCCTCGCCTTTAGCACGATATTCGCTTGATTGGTCGGTTGTTTCAGGGTCGTAAGCATAAATCCAAGTCTCATCTCCCGTAATGATGCATTTGAGCTGGTCCTGATAGTCTAAAAGCATTGTTTCACACACACCAACGCGACGACTTTTTTCCAAGAAATTGAGAGTTTTCGGTACCAAACGAGATTTGACTTTTCGTAGGCACAAATGGTCTTTCAAAATGGTTTTCACAGATCCTTCTGATATTCCGATCATATCAGTAAGGTCTTTAACAGTCAACCGACGATTTTTGAGCACTAACTCTTTCACTTTATTGACGTGTTGGTCATCTGTTGACGTCGATTGTCGTCCGGAGTGCTTCAAGTCATCAACACGTTCTCGATCCTCTTTGAAGTCTTTGTACCAATTATAAACATTTTTCTGCGACATGGTCGAATAACCAAATGGCTTCTGCAACATGCTAAACGTTTCCGCAGCCGAAATTTCATTCCGCAAACAAAATTTGATGGCACTTCTCTGCTCAATCAAATCAGACATTGTAAAAATCGAAAAATGCACTCTTGGTCGTTTGGTAAACACAAGCGTAAATATATTACTGATAATGACATTCACATGAAAGTTGGCCCAGATGTTATTAACAGTGCTGCCAACTCATAAAAAAAACAACTAGAGGAAAATTTTAATCCCGCGAAGTTTGGCAAATAAATTCACCTTACTTTTTGCCCGCAGTATATCAGAATGCACAGACATTTGCTATATCTGTGGATAGACTTTGGCTTCTCTTTGAATTAGTACCGCTTTTGCTACAAAATTACGATTTATCTCTATACCATATTCGCTTTATAGCACTTTGGAAGCATGATTTCCATATGTCGCCTCACTTGGAGTATTTGTTTTTTGTGTTTTTTTTTTCAATAAAATTTATCTATGTGGCATACTAAAAAAGTCACCACAAGTAGTTTAGTAATTGCTACAACTTTCTTAATTCTTTGTTCGCTCTTAATCCGGATCAAAGCATTTTAAACTTCTAACAATCGAAATCTTCTTGACGCCAAATATTACATTTTAATCCGTTTAACTGCGCTTTGTTGATTGAGCTCTAAAGTTGAGTGGCAAAGCAACTCAGATCTATGTATGTGTGTTGATACAACGTTTCAATAGAACAGATAGTGATGAAGTATAGTTACATAATCGTTTATATGTATACATTTGCATATAACGGTTGCTTTTTGTTTGGAAATATAGGATTATTCTTCAATGGAAAGTCCGACGTATTGGTTTTATTAGTTCAGCAATTTATGGGCATTTAGAATTTTGAATTATTTATTGGTTACTTTTAACACCAACCGGCTAACCCAATTGTTTACCACTTCTTCCAGCATAACCAACCTTATCGCGGTTATAATGTAGGGATTATTGGTCAAATCAGGGATATAAGTCATTGATAGTAGCTGATTTGTCAGCATGGACGCGCCACTGATTTGTTGCACGTATTTCGATATAACTCGAAAAGTTCTTGGAATCTCATTATGAAATGGCAACAAAAACTTGTTTTCCCCAAAAAAAAAAAAAAATTAAAATTTTTTTTCGAATTTAAAAGAAAAATATATATTTCTTAGCAAAAATATTTTATTTTACAAATTAAAAAAAAGCCGAAATTATTTCACTTTAAAAAACTACGTACAAAAATTGTCAACTTTAAATGAATTTCAAAAAAAATTATTGTTACATACTTTTTTTGAATTTTTTCATTTTACTTCTTGTAATACTCAATCCTACAAATAAATAAGTTTTTAGAATAATAGACAACAGTTTATTTAAATTACATACTAGTTGGTCCGGTTTTTTTCCATTCATATTACCTCAAGCGAGGAAGCGAGGAATGGGCGGGTTGCAGCATTGGAGTCAGGGCTTGGCCAATATGTTAGGGATGACTCGAAGTTGGACGGAAGAGGGTGCATTCTGCGAAGAGTTCGGCAGGTTGTTGTTGTTGTAGCATCATAAACATTCACCATACTTACATACGGGGAGTGCTGCTGGGGTGACAGACCTTGGCCGTATATAAATCCGGGTTGTTTCGGTAACGTACAACCGACCGTCGTGGAAACGAGGAGTTCGGCATCGAGCTCAACGCTGACTTCTGTAATTAAACTAAATGACGTAAATATCTACTCCGACAGTCAAGCGGAATTTACGGCCTTCAGCTCGTCGTTTGTGCATATAAAATTAGAAGGGGATACCTGACTTATTTCCATTTGGGATAAAAGCGGCATAGTGGGAAACTGCTGAGCCGGCAAGACAGGGGACTCTGTAGACGGTTGCATCGCAAAATGAAAGAATTGGGGTTCCCCTGTCGTCTGCTACTCGCGTCAACTCAGTGAGCGCTGGGACAGTGCGTAAATGTGCAAAGTCGCGAGATCCTTTTGGCCATGGGCGGATCGGGGATGCTCGTGGGTACTTTTAAAGTTAACAAAGCCGCAGCTCTCGAATTTGGTAGGCATCCTTACCTGACTTTGTCCGTTAGTTGTCTATGCGGTGAGTTGGGATTGCTTCAAGTTCTTTTTGTAGAAGCTGTGTGGAAAACGGGGCGAAATCATCTAAGCACCCTGCTCTCGGGCGACAATGATTTACATATCTGGGCTCTCACTTTTTCGCTGCACCTGCGGATATTGCGGGTTTAAATTCATCTGTAGCTTGAAGCGGGCAATACGAACGTAATTAGCCAGTGTTGGTCGTCATAATCTAATCCAAAGCTCCTTTTTTCAACTGTCTGGTGCTTATTTTCTTCTGATTTCCTCACGCTCCCACGCCTGTATGGTAACGATTATTCGTCCAGGTGGGCCTCTCGCAAGGGCAGCCATTCTAACCTAATGTAACCTAAAACAATACAAAAGTTATGCGAGATTTAAATTTGAAGCAAATGAAGGATTTATTGCGATTCTTTTACTTTAAGAGTATTCGACAAGGCCATGGGCTTAACAAAATTTTATCTTTTGGAATTAAGGAATGAGTAGTTTTTAATTTTCGTCAACGCTTTTTTAACAAGTCTTTCAATTTTGGGAAATACTTAAAATTCAAATACTTATTAAGTTATCCTATTTTTTTAATAAAGATTTTGTAAGTCAATACATCTTATGTGATACGTACTTATGGTACGTTTCTAGTTTATATGTAAAATTTTAGTTAAGTTAAGTTAGGTTATGGTGGTAGTTGGTCTGTACGACCGTTTCCACGGCAGTCGGTTCTACGTTACCGAAACGACCCGGATTTATATCCGGCCAAGGATTGCCACTCCAGCAGCATTCCCTGTATGTAAGTTCGGGGAGTGTTTATGCTGCTACAACAACAACAACAACCAACTCACTTAAAAGCAAAATTTAAGTTGCTCATAGTTTTTGTTTTTTTAGTAGAACTACCATGATACCCATCATAAGTTCAAATAAACTTCAATTTTTCGGAAAAAAGCTTTGCCAATTTTGTTAAAGTTTACTTATATTTTGCTGGGTAACGAAAAAAGGAGAAATAACTTCCAATTTTTGCATTCAAAGTGGCTTAATTTGATGCAGTCGTATTGTGATGGGTTCGTTCGTGCATTGCTAATAATTGTGGGTTTTTCACTTAGCGCCCAAATGGTATGATATATGCACAGAACCAACTGACATCTTACGACTACGCCTTGAAGAATACGCCAAATGCATACCTACTTAAGGAAAAGTGTGAAAATTCAAAAAAATCGATTTTTTTTTTGCATTTTCTGAAAGTATAAATATTCAAAAATGTGTAAAAAAATTATTAACTTAAAATCTTAAAAATTGACTGAGATATACAAGATATATGTAACTGCATGCAGAACTGCAAACGTCAAAACGACTTTTTTTGATAAGGTGGCAACGATTTCTCGAAGACTAATTAACCGATTTTAATTTTCTTTTTTTCAAAACTTTTGTTATCGCATTGGCTATCGTTGTATGTAGCCGATTCTCAAAATTTTGAAAATAATTAATTTTTCTGTTAAAAATCAAAAAAAAAAGTGAAAAACATACATCGAAATTCAAATTACCACCATTTTGTCAAACAAAAAAACAAAAACGGCTACGTACAACGATATCCACTATTGCGTAGTTTAATAATATACAATTTTTACTTTTTTGGTTTCAGATTATTCATTGCTGTATCGCTGCCACCAGATGACGTCATTTTTTTTTAACTCGTTACGTTTATTTACATAAATTTGTCAATTTTCAATATTTTTAAATAAAAATTTACATCAACATAGTTTGATATAAACATAATAAATGGCCTTTGTCCTCGAATAATCTTTCCTTCTTACAAAAAAAATTCCCAAAAATCGATTATTTTTTGACCCCCCACAGTGGCGTTCTCCCTTAAGAAAAGAAAGCCCACTCTCCGTGAATGCAACACCTTGTATTATAATCTAGCATTAATATTTCCCTTCAACTTGAATGCAAAGTAACACCTATAAGTAGCGGTAAACCGAATAGAGGTATGGTGAAAAACGGCTACATAAAGAGAGCAATCCGCTTCACCTGCTAATTTGTGGGCACAAACGATAATTTCGCATACAAGGAAAAAATGCGTTGTCCCATACAATGAAATCAACAGTCAATTTTACCGAGTGATGTGACAAAGCTGTAATGAAGTGTGCGTCAAATTTGTATCAAAAAGTCAAAAGTAATAAAAAATTTAACGTGCGATAATTTTGCACAAAGTGGTCGATACAACCAAACAATTTATCAATCGCCTGACACTTAAGTCAACGTTTCTTGCCCAAAATTAAACGAGGTATAGTGTTTGTTGTATTTAAAATTTGTTAGCGAATTACTTTGAAATTAAATAACCGTTCGTTTCGATTAAAGTGTAAGCTTAAAAATATTAAAGTATTGTCTGTGTGTTTCTCTAAGCGTGATGGGCTGGAATTTAGAACAATGTATATTTTGGAATTTCTGGCAAACTATAATGTTTTTTTTAATGAAACTTGGTGGAGATGTTAGTGAGGTGTTAAGGAACACTCTTTATAACTTTAAATTATTCGGGAAATAATAATTTTTTAATTATTTACATTCAAAATGCCCTCGGGAACTTCACTATAATTTGCCACATTACACTATATTTTTTAACATTTCACTAAAATTCACCAAATATACACTCCCACGCGTGTTTTTACCGATTTTTATGCTAATATTCTAATTATATCTATTAAAATTAAATGCAAATTCATTTGCCTATGCAATCACATTCCAATTTTAAGCGCGAACAAGAAGAAGATTGGAATTACAACAGTATGGTGTTGCCGGATGCCTGCAAATGAAAACAAAAATTAAGTACTTGAGTTTAGTGTTAATGATGGGAATGGGGGTTATTGTGCCTGCTTACTACATACACGCATATGACGTTTTAATTTTGGGTTCAATGGTTTTAACGCGAAAAGGAGTTCTACGCAAAAATACTGTGCATTGCGTAGCCGGAGTTGGGCTGATGAGGGTTATTTTTTTGAAGCGCGGCCGAAGGCCGCTCACGCGAAAAGGAGTTCTACGCAAAAATACTGTGGATTGCGTAGCCGGAGTTGGACTGATGAGGGTTATTTTTTTGAAGCGCGGCCGAAGGCCGCCCACGCGAAAAGGAGTTCTACGCCAAAATAGTGTGGATTGCGTAGCCGGAGTTGGACTGATGAGGGTTATTTTTTGGAAGCGCGGCCGAAGGCCGCCCACGCGAAAAGGAGTTCTACGCCAAAATAGTGTGGATTGCGTAGCCGGAGTTGGACTGTTGAGGGTTATTTTTTTGAAGCGCGGCCGAAGGCCGCCCACGCGAATAGGAGTTCTACGCAAAAATACTGTGGATTGGGTAGCCGGAGTTGGACTGATGAGGGTTATTTTTTTGAAGCGCGGCCGAAGGCCGCCCACGCAAATAGGAGTTCTACGCAAAAATACTGTGGATTGCGTAGCCGGAGTTGGGCTGATGAGGGTTATTTTTTTGAAGCGCGGCCGAAGGCCGCCTACACGATAAGGAGTTCCACGCAAAAATACTGTGTTAATTAATTTAATTTAATTTTAATTACTTTATTATTTTTTGTGATACGCTTAATATCATTGTTTTCAAGTTTAAATGAGTTGTATGTTTTTATTTTCAAAATTATTTCTCAACTTTAAATTACAGCAAAAAATACTGCAGATTTACAATGAACCTTCCACTGAACATCCCTGCGTGCGAACTTCGTTTTCATTTCAGGTGTATGGCAACACCAACTTTTCGCTAAATTATAGAACTTTAACATTAAATTACTTAAAAACTATAAGCCTCCGGCAGGTTCTGTTTTCAGTTTTAAGATGGGGATACACCCCTCTATCACCCCCTTTTTACCGTTTTTTCCAAAGCGATATACATTATACTAAATTTTAGCCGCGTGATGTTAATTTATGGCATATAAAGAGAGCAGATGAGGAGCACCGTTTTGCTTGAAGATTTGTTGGCTGGATTGTTGCTAGAAATTGTGATGCTTTCTGTAGATAAAAAGCTTTGTATGCACCTTGAGAAAAAATAGTATCTTTCTTTAATCAAAACTACTGAAATATCGCATAATTTTTATTAAACAAAGTTTGCGAACTGCCAGTTAAAGAATTCTATTCTTCATGTTAGCTGCTGAGAGTGGCGGTAATTTTTGCTGTTACTTTTTCTCACCCTTCAAACTCATTTCTTTGCGAAATAGGAAATCAGTTGCGTTATAAAACAAAAGTGTTGCGAACTCTCATAAGACAATTTTCCTCAAAATGGTGAATTTTTTTGATGAATATTTATATAATTGCGTCCTATTTAAAAAATTTCATTAAAAATTTTTGGAATTTGAATTGCCTAGTCCGTTGATTGACATCTTGATTAGGCACGTATTTAACTTCATTTGTCACCTCGCATGGCTCAGAAAAGAGATCATCAACAAAGGATTCAAAATGTAATTTTTCTTTGCAAATTTAATGAAATTCAACGAACGAATGTTGACAAATACTTCAAATTTTCGCGCCAAGCCAACTTACGGTTTTAAGTCTTTTGCAACATTGTTTATGAATTTTATGATCGCTTTTTGTCACCTTTTGTTTGTTTTTGTTGGGTAACGTGCAATGACCTCAAGTAATTCAAAGATTGTTGCCCACTGAATTCTGAGTAGCCGCTCAAGAGCACAAGTTTTACCAAAAAATACACAGATAGCAATGGGAAACATTAAAATATGCTAAAAAGTAAGAAACAACAACAAAATCAATATGTGAAAAAAAATCAAAATGCTGAATTTGCTGAAGAAGCGGAATAGTGTAGAATATCAGAGGAGTTTAGCGAAAATATGCAATAATAAATATGTGCAGCTGTGTGCAAAATAATAGTAGCGTGAAGAATTACGAAGTTTTAATTTTTTTTTTATAGAAGTATATACATTTTTTTAATAAATTTTTACGTAATTTTTATCATTTTTTTATCTTTTTTATATTTTTTTTATAAAAGTATATACATTTTTTTATATTTTTTTACAATATTTTTTTTTATAAAAGTATATACATTTTTTTTGTTTTTTTACATAATTTTTTTAATTTTTTTTTTTTATAAAAATATTTACATTTTTTTATTTATCTATATTTTTTTTAATAGTTTTTTATTTTTTTTTTATAAAAGTATATACACTTTTTTATATTTGTTTACAAAACTTTATTTTTTTTATTTTTTATAAAAGTATATGGTTGGTTGGTTTAAGGGTGACCCCGCAACGGAGTGCCACATAGACGGCAAGTTGGGTCCGTTGTGTTGCCCTAGAGCTCATTATGTTATATGATTTCCCCACCTAACCGAGATTTTTATTGTAGATTTTGGTCAAAGATATTAATTCGTTTCGAGAATTTGATGAGAGATTCGATTTTCAGGTTCGAGAGTACTGAAAGATTGTCAATTGTTGGAGAGCCTAGAAAAGCGAGTCGACTTCTGGCTAGACCGGGACAACTGCACAGCAAATGTCTGCTCGATACTTCCTCATCTTCGTCCTCGCAGTATCTGCACAGGTCGTTTTGAGGAACCCCGAGCCGTTTGGAAAAGATTCCAAATCCCACTTTGCTGTGTTGTTTTGAACCATCTGTATATATAATCAGAGGGCCATCGATTTCGGTTAGATTTGTCTTCCATTCTTCCCTAGTTGGGAGTGAACAGGAGAATAGCAAGGGTGGTGATGGAAGACTTACATGATAGTCTATGTCGGAAGAGATAACAGTGTTCCTGTTCAGTATGGCCGAATGGCCAAGATACTTATTCCGTTTCGATATAGCATTCATGCGTGTCGTTGCTTTCGCTGCAATCGCTTTGCCAGCCAGATCGATAGGGATTAGTACTTAAGCATCCTGTTATCAGGAGGCAGGCTGTTCTTTGGACTCGATCAATTGTGGCTACTCTACACCGTTTTTCGAGTGCTGTCCACCATACAACCACACCGTAGAAGAGTATCCGTTTGATGATCGAGGTGTATATCCAGTAAATGATCCGAGGTGAAAAACCTCAGGTTTTGCCTATAGACACTATAAAAGTATATATTTTTTTAAAATATTTTGTTATTTTGTTTTTTTATAAAAGTAAATAAATTTTTTTAAAACTTTTTTAATATTTTTTTATATATTTTATAAAAGTACATATATACATTTTTTTATACAATATATTTTTACAATATATTTTTATTTTGTTGTTTTATAAAAGTATACACATTTTTTTATATTTTGTTATATATTTTTTTATAAAAGTATATACATTTTTTGTTTTTTTTGTTTTATTATAAATTATAATGCATTCTACAGCAAAAACTATGTGGTACAAAGCTACAAACTTTGTACGAAATTACGAAATGCATACAAATTTAACGAATTTCAAAAAAATTGCTATCAAAATTTCCAAATTTGTATTAATATTATTCAGAATTTTTAGAAAAATTCCGTGTATGCACTTTTATCGCATATTCTACACTAGTTAACAAAGTGCAAGTTTCAAGTGCTTCAAAATTCTTGTTGATTTTTGACAATTTTTTTCGCTGATGTGATGTGATTTTTTCCCATATACAAGGTGGCACAAAATTAATCATCAATTTGGGGACTTCATTATCTTTTTGTTAAATAAAAACAATGTGTTTTCCAAGCAGATATTATGCATAAGAGACTAAAAAGTCTCACTGATATGGCCCCATTTAATAAATAGGTAAAACAAATAAATTTTGAATTATGGAAATCTCGCTCCATTGCTTATCTGTTTGTACACTTCAACTGTCTACTTCACATATGTCAAATATGATTGACGTACGACGCCATTTGTAAAAATTATAACCCCTCAAACAGGGTGATTAATTTTGCGCCACATTGTATAAGACTTCCGAACATATGCTTTATGTAGGTATATGAAGAAAATCAAAGCGATTTTAGAGCGACTTCAAGCTTAAATTTTACTATACAAAAGCTGAATGGACTATACAGCTGCATAGCTTGAAGTTTTCTGCATGGCCTGATTAAATAGATCTTGAACTTTGATAACGAATTTTTAATTTGTAAGGTTTTTGTGAATTTCGTACAAAGTTTGAAGCGTTGAGTTAGATAGTTGTTGTTGGAAATGATTTACTCTTTTATAAAAAGTTAAAAACAAATTAAACCCAAAAAAAAGAAAATGTTTTTCAACTTACTAATTCCTCGCGCTCCCATTATTTCCAACACCGGTGTATGCATCAGTTGAATTTAAGCAGACACATACAAACCTATATACATAAATATATATGCACAGTTAAAAGTACCTCAATATGTACACAAGCCAAGTGACAAAAAATGCGAGAATGCATTTTATAGGAACGCCGAGCATAAAAATATTCCAAAATAAAATCAGTGCAAAAGCAAGGCAACAACACTTGGTTTAGTTGATTGACTCGATTGACGTTGGAAAGCGGGTGACAAAAATAATTTCCTTCTTTCTCTTTGTGCAATTAATATTTTTTGTTAAAGGAAAAGTATATAAAAACGAAAGTATCAAAATCAGCTAAGAAGTGTAACGAACATAAATTGGGAAACTTGACAAAAAGCTGGTAAGATTACGACAAAAACAAATGTCAAAGCCATAGCAATTTACAACTATATTGAGCTCTTCAAGCGAAACCAGAGCACTGGGGTAATGAACCAACGGAAGCAACAAAATCGCTGCTGGTGCAGTAACGGCAATTGTTGCTCTTGCAGTGCATGCGCCCTGGCAGACAGGCAGTCTGTTTAGCAGAAAAGAGAAATAAATAGAAGTGAAAAAGTATGTACGTACATATGTATGCAGGCATATAAGAAATATACCAAAGAGTATTTTTTTTCAAGAATTCTTACAAAAAGTACACAAATTTAATATTTCAAAGCGGAATACAAAAATCTGACACGACTGAATTCAATCGATCAATAACTTTTGTGTGCTGAACGATATTTTTGTTTCGGCCATGATTGCTTGTTTTTTTGGCTAGCTGCAGTGCTTGCAAAGTGACTATTTGTGTATAATACGCCCATTTCAGGGTAGCTAATTAGACAAACAATTCACTGTCAACGAAATAAGGCTGTTAATTGCTCTTCCCTATACCTCTCGTGCGCTATTTGCCTTAAGGTCAAGGCACTCGCGCGGAAAGATATGATCTGGCCGAGTTAACGGCTGTAACAGTTTATGTTATAGGGAAGCATAATTTTCTCCAGCATACCCTCCTAGTGACCTCCGTTTTCATCCAGCCAGACATCTGTCTTAGCCAAGCTCAGCTCTCTCATTTCCTTCAATGTTCCTACGAATGAAAATCCAGGTAAAAATGATGTGTGCCGATCGCTCGATGTACAGAATACAAAATGAGGCGCCTTCCAAAAATCGCTACTTTACAGATGACTTCAGTGGTGTGAATAAACACACAAAAGGAAGAAAAGTTACTTGTTTGTGAATATTAAAGGAATTACTTGGTAAATATAGAGGCTAAGATTTGTGAATTTTAAATTTGCAAAATAATAAATTTGAAGCACTACATATTAAAATGTGAATGTTCGGATTTTAAAAATACCTCTAAATGCAGTTTTTGTTTTTTCCTTCTTAGCCGATGACTGCGCGGAGGATGAAAGGGTGTATGTGTATGAATAATTTCTTGACAGTTTCCAGTTCCAATCGCTTACTTTTCCTCTCCTATTTGTTTATTTATTTGAGAAACTGATGTCACTGCAAATTGGGAAGGCGCAATATTGCTTTCTATCATTCGTGTTCCGATCGCGACACTGGTTACTCTAGTTACACTAGCTAGAATTTGACTACAGAAGATGATATGGCTAATGATAGAGATAATATGTCTGTCAGAATACATTACTGCTTTGTTTCTATCCGAGCAATAGCTTCTGCTTGGAGGTAGCTCCAGTGATTTATCGAATGAAGTAAGCGCAAAATTCATCACCCAATTATGTTTTTGAATAACTTTTTTATTTAAATGCAAAAATGAGATGGCGACCAAGTGAATTGTAATTTTTTTTCAAACTTTTCAAAGCAAGAGGTAAAAGGACCCTTTCGTGAGGGATTTAATGAGTTAAAATGTACTACAAAAATATTCTTCAGTGAAATTTCAATATTTTTGGCTAAGTTATTCAAATACATGATGGCGCAAAATTAATCATCCAATGTTGTTTATAAATTTTTTTTTTTATAATTTTCCGCGCTCCATTGCTTATCTCTTGGTCTACTTCAGCTGTCTTTTTCACAAGTGTCAAATATTATTGACGTACGTCGCTATTTTCAGAAATTACATATCAATTTTCCAATAGAGCGATTAATTTAGCGCCACCTGTTTTTTTTCTTATTAGTGATTTTTAGTATTTTTACTGCTTGCAGTTAATGCTAAGCGCATAGTAGTCCAATAGCGCACTTTTGTAAGCGAAAATGAAACAAAGTTGTGTCAGGTTAAGGTAAACAAGGAAGAGCACATAGATGATAATAAAAGGAAAATGTTAAAGGTGACAGTTGATTGTCAAATTTCTGAAATTCATTGAGAATTACCGAATAGCCGTAAAGGCAATATAAGCAAACCTTCTGTATTCTCTTAATCGGCATTAAGCTCCATTAACCCATCCATTCTAAATGCTCTGTTAAAACTAAAATGTTGGGTGGAAACGGTGAATTTCACTGTTACAACCTATCTGGCTTACACAATTTCTTGCCTCACAGTCTTAACATCAGTTGCCGTTTCGCAGTTTGTCAACTCAATATTCATTGAGCGATCCGATTTGTATGATGAAATTTTCAAAATGAAATGCCCGCCCACAAGAGAAAATGGGGCAAAGTCAAAACGGAAATTTGACAAATATTAAGACAGATTGTAAATTTTGGTTTAAAACTCCAAAGTGAGGGAAAATTCGGAAAATTTACCAACTAATTAAGTTAATCTTTATTTCACTAGTTCATAACTAATCCATTATTTTCTCAATTGTGTGGTGCTATTACATTCATTAAGAGTCCATTTTTGTAAACTGTGTGTAAAATACGTTTGAATGCTCAAAGAAATGTTTAAACGGATTTCCCAATAAATATTTATTATTAAATTTCAGTTGGCTCTTTCCCTTGTTATAAATACTTATCCTCACTATGAAATAATAAACTCATCATAGCAATAACAGCTGTAGGGTGTTGAGGCATTGCCATTGGCACTTGAAATCCACACCAAAAAAATATGTTTATACGAACAGCCCGCGAAAAAAATATAGGAACTCAACACTCTGACCTGTTTGTACTATTTTTCTGTTTTCTTGTGAAGTTAATCCTTTTTAAATAAAAACAGAATTCATTGTCTAACAAAAACTATATAAATACAAATTTCAAACTGATAAAAAATAGAAAAATTGGAAAAGTATAAAAAATTAAGAGAGTTAAAAAATATTAATATTGAATTGCTTGACTTGCAGTCACCGGCTCGGTCCGTAGCGATCAAACAATAATAATAAATGAAATTAAAAAATTATAATAATTTGTAAGTAGTTTTATAGCTAATTCAATTTTAGTATAATAAAGTGCAAATTTGAAGTTGCTAGAAAATTCCGTTATTTTTTATAATACAATATTTCTCGGGGATTTGTTATGTGGAGAAAAAAATTATAAAAATCAATGAAATTTTTTAGCGCAAAGTTAATTACCCCATCCGAAGATTTACAATTTTTGCAATGTTGTCAAGTTCAATAGAGCGCATAAAGATCAAAAAACAGATATCCAAGACTCAAAATCATTTAATTTTTTTTATTTGGTAAAATATTACCCAAAAATAAAATTTTTGATTTATTCAAAAAAAAAAAAAAAAATGGATGCTGAATTTTGCGCCACCTTTTATATGTGGTAAACTGTAAACTATTTTTTTATGATTTTTTGAGTTAAAGCCCAAACAAAGATTTCCATCACTCAAAATAATTTTTTGTTTTTAATTTAGCAAGAAAATTATTCAAAAATAAAATTCTATGATTCATTTTGTGCCACCTTGTATATATCGTAAGCCATAGCTTAAAGTGTACAGGTTTTAAGAATTTTTTAAGTTTAAGGCCAAAAAAGACTTTGATTACTCAAAATATAGGGTGGGCCATGTAAAATTTGCATTTTGACTATAAAAAAAAAAACTAATCAATATTTTTTTTAAACTTTTCATTTTATTTTGAAGATTGAACATTGTCATTTATAAATGAAAAATAATATCGTTCAAATGACTGCTACGACTGGCTTTACAGTAGGCCATTCGATCAACCCAATTTTTAAGCACATTTTCGATTGTTTGGGCTCCAATTTCATGAATGGCAACTTCGATTTCGTGTTTTAAGGCATCAATCGTCTCTGGATGGTTCGCATAGCATTTGTCCTTAACGGCTCTCCACGGGCTTAAATCATAGCTCCGAGGTGGCCAATTGATATCGGAATTTCGGCTGATTATTCGGTTTTCAAAAACGGTAGCCAAAAGTTCGTCCTGTTGAAACCAAATGTCGTCCATGTCATCCTCTTCAATTTTTGGAAACAACTCGTTGAGCATGTCAGGGTAACGCTCTCCATTTACTGTAACCGCGGCTCCTCGCTTATTTTCGAAAAAAAAATGGCCCGATGATGCCGCCGGACCAAAAACCGCACCAAACAGTGACTCCTTGTGGATGCATTTGCTTCTCTACAGTAACGTGTGGATTTTCTGAGCCCCAAATCCGACAATTTTGCTTATTGACGTAGCCACCGATGTGAAAATCAGAAAAGAAGAAGAATACTCACCACTTTGGAAATAGGTTTTCAATATTTCCCAATTTTGTTCAAGCGTATAGCATCCCATTTCGTACATGTCAAACCTTTAAGTAAATTATGAACACATTTGACATGTCATTTGTGTTACCATTCTCAAAAAAATAAGTGGTTCAAAAAGCAAACGCTATATGGCCCACCCGTATTTCTTTTCGATTTATTAAACAAAAAATGGATTATTAATTTTGCGCCACCTTGTATATTATATGGATAACTTAGACAAATACATTGAAATTTCGCAGAGAAATATTTTAACTCATTAACTCTCGCGAAAAGGGCCGTTTTGTCTATTGCTTTGAAAAGTTGGTCGCCATTTTAATTTTTCTGTTTGAAAAAAAGTTATTCAAAACATAATTGAGTGATTAATTTTGCGCCACCTAATATAACAAATACTTGTTGTTTGTCTGTTTTTTTTTTGTATCAACGAGAGATTTGAGTCGCAACCAACTTGCGTATTGCTACTCTAACACTTAATGGGCTATAAAACTGCGTGCCCAAAATGTTTTTTTAATTTTGATTAAAAAATTTTCAATTTTGATGAAAAATTTAAAATTTTGATGAAAATTTATCTAAGTTTTATAAATCTGGTACAAAATTTGAAACTTGGATTCATATCTTACGATATAGAACTAAATTCATTTTTATAAAAAAAAAAATAATAATTTGAATTAAAAATAATTTAAAATAAATAGTCAAAACTCGTAAAAATGCTGAGTTGCTATATTTTTACGCGGGCTGTGCATATGTTTTTATCTATACTAATATTATAAAGAGGAAAACTTTGTTTGTTTGTTTGTTTGTTTGTTTGTTTGTTTGTAACGAATAGGCTCAAAAACTACTGGACCGATTTTAAAAATTCTTTCACCATTCGAAAGCTACATCATCCACGAGTAACACGGATTACATTTTATTTTGGAAAAAAATAGGGTTCCGTAAGATATTTGGATTTCTCGGACACAAACTGAAAAAAATCATATATATAAAATAAAGTCAACTTTTTGTGTGTGTTCGCTAACCGGCCGCGTCTGCACCGAATTAAACCAAACTTACCCACATTGTTAAGAAGGTATTGAAGATGGTTTCCGTATAGTTTGGATACCTATTGGTGGATAGGGCTCGAGATATAGGTCAAAACGTGGACCCGGGTAACCTTCGGATGTGTATGTACAATATGGGTATCAAATTGAAGCTGTTGGTGAATGCTTTAGTACAGAGTATTTTTCATGCCGCTCCGTGATTAGGGTCTCGAGATAGAGACCAAAACGTGGACCCTAGAATGTGTTTGTACAATATGGATATCAAATTGAAGCTGTTGGTGAATGCTTTAGTACAGAGTATTTTTCATACCGGTCCGTGACTGTTGATAAGTGCTTTAATACGGGGTAATTTTCATACCTATTGATGACTAGGGTCTGGAAATATATGCCAAAACGTGGACCCGCCGTGTCTTTGCACCGAATTAAACCAAACTTACACACATTGTTAAGTAAGTATTGAAAATGGGTTTCGTAAAGTTTGGTTGTAATTCGGAGCACTGGCAACGGGTACAGCGATCTTTTGAACCAGCCATAATGTCGCTTACTTTTTTAACGCTTGGGGCGGAACTGAACTGTCAAATTGACAGTGTGAGTTACAATGGGTCAATATTTCTTTCTGATTTGGATGCCATAAGGAAAAAACGTAAGTGCAACATGTAAAAATTGTTTGTGAATTTTTTTGGAGTGGATTTTGGAACAGTGAATAATTTCTTACGAAATTTGAGAATTTAATGTGAAATCCGAATGAAATTATGTGTTCGTGAAAAAAAAATTTGTTTCGTTTTTTTGTTTTGAAAAATATAAATGGATAATGGTTAAAAAAGCTCCAATGCTTAATAAAACATATAAATTGAAACGAAAAATTCATGGATGATCAGGAAAAAAGACGATTGTTTATTCATATGCGTTGATTTGAAATTTAAAAACAATCTTCTTTTTTCCTGATTTTCAATTTATATTTTATATTTACTCAAAAACAAATAGAAAAACAAAAAATATTGTTTATGCCAAAGCGCTTGAATAAAGAATAAAGAAATAAATAATACGAAAATGATATATTTTCTGTTCTAAACCATATCTATTCTATTTTAGTGTGCCCAGCGAAGGGGGCCGGGTTTGCTAGTGTTACTATACAGACCAACATGCAACCATTAGTATGTGAGTAAATATGTATGTCCGCAGGCCTCATCGACTAACTACTACAGTAAATAAATATTAACAGCTTTGCACACAATTCAAAGGCACAACTCAAGTAAGTGAATGCCTAACCAGTGACATACGTACTTAAATGCTAGAACACGCATACATACGTACACACACCTACATACACTTAATATACATACATACACACACGCATACATATGCACAATGTCATCATAAAAATTAATAACGGCTACCGACTGACAATTGGCAATATCCGTTGACATACAATTCGCAAATGAATTTCAAATGAAGTGAAATGTAATGCGATAATAACAAAATGATAAATCCCTGCGTGTAAGAGAAAATTGAATGAAAAGTAATTAAAAATCAAACACGTTTGCAGGCATGCGAACAGATAAGCTACGGATGGTTACGCACTACGGAAAACCGCAGAAACGAACGAGCAATGGCAATTGTGGATAAGAGAAAATTTAATGAAAAAAAAAACGCAAGCACAAGTGTCGGGTGATTTTTTTTTAAGAGCTTGAGAACTTAAAATAATAATACTTGTACAAGTACAAAACAAAAAATATTGTTGTATTGAATTTTTGAAGTGAAACTTCTTAGGCGTCGATGGACGAGCGAGAATAGAAAGTGAAAATTCAAGGCCATGCAATGTTTTGGGCATTTTCGTTCCTCTGTCTGCCTTGAAAGGTTCACTTCTGCCTTGCGTACTGCGCTAGACGCACTTTTTATTTTATTTATCATAATCTGGTTGATTATTTCATGGCATTTATTTTTTGAACCTGATATCCGGCCAGTCCAATTTTTGACTACTTTTTCTAATAAATCTGGCGTATGATGTCATTTGAATATTGCAATAATTCGATTGTTAAGCGCTCTGTACGTCAAGTTGCGCTGTCTTGTTGAAACCAACTGGCGTCGAAATTTTTCTATATGCAGAAAATACACCATACCGCCAGCAGAAAATTGTCAAAAATCAGCGCGTACTTTGAGCTACTTCAAACTTGGAATTTTTTTTTTGGCTTTCACTTGTTTACTCCTCTCGGAAGCATAGGGCCTCGACAAGATTTGTCTTGCGTTGGTTTCGTTCTTACTGCTTACAGCGTCATCTGTGCTTCACATTTTTCTGCCAAAAGGATCACACAGATGGTTGAGGACTTCGCTAAATTTGGTGTGTCTACGCTAGTACCGCGGTTGCCCGCTTCCTCTTGCTGGCCGCCACTGATGCAATGTGTAACTGTGTGTTTCTCTTTGTTTTTGTTTGTTTTAGCAGCCACAATGCAAATAATGCGCTGATTATTGTGCGGGAGTAAGGATGGAAAGGATAAGTTTTTGGGTTTGAGCTATGAGATTTTTTTGTTTTTAGAAAGATGGAAAGTAGGTAAATTAGGAAAAGTGCGAGGGCCGCACCAAAAATCAATAGGCTATAAAATTGCATACTCGACAATTTTCTACAAAGTCGACTAAACATATTGAAGTTTTTATGAAAATTATTTGAAGCCTTTAAAGTTTTGTACAAAGTACAGCCAGGTCCAATTAGCAAAAAAATATGCCATTTTTATGCACCACCTATAGAACCACTGCTTTTAAATTAGTCGAACCATCTTGATTTGACTACGAATCTGCCTATGTCGCCTATTTTTTTTTCTGCAATTTCTTCCAAGTTAACCATCAAGAATTCCACTCGCATTCTATGTCGTAGAACATCCAGACTTGGGCACTCACACAGATAGTAAAATACTATTTCGTCCGATTCTTATTGATTGCAGTTTCTACAGCTATCCTTGTACGGCCACCCCATCTTGGCATGGTCTCCCAAAGGCCAGTGCCCAGTTATTGTTGACGTAATGCGGAATATGACTGTTCGTGGCAATTCGTCAGTTCTGGATTTGTTTAAATTGAGCAACTTTTCTTTAGTATTTTGCAGGTATCCATGTTAGTCCATTTGCGAACCGCCTGCTGGTGAAATAGCGCGAAGATCTGCCTTTTACGCACGCCTTGGGGACAGCCTATTGCTAGCAATTTATCAGCTTTCTCATTTCCTTCTATTTTCCTATGGCCAGGTACTCAAATGAGAGTGACGTTTGTCGCGCGCGCTAAAGCATTAAGGTCTTCTTTGCATTGCCTGACGATTTTTGAATTGGTTTGTGGTGGCTTTAAAGCTAAGATGGCTGCTTGGCTATATGAAAAAATACATACTTCCGATAGTTGTTGTGGATGGTTTCTAATCATCTTGACAGCTTTCCTTAATCAGGGAACTTCTGCTTGCAAATACTATACCAATTCCCCAGGCGAAAAGACTTGGAAGTTTCGCGGTCTGCCTATACACACTGGCGCAATCTAGCTTGAATCTATCAGTGTAAACTGCAATTGTATTTTCTTTGACTACTGAATTCCCCATTCCTTTTGCGTGGGGAAATTCATTACTATCAAAAAATGTTTCGATTTCTTACAGAAACGGGCTATTGATTAGTCCCTGATTCTTAAAGCGAGATTATTTGTAGTTTCTTTCCCACTTCTTCCTCCAGAAAAAAATAGCTGAACAATTTGACAATAGTTCACCAAACTGTTTTATTTCTAGAGTCGAAATTACCTTGTAAAGATTTTCCTTGGTCGAGTTGCTATTGAAGGTTTGAGAGCATGCTGTGTTTGCGGATCTATAGTGATTTATAACGCTTGCGAAACTAACAAAAAAAAATATCTCGACTCTTATCGGCGCTCTTAGAATGCAATAGGACGTGGCGTTGCTTTTACTTTACTTGTACTTTACCACATTTGATTGCGGCTCGCCCGATGCATATCTGCTAGTGCAATTCGTGCGGAGTTGTAGGTTACGACAGAAATAGGGGAAACTTCAAGTGAGACACTCCCACGGTGGAGAGAACACAGAAGATGGTGACATCTGCGAACCGCTATTCCGTTCTCAGTGAATTTGGCGGGCATTTGATGATAATTGGCCATTTGTTGTTTTGTTTTCGTTTTATGTTGCATTTGTTGCGTTGATAACAAACATTTGTATTAGTTATTCGTAATTTTTGCAAGTAGGTGTTTGATAACGCCAAAAAATTATGCATCACATAAAAATTGAGAGAGCAAAGTGACTGCTGGTTACAGCTGTAAGCAAACACACTTTTTTTTGTGGAAACTGGTTTTTTGTACGCTTCTACTTGCTGTCGAACTTGTGCCGTTTCGCAATTTGCAGTTAATACGCGAAAACCATAAAATGGGATATTTAGCCACATACAACCTGAGTATATGAAATATATTTATGGTTCCTTTTTTGGGATAGCACAAAAATCTGTAAACCAACTCTCATGATATGTCTTCGTCTACCGATTAAATTAATAGTAATAAGTAGTAAATTGCAATATATAGTAAATTTTATATACGTTAACTTTTTCTTCTCTTGGGAGAGAATTTTCGCTTGCGCTCTTTATTTAGATTGCTGGCGGGTGGTGGTTAATATTGTTAATATTTGCATAGACCAGAGTTTATATTGAATGAAATTATAATTCTTTGCATTTTTTAAACCCATTACAAACTAATTGAACCTTCAACCCAAAGCCTTAGTATGCATAATTGGTCTCTATCGATCAGCATATCGACATCGCTTATGATTAATCGCGAACACCCGCCGATCACAAAATGATCTACAGATTACCGACACAATACAAAACGGTCGCCGGCGCGTATTCATTTATTAAATGCTTTTCACGCTTTTTGTTGCCTCTTTTTTTTCTTTTCTTTTTTTGTTTTTTTTTCGTTTTTTGGTTTTGAATGACTCACAGCGCGCATTCATGTCAGCCTTTCATACTTCAGAGTGCAATGCAGCAGCAGAGTTATAAATTTACATATGCACATACACATCTTCATACATGTACGTATGTATAAGTGGGAATGTCCCACCTATTCATATTTATTGCACCTTCATTGCAGCACTTCGCTGCTGTGTTCCACCTCTTTCTGTGGATTTCTTTGTTCACCCAGTCACAGTCATTCGCGGTATAACAAATTACATATGTATGTAAGTATGTATGTATATAGCATTTATGATGCATGCATATTTAAACTTACATTCATATAAAAACCGTTTACCTCTGCTGGAATGTTATGACTCGGCTGCTGTAGTAAAACTCTACAATTCGTACATGCATTCATACATATATACATACATACATTTACTTGGGGAAGTAGCATATGCGATATTTGACGCTAAACTCCCCTGCAGAGAACATCCCAGGTATTGAAACGCATTTGACAAAAGATGAAATGATGAAATAAAAGAGACACATTTTTCATCTATTAAAACGAGATTAATAATGAATGTCTTAATGAAAAGTTATTTTAAGCGAAATTATGCGCAATTGTGTGCTGTGCAATTTTCCAACTGCAAAATTTATTGAACTATATTAAAATACAGTATTGCGCAAAACTTTAACATGACTGTAGTTTGTATGAAATTTTAATAATTCAGAGCATAAAAAGGGTATTGAAATCAAGTTCGGTAAAATTGTTTAAGATTAGTTATTAGATTTTGAATTGCAAATACAAAATATAAAACAAAAAGAAAAAATATTTATATCCAAAGTTAATCACCTCTTCCCACCTCTCGACGAATTTATTGTCGACCGACTCGCCCGTTCCACCAAAAATCGCCAAAGAATTTGTTGAGCCAGTTTTTAAGGACCTTTTCGTTGCCGAAGGTAACGCCCTTCATTTGGTTTGACAGGGAACGTAAAAGATGGTAATCGGCCGGTGCAAGGTCCGAAGAATACGGCAGTTGCTAAAGGACCTCCCATTCGAGCTCTTCGAGTGCGGCTTTGACGACTTGCGCAACATGGGGCCTGTCGATGTTGTGAAGACATGTGGTTTGACCATGTCGATCAAGCCTTTTCAGCCGAATAACCTCATTCACGCGATGTAGCTGGGCAATGTAGAGCTCCTTGTTGGCCGTGACATTCTTTTCGAGCATTTTCCAGTTCACCATGCCCTCCCAGTCCTCCAAACACGTATCAGGATCTTCTTTGAATGAAGATCCGGCTTGACTGTCGGCTTTGGCGTATCTCCGGGAGCCATCTACTCCTTTCTTTGCTTCATATTGACATATAGGAGATGCGGAGAAGCAATTTGAAGTCGCCTTTGTTTGTTTTTTTCGTTGAGCTCGTCAGACGC
The DNA here is from genome assembly GCF_028408465.1 of Anastrepha ludens. NCBI lineage: Eukaryota > Metazoa > Arthropoda > Insecta > Diptera > Tephritidae > Anastrepha > Anastrepha ludens. Next base: position 110,541,933 of record NC_071501.1, on the reverse strand, counting down.
CCAGGCTCCTAATTTTTTGGTAAATCCCATTGATTGAGAATCGTTTTATGATCGCAGTTCATGTTTTCCGCCAATTCACGACTGGTTTGGCGATCGTTCACCTTCGAAAGTGATTTGAGACGTTCTTCATCGAATTCAGAAGCTCTTCCGCTACGGGATGTGTCATCGATGTTAAAGTCGCCATTTTTGCAAACCATTTCCGTGCTGTAGACTCACCTATGGCACCTTCTCCATACACGTCGCAAATGTCCCATGCTGACTTCGATGTAAAGCAAAGAATAGCAGGTGTCGAAAATGCTTATTTTACCCCTCCTGGGTATTCCATTTCTAAGTCACAAAACTAATGAAAAATTAAATAACTCAGAAATACAATTAACATAGTTTTTTAGAGCAGAAAGTGTTCTATCAAATTAATATTTACCCTTTGCCAAACAGCAAACAATTCGTTGTAAAATAAAAGAAACTATAAAAAAGCTATGAACTTGCGAACTTATACCCTAATCCAATAGAAGTTGGCGGGATTTATGTGGTGGGACAGGGTCAGAGAAACTCAGGGAAGAGAGAGCCTACTTAAGAAAAGCTTTTTGTACCCTTTCAATTCTGTCTATAGAGGTGTTAGGTCACCAAATAAAAAAAGGCGTATTAAAATAAAGATCGAAGAATTGAAATAAATCGCAACAAATAGGAAGAGTATAAGGGTCCGCGAAGTTCGAACTGTTCTTTCATATAAAGCCAAGAATGAAGTACCTTCATATAAAATAAAGTCTATATGATTTAGGAAAAAACAGATTGAAGTATATCATCCCCGATACCGAGTTGAATACGTGAGTTTAAAACATGTTTTAATATTAAGCGATAATCGAGGTATACTACGCCGATAACCTATTCTTTGAACATCAGTTTGAAGTTTATGTAAATCCGCTGAGAAAAAGAAAGAAAATATTTTGGAATCCTCCACATACAGAAGGAAGTTGGCAAAAGAAAAACTCCTACTCATCATTACATCATCATCATCATAGCATCACAGTTCACTTCCGCTACAATTCGCCTCAATTTCACTCGGTCATCAGCTTTTCGTTTGATAGCAGATATGCCCAGAGCTCCAAGTCACCTTCAATGTTATCTCACCATTGTTTTCTCGGCAGTCCTCTTCTTCTGTCACCTTTTGGTTTTGTTTCCTAGATTAATTTTATAGCTCTCTCGTTGCTCATTCGTAAAATGTGACCGTATCATTGAAAGTGCCCAACAGTCTCGTTCTCTGTAAGGTACCCACAGCTTCTGCAATGGGGGTTAAATGGTAACCCTAGCTTTTCCGCGTGATTGCCGATCGTCCAGTGACCGGTAAACACAGCTAAGAGTTTGAAAATTGAATGTCGATGAGTCCGTATATTGTACTGGGGCCAAAGTGTCTTCGAAATAGCTCATGAAGAAATGGAGCTCCATCTTTTCTGCGCTTTCCTCAGAAATAATTTGGGAAGTTCCCCTTTAACAACTGTCAGAGGGATGCCGATGACGGGTAGGACGTCTCTGAGGCCAATTCAATCCCCTTCCTGGCAAGCTCATCAGCGATTTCATTTCCCTCTATGTTCCAATGTCTTGGAACCCAGATCAGAGAAATGTTCCCTGCACATCCAAAAGATTTGATCTCCTCCTTACAGGAGTTTACTAGTTTCGTTCTGCACCATGGCGTCGTCAGAGCCTTAATCGCGGTTTGACTATCGGAGCAAATGTTAATATATACCTCGCTTCCGCGTTCTTTAAGCATTTTGCATGCCTGCAGGATCACAAAGACGACTGCTTGAAAAACACTAGCAGTATTCGGCAGTTTAAAGGAGTTAGATAAATTGGCTGATTTATAGAAACCCCCTGCTCCGACTCCCGATTTCATCTTGGAACCATCAGTGAAGACAGAGGTGCAAGCTTCGGTGCAGATTTTCCCCTCGATCCAATCCTGCCTATTTGGAAAGATTGCCCTAGCACGACCCTCAAACTCTAGTTTGCGGGTACAGAAATCTGATCGAAGTTCGGAGAAATACGGTGTTAACTGCCCGAAAATGCTACCATGCCCCTTGAGAGATTGCCTGCTGAGGCCAATCTCCTTTAACGTAAAATTCGATGGGAAGTAAGTGCAAAAGGACATTCAGGGCAGCACTGCGGCAAGTTTCACATGCTTGATGTACCTGATTACACTTGCACCGCCGATAAGTGTGTCTAACTCGTCGTTCTACCGAATGCGATAAGCACCGTCTTCAAATCGTACAGGCCCTTACATTTTTCTTAGAATCATCAAAAAGCCAAGAACATACTTTCTTCTGGCACACCAGAAGGCGCAGATAAAAGGGCAGACGGAGCACCATCAACGGAAATGCTTATCACATGAGTAAGATCGCAGTCAATCTAGAAAGACTGAGTGAGGATCTACTGAGACAGAGAGAAAAGAGCTAGATCTTGAGAAGCTCGAGAAGGTGATGATCAAAAAAAAAGGAAAGAAAATAAAAAATAGAGGTCTTTAACTTTGATAACGGTCTCGGTAGTCTAGCGTAAGTGCACTCACCTGCCACTCCAGGGATTGTGGGGTCGAATCACAAGTAACTTTTCCAAATTTACCTACTTTCCCGGTTTCTAACAAAAAAAATTCATTCCTCAACCCCAAAAACTTATCCTTTCCATCCTTTACATACTTACTGCCGCACAATAGTCAGCGCATTATTTGCATTGGGACTGCTAAAACAAGCAAAATCAGTGGCATGGCGCCAGCAAGAGCGCAGCGCAGCGCAGGCATACCAAATTTAGCGAAGTCCCCAACCAACTGTGTCATCCTTCTGCCAGAAAAAAGTGAAACACAGATGGCGCTCGTAACAGTAAGAAGGCGTTGCTCCTAAGCAACGACAAGTTGGCATTCCCACTACTTAGGACTGGTAGCGGCAGGCTGATCACCTACCCTGCCAGAAATTAAAATAAATTAACGAAACCAACGAAAAACTGAGCCTTGACGAGGCCCCATGCTCCCGAGAGGGGTGAAGAAGGGGAAAAAAACTTTGACGCAAGACTGTAATGGCGTAATGCCACAAAAAAACATAATATAATAATAAAGGAATTGAGGAAATTGCAGTTACCGAGTTTTTTGCACAAAGCCAGCTAAAAATTAACAAGATAATTTATGTTTCAAAAACTCTTTTATGAAATTAACAATTACAACAATTCAAAATTAAGCAGAAGAAAACAAAAACAATAATTATTGCCTGCCATTTTTTTCGTTATCTCAACTGCCTGTTCATGTGAATAATTTAGTTTGTCAACGCGACAAATTTGATTCCGCTTCCTAAGCTTTCCGTTAAATGATATTTGTTTCATAGCAGTAAATGCGTAACAAAGTCGAAGAGCGAAATAAGGAAAACTGTCGAAATGCGTAAAATTCTGTTGTCTTGACGTTGTAAACTTGTCAAGCAGCAGTTTTGTGTTTACAAACGAAACCTGTGGTTATGCCGGGGTGAAACATTTTACTTGTTGCGTTAACCGTTTGTTAATATTTTATTTATGGATCGCATACACGAAGTTATGGATCGCAGTCACAGTCAGTCGAGGAAACAAAAATGAAGATCATCAAGTTTCTTCTCAAAAGAGAAGATCATCAAGATTCTTCAGAATTAAAATCTTGAACGACCGTCGCCACGAGTATTCAATTAGATGGATATTGTCTAGCTATTAAGTTGAAATGTTTTACGTAACCAAATCCCACGACTGCGGCTGCTGAATGGGTTGGTGCATGATTACCAATCGGAAGTGCCCGGGCCTGAATGTCCGGTCTTGAAACACAAATGATAGAAAACGTTTTTTCTAATAGCAGTCGCCTCTCATCAGGCAATGGCAAGCCTCCGAGTGTATTTCTGCCATCAATCCATCTGCCGTCTGCCAGATCCACATAAAAACCATCCGCCATTCAGAAGCTGCTTTAACTATATGTCCTTCCATTTGTCGAACAACATCAAGACACACGCCACAAATAGGAGGAGGAGCTCGGCCAAACCCCCAATAAAGGGTGTAAGCGCTAATTTTGCAGTATGTGTCAGAAAAAAGGAACCGCGATTGTTCATGAAGTATAAAAGATATATATGTATTTAAAATTTTTTAACATGAAAGTATGTATAAAACTACGAGTTGCAATTACTCAATAAGCCGTGTAGTCTTCATCGCTGTCGAGTATAGTCTGGCAGCTTTTTTATGCTTTGAACTAAGTTTTCTGTTCATAGTAGTTCGTCGACAAACAGGACAATATCTTGCGAACTTGACGCACGAGTTGCTTTAAATCAAGGACTGGCCTTCCGGCAAGATGCGTTTTCATAGTTCCCCACACATTTTCAATGGGGTTGGCGTCTGGGGACTGAGAAGGCCAGTCCAATACTGTGACGCCATTTTCTTGTTTGTTTTTTCCCAATGTGTTTTTCTCAGAGCAGTGGATCTCGATGATGTGGGACGGTTCGACGTTCGATGGTGTTGATACTCACATCTATTCTTTCTTTAGCAAGAACTGATCGTGCTTGGCGTAGTGACTTATACTGCTGATTCAACATCACAACAATCTTTCTTTTTTGACGTGATAATGTCTCATAATTCGATTTAACCGGCTGCACGCACGAAAAAATGTGTCGTTATCTTGCTCAAACGTCGTTATCTTGCTCCATCGTCGTTACCTAGCTTGAACTGCAAGCGAAAGCGCGGAACGAACGACAAAGAGGCACAATCGACCCCCGCGTTCGGCAACGTTCGACATCTGGCTCTCTCCTACTTGAGTGAGCATATGTATGTATGTATATGCGCATTTGTATATAAATTCACATACTTGTATTTGCATATGCCTTCTTCATGTGTGCATGGTAATGAACCAATTCTCTGTTGAGAATAGGACGATGATAGGAAAAGTAGGAAATGAAAGGGAGTGTTTCGAGTGTAAAGTGTCTTGAAAAAGGCAAATCGATGATGTTGCCTCTTAGTGTTGTTGACTTATTAACGCCTGATGCACAATCGAAATTGAAAATATCTTTCATGAATTTGATAAATGTTTCGTCATTTTCCACGTTTGTGTAAATGTAACTTGACCTATTCCATTGCGATTCCATTTACCTCCTTCTCTATATCCATACAAAATATCTATCAAACAAATAAATTTAAAATTTCCTTTTTTTAAATGTGCGCTTTTTTAAATAAATGTGTTATGGTTATGCACAATTTGCTTTATGAGGTTTTTTTGTTAAGCGAAACTCTTGAGGTTATGTTACTAGATAAGGTACTCATTTTGTAAAAATGTCAGTATGGTTTCTTTAGTATTTTCTGGTATTTTTTCCTTATTTTTACTATGAATACACCTCTTAATGCCCTATGTCCCACTAAGGATTGAGGACCGGAAGAAACCATTACACCTCTATGGCTTTAATTCGTTAATTCTTGTAAAACGGTTTTCAATCTTAAGAAGAGTTGAGAGAAGAAGATTTATCATTCTTGCTTAACCTTAAAAGGAACATAAAATTAAATTTTCATTTTCAAAATATCAAATTTTATAAGAATCAACAAATTTTCATTAACACTAAAATCTTCTTAGAGTGACCTTTTTTAACCCTCTTTTGTTTAATAATATAGTTTTTTTTTTAACTTACAGTTTCGGTAGCTTTGAATTAAAAAAAGAAGAAGAATCAAACACTTAAAAAATTCCGCAAAGCACTAAATGTATTGCGAAGAGCAAATGGTTGGCAATACTGCACAACTCGGCAAACGTGACGTCACGCACTCTCTGATGGGCACAATCTTGTTTCTATCATTCTTGTAATGTTTAGTTATCATAAAACAGATAATATTTTAGTGCTAAACTAGTTTTATGAGATTTCACCATTTTTTTTTGTATTCAAAACTTCCTTTATTTTTTTTTAATTTTTTGTTATAAAAAATTTGCTCTGTTCAACAAGAGATCACGCAGTAGCCACAACAGTTTTATTTTAAAACAACGTCAAAGTGCGGCTTTTGAATGACCCTTTAGTTATTGATGAGTTCTGGATATCATTCCTGCTCCCCAGATATCGTCCCTTTAGACTCTTTTTTATTTTCCAAAATGAAGTCTCATCTCAATGAAAAAGAAAACTTGATAATGCCACAAAAAAGTAGTCAAGAAAGCTGTAATCGCGGCGATGAACGGGTTAACTCTGAAGGATAACCAAGAAGCTCTCAAGCTTTAATAGGAGTCTATTGTGAAGGTCGATACTAAAATGTTCATCAAAATTTAAATTGTTTGTGATTTATTGATAAGCTCTTGTAATTTAAGTGCCACAACTTGTACCAAATCTCCCACCTAGGTATATAAGTATATAATTGGCGCTTGGAGGTTTAAATAAATATTAGTAAAGTTAAGAGGTCTCGGTGGCCTAGAGCTCGGAAATTTAGGGTATTTTCAGGAAGTATTTTTTTAATAAAAAAAAAATGAAAAAGGATATTTAAATTTTTTTTATTTTAATAAATTAATTTTATTTAACTTCTTTTATATACAAAAATGAATAAAATTTTTCTTTTTTATTTCAATAATTCTAAAAATGGCGCTGAAGTAGACCCTCGCGAAAATTTGGACCTGGACGGTGTTGTCCATTTTGGCTCTTCTATTTATGTGAAGCACAAAAACAAAAAACTTCTTAATCAGTATCACTTTTTAATAAAAAAAAGCGAAATAATTGAAGCACGGCGATAGCCATTTATATTGTGAATAACATAGTAAAATTTCAGACAATTCGGTTGAATATGTTTTTTTGTTTTGTGTTTTTTTTTTTTTTTTTGACAACACCAGGCCGAAAAAAGTCGTTTCGAAACAAATGAGTTTAAAGTTTGAGGTGCAGCAGCACGCGGACCGCTCTCTACTTAGTTGATGGGCTGTATATTGGGAATTTCCGCATGAAAATTTCACATTATATTATTAAGATACTATACTTTCGAAATATTGAAAAAACAACGAAAAATCAATTTTTTGAAATTACTCGACCACTCGTTACAACATTTTAACGAATTTTATTAATAATTTCGGACAGTGCGACATATTTCGAACCAATCAGGAATGTGCAGGCCAACAAGACATTTCTTACATTCCCACACAGTTTCACTACGTTCATTCTGTTTCGCCCATACCTGAGATCTTCGTCGTGGCTTTTGTTTACTTTGTGTAGGAGGAATTTTTCTTGGGAAATGTCCCCGCTGTTTTGCTAACCAAAGCAATGGCTGTTACCTAAAGAAGTCCCTCCAGTCAGAAATATAAACATTTTATAGAATTTCTGCTGCAATATCCAGCCGAAATTTTAAAATTGCATATTTCTTTGAATTTGGATTTTGTTTTGCTTTTCGGGTTGAATAACATCCTTTTTACAGTTAATTCAGCAGGGACACATTGCACGTCAATGCCAGCAGCGGCAAATACACTCGTTTGCAGTGAGGGCCAATATGGTTGCTTGAGATTCAAATTCAAATTTATCAGTTGCTTGCACGGAATGAAAGGGATTTCCCTGCAGGGTCTCCGCAGCGCACAATCACCGTATATCCCAGATTCATATGTATGCATGTAAGTAAATCTGCATTTAGTTGTGTATAAAAACTAGTTGCATTTTTATTTACTCACTTACTTTTATTATTCTTTTATTACCGTTGCTTTGATGCTTTTTTTCTGAAACTGTGCGCTGTGGTACTTTGGCACGCGCCTCATTCTGAACTTTACTACGATTTCATTTTATCGTACAAATAAATGTAAATCAATTTGCCAATTAAAAGTGAACGCATGCACTCAAGACTGGTTTTACAATAGAAACGAGCCGCAGAGGGGAAAGTAAAATAGTGAGCACACGCATACATGCATACAGATATATTCATATGACGCATACGAGTATATGAGTACAGAGAAAGAGAAAAGAAAGGAGTTTTGGTAAACTTAGAATAAACTCATTCTTCAAAATGAAACGAATTTTATTACATACACAAAAAAGTAGCGCAAAAAGTACTTAATTTTCTTTCGCTGGAATCATAGAAATATTAAAAAAAAACATTTCTTTTAATGGCATATTTTTATTGGCTGCAAAAAACTAATTAAAAAAATATTCCTTTTAAGGCTTTATATACCTTGTGAGCCCGAAAAAATGGACGATTGTCATAATTTTTTTAAATATGTTTTAGAACTTTTATTCAAATGAGGCATATATCATACTGAAGGGTAACTCTCGGAGAATATATTTTGGTGTTTTTATTTTAAAAAAAGATATTATTTATTGTTGGTATCGCCCCTCGCCCGATACGCCGTTATTTAGAAGAGGCTTGCGGTGATCACGGTAGCGCATGAACAGCTCAACTGGAATAAAAAAAAAATTAAATGATTATTGTAGAAAAATGATTTTAGTGATTCTGAACGGTTTATTTACCCAAAAAAAATTGTCTCGATATAAAAACCGCTTTGCACCAAAAAAACGATTTTTAAGGGGTTGAAAAATTAAAAAAAAATGTATTCCAGTGAACTATGCAAATATTTATAAAAAGTGAACCGTTCAGATTAACGAGGTTGTAACCTCGAATAATTAAAAAAAAAAAGTTTAGCAAATCGATCAAATAGTTTTTAATAATAATTTTCAAAAAACACGACTTCAAAATAATCGCATCTAAAGTGCACGCAATCACGGTCTGTAACTTTCGGTCTAGTGCTCCGATCTTAATGATTTTTTGAATTTATATTTTTAAGATGAGGTACTTTTAGAATGTGCCATAAAAAAAATGTCGATGTTTTAGTCCAACACAAGGTATATAACCCCTTAATGGCATATTTTTATTGGGAACAAAAAATTCCCTTTTTCTTCTCTCGAAAATGTTATCTGATAGATCGAAACCAGCAGAGTTGTTGCGAATTTCGTATATTTTATTAATTTTTTCGGATACTTAGAGAGCTCACCTTGACCAGCACCTTCAATTAACTCGCAAAACACCACTATCAGACTATATCGCTTACAACAAAAGTCGTTAAAACTAATCGAGATATCAAACGACCTGAAAAAGTGATCCTCAACATCTCCATTGTGTGGCGCGCAGTATCGGGAAAAACACTTCCTGACACTTCTTACTGGAAGCAAATAACCTCCATCTCCAATTCAAATAATTTCGGTCTTTCGTCTTGGTTATTCGCAAGTTGCAGCTACCTTGTCTCCCTTGTCTTTCTAAACAAAAATGGCCATGCTTGAAGAAAGCAGTGTACCATATCACGCTGAGTTTTGCGGATGGTTGGTTGGTTGGTTAGTTGGTTGCAGTGCTGATTCAACAAGAATCCAATTAGAACTACCGCATAATTTTGTTGCCACATTCCCGCTACAAACAATTTATACGATTATTTTTTTACGACTATATCCAAATTGTGCGCTTGAGAAACCTTATAAGGTTGTTTACGTCTATGCCGGCCAGCTCCTCGAAGTTTTAAAAAAGCGGTTTGCCTGAGGTTAACATCCTCGTTTTCCATCCTCGCAGAGCATTCACAGAGGAAGTGGAAGATAGTTTCCTTTTTCCCCTGTTGATTACAACTACGGCAGTATTTATTGTAAAGGATGTCAATTTTGGCTGCCTGCTCTCCTATGGGCCAGATCCAGTTATCACTGCCATTTGTGGATGAAATTTTGCCTTATTGCACCTAACTAAGAATGGTTTATTGCCCTGAACCGACAATTTTTTATATTTTTCATATTCACGTTTAGAGGTGAAAATGCGCCCCGTCGCTTATCAGTAAACTTTTGAAATAATGAACTGCATCAAATTCTAACAGTACAACGCGTTTGGTGTTGGTACCCAGCTGACGCCAGATTTTTAACAATAAAAATTTTCGCACACTTCTAAAAGAAATATTAATATTTTTTTATTTAATAAGACAAAGGAAAATCTTTTAACTCCTTCTCTAACATGACCTAACTTCAATTGAACAGAGTTCTGCATTTTCGAAAATGAATCTTCAAGCCAAAAATCCAGGAGTTTCAACATTTTTTCTGTCCTATCTTCCAAATTTTAAATACAAGGCGGCACAAAATTAATCAAAAATTTGTCTCCAGACCTTCAAAAAATTCTAAAAATATTTTCTCTTCTTATGTTCCAAGTTATAAATCCAAGGTGGCACAAAATTAATCAAACTATCGGCAGATTTACAATTTTTGTAAACGGAGTCGTAAGTCAATCATGTGTGACACTTGTGAAATAGGAAGCTGTACCCCACAAACAGACAGACAATGGAGCACACAAAGATCAAAATAAAGATTTTCATCACTCAAAATAATTTGTTAAATTATCTAATTTAATTTTGCGCCACCTTGTATAAGTCATATATAAAATCAAATCAGGCAAATTGTATTCAAATCTGTCCGGTTTATAATAGAATGCTCCATTTATTTATATAAATGATACCTTACAAATTCACTCTTACAAAGCGTTTATGTTCGCACAAAAACAAAAACAAAAAAAACCTAAAACTAACACCCAACAAGAGCGTCAAAACCAGAAAACACATTTAACTTATCCAACCAGACTGAAGTTGAAAAGGGAAAGGGTTAAGAATGTCTGGCGTGCGACGCGATGGGAAAGTAAATAAACGAAAAAGTGTATAATTTAAACAAATATTCGAACACACACAGGTAACACTGGAATATGTATAGCTTTTTCTCGTGACCGGCAAATTCCTGGCATAACTGCGCCACTGACTCACACAATAATGAAGTGGTTGCGAATGTGGCAGAAAAAGGCGAAGATAGTGACGACGGCAAAGAATGCTCACCATGAGCAATATTGAAATATTTGGGAGATCCAATAGACATGCCAGACAACAACCACAAATTGACTACTCAAGTGAATAGTGAGATTTTTAAGCAGCAACAACAACAATAAGAAAAGTTAAGAACTATTCAAAGAATTTGAGAATTACGCATCAGTTAGGCTGGTTTAAATTCAATGAGGCGATTAATGAATGGCACTCAGATGAGAGGTTGGGAAGATGAGAGCCAAGAATAAGCCGCTATTAGCTAGTTAGAGAATATGAGCGATGAGCCATGAGGGCAAAAAAGCAGTTTCAGCTAAGCATCTGAAGTGACTGGCTAACAATATTTATGATTCTTTATTATTATTATTATTATTATTTTCTTATTTACTATTTTTTTCTTTTTTTTTTGATTTTCTTATATTTTTTCATACTTACTTATACTTTTCTATTTTGCGTTATTCTATCGCCCTTAAGTGATCTAGTTGGTGGTAGCGTGGCTACGTCGTAAACTACGTCGTTCTCAAGTTTAAAAAAGTAAGCAAAAGAGGTTGATCTAGCGGTGAAAAGGGACAGGAGAAAGCAGCTACGGACAAGACCTCATAGGTATTCGAGTATTGGGGCATACCATACAACAGCGCTGTAGGCTAAATATACATAGATGGAATCAGTAAGAATTTCGATCCTCACCCCAAACGAAGAATAACTCTGACAAACAGGCACCACTTAGTAGTCAATTGAAAGAATAGCTTCAATTTGAGGTGCATGTATTGATGTTTTTGACAAATGGAAGCAACTACGGTTTTTTACGAGTAGCTTTTTAATGGCACAAAATACACTCGGGCACTTGCCACTGTTTGCCGGGGGCTGATAGCTTATTAGAAAAAACTTTTTGTATCAATTGGTGGTAGTCAAACACCAACGCTTTCGGCTGCGACGGCCGCTCTCTCTCTCGATGAATAAAAGTCATGTTCTACAAGTCACCCTATGCTCTAATAGGAGCTAAAGGAAATATATTAAAATTAATACAAATCACCCATCGAAAATAATTTTGAAATATTAGTTTGAGGAGAAAGAAATCATTAATTTTTTTCGATAGATGGCTGTAGTGATCGATATCTCTTAAAGTATAGATCAAAGAATTCAAAGTTTATGCTCGCTGTCAAGGTGACATTTCGCACTAAAAAAATCGTTTGCTGTGTTTTTGTTTGTTCCACTCAGTTGAGAGTTACAGGGTGTTAACCATGGAAATCAACAAAGAGAAAGTTCGGTATGCGGTAAGAGAAATAATCGAAGTTGACCGGCAGGTTAGTAGTCGTAGCATTGCCCAGGAGCTAAGGATCGACCGTAAAGCAGTTTTAAGCCAATTACGCAAAATAAAAAATAAAAACAATAGATTACTTTTCCCCCATGGTAAGGAAGGTTAGGTTACACCAAGTGTTTATTTTATATTTTTTCTTTAATACACTTCTTCTTCTTAATTGGCGCGATAACCGCTTACGCGATTTTGGCCGAGATTAACAAAGCGCGCCAGTCGTTTCTTTCTCGTGCTAACCGGCGCCAATTGGACACACCAAGTGAAGCCAAGTCCTTCTCCACCTGATCTTTCCAACGCAGAGGAGGCCTTCCTCTTCCTCTGCTACCACCAGCTGGTACCGCATCGAATACTTTCAAAGCCGGAGCGTTTGTATCCATTCGGACGACATGACCCAGCCAACGAAGCCGCTGGATCTTTATTCGCTGCGCTATGTCTATGTCGTCGTAAAGCTCATACAGCGCATCGTTCTATCGTCTACGATATTCGCCGTTGCCAACGTGTAAATGTCCAAAAATCTTACGCAGAATCTTTCTCTCGAACACTCCAAGCGTCGCTTCATCGGATGTTGTCATCGTCCAAGCTTCTGCGCCATACGTTAGGACGAGCATGATGAGAGTCTTGTAGAGTGTTAGTTTTGTTCGTCGAGAGAGGACTTTACTGCTCAATTGCCTACTTAGTCCAAAGTAGCACTTGTTGGCAAGAGAGATTCTTTTACAACCTCAAAATTATAACTGTCAACAGTGACGTGGGTGCCGATACGCAAGTGCGCCGACTGTTTGTTTGAAGACAGGAGGTACTTCGTTTTGTCCTCGTTCACCACCAAACCCATTCGCTTTGCCTCTTTATCCAGTTTGGAGAAGGCAGAACTAACAGCGCGGTTGTTAAGGCCGATGATGTCAATATCATCGGCATACGCCAGCAATTGTACGCTCTTATAAAAAATTGTGCCTGAGCGATTAAGTTCTGCGGCTCGAACGATGCTCTCCAACATCAGGTTCTTTAATACACAGTTTGCATCATTTAATGCCAAGAAGGCCGAAAAAAGCAAATTCTCCAGAATTTTTTCTGAGAAAACTTTTAAATTTATTGATCTAAAAATGTGAACACATATTATATTATGTTATCTTTTAACTGTATTTTAAGACTTAGTATTAGTAAAAATATTTATTTGGAAAGCAGATACAGCTAGTCTCCGGAAGCTCCTCTCAAAAAAAACGTTTTGCGGTGACCACTATATCTCTGAACGGGATCCTCTGAAATTAAGAAAGCCAAACAGATTTCGTTAAAGTAATGTTAAATCTTGTCTTTTTGACAAAATGGCGGTTTCTCAAAAAAAAAAAATCCAAAATTTCGGCCTTAAATTGTCCATAAAAAAAAATATTTATCGGTGAGAAAAAATCTTCTATTAATTACTAAAAAATGTATTTAAGAAGCTCGTGTTAAAATTTGAGACTAATCGTTTTTTGTTTTTTGAGAAAAACGCGTTTAAAGTTTGCCTTGTGCTTTCAAGTACTCTGAAACACCTTTCCATATTTGCGTGTAACTTCGAAAATATTCACCGGAACGATATTAAATTTTCTGTGTGTATTCTTAAATATACCCTATGATCAGAAAGTACCGGGAATGTTTAAATAAAACAAAACAGAGTTAAATTTCAGGCAAATTCATTTTATCTCCTTCAAAATATGACCCATCTGAAGCAACAGACATGTGCCAACGCTTAACCGAGTCCTCCATACACCCCTGGTAGGCCGACGAAAGAATGCCCTTCAGCTCCTTCGACGCATTCTCTTTGATCTCCTCTATCGACTGAAATCTCCTTCCACGAAGTGGTAATTTCAACTTGGGAAACAAAAATAAGTCGCAAAGGGCCATATCAGGTGAAGACAGTGCTTGCACGGTGCTATTTACTTGGTGTTTGGTCAAATAATTCATCACAATTTGGGCTGAGCGCTGTATATAAGCCCTTAAGTAGGCTGCTAATTTTTTGATCTGTCACACTTTCTAAGCTGAAAATGATGCAGAACCTAAGCAGTTTATTCGTGTTTCGATAAGTGCAGGGTAGTGCAGAGTAGGTGTCGTTGAGTTCTTACATACATATGTTGCATGTATCGGTCTGCACTACCTTCAGTTTGGCCACGTACGATGGAGTAACACAGTTAACACTCTTTCCTGGAAAGAGATTCTCGCAATCCTGTATGAGTTCGCTCCTTGCCATCTTGAGTTCGCTTCTTTAATCATTGCTGCATGTTTTTCTAGTCATTATTCGCAAAGAGGTGGTTGCATATCGGCCCCGCCACCTACTGGAAGATTAGCGCCTGCTTCGGCTAGTATATCCGCTTTCTCGTTTCCTTCAATTCCCGTATAGATGGTGGCTTGTTTCTCGGTTTCTAGCTCATCCATCTTGTTTCTGCATTGCCGTACGCAGTGTGACTTTGTCATTACAGCTGTCATTGCCTTGATGTCTTCTTGGCTGTCCATATAAAAGTTTATTTGCGACGTCGGAGGAGTGTTCACTATGGCTAAGTCTGTGGCTTTCGTTACAGCGAATCTAATGTAATATATATTTTTCCCCAAACTAATATACTACATATTTTATTTCCTACAATATTTTAAGCGAGCGTAAATTTAGTGACTCCGCAAAGGTACGGTATGGACTCATAGTCGAGATTTAGAACAGCGAAAAGCTTTTAATATTTACTTGGATCAGTCTGCTTCACTCCTGCGCTATCCAGTAATCTATCAAATTTTACATAAAAAAAAATAAATAAGTAGAAAGTCAAAGATGCCAAGTAATTTAGGGCACACAAAAATTTGTGCTAGTCACTGAAGAAGAACGTGATGAATAATTTTTTCGTTGTTTAATAAATTCAAGAGCGTATGTATGAAAAACTTAGAAATATTTCTTCCATAAAAAGGAAATTGACAATCCTTGGCTGGATATATATCTGGGCCGTTCCGGTAACGTGTTTTCAATCTGCGTTAAATCGACATCTTGAGTGTAAGTTTTTCATGTAAATACCTAAAATAATTTTAACTTAAAAGCAATTTAATCCTTTCGAAAGCTCCAAAATACGTAGAAACTAAAAAAAAAAAAAGAATTTACGGGTAGCATACTTTTAGGGATCACATTTACGGAAATAAAAGCAGATACTACTGTTCGGTGTGCGCAACTAACTAACTAATGACGAGAAAATATTCTCAAAATTTTCCGAAAACATTTCGGGGTAAGTTTGAACCCGCAAACTCCTCTCTGCGTTCACCGCAGATTTATATGAATGGAAAGACTCTCTTCGGACGCGCAACTAACTGCTTAAGTGATTAACTTAAACTATCATCCTGATGAACTGTTTGGTGTGTGGCTTGGAGAGCATAAATAGCACAAAAGAGTAATAAGACCCTTTGCTATGCCTGCCCGGTAAACGACGAGCATAGATATTAATAGTGAAAATATGAAAAAATGCTTGTTGATTTTCTGTTGCCAAGCCGACGCGTCGATTTGGTTCTTTACTCAACTCATTTATTGGCCCATGCAATCGTTTCTTAGACTTTTTCTTCTTCTTATTTTGCCAAACAACTACTGCATAAATGCTCTCATAACGCGCGCACCTTCACCAACAGTGGTGGCGAACAACAAGCACTCGCATTATTATTAGATTGTAAGCGCTGTTCGATGTCGCGGTTGTGAGTTGCGATAATTGCAGCGCAAAACACCAGCACTGAGCGTAAATTCAAAAGCCGGCAAGAGCGTCAACAAATGAGTTGTTAAGCGCGGTGTAGAACGGCGGCTCAACAGTTGGTCTAAGAGAGTGGGGTTTTGGTTCGAACGTTCGTTTGCTGCTTGGTTGACTGGTTCGTTGGCTAGTTGCTCTGCTTAAGCTTGCCTTTGTGGTTTAGGTTTTTTTGCACTGCTGTTATAGCTTTTGTTATTGCAGGCATTGTTGCGTTGCATTTTTTGCTGTGGCTTTGTGTTTGTTGCTGCTTTTTTTTGTTTTTTTTTTGCTGGGCGACTTAAGTGCGCAACGAACTTGCGCGCGCTGAGACATTGAGACTTGAACTTGTCAACTGCGCGTGGCTTAACTTCCCTTGTTATTGTTGTAGCAGTTGTTGTAAAACACAATACTTACGGTTTAATCTCTCTATATACGACATTTATACATTCGTATATCTGTAACAATTTGACAGCCAACATCAAGCTCGTCAGAGCTCAACTAAGCGCTCTCGTTTAACTCAGATTTGTGTTCGTGGACTCCCGCGTGCGGTCGTCGTAGCACAGGTGCGCATTGTGTTGGCGCTAAACACTCCGCTTGAGCTGCTTGTTCGTTGTACACTCTAATTTTACATACGTATTGTATTTATGCATGTATGTACCTGTGTGTATATGTGTGTGCGCACCCGCTGAGTTTAGTTGCTGGCGAACATGCTCGCTTACCTTTATTCGTTGGCGTTTTGAATTTAGTTTGTTGCGAGATTTCAAGCGTTTAAGTTTAGCCATTTTTTGTGTTATCGTAGCACAAGTGAAGCTAAAAAAACTTACCGAATAGCGTTGCACGTTTAAAGAAAATTGATATTTGAAGAAGGCTGAAAAGAATTATTTCAGTAAAAGATTAGGAAAAGTTATAAGAAAATATTTTACTATATTTTTGTGAATTTGCAAAATTGAAAAAGTTTAAAATTAACAAAGCAGAATTAAACTAATAAATGGAGAGGTGTTAACGGGATTAGGCAAAAGAGAAAACATTCAAAGAGAGAAGGTATTTAAAAAAATTTCTTTACAATTTTCGCAAAAAATAAATTTTACAAGCGAAGCAGTAATTTTCATTATTTTAAACTAAAATTTGGAATTTAAATTTCTCAAAGGGAAAGAAATTTATTGAATTGACCAGAAATTGCACATCTGTAAATTGGGTATAACTTGAAAAAAAAAAACAAAAAAAAGAAAAGATCTTTAAATTTTTGCATTACAACTACAAATTAGTTTTTGCTTAATAAGGCAGCAAATAAAACTAAAAAATTATTTAAAAATATGGTTTTATATACGATAAGAAATATTATATTATGATAAAAAAAAAATATATGAGAAAATGTTTAGCTGAGGGAAAGCAGCTTTTAATTGTTTGGCAACCAAAAAAAATGACAAATACTACTAAATATATAGTTTAAAACTCTCTTCTAAATAAAGAAGGCAATTAATAAATGTATCACATAATTCTGAAAGTGCGCTCAAGAACAAACAAAAACACAAACAAAAAAACACCTAAGAAAACAAAAGAAAAATCAGAAAAATTAGCTGCAAAGCATAATATGTAAAAAACTTAACTTATTTCCAAAAAGAAAATAACAATTTAAAAAATAAACACATATTTTTAATAAAATAAAATATTTTTAATAAAGTATAAAATAAAAATATAAATACATAAATATATATAATATTAAATTTATGTATATATTGAAAAACATTCATATGCCAAACGAGAAAATAAAAAATTCGAAATTAACACAGAAACACCCATGAAAAATAACAAAATTAAGGTGTTCAAAAGTTTTGAATACTTCAGAGAAAATTAAATAATAAAATTGTAACCAAAAGTTCTAATTATTTACAAATCAGAAAGTTCCAAACTAAATATTATAATTAAAAATAATATAAAAATGCGAAGAGTCGAACCGGAGGAAAAAACATTCAAAATTATTTCGAAATTAATGCAGGAAGCAACATTTTTAAACCTAAGTAAAAATTTTACAAATTAAGACAGTGAAAAGTTTGAAAAAATAGCTCAGTTAAAATTGTATTAAATTTATTAAAAAAATTTAGAACTTTTTAATATTTCAGACTAAATTAAAATATAAATTTTCAACCAAAAATTCTAATTATTTGCAAATAAAAAAGTTCTAAACTAAATCTAATAATAAAAAATACCAAAATTTAATAATAAAAAATAAAAAATAAAAAAATGGTCGAATAGCAGGGAAAAGCATTCAAATGTCAAACGAGAAAATAAAAAAATCGAAATTCAAAATTAACACAGAAAAAAGTTTGAAGATAACAAAATTAAAAATTTCGAATACTTTTCCAATGCTTCAGAGTAAATTAAAATACGAATTTGCCAATAAAAGTTCCAATTACTTACAAATAAAATAGGTGAAAACAATTATTACTTAAAAATAATAAAAAGATACGGGAAAAAATTCAAAAATAATTTAAAATAATTAAAAAGAATAAAACAGAATTTATAAAGAAATAAAAAAACTTAGACCAATAAGTTTGAAATAGTTCGGTGGAAATGAACACAAAAATTTGCAAATACAAATTACAAAAAAAAAACAAAAAATAGTACAAAAAACACAAATTTAAAACCTACAGAAATTGAAATAAAAATCAAAAACTTGCGAAAAAAATGTTTAAATGTAAAAAAGAAATTTAAACTTACAAAAATTGAAACAAAATAACAAAAACTTACTTCCAAAAAAAAAAAAATAACTAAATCTTGCGGCATATAGAAAAATGTTTGCAAGACATGAACGTTAAAATTTGCAAATACAAACTACAAAAAAACTAAAAAAAAATTGTACAAAAAAATAGTTTAAAACTTTTAGAAACTTAAATAAAAAACCAAAAACTTGCGAAAAAAAATTCACGACATATAGAAAAATGTTTTCATGGCACGGATAAAAATAAAAAATAAAAATTCACAAAGAAAAAGAAATATAAATAAAAAATGTTTTTGAACTTACAGAAATCGAAATAAAAACCAAAAACTAGCGAAAAAAATAAATAAAAATCGCGACATATTTTTATAAGTTTGGAATAACGCAAAAATTAAAAAAAAAAAAATAGGAGCATATAGAAAAACGTTTGCATGGCGCGGATGAACATTAAAAATTGCAAATAAATAAAAATTACAAAAAAAAAAACCAAAGTAGTACAAAAACAAAAAAACAAATTCTAAACCTACAGATATTGAAATAAAAAATTAAAAACTTGCAAAAAAAAAATAAAAATCGCTACATATAGAGAAATGTTCGCACGCCACAGATGAACATTAAAATTGACAAATAAAAATTACCAAAGAAAAAAAAGCTATATAAAACAAAAAAAAATTTAACTTACAGAAATTGAAATAAGAAATCTAAAGCTTGCAAAAAGCAAAAACAAAAAAACAACGTTTCTACTAGCTTGACATTTTCCTACCTCTTTCTCTGATACTTTTCTCCTTCCCTCCTTGACTATCTACCCCCTTTTCAGAGTTTTAAATACAATGGGCTTTTTGAGCTTGAGTATTTTAGGAGCCACCAAATCTCCTGGTGCTCCTTGGCTCGACCTTTTCAAATTTCAATTTCAAAAAAAAAAAAAAAACTAGCCTGACATACAAATATGAGAAAAATGTGCAAACGAAACCAAAATCCACATTTTTATTTCACTGATTTAATTTCTTCATTTATTATCAGTACCAGTTAATATAGAATATTAAGAAAAAATAAATAAATAAAATGAACTATAAAAAATATTAAGGAACAAAATAAAAACTGAGCAAAACATTTCAATGCATCGGTCAACAGCTTTAGATTCTCGTACAAACCGAAAAATTCAGTTAGTTAAAAAAATTACTTCGGTCAACAGTCGTAAATTCTCGTCGAAACCAAAAATTCAGTTAGTTAAAAAAACAAATATCTCTCATTTCTTGGCAAGAGAATAGTAAATTTGAAAAAAAAAACCAATATAAATGTATATTCGAACGGCTCTACCATAAAATCCAAAGCCGCCGTTGAAAGCAAAGAAAGCCTGCAAATGATTCAGTTCAAATAAAAAATTAAACAATAAAAAAATATAAAAAAAAAGTAAAAATACTTCATCGTTGATCTGAACGGCAAAAATGCTCTAACTGGTGTACGAAACATAAACTTTTTTTATGGGTTTAATTTTGCATGACAATTTCAAAAGTTGAGACGCAAAATTAAGACGCTATTGTGAAAAAAGTTTAATTCGCTGCCCATTTGTAGCAGCAAAAAAGGAGAACTAACAAGCGAAGGCAATAGCCTTAGTTGCAGATTAATTTAAAATAAATAAATAATAATAAAAATAAAATTATAGTAATACTAAATAAAACTATTCTTACGAATTTACAAATTTCACTCCAAAAAATCCTAATACAATCCCATTATTTATCAAGATTAGGAGTTTAAAGGAAAATGTTTGATAGCATAGCGGCAGATTTGCCGGAGTTCAAAAACCTTTAATGGAGTTCAGAAATAAAAATATTTTTTCTAATCGTGGTAGCCCCTCCTCAGGCCATAGAAAACCTTTGAGTGAGTTTCTGCTAAGAAGAAATCTGTATGAACTAAACTTTTTTATATGAAAAAATCAAGTATGGAAACACCCATGAGTTGACTTTTCCGTGAAATGAGAGGCTTGGCGTTCTCTTGAAAATCTACGGTCTGCTCCTTGCAATGTGACCTTCGCGTTAACTCTGTGAGTGCTGTGCAGCAACGTGCGAAGTCACAAGATCCTTCTGTCCATGTGTGGATCCTAAGTGCTTGAGGGAACTGCTAAGACTAACTTACCCACAGCTCTCGAATTTTGTGAGTGATCGTTCCGCTCACTACCCTTTAGGTATCCATGCAGTGATACTTGGTATTACTTCAATGATTTTTCTACATTTTTCTCAGCTATCCTGTTCTCATTTGCCGAGCTGCAGGTTATCAGACGAGTCGAAGGTTCCAGATAGTGAATTGCCTTCAGATATAGAGGTTAGCTGTGAGTAAGACTTCCTAACAAATAAACAGTCCCGGACAAGTAGCGGGTAGTGGATACGGACGGAGTAGGTTGAGCAGTGGGCTCTGTACTATCTTCAAAAACTACAAAGTAAAATCCATCACCGACAAGGCGAGAAAGTGCCGCCTTTCAATAAGCATTTAGCCCAAAAAGGGCGACTGTCTTGCAGCAAACGGCTGGAAAACGAAATGCTGCTCCCATCAGCTAAATCGAAGATGACAATTCGGTGCGATTGCAACTAATGATAATCGTAATAATTCTGATCTCGCGGGGCTGAGATTTAGTCTTCTTGACTCAAACTTTTTAGTATACTTGCGCGTATTGCATGACCAGATGAATTTCATCTGCAATATGAAACGGTTAATACAGTTGTGAGTTCTCGTCTTTCGCTCTGCTCCCTCATACTTCCCTGTTCTACCTTTCTCGTCTTTCTTGCGCCTGCAGTAGATTAGATTAGATTTGTGGGTATTGGGCAAGTCCAAGCACTTAGTCACGAAGACCATTGTACTACACGCGGATAGATTGCAGGCAGGAATAGAGAGACGGGATAGATACAGTGTGGATGGTAAGACTGAAAAATTGGTTTGAGGATACTCTCCCGCGAATCTTTCGAATTCATTAATGAACCTTAAGAGGTACGGAAGAGGGAGAGTATAGAGATATTCCATGCTCAGAACATCGCAACCCAACAGCCTGAGCCTGATTCTAGAAAACGCCGGACAGCTAGAGAGAAAATGCTCTGAAGTGTCACCATTCTCGTGACAGGATAGGCATATGGGGTGTCAATAACTCCCATGGTAGCCATAAGCTAATCACAGGCGTTGTGCCTTATGGTTACATCCACCAGTACTCTCAGATCCTTTCCATTAAGTTTTAGGAGGAAGGTTGCTAATTTCCTGTTGTTTTTTTTTTTTGGTTTTTGTTTTTGGTGGGTGAGGTAGGGTTCAAAATGTTTTCGCACGTACAGCGACGTAGACGTCGTGTGAGGTGGCTACTAAAAGGTGGCCTCTCCTTCTGGGGAGACACCCTTCCCGGAACTGCTTTCTATACTTTCTTACCTCAGGAGGGCCCAGAACGGCATCCATAAAGGACCAATTCTATTCACCCACGTCTGGTTTAACCATATTTGTAGGCAGCTTTCATGCTATAGGCTCGTCTTCTTGAGTCTCTATCTGTGTGGCTTCGCTTTGTTGCACAGTGTCGAGACCAACTTTTTTTTTCGTAGTAAGTTTTCGAAGAAATACTACTGCGTTCCAGGACTTTGCTGATTATGTTGATCGGTGCGATGTCGCCAATCTGCTCCCTCAGAGCATTTCCTTCCGCGAGCCATCTGTTACAATTAAAAAACGTGTGTTCAGCATCATCGCTCATCACATCGCAGCATATGCTCTTGGAATCGGTTACCTTGCCCACGCGGTATAGGTATTTGCCGGGAGGAAGTAACGCTAAGAAGTAGTTCACTTCCCCGCAGTTCTTTTGGACCCATTTGTCAATTGATGGAATAAGTTTCGCAATCCATCTACCACTCGGTTCAGTGTCCCATCGGCTTTGCAACCGCAGCATGGTTTGGCATCTCCATTCTGAGCAGCTAATTTCCTGTTTGGCCTGCATTGGTATCACAAGAGACGAACTTTGATTTCTTGTCATCTCTTGGGCCCTCTCTTGGGTGACCTTCAGACCTTCAAAAAAGGTATCCTTACCGGGCATTGCCCATTCGGAGTCCATGCGGGGAGACTTGGGATTACTTCATGTCCTTTCTGTTTGGAGGACGAGGTGAAGTCATCTCGTCTTCTTATTTGCCCAGCTCTGATCGGGCAAATCTTAAGACATTCGCGCTCTCACATCTTCGCCTGCGGATATTGCAAGTTAAAATATCACACATCTGGTGAAATTCATCAGTAGCTTGAAGTGGTTAACACAAGCGTAAATCGTCACTGTTGCTCGTCATCCTCTAAGCCAAAGCCCCTTCTTCCTTTTCTCCACTTTTCTGGTTCCTTCCCTTCTCCTTTCCCCTTCTCTCCACCTGTAAGGTATCACACAGGCAAATTTTGAATATTTGTCCAAGTTGGCCCCCCGCAAGGGCAGCCATTTATCGTAACCTAACCTAACCTCCAAACAAAATTTCAAATAGTTTGTGCCTCGCAGAATGATTAAATAAAAATTATTTGTTTTGACTTTTGTTTTTCCCCTTTCCTATAACCATTGGCCTGAACTTACTCCATGCGGGGATTCTCAAAGTACAGGAAAACTTCGCTATTGGCGAATTAGTCAAAAAAGCAACTTACCTATGAGGCGTGGCTTCAATCACTCCTGCGAGAATTCCATACAAACTCTGACTAAGAAAATATTTGACAACTGGCACAAGAGAATGTCATCCTGTGACTGGCCTGCTGAGAGAAACGTGGGGTTTCGAGGCATGGATCAATAATTTCTAGACTCAGTTGCATCATTTTGTGTAATTGACAACTAAAGGCTGAAAATAAAAGCCCAGAAACGTGGGCGTTTTCAGGTAATGAGGAAAAGTAATAGGAGACTTCGGGAGAGCTATTCCATACAATGAATGAGTATAGAACCCTCTCAGCGAAGCACTGTAAGCAGTTAACTGCAGCCAGCTTTAAAATGGCGGAGTATTTCGCTCGCAAAAACAAATTGAAAATGCCAAGTGCAGAAGGACTTTTTCTCCACATAGACGGAAAACTGGCGCAACTTCGAAAATAAGGAGAAAGGCAGCTGGCAAAGTTGTTTGATCTCGGCCCCTAAATAACTGTACAGCCATATAAGTGTGAAAACAAAAGTCCATGCAATTTTTCCTTTTCTTTTTTATTACCACCTGTCATATTTTTTAATATCAACTCTTTTTTATACTTCAACAACCAACGAACAAACCGATTAATAGCAAGTAGCCGTAACAAAAATATGTATAATAACAACAACAAAGACAATGGCAATAGCGGTGGCGATGGCACTGGTGGTGGTTGTTAATGCTGTTTCTTATAGCAACTGCTATGCGAGAATATCAACAGTAACAACAATAACAACAACAACGGCCAACAAATGAAACGCAATGAGCAAATCGCTGATGACTGTTGCCAACGGAAGTATGCGTTTCTGCTACTTTTGTTTTGGCCCAAACAGTTGTATGGCCAAAAACTGATAGTGTACGAGCAGACAAAAAACACAAAAGCAATCAAAATAGTTAGTCAATTGTTGGCAAAAACGGAAAAGCAAAACCAAATAAAATGCATAAAGCGAAAGGTACGAAAGGCAGAGGGGCATGAAAATTGAGTTTTCCCTTGTTAGTTTTTAATTTTACTGTGCATTTGTGAATTTTTTTTTTTTTGCTGCTACGGTTGCTATTACTTATGACACACAAAATTTTTTGCTATACATACCTATACATACATACAGTTTAATTTATTATAAATGAAAGCAAAAAACAAAAATGATTTTCATAAACTCACACTTTTTCGCCTTACCACAACAGTTTGACTGCGAATTGACTAGCACACCAAAAATTATGATTTAAATTTTGTCCATTAAAGTATTAATGTTTTTGCTATGTTTTGTTTTTGCATGCCGTCCATCACCTAAAAACGCATTCGAACATAACCGAATGAATGAGCCAATGTCGGGGGTAAAACTTATCTGTTGGTTTTGCGCTTCTGCGGTCAGAAAATGAATGCCGGCACGCTGCTGATATGTCTGTCTGCGTTGCTGTTATTACTGCTCTTTATTTTGTTGTTATTATTTTAGTTATTATTATTGTCATAAGTTGTTGTTATGGTTAGCGAAAGGCGGAAATGTTTGCATTTAATCAGTGGAACAGCTCAGAATGCGAAAGTGTGCGAAATGCGCGAAAATTTGAAGAAATTGGGAGGTGGCATTTTTGCTTTATAATGTGGCCCCACTGAATTGCAAGCCGTAAGCAATCCAAATAAGAGGCGAAAATATCATATAAATAAAATAATCAAACAAATAAATATCATTT
Organism: Anastrepha ludens; assembly: GCF_028408465.1. NCBI lineage: Eukaryota > Metazoa > Arthropoda > Insecta > Diptera > Tephritidae > Anastrepha > Anastrepha ludens. The sequence goes on along the minus strand of NC_071501.1, from coordinate 110,517,068 downwards.
AGATAAATAAAAAACATCACCAAAAAAATTACAACTCGAATTGCCGATTTGGCCGTCTCTACTGCAAAATTAGGAGCCTCTGATGCCTTTTCTTGTTTTTTTTTCTATTATAACACGCAAAATAAAATATAGCACCTCACCATATTGATAATTTTTAACTATTTAGTTATTAAATTTTAAATTAAAATTATTTTTTTTTTATAAAATTATAGTTCATTCTATAGGGTGGTTAAATTTCAAGGGCGGAATGTGAACCACACCTAAACGTCAACGACACCGTTGGACTTCTTTCTTTGGAGTTATTTGAAAGAAAAGATGTACGCCGATAAGTCAGCAACAATTCAAGAGCTAAAGAATGAGATAATTCGGCACATTAACGGCATACAAATTCATTATGTCTCAGCGTCATCAAAAATTTGGACCATCGGATGGAGGTTTGCCGCCGAGGTTTTCTTTAATACGTAATTGAGCCATATCAATATTATCATAAAAAAGATAAATGACAATAATTTCCGAAAAAAATTATATTTTATTCAAAATCAATACCGGCCTTTGAAACTGAACCACCCTTTAGATAAGCCGAGACCGCGGCGGCCATTGGCCGATATTTTGCGCCATTTGGCCGATATTTTATTCCATACGTAATTGAGCTATCCCAATATTATCATAATGAAGAGAAATGACAATAATTTCCTAAAGCAATTGTATTTTATTCAAAACCAACACCGGCCCTTGAAACTTAACCACCCTTATAATAAAAACCATATTAATCCAAGTTACCAACTTTATGTAAGATTTATAAATGTTCGACAAATTTACATCGAAATTTCAAAATTTTTAAGCAGAATTTATAAAAAATATTTCAGAATGCAGTTTGATAGGCCAATGAATTTTGGTATAAAAAAGTGTAGATTCGATTAGATTAGATTTGTGGGGGGTTGAACAAGTCCAAGCACTCAGTCAGTAGACCATTGTACTACACCCGGATAGATATCAGTAGAAATAATAGAGATAAGAAAGATAAAAAGTGAATGGTGAAACGGACAAATTAGTTAGAGGTCACTCTTCCACAAATCTCTTGGATTCATTGATGAACTTTAAGAGATCCGGAAGAGGAGGAGTATGAACCCAACCCAATATGGAGGAGTATCCCAACCCGGATAGATATCAGTAGAAATAATAGAGATAAGAAAGATAAAAAGTGAATGGTGAAACGGACAAATTAGTTAGAGGTCACTCTTCCACAAATCTCTTGGATTCATTGATGAACTTTAAGAGATCCGGAAGAGGAGGAGTATGAACCCAACCCAATATGCTAAGTCTGATTCTGGAAAACGCCGGGCAGCTACAGAGAAAATGCTCTGCAGTCTCGTCATTCTCAAGCCTGGATAGGCATGAGTTTTAGGAGAAAGTTCGCTGTTTTCCTGTTTGGTTCTTTCACAAAGCACTTGGCTACTCTGCACGAGTTCAACTCAGACTAACAACCTCTGTGGATAGACCTCATGAAGTCGTCAATCCATAGTTGAATCGATGCGGAATTGACACCTAGAAAGGGTTCAGGGCCTAGTAGCATACTTGCAGAACCTTCATTTGCCAATTTATCAGCTAACTCGTTCCCTGTAATACCAGAATGTCCAGGCACCCAGAAAATACTAACTTTGCTATGTTTTGCAACACTGTTCAGTTTTCTATTGCATTCACCGACTAACTTCGAAGAGCAGCGTGGGCTAGCAAGAGTTTTCTGAGCTTGACTGTCACTACAATACTGTTGCCCCGCCACTTTTTCTCAATTAGCCAGTACGCCACATTCAAGTTGGCATAGACTTCCGTAAGGAATACCGTGGCCATATGTCCTGTGGCATAGGAGTACCATCACCGCTTCCATCACTGGTTTTGGACCCGTCGGTGTAGAAAATGTGCTGATATCCCATAAAGTACTCTGGATTTAACCATTGGTCTAATAAACCGTAAGTTAAAAGTGTCTCAAAAATTCTGTACAATATTGATATATTTTTCCCCTGACGGCATTGCATAGGCAGGATCCCTATAAAAAACTTTGTGGATTTTTTATATGGAGAAAATGTGCAACACCGTCAAGAAAAAAAATTATCTAAAATCAATAGGATCTTCTGGCAAATTTAGACTTGCACTTTATTGTACTAGAATTTAATGGGCTACAAAAAATCAGACTCGATTTCTCATAATTGTAAATAAAATATTTTAATTTTGATGAAAATTTGCCCAATTTTTCTAATTTTTTAATAAAATAAGATTTTTTGTTAGACAATAAACTACGCTTTTATAAAAAAAAACGAATGAATCCTCAAAAAGCAGAAAAATAGTCAAAACTCATCAAAATATTGACATGAAACATTTTACAGCACCGTTATAATTTCCCCATATGCAGCGTGAATATGAAAATTGCGTTGTAACTGTTGAAATATGACCTTATTCCCCCTTATTTTTTTGTTACGACTTTGTATACAAAATCCCCTGCCAGTTTATATACGTAATCAATAACGGTAACGATAGCAATGATGACATAAAAATATATTATTTTTGTAAACAATATAAAAGCGAGAGCAATAAAACACAAACAATTTTACAAATGACTCAAACAATAACAACAGCGGGGAAAAAGCTCCGAAACAAGAAGGAACAACTTTTTTATGTTTGTTGGTTTAAGGGGGTAGTATGGTATTTTTTTTTTTCATTTTTTTTTTTTTTTTTTTTTTTAATTATTCTATAACATCTTAAGATTATTGTGTGAAAGTTTGAAGTTCATTAGAGTAAAATTGACAAAGACACAAAGGATTAAGTATCTACCTCTCCAACCGGATTTCACGCTGCCGAAATCTTTAAACGCGTTTTTCTCACACTTGCTTTTTTTACGGTCGGTGTCCACTGTAGATTCATATCTACTGCACCGATTCTTTTCAAATTTGGTTTTTTTGTTTCTTTACTTTATTCACGAGGTAATGACGTCGAGTTTTTTTTTTTTAAATTTTGTCATATTTTAAAACAACAAAGTTTTCAAGTTTTTTTTTATGAAAAATCTGTGTTTTGACTTCAAAGCGCTTTAAAAAATTTAAAAAAAAAAAAAAAAAATTCGACGTTGTTACCTGCGAAACTTTATTAGCTGATGAAATCAATTTGGTTTTTTGATTTTAGTTGATCCAGTAATGAGTTCTGAGGGACACCGCAATAAAACTTTTTTATGAGACGTCCGCGAAGATTCGCTGCCACCAACTCATTTCTTCATAAAAATCAATGAAAATTTCACACAATATTCTTTAAATATGACTTTATAATGAAGTAATTTTAAAATTTTGAATAAATCAACTGTGTTGACAAAACAAATTTCGAAAAATATGCTTGTTTTACACCGAATTAACCATACTACCCCCTTAATTATTATTTTTTTTCTTTTTGTGGAAAGTAGAAATAATCAAAATTTGTGAACTCATGATTGTAGGTTTTTAGAAATCGTAAAATTCGTAATTTTCGTTCGATTGGAAATAAGAACTTACATACATATAATAGTATTTTGATATCAAAAAAGAAATATTTTTGGAAAATATTAGTTGTAATAAAAATAATTTTAATAAAAATTATTTATAAATTCTTATTTTCGCAAAGATATTGAATACTTAAGTCGATTTTAAATATGCTCTTCCTAGTACAGAGTTTTTAATGTAACCATCACTTTTATTCTTAATCAGATTCTCGTTAAAAAAATACCAGTCTAACGGTTAGACGCGATAGAAGTGAAACCTTCCGTAAAACAAACTGAGAGAGAATGAGACGAAAGCAGCATTAGGAGCGGGATAATTATAGGTTCATTATAATATTATTAATAATCATTTTTAAACCACAATCGATCACACACAGAGCACGCTTAACCGAAGAGATTGTCCAAAAACTTTTTGCGGAATTCTTCTTGGGCAACTTTATTTCGACGAAATTGTGAGTATGGAATCTCAGGTTGGACATCTGTCTGAGGGTCTCCTGAAAAGCAATTTTTATTATGCGTTAAGTAATAAGGCCCAATTGAGAAAGTAAAGTTCTACATATGCACAAATATTTGAGTACAGGTATCCCTCGTATAACGCGATAGTTACGTTCCAGAAGAATTGCGCGTTATGTAATTCCGCGTTATCTAAAACATAGTTTTCATATAAATTTGGGGTTTATGTTCCAATAGGTTTTTTTTTAAATAAAATACATACAAAATAACAGATGCACATATATTTCAACTCAATACTAAAGTTCAGACTTTCTTATACAATTAAAAACACAAGATATAAATAATAATACATAGGTACATACATATTTCAAAGTTCAAAAACAAAATTTAAATAATTATGTGCACATTAAAAAATTTAAAAACAAACTAAAACAAATTAAAGGTTTATTAAAAACTTTATTGTTATTCTTCAAACTTCATATGGTAATTAATCTGTTTCACTGTCTTCAGGGATCTTTGCGCGTGGGCGTTTTGGGGGAGCAATAGCTTCATCAGAAGATATTTCTTTAACATAGTTTTCGCTATTGGATAAGAAACTAGTTGTGGGACTTTGTGGTTCTTCTACTGGTTTTATAATTGCAAAATCTGTTTTCAGTTTTTGGTGGGTGGTTTTTTTTAAGCTCCTTTTCAATTTCGTAATAAGGTGCTAGATTAATATCTATTCTATCTATCTAAGGCAAAAAAGGGTGATTCCCGGTTTACATTAAAAATACATTACATATTATAAATATGTGGTACGCAAATTAGTGTTACCAGATTTTATAATTATGTATTTTACCCTTCGCGTTATATAAGCCTAAATTTCGCGTTGTACTGAAACCTAATTTTTCCAAATCGCGTTATATCGAAACCGCGTTGTAAAAGACCGCGTTATACAAGGGATACCTGTACTTACAATGCTCATTTTCAATATCATGTTCATTTGGAGCATTGCCTTGCACATGTGATACATCCACTTGGAAGTCGTCTGAAAAGGCAATGACAAATAAGGTTATACACATGGTGCATGGAGGTTATGCATTTAATCTATGAGCATAAACACAAAAATTTGTTGATTAGAAAATATTAAAGTACTTACGATGATCGTTTTCACTATTTTGCACAGTGGATGCATTGTTATGCACAATAGAAACACTAGGTTGCGCATTTCGTAATGTTTTTCGGCGTGCACGAAATTCACGTACACGTTCTGTTGAAGTCTTTGTGGTTTTTTTTTGTATTTTTTTAGTTTTATTTTCTTTTTGTTTTTTTTCTGTCGATATTCACGACATTTTTTTGCATTATATTTCGGCATAATTGCGGTAAATACAATATTTAAAAATGAAAATAATACGAATATAAAAATACGGACGCAATACAGCACACGCGGTTGCTATTATGAGCGTCGTAACGCGTATATTACACAGACGTACTAACATACACACAAACATTCGTAGGACGCTTGGTCTAAGCAAGTAATAGGCAGTGTAGTATACATACTACAATACTCACTATAGTGGCGTGGCTCAGTAGTACGCAGCCACACGCATATACGTAGGTATATCAACACATAACGCTTCGTAGCCAAGAGTGGGGAGGCTACGAAGCACCGCACAAAGAGGAGACGGAGAATAGGGAACGCTGTATAACTGTGTTATATCTCATTCTCTCGCAGGCTATATACTATAAGATCTATATGTATGTCTCTTTTTAGTGTCGCTTTTTCGTTTCATCGAGCCTCAAATCACTCCCAACGATTCTAAAGAAGTTTTCACTTCAAAAAGTATATTTATATAGAGAAGAAATTATTACTATATTAGGAAAAAATTAAATCTTAAAATCATTATGGGAATAGGGTCGGTAGGTAAAATAGTTGAAGCACGGGTCTGGCCCTCCCCAAGTAGCACTAAATCGCCGGCAAATATCTACAGCCAATCAGAGCTGTTGATGTAATGGAGAAGGTTAATGGAATGTAGGTTAGGTCACTACCCCAGGCTGTCTAAGAAAGGAGACCCACTGACTTTAATAGTCTAGCAGCCAAACACAGACATCTACAGATAAAGTGCTCAACAATCTCGTTCTCTGAAAGGTCTCCACAGCGCTATTGTACTGCGGTCAAAGGGTTTTCGCAGAAATGGAGCCCCTTTTGTTCTGCGCATTCCTGAGAAATAAGTTGTGCAATTCCCTTTTAACAACAATGAGGAGAATGTAGACAACTGGGTAGGACAAGGTTGGCAGATACCAGGTTTGCTCGTTACGTATGGTGAAAAAAAAAAAAAATGTTTGAGGGGAACTTTGGGTTCGGTGAAACACAAAACGAATGACGGAATCCAAAGTTCCCCTCACTAAACTAAAGCTAAATTCTGTGAAACACGGCATATCTAGCAAATTCGCTCAGAGCCGAATAACGGTCTGCTAGGTAGTACACCTCTAAAAATTTGTTCACCATTTGAGTAGGATACCTCTGAACCCCATTCAGTCGACCTGTTTCTGGCAATTTCATTTCCCTCTATGTTCTGATGCCCAGGAACCCATATCAGATAAAAGATATCTGTACACCAGTACTTCCCTGAAAACCCAAGATATTTGATCTTCTCCCTACGGGGGTTCACCAGTTTGGATCTGCACCATGGCGTCGTCAGAGCGTTGTTCGCGGCTTGGCTATTGGAAAAAGTGTTAATACTTCCCTCGATCCCACATTTGCTAAGCATTCTGCACGCCTGCAACATCTACTTGTAAAACACTAGCAGTATTCGGCCGTTTTAAGGAAATAAATAAATGGGATGATTTAGAGAAAACCCCTGGTCCGACTTCCTATTCCATCTTGGAACCGTCAGTGAAGACAGAGGTTTCCACGACAGTCGATTCTACGTTACCGAAACGACCAAACCAAGGACTGTCACTCCAGCAGCATTCCCCGTATGTAAGTATGGGGAATATTTATGCTCCTACAACAACAACAACAACAACAGAGGTGCCAGCCTCGTTACAGATTTTCCCCCCATTCCAATCCTGCATACTGGGAAAAATTGTTTTGTCACGACCCTCAAACTCCAGTTGGCGGATATAGCAAACCGGTACGAAGTTCAGGGGAAAATGTTGACTGTCTGAAAATGCTACCATGTCTCTTGAGAGATTGCCACCGGAGGCCAACTTCCCCTAGCCTGATTGCACTTTGAACAGCGACGAAAATAACGTGAAAGTGGATGGGAAGTAAAAGCAAAACGACATTAAAGTGGGAGTAGGACAGAGAATTTTTATCAGTGCACAATTTGCCTCTTTGTTTATCTATACTAATATTATAAAGAGGAAAACTTTGTTTGTTTGATTGTTTGTTTGTAACGAATAGGCTCAAAAACTACTGGACCGATTTTAAAAATTCTTTCACCATTCGAAAACTACATTATCCACGAGTAACATGGATTACATTTTATTTTGGAAAAAAATAGGGTTCCGTAAGATATTTGGATTTTTCGGACACAAACTGAAAAAAATCTTATATATAAAATAAAGTCAACTTTTTGTGTGTGTTCGCTAACCGGCCGTGTCTGCACCGAATTAAACCAAACTTACACACATTGTTAAGAAGGTATTGAAGATGGTTTCCGTATAGTTTGGATACCTATTGGTGGATAGGGCTCGAGATATAGGTCAAAACGTGGACCCGGGTAACCTTCGGATGTGTATGTACAATATGGGTATCAAATGGAAGCTGTTGGTGAATGCTTTAGTTCAGAGTATTTCCATCCGCTCCGTGACTAGGGTCTCGAGATAGAGACCAAAACGTGGACCCTAGAATGTGTTTGTACAATATGGATATCAAATGAAAGCTGTTGATAAGTACTTTAATACGGGGTAATTTTCATACCTACCCGCCATGTCTTTGCACCGAATTAAACCAAACTTACACACATTGTTAAGTAGGTATTGAAGATGATTTCCGTATAGTTTGAATACCTATTGGTAGATAGGGTATCGAGATATAGGTCAAAACGTGGACCCGGGTAACCTTCGGACGTGTATGTACAATATGGGTATCAAATGGAAGCTGTTGGTGAATGCTTTAGTTCAGAGTATTTTTCATGCCACTCCGTGACTAGGGTCTCGAGATAGAGACCAAAACGTGGAGCCTAGAATGTGTTTGTACAATATGGATATCAAATGAAAGCTGTTGATAAGTACGTTAATACGGGGTAATTTTCATACCTATTGATGACTAGGGTCTCGAAATATATGCCAAAACGTGGACCCGCCATGTCTTTGCACCGAATTAAACCAAACTTACACACATTGTTAAGTAGGTATTGAAGATGATTTCCGTATAGTTTGAATACCTGTTGATAGATAGGGTATCGAGATATAGGTCAAAACGTGGACCCGGGTAACCTTTAGTTGTGTATGTACAATATGGGTATCAAATGAAAGCTGTTGATAAGTGCTTTAATACGGGGTAATTTTCATACCTATTGATGACTAGGGTCTCGAAATATATGCCAAAACGTGGACCCGCCGTGTCTTTGCACCGAATTAAACCAAACTTATGCACATTGTTAAGTAAGTATTGAAAATGGGTTTCGTAAAGTTTGGTTGTAATTCGGAGCACTGGCAACGGGTTCAGCGTTCTTTTGAGCCAGCCATAATGTCGCTTACTTTTTTAACGCTTGGGGCGGAACTGAATTGTCAAATTGACAGTGTGAGTTACAATGTGTCAATATTTCTTTCTGATTTGGATGCCATAACGAAAAAACGTAAGTGCAACATGTAAAAATTGTTTGTGAATTTTTTTGGAGTGGATTTTGGAACAGTGAATAATTTCTTACGAAATTTGAGAATTTAATGTGAAATCCGAATGAAATTATGTGTTCGTTGAAAAAACAATTTTTTTCGTTTTTTTTTTTTTGAAAAATATAAATGGATAATGGTTAAAAAAGCTCCAATGCTTAATAAAACATATAAATTGAATCGAAAAATTCATGGATGATCAGGAAAAAAGACGATTGTGCCTTAGTTATTCATTTGCGTTGATTTCAAATTTAAAAGCAATCTTCTTTTTTCCTGATTTTCAATTTATATTTTATATTTACTCAAAAACAAATAGAAAAACAAAAAATATTGTTTATGCCAAAGCGCTTGAATAAAGAATAAAGAAATAAATGATATGAAAACTATATCTTCTCTGTTCTAAACCATATCTATTCTATTTTAGTGTGCCCAGCGAAGGGGGTCGGGTTTGCTAGTGTAAAATAAAACAAAAAATAGCACTCATGACCTTGCAAATGAAAATAGCTCATTCCAAAAATTAGCATTCAATTGAAGTCAATTGAAATCGTAGAAGAAAAATAAAATTACCGCCGAATTGAAAATATGAAAATGTTCTTATTTCCGTTCGGAACCTTAAACGTGCTGCAAGTTTCAGGACGACCAACTCACAAAATAATAATTTTATAAATGTAAAATTTTCTAGATTGTCCAGCAGAATATATTTAAGAGTGAAGAAGAAAATTACTGCAGAAATCATTTTGTTAATGCCAGCCGGCTAGTACTAATTTATGCTCGAATATATTTTGTACGTATGTATGCACATATGAACAAATGAATATATGAAGAGAAAAAAACTTCTGTAAAAAACTAGTCAGTCATTGAGGCCAATTTAGTTCATAAAACCCAACTCATTTTAAGTGTTTGAATCAATTTCCGAAAAATATACTCTGGTGCGCGCTAGCCCACGCAGCTGAGCAACCTTCACCGCCTAAAAAACTGAATAGTGCAAATTGCATTGGAGTTTTGCCATTGTACATTTCGTGAAAAGACAGCGGGTGGTAAACTTTTTTTATAATTCTTTTATTTTAATTCATAAATTTTGCAGCACCTAAAAGGTGCACACATACACACATACAAGTTTGTTGAATATTTTCAGGTGTTATTCTGCACTCGCATGTAACCAATTCAACAACTACTGTTCACCTCAGGCCGCATGTCTGACCGGCAGTGTGAGCGCATGCGCACAGCATCACAAGTGATAACAAACGCGTTAATTTCTGCTGGCGGCTGCCACCATCGCCTACGCAAAAGTCATGACAAATACGAACGCAGTCAACTCGAAATCGGCCACTATTGCACACACACACGCACATGCGTGCTCGTATAACGAAAAAGTTAACAGCCGTAAAGTTTGAAAAAAAACAAAAACAAACATAATTATATAGCGCGCATAATAGACCACCACCACCGCCTAAGCCACTTGATCACTTGGCACTTCATTGTTTACTCGTGCCAAGCCATTAGTAACCTCGGCCACCGTCGTTCATCGCCACATGTGAACATTCTTTCCCCACCTTACCTTAACAGTTGGTCTGTTAGACTTGGCGTTTGTTGGTCACCAACAGTTTGCTGTTCGCAGTTCACTAGCATTGTAATTGTCTCTTTGTCTCTTTGTGCCTTTGTATGCTCGTGTATTTATCGACATACGTTGGCTTCTCTGCAATATTCAAGCACTTGGACGGACATCTGTTTTGGTCATTGTCATTTGTGAGTTTTTGCAAATACTTTTTTTTCGTTTTTTTTTTCGTATGAAAAATGTATTAAGTAATTCTTTTTCGCGTTAATGTCATTAGCTCCAACATAGAAATATTATAATATATATTTGGTCTGGCTTTTTTCGGTTTGGTATTCTACTATTATTTTCCCTCTGCTTATAACTTTTTATTGTTTGCCAAATTTGGTTTTGGTGCAGTGTGGTTTGGTAGCTTCGGGTATCTCTACATTCGTTAGTAGTTGCTGAAACGCCAAATGAATTCTGAGAAGTAATTTATGAGTGTCTTTTCCTTTATGTCATACTTGAGAAATGATGTATCATTTATTACTTTGGTAAATTTATGAAATCATTGAAATGTTAAACAAAAAAATTGGAAAATTAATATTGCAAATTTTGGGCAATATTACATAAATCTTTACTCCATAAAGTAGTATATGTTTTTAACTGAGAATAAGTACGCAGAACTTTTGTTGGAACGAACATTCACACATACATATATGTATATTCTCAGAGCAACGACACTGTCAACTTCAAGCAGAGATACTCATTTACTACAGCAGAGAAGCGATATTTTGCTGTTCTGCAAATCTCGCTAACCGAAAGCAACCAGAATCTCAGATTCGTTGGCATTGCATTTGGAATGACGCAGTGGAGAACTGTTTGATTGCGTTTTCAGTAGCAAGAGAGTCGTCTACATAAAATGAGTACCATTGTTATTTGAAAGAACTGTTGTGCTTATGAATTTGTTTAACAGAATGCACCGGTAGTTAAAGAGTGAAGTGATTTTACCATACTAGGATTGTATTACGTGTTTTGAGACCTCTCTCTGACTTCGAAACTATGGTTGAACGCAAGCCTTTACTTCTGTACCAGAAACTATTTCTCAAACAACAAAAACTTTTTTAGCAGCAATACTGCGTTGAGTAGTCCAAATATCGATTCATAAAGGAGGGAAAAATTACTGATATGTTTGTGTTATTCAGGCTTCGAGTTATTCAGCTGGTGTAAAGATTTTTTGCCTGAAACAGGAAAAGATGGAAAAAAAAAAACAAAACAAAAAAAAAATATGTCTAAAAAACAAAAACTATCAAATAAGTTCAGTTACATGAGATAAAATAAAATAAAGTAAATAGATAAATTAGCGTAAAATCAAGAATAAAATATAAAAATTTCATAAAAATAATTATAGTATAAATAATAATAGAAAAACAGAACAAATAATAATATCAAAAATACAATAAAATTAAATAAATTAAAGTAAAATTAAGATAAAGGAATTGAAACGAAATATATTAAAACGAATTAAAAATAATAATAAATTAGATAAAATTAAGTTAAGCATAAAATTAAGTTAAACTAATAACATAAAAAACTTAAACAAAGTAAACTAAAGTAAAAAATAAACATAATACTTAAAAAAAAATACATATATACTAAAAATTACATAAACCAAATTAAAATAAGACGGTGAAATAAAATAATTAATTTATAAAAATACTAAAATATCAGCAAATAACGCAAAATGTACTTAAGTAAATTAAAAACCAACAAAATAAATTAAAATTGAACAAAATATGAAAGAAAATGAAACAAAACGAAAAAAAATGTTTGAATGAAATTAAGTTAAGTTAAAATATAATAAATTAAAAAAAAAAAAAAATTTTATAAAATAAAATAAAGCAAAATGAAATAAATCATATTAGACTAAAATTAAATTAAAAAATTCAAAAATAAGTAATTGAAATGAAATCAGAAAATAAACTAAATTTCATAAAAAAAAAAATTAAAATTACAATAATGAAATGAAATAAATTAAAATGATTTTTGAACTTAAAAAAAATTAAATAAACCTAAGTTTTTATTAAAGAAAATAAAATAAAACAAAATAAAAAAAAAATTTATAAAATAAACTAAATTAAAGTTTAAATTAAGTAAAAAAAAAAATTTATAAAAGGAAATGGAAAATATGTAAATGAAACAAAATAAAAACCAAAAATTTTTGAAAATATAATAATAAATAATCAATTAAATAAAACAAAATTACAATAATACAATTGACCAAATTAAAATGGGATGAACTTAAAAAAAATGTAAGTATAATAAAATAAATTTAACTTAATTAAAAAGAACATTTTATAAAAGGCAATGGAAAAAATTTTAAATGATATACAATTAAAAACAAAACATTTTTCGAAAACTTTATAAAATAAATTACAATAAAATAAAACAAGTTTAAAATAAAAAATTTGTAAATTAAAATGTCATAAATTAAGAAAAGATTAAGTTAAAATATTAAAAGATTGAGTTAAAATGCTAAAATTTATTTTAAATTTAATGAAATTAACCAACATAAAATTAAAAATTAAATTGAAATAATAAAGTAACATTAAATAGAATAAAAAAAGAACTAAACGAAACATTTTATAAAAAAATTTAAATGAAATAAAATGAAAAAAAACCTTAAAAAATGTTCAGAAATATTAAAATATTTATTGTAATTTATGTTAACATAATAGCATGAAGTAAATTAAAATTACCTAAACTTAAAAGAGATTAAAATTAAAAACAAAGTTAAATAACTTAAAATAATAAAATTTAATTAAAATAAATATAAACTTACATAAAATATTTTAATGAAATAAATTAAAATAATAAAATAAAATTAAGTAGAAGAAAATACAATAAATTAAATTAGAATCAAATAGGAAAGAATTAGGCAAATAAACATTTTGTAAAAGGAAATGAAATGTAAATGAAATAAAATTAAAAACAACATTTTGTTTTTATAAATTTCATAAAATAACTTACAGTAATATTAAACATAATTTAAAATAATAAAATTAAGTAAATTAAAATGGCATAAGCTTACAAAAAATTAAAATTAAGTAAACTGAGATAATAAAAATTAAAAAAATTAAAAATAAAAGTAAATAAATTAAAATAATATTATATTAATTTAAAATAATTAAAGTGGCACTAAATAAAATAAAATTCAATAAATTAAATGCAAATTAATATGTGAAATTTTGTGCGTTTGGCCGAGCTGCTCTTCCTATTTGTGGCGTAGGTCTTGGTGTGTTTCCACAAATGTAACTTTTCCATGCAAAAATAAACTGAAATAAAATCAGCAACTAGCATAAATTTAATAAATGCAAACTAAATTGAGTTCAGCTTTGAAAAGAAATTTCAAACAGTTTTTTAAATGGTTAATTTCTAATTTTTGTCGCCACTGGTTGCGCTTACGAAATACATAGTTTTTATGTTCAACGGAAATAAATTTCTTTCAACTTTATTTATGAATGACAAAATTTCTGCACAAAAATGATACGATTTTGTCGCCTAATAAAATTTGGCGAAATGTGAATGGCAGGCCACGTACAAGCCAGCGCATGTATGCGCAGACATACATACATACATTTATAAATATAGACACTTTTAACTGTTTGAAGCCACGATAAGAGACATTCTTGTATTACTGCTACAACAACAACAACATATGTACTTTAATACGTACATACATACATACTTTGATGTACATACAACGTGCCACAAGCACGCTTTCTACATTTAGTCAACACTGTCAATTTCAACACGCTCAATTCATTCACTATACTTGTAATTTTTTGTCTTATTGTACTTTGTTGTAATTTCTTTTCATTTCAGTTCGAGTCAATTGTTTGTATTTTTTATTTGCTTTTAATCCGATCGAAAAATTTCAATTTCTTTAAACGCGAAACACACAGCCAGCTAATCTACAAGATTGCAGAGGAGAAATATTAAAAACGCAAGTGAGTTTTATTGTGGCGCGGGCGTGTGTGCTGGTAGAAATATCTTTTAGATACGACTTGCATGCGTAATTATGCGGCTAACAGACACTACAACAACACTGTTCGCAAAGCTTCTCACTATGAATGAGCAAAGTCAACGCATATGAACGGATATTCGCAATGGGCATGCGTATGCGTGTGCGTGCATGTGTGTGTGTGTACGAGGCATGCAAAATGTGGTCAAGTCAAACACTTGTAAAATAGCGCATAATAAAGCGAAAAGTGGGCGATAAAAGTGCAGTTCGAGAGCACTCGTAGAAGAAAGAACGCGTATCTATAAAAATATGTTAAATATTTGCACTACGCAGATAAGTGGCCGTTTTGCTGTTGTCTAGCTGAATCATTAAAGTAGTTAAGAAACTGCATATAATATTGTCAGGGATTGAATTTATTATATTTATAGAGCACCATTGATCTTCGTCTTCAGTCATGTTTGGCCACAAGATTTCAGCTTGGCTGCGCTTTCACCAAAAAGCTGAGCTTTGGCCGAATATTTCTTGAAATTTTTTGGTTAAAAAATTGAATCGTCTAAAGTTTTCTAACATTTTTTGAATACTGGCACAAAACCCATTTTTTTGTTTGTTTTTAATTGCTTCAAAATATCTATCTGCTGCTCACTCGAGTGGGGGTGGTGCGCAGTTTTTCAATGCTGTAAGTCAGCTCTGTACCGGTAGCAGGTGAAAATGTCATAAGCTAATGTTTTTACTTTGCAATATAAAATTATCCAACTATGAGTATTAAATAATTACCACATGTCCAACTGTAAGACTACGTTTTTTTTTTTTGTTTTTTGTTATTTTTGTAAACATAAGTTATGGTAGTTCTCAACCGAGGCTTCGTTTTCAATGGACGGCATTTTTACGTGCCATGTGCCCAACCCAGCGCACAGCCATGTATCCTACGTTGCTTCGCCTTCTCACATTAGCTCGCTTTCGAACGGGTGTTCGAAAGCTACGCAGAGGATACTTGGGCTAAGCCCGTCAGCTGTAAGTTGCTTGGACCGCAAGCAGAAGAATCTTCGTGGCCACTCAATAGTGAAGGGCAATCATCCTCCTCGTAAAAGACTTTTCACCATGACTTGTGTTCAAGCAGCAGCAGTTTGTTTACGGAAAAAACTAAGATTGTGTTAGTGATATTTGAAAGAAATTAACCAATGACACTTCGTTGCCATTTGAACAACGACTGATTGGGCGAGTGTGTGAATGTGATCGTGCAGAATTCGGCTGCCGAATGCACGAGTGATGTGGCAATAAAATTTCCCCTGCAGTCGAATGCTATGCTACTGAGCTAAATATAACCCGTGAGGTAATAATTTTAGGCAATTCCGTGGGGAGAGTGATTGATTGTGGAGAAGTGCTGAGTACGTAAGTGTAGCTGTGAGGCTACAAGTCGTGCTTGTTCATATGTCGGTACAACAGTTCTCATGAGAGTTTCCTCTTCACAGGCGTAAACCCGGAAAAAAAAACCAAGTTCCCCTCTTCACACATTACCTACCATGTGCACATATCATATTTGTGATTTTTGTTGAACTTCATGTGCATTCATTTAAAGTGCCGATAACTGTTGATTTTAGTTTCGAATCAAATAAAATTGTCCTTTGTATCAGGTAAAATTTTACAGGATTGCATTTTTCAGTTCTTCTTTTGTCACGTCTAATCGTTCTTTGTCTAGAGTCTCTTACGGCAACGCTTGACGGTTATCACATATTTCTATATTTGTTTTCGATTTGACTATATTAGGTCGTAAATAAATAAATATAGTTTCGTTAAGTTTTTCGGAAGTCAGGAGTGGACGAAGCATTTTTTTGGAAATCCTATACTGTTAGCTATCATTAGAGATAAATATAACCTTCGTAGAATCTATGCCAAGAAAGATATAGGCTGTTGGGAAAAAATTATCTAAAACTACAAAATCTTCCCTACCTCCGAAATCAAGCATTTCACCCCTACGGTCCCGTACGATTTTGTGTTCCTATCGCTATCCTCTATCTTCCCACGTACACGCCTCCACGAAAAGCGGTACACCCTGTTTTTGATTCTTTTGAATATTATACGGCACCAAAGAAACTTTTCCTTTGCAAACATTAGCTTTAGGTAATGTGTTGATATCCTCTTTCTCAACATAGCTAAATAGCGAACCTGGTAATCTATCATCCTAGTGGAAGGTCTATACTCTCACTGTCTATAAAACAGAAATTGATTGTTTACCCCTATTACGGAGCATTTGCTTTGATATCCCTACAAAATCTCTACACAACACTCGCCCATTCCATCTTAAATTGCTTCACACGATTTTGCGCGTAATGCTCCTATTGCCTGGGTGCTAAGGGAATTCAATGAAATCTGGAGTTGCATTCCACTTGACTTTTCGGTGTCAAGAAAGAATGAATTTTATAAATGTATCGACTCTTTTCTTATGTATTTAATATTTTTTTTATTCATTTTCAATTTTATTTTCAAGCTTAAATAACAATAGAATTGTTAAATAAACAAAAAGATAACAGCGCTAGCAACGGGGGCTTTCAGCTGGCTGGTGAAGAATTGCTGGTTTATATACGTCGTAGAGGATAAGAGTCCTTCAGAAATCTCCAGATTTTGAAAATGTTGGAATCGGAAGGGTTAATTAGTAGCGATAGTGCATCATGACCGTCAAAATTCTGATGCCTTTGTCTATCTAGTCCAGGGCAAAGGTCTAATAAGTGCAGGATACTGACTGGAGTATTACAAAATGGGCACAGGTTTGGTTGCCTCCCTTGTAGTAGATATGCATTAGTGATTACACTGTGACTAATGCGTAGGCGAGTGTATGTAGTATAGTTAGATGATAGGGATGATAGATAAGTTGATTTAGTACGATTAGGATTAATCCTAGAATAGTGATGGCTATAGTGAAACCAGTCAGCTACTAGTTTGGTTTGCCTATACTGCTCTGTAAGTCGATAATCATCACTTTTACAAATAAGATTTGATGTGATAGTAGGAGCAATGCTCATATCCTTGGCAGTAGTATCAGCGATTGTATTGCCGTTGATGCATGAATGCCCTGGTACCCACAATATTCTGATTTTATGAGGGTGAGAAATCAGGATATTTCTTATGGTTCCAATGATATGATTGGAGTTATTATAGTTTTTATGGCCTGAAAACAAGAATTGCTGTCTGTGCATATGGTGTATTTCCACTTGCATTTTGACGAATACTGCATGGCATAGGGAACTGCTGTTGCTACAGCGGTGAATATTGAGCAAAACGGTAGAATGTAGTAGTCCATACGATATAGGCTCTCCATTTTCTTTCACGACACGCTTTGGAACTGCATTTGATATAAAGGGGGTTAAGTTTCAAGGGCCGGTGTTGATTTTGAATAAAATACAATGTTTTTAGAAAATTCTCAATCACCTATGAAACAAAATATCGGCCAAATGGCCACCGCGTCCTCGGCGGCACACCTCTATCCGATGGTCCAAATGTTCGATGACGCTGAGGCATAATTGAGGTTCTATGCCGTTAATGTGCCGAATTATTCGGCCATCAAACTTTTCGCGCAAAAGAGCCATTGTTTCGTTAGCTGTGTGAAAAGTGGCACCATCCTGTTGAAACCACATATCGTCCACATCCATATCTTCATATTCGAGCCATAAAAGTTCGTTATCATCTCACGATAGCGAACACTATTCACAGTAACGGCCTGACCGGCATCATTTTGGAAAAAATACGGCCCAATGATGTCGCCGGCCCATAAACCGTACCAAACAGTCACTCTTTGTGGGTGCATTGGTTTTTCGGCAATCACTCTAGGATTATCATTCGCCCAAATCCGCCAATTCTGCTTATTGACGAATCCACTGAGGTGAAAATGTGCCTCATCACTGAAGATGAAGACGAAGTGCGCGATATGCATTTTGATTTGAACGCCCATTTTCATAATAAGCCTGAATAACTTTAACGTGTTGCTCGATTATGTATCTTTCCATGGTTCAAATTGAGTTAGTCTGAAATTGAAAAATGTCAAATAAAAAGCTAAAAAACCCTTGACGTTTAGGTGTGGTTCACATTGAACATCGACCCTTAAAATTTAACCACCCTTTATTTATTTAACTATGTATAGTAGGCTCATATTAGCTCTAAGGAGTGTGTAAAAACTATTATTAAGTTTTCATTTATTTTAATTTTAGTTTTTTTGTTAATTTTTTAATTTATTTTATTTAATTTGAATTTATTTATTTAAAATTTTTTTTTGTAATATTTTAATATATTATTTATTTTATTTTATTTTGTTATGTTTTATGTTATTTATTTTTTTTTTATGTTTATTTAATTATTTTTTATTATTTTTATTTTTTATTTAATTTCTTTTAATTCATTTAAGTTTATTTTTACTTTACTTAATTTTCTTTCTTTTTTTATTTATTAATTTCATATCAATATTTTTTTTTCATTTCATTTCTCTTTTACTTTGTTTATTATTTTGATTTAACTCAATTTTATTTTATTGTCTTCCATTCTCGTTTAATTTTTATTTTGTTGCTTTGGTTTCATTCATCTCATATGTTGCAATTTTACGGCACTGAAAGCCATGAAGTTGAAATTGGCAATGAAAAAGTAACTTCGAAAAGCAAAAAACTCACTGATCTACCATCAAATCTAATTAATTATAGCAATACACACATCTGTATATGTGTATAAGTGTAGGTACATATGTGTGTATGTGTGTATGCATGTGTGTGTGTATGGAGCCCAACAAGTGCAACTATATTACATGTTGCACGCTCACCTTTTCCACAACAGTCATTGCTTCAGCTACCCCATCTGTCTCCTCCAACGCCGTTTCGCTAAAAATCACGTCGCATTGCATGTCACTACATGCAGACACAAATCCATATGCATGTACGACTATATATGTATGTGTGTGTGCATATATGGCTAATGAAGGCGGCTGTTGCGATGCTTTTTGTGTTTTGCCAACTACACGCGCCTGCCTTGTAATTACATTAAAGCTAAAAGCAAAAATAAGTCTACCTAAAATTAGCAACAAAAATCAAATAACCAAGTTACAAGAGCAGTAAGAAATCTAAGCAAATAAAACTAAAAATAAAAATAAATACAAAATATAGAAACATGAAAACTGAAAATAAGCCACTTGTAGATGTCAGTGTACAAAACGATTGCTGCCGTCAGCACTCGGCTGCAAATTTTGTTATTCTTTTTGGTGGTTTGCTAGCCGTTGGAAAAGTCGCCACACACTGTTTTGTATAAAATTTTCCTTGCACGTTTTGCTTTGCCTGCCTTAAGATTTTTCTTCACCTTTTTTGCGTCAATATTTATTTAATTTTAACTTGTTTTTCTTTCTATTTTCCAGCCCATAGCATCAACAAGTACAACAGTAGTAAAACTTCCAACGACAACTAAATATTTTACTGATAAAAAAAATTGAAAGATTAACAAAAAATAAAAAAAAAACAAGTGATTTGGTGATATTTTGAAGAAGTGAAGCAGCGAAAAGGCTAATCGTGTTTATTTTATTTTACTAGTGTTTTTAAAGCGCAAATCCATACATAACAACAACAAATATTCACCTTGATTTAAATAAAGGTCACAAATTAGACTTAATTCGCAGTTGGAGCAGAAAGCTGAAATTTGCGCGAAAAATCGTGAGGGATTACAAATTGTCAACGAAATAAGGTAAGTGACAGTTCGTTAATTTCGCTTGAGTTCACTCTACAAATATTCATTGTTTTTTGTATTTTGTTTAAAAAAAGGGAGTTTCGGGTGGACATTATAAAATCATTAGCCCAAAACTGTGTAGATCGTTAGTCTAAAAACGATTCTGGAAAATGCCTGCAATAGATGCAGAACAGAATACAAATTTGTTCACATTTATCAGCTTAGTCCGAAATATCGGTAAATTAACTCAATAGTGTCAGTAGTCTGGTCAAATACTTTTTTATAGATATTTTTTAGGATTTTTTTTTTAGGAAAATAAATGCGATCGTTTTGATTTTATAGTATGTTATTATTGACATCCAATAGTATACAAAAACAATTTTTTTTCACATATTTTTTAGTAGTAGTGTGGCACCAAAGTAAGCGTCTTAAAAACAGAAGCATTTTTTTTTATAAGTATGCAGAAATGACCACAAGCCCTTATTTTATAAAAAAAATTATGTGTAAAAAATTTCCTGGCGCTATCTTGTGAAGCTGGTCACCTTATTTTGATATGCGCCTGTGGCAACACCATTTAGATGCCAACCTGTCACTTTGACAATGTTTCTGTCACTTTGACACAATTTCTTGTATCTAAATAAAGAAGCTTCGTGGACGTTTAACATAGTTTAGGCAAAACGATCGCGTGTTTATTCCTAATTTGAACCTCATCTTATCGATTCCACGATCATCACACTTACAGCCATGGTCATATAAATAGCACATTTAGATTTTGGAAGCAAAGAGTTGAATATGTTTTTAAATAATTATTTTTTATTAGGAAAAAAGCTACATAAAAAATAAAAAACTTATTTACTTCCTCTTTAAAACAAAAAAATGGTCAAAAAGAAATTCAGTTCTGCTTTGATTGACGAGAACGTTGATAACTCACAAAGTCTCCTGGACGCATAAATAGCACATCCTAAAAATTCCAAATAAAAGCAAAAATAGTAAGCAAATCAGATAGTTAAGGGGGAAGTCTACTGTGACAAGGGAAAAAACAGGCTTATTTTCCGGATTTTATTTCTAACAAAATATTGCTCGTACATAAAATCTATTTAAACTCTTATCTTTATTATATATTTAAGTTTTTGAAAAAAAAATTTTAAGTCAAAATATTCAAAATGGCCGCTGTGGCACTTCTGCAAGCGCAGGTCCGCTTTTCTTAGGTGCCTAAACGGTGTACATGAAATCTTACGTTTCGGTGATCTAAAACAAAAAAACAAAATATTGTTATCATATACATAGTATTGACTCTCGTCTGACGTAGGATTACGTCGATAAAAAATTTTGGCGTTGAAAAAAAAATTCTTGAAATTTTTTTCTTTTTTTTTGCCTAAAATTGATGTTACTATTGTTTATAACAATTTAACAAATAACGATATCAAAAAAATCCTATGTCAGACGAGAGACACTATTACAGAGAATATATAATTAAATTTTTAAGCTGATTCATTTATCAGAAGTCGAGATATCGTGTACACCGTATACAAATACTTAGTTTAGAGAAAAATGCGTTTAAAGTTTCAGTATAGCAGGTACGCGCTTTGGAGCGCTTCGGGAAAAGGTCGAAATTTCAACGAAGAAAAATTTTGCCAGCTGTAACACATATTGTACCTTATTTAAGAGGGTTCAAAGTATTTTTTAAGCTAATAAAAAAAAATCGATTTTTTGAAAAATTCACAGTAGACTTCCCCCTTAAGTAGTAATATTGTTTTACCAGATTAGTATTTTGTACTATATCCAAGGTTTTTGATTACTTTTTCAAGCCGTCGCTCCTTGCTTCCTACAAGCTTATGGCATCTTTCCTTTGGAATCGAGTACCACGCCTCCTCAACTGCGGCGCACAAATTATCAAAATTTTGAAAATTTTTTTTAGCGATTTCGACCTTAATGTCATTCCACAAATTTTCTGTTGGAATGAGATCAGGGCTCTGCACCGGCCAATCCAGTACATTAATTCTTTCTCTTCTGAGCCTTTGCTTTACTGTCTTTGCAGTATGCTTTGGATCATTGTGCTGCATAAATGTCAAATTTAATCGGACAAATTCAAACACAAATGGCTCCATTTTATTCTGGCGTACATCCAAATACTGAAATCTATCCATTTTACCAACCACGCGAACAATCGGCCCAACACCATGCCAGGAAAAAGCTCCCCAAACCATGATGCTTGATGCGCTTGATTTTTTGGGCGACGTACAATAGTTTTCCCATCTCGCCCCATTCTATTTATTTTGGTTTCGTCGGTCCAAAGTACGTTTTTCTAAAACTGAATACATTTGCCTTTTTGAGGTTTTTGCAAAGGCAAGTCGGTGTTTGAGATGAGTGGTTTTTTCTGCTTATGCGGCCAAACAGCTGGGCTTTCTGGACACCTGTAGACCAGATTCTTGGTTTATTTCAAGCATTATTTGCTGTGCCGATTTAAAAGGTTCTGCTTTGCTCTTACGTATTATAGCTCTATCCACATTAACATCAGTTTTTCGCGGCTTTGGTTTTCTTTCCGTTTTTTTGCTTAGTTAGAATGAATCTTACTTAACTGAATTAAGAGCATTATACACCATTTTCCGAGAGCACATCATGATTTCAACTATTTCGGCATAGCTTTCTCCGTTTTGACTCGTACGGTATATAAGAGCTCTTTTCTCCGGGGTGCAATGTTTTCCACGCCCCATTTTTAGTAATTACTTTAAAATTTTATTTAAGAAACAAAAAATTATACTAAAAATCGTACTAAAAACTTAACATATAAGGTTCACATTTGTGCCATTTATCTGTCCTTGGCTGTACAAGTATCCGTTTCGAGCTATCTGTGGCGGCAGAACACCCGGTTCTAAAATATTGAAATCATTAGATAAAAAAATCCGCTTACTTTATTACCCTTATCGGCATACGGTTTATGCCACCAAATAAAATAATGAATACAATACAAAAATGGGCATGAAATGAGTTAATACTAAGTTCGCGTTTCACCTGAAATGGCTGTCAAATTCCATACAATTTGCATTGCCGTGAAATATGCATGAAATTTCGTATGTATTTCACAGCAAAGTAAAACTCAGTTCACACCGCGCAACATGATGCCAGCGACATTTTTCCACACCTAAAGCGAAAACTGACAGTTCGTTTACGAGTGAAGTGCCTGATTTCATATACTCCGAAGATATGGCATTTTTAAGTGAAACGTCTGCGCAAAGAGTGTTAATCAATCTTCTTTGTATTTTTTTATGTCAATATAGGGTGTATACCTATGAAACGAGACTTTTTTTCAATTTCAAACGTTTATTAACAAAAAATGGTTACAAATTTAATCTTCAAAATAATAACCATCGCTAGCGACACATTTTTCCCATCTCTCAGGCAATTTGTGGATGCCGCGCCAAAAATATTGGCCGTCTTTGGACCCAAACCAATCATCGAGCCATTTCTTGGCTTCTTCGTGAAAATTGATGCCCTGCTCGGAAAGTGCGTGGCCCATCGATGCAAACAAATGATAATCGGAAGGCGTCAAGTCTGGTGAGTAAGCCGCATGTACCAGCGGTTCCCAATCGTACGTCTCCACCAGTTCCCGGGTCGATGTGACGGTGCATTGTCATCAAGAAAAATTACTTTGTGACGCCGATCGGCAATTGTCGTTGGTAGCGTGCACCGTCAACTGTTTCACCTGGTTTTAATAGCTCGTACCAAATCATACCACGCTGATCCCAGAAAACACACAGCATTGCCTTGCGGCGGAAGCGATTTGGTTTGGCCGTTGTTTTTGGCTTGTGGCCGGGCGGACCATACGATCGTTTACGCTTAGGATTGGCGAAATACACCCATTTTTCGTCACCCGTAACGATTCGATGCAAAAAAGACTTCCTTTTGAACCCGCAGAGCAGCATTTCACAAGTGGTTTCACGATATCCGCAAATCGTAGTTTGAAGGCACGAACTTCGAAATCTTTAAGAGCGACAAACATGCATTTTGCATGAAACGTAACAAACAATGAACTGAATATTGTTGACAGATGACAGACGAAAAAACAAGCTATATACCTACTTAACTCGATTAAAAGCTGCCTAAGTTTGTTGCTACATAATCCAGTTCGACATAATTTACAACCAATATGGAACATGGAATTTCTACTGGAAGATGTTGATCAAGTTTTACTTAAAGTGTTTCCGAAATCAGCAACACTTCTTTGGTTGAAACTATTACTTTGATGTATGAATGTCGCACAGATCGAAAATAACTTACTAGTTAGATTTACTCTAAATCTTGTTTTGGCTAATATGCACATAGGTCTATATGGCCTATTATTACAAAATTATTGGGCCTTAGTGCACTCCGACCTCTGATGTGGTGTATTATGCTTGAGCGAAAGCTTAAAATTGGAGGCTTCTGATGAATTGAGTACCTAACTTTTGAGTACCTATTTAGGCCTCTTATTATTACTTATCACTATTTAGAGTCATCGAGGCTTGAGAGTCTTCGTCTTGCAAGAGCTCCACATTTCCAGACAATACGCTTCATCATCCAATTCGCAAGATGCTTGTTTCTACTAACACTAGTTTTGTGAAATGGTAACAAAGGCTACAATGTCCGGTACAGTAACCAGTAGGCCGGGTCGATTTGTGGGGAGGCAAAAAATTCGCCCATTGCTCTGTGAAAATCATATTCTAGGGATCAAAATAAGAAACTTTGCCAAAGGAACCATACCTCTAAAACGAATTCTGATGTCCCCTAACTTGACTCGAACGAAAAATGCCACTTTGACCCATTTAGAGTGCTCCAATCGAGCCCAAATGTATGACCGACCCCCATTACCTTTGGACGACCGATCCACCCATGCCAGTGGCACACCCCCTGGAACTCCCCTGGGGGGCTCCCCATACAATCATTTCAAAATATCACCATTTTTGGCCTTTACATGAGAAAAGAAACTAAAAAGTTCGGGTACTCAAAGTCAGCCAAGTTTACACCACACTTGAGGCGTGTGCAGGTGGATTATCCTGTTGAAAGATCCAATTCATAAATAAGTCCAAATGTTTCACGAATCTTAGGAAAATATGATTTCAACAGAGCTTTATAGCTTATTTTGTAGCAGGTACACAATTTTCAATTTGAACGCGCCAAAGTTCGATATTGGTCCTCATACTATATCACCACCTGCACGGATGTGATGTCGACTCCTCGTTTCTTAAGTCATGGAAATAGTAATTGCATTCATCCGGCCTATCCAGATTGAACTTTTTTTCACCCCTAAATACTACTTTTTCCATTCATCGGGATCGTTCTTTGCAACAGAACTCCAAGCCATGTGGGTCCCTTGCAAAATCGAGGCGGCGTTCTTTGCGAAATTTATTTAGTGGTGTTTTTTTTTTGTATTTTTTAATGCTTCAGATGTAGCGCTTTTAGAATAGCCCTTCAAACGGTGGAATTGCTGGGTGCAACATTTGCCATTTCTTTAACTTTTACTGTCGAAAAGGCGAAATTCTATGCAATCCTTAGGATTATTCGGGCTTTCTGTGGTTTTAACGCCAACGCAGTTCTGCTTTTGTAGTTCCTACCATAGAAGATACCTTGTTTAATGTAAAGATCCACAACATTTGGACTTCGACCAATCTTCTTTGGCAATTTGGCGCTTTGAAAGTCTCTGAAGTCAAGATATCGATTTGTCAGTTTTCGCGATCTGTTAAACCGTTATGCTTCCCAAACACAATGAATGCTTAAAAACACGATCCCTTTTCACAGCTTCAATGCGAAAATAATGTAAGCAAACTGCGCACCTCTATTCAAGTAAGCCAAAAAATCTCGAGCAATATTACAACTGCTGAAGTTTTACTGCTGTGAAAAACCGTTAGATGGAATAACATTTTGATGCATTGATAATATTTTCGAGCAAAGTACAGTATACGCTTTATCAAAACGGCGCTTTAGTGCCACTTGAGCAGTGCCAGACTGGCACTTCAACCATTTCACCATTTCACAGTCTTCACTTGAGTTATCCGAAACCTTTGTATTACTAAATCAAATACCGTTACTTTAATAACCATTTTCTTCCATAAAAATTATTGCCTTTAATCAAACGAAACGGACATTCCCATACACTAATATGTATGTATGTGCCACTTCATTTGATATAATTTACTAAGTACATTCGTAAAACCCAAAAATTTTCAATCTGTATTGGCGACATAAAATTTACTGACCACAAAAATGCGATTAACGCAGTGGGAATACCCAGATTTGAGGAAATTTACCATGAATTTTTGTATTTCCGTTTAAGTTATTGGACTTGAAGACAGACAAGCGGCCAATGGACCGATATTGGTTTTCAAGAAATGCGTATCATCAGATGTGTGAATGACAGCTTTTTGCGTCATTGAGGTTTTCTCGGATGATTAAATCATCATGAAATTATACCCAAACACGCACACACACACGCACATAACAATAAATAAACAAACAAACGAAACGTAAATTGGTTGCATTTCGTAGAATTGCGTTGAGTGCGCTGATGCTGTGGCGGTTGGAATTTTTCACCTGAATACCGAAATTATACTTGCAATTACACACAGCCGTACAAGCATACATGCATACACAATATATGTATCTATATGTATGGCAGAAGTATGAGTAAATGAGTATGAATTTACTAAAGGCAGGAATTTGTTGTAATGCCATTGCTTTGCAGCCGCAGTTTCTGAATGAGGTTTTGTGTCACACAGCTGCGAAAAGGCCGAGATATAACTGCATGCAGCTTAAACAAAATTAAAACAAAATAAATAGCTGAAATGTATATCATATTTTACTTCAATGTCAGCTAGCAAAAATATTTGCACACAAAATAATAATAAAACTGCGAACGCCCGGAAATAGCGTAAACATTCATATTTGAGTTTGCTCGTCAAATTACCGTAACGCGTGGTTAAATAAATTTAGAATTTCTGCGTAAATTTTGTATAAATATGAAATTTCAAAACTAAAATATTAACCAAAAATATATAAAGTAATATCCCCTACGGTATTGCAACAGTAAACTGTAACATTTTAAGTTTAGTAAGCAGGTGGGGCACTTGAGCGAGCCCACTTATGTGTCTAGGGGGACCTAAGCAGGGAACCAGCAGCCCGTTTGAAATATTTCTGTTGAAAACAATACTTAAGTAATCAATTTTAATTACCATTAGTAAGCTATAATTATCAATTTAAAAGATAATCGCTGGTCACGCGTGCAATATTCTAACATTTTTGATGTACGAACAAAACCGCTTTCGAATGAACTCTAAATAGGGAAATAATATTTAACTCAGCCAAAAAAAAAGTATAAATACGAAAATTGCATTATTCTTAGATTGGCTTGAAATGAAAATTGAAATTTGAAAAGGTCGAGGCAAGGAGCACCAGGAGATTTGGTGGCTCCTACAACACTCAGGCTAAAAAGCCCATTGCATTTAAAACTGTGAAAAGGGGGTAGATAGTCAAGTAGGGAAGGAGAAAAGTATCAGAGAAAGAGATGGAAAAGAATAGAGACAAAGATAGAGATAGTAAGTTCTGTGAGAATTTTCCAGATTCTTTGACAAATCTGTAATTATCCTCCAGTTTTAGAGAACGAATATTACTCATTCCCATGACATCGGAACCCAAAACTCGTAGCCATGCTCAGTGCTTTCCGCCTCCTCGAAGCATGACAGGCACATTGGGTCCTCAATGACTCCAATAGAGGTCATATGCTGACCCCATGGGTTGTGTCCTGTAATGATGCCGACCATCAACCGAATATCTTTTCCTCTAATTTTTATTAGAAAGTTTGACAGTTTTCTGTTCGGACTTGTCACAAAACACTTTGCAGTTCTGCAGCGTTCTAGACCGGACCATCGCTCTTTATGTAGATTGCCTACATAATCGCTGATCCAATTCATGATTCCTGCGGAACTGATTCCGATTATTGGCTCTGGCCCCTGTGGAGGCACCGCTGATCCACGGTTGGCCACTTCGTCGGCAATTTCGTTTCCTTGAACACCGGAGTGTCCCGGAACCCATATAAGTACAAGTCTGTTTTGTCTTGCGACAGAATTAAGCTTCTTTTTACATTCTTGAACAATCTTTGAAGTTTGCTTCGCGTTCTCCAGGGCCTTTAGTGCAGCCTGACTGTGACTGAAAACTCCAATCTGTTTCCCGCTCCATCTCCTCTCGATTATCCATTCGGCTACTTTTAGGATGGCAAAAACTTCCGTTTGGAAAACAGTTGCCATTTCCCCCATAGCATAGTGATACTTATTACTAGCCGTGTCCGGCTCCAGACCCTATTTCATTCTTGGACCCATCGGTAAAGAAACCGTCAAACCTCCCTGCATGCATTCTGGATTACTCCATTGAAAATATGACATCAAATTTCCTTCCAAATGAAACTGTGTGTATCAGGTTGTCTTTTAATGCCAAAACAGTGGATACTGCTCAGATAGCAACTTAAAGATTTCTCTGTGTCCCGAAGTTCCGTCTTCGTGCCTAGATTAGCTTTATTGTAGGTTTGCACTTCGACTTCATAG
Source organism: Anastrepha ludens (assembly GCF_028408465.1). NCBI lineage: Eukaryota > Metazoa > Arthropoda > Insecta > Diptera > Tephritidae > Anastrepha > Anastrepha ludens. The sequence goes on along the minus strand of NC_071501.1, from coordinate 110,488,467 downwards.
ACTTTTGTGCCCACTTATCTCTACTACTTTCACTTCATCGTCGAAATAAACCGAAAAAAGCGCTAAATTGTGTACTTATCGTAATTAACGTAAGCGAAAACCCGAGCTTGAAGTGTCAAATAACAGAAACGGTTTTGTTTTTCTAATAGTGGTCGCTCCTTGGCAGGCAATGGCATACCTCTGAGTGTATTTCTACTATGAAAAACCTTCTCATAAAAAACCATGTGCTGCTCGAAGGCGGCATAAAATTGAAGATCCATCCATTTGTGGAAAACATCAAAACGCACATCACAAATAGGAGGAGAAATTGGAACAAACACCCAAAAAGGGTATACGCATGCATTATATATGTATATATAAATATGTAAGTTAAAAGAGAGGCGATATCTGCAAAGCTTCCGTATTCCTGCAGGATTTATCAAATCCACAGAGTGGGCTACAAAGTGAAAGTAAGCGAGTGTGCCATTCGCCCAGCCCAGCATTCGGCAATATTAGACTCAGGCGAAGAGACTATTCAAATTCGCTGAAAGAGCAGCAATGCTTTTTTTTTTTGTTTTTGTTGCTGGTGCTATAAATTGGAGGGGATTAGAGTACGTGAATAATACAGCGAGAGGCTGTTAGTTCACTAAGGGCGTTGTACAAAATTACAAGTAAAACACTCTTCTTCTTCCTATTTTTTGACAAGCACCTAAGTGCGTGATGGTGTGAGTGCCTAGTCTTTTTGCTTGAGCGTATTGGAGGGTTGCGATGCGAATATAATTTTTTATTTTTTCCTTGTTCACTCCACTCAGGAGCAGGAGCAGGGCCTCGACAAGACTCAGTTTTGAGTTGGTATCGTTAATCTATTTTGCTTTCTGGCAGGCTAGGTGATTAGCCTACCGCTGCGAATATATCATATTATCGACAACAAAAACAAAAAAAACACCAAATAATATTTTTCACTTAGAAGATTTAGAATAACAAATATTTTTAATATACTTATTTCTTAGCTCTATAACATTGCTTTTTTGTTGAAAAATATCCAAATTTGTGGAACATTTTTTATACTTTTTGATACGATTTTCTATGAAATTGGTATTTTTTAAGTACCAGCTGAGTGTGTTTTTACTTATGGATCTGTACGATGACCAAGGGTACTAGTTAACTCTGGCTGCGCATTGACTAAATAGCGGCAATAGTGGTTAGCAGTTGTTCTTTTAATCAACTAATTTATTTTGAAAAGGTTTAACATATCATTTTTGGTATCTATTACACTCTATATACATACATATGTATATGTACAGCCGTCGAAAAAACCCACGCACACTTTTCCATAAAATTTTGAAATTTATTTATTTTCCATTCAATTAATTTGCAATAATAGTTCATTCTTTGACAAAAGTCATTTTTTTTTTTTGTTTTTTTGTTTTTTTTTTTTTGCTCTAATAGTCGCAAGATGTGCTTACTGCTGCTTCAGTGACAGTGTCTATGCCGAGGACGCGGTGAATATCGTCATATTTATGTACCAATTTGCGTTTGTTATTGTCCTTAGCAACTTAGATTGACTTCTCTGAATGATTTGTAGGTTTGATTTACTGGCAGTCCCCCAAATTCTCTCCCTCAGAGAATAATTCATCAAATTTACATTAAAACTTACCTTTTTAATCAGAATTTTTATAAGAATCTCGATTATTTAGACTTATAGTTAGTTCAACCATTTTTTATATGAAGGAACAACTCAACAACGTAAGCAAAAAATATTTCCAAAATCATCGCAATTTTTGTGGTACTTCAAACTTTCACTTTGTTATATAAAAGTGCATTGGGCTGTAGAACTGCATTCCCAAAGGTTTTTAAACTTTCCCATTAAAAAGTTGGAAATGCCTATGACAACTTTAAAATTTTTCTGAATTTGGTACAAAGTATTTAATATTGACTTAGACATACGGCTTTTGTTAAAGCATAAACTATGTATGTTCTTATTGAAAATTAAACTTAAAAAGTTAATCATTTTTTACATGGAGAATTTTCATAAAAAACATCTCAAATTGTCCCCGCTGATTTCTTGTTAAACTCCAGCTCTAACCACTTAATGGCATTTTTCTGCAACTTTCTGCATTTTTGGCACTTACATTTCCGGTTGAAACATCTCTCTGGCATTAAAGTCAATACAATATTGGGCAAATATTCAACGCACAACCAAAATACACTTCAATTTCCGTTCAATGCATGATGAAATATGTTTATTGGCGCTCTTTTGACAAATTCGTCTCCATTGAGCATATTGGATGCGCTGGCTGCGATTTCAAATGGATGTGAGAGAATATTTCGATGATGCCGGCTATTTCATGCGTTGAGAGTGAATAGTGTGTTTGAGTGTGTAGGTACATTTGTGCTATTGAGGGGAATTTTACTTTTATTCACATTTGTGTCAAACGGGTAATGTGACAAGAAAATTACACTGACACAGAAAGTAAGTGCGAGGGATTGGTGTGATTGGATGCATACAAAGAATGACTTGAATTTAGAAACCTAAGGTTTTTTTGTGTTTTTAATAGCTTTGACACTCTCATGCAGCTTAATATTTATCCATCGAACAATAAAAAAATTAATTCGAAATAAATTTGCATTTCTCGTAAGGCTCTGTTAAAGAGGCGAAAATTAATTTTACACATATATTAAAAATCTATTCCTTTTTTGTTTTGACTAAAAGATACACATTGCGAGAAAATGATAGCACATCAATAATTCGACCAATTTTGACTATCTGTTTTTTTTTTTTTTGTTCTTTTTTGTTTTTTGTTTTAACCCTCCGTTGGGTCTGGCTTTCTCGATTTTGGATGTAAATTTAACATATTTCTATTATAGTTAACGACTTGAGCTTCCAGGTAGCTTGCTAAAATTTAATATAACCTTTTAAAAAGGATCTTCGTACAGGAGATTTTAAAAAAGGTTTCAAAATGTTCAGCGAGAATAAAGTGTAGACATCTCGGCCTGGTCCGATTAGAAGAAAGGCGCATACGCTCAGCTCAACCCAGCTAAATCCTGACCTTATTGATCGAACTAGTCTTGGATGAGGTAAATTTGATAAGTAGAGGGCAAAAAGTATCTTTAGTCGAAGTACAAACATCAAAATATTATAATTCTTCTGGTTGGTTGATAGGATGGATGGCTATGCCAATGTCTTAAGAGTAGCCCATAAAACTAAACCCCAGATTAGACCGCTGCCATGCACTTTCTCTAATAAAGGATGGTTAAGTTTAAAGGGCCGGTGTGGATTTTGAATAAAGTACAATTTTTTTAGGAAATTATTGTCATTTCTCTTTATTATGATAATATTGGTACAGCTCAATTACGTATGCAACAAAATATCGGCCAAATGGCCACCACGGCCTCGGCGGCACACCTCCATCCGATGGTCCAAATTTTCGATGACGCTGAGGCATAATTGAGGTTCTATACCGTTAATGTGCCGAATTATCTCATCGTTTAGCTCTTGAATTGTTGCTGGCTTATCAACGTATACCTTTTCTTTCAAATAACCCCAAAGAAAGAAGTCCAAGGGTATCGTTGACGTTTAGGTGTGGTTCACATTCAATATCGGCCCTTGAAATTTAACCACCTTTTAGAAGTAAACTAACGCACGGCCTACAATTTCAAAGCATAGAATTTATTAAAACCAACGACTCCTGTAAATTCCGTAAGGGAAGATAGCCTCCAACTTGGGATCAGGAGTGCTTGCGCTGCTGCCAGCCGACTTTTATACCTGATTATATTTACATGAGGTTTTTGTTGTTATCTTAACAGCGTGAAACATAAAAAAAATTATGGAAGGCAGATACAGCGAAAGCTCAGAGCCGGCACTCGTGAGAACTGTTGAAATATGGTTCTGAATTTCTAGTAATGTTTTTCAAAAATGTGAACTTTTTCGAACCTAAAACTAAGGTTTGCTTAAATTCTTTGTTAGGAACCAGAGTTTTCGATTAGCTTTTTGTACGCATGTTAAAGTTTTTTTTAATTCAAGCCTTAAAGCCTTGGATTGCAGGCTCATGATGTAGTATCTTCTTTCACGTGCTAACCGACGTCAATTAGAAATGCCAAGTGAAGCCAAGTCCTACTCTACTTGGTGCTCCCAACGCAGTGAGGGTGTTCTACTTCCTCTACTACCACCTTCGGGGATCGCAAGGAATACTTTCAGAGTCGAAGCGTTCTTGTCCATTCGTATAACATAACCTAGTCAGCGGAACCGCTGAATCTTAATTCGCTGTCTTGTGTCCCAGCCCTTTATTGCCTATCCTTTGATACTCGCCATCTTCATCTCGTGTAAAGATGCATAAATGCTCCCCAGAATCCTTCTCTCGCACACTCTAAAAGCGCGCCCTGATCAGGCGTTTTTATTGTCCAAACCTCTGCGCCATAAAGTATCATTTTTGTTCATAGAGAGAGCACTTTGCCACTCAGTTGCCTACTTAACCCAAAGTAGCACTTTTTGGCAAAAGGCTTAGGTTATCGTTGTTGCTGCTGGTTTCCAAGTAGTCGAAGTCCTCTACTTTTCCAAATTTATAACTTCCAAAAGTGATAGAGTTGTTTAGGCGCGAATGCGTTGATTTCTTTTGTGCTGACAGAAGATATTTCGTTTTTGCCTCCATACCCACACGCCTCGCTTCGGTATTCAGATCGCAAAAGGCAGAAATCACCTTGTCGCTATTAAGTCCGTTGGTGTCGGAAAATTAAAAGGATGCACAAGGTGCAGTCCGAGGGTCTGATGAAATTGAAATGAGTACAAAAATTTGAAGTTGAGTTTTCAATTCCAAAGAAATGTTTTTATAGGTATATTACAGCTACCCTCATTTATTCACGTAAAATTGTATTTTCGCATATCCATAAATATGTCCGTATTCCGCTTGGCAGTTGTGTAAATGGAAATAATAGTTTAGCTTTCACATTTTTCAGTTGAATTTTTTCATAAAATTTAATGACCTACTTATGCGAGCAAATGAGTCAATTTGAACGCGAAAATAAAATAAACTAAAGCATTTCTGGGATTACTCATAGTTGACCAATGAGCTACAATGTAAAAAATATTTGCACTAAATGAAAATGTAAAACCACTAAGCAAAGCACGTAAACATTCCAAGCAAGCCAGCAGGCCGTTGGAAAGTCATAAAGCCGCCTAAATGGCACTAACCAGCTGCATAGATGCTGGCTAGGCATTTGAAAGGCAGTTTGATGTGTCTGGCAGCTTAAACAGGTGGCCAATTGGACAGCACAAACAGCTGCCAAGCTGCCTAAGCAGTCAGCTGAGGAGGCCAGTGTGGATTGGGATGACTTTCCTGTATTTCCAGTATCCACTTTTACGCTCGAGTGGTCGATAGGCACCTACATAAACACGTACCATATTTGTGTTTGTATGGCAGTGAGTTTGTGGAATTTGTAATTGAAGACGCAGCTGCAATTGACGTCAATGTTGATGGGTTTGTTAATATTGCAGTAGCTTGTGACTAATTTAACGGTAAACCTGTTAAATTGAGTTTCATTCTTCTCATTCGCAAATACGTACCTATTAGCTTTGTTTTAGATGCTATTTGAATAGTGTATTTTAGAGGAAATAATAGAAACCAATTTGACACACAAATAACGAAAAAAAATGTCATATCCTTTTAATGACTTTAAAAATAAATACATCTCGTTCGAGAAGCAAGTGTAGTGGTGTTTCTGGAGATAAGTTGCTGCATCTACAGAAGTCGTTGAGCCATATCCCAAGCCTATGCAACCAACCAGTGAGAAAAAAAGCCACTGGCCCCGACGGGATTAACATGTTGGTGCTGAAAAACTTGGGTTCATCGGGAGAAAGATACCTCACAAAGATCCTCATACTGTCCGTTGCCTTTATCATAAACACTTCGTAAACCACTGCATGACATCACACGAGCTGCGTTGGATTGGAACCCCCAAGAGAGTCACAGACGCGGGCGACCAGCCAATATGTGGAGGCGACAGATGGATACAGAAGTGGAGAAAACAGGCTAGTTGTGGAGACAAATAAAATGTCTAGCTTGAAATTAATCAAATTATAATCTGTTTGTGGTACTAGCGGCACACGCATACAAGATAGGAATTGCAAACGACGATAGCTACAGATTTTGCAATGAACTGGAAGAAAAGAAAACGCTAGAACACCTTCTATATTCTTGCACTGCGTAAGCTAAAACCAGATTGAAATGCTTAGGAGCTCTAGAATATGTAACGTTCGAATTCCTCTCGGGGTTAGAGCTTCAGAGTTTACTTAGATTCGCAAAAGACGCAGATGTTATCTAGTAATTGTCTACTGCAAGGCAACGTAAAGGTCTGGTAACCATCTGGTATCACTAAGGACCAATAAGTCTATGGGGACGTTAACCTAACGCAACCTAACCTGTTTTTTGCACCAAGGAACCACGGCTAATATATACAAGGTTTGATTGAAAAGTAATGAGCCTTCCCGCGCGGAGCGTCTGCCAAGCGATCAACCGAATCGGCTGGTGAGGGAAAATGATCGCTGGACCTTCCCCTTCCACTAGAAATCTGTCCCAGTTCGCTGGCAACAGCGGTGCAGTCAACATCGCTTCGCGCGTGAAAGCTGTTTTAAAAGTGTGTTAGGACTTTTCAGTGGCGAAAATGCAGCTGATTATCTTTTTTCGACTTTGGAGGCATCGCCCACAAGGAGTTTGTACCTCCAGAAAGCACTGTAAACGCGGCATTTTACAAAGAAGTGCTCCTTCGGCTGAAAAACCGCGTCGCCCGGGTTCGGCCCGACTTCGTCAACAATTGGACCCTTCATCACGACAATGCGCCGGCGCTCACCGCCTTCCTCTGCACCTCTGCATTGGCCAAGATGGGGGTTCCGGTGCTTTCCCACCCTCCCTACTGCCCAGACCTGTCCCCTCCGGACTCCTTCTTGTTCCCGCGCCTGAAAAGAAAGCTGAAGGTGAGGCGTTTCGACTCCATCGAGACGATCCAAAAATCTGTGACAGCCGAATTGAACGCGATTCCGGCGGATGAGTTTAAAAAATGTTTCCTGCAGTAGAAATACCGCTACCAGCGGTGTATTGACGCTCAAGGGTCTTATTTTAAAGAATATTAGTTGTATAATCCAAAAGGTTTAATAAAACTGCTTAAAAAAAAAATAAAGGTTATTACTTTTCAATCAAACCCTCTACATATACACCGCACTATGGGTTAATGGGACCTGCTACAATAACAACAAGGGGAGTTCAATTTCATTATCGAACGCCAAATAGCCAATGTTCCACCTGCTCTGTTTGAAAGAGTTCTGACGGAAAATTTACTCCCAATAGTCGTTTGCTACAAAAGTGATCATCGTTTGTGACTAAATGATCGTCGGGTAAGTGAGATCGAATTCTATACTCAAATTAAACACATCTGCTACATCCGGAACAAATTTTAGCGCAATTTTGCAGATATTCTATGTTTCATTTAATTACAAAATTGTTATGTCTCCATTAAAAGCCACTTTAATAAAAATTATTATTTACCTACAACAAATCTGTATTAAATAGAGTGGCTTATTCGATATTTGCTAAAGCACCCACCACCGCTCTTTTCCATTTAAGCCATCTGAATGGAAACATTAACTTGAACTTTCATTAAAATCTCGTTTTACCCCCAACACAATAGCAATGCCGCTGCTCTTTTCCCCCTGCGCTCTCTGCGAAACGTACACTTCAAAAGTTTGTTGTTTGTTCGCATTTTTCTACAAATTGTTTTTACTACCAATTCTACGATTTTTCTATATATAAATATTTTAGACGAGTATTTAGTAAAGACTTGTTTCGTTATTTGGTTGTTGACATTTTTGGCTTTGACTCATCTCAGCGCCAATTTTATGTTATTACTGTTTTTATTTTTGCCTTTGTTTGTGTTTTCGTTTCACTGACTAGTTTCGAGTATTTGCGATATTTCTGCTATTTCTATTATGGCTGGCTGTTGACATATTTTCCATTGTTTCGCTTAATTTTCGTTCGAAAATGCGACTTGTTGCAACTTTTTTCAGTGTTGATTCATTGTAAAATACATTATTTTTTTTGAAATTTTTTTTTTTTTCTTATTTCTTTTTTTTTTGTTTTTTGAATATTTCACGTAAATTACGAGCGCCAATTTTGGTGATTTTTCGGTGCTTGCCGAGAAATTAGCACATTTGCGAGATGCGATTTTAGCAAGTTTGATTTGTAAAGTGGTTGCTGTTCTTGTTGTTGGTTGCTTTTGGTTGTTGCTTGTTGGTTGTTGGTAACTGGTGCCTGTTGGCTACAGTGACGGCGGCGAGTTCATTGAGTAAATAAAAATTCGTAAATGGTAACAAGCTTTTAAGAAAGTTAATGCGCTTAAAAGCAAACAATAAACAAAAAATATGTATTGAGATTAATTAGTGCATTATACAACGGTATATAAATCGTTTGATTAAGTTTAATTGTTCTCAATCCCGAAAGCGAGTAGGCAATTGTTTCGGAAGAGTATTGAAAGGAGCGAATGACACGCAACTGAATTGAAAAATTAAAAACAAAAAAACGGTTAAAAAAAAAAACAAAAAAAGATGATAAAGAATACAAAAATGTCTAATAATAAAATACATACAATAACTCAGTGAGTTTTGATGTTATGCATATTTAAAAATAATTATGTATGTCAATACAGGGTGTGTGTTTTTATTTCAGGTTGATGTTTTCCTTAATAGCTTTTAAATGAAACACATTTTTGTAATTTGCAAGTATATTTGTTTGCATTCTTTTGCTTTTTTTTTTGTGTTGGCGCGTACACCGTTTTTGGGTGCTTGGCCGAGCTCCTCCTCCTATTTGTGGCGTGCATCTTGATGTTGTTCCTCAAATGGAGGGACCTACAGTTTCAAAGTGACTCCGAACGGCAGTTTTTTTTTTTATGAGGAGCTTTTTCATGGGAGGAATATACTCGGCGGCTTGCCATTGCTTGCCGAGGGGCGACCGCTATTAGAAAAACTTCTCCTTCATTTTGGTGTTTCACCGATATTCGAACCTACGTTCTCTCTGAATTTCGAATGGTAGTCACGCACAAACCCATTCGGCTAGGGCGGCCATTCTTTGGACTTAAAAATATGAAATATGAAAAAAAGTATGAAATAAGAGGTCAATAATCGCCTATTATTTATTCATTTTATTTTTTTGCTTGTTTCGTTCTGTATTTCTGGATAAAATCTTTTATGGGATCATTTTTTAGATCGCGGTCTTATTTGTTATATACCAGGATGCATTTACGATAGTCCTTAAGGTTTTTGATTGAAGACGTTGAGTTATTTGTATATTTGATTTGCTTGCATTCCCCCATAGTTCTATGCCGTATCGCCAGATGCGTATTATCATGGTCTTATATATTAGTACTTTGTTGTATACTGACAGCTTTGAGTCCTTGTTGAGTAGCCAATACAGTCTGAATCTGTTTTTCGCTTCGTTCGTTTTTTGGATTATATGGTCCTTCCAGGTCAGTTTGGCGTCAATGATTATGCGCAGGTATTTAGCTTTTGCGTTTTAAGTGATGACTGTGTTATTAATTGTTAGCGTACGATGGTCGTGTTTGCGATTGATTTAATACCAATACCCATTCCAATACGAATACCAATACCAATACCAATACCAATACCAATACCAATACCAATACCAATACCAATACCAATACCAATACCAATACCAATACCAATACCAATACCAATACCAATACCAATACCAATACCAATACCAATACCAATACCAATATCAATACCAATACCAATACCAATACCAATACCAATACCAATACCAATACCAATACCAATACCAATACCAATACCAATACCAATATCAATATCAATACCAATACCAATACCAATACCAATACTTGAACCGTTTTGTCTGCGTTTATTTGAATTCCCCAATTTGCGAACCAATTCAACATTTTGTCAATTAGATTTTGTAACTTCGATGGAGCGACATTTATATTCCTATCAGGCGTAATTAATACTCGTACTGTGTCGTCGGCGAAATACGTCATTTGGATAGGGAATGTCTACAATTATATACAACAACGGTCCCCAGTACGCTGCCTTGTGGTACTCCGGCATCCATTTTTAATACCTCCGAGCATTCGTTCTGATGTTTAACATAGACGTACCAGTCGCTTAGGTAACTTCGCAGTAATAGATAGTGGTCAAGTGGGAATATTTGTTTTAACTTGATTGTAGTCCTGGGTGCCATACGCTGTCAAAAGCCTTCGCTACGTCGAGATAAGTTGCGACACAGTTGTCAATTTCACTTACGATTTTGTTAGTTACTCGAAGCACTTGTTGAATGGTCGAATGTTTGTGTCAGAATCAAAACTGGTGGGAGGGAATTATGTTCTTCGCTTGAACGATCATGGATCAAGTATTCAAATAGTTTTGAAATAATTGGTACGAGGTTTATGGTTTACTGGCGACTTTATTTGGTTTAAGTAATGCTATTATTTCTGGAACTTTCCATGGAAAGAGAAGATATTTTAGTCTAATGGATGAGTTAAAGATGTTTCTTAAGTATATTATTCCATAGTCATGTAGTTCTTTTAATATTTGTCCATTGATTTTGTCATATCCAAGCGATTTTTTGTTGTTTATGGCCTTGATTTTGCGTCGAATTCCGTTCGGAGTTACTCTCTTGATTGGTTTGTTGGCTGTGTCGGATGTACCAGTCAGGTTATAATTTTGAGCGTCCTTTTGATTTGCGAATATATTTTTGAAGTATCTGGCGAGCACACTAGCCTTTTCTAGTGGCGTTTTGGCCCATGAATAATTGTCGATTAGTTTTTACTCAATCCCCCAAAGCGTCGTTTTATAAAATAAGTTTAAAATCAAAAGAGTCGCGTTCGCTCCAATGTTGACAAAATTCTTTTTTTCCTTTTAACTTTCATTTAAATGGCGGCATGAAAATCCACAAAGCGGCAGGGTATTCCACCGGGCGGGAGACCAAACTCCATTTTGACTTAAAACTGTACTTGTCTATACCGTTATTATGGTAGCTTCTTGTTTTTTAAATTGTGCTGAATAATTTTTGTTTTGCATCGACGGTTTTATATTTCTTTTAGTGAATTTCGTTTCATTTGTTAATTAAATGTCGTTTGATTTTGCACATGTTTTTATGTTGTTGTTTTGCATGTTTTTAAGTTGTCTTGAAATTATTAATTGGATTAATTTCAGTGCAATTTTCTTGTTATTTTAGTTTTTTAAATTTATTGCAGTTTCTTAAGATATATTGTATGAACTTACAGGGTCCGGCACTCAAAGTGTAACCAATTAAAAAGGTTATAAGTTTATTTTGGTAAAATTACTTTCATTGAATTCAAAGTAAACAATGTGTGAAAATAAAATACAAAAAAAGGAATCAATTTACTTTTGCTCGATATGACCATCTTTTGCCTTGACTATGGCCTTGAAATGGTCCAAAACGAATCGCAAGCTGCCCGAATGTGACTTGCAGGTATTTTGGCCCACTCGCGGACAATGGCTTCCAACGCCTCGAGACTTGTGAATCTTTTTAGTTCAGGCCTTGCTCTCCGAAATGGCCCAAAGAGAATATACCATCGGATTCGCGTCAGGTGAATTTGAGAACCATTGTGTGGACATTATGAAGCTCGGAACGTTGTTTTTAGCCATTTTTGGTTCACTCGAGCTTTGTGAGACGGTGCCGAGTCCTGTTGAAACGTCCATGTTTTGCCACCGAAATGTTTGTCTCTCCACGGCTTCAAAGCAACCTCCAGAATACTTTTCCGATAAAATTTCCCATTTACCCTGACGCCAGGCTCGATAAAATTGAGTGGAGGGCGCCCATCTGCGGTTACAGCGGCCAAGACCATTACCTGTGGTTGATGCAGCCTTCTAAAGGCCAATCGGTGACTCAAATTCTCGTATGAACGGTCGTTCAAATAAACTCTATCGTTTTGGGAGTTTACGAATTGCTCAGTTCAAAAAATTTTCTTGCCAGAAAACTGAATGTTCGGAGATTTACCGCTTTCGGCGGTCTTCGCTCTCCCAAGTCTGACTTGTTGCTGCTTTGGTGTGAGATCATGCGCCTTTTGGATCTTGTAAGACTTGACTTTGAGATAATTTTTCAGTATGCGGCGGATGCTACGGTCAGTTCTTTCGCCATTTGATTGCAACACTTGGTGTCGTTCTTCCAAGAGATGCTACTACCTAAACATAATCTCGACACGTGGCAGTAGTAACCCTCGTAAGCTTCCTGTTAGTCACTAGTAATTTAAGCCTTTTAAACTTCTAAACTTTTTCCATTTTGCCTTATTTACGAATATTTTTATGATACATTCCAAACCGTTATATAACTCGATTATCCGTACTTGTGGCACTCTTCTGCAAAAAAGAAAAACTCCCCTCCCATTGATGAGTTAGAGAGTTAAAGAGCTCCACAAAAATATTTTCGGTGATTTTCCAGGCACAACTGCTGAAGATATATGTATGTACAGTGTACGACAAAACTAAAGCACGAAACTGCCCATACCACCACAACCAGAATATAAACTTTCCAACAAATAGTAATGGCAAACCTTTTTATTGTATTTAGAAGAGGGTACATTGGTTGTGGTGTAAAAAAAAAAAAATTATACAATAAACTTCATTCTAAACTTAAATATTAATTCAAACATAAAAGTAGTATTAAATACGCCGCGACAAAACTAAAGCACATTGGTATATACTTGTAAAGAAAAGTTGGTTCTTCTAATATTTCGTAGCGAAGCCCTTGTTTTTCAATACCGCTGCACATCTTCGTGGCATCGACTCAATCAAATTATTTAAAACATCTATGGAAATGTTTTCCCAAGCTCGTTCTACCTGAACAAACAGGAGTCCTTGTTTTTGCAGTTTTCGCGTTCTATTTTCCGATCTACAATCTCCCATAGATTCTCTATGGGGTTGATATCGGGTGATTGTGCAGGCCACTGCAATACCTTAATTTTATTGGCAACAAATCATTCTTGGACACATTTAGCGGTATGCTTCGGATCATTGTCCTGCTGGTATATCCAACTCAGTGGCATTTCCTCCTCAGCGTGGGGCAGCATAATGGTCTGGAGAATGTCTTTGTACACAAATCTGTCCATTATGCCATTAATTCTATGAATTGGACCCACTCCATTGCCGGAAAAACATCCTCACACCATTACTCTGCCTTCACCATGCTTTACAGTAGCATGGGTTTAAACGGTGCCCTTTAGGTCTGCGTACAAGCTTCAGTCCATCAGAATTTTTGATGTTAAACTTGGATTCATCAGAGAAAAGGACGGTTCGCCACTTGCTGATGGTCCAGTTAATATGCGCCTTCGCGAATTCGAATCGTGCTCTCTGATTCTTTATTGAAATGAAAGGTTTTTTAGCACTTTTATACGTTCTGAAGCCGCCTTCGACAGTTCTTCCCTGAATGGTTCTAAGGCTAACGGGCAATGATAATTCACTTCTCAGAGACTTCGTCGATATAAAGGGGTCTTTCTGGACCTTTCGGATAATTAATTTATCCTCACGAGTAGTTGTTTTTCGGGGCCTACCACCTGAATGTTTGGTTTCAAAGGAGCCGGATGACCAAAAACGACTTATTGTGCGGGAAATTACACTGTGATGAATCTTGAATTTTCGAGAAATATTGATAACCGATTCACCGCCATTAAATCCATCTATAATTTTTTCACGTAATACCGTATTATACTTGTTTCGGGCCATTTTAAATGTTTTTTTTATTTCTTTAGCTCGAAAATGTAGTAAATGCCGCTAAAATCTCGCAATAACACTGATAATGCTTTGCTTATGCTTGAGGTATAATATTTTAAATCCTAACGTTCTCATTAATAACTCACTGCCAGCTATGGATAGAAAGAGGGAGTTGTGCTTTAGTTTTGTCGCAGCAAGTTTTTGCACTTGCTTTGTTTTTGCACATAACAGTACTATTTTTCCGTTAAGAAACTGGAATATTGTATTTTTGTATCATATATATTTGTTATTATCAGATTAAGAAAAAACAATTGAAGGATATAACCATTTGTTGTCTTTTTTTAACTTAAAGAGTTCAAGAGGGACTTTGTGCTTTAGTTTTGTCGTACACTGTATGTCTTAAATGTAGCAAGCCCGTGGTTTTCCATGTCAAGGGTGCAAGCTTCAATTCCACCTAAAACAAAATGCGGATGTAAACCTTGAAATGGCCGTTAAAATGACGTTTTGTTTTTACTCTGTCAAAATCTGTGTCGGGATTTTGTTATTTTTCCACCATGCCAAAATCCATTGTCTACTCAAGTGGTATCGTATGCCGGTTTACCATAAGAATGAAGGGGGAAATTTGAAATCCAAAAAAAAAAAAAAAAACAATAAAAATTCAGTCGAAAACTTTCGCGTGTCTATTTTTTGTCCACTTTACCAAAATCCCTTGCTGAAATTTTGCTATTATTAAGTTTTTTGTTTTTGTTGTACTTATATTGTATAAGGTTATATGCCTCTACTATCTATGCCAATAAACATACAATTAATTCTCATTCTAAAAAAGTGTTTTATGAATTCATTCATTGAAATTCGTTGAATTTAAGAAAAAACTCTGACTTGAAAGCCCCTGTAGTGCTTGCATGTTTACAGCCCTTCTTGTAAATCAAGAGTACTGATTTGTGAAGTCAACGTGACAGATTCACTGTGATTCGTGGAATGTCAAATGTGCTTAATATCTGTGACTGTGATCTGTTATGTGGTATATGTATGTATGTATGTATGTATGTAGACACACGAGTGTATTTTTTTTATCAAAAACAATACCACAATATTTATACAGACTAAACTACATACGTATGAATGCATATTTGCATGAGTGCACGAGTTTTGAAAATTCTGCTGAAATATGCAAAATATTGTTGGCGCTCATATTTTTCTGGCAGAATTTTCACTGATTTTTTTTCCTTGTTTATTTTTCTTTCTTTTGCAACATTTCTACAAACGAATAAATATGTCTATCACTGGCTTTGTTACTTTTGTTATTATTGTTAATGGCTTATTTCTGCAGCGGTTGGTTTTTGTTGCTATTGTAAGTAGTGTTGTTGTTCTTGCTAGTCTTGTACTTCACTAAAAAACAAACAAAAACAAGTTATAAACCATGACAACAGACCAAACAAACAAGCGGATATGAAATAAACAAACAATGCACAGAGCAAACATTCATATGTAGTTATTGTACTTATGTATGTTTGCATGTATGTGTGTGTGTGTGTGCCATGCACAAATACCAATGCAAACAAAATGATAGCGCGAATCCAGTGGAAACTATTATTTGCGAGTTATTGATTTGGCTAACCGAAGGCGCCGGCTGCTTCATATGCATACACACACACACATGCATACATATAAATATGTTTTTGGTATGCATTTATGTATGTGTATAGCCATGCAAGCTCATCTAGGCAACTTTATTCAGGCATGTAAATATGAATGCACAAATATGCGCATTTACAAGTGAGTGCCGGTTGTGCATTCGTTGATAGACAGGGTGACCTGCCGCTGGTTTTCGGGTGAAATACGTAGTACGTCATTTGCAGCTGTATTGGCGCCAATTTAAAATTCTATCGAAATTAAAGGAAAATATTTACATTGAATTACAAAAAAAGCTTACACAATCGAAGATCACCTGCTGCGAAAGATACGTAAAAATAGGTGGAAGCGCGTGGTAATCAAAATAAATACATACATACATACATACGTGTACAGTAGTTGTGAATATATACATACTTCTACACTCATGGTCAAAGTAGTAAATGCATAGAAATAATATTTTGAAAGACGAGTTGCAACTCCAAAACCAAAGTGATGCGTGCTTGGACACAAAATATGCGTCGGTTACTGAACGATGGTGCCCAGCTGAAGAAACTACAATACTTACTTACTATCTAGGCAGTCAGGTCGCTTTCGGTGTCAAGTGGTTCGAGCGAAAACAACAAAACCCGCATTAGGAAAGCTCTAGCAACATTTGGAAAGCATCACACACTTCGCCACGCACAAAGCTGAGGATCTTTAATTCTAGTGACATTTAATTCTAATGGAATGTAACGGCGGCCAATATAAGCAAACTGCAAATTTTAACTAATCGATGACTTTGCAAAATCCTGAAAATCTGCTGCCCAGCAACAATCTCGAATGCTGATCAGTGGAAAACAACTCAGCAAACCCAAATACTCCTTGAGATTTGCAGAAGAAAATGGGCGGCCCTGTGCTCCTGATGCTCCTTTGCTTGGAATTATAGGAAATAATAACGATAAAAATAAATAAAAAATAAATAAATTTTATAAAAGCAAAATCCTGAAAGTCATCTGGCCAAATACAAACTTGAACCGTGATCTGGGGAGAATACATGAGGAAAGTCAATACTCCTTGAGGTTTGCGGGGAAAAATAGGGTTGTATTGGCCATGTACTTCGTAGGCAATGTGATGACATTACAGGGGACGCTATTGAGTGGAATCCCCAAGGCAATCGTAGACGAGATAAGCCATCAAACAATTGAAGACGATCGTGCCATTTGGAAACGAACGTCATAAATTTAATCTGCAATGAAACTAAGAGACTGGCGCAGAACAGATCTGAATGGAATACATTTTTAGCGAACCTCTGTTGCTCCCTGGAACCATAGAAAATAATAATTATATACTGTTTTATAATATTAATAATAAATAAAAATAATAAATAATAATAATAACAACAATAAATTTGACCAATATCGACAATTTTTTCTTCTTCATTTTTTTTTTTTAAATATATCTGCAAAAAATTTTAGCATTCGTTATATGGAGACAATGGGCATCACGGACAGGGAAAATATTTACTAAAAATCAACAAGAATTTTGAGTAACTTCAAACTTGAACTTCATTACGCTAAAATTTAATGAGCTACAGAACTGCATACCCAGATTTTTTTTCTAAAACCGTGATAAAAAAGTTTGTACTTTTGATGAAAATTTATTGAATTTTTATAAATGCAAAATCCTAAAATCTAAAAATCTTCTAGCCAAACACAATCACGAATACTGATCAGAACAATTTAGAACTTTTTTTCTTTTTTAATTTTCATTAACTTTTTAGAAAAATATATGTGCAGACGAAAAAAATTATCAAAAATCAACGAAAACTATGAGTCACTTCAAATTTGTTTTTTATTATTCTAAAATTTAATGAGCTACTAAACAGCGTACACAGTTTGTTTTGTAACTCTGATTAAAAAGTTTGAAATTTTGGTCAAAATTTATCAAATTCGTATAAATATTGTACAATGAATGTATGAATGAACGAAAGTGAAGTATGCACTTGGACCCCGCGGTATCTTATGGCCTCTACTCATCACAGAACCTCATCCAAATCCAGCTCTCTCAAGTAACTTAGGATGGCATTGGCTTGCGCTGAGCATATGCGCCTTTCTTCTGGGCGCATACGACTGAGATATTTACTCCTAATCTTGTGCAAATGGTGCTAGTGTTTTTTTGTTTTTTTTTATGCTTTCGCTCGAGCCACCTCACACCGAGATGATACTGCCCAGATAGCAAAAACATTGCAGCTCCTCCAGCTAGGCACCATCGTAGTTTCAAGCTTTAAAATTAGTATTAAAACAAGCAGCAGAAAAGTAATCTACACTGCCTAAAATATCGTGTTCTTATTATTTTGACCATAACTGTCTATTGCAACCTCTTGGGCATGCGCCAACAGCTGTAGCCTCTAACCGCAAAGCTTGATAAAAACTTCAATAAATAATAGCCCATTTTTTCAAGAAAAAATTTCGGTCAGTTGGAGTACCGGAAATTTCGCACCATAATTCTTGTCCATTTCCTCTCGTCGAGTGCATTTCTGTTGACTTATAATTATTTTTTTAGCTCCTTTTCATCAATAAATTAAACAAACCAACGCAGCAGCCACTCGTGAAAGTGAATAGCAGTGATTTTGAATGTGTGTATGTGTGTATATGCATGTGTAAGCAAATTCATGTGTATGTATGTATGTATGTATGTATATATAAATATCTTCCTAGCCATTTATTTTCGAAAATTTTCTGTCTTATTTCTATATTTATTTCCAAAATTACGGCTTTATTAAAATTATGAGGCTATTAAAATTATAGCAGCTCGCACATTGTTGTTGCTTTTATTGTTGTTTTCATATCCGCTATACTCTTTTACACTAACTTATGGCTCATATTTTGTTGTGAATTATTATTTATTTTGCTTATTTTATGTATATTATTTTGCTAAGGTCAGTTTACTTATTGCATGCACTGTTTGCAGGATGTTGCTAAAAAATATTGTTTGTTGCTTCCTAGAATGGTGAGAAGAGCATAATTTTACAAGCAAAAGTCATAGAGTTTTTAAGGAATTTCTTTCTTTTTTTTTTTTTGAATAGCGAAAAGCGTTAACATAACAAAGTTTTGACATTCACTCAGTAGAGGAAATGTGCAGTCCAGGTGCCGCTGTACTGATGAGCAAATGTTAAATTTCATATACAGTATAATCTCTCCTAACAGACACCTCTATTAGCTGAATACTTACCTCTTTCGGACATGTTTTTCTATACCAAATCTTATGTGTCAGAAGAAGTTACACTCTCTCGTGTGGACGCTCTTCTTAGCAGGACCAAAGCTGACTGACAGTCAGTGCCCGCTCAAGGGAGGTTCCGCTGTAAATCGAATTTTATTTAATATATTATATATTCACCCTTGAGTGTGCTGAGAAAGTTAGCGAAACTTCGCGCTAGAAAGTAAATCTTAAAAAAACAAAACCCGTATACTTATAAAGAGTTTTCCAATTAGAGGTGTTATTTTGATATTCAAAGAAAAATGATATTCTTTAATATAAATAATTGGATGTTTATTCCATTATAAAGAGGAAGGTATGCCGTTAGTAGTGGAAAATAACATCAGGTAAATGACCACCACGACCACGCTTACAGGACAATATCCATTTCATGATATTTTCCATAACCGAATTGCAAAGTGGTTGCCCTATGTTCTCGATAGCCTCACGAATTCCATCTTGGAGTTTTTGAATCGTCCCTGTTGGATGTTACTGTGGGCGTAGATCTTCTCTTTTACGTGGCCCCAAAGAAAAAAGTCAGAAGGTGTAAAATCACAAGATCTCGGTGTCCAATTGTGATCACCTCTTCGAGAGATAACATGGTCCGGAAACTTTTCCCGTAAAAGATCAATGGTTTCGTTGCTTGTGTGTCACGTAGCGCCGTCTTGTTGAAAATAAACATTGTCCAGATCAATACCATCCAGTTCCGGCCATAAAAAATCACTAATCTATTTATATAATTATTTATAAATTATACAAATTTACTAACAAAAACTGTGTATAGAAAAAAAGTGTGCTTGGAGCATTTCGCCCACTCTTCAGCGTTCAGAGGCTCACTTCTGCACACATAGGCTGTGTGAGTAAGGAATTAGGCTGACTCTACTAATTGGCCGAATCATCACCATCACCTTTTTTTCTAATAGGAGGAAAGCGTTAAAAGTCTACTTGGCCAGTTGGCCGTCGGTGTGGGACTTTAGCACTAACTAAAACCACCTCTTTTCCGAACGGTTGCCCATCCCGGATCCGTGCCGTTAAGTAATGCGTCGGGAGGCCATTAGCGTGTACTTTTACTAAAATGGTCAGTCTATGTCAATGTTGGTAACTGTATTGTTGGTATTCACGCTTTGACGGCTTGGCGAAAAGTGCCCTGTTTGGTGCATTTTGCCGAATCGATGGCTCGGCTCGAGTTCCAAATGTTCAATTGATCTCGCTGTAATGAAATGGTTATGCGTTGGCAAGCTGACCTTCACTATTGTCGTCGTTTCTGATATTATAAATAAACATTTTTGTTTACGTAAACGTTGAATATTTTATTTTCGTTATCAAAGAGCAACAACCTGTGAAGAACAATGAATGAAAATGAAAATCGTGTTTTTTCACGTGTCCAAATATTTACTTAGTTTTAGATAATATTGATACTGCATACATACATATATATAGACCCTGAACCTATCAAGCGAGCAAACTAGAAATTCTACAAAATACAATAAATATGACAAATACAACAAAACATGTAATGGGGAAGCTTACTTGTCGTAGCTGTTTTAATTAATTAATTTTGGAAATGTGTATATGCGTTAGTTTATTCAGTAATTTTCCAGATAATAATGCAACATTATTTCGAGATATTTGAGTTTCTCCTTACAGGAGTTCACCAGAAAAGAGCTGCAATATGGTGACGACAGGGCCTTGATCGCAGCTTGACTATCGGAAAAAATATTAATGTCTCCCTCCCAACAGCGATCCCGAAGCATTTTGCATGCCTGCAGGATCGCGAAGACCTCTGCTTGAAAAACGCTGCTTGTTTTCGGCAGTTTAAAGGATACCAAAATGCTGGCTGATTTAGATTTAAACCCCTGCTTTCACTCCAGACTCCATTTTGGATCCGTCAGTGAAAACAGAGGTATCCGTACCGATTCTCCCCTCTTTCCAATCTTGCCTGCTGGGAAAGATAGCCCTAGCACCATCTATTGAGTGTAGCCAGAGCATCTTCCAAAATTTCAGCTATTACTGATGGGAAGGGACCTGAAACTTGTACTATAATAAAAAAAAAATTCACCAAATGGCGCGGTTTTGAATTTCACACTCTAAAAATCGGGGTTTTTTCAGTTCTATAATGAAAAAAATACGAAATAATTAAAATAATAATATGATCCTAGTTTCAGAAAATTTGGTTGAATAGTTTTTTGTTTTTCTTTTTGACAACACCAGGCCGAAAAAAGTCGTTTCGAGATAAATGAATTTAAAGTTTGAGGTGGAGGAGCGCGCGAACCGCTCTCTCTACATAGTTAATTGGCTGTAGAAGCTATAATATGGGGAATTTCCGCATGAAAACACGACACTTTCGAAATATCGAAAAAACAAAAATCGATTTTTGAAATTTCTAAACCACTGGGTCCCCTTAAAGTAAGATATCTTCCATTGCATCTAAATGGCGTCCAAATACCGTATGAGTCTACATGCTAAGTTTAAATGAAACGTACACATTAAAACAAAAGAGAAGTGTTTGAAATCAAATATACCTATAGTAGAAGTCTCTACTGGCTCATAGACCAAAGGTCCAAGTTATCAATATTCAACAAATCAACATACAAGCAAATATACATACAACAAAGCAAATTCTGAAACCTGTATGGACATATGGAATACAACTTTGGTGTTGCTCAAGTTCCTGTAATATTATGCAGATTCAAAAATTGTATTCGCTTTACGTCTTTGAATGCGATCTTGGCATCGAATCAGGCGTCGTCACAATACAAAAGTATGCCAAGTCATACAGAGATAGACTTCAACAGCATATCAAGAGCGAAGCTATTGTCTAACTGTGCTGTACTGTCTGACCTAAGCGATTGGAGGACAAGGCTTAAATGAAAGAAGGCCCATAATTTCCTGGACTAAACAAAAGTTCTTCAATTCTTCAGAACACAAGTAGGAAAATAGTAATTGCAATGTTAATAATAAATAGTGATATTATATGAAGTATGTGGAGAATTTTTGAAAGTGAGTGGAGCCTATAGCCATTAGAAGCTACAACTTTATTCCATCTGTCAGGCAGCATACGAGTTTTTTGACTTGACCCATTCATTGAGCCAGTTTGCGATACTCTCGTAAGAAGTGAACCGCTCTCCAATAAGGGCTGACTGGGGCAAAATTTCCTAATTCAGTCCCTCTAAATATTTCTGGACCGATTTGGCAACATGTGACCTGGCGTTGTCATGCAGCAAAATCAGTTTATCATGTCTACCATCCCATTCTAGCCGCTTTCTTTGAGAGCTCGATTCAAACGCATTAGCTGCAGTCGATAACGATCGTCAGTGATGGTTTATGATTGCTTCAAGACTTCATAATAGATGACATCCTTCTGATCCCACCAGATGCATAACATAGCCTTTGAAGCATGAATATTTTTTTCGCAGTCGATGGACCTGGTTCACCTGGCAGACTCGAACATTTTCGACGCTTAGAGTTATCATAATAGATCCATTTTTCGTTGCCAGTGACGGTGCAATGCACAAACCTCTTCTTTTCTGCGGCTCAAGAAGCATCTAACACGTCACCAAACGTTTCTTTATATGCACTCCTTCAATTGCTGTGGCACCCAGTTACCTGCTTTCTGGGCCATTCCCAACGCGTGCAAACGTTTACCGATGGTTAATCTGTCAACATCCAACTCTTTATAAAGGGTGGTTATATTATATATATTTATAATAAAGAACAATTTTTTTAAGAAATTATTGTCATATCTCTTCATTATGATAATACTGGTATAGCTCAATTACGCATAAAAGAAAATATTGGCCAAATGGCCGTCGCGGTCTCGGCGGCACACCTCCATCCGATGGTCCAAATTTTCGATGACGCTGAGGCATAATCGAGGTTCTATGCCGTTAATGCGCCGATTATCTTATCCTTTAGCTCTTGAATTGTTGCTGGCTTATCGACGTACATCTTTTCTTTCAAATAACCGCAAAGAAAGAAGTCCAACGGTGTCGTTGACGTTTAGGTGTGGTTCACATTCAACATCGGCCCTTGAAATTTAACCACCCTTTACATATCATCACATCATGCGTCTTCACCCAATAATTGTTGTAAATAGTTGAGTATCTTCAAATTTTTTCGTTGCCCCTTGACGATCTTTATCACTCACGTCGAAATTGCCACTTTGGAGCGTCGAAACCACTCTTTACAAGTTTTATTTGATGGAGCGTGATTACTGTAAATATTGATCAATATACGACACGTTTCAGCTGCACTTTTCTTTAAAAGGTAATAATGAAGTATGACTTCCCGCAAATACTGTTTTTTCGGGACGAACGTAGACATTTTTGACGTCAGATAAAAAAGGATCTTCACGCTTCAAACGAATGCCCCACATACAGTTTCAAATCACCAGGTGAACACAGAAATAATATCAGCAGTGACACCTCTTTGCCGAGGGCGGAAACTTATTCCCATACCCAATAAAAAAATATGTACTAAAAAAAAATTAGAAGCTAGAAAATGCGTAATAATATGAAATTTGGGCCTAAGTTTGAATTTTGCCGGCGTCGCTTCCATTAGACAAACATTCGAACCGAGTCAAGATGTGTGATTTGTGATTTGGTCAGCGGGATTCAGGCTTTTCAAATCATTTCTGTGTATGCTGCTATGTATGTAGGTATTCATTGAAGTACTACAGGACCCAAAGTTAGTGGAATAGCATCAGTTCGTACTTATATTTCCCCGTATTTGGCATAAGCCAGCGAGTGAAACCATTAACACTTTAATTCACTGACTCTGCGCATTTCATTTTTCCACTCAACGCATTTTTTATTGTAAATGCTGAAGTGATCATTCTGTCGAAATCAATTCTCGTTAAATTCAACAACATCATCGCTGAGCCGTTCTTCACTATCGCGCGTTTTCCTATCCCATGTGCAACGCTGTCGCAGCCTTTCAAAATTAGCCATCATCGCTCCTTGCCGCATTCAACTCATCTCCATCAGCCTCCATCCCGCTTTGGCTGCTGCTGATGTTGCAAAAATATAATTACAGGTGTTTCCACAGTTATTACCCAAGCGGGTGTGGAGAGGCAAATAAAAAAATCACTGATGCCACAGCAGATAAGCGCACATATGTAGGTATACATATCCTTACTTGCATGTGCATATGTGTGCGTGTGTGTGTGTGTACGTATGTTCCTATGCAATTTTAGTACAATCGATTGAGGGAACGTGGAATGGTGAAAGAACATCAAGTATTCTCTGTTGTGCAACAAATCTGATAAACAAGTAAACGATAATTGGCTTACAACAGGCAATACAATGCCAACAACAAAGCGATTATAATAAAACCAGCAGCAGCAGCAGCAGCAACAGCAACAAAAACAGTAGTGCTAAGCACAAGAGAAGCTAAAGAAGTCCCAGGAGCAGGGCATAAAAGTGAAAAATGTAAGACAAGAAAAAAAAAACAACAGAATGCCGAGGCAGAGTGCCACAGCAGATTCCTTTAAAAGAAGTAAAGCGGTGGGTACACGAGAAAGGAGGAGACGGGCAGCGTAAGGCATTAAATCGAGTGGCAAAGCGCATCAAATGTGGCATGACAGGAATGGAACTCGAAATACGAAGCAATGACATGCAATCAAACGGCGAGGCAAGGAAAGAAAATCGAGAAACTGCTTGTAGCAGCGACTAAACCGAAGTGGTGGGAATATTTTGCACGTGCACACACATCATACATGGACACATATACATGCTCACACACACACACATGCATTCATACATGCCTGTACACCAGTAAAGTCGCTTTTGAAAAGCATTTCTACTTCGCAACTAACTGATAGAATAGCAGCAACAATGGCATGCAGCATGAAACAATGTGGCGGCGGTTTTTCGACGGAATGGCCTGAGCACGGCACAGCATGGCATGGCATAGAATGTGCCTTGGTATTTTTAAGCTACGCGCATAATAATGCAATCAAGTGAATTTAAGTGAAGCGCGCTGACGTTGAGGATAAGGAAAGTGTGTATGTATGTAGAGCATTTTCGACTTCTTCTTCATTAAGATAATGTTAAACGTGAGTTTTTATGCTGCAGTTGATTTACACTAAGTCATTTAAACAAAGACAATAATTTCAGCTCCGCTTAAAGGGTTTTCAATAAGCTGGTCTGTTCTATGCTGAGTGAAATTTTTTCTTCTCCTGTCATTGCTTGAAGAATTATAGCTTTTGAAGGTTCCAAGCTCATGGCTTGCCATTTTTTGAATTTTGTATTATTTTTTGATTTTTTAAAAGGAAGTTTTTATTGTTTTTAACTTTAGCCTAGATTTATTTGCCATAGTAGCTAAAATTATGTAGGAATTTCAAGCCGTGAAGTCCAAAGTACTGGCTTCACTACAACTACTTCCTGATGGGATTCCCGATCTTCAAACACCTCAATTTTGCACGTTAACATAACCGCCAAGCTGAAAATGCGCCGCATCAGATAATTTATTTTTTGATCGAAAACTCCGTCACTTTTCAGCTGGGTAAAATCTCATACAGGGAAGCGCCTTTGAAACGGATGGCCAATTGCCTTCAATTTCTAGGTTTATTGAACCTTGCATTACCAAGAATAAGCCTTAAGCGAATAAGCCACGGTATTTAGGCAGAATTCTGCTCAGGCTCATGCAGAGATCTGCGATGTAACTATGCGCTCGTGTTCATCCACGCACTATCGGCAATAGTAGCGATATTTTTGGTTACATTTGTTTTTTTTTTTTTTAAATAAGAGATACTGTATAAAAAACATTTTCTTGCGCAAATTGTTTTTTCAAAAATTTTTGTTTTTAAGCATTTCAAACTTTTTTTTAAGATTTAATATTGTATTAAAATTTCAAAATTTTGAACACAAATTTTTTGTTTTAGAAAATAGCAGCCCTATTTTTGGTTACATTTTTTGTTTTTTTTTTTAATTTTTAAAATAAAATATCCTGTATGAAAAAAATTTTCTGGCGCAAATTTTTTTGGAGAAAACAATATTTTTTTTAAAACACCCCGTCTCAGAATTTTTTTTTACTAATTATTTAGAATAAAATATACTTAAAAAAAACTTTTTTTGATCAAATTTCGAAATTTTGAGCAAAAAATTTTTTGTTTCTGTTCGCTCAAATTTTTTTTGAAAAAAACAATTTTTTTAAAACACCCCATCTCAGATGTTTGGCTCAAATTTGTTTGGAAAAAAAACATTTTTTAAGCAACTCAGACTTTTTTTTTAAGATCTAGAATTAAAGTTTCAAAATTTTTAAAAATTTTTTTGTTTTAGGAAATAGCAGCCATATTTTTGGTTACATTTTTTGTTTTTTTTTTAATTTTAAAATAAAATATACTGTATGAAAAAAATTTTCTGGCTCAAATTTTTTTGTGGAAAAACAAAATTGTTTTTAAAACACCCCGTCTCAGAATTTTTTTTAATATTATATTTAGAACTAGCATTTCCCAGTGGGCTTCGCACCACCATACATAAAATGTTTTTTTATATCGCAAGAAATTTTTCATATTAAGTTTTCTTTATAGAACTCGTAAAATGTTTAAACAGTTGAATTAGTTGATTTTTTTCATTCAACATACTTTCTAAAGATGTCACAATAGCCTTTTCTGTACTTTTTTTAAATTTGATTGTGGTGGTCACCTATATACAGGTAAGGTGAAAGAGCCGATAAAAACTTGTAATTAAACTTTGATTCTTTAATTTCCATTTCAATTTTTTACGCTAAATAAATTATGCTAAAATAAATAAAGTTAAAAATGTTCTTCCAGATCCTCCTGGAGCATTCAATTTTTTATTATATTTGCGTCCAAAATGACTTGCAATTCGATAAAAAATTGATGCGAAAGTTGATTGCATCGCAAAATAAAATTGTTTTCTTCAGGGCGAATCATCAATCGATACGAATAAAAATTCATCGCACTGACGGTTTTCGTTGATTTTTGACCTGCGATGCAAAAATTAATTAGCGTATGAAAATTATTTAAAAATCATATTTAAACAAAAATAAAATGTGTATGTACCAGTTGTTGGATTTATCATTGGTATGTTGATATGATAGCCATCGTCCCCTCTCCAAAACAAAATGGGGTATTGCAATGCATCATAACAGCGATGGAGTTCTGAAATACGTTGTTATTGCTCATTTCTACGATACAAAACAATATCTCGTGGCTGAAACTGTAACAACAATAGCTACTTCATCAATCGTTGGTACATTGAATCGTCTGGCGTGCTCCCAATTGGTGATTTATCGGTTTTTATTATGATTTTGTGGCCATCGGTGGGCATCAGATCGAGTGCCACTTTGAACAATTTCCACAATTCATTGTGTTGATGGAACATTGTTTGCAATTCATTCACGATTGATCTTCTCGTATTCGTCGAAATTGCACAGCGCTGATCTAATTCACGATTCTCATCACCAATAAAATATATTTGCAAAAATTGATGGCCACCATCTGGGAATAGTAGCAAAGACCCAGCTCTATGGTATATTTGACCTAGAATCTGTAAAGTTCGAGAAATATATGTAGATAACGGATCTGTATTTTTAAAAACATTTTAACTGGTTGTAGTACATGAGAATGCAATCTCTTAACCTGAAGGCGAGTTCCCAATTGGTCTATATCTGGAGTCTTTAGTTACCCAGCGAAAAGAAAAGTCCTCTTTTCATTAGCATTTATCAACAACTTACAATGGATACTCATGTGGTTCAAACACATCCTAGGGTTATCCAGGTCCACGTTTTGGTCTATATCTCGAGACCCTAGTTACGGAGGGGCATTAAAAATACTCTATACTATAGCAATCATCAACAGCTCCCATTTGCTACCCATATTGTACGAACACATCCTTAAGTTATCGGGGTCCACATTTTGGCCGATATCTCGAGACCCTAGTCACGGAGCGGCATAAAAAATACTCTATACTATAGAATCACCAGCAGCTTCCATTTGCTACCCATATTGTACAAACACATCCTAGGGTTACCCGGGTTCACGTTTTGACCTATTTCTCGAGACCCTGGTATCCGATTCTTAAAATTTCAAAACACAAACCATCTACTGAATAGTCCAAACAAAGCCTAAAAATTTGGTTTGGATAGGTGAGCCCGTTCTTGAGTTATAAGATTACCAAGGAAATGTAACTTCTTTTTATATATATAGATAAAATATACTTAAAAAAATGTTTTTTTGATCAAATTTCAATTTGATTTAAATTTCGAGCAAAACAGTTTTCTGTTCGCTCAAATTTTTTTTAAGCATCTCAGACTTTTTTTTAAGATTTAGAATTAAAATTTCAAAGTTTTAAACAAAAAATGTTTGTTTTGGAAAATAGCGGCCATATTATTGGTTAAAGTTTTTGTTTTTTTAATTTTAAAATAAAATATTCTGGATGAAAAAAATTTTCTGGCTCAAATTTTTTTGGAAAAAACAGTTTTTTTAAAACACCCCATCTCAGATTTTTGTTAAATATTTAGAATAAAATATACTTAAAAACAAAAAACTTCTTTTGATCAAATTTCAATTTGATTCAAATTTTAAGCAAACAAATTTTTTGTTTCTATTCGCACAATTTTTTTTGGAAAAAAAATTTTTTTTTAAACAAGGGGTGTTATTCGTTAAATATTTAGAATAAAATGTAATATATATACTTAGATTTTTGTTAAATATTTAGAATAAAATTTACTTAGAAAAACTTTTTTTCATCAAATTTCAAAATTTTTAGCAAAAAAATTTTTGTTTTTGTTCGCTCAAATTTTTTTGCAAAAACAATTTTTTTTTAAAACACCCGGTCACAGATTTTTGTTAAATATTTAGAATAAAATATACTTAGAAAAACTTTTTTTGTTCAAATTTAAAAATTTTGAACAAAAAAATTTTTGTTTTGGAGAAATTTTTGGAACAAAAAACTTACTTATTTATAAAAACTATTTTTTTTACAAAGTTTCTTTCTTAGTTTTATAATAAAACATACTTTATAAACAATGTTTTTTCGTCTTTTTTTGTTCAAAATTTCTGGGAACTTTTTTTTACCTTAGAAAAAAATATACTTTATTACAAGCATTTGTTTTTTTTTTGATTTTAGTATAAGATATACCTTATAAATTTTGTTGTTCAACATTTTTATGGGAAAAAACATTTTTTTTGTTTGTTTTTGCTCAAAATTTTACGGAACTGTTTTTTTAACTTAGAAAAAAAATATGCTTTATTACAAAAATGTTTGTTTTTTTGATTTGAGAATAAAATGTGCCTTAGAAAATTTTTTGAGAAAAATTGTTGGGAAAATTTTTTTTACGTCATTGTAGAATAACACCCCGTCTCAGATTTCTTTCATATTTACTTCAATAATAGCCGAGACTATGTTCAGTAATCCCTGAAAGAAGTAGAATTCCCTTAATTTTTTGACCGCCATGTATTTACAAACATATATACATTCATACAAGCAACCAGTGGATTCTACAAATGCGAAAATGCAACAGTTATATAAATAATTTGAACAAAATCGTTAATTTAAGCTGCCATCTTCCATAGTCACCTAATTAATTTTATTGCCTATAAAGCAGCCATTGCACCAGCCATGCATCTCAACCACTCTACGTTTACCCCACTTTAGCGAGCCACATCTTTTGCTTCGGTTCAAAAGAGTTTAATTTTCATTTGGGGCACGTCAGTGCGAAGAATGTCGAACACGTCAAACACCATCCTACTCAATTCAATTCAAACCAATCAAATCCAATTCAATTCATGAAATCCACTGCGAAATGTGGAGGCCAGCCGGTGGCTAAAGAAGGTGAAATTAAAAATTTCGATAGCGTTTTTGTCATTTTGACATGCGCGCATGTCATTTGAACCTTTGAATTGGCGGAATACTCGTACTGAATGATAGCAGTGAATGGTGGTGCACGCGTACGTATAGTTTTTGCTGCTAGTTTTGCAAAAAACAAAAAAAACCAAAGCACAAACAAAAACCATCAGCTAGCAAACGAAACCGCAAAGTTGCATAGTTATTGGTGGCATGGCATGACTAAGTATGTACGCGCGTTCGTCACCAATTTATGCGCAACCAGCTATTAGCTGTTTATTTTCCGGCTGTCAACGCCACTTGCTTGTAAACTTTTATGTTTTTTTTGCGAAAATCATCTTTTGCGGTGGGCGTGTTTCGTTTGCTAAGAAGGCAAAAGAAGCGACAAAAAGCTAATGCGTTATAGCAACGCTTTCACAGACTAGCCGTTGTTGTTGTTTTTGCGAATTTTTGTCGTTTCATTAACCGAAAAATTTGACACATGCCGAATGATTTTTTTCTCGTTTTTATTGTAATTTTTTCCGCATACTCGTATGTATGCTTGTCAAATGCGTTAAATCGCTAATTTGCGGTTTTGTTCGGGCAATTTGTTGAGCGTTTCAAGTCTGGCATTCAAGATGAGGCAGTGTCTAACGCAAGCCTCATTGCGGGTATTTATGTATGCATATTTATATGCATGTACGTACATATGTATGTACATATGTACTTTCGTACTCTTTTCCATACCCGCACATCCATTCTCTAAAACAAGCGACGCACACCGGGTTAAGGCGAGTGTCAGCGACGTGCGCCAGCATAAAAGTGAATTAAAGATATGCATTTTTTCTTTCCCTACTATACTTACACATACATGTCTATGCACATACACATGCATGAGTATGAACTTAACGCTTTCAGAAATTGAACACTATCGCACGCAACATTTAGTTGACAGCGAAATGACAGTAAAAACCTTTTAACGTGCCATTCAGTATGCATATGCATTTGTGTATGTGTGTGTAGCATAAATATACATGCATGAAAAATTGTGTGTATGTGTGTCCATTTGTCTGTATATGTGTCCATATGAATGCATGGTAAAACAACAGTCGCATTGTTAGGTTAGGTCGCCGTACTAAGTCCCCGGTGAAACACACACACGTACATACATACGTCCTATACGTGTACTTACTGACATTCAGCTGACGGTAGTAGCTGTCACCACGTCTGACTATAGTCGTTTGCCAAATTGGGGTAAACTAAGGTAACAGAAAATGGTAGGAAAAGAGTGTGCGATAGTAAAATTACACTTCGAGAAAATCGTGGCACATTTTAGTAATCTACTTTGCGTACCAATCACTATCCACTCTAAAAGAGAAGCTGTCAATAAATGATTGGTGGCTACATGCCTGAACACTGAGACATTTCTGCAATTGCATTGTAGAGTACTTGGCTAGGAGGGTAACTGATCTTAACTCTGCGCAGTATGTGGGCATCCCTTTTTGCTGAAGCTTCGAAGCTCTGGATCAGGTCGGTCTACATCGCCCAAGCCAAAAATATAATACATAGACCGAGGACACCGCAACACCTGTAAAGTAATTTCACAAGTCTGGCCTAAAATTAATGAAACAAAACGCGGTATCTAACGCATCCACGATGGCGAGAATAACAAGGTGGCGCCGATCGTGGTAATACTACTTTGCTCGCGAATTCGACAGAGTCGCTGTGTGTATGTGTTTTTTTTTTCTTTTTTTTGTTGAGGTGCCACATAGCATTGAAAGCCGAAAAGTGTGAGACTTGGCTCATCCATTAAAAACCCACCCCAGCTCCGTTTCAATCCCACCGCGAGCCAAACATTAAGTATAACTTCACAGCAGGGTGAGCGGCCTATTGTTAATTCGCGAAGATCTTCGCTGTTGTTCAGCGCGACGGAGTTTTATGATAATACTCCTTGGCAGCTTACAGACACCGGATCAGTTATCTTCCGAGTCAAGCATAACATCCATTAGGTTAAGAACTGTAACTGGTTTATTTTGAAAAATGAGATATTAGACTGGATTGATTGAGAAAAAAAAAATATTAAATCACATTAATTTCATGTAAAGTACTAAATATTGAATTTAAACTGTAATTAGATTTATTCATTTGGTCAACGCACTTATTTCTAGTCTGCCTCTGCGGCGCAGATATCGATACAAAATTTTTTTCTGTATTTGGCGAGAATGAATTCTTCAGTAGCATCATCGGGCTAAATTCAAAGCAACCCGAATTTCTCTTCCTCCATTAGCTTCCTTAAGGGGTTAGGGGCAGTCATGAAATTTGGGATTGAAATTTAAAAACGTCGAACCAAGAATCACCGAGAGATTTGGCTCCTAAAAGCTCCTAAAACAGTCAGGCTAAAAAGTCCATTGTATTTAAAGCTTTGGAAAGTTACAAGGTAGATAGTCAAGAAGGAAAGGAGAGAAGTAACAAAAAGATAGAGATAGGATAGAATAGAGTCAGAGACAGAGACAGAGACAGGGACAGGGACAGAGACAGAGACAGAGACAGAGACAGAGACAGAGACAGAGACAGAGACAGAGACAGAGACAGAGACAGAGACAGAGACAGAAACAGAAATAGAGACAGAGATAGCTAGTCCTGTGAGAGTTTTCCTGATTCATTCTTTTGCAAATGAGAACACGAATTTGACTCATTCTCATCACATAGGAACCCACATTTCGTAGCCTTGCTCTAGCAAAACCAGGACAGTTACAGCTGGAACTAAACTGTTCGCTCTTTAGGTATGTAGATTCTCCGCAAGATTTTTCAACCTTTGCACGTTGGCAACGGCGAATATCGCAAGCGATGGAACGATAAGCTGTATGAGCTCTACGACGACATAGACATAGCGCAGCGTATAAAGATCCAGCGGCTACCTTGGCTGATTCATGTCGCCCGAATAGATACCAACGCTCCGGCTCTGAAAGTATTCGATGCGGTACCAGCTGGTGTGGTAGCAGGGGAAGAGGAAGGCCTCCTCTGCATTGGAAAGATCAGCCGGAGAAGGACTTGGTCTTCACTTGGTGCAGGTTTGCACGAGAAAGAAACGACTGGTGCGCTTTGTTAAAACCAATTAAGAAGAAGAAGATTGCTTACATAGTCGCTGATCCAATTCATTGTTCTTGTAGAATTGATTCCGAGTCACTGTGGGGTAACCGCTGATCCACAGTTGGCCAATTCATCGCCAATACATCGACATATTCGTATACTTCAGAAAAATTTTCCTTTTGGTACGAATTTAAATGAGGCAAAGCAGGCAAGATGGAGCAAAATTAATCACCCTATAGGAAGATTTATATTTTTTGCAAAAGACGTCATACATCAATCATATTTGGTACCTTTGAACTAGATAGTCGAAATAAGCTCGCTTATTTATTAAAAAAAAAGTATTAAAAAGAAAATGGGATGATTAATTTTGCGCCACCCTGTAAAGTCTATGTGCATATATGTATGAACGTTGAGACGATTTTCCTGAAGCTCTGTAAATTACTGTTCCCCACTATTTCCCGTAACTGTATTCCATTAATTATGAGCCCAAATTTATAAACGTCACCAACTTCTAAACTATCACCAAAAGATTATCTAATGCGTCTTAAGCTCATATTAAGGGATTTTACTGTTGACGAAGGAACATCGCTTTAAGCTGGCGTACAAAAATGTATAAGTTCGGCCATTACATACATACATACATACATACATACAGACGTACACTTTCATATGCGACTCTAAGTAAGCAACGATCGTTTTTAACAATTCTGCAGTTACGCAATGGCTTTTTTTAACTTTTGCTTTTGCGTTTAGTTTTTTATTTTTATTTTTTTTTTTTTTGTTTTAGCTCGCTGTTACTCTATGTTGAGTAGTTGGTGTAATTTTGTAATTGTTGTGTGTATGTATGTTTGTACGTGTATGGTATGTACGCACATACATATGTAATTTGTGTAACCTTTGTTATTGTAAATGGTTTTTTTTTTCGCCTATATTGGAATTGTCGCCTGCCTTATCGGCCAACCTGGTCACGTTTCCTGAGTAGCGCTGACAGCAGCGACGACATCAGTAGCATACCAGCAGGCGGTCGAAATGGGCAGACTGACAGACGTGCGCACAAAAACCACGTACAAACCTGAGGGTCACTCAAGCTAGTAATTTACAGCAAAGAAAAAAATGAAAAAAACAAAACCAAAAATATACGAAAATATATGAAAATATGCGAAGGCAGAAATATGCGTCGGCCATACGCACACACTTTCGTATGTGCATATGTGTGTGTGCATCTAAATGTGCAATTACGTGTAAGGCTTGAAGGTATGCTTTTCATAAATTACTTGCATGTGTGTGTGTGCGTGTGGTCGCTTTTGCAGTAAATGACGCGCAGGCCTGCTGCGTTTGATCGCAGGGTCAATGAGAAGGCAAAGAATGCAATTACGAATTGTCGTGGCTTCATATTTACTGTAATAATACGCAATATTTCAATTTATTCTATTTTTAATACTGCTTTGTTTTTCAGGTTCAAGTTATTCGCTATATATTTATTGATTCTTTTTTTTTTTTTTTGCATTTGAAATATATTTTGTTTGACGAGTGCATTACACTATGTGAAAAATTTTATAGATTCATTGGCAAATGAAATGGGGCAGCCTCACCCATACAATATTTAAATATTTTATTAATTTAATTTCATTATTTTTTTTTTTGTTTTTGTGATATTCTCAGTAGCTTGAGACCATAGCTATGTAACTTAGTAAATATTGTTCAACACTCGACAAAGGATGTTTATTTTGCGAGTAAATGGTTGGACAAAGAATGTAGCGCCAATTACGTATATGTATCTATGTATACATTCTGTCAAAAAAGTACCGAGTATTGTTCAATAAAGCACAAAATAATTGCTGAATCAACAAAATTTATTTTGTCGCCTTCAAAATAGGCTTCATTCGAAGCAATACTCTTATGTCAACGATTAGTCCCGTCATCAAAGCACCTTCTAAACGCGTTTAAAGAGATCCTCTTCAGCTCCTTCAGCGAATTCTCCTTAATGACCTCTATCGACTCAAAGCGGCATCCGCGGTGTGTTTTTCGATGGTTGTTTGATGATATTTGTCGAGTTTTTGGTCAAAAAAGTGTTCACAATATGAGCCCTGTGAGACGGTGCATTATAAT
Source organism: Anastrepha ludens (assembly GCF_028408465.1). Classification (NCBI taxonomy): domain Eukaryota; kingdom Metazoa; phylum Arthropoda; class Insecta; order Diptera; family Tephritidae; genus Anastrepha; species Anastrepha ludens. The sequence continues at coordinate 110,453,883 of NC_071501.1, read as the reverse complement.
GGTGCAAGATCCATGAGTTTTCTTTCCTCAAATTGAGCCTTTTTCTACGCACATTCTCTCTCAATTGTCGCATAACTTCCAAATAATATTCTTTATTTACCGTAGAACCATTTGGAATGAGTCCCTAGTGCACAACACTATGGCAATGAAAGAAACCGAGTAGCATGACTTTCACTTTTGACCGACTTTGACGTGGTTTTTTGGGTGGATAGCGTCATTCAGCCACCTGTTGACAAACTCATATACCCACGTCTCATCACCTAGTATGATGCGCTGGATAAAAGTTGGGTCTGAATCCACTTGCTCAAGCATGTCTTCAGCCACCTTCTCCCGATAAATTTTTTGAAAGAAATTCAACTCTCTTGGAACGAGTCGAGCAGCCACGCGTCTCATGCCCAATTGATGGTATAAAATGTTGCAAATTGATTCGTGAGACACGCTAAGGTCACAAGCTATCTCCATCGAACTTAAATGATGGTTTCTCAGCACCATTTCCTTGACCTTGTCGACGTTTTTATTCGTTGAAGCCGTTAATGGGCGACCACATCGGGGCAAATCTTCCAGAACTTCTCGGCCCTCTGCAAAAACCTTATACCACTCGTTGACCCGTGTTTTTGATAAAGCACCCCCGCTATAGGCTTTCTGCAACATTTTCAATGACTCGTCACATGAAATCCCGTTCAAAACACAAAATTTCAGACAAATTTTTTGTTCGATATTTTTATCCATAGGGAAAATCGCAGAGCACACCTGCGGTTGACTGATGTAATTAAATGCCAAAAACAAGCTATTATAATTGACAGATCGCGCTCAAACTCTGCGACGCTGTAGAGAACAGTTGTACCAACATTCCAGCACAAAAAATATAGACATATGTACAACGCGCGCTTTTTAAATGAACGATTCCCCATATTTCGTTGACAAAATGTATATATGCACGAGGGTCGTTCAAAAGTCCAGCTTTACTGGCGCGTATCGAGGTTACGTTTAGTTACTAGCATCTATTAGAATAACAGACTCCAAGTTTCAGCCAAATCGGTGGCCTTTTCGTTTGTGCTCGTTTGAATCGAGGAAGTCGTGTGATTTTCCTTTTCCATAACGACAACCAATCAGCTCACGCCTCAGCAGTTGTGGTTGCAAATTTAATGGAAATGGGGTTCGAACTCGTTTTACATTCCCCCTTTACATAGCTCCCTCGGATTCATCGGACTTTTATTTATTTCCGAATTTAAAGAAATTGGTATGATCAAATATCGCCTAAAATGGTGGTAGAGATTCCAAACTGCGCTGTTAGATTTCTCAGAGTGCTTTTTAACGTAATTCTTCAAATTGGCCAATTTTCTTCTCAATGGAAAAAATCGACTATTATAATGATCCCGAAGCCAGGAAAAAAAAAAGTCAAGGCAGCTTCATACAGCTGCTGCCATCTCTCTCCAAACTATTTGAAAAGTTGCTAAAACGAAAACTGATGACACATCTGCAGCAAACCAACATTGCTCCAGCTCATCAGTTCGGTTTTCGTGAGAAACACGGCACAAGATTGAGCAAGTTAATCGCATCAGCTCCGAAATAAGGAATGCTTTCCAACAACGGGAATATTGCTTAGCCATATTTTTCGATGTAGCTAAAGCGTTCGACAGAGTATGGCACGAGGGACACACTGCCACAAAGCTCACACAAAATATTATCAACTTATTATACAAATCGGGTGTTTACGGTAAGATATGAAAACTACCTAACTGATGAAGTCGATATTAAAGCTGGCGTACCACAAGGCAGTGTACTGGGTCCGCTTTTATATGTAATACGAGTATACACGGCTGGCCTTCCAACAAATAATTACATGAACATTTGCTGACGACACTGCAATCCGTTGTCGCTCCGAGTGCGTCTAATAAGAGCGTCGGGTGAACTCAACAGTCATCTGAAACACATAGTAAATTGGTTGGCAGACTGGCGCATCAAAGTGAATGAGCAAAAGTGTAAGCATGTGACTTTTATACTAAATAGAAGCGACAGTTCCATTGTATGTCTAAACTCCACACTCACTCCTTATTGTAAAGAAGTTACATACTTTGGTGTTCGTATGGACAGGCACCTGACACGGAAAAGGCGCGCCAGTCGTTTCTTTCTCGTGCTAACCGGCGCCAATTGAATACACCAAGTGAAGCCAAGTCCTTCTCAACCTGATCTTTCCAACGCAGAGGAGGCCTTCCTCTTCCTCTACTACCACCAGCTGGTACCGCATCGAAAACTTTCAGAGCCGGAGCGTTTGTACCCATTCGGACGACATGACCCAGCCAACGTAGCCGCTGGATCTGTATACGCTGCGCTATGTCTATGTCGTCGTAAAGCTTATACAGCTCATCGTTCCATCGCCTGCGATATTCGCCGTTGTCAACGTGCAAAGGTCCAAAAATCTTACGCAGAATCTTTCTCCCAAACACTTTAAGCGCCGCTTCATCGGATGTTGTCATCGTCCACGCTTCCGCGCCATACGTTAGGACGGGCATGATGAGAGTCTTGTAGAGTGTTAGTTTTTATCGTCGAGAGAGGACTTTACTGCTCAGTTGCCTACTTAGTCCAAAGTAGCACTTGTTGGTAAGAGAGATTCTACGTTGGATTTCAAGGCTGACATTGTTATCGGTGTTAATGTTGGTTCCTAAGTATACGAAGTCCTTTACAACCTCGGACAGATAGCTAGCAGAGTTAAAAACGAAAGATCTTCATTGGCTAGTTAATTCCCGTTCCGGGCTTAACCCTGATCATAAGTGCCAGCAATATTGCAATTATACAACGGAGGCAATCTAAAATATTAAGAATGATTACTGGAGCGCCATGGTATATAACCAATGCAAATATCCATCGAGACCTAAATGTTCCATTAGTGGCAGCCGAAATAGCAGTAATCCAACAAAACTACTGCCAAAGGCTGATATACACCACCCAAATCCATTGGCTCGGTCGCTGTTGCATACCGTCAATTCGTAACGTCTCAGAAGAATTGACCTTCCAACCCTACGACGCATATTTGAAGCCCCCATAACAACCTTAACCTTCTTCAAGAAGCTGTAGGTACTGTAATTTAGGTTGAGAATCGAAGCCTTATTGTTAGTATTACGATTAATTAATAGATTCAATAAATAATAATAACAGTACAAAAAAAAACAGCGAGGAGGTGATTGCAGAAACGATTGGCTACTTTTCAGACTTGGACAAGTCTTATTATTCGAAAGGGATCAACAAACTAGCACCGCATTGGACGAAGTGTATAAGCGTATAAGGAGACTATGACGAATAATAAAAAAATGTTTACCCAATAACAACTACAAACGAAGTAGTTTTTACTTTAGCATTCTCATATTTTTCCTTTATATTTTTAATTTTAAACGACCCTCATAAGTAATATATCCAAGCAGTGTCAGTAAAGTGAGGAAAAGTGGTGAAAATATATGCATATTTTAAAGGAGCTCATAGGTTGCTACAAAATTGCAGCGTTAATTCTGATACATAATAAGCCCAGTGTACGTCTAGCAAGGCAAAAAATGTTTAATGAGGCACTTCCGATTTTCTGGTTCGTCATGTTGACTGACCCAACTTTCATAACTTAAATGAAGAATTGAGCTCAAACTTTGATTAAAACTTATCAAGCATAATTGCTGATGTGTATGCCACACTTCGCGCTAATGAAGGCTGTGGCTGTACTGATTTGTTTGGCATAGAAGGCTTTTTCACGTTGGTATTTGCCGAATGCGGGCTTCTTTTATAACAGCAAAGATCTTAGCTACACCTGGTATGTGATTGAGTAGCGTACGCTTCCCACAAAATTTATGAAGGTAATTTATTATTATTTATTTATTTAAAAAATGTCTTCATAATATGGCTCATATTAGAATTAATATTTTTTTGACGCCTTTTGCAACTGCATTTGTGGCATTAAATAGAAAAGCTGACTAATATCTTTATACTTCTAGGCGCGCATGTATACTTTCATATTTAAACAGTATATTAAAAATGTAAAAAAAAAAATTAACTAAAAATAATTAAAAAGATATATTGTATTAAAACAAAAAAATATTTTTAAAAAAATATCAAAAAAAAATATAAAAAAACAAAAAGATTAAAAACAAAAATTGTAAATATTAAAAACATATATATTGACAAAACCGCAAAAAACTCAATATTTCTCTATTGGCAAAGTATGCCGTTTGTTTTTTTTTAGAACGCTGCTCTTCGCGTGTGCGCATCTGCAAACATAATTTTTTATTGTGAATTGGCTTTAGTGCTTGACATTAATATTTAATTAATACAACTAAAGGCGCCTTTCAAAGACGTGTTTGCTTTCCTCAAAGCGGACAAAATAAAGCAAAAAATTCTTTAAAAAAAAATTATGAAATATAATGCAAATAAAGAAAACATAGGGCATTCACAAGGAAGTGGAAAAAAAGTGTATCAGTTGTGTGAAAAAAACCGTATTTATTCATAAATAAGGGAAACACAAAACCAAAAGCGGCATTGGCGCAAAGTAAGTGGGAAATACGAACAAAACAGAAAACAAATATTATAATAAATAAAATAAATGAAGAAACCACTAGTTGACGTCAGAAACAGTCAAACATATGTGAACTTATACTTGAACAGGTGTTTTCAAAGCGAGTAAATACAGTGCAAAAAATTATAAGAAAAAATTAAAAAACAAAAAATTCTAAAATAATGCATAAAAACAAAGTGCAGTAACAACAAACTAAAGTCTACGTATTAAGTGAGGTCTGGAAATTATAACGCCCACTGCATCGCTGTAGAAGTGCACCCACTTGCAACTGCACAAGTGTGTGTGTATGTGTGCAGGTATGTTCTTTGACCTTGTTGCAGCGCACGTGCCGCTGATTGATTATTGTTAAAATTTTTTGCTTATTATCTTAGCACTTTTATCTAAACCTACTCTTCGATAAGCACAATGCACCTCAGCGACCCGCTGTAACTCGGCGATACTTTCAAATTGGTGATTTTCACTTTAGGTCCCTCTACACCAAAATAATCCTCAAATATTTGCCAGTGAATTGCAATGCGGGCTGCAGGTCGTCTAGACGTTGGTTTCCAAAAAAACATTGCCTAATTAAGCCTCACGCGCATGTTGATTCTATGCAATCCTGCTAAACTTCATTCCATAACAGAAATTTTAGTTTGGGGAAAAAAGAAATCCATTATTTTCTCAGTAGTTGGCTGTAGTGATCGATTTCTCGTAAAGTATTGCTCGGGCAATTAAAAGTTTATGCTCGTTGTCAAGCTGACATTTCACACTAAAAATTCTTTTGCTGTTTTTTATTTCTCCATTCCGTTGTGACTTACAGGGTGTTGACAATGGAAGTCAACAAAGAGAAAATTTGGAACATTTTACAACTTTTCTTTGACAAAGGTGGAAATGCAAGCCAGGTTGCTGAAATTGTGAATGCAGTTTATGGTGCCGATGCTAAAGGGTGGTTAAATTTCAAGGGCCGATGTTGGATGTGAACCACACCTAAACGTCAACGACACCGCTGGACTTCTCTCTTTGGGGTTATTTGAAAGAAAAGATGTACCTCGATAAGCCAGCAACAATTCAAGAGCTAAAGGATGAGATAATTTGGCACATTAATGGCATAGAACCTCAATTGTGCCTCAGCGTCATCGAAAATATGGACCATCGGTTGGAGGTGTGCCGCCGAGGTCGCGGCGGCCGATATTTTGATCTATGCGTAATTGAGCCATACCAATATTATCATAATAAAGAGAAATGACAATAATCGCGTAAAAAAATTGTACTTTATTTAAAATCAACGCCAGCCCTTGAAACTTAACCACCCTTTAGATAAGAAATTATTTGCATTTGGTGGTCTTTGGAGGTGTGCCGCCGAGGTCGCGGCGGCCGTTTGGTCAATATATTGTTCTATACGAAATTGAGTCATACAAATATTGTCATAATAAAGAGAAATGATACTAATTTAAAAAAAAAATTGTGTTTTATTCAAAATCAACGCCGGCCCTTGAAACTTAACCACCCTTTATAACAGCTAATTAAGTGCAATTTTTGATGTTAAAGAAAATGTCGATAAGATGACAGAAATAATCAAAATTAACCGGCATCTTAGTAGTCGTAGTATCGCCCAGAAGCTAAGGTCCGATCATAAAATATTTTTAAACCATGTGCACATAAATTTTAGTAAAAAATAATGCATTTATTTTTTCCCAAACTAGTGAATATTCCGATAGGGTGATTATTTTTGTGCCACTTTGTAAAACCCAGACATTTTCATAATCATCAAATTGGATCTTTTTAAGCATAATATCGTAAAAATATTGTGTGAAAATGCGAAGTGAATCGACAAAATTTTTTTGAGTTATTCAACAATTAACAAAGGGCGCTCGGGCGCTCCGGAGCAGATAGAAAAAGTTCAAATGCGTTTTTCTAAAAACTATACATTTTGGACTGTTGATCACTGAAACTTAAAAACCGCTTAGCAGGTTTCAATAACTTCTGAGCTTGAGAAACATAAAAAACTCGTGCATGCTCAAAGGATTTTTTTTCCAAAATTTCGATTTTTTTAAACAATTCATTTTCGGTTTTTTTCTCGAAAATCTGAAAATTATCTACTGAGGCCGCCATATTGTTAATTTTGAAGAAAAAAGCTTCGATATGGCGCAAGATTATCTATGAATAAAACTAATTCCTGCTGTCCGATTGACGTTCGATGAACCTCCAAGGACTTGTGATAATCACCGCAAGGGACCTCTGGAGAAAGGGGCTTCACACAAACAGCGATAACTTTTACAATTATTAATTTTTTTTTGTTGAAATTTTGCTAAAGTCAAGTCGAAACATGATTTGTTAATGCTATGTTTTTACTTTTGTAAAATAGACCAATTGAGTAGCAAAAAAAAACTATTGAAAATCATTATTTTTTCGTGTCTCTGACTACCCCTAGGCCCTTATATGATTTCAGTCTCAAAATAATAGTTAATTATAATTAAAATTTTTGAATAATACTTTAATAACTGGCGTACAGGAAAAAATGCGCCACGGTTGTCACTGTCTAATTCTTGTGTAAAATCACTGGCTGCTTCCGAAAATTTAATTTATTTTTTTATGGATAAGTTTTCGATGGTTCTACTCCATCGCGTATATCTTACGAATCAGGTGGAGAATCTTAACACAATTTAAAGCAAATGAAAGACAATAAGATGGATTCATAAAAATTCGACAAAGAATTATTGTAAAACAAACAAAATAAGTGGGCGCGCAGTTTTACAAGGTGAAGTCCAAAATAAACAAGACTGGCGTCATAAAAATGTTTTTGATGGCGCCATCTTTTTAATGAGTTAGTGCGTTGAAATGTACATTCCTAGCTGACTTCCAATAAAAACTTGGTGACATTCGGTTCAGTGGAAGCAAAGCTATTGAGTTTCGAACAAAGAGCTAATATCAAATTTTGTTTTAAAATCGGTAAAGCGTTTACCGAAACATTTGAATTGAAGAAAAAAGTTTATGGCGATGATTGTCTATCTCGTGCCAGAGTTCATGAGTGGTTTACACGTTTCAAAGATGGTTGTGAGGATAGAAATGACAATGACCACTCGGGTCGCCCAAAATTAGTAGTCAACGAAAACTCCATCGAAATTGTTCGTAAATTTATCAAAAATTAACCGAAATCATCGTTGAAATTCATGGAATCGGAATTGAATATCTCCAAAATATCGATTTATCACATTTTAACTGATCCACGTTACATTCCGCATAAGTGATCTGAGGACCAAAAATTACTCAACAATCAACATCCGAAAGACCTCTTGAAAGAAGCGAGAAAATACGAGAACTTCCTTTACAACATTGTAATATAATTGGTGATGAAACGTGGAAGGCCACAGATGAGCCGCAACACAAAAAATCGCGTTAAGAAGAGTAAAAATCAAGTCGCTGCTCATTTGTGTTTACGATTCCAAGGGAATTATCCACAAGAAGTTCGTGCCAACGTGAAAAACCGACAATGCAATATTCTATCTTGTCGTTTTGAAGCTTTTGTTGCATCGCATTCGTCGAATTCTGAATCCTGAAACACTCTTTCAAACAGCTTTTAGATCGCGCAAAACAGTATATCAAGGCCAGAGGGGACCATTTTGAATAAATAAACTCGAAGTTATCGGAACTAAGTTCCTGTCGTTTCTACAGGGTGAACGATATGAATTGTTACCTATTTAAAAAAAACCATAACTTTTTTGTGTGAAATTAGTTTTTATTGATTTCAAAGACAAAATTGTTGAAAAATGATTACAATTTTAACATATATTCACTTTAGCTCGATATGACCACCTTTTGTCTTGACTATAGCCTTCAAAAATGAGTTACATGCTGCTAAAAAAATGAGTTGCATGCTGCACGAATGAGATCTTGAGGTATTTTGGCCCATTCTCGTATAATTGCTTTTAGTCACCTTGCTCTCCAAAATGGACCAGATGGAATAGTCCATGGGATTTGCGTCTGGCGATTTTTAACCATTCTTGGTTCACACGAGCTTTATGAGACGATGCCGAGTCCTATTGGAACGGCCATGGTCTACGACCGAAATGCTTGCGTGTCCACGGCTCTAAAGCAGCTTCTAAAATATTTTCCCGATAACAAGTCGCATTCACTTTGACACCAGAGAGCGTCCATCAGCGGTCACTGCGGCCCAAACCATTACTTGCGATGGGAAATTGCTTCGAGTGGCCAACGTAGGCTCAAATTCTCATATAAGCGTTCGGTCAAGTAAACACGATCGTTTTGAGTGTTTATGAACTGCTCCGAACTTTTTTTTGCTGTGGTGAAAGATCGTGTGCTTTTTGGAACTTGTAAGCCTTGACCTTGAGCTCATTTTTCAATATGCGTTGAATGTTGTCTTGCGATATTTTCAGTTCTTTAGCCATTTTTCTTCCACCTCGACGTGGGTTTCATTCAAGTCGAGCCTTCACTTTCCGAACCATTTCTGACGTTGTTGCGGTTTTTTTTGGTCTACCTCCATAGCGTTTTGCAATGCTACCAGTATCATTGTAATGTTTTATAGTGCGATACACAAACATTTTATTCACTTTGAGGTGACTGAGCTCACGATCAATGGCTGGTTGTGATTTTCCAGCCAAATATAACGCAATCACACTATTACGTTTCAATTCCATCACAGAAAAAAAAATCAACAAAACTGAGACGCAAATGTTTTTGATGGCTTATAAACAATATATTGAACTGTCATTAGAACAATTTTGACGTTGGTGTCATGAGCTGTTTTACAGATACAAGCAGGGTGAAGTTGGTACCACTTCATATCGTTCACCCTGCCTTTTAGCTCAGTTTTGTTTATTTTAGACTTCACCTTGCATAGGGCACTAAATGTTAGCATAATAAAGTGCATGTTTGAGGTGGCTCCAAATTCCCCTCTGATTTTTGACACTTTTTTCCTCAGACGGTGTTGCGCATTTTCTTCATAAGTTGAGTGCATGCTATTTTTTTGCCTAGGGTCTGTCAAGGTCGCATGCTGCACACTATTGATAGTAATAAAATTGCAAGTGAAGATAAAAGTATGCACACTTCCGACACTAAGGGATTACCATTTAAAGATTTCACAAAGCCATAAAAATAAAAATCGCATTCGTTCAAAGCAGAATTTTAATGACACTTTTTCTGAAAGTTTTCAACTATATTTGCTCAAAGTGGTACTTTTTCTCAGTCTATGCACAAACCCATACATGCGCACAACATAATTGGCTATTAAAATAACTCATCTTCTGCGCATTCCGTGCTAAAAATAACAAACGGGCACACTTGGCAAACAAGATTAAAATGCCTTGTACGGTGAAATAATTTGCCACTGAAATGTCTGCACCTAAAATAGCAAATAACTGCAGAAAAACAATGAATACAAAATCTATTATAATAGAACATTAACTGCCAAAGGAGGTAGCTGTCTAAAAATAGTGCAACACCACTGAGCAGTAGGAGCTCCTGTGGTGCGTAATAATAAACGGAGAAGTGCTGAAAAAGGAGCTGTGTCCACGAGTGTGTTTGCTGAAGAAGCTGCATAGCCAGGCAACAACTTCACAAGCCCAGCCAGCAGAGCGTGAACAGCGGATATTCTACTTGGACTGTCAGCAAGTCTGCATTCTACGCTTGGAGTGGAGTCGGCAAAGTGGCACGTCCGAATAAGTAGGGAAGGATGAATGGCTGATTGGATGGACGGGTGTAAGAGCAAATGCTAACGCAAAGCTGATTGATGCAACGAGTGACAGTGGAATCTTCATCCAACCCAAACAACAACAGCAACAACAACAAAATATCTCACCATCCATGCTATTAAAGCAACATGCGGCAAGCAACATGACTTCAAAATATGTAAGTATGTGGCATAAAGTAGCAGCACGAAAGCAGCAGCAGCAATAACAGCAGCAAAAACTAAAAGCAAAAAAGACCAGCCAAGTGCAAAAACCGTAAAAAGCGATGGGCAAAAATTAATCGAAGATGAATCAACATTCTCAGCTGCGGTCAACGCCCCGCATGCAGTTGTATCCATCTTTTTTTTGCTGTGCTTCGTACTGGCACATACAACAACAAAGGTACATATGTAGCTACAAAATCTGTACGTTGCTGTTTGAAAAGGAATGTACCTGTTGTTGTTTTTTTTTGTTTTTATGTTTGTATTTATGTTTGCCAACGCTTGGCTGAGCATTAAAAACCTACACTGCACATTTGCTCGTACATAAATAAATTGAAATGGCCTCTTAAGCGGGACCAGCCCACTCTAACCGCGGCAAGCTCGAGCAAGATACAGTGCGTGCAATAACTAACTACCTGCTTTTGCGGCCATAAGCTATTAAAAAGAGGCTGAACAAAAACCAAAAAACAAAAAAAAACCAAAAAGAAAAAATAACAATAATAATGGAAGTAGCAAAAATAAAAACAAAGCGCAAAAAATCTCAAAGTGCATTTGGGCTGCATGCGCTCCTTCGTGTCTGTCTGTCTGTCTGTCTTGGCATGTTGGTAAGCTGCATTTGCCAGCGATTCCCGTACATTTCTGCATATGTATGCATGTATGTGTGTGTGTGTGTATGTGTGTGTGTATGTGTTTGTGGATGTATATATGCATGTGTGTAGAAGCGCGATTTATTGTCAGCCAGCGAGAATACTAACCAAACATACGTTCGCACATATCAACACAAGCACATCCACACATCTGCACTTAAATGAAGAAATGCATAAGAAATGGCAAAAAAAACGCCAAAGTCCCCGATAAGGATGTTTATTGGCATGCGTGTCTTTGCAAAGAGTTGCCCGTACTAGGGTGGTCAACATTTGTAAACTGTTTAGCTCATTGGAAAATATATGAAAAAATTATGTTTTTTGGAAAAACAAAAAAAAAAGAATTTTTTTTCACGTTCTCGCTTTTATGGGGGAACGCCACTGTGCGGGAATAGCCGATTTTTGGGATTTTTTTTTGTGAGTAGGAATGATTTTTCGAGGATCGGAGAAAAGACAATTTGTTATATATGTATTAAAAATGTTGATGTAAATTTTTATTAAAAAATATTGAAAATTGACAAATTTATGTAATTAAACGTAACGAGTTAAAAAATAATGACGTCATCTGGTGGCAGCGATACAGCAATGAAGAATCAGCTGAAATCAAAAAACCTAAAATTTTATTAAGGGGGGAACCTGGTTTATGAGGTCTAAAAATTGCAACTCTTTGCGATTTTTTTTTTAATTTTTTTTTTATCTATTTTGTTAATTCAAATAGAAGAAAATTTAATACTGAAGGGAACAAGCTATGATCCATTTCAAAAGTTCATTCTTTTTTTTCATTAATGTACGCCAATCCAAAGAAATCATAAAAATGAAAAGTCGAGAAAAGAAGATAAAGTTTGTACTACAGCTGTCCGGTCACAGCGTAACTACCTAACGCTCGCCTGCCTTTGGATTTGTATCTACGGAAATATTGAGAATTAGGCTCTGTAACTTTGTGTGAATATTTTGAAATATATTAGGAATCGCTTAAAACGAAAAAAAAAATGATTTTTTTGACCTTATAAACCAGGCTTTTGTTTTTTTTTACAAACTGGTGGTGATTTGAATTTCGATGTGTGCTTTTCACCCGTTTTTTGATTTTCAACAGGCCCAAAACAATCGTTATTTTCAAAATTTTGAAAATCGGCGATAACAAAAATTTTGAAAAAAGAAAATTAAAATCGGTTCATTAGTCTTAGAGCAATCGTTGTCACCGTATCAAAAAAAGTCCTTTCGAGAAAAACGCGTTTGAAATAAAGCATCGTACCGTAAGCGCTACGCGGCCGAACCGACGGGCGCTCACTTAAGTGCACATAGAATCGGGAATAAACGAATTTCGCTTTAAAATTTTTACCACATTTTCTTGAGTAGTTATACTAACAATTTATGCAATCGAATTTTTTGAATTTTCACCGTTGCGTTCCCCCTTAAAAAATTGGAAAATTGATTATAAAATTATAATTCTGCTACCGGCGAGCGCCACAAGTCTACTCAAAATTATATTAAAAATTCAAATCAATCGGTTCAGTACTTTTTGAGAAATTACCAACGCCAACTCGGAAAAAATACTTTCGAAAAAAAACACGGTTAACGCGCTTATATCTGGGCGTTGTGCTCCAAACCGGCCTCGTTTTAAAGGACTGTAACGTTTAAGCTACAAGAATTTCAATGTAAAAATTTGCAAGTATATTTTTGAAAGTATAAACTATCATAACATAAAAAAAAATCGACTTTTTCGAAATTCTAGACCAGAAAGGTGCCTTAAATTTCAAAACCCAACTGTAAATTACTGAGAAACCCAGATTTTCCCTGCAAGGTGTGCACAAACAGGCATACAAACTCATATATTGCCTGCTTTCGTCTTTAGTTCAATGTGTTTCTGATTTTTTTTTTTTTTTTTTTTTTGTATTTTTTGCACACTTTGTCTTGTAGTTGCTTGATAACTTCTACAAAATCTTCTAAGTAGCTTTTAGCCTCATGGAGCTTAGATAGGATTTCCAGACTGCCAGTGCTTAGAGTTATATTCACGCAAACAAGGACTTGGCGAATTTCTATATTGCAAAAAAACAGAAATTTTATAAGTAAAAACGAGATGGATATGCGTGGTTTTTAAACTATTGGAAAATTACTGGTGGAATTTATTCTAAAAATGGTTTAAAATTATTAGCAAAACTTTACGCAAAAGTAATGGATTTCTTTTTCCTCGAACTAATATTTTAATACTTTTGTATATTAAAACATTTTTTAATAATTATTAAATTCCACTTTTTGAAAAAATTTAATTTTTTTAAGAATTTTATTAATTGTATTTTATTTTTTAAAGTAAATAAATTTTACAGAAATGAAATAGTAACATGATTCTGATCAGAAAAAAAATGAACCTTTCGTTTTGCCCAAAAAAAAAACTAATTCTTAACAAAACCAAAATAAGTTAAAAAAAAATGTATGAATTTTTGCGATATATTTTTTTTGTTATTTCACGGCCGCCGTAGCCGAATGGGTTGGTGCGCGACTACCATTCGGAATTCACAGAGAGAACGTAGCTTCGAATCTCGGTGAAGCACCAAAATGAAGAAAAAGTTTTTTCTTTCGTCCCTCGGCAGGCAATGGCAAGCCTCCGAGTGTATTTCAGTCATGAAAAAGCTCCTCATAAAAAAAAAAAATCTGCCGTTCGGAGTCGGCGTAAAACTGTAGGTCCTTTGTAGGTCATTTGTGGAACAACATCAAGACGTACGCCACAGATAGGAGGAGGAGCTCGGCCAAACACCCAAAACTTATAAAAAAAATTTATAAGAAACATTCTTTACAAAACCAAAATAAGTTAAAAAAAAATTCATGAATTTTTGTGATATGGTTTTTTGAAAAACATTTATTTTTAAATTATTTTAATTAAATAATTAAAAAGCAAACAACAAATTTTATTAAATACTAGCTATACCCGGCGCGCGTTGCTACGGCAACAACTAAATTAAATTTAAGAAAAAAAACTTTAAAGAAAAATCAGTACACAATATTCAATTCATTCGAAACCATTTGATTGATTTTGTTTATTTCGAGAAAATTGGGACATTACAAAGTTTAGTTTCAATTCGATGTTTACTGAAGTGCTGTGGGATACACAATATTTCTTGTTTTTCCATCTGGTGCGTAGACGAATAAATCAGAAGGTTTTCCGACACGTGAGCAAGCCACATAGAGCTGCTCATGTGAGAAGCATGGATTCTCTAAATATAATCCACACACTTGTAACGATTGTCCTTGTGCTTTGTTAATAGTCATTGCGAAAGCGAGTCGCACCAGGAACTGTAAACGTTTGAATTCGAATGGCACATCTGTCGGGATCATTGGGATACGTGGCAACAGTACGTCTTCACGTTTGAGTTTTCCAGTCAAAATTGTTGCCTCGAAAACATTGTTCATCATTTTCTTGACTGAGAGTCTGGTTCCGTTGCAAAGTCGTGGTGGATTTATGTTTCGAAGAAGAATGATGGGTACGCCAATTTTCATGTAAGAACGTGCAGCGGCATGCCTGGCAAATCAAGCGAATTCAGTTGGATAGTTGACAACCTCGAGACATTGTACATTCGTCCCATATGATAATTTCACACGTTTGGAGTACTTTTCCCATTCCAGAGTTTTTGCTGATGTTGCATGTTGGTGCCTCAGTGTTTTGCAAATTCAACGGCAGTTTCAATGCTGAATACGCTATTCGGCACCATACAAAAGAGTTGCCGCAATTCCAGATGATGCAATAGCCAGTGCACTATTATTTTGTGATCGTATGATTGCCTAAACTAGTGAAAGAAGAAAAGTCTTGCCTGGGCGCATCTATGAAAAACAGTCTCGAGTGGACACCGCTTTGTTCTGTTACTGCACGCATAATTCTGTCAAACGCAATGGGTTGTTCTGGACTCAACTGCGGAAGATTTGTTCTAACGAATCTCCCCAGTTCGTCAGAATCATAGTGTGTTTCTCGTTACAAATCACGATCGAAGAGGTTGTTTGAAATATTTTTTACAAAAACAATACGAGTTGAAAGAAAACTCATAAATTTTTGTGATACGTTTTACATAGACAATTAATTTTTATAACTTTTTTAACAAATCTTAATTTTTCTTTTGTAAAAATTAATAGGACTATGAATAAGTTCGTGCGGTTTTTTTTCGAAATTTGAAACTTTATTGACGTAAAATGGTTACAAATTTAATATTCAAAATATTGTCCATCGCTTACTACTACTTTTTCCCATCTTTCTGGCAATTCACGGATTCCCTTTGTGAAAAATTCGGTCGGTTTTGCCGCAATCCACGAATCGATCCGTTTTTTGACTTCATCGTAATTACGGAAGTGCTGGTCAGCCAGGCCATGTTGCATCGATCGGAAGAGATAGTAATCGGATGGCGCAAGGTCTGGACTATACGGCGGGTGGGGTAGGACATCCCATTTGAGCGTTTCTAAGTATGTTTTGACCACTTGTGCAACATGTGGCCGAGCATTGTCATGTTGCAAAATAACTTTGTCGTGTCTATCGGCGTATTGCGGCCGTTTTTCTCGCAGTGCTCGGCTCAAACGCATCAATTGTCGTCGGTAGACATCCCCCGTAATCGTTTCATTCGGTTTCAGTAGCTCATAATACACAACACCCAGCTGGTCCCACCAGATACACAGCATAACCTTCAGGCCATGAATATTCTGCGCCGACGTCGATGTTGAAGCATGGCCAGGGTATCCATACGTTGCCCGACGTTTTGGATTGTCGTAATGGACCCACTTTTCATCGCCAGTCACAATTCGATGCAAAAAACCCTTTCTTTTGTGCCGTTGAAGCAGTTGTTCGCATGCCATAAAACGGCGTTCAACGTCTCTTGGCTTCAATTCATACGGCACCCAATGGCCTACCTTTCGGATCATTCCCATGGCTTTTAAACGTTTGGAAATGGTTGATTGATCAACTCCCAAAGTTTTTGCAACCTCTTCTTGCGTTTGAGCCGGATCTTGATCGAGCAATTCCTCCAATTCGGTATCCATGAACTTTGGCGGCGCACCCTCGCGTTCTTCGTCTTCCAAGCCAAAATCACCACTTTTAAAGCGTGCAAACCACTTCTGGCACGTTCGCTCAGATAGAGCATGCTCACCATAAACTTCCACCAAGATACGATGACTTTCGGCTGCTTTTTTCTTCATATTAAAATAATGAAGAAGAATTCCCCGCAAAAACACATTATTTGGCACGAAATTCGACATTTTCAAGTGTGGTAAAAATATTGTTGTTTACGCTTCAAATAAAAAACTTATACTGACGTTTGTGCCTTACGACAGTAGCTCTCCAATGAATGTTTGGAAATGTGGATCGATGGAATAATAATCAAGTTACGCCATCTGTTGTAAAACCGCACGAACTTATAAATAGACCTATTAGATGTTTTTAATTTATTTCGTATATAATAAATTTTTAAGCGAAAGAAGAATTAAGAATTAAATCGGATCATAATTTTGATCAGAAATAAAAATAAATAAATAAAATAAATGTTTATGAAATATTTAAAAAGAAAACAAAATAAGTCAAAAAAAATTTAATACATTTTTGTGATTTAGCACAACTTAGCAAATAATTATTATAGCCGACTAAGAAATAAAAGTCGTAAAATAAATTTGAAATAAACTCGGCCAAAAACGCGGAAGATACTTTTTTTCAATTTCAAACGTTTATTAACGAAAAATGGTTACAAATTTAATCTTCAAAATAATAGCCATCGCTAGCGAGACATTTTTCCCATCTCTCAGGCAATTTGTGGATGCCGCGCCGAAAAAATTGGCCGTGTTTGGCCGCAAACCAATCATCGAGCCATTTTTTGGCTTCTGCGTGAGAATTGAAGCGCTGCTCGGAAAGTGCGTGGCCCATCGATGCAAACAAATGATAATCGGAAGGTGTCAAGTCTGGTGAGTAAGCCGCATACACCAGCGGTTCCCAATCGTACGTCTCCACCAATTCCCGGGTCGCTCTTGATCGATGTGGCGGTGCATTGTCACATTGTCAGTTCATGCGGCACCCATCTTCCGACCTTTAAAATCATGCCCATGTCTTTCAAACGTTTGGAATGGTTCACTCCCAACTGCTCTGCCGTCATCTTCATTGACCATCATCTTCATCCAACAATGCTTGCAATTCGGCGTCCTCAAACTTTTTCGGTGGCCGGCCAGGGTCCTCGTTCTCCACGCTAAAATCACCACTTCGGAATTTCTCAAACCACCTGAAGCACTATGCTCTACTTAGAGCATGTCCACCAAAAGCTTCTATAAGCATTTGATGAGCTTGAGAAGCGTTTTTTTTCAATTGATAACAGAAAACCAACGATGTCCGCAAATCGTAGTTTGGAGGCACGAAATTCGACATTTTTAAGAGCGACAAAAATGCATTGTTGTATGAAACTTAACAAACAATGAACTGAATATTGTTGACAGATGAGAGACGAAAAAAGCAAGACATTTGGGAAGGTTTAAAAATACTCCTAGCGACATTTATGGACTAATAGCTGAAAGTCTCATTTTATAGGTATATACCAGGTATATCAGAATTGTAGCAAGCGGTCGGTCTTAAAAATTGAAATACTTTTTTTCTTAAATTAGTGCTCCAATCCAAGCTGATATTCCTGAGGCACTTCCTAGGTGACACTTCAAAAATGCTTAGCAAGCAAAACCCCATACTTGAGCAGCTCAGTTCTCAAAATGAGCTGAGAGTGACTATCAATGCATAAATTATTTGCTTAATAGAACCTGAGTAGAAATTATTGTAGAATTTTAAGAACTTAAATGAAGGTCATGTTTTTAATTTTTTCCATTCAAATAAAAATACGCACACTGACTTCATGAAAACAGTTTTTTTATGTTTAGTAAACTTACCAAAATACGTTGACACGCTGACCTCCAATCTGTCTCTTTTATTATCTTCATTCTGATAAATTAAATGTTGTGTTTACTTAATCGTACATCTGTATTTATGTACACTTGAATTATTTAATGTTTTTATTTAGTATTCATTATAAAGGTTCAATAGCCGGTGAAAAATGTATACCTCTCAAAACTGTTTTCTGTTTTTTGTTCATTTGCGCAAATATTTATTATTAGCTAATGTTGATATGTGCGTATTTAGGATTAGCCCCTGAACCCGTCATGCGTCAAACTAGAAATAAAATATCTGCGAGATAAAATAATATTTCACTACTAACTCATATTACTAAATTATTAAGTATTTGTAGTCAGGAAAGCGAAGTAATCAAATTTTGTTTTGCAGGTGTAGAACCAAATTGTTGCTGGAATTTTTAAATATTGCAGACATATCCGAGAATCTTAAATGTAATGTACAAAGTGGCGCAAAATTAATCACCTTAACCGGCATATTAACCAATCATTTGACACTTGTGAATCGAATAAGACAGCTGGCGATAATCCACGGAGCGCAAAAAGGTCAAAATAAAGATTTTAGTCATTCAAAATCATGCTTCAGTTAGTAAAAATTTATTAAAAAAACATGGATGATTAATTTTGCGCCACCGTGTAGATATATCTACTTTGTATCAATCTTTATTCAATATACATGGCCCATTCATCTCTAAAATCAATCTTCATAAATGAAGTGCCCTGTTTTGCCCCTACATAGACATCTGCACTCACATTTTAATAAGGAACTAAATTTTTATCGCTCAAGCGCAAATATTACATTTGCCATAAATTTATATACTGTTAAATAAATGTTAATAAATCAGCAACCGCAAAATTTACAGGTCAACAATTTACGAATTCGCCCAACAATCGAGAAGTTGATCAATAAATAATTAACACTAAGAAAACAGGAAATATTAAAATTATATGGGAATATGAAAATATGAAAACATTATTCATAAACCACAATTAAAAGCTGAAGTAAAACAACAACAACGACAATAACACTTAAATGACCACTAATTAACTCACATTAAAATCAAATAAAACTCAGACAATCTCTGAATGTACCTATGTATGTATATTTACGGATACACAAACTCACATTCAAAAATGCAACGGCAATGCAAGTCAACTAAAAACCATAGCAACAACAACAACTACAACAGTGGCACTGCATTGAAATGCAACAAGTTGTCAAGTTGGCTGCAATTTAAATTTCATTCATTTACAATAGTGTGCACACATACACACACACGCACAGGGTTACTGATAAACGATGCCAACGAGTCGGTGAGTGGGTGTATGGCTGTGTAAGTGAGTGTATGGCTAATTGAACGGCAAGTGAAAGTGGTTGGGGAACCAAAGTGAATCGGCATATCAGGTGCTATAGTATCGGAGGTGAGAAGCCAGAGAGCAAGCCACGTGACGCCATGACATTAAGTACTCGCACAGTTCAGTGTCATCCAAAAACAAAAACAAAGCAACAACATTATATAATAGCAACAACAACAACAACAACAACGCGAACATTGATTACGAATTGCAGAGCAAGTTTGCTGCCAACTGCTAATGTTGCCGGAAGGTCTATATTTTGTTGTTAGTGTAAATCAACTGCAACACAATAACTACACCCAATCACAGCTAGTGCCAGAAATGTTTGCCAGTTCACTTTACACTTGAATTGTTGTTTTTTTTTTGTTTTTGTATTTTATTTTTTTTTTCGTGTTACGTTAGAGAATTGCAATTGATTTAGTCGCTGTCACCGGTGTCATGTCAATGCAATCTGTAAAATGCAAATATTGACACTAATTACTGAATGATAAATACAAATGCGCGCATCGTTTATATGTATGTATGTAGGTGTGTGCACAATGTGTGTTTTTGTGAATTAGTGTGTGTGAGCAACTGTGTGGAGTAACTGCTCTGCAGGGAATTTCTCGAGTACTGGAGCTGGTGCATTTCCAACGAACTTACAACCCTAATTAGTCCCGTTCACCTTTTTCCATGTAAGCAGCAGATCTTGGAAAGTTCTCCATTCATTTCTTCGGAACTAGTACGAGTAGTAGTAGTAGTAGTAGCAAGAGTACTATAGTAGGGAAACTCGTACGAAGTTCGGCTGATGCGAGCTGATATGCTTCACAGCTCACACATAACATACTCGTAACTCACTTGTTGTTGTTGCTGTGTCATAAAAATTCTCCATGCAATGACGGGGAATGTTACAGGAGCGGCAGTTCTTGGGCGGATATAAATATGGGCCGTTCGGTACCATGGAGTCGCCTGCTGTGGGAACGCATAACTCACTCGAGGCACGCGCTGCCGTCAATGCATTGGCATACAAATCAATTGATTTTTGGCGAAAGGGAAATTATATTTTATTTATTAATTTATGTATGTAAATATATATTATATAATTTTTTTTTTTTGTTTTTGTATTAAATTATTGTACTTCAATTTAAAAAATGCATTATTCATTATTCAATAATGGGAGGATACAAGAGTGCGTCTGACCAATAGCTGTGAAGTGAGCACAGAGAGTAATCAAACGAAAAGAAGAGGAAGCATAGGCGAAAGTGAGTGGAAAACCAAGAATGATAGCTTTTTCGGAAGGCGTCACCCTCTGTATTTCCTACATCGTTTTTATTATCAAAATTCTAATGTGTTGACTTATATAGTTTTTGAATTAGAGAGCATCGCCTTAGCGCTCTTAAATTATTTTCCATTTCATCACGAATCAGGCACTTAATGCATTAGCCGTTGAAGTCATCACAAGGCGACTCGATCGTAATCAATCACCGTAATTACGATAGTTACGATAGTCACTTGATAACGATTTTATTTGTTAGTTTTTTTTTTTTATCAAAATTACAAACAGAAAAATTTACTTAATAATTTTCTGGTAGCCAAAAAACCCTTCAAATATTTTTAGCATTAAAACTATCTCTGGCCTTTGTCATATTTGAATTAAATCTAAAGGCAGTCTGATCGTTTCCATGTGAAGTAATCGAGGCATTTCTGACATTCTCGTCAATTTCTCTAAAAAATTGTTTATTTCAAAGCTTGCGTACATTTAATAAGTAGTAAACTGGAGAGATTTTGAAAAAAGTTTAATAATATAATATTCAGCTTTATTCAACTTTTAAAATTTGGGTATAGAGTGCTTAAAGTCAAATATCTTCGGTTATTTGTTAAATTTCTTATATTTATTTTTTAGAATTTAATCTATTACTATTACAAATATTATTTCTAAAATTTTCTTTGGGAATTTGTGTTTTCATAATTTATGATTTTTTTAATTTCATAAAATTTCTTTAAAGAAAAAATTTTGGTGAAAAGTATGTATATGTATTTGATTAAATCTTTTTGGAAATTTTTAATTTTTTGTTTAGTTTTATTTAAAAGGAAAATTCAGTTTAAGAGATGTATATGTTTCTGTTACATTTTTTTGGAAATTAGTTTTTTTTTGTAATTTATGAAATTTGTTTTTATTTTTATTTGATTTAAAGAAAAATTTGATAAAAAGTATGCATATGTTTTTGTTACAGTTGTTTGGGAATTTATAAATTTTATATATTTTTATTAATTTTTTTGGTTTCATTTAAACAAAAACTTTGGAGAAAAGTATGTATGCATATATTTTTTTGTTACATTTTTTTTGGAAATTGTCTTTTTTGTAATTTATGAAATTTTTTAAAATTTTATTTTATTTAATTTTTTTTATTTAAAAGAAAATTTTGGTGAAAGGTATGCATATATTTTTGTTGCAGTTGTTTTGGAAATTATTTTGAAATTACGAATATTTTATTTACTTTTATAAATTTTTTTTTGTTTTATTTAAATGTGTTTTAAAATATTTTTGTTTTGTTATTTTTTATTTTTAGTTGATTTTTTGCTTGTTTTGTTTATTTTGTTAAAAGTTTTTTTTTGTAATTTTTGAAATTTGTTTTTTTTTTTTTAATTTCTGAAATTTTTAAATATTATTATATATATAGGTATATATCTTTTTTTGTTTTTTTTTAGATTTTTCTCATTTTATTAATAGCTGAGATCCAGTACCCTCATAACCTTTTGAGTTATCTTCTCGCGGATCACAATGGGCTATGAGCCTGAGTGTGTCCCCAAACAACCGCTTCAACCTAACCTTATCTATATTGAAACACCGAGAAATACTTAGTCAATCCCAAAACTCATTAGTTCAGACGCAGAAATTTGATTCACTAGCTTAGGTTTTTCCTGCGGGGGTGCGTATGCTTCTATGCTGTATTTTATGTAAATAAATATTTGCAGCTCGACGCCAAATGATTTCAACAAATATTCTTGTTAAGCGAATGACTAATGCTTTGTTACATTGATTACACTCAGATGCACTAGGAAAAATAGAGCGTGCCCTTTTTTCATAAAATAAAATTATTTACTAAAGAATCGTTTTTGAAAATTCAAAGATCGTCGCCCTATTTACATTAGGATGGATCAGACGCGATTTGAGAGCTTTAAAACAAAGTTCTCCTAGGTGGCGCTGTGGTCGAGATATCTCTAAAAATCATGTTTATGGTTCGATTTGGCTCAAGTTCCAAATAAATATTTACTACACGAAGAGCAATATTTTATTTAAAAATTGGCTGAGCCACAGCGAAGCTTGGATGGGTTTACTTGTTCAGGGTATTTCAAAAGACGGGCCTAGATGTTGTTTTAAAACAAAACGTGTACAAATTTATATTCATTCAGGTTTGACTATTTTTATTCAAAATACGACTCTTAAGAACTGTAAGTAAAAAATTACATTATTTGAATGACCACCATGACCACGTCTACAGGGCGTCATAAGGGAATTAAATTCTTCAGGACTCGCTCACACGTTATCGCTCTGAGTTCAACAATCTCGATTCAAATGTTGTGTTTCAGCTCTGGGTTTAAGATTTTACTTTTCAAAAAACCCCAAACAACGTGGTCTAGTGGAGTTAAATTGCAGGATCTACCTGACCACCTGGCCTTTATGTCACTTTTAGGTTAGGTGGTACTCGGACTGTACGATCAAGTCACTTTGACCTTACAGGTCCATTGCGACACCACTAAACGACGCGAGAGTCTCATTAATTTTTCTTTGTTCAACAATTTTGTGGCTCTCATGAAGCGCAGGATTGATCCCATCCCCACGCCAGACAGTTCTGTAAGAGAATTGAAAAACTATTTACCTAGACAACCAGCTCTCTGTCACCAGTACGAGAAATTGATCGACCGGGAAACTTACACCGGTATAATGCAGTGTTTTGTTGCGTGCATTGTGGCTTCATCCTGTTAAAAATAAAGATCGTCTTTGAAATATAAATTACTACTTGCTCAGACCACAAAGAATATTCAGTCAGCCATACCCACTGACAGCAACAGCTTTTTCAATTCCCTTTCCGAAGAAACACGGGTCAATTATTCCACGAGCCCGAAAATCACTCTAAACAGTTCACTTTTGTGGATGTCAGAATTTTTCTCCTATTTGTGACGAGCGTCTTGATGTTGTTCCACAAATGGAGAAACCTACAGTTTCAAGCCGGCTCTGAACGGAGGCGAAATTACTCGAGGGTTTTCTTGTCCTCAGATATGGACGGCCCCATGTGTTTTTTTTTAAGTCAAAGAAAAACACAATTTTTTTGATGTTGACGATAATAATCATTTTATTTGGTTCAAGTAGATTCGTTGACATCACTTTTTGAATATGATATCTCTCAAATGGCCGCCTTGAGCCTATACGGCGTATTGTCCCGTTTTGCAGCAATTTCCATAGTTTTAGCTAACATTTCGGCTGGAATAGCGGTTATTTCCTCACGGATGTTGTTCTTGAGCTCTTCTATGGTCTTTGGCTTATTAATATAAACCTTTGATTTTAAATATCCCCACAAGAGGAAGTCAGGTGGCGTTAAATCGGGCGAACGCGGTGACCAGTCAAAATCGCCATTTTTCGACATCAAACGACGAGGAAACAATTTCTTCTGGTGCGAGCTGTGTGTGGTGGAGCGCCGTCTTGTTGAAACCAGAACTGCCTCACACGCTTTCGACGAATAATTGGCATCACAAAAGTGGTTATCATATCGCGATAACGCTCTTGATTGACGGTAACAGCTTGACCATCTTCATTTTCGAAGAAAAACGGCCCAATAACGCCGCACCAAACACTGACTTTTTCGTCGTAAAGAGGTACCTCTTGAATTTCGTGAGGATTTTCAGTGGTGTAAATACGGAAATTCTGCTTGTTTACCGTCCCATTCAATAAGAAATGAGCCTCATCGGACATGATGATTTTAGATTTAGAAGGCGCACTTTTCACATTATTTAATTTTTTATACGCTCGTCACAATTGACTTCTTTTGTTGAATGTAAATTTCAACAATTTGGGAGCGCTCGCGTGACGTGTACTGTTCCATGGTAAAAAACTGCTTGGACTGACGCTTCTAACGCGGTATGTCATTAAGCCATCTGCCGTCTTTGTCAAAAGATACAGGGTTGCCAGATGGGTCCGTCGAATATGGGCAACCCTGTAAACAAATGAACCCTTCTTTCGGTCAACTTAAACTTCTTTCTTTGTAAGTTTTAGTCGCACTGAAACCCGAGCAAAAAACTAGTAGTAAATTTAATGAAAATTCTGTCAGTGGCAATATATGCAAAAAGTGTGCAAAGGTGCATAAATACTCACATCTAAACATGCATATATATGTATGTGTTTCGGCAGTGCTTTTGTCTTGCCCACACAAGTCCATCGGTATCAAGTCTACTCATAGTAAGTTCAGATATATGCAAATAAATATTTGTGAGTGCGAGAGAATTCGCACCCAATATTAATCAGTTGTGATCAAATTTCCCAGCAAAAACTAACTCAAAAAACAAAAACAAAACCGAACTCTTGTTTGCTATGGCAGATTGGCGTTTCTCGTTGAGCGTATTTGAGGGGGTTCATTAAATTTCAATGCATTGGATAATACGCTGCGCTTGATTCATTGATGTCCGTTGCATTGATCTCAAATTCCTTTTATTCTATTGAATATTCTCGCAAACAAACGGTATAAATGCAATTTAATGCCGAATGAAATGTAATTCTGCGGAAGGACAAAGGTTAATTAGCTCTATGGAAGAAGTGAATGGCGGCGAGATAAATCGCAATCATTGTGGGTGCAAAACGTATGTATGTCTGCATGAAAGGTTTAAAGTTCATTGAATGACGCCTCCAAAGGGGTGCAATGAAGAGTGAATTTAAAAGGTGTATTGATCAAAGGGGAAACGTGGAGGTTAGCCGTTGATTAGCTTACGGTAATTCGACTATGCGTTGAGTGGCTTCTAAATGAATGCGAGAGTGAATAAATGCATAGCATTTGGAAGTCTTAAGGACTTTATTTTGTGTTTTTTCTTTTTTCTCATAGAATATACTATATTTGATTTCGATTACTGTTGTTGCTTATGCGTTTGCTTTTTATAAAGACGCCAATCCCAATGAACTGTACCGTGAAGTTATTAAAAGTCAATCAAATTGGGAAACTACAAAATATGAATTGCACAAATGTTTAGCTGTAAGTGATAGAGCGAGGAAGACGCTGAGAGCGAGAAGGAGGGAAAGAAGTGTAGAAAGATAGGCCGAGTGGGAGAGGGTGGGAGAAGGAGAGCAAGGAGGATAGCAATATAGACAGGGATTCAGAGAGAGGGAGAGATGAGGAGAGGGAGAGCAAAAGCGATAGAGAAAGGTAAAGCGATGAGAAATTGAGCGGCAATGTATTTGTAATTTGGGCAACGAAAATTTCTCTTTGCTTGGTTAATGGAAAAGGATTGTGGCAAATTATCTCTTCCTTTAATTTCGTAGGAAGCTCGAAAAAGGTTAAGTTAAGGTAATTAAACGCGAAGAATTTTTTTATTCAGAAAACAATTATGCCACTTTCGCATGCTGATTTCGCTCAATTAGATAATTTTAAGTGTTTTCCTCATGAAAGCTTTTGTTTGCCCAATTAACGGGCGTGAGTCCATTCATCATAATTCAATCAATTAAATAAATGCGCTTCAGTTGTTTCGGAATTCCAATGAAATTTTTTGCACTTCTGGTTTTTGAATATTATGCAGCTTAATTGTATCGCTGAAAAATACTCGTTTATTAATTAAAGTACTGATTAACGGATTTAAATGCGATTTCAAACTTACGCTTTATTATATTAAATTTTAATTAACTGTAAAACTACGTACCCAAAAGTTTTCTAAAGTTTCTGATTAAGAAGTCGAAAATTTTGATGATAATTTTTTGAAATTTCTTGAATTTTTCTGAATTTTGCACGAAATATACCCCTGGATTTATAAATTGTTGTTTTCTGTTTTTATAAAAAATTAAAAACAATGCTTTGTTAGGTGGACTACGGGCTGTTGCTCAAACTATTTCTTGTGAAGTTAGAATGGCTTTAGTTTTACTATCTTTTGTTTTTTTAATTGGAAGTTATAATATTTTAGATTTTTTTTATTACCAAAATTATATTTGATTTGTCGTTATTATATTTCCAGTTAGACTTGTTTGATTTTGTATTTGTTTAATATAGCTGAAACTAATCGTAAACCTTTTTTCCACAGAAAATATTGCGACCATTTTAAAAAGATGAAGTGACTGAAATATGTGGTTACAAGTGTATATTCGTTTTTCCGGTTGTTTTTGTTATAGATATACTGATATTATCAGCCATTTTTATTTATTAATTTTTTCACATATAAATATTAGACGTGTTTTCAAGAAAGATAGATTACAAGGTGTGACTATCTGAATTCTGTCCGCTCATTTCACACATATTCACTTACTCTTCCAAACAGTCGTTGCTCTCAGTTCGTAAACAAACCGCAGTCGTAACCCATGAGACGTCATGTAGTCAGCTGATTCTTTCAAATTCGCTGAGAGCCGGTTAATGGTCTGATCTTGGACACTTTGAATTCTTTTTTTTCACTAAAACAGTGTTTGGCGATTTATGTTTCGAAATTACTGGATTAACCATTGCATCATCAAACGAACATCGCTCAAGAGGTGTTGAATGAGGTCAGCGCCCAAATTCGCTCAAAAGAGTCCCAACTGGTGGCGTATGCATATAAAATGGGTGCATGATTATGCCATAGGAACCAAAGCGCACCACACCAATGGAAGCGAAAAGAAGAACAAAGACTGAATAAAGCATGGCCAGCTCCGTCAAATGTAAAGAATTTGCTCACAATGTTCTTCGATTACTATGCCAAGATGCAACTTCAGTTCTTACGAGAACAGTTTGACACACCAAGTGAGGCCAACTGATTTTTCTAGTGCATAGGAGGCATACTTCTTCCTCATCTGGTACCGCATCGTATACTTTCAGGGTCGTTTGTATCCATTCGAACGACATGACTCAGCTAACGTAGCTACTGGATGTTTATTCGCTGCCCTATGTCTACATCGTCGTAAAGCTCATACAGCTCATTGTTGGCTGGAGAGATTATCTGTTAAATTTTTAAGACTATTTCGATGCCTTTGCTGGTGCCTAGATAAACGAAGTCTTTTACAAACTCCTTTTCGTGCTGTCGAATGCAGTTTTGAATTCGACAAAAATATGATGTGTGTCGATTCTACTTTCATGGATCTTGGACTTGGCGTATTGTGAATATATGATCGATTGTAGATTTTCCAGGTCTAAAGCCACACTGATAAGGTCCAATCAGTTTGTTGACGGTGGGCTTCAGCCTTTCACACAATACGCTCGCTAGAACCTCATAGGCGATATTTAGAAGACCAATCCCACGATAATTGGCACAGATTGCAGCACCCTTCTTGTGGATTGGACAGAGCACACTTAGATTCCAATTGACTGGCATGCATTCATCCGACCAAATTTTGCGTAAAAGCTGATGCATGCACCTTACCAGCCCCTCGCCGCCCTGTTTGAATAGCTCAGCCGGCAGTTCGTCGGCGCCCGTTGCTTTGTTGTTATTATCGCTATTCTCACCTCGTCATGGTCGGGTAGCGGAACGATAATTCCGTCGTCAACGATTGGTGTATCGAGATCTTCACATTCTCTGTGACATGTGCAGCTAGTTATCACTATTTAGCAGATTTGAGAAGTATTCCCGCCATAATTTAAGGGCGCTCTGGATGTTAATGACCAGATCGCCGTCTTTGTTCTTACAGGAAAACGACCCAGTCTTGAAACCTTTTGTAAGCCGCCAAACGGTCTGGTAGAATTTTCGGGCATTGTTCCTATTAGCCAGCATCTCAAGCTCCTCGCACTCACTTATCTCGGTCTCTCGTTTCTTCTTTGGCGTAATACGTCTCTCTTCCTTTTTTAGCTCCCAGTAGCTATCCCACATGGCTCGCGTTGCGTCCGATCGCAGCATGGCTTTATAGGCAGCGATCTTACTTCGCATGGTAGCATGAAATTCCTCGTACTACCAACTATTTTTTCGGGCTCGACGAAAACGAATTTCTTCTTCGGCGACGGTATGTAATGAACGAGAAGTGTTGCTACATTGCTCGGGCATGCCGGATTTTTGGGCAGTACTTTCTAAGAGCTGGAGTGAGCGTCGAGTAGCGAATCTTCTGGCTATTTGTTGTTGCAGCTTTTGGATGTCGATAATAATTACACATCACTTTTTTCCACATGCCTCGTGCATATATTTTTCCATTTCATATATTGCAAGAGTTCGATAAAAATTTTCTTTAAATAATCATACATCGCCAAAAGAAAAATTCAAAAGTCATTGCGTAGATATTCAGCTATAATGCAAACAAGTATAGATATGTAAATAAATATGTATGTATATGCATAAATAGGCCTTCCACAAAAAATTTGCATACACATTTTATTTATTGCCTTGTTATATTTTTTCTGCATGCCATCAATTAACATCTTATTAATGCGCCAGTGATTTAAAGCCAATAAATAAATTAAACACTAATCTATTAAATAATTCAAATAAATTTCACATAAACTATTTTCGGATTTTTTAGCACGTATTCATGCGCACATACAGACATATAATTTCAGTAGCAGGTATTTATATTTGTTAGCTGATTTTAATTAACGCCAACTGCCATTAATCTATCGAATTCCACTAGACCAATTAACCGCTTAACCACAGTTAATTAATTGGGTAGTGCTAATCGAAATTTGCATTATTATAATGAGACCACACACAGACAACGTTGGTCATATGTGTGTGTGTGTGTGCAATAATGTGTTTTCGAGTTAGTTTTTTTTTTTTGTGGAAATACTTAATAATATCGGTTTT
The DNA here is from genome assembly GCF_028408465.1 of Anastrepha ludens. Classification (NCBI taxonomy): domain Eukaryota; kingdom Metazoa; phylum Arthropoda; class Insecta; order Diptera; family Tephritidae; genus Anastrepha; species Anastrepha ludens. The sequence goes on along the minus strand of NC_071501.1, from coordinate 110,424,620 downwards.
TTAACTCACTCGTTTGCTTGGTAATAAATTAGTTTTAAATTTTTTTCCAACTAGGGCCGCTAAATAAGTGCGAGTGTTTGAGAAAAAGTGATGCTTAGCATACCTGGATGTAGTAAGCAGCAAATAATAAAATCCGAAAATAATAAATCAATACTTATTTCTGATTTCCTTCATTGGCATGGCTAGAACAGCTACGCTTTTTGAATTTTTAGTTTTGCCTACAGCGAAACTATTTGTTATTTTATTTTCTGTAGACTCTACTGCATATCTTCCTCATATACAAATTTTGTAGAAGCAGAGCCTGGCGTAAATTTCAGTGCAATTTTTTTTTCCTTGCTCACTCCACTCGGGAGCAAAGGGCCTCGACAAGATTTAGTCTTGTGTTGGTTTCGTTAATCTATTTTTGCTTTCTGGCAGGGTAGGTGATTTGCCTGCCGCACTGCAATAGTGCCGTAGAACTTTTTTACCTTCTAGCGACCAATTAAATTATGATTCCTTTTCCAACTTTTTAAAGCAATAGGCAAAACGAACCTTTCGTGAGAGCGTTAAAGGCTTAAAATGTTCAACAAAAATATATCGCTGCAAAATTTTAATACTTTTGTCTGAGTTCTACCATATACAAGAGTACCAAAGCCAACCGTAATACCACCCACTCTAAACTCTTTGTACTCGAGTTCCATTTAGGCAGACTCTGTACCCAACTAAATTCGGCACGAAGTAAGTTTGATGGCGTGTCTTTTGAAAGCCTAAAATAAATGACCTTCTTACAAGATTTAGACAAGAGTGCGTCAGCCGAAAAGTCATGAATGCGACTTAAGAATTCAACCAGAATACCGCAATTCTTCTTTTTTTGTATAAGCGTTAAAGATTATGAAGCAGAACAAAACATACTAGACTAGACTACGACAGCATTTAACCAGAGAGATGTACGAGTACAGTAACAGCTTCATAACACACCGGATTATTTATACGAAGTTGTCCCTGCCGAGTTCACAAAATCAGTTTAGGCTACGAAGAGGAAGGAATAGATAAATTGTTTTTAAATTTGAAAATATCTACAAATAATTTGAACCTTATCTTCTTGTTCCTTATACAAAATGGACCAAATTCAGCATTTAATTTTGTTTTTGAATAGGTTTTTTAGTAAATAAAAAAATTATTTTAGGTGATGGAAATCTTTGTTTTAACCTTTGCGCGCTCCGTTTGTAAAAATTGTTAATCTCCCGATAGAGGGATTAATTTTGCGCCACCTTGTATTTGGCAATGTAAAAAGTGTTCAACGTTTTTCCACTTTATTTCGAAGATGTGATTAACATATTTATTTATATCTACTATCCACACTCAAATAGTTCCGAACAGCTCTCTAACCACTCTTCAATTCCTGGGCTATGAATCAGTGCTCTCTGCAGGTGCGACTTGGCGATTTGCATTATTTTATAACATTTTTCCTATCAAAACCAGTTCGTTGGAACCGCCACTTTGTTTTTGGCCATTTGTAACCTGCTACGACTTTTCGTCCTGGTAGTTGTTGTGGTTGTTGAAGGGGTTGAGTATTTCTACTGAAATAATCCTAATTAGCGACCAGCACCGTTTTACTACCACTGTCCTCGTGTGATGATGTCTTTATTTTTTTTTTAAGTCAGATGCATTTAGTGAGGTCCAAGTATAGCAGCAAATGCTCTACCTCGATGTCTGATATCTTATTAATTTGCTGTAAGAAAGGCTTACCGAAAGAGCGAAGTCCGGCCTAGCTAGTCCTGGACATTCACATAAGTAGTGGAGAAAAACTTTCATTCACCCCTTCCGCCTGACAGCTTCTGCAGATGGGATTGAAGGACTGGTTGAGTCTGGCTGCATGATCCCCTACTTTCCAATTCCAGATGATTCGTCCTTTGGATTTTGTACGACGGCCATGTGTTTTTTGTTGTAATGCATGTAGTTAATTGCTTCCATCTTCTTTCGGTTGAAGCATGATAGTGTGAAGCAATGGATGTTTTATTGAGTTGAGGCTATGTCTAGTATCGAACCTTTTCTTCCTAGCTAATCCGCTATCTCATTACCCCGTATCACAGTGCGGCCGATTCCCAAAACGCTGGCCAAAAGTCGAAAAAAAAGTTTCTAGATAGAGTTTTTTTGTCTTTGGGTTGGCTACAGTAATGCCTTGAGTAGTGAAAACCGTTCATAGCAACGCCCTGTACCCTAAGTATCCTCTGTATTTTCAGTCGCAACGTGGCCTTCGTTTGAGCATCGTATTACTGTCGATGAATAGTGAAAGTTGTACACATTTGAAAGATTTTGTAATGGAGTAAATTGAACAAAACCAAATGGAATCATCTTCGGAAGGTTAGTAAAATACGAGAAATCTTTAGTACATATCAATACCTCGACACAAAATTTTTAGCTGCAACAATACGTAGATACATTTTTTGCAATTTTTTTCATAAAATTTGAGTTTTCAAACTGTATAGTAATACAACGCCGTCATATGCTGCTTTGAAACCTAATTATTAAAGGTTACTCAAAAAAGTAAGTGTTACTGAATAAAACAAGATTCAGCTGCTACCACTTGCTACCTTGCGACCCCGAAAACATATAAATTTACATGCATCTTGATTATGTTCTTGAATATACGCTATTTCACGTGAGGGGGTGGCCAATAGGGGTGGAAGGGGGTGGATTTTCAAAATTTTAAGATCAAATTCGTAATCAGCGACCCCGACAACCCCCGAGTAAGAAATTTTGAATCAATTACTTAATTTTTTGAGTTTTGGCCAGCTTTTCGGGAATCGGACGCACTGTGCGTATGTTCCTATGACCGGGAACCCATATCAGAGTAATTTCAAACCGATGACTAAGCAATTCTAGTTCCCCTCTACACTGTAAGACTAGCTTTGATGAAATGGAGTTGGAGTCTAAGGTCTTGATAGCTGCTTGACTGTCTGAAAAGATAGCTACTCTTGCACCAACTTCCTTGTAGAGTTTTAGTGATTTGCATGCTTCTCTGATCGCTAATAATTCTGCCTGGAACACGCTGGCATAGCCACACATTCTAGTCGTAGTGGCTCTAAAGTTTGTACCGAATCTTTTCTCTTTGCCTTCATTTTGGAATGCTGTAACGCACAACTGGCTTCATAAAACACAAAACTGCCAACAAGGAACTTTTTTGGAAGCGGGAAGTCATCTTTATGTCGCTGTAAAGTATGAATTCGATGAATATTTGTACCGTAAAAGATGACTCGCAAAAGACATCTAGCGCAAAATATTCAGAACTTTTCACTTCACCTATTATACGAGTATTAATTATAATAAATATTTTAAGTGGCGTTTTTTTTAATATTTTTCATTTCGTCATTTATATGGATTTGATTGCGCAACTTTGCAAATATTTGCCCAAGTTTTAAGCACAAAATTTTTAGTTATTTTCAGTTGTTTAGGTAATAAAAGCAAACAAATATTATGACAACAAAATAATTGCTTTAAGCGTATTTCCTATTGAAAACCATTTCGAGGTTTCTGTGCGGTGAAGTCATTAGCATTGCCGCTCAAATACGATTAAATGGTTATTGTTGGTACGTTGCTGCTGCTGCAATCGGTGGTCGAAATGTAGTGGTTGCTAAGCTTGTATGTATGTATAAGTAGATAAATGCATGCATGCATAGGCGTGTCCATATACTAGGTAAAGTGATTGGATATATTTATTTAATTTGTTCTAGCATTTGGTTTTGTAAAGCGTGATTTATTTTGTGCAGAAATTAAAAAAAAAAATAAAAAAATTCACATTTGGTTTTGTAAAGTGTGATTTATTTTGTGCAGAAATTTGTGAAAAATATATTTTTCTTTTTTTTCAAATGGCATTCAGATAAATGTTTTAGTGTACAACTTTACTTTTGCTGTTTTTCGATAGATGGCTGCAGTGGTAAGCGCTAGTCGAAATTGAGGGATCTAAAATATTTTACAGTAAGCGGAGATTAACAGCTGTAATCTCCATGTGGCATTTGTGAATTTGTGTTTTTTTCATAAATTTATTCCCTGTAAAATCTGCCGGTTTTTGTGTCGAGTTCTTGTAGTTTGTGGGAAATTTTGATTTTCTACTTCCATTCGAGCAAAACTGCGGTTAAGTCTTCGCGAATGCTCTTAAACATTCACGGTAATGTTAAAATTAATGAGAGAATGCTTCGTGAGTGGCAAAGAATGCTTCATGAGTAGCAGAATTGAATTTTGTATAATTGATTGCTTGTCATGTCAGGGGACGGCTATTCCTTACCAATATTGAACATTTATCAAATAAGACAACAGCTTTTAAAATTACAAAAAAAGACGTGAATTTTCGGTAACAAGTGAAGAAAGCCTGCTCAAAATAGAGGAGTAATTTAACAGAAATAAATGCAATAAAAAAAAAAAAATGTTGGAATATGCTTGCCAGGAAGGGGTCGGCGGCATTGGTTTCAGAGGTCTTATACCCAGTCATCGGTATCCCTCTGACTGTTGTTAAGTGAAGAAAGCCTTTTCAAAAAAGTGTGAGAATAATTTCACAGAAATAAGTACAATAAAAAAACAAAAATTTGGGAATTCGATCACAACAACGCCCTGATACTGATGCGCTTGCCACGAAGGCGTCCGCTGCATTGGTTTCAGAGATCTTCCGTTTGGTCATCGGCATCCCCCTGACTGTTGTTAAAGGGGAATTGCACAACTTATTTCTCAGGAAAGCACAGATTAGATGGAGCTCCATTTCCTCGTGTGGTATTTCGAAAATCCTATGGCCCCAAAACAATAAAAGCAGAACGTATACAGTCCAAGCCATTCGATTTCCAAGTTGTACTTTCCGATCATTGGACGATCGGTGTACATGCAGAAAAGCTGGGTTTACCATTTAATTCCTATTGCAGAAGCTGTGGGGAGCTTTCAGAGAAGAAGAATATTCAGCATTTTCTCTCTAAATATCCGGGTTTGGCAGCTAGACGATTAAGATCACTTCCAGGGCGCTCCTTTCTTCGGCAGCCTGGGGCAGTGCTCCAACAAAATTCCCATCAAACTTCTCCATTACATTAGCTCTGCCCGTTTGAAGTCTCAAAATGGCTTAAAAACGGCGAATTGCATTAAAAGAAACCCCATGCGATGTTAATTGGTTAATTGTTAAAATGAAAATGGGGAGAAAATACGTTTCCAAGAATGCCTTAGAAGTCTAAATCGGTGAAGATTTATCAAAGTTTTCAAATTATTCTTAAACCTCTCTAACACAAAATCAAAAAATAGCATCAAAAAGCTCCTCATTTTGATTTTGATGAAAAAGGGTTAAACATTTCAATGCAGACTTCTTAAAATAAAATATGTCTGTTAAATGAGGTATATTAAAAAAAAGACATAGTTTTAAAAACTAATTTTATTTATAAAAAAACTTCATTTTGTAAGGGTATTTTCCAATCGGCCCAGCTCAAGGAAGTTTCAAAATATTATTGTAAATTTTATAGTTCCGGTAGAAAAACTGTTCCTTTTTTTAGTGAAACACCCTAATATATGTATGTATACGTACGTATGAACACTCACCATGCCAATCTCAGTCTTGAAAATATATTCCAAATTACTTTATTGCTGAAGTGAAAAGATATAATTTATTATTTAAATTTTCTTTCTTAAAAATGTATTATTATTTTATTTTCTGCAAAAAATGTTTCAATATATAATTACAATAAAAAAATTATGGTAATGAACAGTAAGAATTTCATAATATTATATTATGACTGAATATTTATTATTATCAACTCACCGTTACCCATTGCACAACGCGCCATAATTCACTCAATAACATTTCACCAAGTTGTGTTAAGCAAGGCATGCTAGTACCACTGTTATATTATATGTACTCGTATGTACATATATATACGAACAGATATATTACATTCACTCTCACTTTTCGGTAACAGCTAACAGAGTGAGAGTATTTCACTTTGGTGAATGTTAGTAAATATTTATTACCTCGTGCGTGTGCATAAGCATTGCGAGTTAATGTGTCAACTGAAATCAACACCAAAACTTGTAAGTCTCCCCTCCTTCCAACATCTATGCAACGCCTACCAAGGCTGTCGAGCGGCCAGTTAAAATGCATACAAAAACCTATAAAAGTTATGAAAGTATTTGTGCTGGATAGTAAATAAATTAAAGACAAAAATCAACACTGCCGACTTCAGTGCTCCAATTTTGAAGCTGTCATGTTATTTGCTTATTTGCTTCTTTCATTTATTTCTAAATAAATATTATCTCATGTCAAATATGAAAAAGAAGATATTTTCCTTTCTTTTAATTGAGTAACACTTGTTGCTCGCACTTACCATAGCTCTTTACGGCTATGTTGGGTAAGCTGTTGTTGTTCGAAGGCGACGAAGAAGGTACTCGAATTGCATAATTTTGCAACACTTCTCATTTCTATTCAAGTGGGCTGCTTCGAGCATACTGAAGCCTTTTTTCGCATAATTTCTGTGCCATATGGCACTTTCTCATATTTGATTTTTTTCATTTCATTTTTTCCATTCACGGCATTTCTCACAAATGATGTTAGAATAATTTTATAAAATTGTATATTAATTGTAAAGCGGCGATGCGGGATAAGTATTTTAAATAAGAGTGAGTAGCCGAATGGGTTGATGCATGAGTACCATTCGGAATTCAGAGAGAACGCAGGTTTGAATTTCGGTGAAACACCAAAATAAAGAAGAAGTTTTTTCTAATAGCGGTCACTGCCTATTCTACAAGCCTTGATATAAAAAGGGTACAATTCAAGGTACTACATAGAAACAATATCGACAGCGTACCACGAGCGTACACAGAGATCTTCAAATACCCATGGTAAATGACGAAATGAAAAAATAGCAGCAAAACTATTTAAAAAAATTGCAGGCGCACGCGATTACTTTTGCTACTGCTCTCATACACACAATCGGCATGCCACCTCTACAATGAAAAGGTCGCGCCACGTTAGTTGATGAAACGTAGGCAAAAATGAGCCCACCAATGTGCTAACAAGCAGATAAACTAGATTAAGATTTAGGAGCGTACTTTAAAAGTGATTCAGTAAATAAAACCACCAATAATACAATTAGAGCTTCCGCACCATTTTGTTATCACATTCCCGCTGCCAACAAGTATTTGCGATTATTTCTTCATGACTATATCCTGTCTGTGCCTTATAAGGTTGTTTATGTCTATGCCGACCAGCTGTTCGAGGTTTTCAAAAAGCGGTTTGCCAAAGGTTAACATCCTCGCCTTCCATAGGGTAAGGCATTCACAGAGGAAGTGGAACATAGTTTCCTTTTTCTCCAGTAGATTGCAGCTTTGGCAGTGTATATTGTAAGGGAAGCCCATTTTGGCTGCCTGCTCTCCTATGGGCCAGAAGTCAGTTATCACCGCCGTGAGTCTGCAGACTATTCCTTTCATATTTGGCAATGTTGACGTTTCTTTGTGGTTGTGGGTGGCCCATAATGTTCTGCTGACTTTGCAGGTTGTCTGATCACTCCATCTACAATACGCGATTCGTAGATATTTTGAGGAGATTGCATCCAGTGGTGCGAGTACCCATTCTACAAGAAATCGATTGGACGCAGTTCCCCATCTTGCCAGTTTGTCCGCTTTTTTATTACCTTCAATGTTTCGATGTCCCGGGACCCATATTAAGGGCTTACACTCAAGGGGGTAAGGCTACTTCTGTTGTTTTAACTGAATCCTGTGCCTGGATTGCAGCTTGGCTATCCGAAAGAATAGCGATATTGAACTTAAAAGCGAAGTCGACGATTAGTAGAATATTACCAATAATTCCGCCTGGAAGACACTGCACAGACTTTTCAATTCTAAGTCTATGAGAATATATACCAGATTCAACACCAAAATCCATTTTTGAACCATCTGTGTAGATTTTGGTCTCGCAGTTTTATAGTGAGAATCCGTTAGTCGACTCCAGAGAGTGGCAAATTCCTGTTGAATGTTGCCGTTGAGACGATGTACTCAGTACTCTCCAAGGTGAACTGAGTTTGTCGCAATAATACACTGGCATGCCCACAAGTTTTTCCCTTCCAGCGACCCGCTTCATTTAATCCAAATGCACTCATGGTTGCCATTTTCTCGATATAGATATCTGCCGGAAATGCATGTGTCCATGCGTTAAGAGCTTCTCTAGAGCATGATCTATTTGCACCGACCGTTATTGCCGCGAGGATCTTTGTATTCTGCCACGTGATTTGATGTCTTCTTCCACCAAACTACCGATTTGTATGAGATAATTGGTTATATAACCTCCTTATAAAATCATAATCTGTACTGAGGTTAAATGCCCCATTTCCTTCCAAGTTTGCAGCTTACAAACATATTTCTGCTTTCCTTACCTGCCCTTTCATGTACTAAAAAAATGGTTTTCTCCTTAAGCTCTTAAGAATTAATATATGGTTTCTCTCAGGTACTCTTACGGTTCATTCATTTATTGATCATACGCACGTGAAATGACATGCCTCGCTTAATGAATTTCTATAAAAGCTGTAGAGCCCATGGTGAAAAGATTTTTAATGGTGTGGCCAATATCAGACCGTTAGCCGGCTCGCAGAGAATTTGACAGAATCAGCCGAGAGGCTGACATACCCCTATGAATCGGTTTGTTTGCGAAAAACTAAGAATGTTCTAGTGATATACAAAAAAAATTAACACAATGTCATTTCATTGTCGTCCGAACAACTACTGATTGAACGAGTTCGGCACATATTCAGTTTGGACGAGTGTGTGAATGTGAATACATGTGACATGATTGTGCAGAATGCCGAAATCTGCGGCTGGCGATAAGATTTTATTAGTGGTATATGAAAAAAAAAAATCAACTCATTTTCACTTCTGTTGTTTCGTTGCCATTGGATGACTCGATCGTATAGTGACAGTGACGGTGTGCGGGTGATTCGCCAGCCGAATTTCCCCTCACAATTTTTGTTTTTCACCACAGTTATTGGTCAAACCTGGTAAATCTATCATCCTTGAAAAAAGTGAAGTTCATTGCACCTAACCAGCAGTTTGAACCACGCACTTCAGATTTCAGAGTAATCACTTCCTTTATGAATGAGAGATGATTTGAGAAGATTTGGGAGAGTTCCACGTAAGTTCCGCGTAAGGATAAGACAGAGAAATTTGTTTTATGAACCATAGTGAGTAAAATATTTCTAAAGAGCAGGCAGGCTGGCACCTAATCCATGGTGAACAAATTTTTAGAGGTGTACTACCTAGCAGACCGTTATTCGGCTCTGAGCGAATTTGAGAGATATGCCGACGTCATTCGTTTTTCGTGTTTCACAAAATTTAGCTTTAGCTTAGTGATATGAGATAGAATCCAAAGTTCCCCTCAAAAAATTTTTTTCACCATACCTAACGACCAAACCTTGTATATATCATCCTTGGTCCTAACAACTACTGATTGGACGAGTGTGTGAATACATGTGAAATGATCATACAGAATTCGGCTGGCGAATCCCCCGCGCACCGTGGCTGCCGAATTTCCCCTCACAATTTTGTTTTTCACCATAGTTATTGGCCAAACCTAGTAAGGCAATCATATCTGGTAGAGCCTAGAAAAAGGAGAAGTACATTGCACATGGCCAGCAATTTCTGATTTCGAGCTAATCTCTTCTTCCATGAACGAGAGGTGATTCAACAAAATTCGAGAGTTTCAGGCTATCTGGGGATAAAACGGGGAAATGTTTTTTTTATGTATCATTGTGAGTGAAATCTTTTTTATGAGCAGCCTGCCTATAGGTTAAGTTAGGTATAAGACTTTTTCATTAACTACATACGTACTTCACTGTTTATCTGCCGCTTAAATTACTTACTTGCACTTTTGCAATGCAACAATAACATTTTGCTGGATTTTTTTCTTTTTCTTTGCTCAAGTTTCTTCGACATGATTTTGCTTTTTAAGCAACTAATTATTTCTGCGCTCATAAAGTACCCACTTCTTTGCACACCTTCGCTTTTTTCATATTTATTAGCATGTCTGTCTGTATGTTTCTCTCTGTCTGCGTCCACGTGTTGTTGATGTCTTCTTTGCCGAACAACGCGTCATCGTGTGTGGGAAGCAAGCAAGGCACACACGAGTACTGCTGCATTGTGCACGTAATACAGGCGAGCATTGTTTTTGGCTTTGTTTGTTTTTTTGGCTTGTGGTTGGCTTTTCGACTTCTTGTGGTGTTTTCTCAGCTTCGACAAACAGTATTTCTTTTTAACTTGCAAAGAAAGTGAATTACGCAAACAAAGCAAGGCAACCTGTGCAAATTATGTTCGTTGAAGCTTTGAGACTTTTCGCGCAATTGTGCTTCGTTTTCAGTTGGCATTTGTTTTGTGCAATTTTTGTTTTAATTTTTTTTTTTCATTTTTTTATTTTACTTTCAATTATTTTATTTGGCAAATATTTAAGCGCTTGCATGCATTTTTTGTTTTCTTATTTCTTGTATTTAAAAAAAAACTTTGCTATGTTTGTTGCCAACCAATGTACTAGGAATTATCGTATGTGTGCTTGTGTGTGTGAGTGTGCTCAGCATACGTGCCCGTTAAAAGAGGTTACAATTTTATTGGCCAAATTTTCTCTTTTGTTGGGTTTGCATCTGAGTTTTAAGTTCAGTGGGGTTTTTATAGCTTTGGGAGGTAAAATCTTTTCAGCAGCACTCAACTGTAAATAAAATACAATATACAAGTAATAAATAGTATATACATACATACATACATACATACGAGTATATGTACATATGTATGTACCCAAATTTAATTTAAAAATAATATCTTACAGCTCTTTTCAAGTCTGCCTACCTTTCTGCTCGAATCCGTCTAAATCGTATTTTATTCTTTCATCTTCCATTGCAGTTGTTCCTCCAGCATGTACCACGCGCGACAGCAGGCCCCAAGTGGCCAACTCTTGCGCTGCACGAAAATGTCTAACAGCAGACGATACAGCCGCCTCTGGTTCAACAGCTTTGCAATATTAATTTGCCTGCTGTGTAGTGGCCTTGCGAGCACAAATGCCGGTAAGTGAAGTGAAAATAAATTTAAAAACAATTTGCGCTATAGATATCGATATACAGGTTGGGCCATTTAACGTTTGAAGCTTCAACTACATACTGACTTTTTACAATGTGAGAATAAAAATAAAAATAAAAAAATGTATTAAAGCGGAAAGTTAGGTTAACATCTGGATTTTATGAAATGCGTCGAATTACGCTAAAACAATTTTGGGAAATATTATAAATTTACTACTACTGCAAGAAAATAATTTGTTTTAAAAAATCATTTTTCCAAAGGAACTCATTTCCACTTCGGAATCTACTCCAATAAGTAAAACTCTCCAATCTGTGCCACACAGCTGACTGTTGAGCCGCCCATGCATCGAACAGCTGCGATTTGACTTCGTTATAAAGGGTAGTCAATTTAGAGGATTGATTGGGCAATCTTTATTACTTTTGTGCAGAACCATTCATGACATTTATTTTCTGAAGATAATTCCTTTCAAATGTTGGCCACAAATGCGTCATAATTCGGCCATCCGTAAACACCTATTTTGAATGACTCGCCCGAGGACTTCGGTCGGTATCTCTTGAACAACTTTAGTAATCTTGGCTTCCAATACCTTAGTTGAAGGTGGTTTATACACAAAGCATTTACGCTCGCACAAATAAAAGTCCAAAGGTGTGATATCACACGATCTTGATGGCCAATCCACTGGTCCGAGGCGAGAAATAAATTGCTCACCGAAACGACGTCGCCATAGATCCGTTGTTTCACGGGCTGTATGGCAAGTAGCGCCGTCTTGTTGGAACCAAACGTTGTGGCGGTCACAAATTTCAATTTGCGGCATCAAAAAGTCGTTTATCATTACGCGATAGTGTTACATGGGCGCCAGCTTCGTCTTTGAAGAACTATGGGGCGATGATTCCTCCAGCCCATAGGCCGCATCCAGCGGTAGTTTTCAATGGCTGTAATGGCTGCTCTTGACTGGCTTCGCGATGCTTTTCAGCCCAAATATGGAAATTTTACTTTAGGACGTAACCATTAAGCCAAAAATGAGCCTCGTCGCTGATCGCCATAAGTTTGCCTGAACGCGCGATGTACACTTTTCACAGAGCGTCGATTTTCGTAATAAAATTGTATGATTTGAAAACTTTGTAAAGGCGTTAGTCGTTCCATGATGAAATATCAATGAATACTGAAAAAAATTATGTATTTAGTTTGACAGCAGTCACGCGTGATCTGTCAAAAAAACGCGGAAAAAGTGCCTCCAATCTGATCACCCTTTACTACTGCGAAGGTCGTTTGAAAAGTACCTTTAAAAATAGAAACGGCTTAATTGTTTGGGCTAAACACTTTCTATTTTGCGACCCTTTTTGACAGTCGCCTTTTAACCTTATACACTTCGTCCAACGCTGCTCCAGTTTGTCGATCCTTTTCAATTATTAGAACTTGTCCATGTCTGAAAAATATCCACTAATTTTTGCAATCCGCTCTTCGTTTGAATAAAATCTTTTTCCCGCAAGCCATTCCTTCAAATTGGGGAACAAATAGTAGTACGCGGGAATCGAGGGAGCCAAATCTGGAAAATAGGAAGGATGTGAAACGCGTTGGAATCCTATTTCCACTAATCTTGTGACCACAACTGCCAAGGCGTGAGCTGGTGCGTTGTCGTGATAGAAAAGAAAAATCCCTCGTCTTCCCCAATTCAAACGAATGCCAAACACAAAAAAATAAACCGAACTGGCTGAAACTCTCTTTCTCTCTCTCTCTTCCAAGAGATGCTACTAACTGAACATTTCCCCGATACGCGGCAGTAGTGCCGTGCCATCTCTCTGACTTTTCAAACGACTCTCGTATTTGGGGGGAGTTTTTAAAGATAAATCTTACACAAATCATTCAGCAACGATTTGCGCTCCAAGAGCAAAATTCGTGCAGCTATCGATCAAATACGAGTGCAGCTCCTCAAAGTCGAAAATGTGCTAAAAAAATTGGATTCTTAAGATATATCGGCTAATATAAGATCAGCCGCGCAAGTTATTTGAATGAGATTTGAATTAAAAACAGAGATTTGGTACTTTGAAAACACTGATTGAAAAAAAAATTATTCATTTCTTTCTAGAAGTTATTTGAAGTTCCAAAGTCAGATAGCCCACCCTGTATAAACCTATAAACGTTTTATACCAACTACCTAAATACAACTGTGCTCACAATAATAGCAGCTATTTTGACTATTTATTTATTTTTAGATTTTATTCTTTTTTTTTGTTATAATTGTATTTTATTTTATTTGTTTTTATAATTTTTTCTTTATTTTTATTTTTTTTATTTTTGTACTATTATTTTTTTTTATTATATCTTTTTTATTTCACTTTTTTTTTCTTTACTTTTTTATAATTTTTTATTTTACTTTTTTTATTATTTTTTTTTATTTTTTTACATTTTACTTATTTTTCTAATTCTTTTTATTTTATTAATTTTTGTAATTTTATTTTATTTTATTTGTTTTATTTTATTTTTTTTTTTAGATTTTACTTATTTCAATTTTTTTTTAGTTTTGTAATTTTTCTTTATTTTCTCTATTTTTATAATTTTTTATTTTATTCACTTTTATAATTTTAAATTTTCAAACTATGCATAAAGTTAAAAAAAATCACAACTAATTACCAAAATTTCCAAACTTTTTAAACAGAATTTTAAGAAAAATTTTAGGTATTCAATTTTATAGCCCACTTCATTTTGGTATAGTATTGCGCCATCTTAAAGGGGCTTGAAATTCGCCTTTATTTTTTAAATGTCTTTTTAGTGTCGGTCTGGTGGATTTTCTCCACATAAAAACAACTAGCCACTCTGAACACTTTGACAAATATTTTCACTGATAGCCAAGCAGTTATTAAAGCAATCACTCTCCTTTCTGAAATCGGAAGTGAATGAGAAAACGTGAGCTCTGCAATCGCAGTCGATATGAAAACACTCAACTTCGAACAAAACTGCCAAAATTATGCTAAATTAAATTACAAACTTTATTTCATTATTCTCTAGAGAAGACTGCAAAATATTGGTTGGAGTACTGACGGAATACTGTCTCACCCCACTAGTCCAGAGCAACGCGTATAGCACTTGCAACAAAGCGAGTGCTAGGGTTACTTTGGAACACCTACTTTGCCACTGTACGGCTCTTTGTAGGACTCCTATCAGCATATTTTCCATCCTAGAAGGATATTGTTGACAAAGCCTGAATAGCAGGCTCGCGAAGACGTGCGTTAAGAATTACATAAAATAATGTCTTCGACTCCTAACACATAGCACTAGTAACACAATGGACCGTAAGGAATGGTAAGGACTAAGTGAGATCTTTTTACAGATCAGCCAGCACTACCTAACCAACCTATCAACGCTCTTTGAAAATTAGCCCACTTCAAAATTTCAAGGATTTTTCGGATTCAATCAATTCAAAATTTCAAGGATTTCAATAACAAATTTGTTGAAAAATAAAACCAAAGCAAATACAAAAAAAACATATGCACTTGATTTTTCAACTTAAAAATATCTGTTTTATTTTTGTGAAAAAAAACGCGGTTGGATTATTTTGGGGAGAAACGTAAAGAAATCTTTTGATAACAAACATTTATTTTTATTTGACAAAATAAGGTTACTTAAGGGTTCATGCCATTAACTGACACATTTTTTTAATACACTTTGATATGCACTATACTTTTATTAAAAATTTATATAAAAATTCTGTTTTTATTAAAAATTTATATAATAATTATATAATTTATTAAAAATGTATATACAAATTTTGTTTTTATTAAAAATTTATATAAAAATTTTGTTTTTATTAAAACTTTACATTTTTATGTAAAATTCATTTTAAAAGGTTGAATAAAAAATAAATAAATAGCCACAACTTTACAATATGTCGCGCTGCTTTTATTGTGAACACAAGTGTAGGTATGTCGGTATGTGTATTCGCATACTCCCTGTATTAAAACAACAAAATTGCTCACCCATTTTGCATATCACTCACTCACATGAAGGTACAGTAATCACGTGAACTAATGCGCGATAGCCTCATATGTCTGTATGTACGTACCGTAATCACTCACTTGCAGTTCACGACCTGTCAATGAAGTGTCAATTGCACACAACAAATTGCTGTTCGTGTCCGTGCCGTTTTGTATCGCGCGCTAGTCGCCGACTTGGCACAATTAAAAGCACATCAATTAGATAAGTTAGCAGCTGACAATTTACATTGGAGGCATTCGAGCTGCAGCAGCTGTCGCTGTGCATGCTGTTGTTGATATTGTAGCTGTCATTCGGTCGATTGCTCGATTGACGGCACGTGCTGCCAGTGTGGCTTCCTCAATAGGAGATGATTTTCTTTTGAAGTTGGTAAACTCAAATACGAACTATTTACTTTTCTTTGTTTTTCTTTTCAATTTGATAATTTTATTATTCCTTGACAATCAATCATATTTGACAGTTTGAGATGTCACTTAAGCGTTTAACACCAAGGGCGGTTTGGTGGCTAGTTTTAGTATTTTTAAATAACTTTTCATAAAACTATGTATAGAAATAGAGCGAACTGCTTGCAGGTTATCTTAAAAAAGTTTAAGGAAGGTTAGCTCCTAAAAACTTTACTTATTTTGACAGTTGTGATGCTTCCGCAATCGCAGAGGTCTGTAAATTACTTATATTACAATTTCCAACAAATTGATATTAAAATATTTTTTTATCACAAGAAACGTTTTTGAGACAGCTCTAATCTAGTCGCAATTTTTTACGCACATTTTCGAACAGCCCATGCAAATGAACAGCGAATACTCCCACACCTGATCGATGCTCCTTACTCGAACATTTTCGAACGTGAGCTCGCAATATATCGAGCTTTCTCAAGTAATACGTGCAAGTATATCGTCCCCTTTCTGTGTTAACCTCGTAACTTCATTTTTTTCGAAATTGAGATTTTTAGTGAAAAACACTCCTTAGCACTCCTGTTACGTAAAACAAAACATACAATGTTCATAATGATTATAGAATTTTTTTCAGAGCGTTTCGATTTTTCTCAAAAACCTCGTATCTACATACTATAAGTATCGCCAAAAACGTCATAAAACTTTTCATAGAAGTTAAGTAACTCTAAACATTTTTATCGATTTACTGAAAACTATGATTTTGTAGATACTAGGTTAACACAGAAAGGGGACGAATATCTTTTATTATTTTGAATTTTTGGCCAGTTTCTTTTATTTTACAACTTATTTATACTCGTCTAACGTCGTTGGAAAGCCATAGAAATGCTGAGAAAAAAATTGACAATTTTTGTTTAGCTCGAAAATTTCGAACAAATATTTAAACAGTTGAGCAATGGAGTGGTTTCGAGCTACTTGCACTACTCGATACCCGGATATCTGGAGCTCTACTTTGATCAAAATGTTTTTGGCATAAAGAGTTGCCATGTAAACAAATAGAAATTATGCAAATAATTTAGTGTAAATAATAAAATATTCGTATCAAATAAAAATTGTTTGAGAGGAAAATAAAGAAAAGGGTTGCCATCTATCTCAGGAGTTACTTTGCATCTACTTAAACACATAAGAATTATGCAAATAATTTAAACAAAGTACCTAAATATTCGTATCAAATAAAAGGTGTTTGAGATAAAAAATAAAGAATAGGATTGCCACCTATCTCAAGAGTTACATTGTATCTATTTAAACCAATAAAAATTATGCAAATAACTTAAGCAAAATACTAAAATATTCGTATCAAATAAAGGGTGTTTGCGTTAAAAAACTAAATAATAGGGTTGCCACCTATTTCATTAGTTACATTGTATCTATTTAAGCAAAATACTAAAATATTCGTATCAAATAAAAGATGGGTGAGATAAAAAATGAAGACTAGGGTTGCCACCTGCCTCAAGAGTTACATTGTATGTATGCAAACAAATAAAAATTTTGTGAATAGCTTAAACAAAATACTATAATATTCGTATCAAATAAAAGGTGTTTGAACTAAAAAATATAGAGTAGGGTTGTCACCTATCTCAAGAGTTACATTGTATCTAATTAAACAAATTAAAATTTTGTAAATAGTTTAAGTAAAATACTATAATATTCGTACCAAATAAAGGGTGTTTGAGATAAAAAAATGAAGACTAGGGTTGCCTCGAATAAAAGGTGTTTAAGATAAAAAATAAAGAATAGGGTTGCCACCCATCTCAAGAGCTACATTGTATCTATTTAAACAAATAAACACTTTGTAAAAAATTTAGGCCAAATACTAAAACATTCGTATCAAATAAAATGTGGTTGAGATAAAAACATTAATAATAAAGTTGCCACGTATGTCAAAAAATTTAAATTAACAAAAGTTGAGTAAAAGTTAATATAGTTATAATGCAACAATTCGAAACGGTGCTTCAAATAAATTTGTGTATAGCGTTGCCACCGATCTGAAAATTATGTTTAATTTAGCAAGTTAGATAAATCGTTAAATATTAGCATCAGAAACAAAAAGTCCACACATTTTAATAAATAAATTATCAAATTAGTTTAAGTGTTATAATGCAAGTACAAAATGCAGTGTATTTAAAAAAAAGTTAGTCCAGGACGAGCTTCAGTGGTATCACAATGGGACTATTCAGGCTTAAGTGTGTAGCATGACAGCCACTAAAGCTAACTTTACTTAAACTTATCTAAAAAGTATTCACTAAAACTTATAATCGTTGGCATTCGTTCTTTATAATAACAACTTCTTCTTCCTCGCCATGGTCCCTTAGTTGGCATCAGCCCTACTCGTACGCAATTTCCATGTTAATGGGTCCTGGGTTGTCCCTTTGTTAATTTCGTTCAGGGTTACAGGGTTTGCCAAGTCCCATTGTTAGAAGCGGATGAGCTACCAATTTCTTTGTTGAATGCTGATTTAGCGCAAATCTTTAATGGTCTCAATCGCATATCAATCAATGACCGATCGCCCTAAATAAGAGTGGAGCTAAAATTCTCACCAATACAACGTAATACTAATCAGAGAGCAAAGTGGTATATGAAAATCAAGTTATCAACCCTATTTAGTTCATGAATTCTTCGGAGCCATCCGTCATTTCATCGCGTGTATTATTTTTCAAACCTTGCTTAGCAATAATGTTACCACCAAAGCTGTTTAACAGAATTCGACTCACTGTCGAAAAAAATGTCAAATGTTTAAACTGGTTGCGTTAACTTTTCTTCTCACCTAGAAATATGCAGCAAGTAACGCATTTTGTTAATCATTTCATGCTACAATTGGCTTGTCTCAATGAAAACTTTTAATCAATTGAATACCGCCGGTGACAATGACTCTGCCGTAGTAAAACTTATCAAGATGTATGTAAATCGGCACTAAAAGAGGGCTAGTCATGCGTCAGCCCGCTTGGCTATTTTACTTTACATTAACCTGCAACTCACACGCCATTCCTTTACATTCACTGAAAGTCTTCAACTTATTTGCCATTTTAATATTAAGTTCGCTATTCTTCATCATTTCGTTTTTCTACGCCTATTCAGTCATTCATTCGCTCATTTATTCATTCATTCATTCATTTATCTACTAATGTGTGAAAGGCATTGAAAATGCACATCATAATTTCAATTATACGCAAACAAAAGACAACACTTGTCACTGCGCAGAGGTGCAAAAGTGTTGCCGCTTTTGTTTGCCGTTTGTTGGTCTGCTTGCATTCGCTTGCCAACGAGCGCGGATATCCCTGGTGAATGGGTGGGCGCATGCCTATTTACATATGAAAGTGGAAATGTTCAAATGCGCGGATGTGAATAAAGGAATGCTTGTCTCTGCTATTCATAATGCACGGAATGCATGACATTTAAAATCTCTTGCATGTATCCGCTGACAGAGTTGCCACCAGGGGAACAATTATTAATTAATGATGTGTTGTGGCGATATTTTTATGTATAGCTGCTTTTTTGTATGGGCAAACAGATGAAGTGCATTCTGAACTCCTTGCTATCAGAGTTTGGTTATGTAGCGTAAATGCTCCAGATCATCGCCTTCGCTCAAAGAAAATTAAATAAGTAAATACTAAATTCAATATGGATCGTATCGATTTGATGACGTTCTTAAAAACCAGAAAAGCCAATTTTTGTCAAAAAAGTGAGATTGAGCACTTCTCTTTCGTCCATTCTGACTCCATATTTGACTAACAGCCGAATTGATTGCCTGTATTTGAAAAGAGATTGTCACAATCGGATGGCCCATCTTGCCGGAACGGACAAAGGTCGGCAACTGTCTACTTTTGTCGCAAGGCAAGTCCGGTACAGCAACTAGTGTGGATACATCAAAACACAGATGTTATAGGTTTTAAATTCTTAAGTGATATGTACGTCTAAGTGCTAAGTGCATTGTTTGGATGAATCATATTTTAATAGGCTATTTAGTACTAGAATTCCAGCTAGACGTGAGTGGTTAGGTTAAGTTAAAGCGGTTGTCCTGTGAGACACACTCAGCTTGATAGCCCATTGTGATGCCGCGTGGAGAACTTGTCTGTATCTCCTCTATAATCAGTGTGTGCTTTTACAAAATTTTAGAATATCCCTGTTTCCGCAGTACTGAGATCTTCCAACTCATTAAAAAATTGTCTGCCTAAAATCATAAGCCTACATCGGGATAGAGTAGGTCAATGGTACAGAAGGTGCGAGATTGTCACTTCCTCCTTTTCATCTAGGCAACTTCTAGAGAAGTCATGTGCTTGCAGACCTATCCTCTGCGCCTGCCTACCTATGAGGCAATGCCCCGTTATGATTGAAATCTATGTGCTAAGACTGTGCCTGTGTTGGCTTAGTAGAGATTATGCGCATTTAGCCTAGAGAGCCGCCACAATTGCCGGACGATTCTGCAGGTGGTTTCAGTACGCCATCTTTCGGTCGCGGCTCTTACGATTTTTTCAAGAATAAGTAGCTACTTTACTGGAAGGGTATGTATATGTATTGTCTCTGTGCTCATCAGTCAACTTGGGGCCAAGTTTCGCTAGTTCATCAGCTCATCCATCGCGATGGAAGGAACCTTTGTTACCTTTAGGTAAAATGTCTCAGCCATTTCGTTAAGCGACGTGTGACATTTCATGGCTACCTGGGAGGTTTTTGATTGTTTTGTGAGGGTTTCTTCGTCGCTTGACTATCAGTGAAAATGTAGATATCATTTCCAGATATCGCATCACATTGTACCAGTGTCGCGGCTTTCATTATTGCCATCAATTCAGCCTGAAAAGCACTACAGTGGTCGGTGAGCCAAAACTGAAGAAGATCCCAGATGTTCAGAGTATACACCTCCGCCCCCGCTGCCCTCGAGTTTTGAGCCGTCTGTGTATACATGGATGGACTCGCCCTGTCTTACATCGTCCCAAGACGTGAGTGGGATAACAGTATAAATAAAATAAATAATTGGCGCGTACACTTCTGTTACTTATATGGCCGAGCTCGTCCTCCTAATTGTGGTGTGCATCTTGGTATTGTTCCACAAATGGACTTACACTTTTAAGCCGACTTCGAACGGCAAATAATTTTTATGAGGAGCTTTATCATGACAGAAATACACTCGAAAGTTTACCATTGCCTGCCATTGATGTTTATGCACGGAGATTCGAACTACGAGCTCTTCCGAATAACAGTCACGTACCAACCCATTCAACTACGGTGCCGCTGACAATATACCTGGTCGAAAAAACTGCTTACAGTTAATTACTGATGAGCTCAAAGCTTGAAGATAATGTTGGCTTTGGTGTCGGTGAGAGAGAGCACTACCAGTCGCCTCCTTCTTGGTATGGAGATTGTAGGTATACCTATCTCAACCTGCGATACAATTAGCATGGCCACTTTAACCAACTCGAGATGGGTTGATAGTCTGGCATGCAACGCTGCAAAAAGAATTTGGCCAAAAAGGAACATCAGACGCTTAAAGGAGCTACTTAATCGGTGAAGGAAAACGTTAGTTGCTTTGATCACAAACCACTGTTTCCTAGGTCGGCATGCTCAAAGTTTGTAAACAGAAGTTGGAAAGAATGAGGAGGAGGAAGAGTCTGCCAGACATCTTCTCTGTCACTGTCCTGCGTGGCATGTTAATAGGTTTAGATACTTTGGCTTATTGTTGTTGAATGATACTAATGGCTTTAGGATATAAGTCTCAGTCAGATCAATGGGTTTGCACTTAGAACAAAATGGGTTTAACGCGCAATAGCAGGCAAACTAATACTTTGGTTTCACAATGGATCGGCAACGGTCTAAGTGAGTTGGTTTAAAGACCTGCCTACCTACCTAAAAGCTAAGAGAGGTGGGAGACAATCGTGCTACCATATTATTTTTTCCTGCTATACACAATTAGTTTTCCGTGCAAATGTAAAACATGTGGCAACGCTTTAACGCGAACTGTCGAATATGAAGACAAAGCACGATGAGTAACTAATGAGGCTGCTGCAGTCGTGATTAAGTGCTAAGTAACAACCTCTAAGCTTTTATGAAAACCAGGTTAAGTCTAAGCCTTGACTAACAGAGGTCTAACTAATGAAAGAAAATCCACGTTCGGTCCGATGAGAGAGTGGGCATTCAAAGATCTGGCCACATGAGCCAATTGCATAATGAATTATTTGTAAAGCAACCCTGAACTCATTGAAATTAGGAGCCTTAATGAATGGAAGTTTTATTTTTTATCTTTTCTTAGCTAAAGTGAAATTTTCTAAAATTCTGCAGTAGAAATTTTCTTACAAATTCAATAGTGTCTGAGTTTTTGTTAGCATCTGAACCAAACGGGAGACATTTCTTTGTCCACTTTCCTAGTAGACGCCTTGAAAACTCCCTCCGCCGCTAACAGCTTGCAACAATCTGGCAGCATGCAACTGCTCAACATAGCAACCACATCCCGTGTTAATCTCATCCCTTTGACAATTTGCCGCGTGAGAAAGGTAAACGTGCTTGAGGTGATAATATTTACGTAGTGCTGCGGCGTGCAAGCTGCGCGGATGTATGAATATGAATTTGTAAGCAATGTGCATGTATGCGTGAAGCGTTTTCTTATTCATATCCACTTGCACCGAGAAAATATCTACGTACGTGTGTAAGTGCATCCGCGTACATTTCACTGTACGCCAGGAGGATTCTGGTGCCGCAGAAGAGGATGAGCTTAAGTAAATACTTATGTGAGAAAATTTGCAAAAACAAAAACACTTGGAGACTTGCGAAGGTGGAGCAGACGCAGCAATACTTCAGGCTGCAGCCAAAAAAAACATGCCGACACTCACGCTGTACGAATATTGCACGAATATAAGTTTTTTACCAATGGAAATGTGCATATTTTACAGATCCAGCAGACAATCAGGAGTGGAAGGAAAAATCTGTGAATGCTTTTTGTTCTGTTTCTTGGTATTTTTGGCTTTAACAAGCAAATCTACTTGAGTCTATCCTGGTGAGTCTACAGGGTGTTGCTAAAAGGTCGCATATTTTATTTTATAAATAAAAAACAATGAAATTTTTCGTAATATTTTTTTTTTTTCTATTTCATCTTGTTTTTTAATCATTAATTTATTCATTTTCACAAATTATCACTAACAAATGACAAAATGGTAGCACTTAAATATTTTGGCCCAGTTTGACTCTTGCTCCTAACTCATCTGCAGGCAAGATACAGTTTGCGCCAGAAAAAAGGAATCGCGATTATACATGAAGTATAAAAGATATATATTTAAAAATTTTGTACATGAAGGAATGTATATATTGTATAAAACTACGAGTCGCAATTACTCAATAAGCCTGTGTCCTCTTCTTCGTTGTCTTCATGCTTTGAACCCGCTTGTCTGCGTAGCTCGTCGACAAAGAGGACTAGATTTTGCGAACTTGACGCACGAGTTGCTTTAAATCATGAACAGACCTTCCGGGAAGATGCGTTTTCATAGTTCCTCACACATTTTCAATGGGGTTGATTGGTGTCTGGGGACTGGGACGGCCAGTTCATTTTCTTCTTTTGTTGTTTCTCAATGAGTTTTTCTGAGAGCAGTGGTTTTGATGATGTGGGATGATGATGATGTTCGCCTCCTTCAGTTGACACTCGATCGCGTCGATACTCACATCTATTCTATTTTTAGCAAGAACTGATCGTGCTTGGCGTAGTCACAAAGAAGGGTCCCACTTAAAAAGTTGGACGATCACTGCATTTTTGTCGTCACTCGCTTCAAGCCGCGCTCGGAAAAGTCATTAACATTTTTGAGTGGGACTATTATGCAGCAAAATGCAGAACGAAATATATCTTGAAGTTACAAGAAAAAACCGGTTCTTTTCTTCTGACACAGACTCTAAGAGGTCAAAAACGGACTAGAGACACGGTAAAATCCTGGCTAGCATTGTGATGATTCCCGGACTCGTGGACTATGTATTTACGCCTGTGGTAGCCGTTACAACGTTCACGACCCTCCTGCCCTGAAGGGAAAAGTGGGAACGAGACAATGCAAGAAAGGCCGAGTCCATCCATGTATACACAGACGGCTCAAAGCTCGAGAGCAGGGTGGACAGACGTCTATATTTTGGGCATTTGGGGATCTCTTTCAGTTTTCGGTACCGGGACTGCTGTAGTATCTTTCAAGTTAAATTGATGGCAATAATGAAAGCCGCGACACTGGTACAGTGTGATGCGATATCTGGAGATGATATCAAAATTTTCACTTATAGCCAGACGGCGATAAAATCCCTAACAAAGCAGTCAAAAACTTCCCAGGTAACCATGAAATGCCGCACATCTCTTAACGCGATAGCTAAGTCATTTCACCTAAAGGTAACATGGATTCCTCGCCACTGCGACGTTGAGGGTAACTGCAGAGCCGTTGAACTAGCAAGACTCGGCACCAAATTGACCGATGAGTAGTCAAAATGTTGACGGGCGACCATTTTGTCACTGGATAATGCATGAATTGCAATACCGAAAACACAGGAAATAAAATTGGATAGGACATACTCTTAGAAAACCACCGCTCAGCATCACAAGAATAGTCCTAGATTGGAGTCCTCGGGTAAAAGTCCCTGGAAAAGATCCATTTTGCATGACTTATCCTCCATAAATACAAGTCGGGACAAGGCTAAGACAATAGCATCTAACCGCGTACATTGTAGAAGCCTAGACAGAAGAAAACCATTTTTTTTTTGAAAAATTCAAGAGCCAAGAAAAGGCTTTAGTTCCTAGAAAAATGTAATTAATAAATGTATAGACATAAATATTAATCTTTTTCAAAATTCTGAAATTTCGGTGCACGTTTCTCAACGTTTCTCCTCTTTTGGCATCTCGTTTAATATTTACGGTTAATAAAGCAGATTTCAAACCGTCGATGAAAACTACGTAACCAAACTTGGAAGCACCGATTTCATCCGCAACTGCCAGGTTGTTCAATAAGTTTTGCGGTTCGATAAGAAAAACACAATTTTCTGGTCTGAAATACACTTCATAATTCAGTATAGTCTCCCAGAACATCAATACTCTTATTCCGACGAGATTCAAATTTATGAATTCCATCCTTAAAGTGAGAATATGGAAGGGCTGCAAAATACGTTTCCACAGCTGTTATGACCTCATCATTTCATGAAAAATGCTTTCCACGCCTTCATTTTTTTAGAGCTGGAAACATATGGAAGTTGCTAGTGGCCGAACTTTAATTCATGGATTTTAGCCATTGTCTAAATGCTCTTGTGACTCCGTGCAGTGTCTCGATGAAAAAGAATTTCTTTCTTATGCAAACTGGGCATTTTTCGACGATTTTTTTCATTCAGCTGGTCTAAAAGTGTTACCAGTTTTACCAGTTTGTGAGAAAGCCGCAAACAGAATTCTTTTCGCATCCCAAAAAACTAATGCTAACAACTTCTTGGCCGATTTCTGAACACCAACTCGTTTCGGAGCCGTTGAACCAGGTTCACACCACTCTTTAACCAATTTTTTTTTTTGATTTAAGATCATTGTAATAGACTCCAGTCTCAGTCGCCCCAGTGAGAAAGTCGCATTTGAATGGGTTTTTCTTCGATTGTTAGCGAGGCGGCAACCGTTGTGCACACAACTTTCTGAAACCCAATACTTCAGTCAAAATATTGCCTGCACTTCCCAATGAGATGCCTAGAATTTTACAGAATCTCTTCCTATGTTTTCTGGTGCTGTTTTTGGACGTCCTTGACATGCATCGACTACAAGGTTTATACGACCACGTTTAAATTCAGTAACCCATCTTTCAACTGTACTCAGTGATGTCAAAAAGTCCCTATGCGCTTTCAAAATTCACTCACAAATTTCGTTTGCTTTTAAACCTTCCAAAAATAAAAATTCAATCACTGCACGAGATTTGATTTTTTTTGATTGTAGAAAATACCGTGAAACTTCGATACTAAATGGCTTGTAAACTAAAAATGTATTGACAGATTGAAATGAAACTTCATTTAACCCGGATTTATATGATAGGACAGGATCAGAGATATTCCGGGATGAGAAAGCGTACTTAAGAAAAACTTTTTGAGCTCATCCCCTTCAGCCGATAGAGAAGGTCAAACAAAAACGGCATTTCTAACGTGGATCGAACAAAGGCAGTACAAAGCAACTTAAAAGTGTAAGAGTCTGCAAATTTCGAGCTATTCGTTCTTATAAAACCAAGTATAAATCACGTTTTAGCTGGAATAAAGTCTATATGATTAAGAAATGTAAAACGTGCATCAAAGGCATGCCGCAGATCCTTGATTTCTTCACCAGATTAAAGTATATTTTTCCCCCCTTGCAGAATCTGTGGGGACCTTTTAGAGAAGGAGACTGTAGAGCATTTTCTCTGTAAATATGAGGGTTTAACAGCTAGACGACTAAGGTCACTCGGCGCTCTTTTCTTCGACAGCCTGGGGCAGTGCGCCAACCTAAATCGAATCAATCTCCTCTATTGTATCAACAGCTCTGGCTGGCTGTAGATATCTTTCTGTTGGAAGTCTCATAATGGTATCAAAACGGCGCTTTAGTGCTACTTTAGGAGTGCCATATTGGCACTACAATGATTTCACCTACCTACCTACCTGAAGTATATCATCATCAGCTCCCCAAACAGCTGACTTTTGACTTAGATGACCGGTTATATTGACCGAAAACAATCACACAATACGTGAAATTTCCTTCTTGCAGAACGACCATTTTCATCAAATGCTTGGTTCACTTTTGCGCGTTGTTCAACTGAGTATCGCTGCATGACTGAGTTTGCCAAAGTCTGTAATATTTAATGTCATATTTGTAATTGACTGAAAAGCCAAGAATAAACATTTCACAAGTAATTTTTGTGACAGATCTGTCTCACTCTTGCATCACCCTATAGTTGTTGCTTGCCACCTTGCCGTGGGTATACAAACCATGTCTGATTCATTCGTCTCGCTGTAAATCTGATGGGATCAGCTAGAACAGCTTATGGTGCTGACTGTGAAAAGAAAACGCATTTATTTGCCCATTTACACACTTAACAAAACACAGTTGAGGCTCAGCCACAACCAACAACAGCCACGGCTTCTCACTTGGAAAAAAAAGCACAAAACAAATGCTAAAATAAAATACAAAAAAGAGCTACAAGTCAGGGCGTAAAAACGAAAACGCTTGGTGGTTTGTTAGCGGTATCTGAAAGCCTCTGACAAGCTGTAGTGAAATATTGTTACTTTGTGCCATTTCTTTTGCGTTCACCTCTATTTCTGCCTACTCTCCAAGCCATTGAGAAGTCAGTTACTCGTTACCACTTGAGTTATGTTCAAAGTGTGTTTGTTATTATTGTAATATAGTAGTAATTTTTTTGCGCTACACTTAAGTTGCGATTTACAAGCGTGCCGCCATTACTTTTTCCCCGGCACATATTCCAGAGCCAACGATTTGGTATGTTGTTCACCCTCCAGCAGCATTTCGGCTTTGGGGTTTGCTGCGTCAGTAAGTCAGTTAGGCAGTTAGGCAGTTTTTTCAATTCAACTCACGGGTGTGCAGTAAATACAATAGCACTCTTGTTCCGCGTTGCAAGGATGTGTGACCGATTTATTTCGCATGCAAACAACGTGCAATTCTGGTGCCTGTTTTTGGTGTGTCTTCAGCTTAAGCGCTTAATGTGTATCGCGTACGCAGAGAGAGACGTTTTTTTGGAGTACTCCATTTTTGCATTGCTGGCAGAATGAGCAGTTAGACTTGAGTAAAAAAATGTATAGTTCTTTACTTGTAAGTACTCCTTTTCTTGTGGGCATGTTTTATTCCACAGTTTAAGCTCTACAAGGAAATTAACAGGATTTCTATGTCATATATTTTCAAACTTTGTGTCTAAATTTACTACCCAAATTCTACAAGGACGACTCAGTATTTTGGAAGGATTTTTTTCTTATTAACTATTTGGTTGAAGTATTAAGAGATAAAATATTGTGACCGCCAAAAAATGGAAGAAAAATCGTGACAAATTTGGGTAGCAGTCGTTGTTATCATAGCTGTTCTGTTTCAACTCCTTAAATGGCTTTATCATCGCCTGCGTAGTTTTGAGGGAGTTCAAAGTGATACTCGACCCACTTTTTTCTTTCTGATGAAGACTGACGATATCGAAAGAAACCAAACTACTTCACAGTGGCCCTCTTCCGTTCCCACGACAGTCGGTTCTACGTAACCGGAACGACCCGGATTTATATCCAGCCAAGGACTGTCACTTCAGCAGCATTCCCCGTATATGTATGGGGAATGTTTATGCTGCTACAACATCTAAATATAATAAATAAATATTATTTTTTCAGAGTTAAAGAATTTACTCATAAAACGTGATTTAGTCAGAGTATCCTATTTCATACAAATATTTTCTTCAGTACTCTGCCGAGTACTTAAAGAGTTTTCTTATCTGACAAGCCGAATAATTCAGTTATAATAAGTGGACCATATAAAGCGCGTTCCTTAACTAAAGGGTTTTTCAATTGGCGCGGGTCGATTTTGGCGCCCTGGGGCAGCCATTTTGTTTTGGTGACATCTGTCAAATCTTTTGTTTATTATTCAGTTGTTTATGCCAAATCATCATGGCAAGTTACACGATTGAACAGCGCGTTCAAATGATAAAACTTTATTATCAAAATGTGTGTTCATTAACGCAAACGTTGCGCGCATTGCGCCCATTTTACGGTAGACGTGGTGGCCCTTCCAATTTCTTATGGCCCATATTGAACCATATGGACCTAGACGACATGTGGTTCCAGCAGGACGGCGCTACGAGCCACACAGCAAACGCCATTTCATTCCATTTCAACATCTACCCGCCCTTATTGAAAAACCCTTTACATATAGCAGAGGAAATTATTGAGTAGTTCTGACTATTTGTTTTTTTTCCTCATTTAAATCAATAATATTTTTGTGAAAATGTTATTTTTTGTACTACAGAAACCATATACATATATAAATCCACATTCAAATTCTGTGCAAATGAAAACAAAATTTTAAATTTGCATTAAAATTTCAAAAGTTGTAATTGACAAAAAATCCCGCGCATGTATAATGTATAATGCCACAATAAATTAAAAAAAAATTAAAATCAAAGTAATTTTTGAGCCGCACCCAACTTGCACAATAATGAACAATGAATGACAAACCTCTCTGTATATTTCTGCAATGAAAAAGCTCCTCATAAAAAATATCTGCCATTCGCAGGCGGCATAAAATTGTAGGTCCCTCCCTTTATGGAAAAACATCAAGATGCGCACTACAAATAAGAGGAGGACCTCGGCCAAGCACATAAAAAGGTGTAAGCGCCATATATACAGTCCGCTTCAAAAGAAAATGCATATCAAATATTGATAAGTTTTGATCATTTTTTCATTTATCTTGTAATCCCAACTATTTTTTATAAAACTATATTTTGTACTAACACAAAAACTATACAAATCAAAGAAATACCTTAAAATTTGGCAAATGTACATTAAAATTTGAAACTCAAACTTTCTTTGCAGTTGTATCAATCATTGAATTTTGATAAATAAAGTGAGAGTTTCAAGTAGTTCCAAATACGCTTTAATTTTTGACAATTTTTTCTGCTGGCGGTGTTAGTTGTTTTCTGCCATAGGCATTAAAAGAAAAAACTGCACGCGACTGAAAAAATGATTTTGGATCCACTTGAAACCTCCACTTGAAGCCATAATCCTGTTCACTGAAAATTTATATGAAAATTGTGATAAAAAAGTTGGAAACTTTTTGGGAACTTGTTTAGTTTGTTTTTTAATTGCTTAAAGTTTGGAATGTGAATTTTTAAGTTTTATGTAGCAACATAAACTATATTTTCTTTAAAAATTACTGAAGTTGAATACAACAAAAAAACAATAAATTTTCACAACTTTTCCATCTAGATAAACTTGGTATTTTAATGAAAATTTAAAAAAAAATTTTTTTTAGCCCCATAAAGTTTGAAACTTGGATTTTGAAGTTTTTATAACAGAATTAAAATTACTAAAATTTAATACAAAGCAAATAAATTTTCACCACTTTTCAATAAGTTCGTCTGCTACTCGTACAGCTATGAAACGCACTTTCGACACTTGCCCTACCCACTATTCATTATTTCCCCTTTTTCTCATGCACACCCCCTTTGCAAAATGGTTTAGTTTCAAGAGCCGGTATTGATTTTGAATAAAATACAATTTTTTTTAATTATTGTCATTTCTCTATATTATGATAATACTGGTATGGCTCAATTACGTACGGAACAAAATAGTTGCCAAATGGACGCCACAGCCTCGGCGGCACACCTCCATCCGATGGTCCAAATTTTCGATGACGCTGAGGCATTATTGAGGTTCGATGCCGTTGATGTGCCGAATTATCTCATCCTTTAGCTCTTGAATTGTTACTGGCTTACCGTCGTACACCTTTTCTTTAAAATTACTCCAAAGAAAGAAGTCCAACGGTGTCAAATCACATGATCTTGGCGGCCAATTGACATCGCCGCGACGTGAGATTATTCGGTCATCAAATTGTTCGCACAAAAGAGCCATTGTTTCGTTAGCTGTGAAAAATGGCACCGTCCTGTTGAAACCACATATCGTCCACATCCATATCTTCCAATTCTGGTCTTAAAAAGTTCGTTATCATCTCACGATAGCGAACACTATTCACAGTAACTGCCTACGGACCAATGATGCCGCCGGCCCATAAACCGCACCAAACAGTCACTCTTTGTGGGTGCATTGGTTTTTCGACAATCACTCTTGGATTATCATTCGCCCAAATGCGGTAATTCTGCTTATTGGCGAATCCACTGAGGTGAAAATGTGCCTCATCACTGAAGATGAAGTGCGCGATATGCATTTTGGTTTGAACGCCCATTTTCATAATAAGCCTGAATAATTTTGACGCGTTGCTCGATTGTGTATCTTTCCATGGTTCAAATTGAGTTGGTCTGAAATTGAAAAATGTCAAATAAAATGCAGAAAAAAGCTTGACGTTTAGGTGTGGTTCACATTCAACATCGGCCCGTGAAATTTAACCACCCTTTATATAAACACACCATATTCTTTTTTATAAAAATACACTTCGCACTACAACAAAAACCACACAACGTAAAGCTTCAAACTATGCATAAAACTTTTAAAATTTTTTTCAAATTTCATCAAAACTTTATCAACTGTTTAGCCATAATTTTCAGAATTTTTCTGAGTATGCAATTTTATAGCCCATTGAATTTCGGTGCAGTAAAGTGTAAGTTTCAAATAACTACAACATTTTGTTGATTTTTGATCATTTTTTTTCGCTGAGGTCTCACGCCTTTTCTTGCATACAAAGTATACAAAGTACCTGCTCGAAATTTCTTATATGAAAAACACGTCTAGGCCTCATCAATGGGTTAAAAAAATTTTATACACAAATATTTGTCATAAAATTTTCGCAAATATCTGGCATGTATATAGATTTACTTACATACACATATACATAAAACTGAACTGAATTTAAGGCAACTTATAAGGTGCACTTTATTTGGCAAAGAAAAGTTTCAGCGTTTTGCACAAAAGAATCAAGTAAAAGTCTGTTTAACGGCACGTCTAGGAATTATTCACTACTGAGATCTAATCCTTACTTTTGAAAGACCCTTTAGAATCGCCTCATTTTGAGTTGTAATATTTTTAAGCTGCATAAATTTGAGATCTTCTGCATTGCAATCTTGAGTCTGCCTTTTCCCCCAGTTTTGATTTTCCTCCAAGGTACACAAAAAAACTTTGAATAAAAGCATATGCTACAATAGCATAAATACGTATGTACATATGTACGTATGTCTGCTTATATGTCTGTTTGCCTGTCTATCCAGCCACATATGTGCCGACATGTTTATGTCTATGTCTTCAGGGTGTCAAAATATGCAAATGTTTTGAGTTTTTTCTTCATTTAACAGACATTTAGAACGCCTGTTACATTTTTTTGATACAAAATTCATGCCGCAAAGTATTCTTCTAGTTGCCTCCATCCGTTTTATGAATTTAAATTTTATTCATAATTTTTTTTTCCTTGCAGCGTCTGGTAGAAAACTCGTTAGCCAGTAGTCAAGGGAAGGTGTTAATGTTTAAGAGGAAGAAGGGGATTGAGTGTGAAATTGTAGAAGATTTTCTTATTTTTGATTTTTCGGCAATAATTCTGAGTTACTCATTTACAATAATTCACACAGTTTCCAATGAGAAATATGAAATAAATGTTGCATAAAATTAAATATTTGTTAGGGGAAAGAGAAAAGCATTATTTTCTCGGTAGATTCTCGATAGGTAGGCAGGCTGTAGTGATCGATATCTCGTAAAATATCGACCAAACAATTTGAAGTTTATGCTCGTTTTCTAGGTGGCATTTCGCACTAAAAAAATTCCTTTGCTGTTTTTTGTTTGCTCCATTCAGTTGTGAGTTACAGGGATATCTTTTGCCCTAAGCTTTTAAAAAGGCCGGAAAAGATGAATGGCTTCCAAGATGAATGGCTGAGGTATGTTGTTGTTGTTGTTGTTGTTGTTGAAGTGGTTGAGTACTTCCACTGAAATAATCCTAATTAGTGGCCAGCACCGTTTTACTACCACTGTCCTCGTATGAAGATTTGGTTTGTTTTTGTTGTTCTAAGTCAGATCCATTTAGTGAGGTCCAAGTGTAGCAGCGAACTCTTTAGTGAAAAAGACTTTCCTTCACCCCTTCCGCTTGACAGCTGTTGCAGATGGGAT
The DNA here is from genome assembly GCF_028408465.1 of Anastrepha ludens. Taxonomy (NCBI): domain Eukaryota; kingdom Metazoa; phylum Arthropoda; class Insecta; order Diptera; family Tephritidae; genus Anastrepha; species Anastrepha ludens. The sequence goes on along the minus strand of NC_071501.1, from coordinate 110,392,386 downwards.
TGAAGGGTAGGTTGAGTCTGGTTGCATGATTCTCTACTTTCCAATGCCCTGTAAGGGTTGCAGTGGCGCCTGAAATGTTTGACCGAGAACATCCTAACAGATGTTTCGTCCTTTGGATTTTGCACGACGGCCATGGGGTTTTTATTGTAATACCTGTAGTTAACTGCTTCCACCCTCTTTCGGCTAAAGCATGATAGTGTGAAGCAATGGATGTTTTTCTTGTGTTGATTGGGGTGGAGACTTCCACCGCTTCTGCTATGTCTAGTGTCAAACCTTTTCTTGCCAGCTCATCCGCTATCTCATTACCCCATATGTTCCTATGACCGGGAACCCATATCAGAGTAATTTCAAGCCAATGACTAAGTAATTCTAGTTGCTCTCCACACTGTAAGACAAGTTTGGATGAAATGGAGTTGGAGTCTTAAGCCTTAATAGCTGCTTGACTGTCTGAAAAGATAGCTGCTACTCTTGCACCAAGAGTTTTAGTGATTTACATTCTTCTCTGATCGTTAAAAGTTCTGCCGGGAACACGTTGGCATAATCAGGAAGTCTAAATTACTAGGATGGGTTGAGTAGTTCCGAATGAAAGCCAGCCCCCACACCACAGTTCATCTTAGAATCGTCAGTGTATATTTCAATTCCGTATCTTCCAATCACCTTCCCTTTGTTCCATTCGGCGCTCGGTGGAAAACGTACCGTAAAATCTTCCTTGAAGTTAAGGTCGTGGACTATGTAGTCTGATCTGTTTTCGAGCAGCGGGGGTACCTGTAGGAGGATCTTGCTGTGACCGTACGACCTTGTTGTATAGCTTCCTATGTCTCTGAGTCTCACCGCGCTGCAGGTAACGATTGTTTGGTTTATATGTAGGTCTAATGGTAATATATGAGTTAGTACATTGAGCGCTTCAGTAGGACTGGTGCTATGCGCTTCTGTAGTTAAGATACCCGCTGTTCTTTGTATCTTGCTCAGCTCAGGTATACTCGCCTATTACACTCAAGGCCTAAAACGCGACTTATATAGAGAGACAAAAATAATCAAGAGGTCGTCGGTATAGTTAAGTTACTCTTCTTCGCACTTTCCAGACCCCTTACTAAAGTTAATAAAATCTATCAGGGATGGAAAGTTACTTATCCATTTTCAGAACATCTGACATCTACAAATCTACAGCCCTAGTATACGAAGAGCTGAGCTATTGTGGCTGTTCTGAATTATATTCTTCCTCAATGCAGTATTAAGTATCGAGTGTTCTTTTAATGAGATTGGGAATTTCAAATGATAATAGAAAACAAAAATACTATTCAAATGATTTTTTTCAATATAATCTGGTAATTAATTTCAGGGAATTAATTTTTTTAATATGATATCCGGCATACGTCCACCGCAGCTACCAATTAAATGGTCTATTCAATCAGTCCAATTTCTGACTACTGGCCGTATGGCGTCAATGGTGGTTTGAATATTGCAATAAATCGATGGTTAAGTTTTCGAGCTGTTTCGCAAGTTGCGCCGTCTTGTTGCAACCAAATGTTGTTAATGTTTAGCTGATTAATTTTTGGAAATAAAAATTCAGCCAGTATGATTCGATAGCGCGCGCCATTCACGGTGAAGGCAGCTTCTTCCTCATTTGGAAAGTTATAAGGGCCGACGATGTCTTATGAACTTCGCGAACAGATTTTTTATTTTTTATTTTTTTTCAAAGTAAACTTCTACAATTTAGAAGCGTTATTCTGACATTGAGCGATTCATGATGACTTGCCAATCCTAGCTGAAATGAAATGTCAACTCCATTTTTTCCATTCCATTCGCAGCTGTCTATAGTTTTCGATATTGATAGTTATCATGCAGTTAAAAAACTCGCGAGAGAGCCCGATTCATATAAGAATTTCCACTAAATTTGTATGTTTTTGGTCTCCCTGTAGCCTTATTTGATGTAGCGTCTTAGGATCCACATAAATGCAAGCGACTCAATTTACATTCATGGAGCTAGGCAAATCTTGTAGCTCCTAAAGAGTGTCATAATAAGCTGATTCTTCCTTTGCGAATTCATATCATCTAGACGAGATGGCATAAAATTGTCAAAAGAGCCAGCGGAAAACCTCACTGAATCTTCAGTTGCGACCCGTGATACCTCGTGCTAAATCAGTACATCTGAGTTTTCAGCAGATAACTGTGAGTACATATTTTGCGTATTGCAACACCAACAAGCTTTCGAAGAAAGTGTAGTCTGACAGTTAAGTCCTGTTGTCAGTTTCTTATGTGAGGTGGATATGAGTAAGAAAGCTCGAAGGAGGTTTGTATGAAGGAATGTGGCTCATTTGTGATTGAATCAATGAATTTGCATCTAATAGCCATTCAACATGATTTTATATTCTTTTGAGTCCTCTGCCATTGGGCTTTTTAGAAATCTGCTGGGCATACATCTTCAAAACTGCTAACTAGTAGTTTCTAAATTATTCTTCAATTGGTGTTCTGGTGTTTTTAGGTTTTAGGAAATTCAAATGTTATGACAGCTAGATTCGAGTGGGTTCGATGCTCACTGTATACACGATTGGATGTGTGGATGTGGAAGTGGACGATATGGATGTGCGCGAAGAATTTGATGACCGAATAATCTCACGTTGCGGCGATGTCAATTGGTCGCCAAGATCATGTAATTTGACACCGTTGGACTTCTTTCTTTGGGGTTATTTGAAAGAAAAGGTGTACACCGATAAGCCAGTAACAATTCAGGAGCTAAAGGAAGAGATAATTCGGCACATTAACAGCATAGAACCTCAATTATGCCTCAGCGTCATCGAAAATTTGGGCCATCGGGTGGAGGTGTGCGGCCGAGGACGCGGCGGCCATTTGGCCGATATTTTATTTCATACGTAATTGAGCCATACCAATATTATCATAAAAAAGAGAAATGACAATAATTTCCTAAAAAATTGTATTTTATTCAAAATCAACACCGGCCCTTGAAACTTAACCACCCTTTATGTCATCTGGTGTGCTCGTTCTAGGATAGGCATACGACTTTTTCATTATAACTTGCTCGAATTCGCAACTTTCTATAACTCAATTGGTTAACTTCGCAGTGAAAACTCAACAAGTCGAGGCTTAGAAAAAATTAGTTTTTGATTACACTTATTCTTTAGTATCATTTGATATAGTAAGTCCTTCTGATATCAATTAAGATGAAATCAAACTTTTCTTGCCTACTTTTATCAGAAAGTCGATTTGCTATCGACGCCCGAGTCCACTGGCTTATTCCCAGCTTTTCCGAATTTCCGGCTAATTGAATAAAATCGCTACGGTAATCACAACATCAATGAATAAAACAGGAATTTGATCACAATTCAATTTACCTTAGCTTACAATTAAATTTTAGCGAAATTCATTCGAATCTGACACAAAGGCACCGTGAATCTCCACTTCACATTCCTTCGGCAATACTCAACTGCTGCTTCTTCATAATTCATAACTTTGCGCATAATCAGACGTGCCTGATTTGTTGATACTAAAGCTGGTACATCACAGCCATTCTGCCATCGATGATTGCTCACTCTTGCAGCTTCCGGTTCGAATTTCCCAGTCAGCTTGCCTGCGCTACACCAGCAAGCACACAAAACAAGCGCGGTGACAGATTTGGCAGGACATGCACAACAGCAATGTGAATAATTTGTCTTTTCATGTTGGCAACAATATGATGAGTTGACGGTTTTGTGGCAGGCTACATGGACACCTACATATATTTTCATTGTTATAAGTTTATGTAGAAGTGTAATAAGATATTTTGCTAATTTTTTAATGCTACACTTACGAAAGTGACAGGAGGACGGAGTCTTATGTGAAGCATACAAGAGAAATATATTATTTGAGTATGCAATTTTGAGTGCTTTAAAATTGCCTGAAATTAACTGCCACTTCTGACTTTCTTTGCTAATTTAAAAACGTGAAAATTTATGTAAAATACATTATTGCGCATTCCCTTATGGACAGCCAATATTTCACACCGACACACGTGCACATCACTCTGGCGTTTGGTTGCTTTTAAGCCTCAATTTTGGAAAATGTTCAACATGAGTGCGAATATGCGCATTAATTGCTTTTAGGTGTTTGCACTATGCGGCTGAGGGCAGTTGTTTTTGTTACAAATGCATTCGCAATGCCATGTTGTCATATTGCAATTGATGTGCGCTTTTAGGCGCACCTGCACAGCTAATATCCAAAATGCACGCAGCTACCCTACATTACTCACGTACTGCACTGCATACCACAAAATCCGCATAGGCACGCGCTGCCAAACAGGCCCATGGATCGACCTACATATACACTTATACACACATACATACACATATACAGATATGCAAATTAAAACAAATGCTGTCGCTTGACCGCAGACCACTTCCGTTTCAATGCGCGCCTGTGCGGATATTAAAACGCTTGGGTGCCGAAGAGAGCGTAGTTGTACACCAAAAATTCTTTCGGTAAGCTGCATAAAATGGCTTGCAACTCGATGTTTGCATAACCGCCACATTCAGCAGGTCAGCAGGTGTGTGTGGCAATACAATGCATTGTAATGGTGCGTTCTAAGGCAGAAATTAGCATAGCTCGTTTGGCTGGTGATTGGTACAATTGGTCTGCGCCTGTTAATTGTTGCTTTCAACAATCCTGACAATTAGTAACAAATTGGGTTTGAGCATACATTTACGCAGCTACTATTTGAATAAAAATGATAAGTTGGCGCACTCCATACAATGTTTGGCGAATTAAAGTGTGATATGGTAAGCATAAATGTCTTAAGGATTTGGATACCTACATAGAGTTTGAAATTCCAAAATTCACGCAATGAGTAAAAAAATAGCAAATACATCTCAGCAATCAGCCAAGCGTACCCCGTTCAATATTACTACGGAAAGTTTCGGTAAGGGAAAAGTGATGTCACATGAGAACACATGAGAACATGAGTCTGCAGCTCCCACTTGCCCAGCTATGCAGCGATGACATCACTAAAGTCATTAAATTTGAAAAGAAGTGCAGTATTGAACTGAACTACCGGGTAAACTAGAGGACACCTGCATTTGAAAGGAACCAGAACCCCACAACCCAGCGTTCTGTACCGATGGGTAGTTTTCCAAGCTTCTTCCAAGCGGAGATGTATGCACTCTGCCAATGTGCAGACATCAATTTAGACAAGATTTTCCGGAATCAATGAATTGTCAGTCTGAGCGACAGTCAGGTGCTACTCAAGGCACTGTCATCTGGTGTGGTTAAGTTGTCACTGGTCCTTGAATGTATCGAGAAACTGTATTTGTTATTAACTCACATTCCCATCTGGCTAATTTCAGTCCCAGGACACAAACGTATAACTGGGAAGGAAGCGGAGCCATTGGCTAGAGAGGCTGCGGCCTCATAACTATAGCCCCCAGCCTTTCCTTGCTGTGAGACGACACACCATCAAGGAGAAGCTTAGGAAAGAAGAGCAAAGCCTAAGGGAACTTAGCTCGCACGAAATTATGGGTCTACGCTAGGCGAAATGAGGCTTAGGAAACTTAAAACTCTCCCTAAGGATAGATTGAAAATGCGCACGGGCATTCTGATTAGCCATTGCAGATTGCGCAGTCATCTATACAAAATTGGAATATGGTCCACTGGCTCCCCAGAGACTCCAATACACATTCTCCTTGAATCCAGCGCAAAGACGTGGAGAAGATTGAGACATCTAGGCCGTTTACAGTCAGAAGAAAAGCGTATACGCTCAGCCCAACACAGCCTTATCTTTTTTTTTTTCGAAAAACACCTCAAAAGATGTATTCCTCTGTAGATTGCTAATATACACTTTGAAGAGCTTAAGGATGGTAGCACTGGTGCGGGTGTCTTTGGGCTGAACTTGAAAAAGTCGATATCAAAGAATGGTACCAAAGGACAGCTTTTTAAGAGGAGATCTTTGGCATATTTGGCAAATGCGAGACAAAGAATGCCAACAAAGAGGCACTGCTTCGAAGCGCATCTGTATTTTGACAGACAGCCAGGAAGCTTTAAAGCTGGAAGCTGGGAACGTCATGAAGATAAGGAATAGGTGGACTATCTAGCGAACTGTAGCCTGAGATATCATTTAAACATAATTGGTCCATGTGAGATTATCATCTGGCGGTTCTGTGAAATGAGCACTGAAAATTTAGAGCGCATTTTTTGTGAATATATCCTGCACCAGGCAGAAAAATACTAGACCACTTTGGTGGTATTGCCGTGCATTCATATAAATTACGGAGCAATAAACCGCAGAATGTGCTAAAAAATTCTTTAAATATAGGGTGCTTCAGAGCAGGAAAAGATCAAGAGATCTTTTGGTCGCAGTCCGCATGCGTTATATCATGAACCAGAACACTTCTGCGGGCTTTCCAAAGCTCTCACAAAGGAAATTGTCAACTATTGTCCGGGACAACAGAGGCAGGCAAAACAATGTATCCTTCCTTTTAGAGGAGGATCTAGTAGGCTCTTAATCTAAATACGACCTCTCACTGAATAACACACGGGAGATTGTAGTCGTCGTCAGTTTTTCTAAGCTCTCCCAAGATGAAAACTCACTCGCTTCTTTTGATTATCATCACTTTCATCCGCTCCTCTTAATATAAGTTCCCCGAGAATCACTTTAGAAGTCGTTAATACATAAATGGTATTTAAATAGTCGAACTTTGTCTCGCTAGTTTATCCTCCATGCATTTACCCTCTATACCTCTATGGCATTTTATCACAAGTGAGATTGAAACTATTTTATTTAGTCATCTCCTGCAAAGCAAAAGATAACTCCAGGAGAATTTGTATACAAATATCTGGAAGGTTTACTTCAACGTCGAATCGAATTCAATTTTTTAAGCTATGCTGATTGGTTCTATTTTAAATTTACTTGGGCCTAACCTAGCTTAGGTTGTTAGCGCTAATTACATAACATAAAATTTGAATAATAATTTCGATTTGATTTATACATCTTTTGGGCCCTCTATTCATCACAATACCTCATCTAAACCCAGTCCCCTAAGTAAACCTAAGATGGAGCTGGGTGTTGATGAGTGCAAGTGCGTTTGGCTGTACCAGATTGAGTTGTCTACTCCTTCTTTTCGCTATGGCATGGCATTCGAGAAGAAGATGTTGGAGTCTCAGGGATTGATCACAGGAACAGGAAATTACTTCCGAGCCTATGCAAATGACTGCATAATCTGCAGTTACTAATGAGAATACTCACTGGAGTATTCTAAGTTTATTCTTGGAGAGGTTTATGAGGTGGCTGAATCTCTTTTAATTATACCATTCTGATAAGAATTTAGTTTGGCGTAGCCCCTTTGTTTGCCACACGCTTATATCTCTTTGCTGATTACATTGTTTTTAGTCAATTTCTCTCCGACACCGGCGAAGCAGCTTGATTCGGATTTTTGATTGTTGATTATTGATTATTGATTATTGATTACTGATTATTGATTATTGGGTATCCAATACAGCACGGAAGATCAGGCTAGACAGACAATTCTTAAGACGGCTTCTCTGAATAACGAGCGAGTTGCAGTTCCCTTGACCCTTTTGGTTACTTTCGACAAATAGAAGTGGAATCATCTCAACAGGCGCCGAGCTGATGACATTACAAAAAAAGTTTGAAATTTTTTTGTTCAAATGTTGGCCATTAGCGTTTGAAAAAGATGACAAGGCTTACCAAAATTCAGCTTTGTACACTGGTGAATAATTCCGTACGATGAGTAATGAATAGTGGGTTCAATATTATTATTTATCCATATTTGGAAGCGTTTAAGCTGTTTGGAAAAAAATTACATTAATCATTCCAATATTTTCTTCACAGCTTCATTGATGTGACAAAACTCAGACTTAAATGAAAATTTGCATGAGTGGAAATCAACTGTTAAAATATTATCTCCTCGCGTATCATCCAATAAATTATGGTTATATTTAATAAAATAGGCACTCAGGTTAGGTTAGATAGAAGTAACTGCTTCTAAAATCTTTAGCCCACTTGTTTCTGCGATGGAGGGCAGTTTGACTGACTATTCCTGCTTAAACCAACCAATGTTCCGAATAAATCTCTTCAGGCCCTTTAAGTCCATATCCGATATCTGATCTAAATAAACAAAAAAATAATTTGGTGCGTATACTTCTGTGTAGGAGCTCCGCGTCCTATTTTGTGGCGTGCGTCTTAATGTTGTTCCACAAATGGAGGGACCTGATTTAAAGTGGCAAAATATGATGTCGAAACCAATTTCTGCACAGTGCGTGAAAGTTACCGGCTCAGCATTTTTTGAAAAGGCTTTTGCACACGCAATCACATTATGTGAACTCCGACTTTCCATAACGAAAATCATCTCCCTGCTTTATTGTATGCAACTGTAGAAGCAAAATGCAGCATAGCCGCTTACCGCTTCGCATTCACTGCCCGTTTACATTAAACGCTTTTTCTCGTAAAAGTCAAATTGGAATGGTTGCAGATCGGTTGGTGTGCTGCTGCTGCACAATTGCTGCCGTATGATTCAGTTAAGTGGAGATGAGCTTTCATTTCACCAATTGTTGTAGGCGATGTGCCACTTTAACCTCTTCTTGCCTGCACTCGAACTGCATGCTAATGAGAAATTTTGTTTATGCAGCAGCAAATAGCCTGTGAATGGGTAGACAAATTAGCAAGCGGGCAGATCGATGTCAAACGCGGCGAGGGAAGAGCCTTTGTTGCACTGATTTGGGATTTTAGTACTTGCAGGGAGGCAGATTGTACTATTAGAAGCCTAAATTATGCCCAAACAACATTCAAAAAGAAGCAAAGGGAAACCAACAAACGATGTGCAATAACAAAGGAGTATCAAAGAGCAGCAACACACAATAACAAATTTTAACAACAACAACCATCGCCCCCCACAAAGTTTGTCTTGCTGCACTTTTTTGATGCCTCTACTTTTCAACTGCCGTTGACTATTTGGCTGCTCTAACTTTTTGCATTGCTTTTATCTGTTTGGTCTCCTTTTTGCCTGTCTATCTGTCCCCTACAGAGTCTGCTAAATGTTGCTGACGCTATTGTTATTATTATTACTACTACTTTTACTATATTTATATGTATTTTGTTGCATACTCCAGCAACTGCACTTTTTGCAACGTCTATTCTGTACTGCTTCACTGTTACTTCACTTATTGTCGTCGTTAGTGTCATGTCACTGGCAACAGAAGCACCAAAGCAGCAAAGCAACAAAGCAACAATAGCCATAACAATGCAACCAACTATACGCAGATCAACGAATGATGGCCACAACACGAGTGATGAAAGGATGAAAGGAATGTAGTCCAGGGCGAAAGTGAAATAGGTGGCCTGCTTAACTTAGTCTGTCAGTGAAACCCCGACAGCGCTTGCCACCCTTGCCACAGAGCAAACAACTGCTTGACTGGGGGCTATGTGGGAACAGCGTTGCCATTCTGTGCGTGCTTCTGCCAAATTCGGCAAAATTGTTTGCCATTCTAAGTTGACGGGCTTGAGTAATAAATACTCTGGATAAATTTTAAAGGTTGTCACCAATAACAAGAACAATTTTATCCAATTTATTCCTGTTGGTAAATTTGTAAGTCGGAGTGAACTTTAATAGATTTTAGCGATTTCATAGATTTTAGCAATAATTGGTATACTTTTTTCCTCTCGATAAGCTTAAAAGTAAGCGGCCGGCCGCGGTAATAGCGCAGACACACGAAATTTAGCGAAGTCCTCAACCATCTGTGCGATCCTTCTGCCAGAAAAATGTGAGACACAGATGGCGCCGCAAGCAGTAAGAAGGCGTTGTTCCTAAGCAACGACAGGTGGGACTGGTAGCGGCAAGCTGCTCACATACCCTGTCAGAAATCAAAATAGATCAACGGAACCACCGCAAGATGGAGTCTTGGTGAGGCCATTTTGCTCCCGAGAGGAGTGAGTAAGGCAAAAAAAAGGTTGCAAGTTAGAATGGATTTTAGTAAGGTTTAGAAATATCAAGAAACAACTGGTCAGGCTTTTCTCTAAGGTAAATTTTGTAGGTTAGAATGAGTTTTTTTACTTTTTAACCATATCAGGAAATAATTTATATGATTTTTTGGATCTTTGTAAATTTGTAGGTTAGAATGAGTTTTTTTGCTAATTTATATTAATGTCGTAAAAAAAATTATACGCTTATACACTTGGTAAATTTTTAGGTTAGAATGGATTTTTTGTAAGTTTTAGAAATATCAAAAAATAATTAGCATGGCTTTTCTCTAAGGTAAATTTTATAGGTTAGAATGAGTTTCTGTACATTTTTAACAATATCAGAAAATAATTTATATAATTTTAGCCTCTTGGTAAATTTGCAGGTTAGAATGAATTTTGGTAAGGTTTAAAAATGAGAAAACTGGTCTGGCTTTTCCCATAGGTAAATTTTAAAGGTTAGAATGTGTTTCTTTTTACTTTTTAATAATATCAGAAAATAATTTATATGATTTTTGGTTCTTGGCAAATTTAAAGGTTAGAATGAGTTTCAGTACGTTTTAGAAATATAAAAAACTAATTGGTGTAATTTTTTCTCTTGGTAAATTTGCAGGTTAGAATTAATCTTTGTAATTTTCAAAAATAACAAGAAATAAAGGGTATGACTTTTTTCTTAGCTAAGTTTTGTAGGTTAGAATGAGTTTTGGCACGTTTTAATAACATGAAAAAATAAAAAAATAGTGGCTCTTGTGAAGGAATTCAGCAAAATAAGGAAGTAATTAGCATATAAATATTTTGTACATATCAAAAAATGGAAGTATTAACACATATTCACCTGCATTCGCAATATCGCATAATGAGTTCCATAAGTCCCTCAATTTTGCTTTGATTTCGCTGAAACTTTCATTGTGCGATAGGTAAGACTCCAGCCTTTCCAACCATGTACAACTTTTGGCAATCGGTTGGAAATTGGATGTAAAACAATCACAAAATGCAAGACAAAAGCCTCTCTGACTCGAAGTTTCCTGAACATTTTTTGGCCGTAAAAGTCCCATAAGTCCCTCAATCATGCATATCGCAATACAAAAAAAATAATTTCACTTTGTTAAAGGAATACGTAAAAACTTATATCCAAATGCTCGTAAATATGAGCCACAAATTAAAATAAATGGATTCAACATAAAATACAAAGAACTAATCAAATACTTGGGCATAATTTTGGATAGCAAATTCACCTTTGTAAGACATATAGATTTCATTTTGACAAAAGCAAAAAAAATGTTCTTTAGCTATTGTAATTTATTAAGAAGGCAGGGTGGACTATCGAACTGTATTAAAATAAATATTTACAAACAAATAATTAGACCAATCATATCTTATGCTCATCCGATATGGTTCAACATTTCTTCGAGCCAAATGGAGAGAATCAGACGATTTGAACGATATGTTTTAAGAATTTGTAGCGGTCTTAATCGCCAACCTTACAGAAGTGGTACTTTTCGGAAAAGAGTTTCTAATAAAAGTTTGTATGAAAAATATAAAATATCACACATAGACTTTTTCTTAATGAAATCGTCAGTAAGATTTGTTGATAAACTGACATTCATAGAAAATGAACTGATAAACAAATATCTGTCAAAGGCAAGGGAAATATCATTACCTCTAACAGAAAAATATTTATCACCAATATATTTAAAAATACTAAAAAATAGTAATATGTTACATAAAAATAGTAAAGCAATATATTATCATAGGCGATACAATACTTACAACTTCAACGATGAAAATTTAGTTTATAACATTGATCAATTTATAGCCAAATAAATTATAGAAGTTTAATATACGTTATCTCCTTTTTAAGCCCTTTTTGGGAGAATATAAATAAGTTTTAAAATTATGCCAAAGACATTCCAAATAATAATGATAACCTATTGTATAATCGAAAGAAAAATAAGTTTTAAACTCCTAGATAAATACAAATGTATGTTAAGATAATGCTAAATAATCTAATTTTATCATAACTTTGTAAACTCCTACGTTAAAATGATTTTGGGCAATAAATGAAATGAAATGAAATGAAATTTCACTTTGAAACTTCGCAAAAGAATTTAAACAATTCAAAAACTTTTCTTCAAAATTCCAAACTTTTTATTGAAATGGAAAAATGTCAATTCCAGAATAATATTGTGTCAGTTGAAAGTGATTTAATACTCGCGTTGATTTTTAGTATTTTTTTTTTTACGGCGCTATGCATTTTTTTCCACACATCGTATGTTCAAATGTTTTTTGTATGGAGAAAACGCATAAGACTGCCAACAAAACAATGTAAAAATCAAAGCAATTTTTGAATTATTTCAAAGTTGCACTTTTCATACCAAAATTGTAATTTGCTCTAAAACTGGGTATTCAAAATTTTTTTAAAAGTTCTGCGGCAAAAATTTGAATTTTTTTTGAAAATTTGTGAAATTTCTAAATTTTCTACAATGTTTTAAGCTTGGAATTATAAAATTTATGCTGTGAAATGGGTGATATTTTTATGAAAAAAAAAAAAATTACAAAGTCATAAATAAAGACTCAAAATTTTCTAATTTGTCGCCCTTTTTTTTGTTTGCCCAATCTTTTTGTTTATAAAAAATAAATTTTGTTAATAGAATGGTAGGCCAATGGCATTTTCATTTTCAAAATAAACTTTAGCAAAATAAAAAATTTCAAATATTACTTAATAATTTCTTTAATAGAAACTGTTGGAAGACTAATTCTAATTCGATTAGCTGTAAGTCTACTTCTCGAAAAAAAAAAATATTTTCGTCAACATTTCCAACGAAAATTAGGTATTATCCATTACCTTCTAACAAAGCCACATGTCTGGATTTCCTTTAAATGTTAGTACCAATATCGATAGCAAAAGAAAATTTACTTGGCATCACTGTCTACGAGCTCATTTCACGCTTCCTCCCCACCCTCAATGTCCTTGCAGACGAGCAGGGTAACAATGGCATCGTAACACTTTTCCACTTAGTTACACAGTTGATAATGATAATGGTGACGTTGATGCTGTTGCTGTTGCTGCTGTTGATGTTGTGATGTTGACAGAGATCAACACTCCAGCAGCAAAAGGCGAACACAAAGGTACATAGTTTGGCAAAGTTAAAGGTAACGGCCATAAGTTAGTTCCAGTTCGAGTACTTCTACTGGAAGGGCAACTACCACATGCACAACTCACTCAACGGTTTGTTGATTCTAGTCAACTTCGGTCAACGAAAGCTCAACGCTTGGATTAGAGGCAATCATGTTGCTCCATTGTATGGTAGATTTACGTACATGCATGCAAAATTACAGTTCGTAAGCCGAAAATTCGATTTGTGGAAGAACATCAAGGCACGCACCACAAATAGGAGCGAGATGCTGCCAATTATATAACAGGTGGCGCTCGACTACACCCCATACGAAGTAATCCAAAGGATTAAGATCTGGGGAATGAGGCGGCCAGAAGTTGGGTGTGATGTGGTCATGGAAGTTTTCAATCATCCAATATTGTGTCGCTTGTCACATCTTGCCGAGAGATGTATGGGCTGTCACCGCTTGCACTATCAATTAAGGATTTCACTACAGTCTCTAGGACCTCGACATATGCAGCAGAAATCACTCGAAATCCTTGAGTAAATGGGAATGGTAATGGTTGAGTCATGGCATGTCCTTTCTTTCTCACACCAAAGCAGTGACTGGAAACTTCATGAGCTTAACAACAGAAACCTCAGTAGGATGGAAACATAGCCATCCGTCATTTCTGCCGTTGGTCTTTTGGTTTTAGTGAACATTTTCCCGACCCGAAAAGAACCATAACATCTCACGCACTTCAGGGTGTTTAATTTTGTTTAGAAGATCTTCTCCTGTTTGCTCCAACATAAACTGCCTTCTGCGCATAACGTAGTATTTTTATGCCGAAGATCTTCATGGACAATTCGACGCATAAGTCTCCCAGAAACATTAAGCTCCCTCTCAAAGGCCCACATTGATTTTGCAGGGTTCTCGTAAATGATCGCTTGCACTTGTTGAATAAATTCTGCATATCGGACAGTCTCAAAATGCTCCTTGTGTTTTTTGCAATTTGCGATAGATTCTGCATCGCCGCCTGACGCTTTCAATTCTCAACGGACCTTATGAGCGACGATAACTTTATGTTTCTTTATTTATTGATTAAGTTGTATACCTCCAGGTGTTATTTGAAAAATAGCAAAAAGGAAAATAATAGGTTCAGTAAATTAAAGTCACATGTATGTATCTCCACAATACCTTACGCACCCTGTACACATATAAGCCGAAAAACCAAAAATGCAATATGCAAATGGTGGTGCAGGTATTGTCTGAGTGACACAGCCCAGACTCAATTAGCACAAAAGATGTCATTTTTATGCACCCCTCGTAGAACCATTGCTTTTCATTAGTCGAACCATTTTGGATTGACTATGAATCGTCCTATGTTGTCTATTTTCTTTGCTGCAATTTCTTTCAAGCTAACCAACGAGAATTCCCCCAGCAGTTTACGTCGTAGATTTATAGACCAGTCTTGAGCGCTCACAAAGATATTGAAAGACCGTTTCCTTAGATTCTTCCTGCTAGCAGCTTCCGCATCTATCGTTGTACGGCCACCCCATCTGCCTGGCTGGTTATTGTTGACGTTACTCTGACTGTATCTGCTCGTGGCTTTCTTATCAACTCGTCAGTTCTAGATTTGTTGATATTCGGCCACGTTTGTTTAGTTATTTTGCAGGCTTCGGAGTTAGTCCATCTGTGAACGGCCTGCTGCTGGAAAGCGAGAAGATCTCCGCTTTACGCACTCCTTGGGGACAGCCTATTTGTACCGCTTCGAATTCGTTATGGGATGTTGCCTGTCTTACCAATTCATCAGCTGTCTCGATTTCTTCTATGTTCCCATGGTCAGGTATACAGATGAGAGTTATGTCTGCCGTACGCGCTAAAGCATTAAGTTCTTCCTTCGATTGTCTTATGATTTTTAAATTGGTTTGAGGTGATTTTAAAGCTAATATGGCTACTTGACTATCTAAAAATATGCACACTTCCAATAGTTGAATAGTAGGAATAGGAATAGGAGAAGACCTATATAAACATACCAAACTTCGATATTTATTATACAAATCACCCTGACAACAAAGCTCATGGAGGCACAGCTATCATAATAAAAAGAGCAATAAAATGCGTAGAAATGGATGGCTATAAAGCAGAACATATACAGGCGACTACAGTCTGCATCAACACTTTGACTGGCCCAATAAATATATCAGCTGTTTATTGTCCACCCAAGTATAATAATACAACACACCAATACCTTGATTATCTTAAATCAGTTGGAAATCGATACCTAGCAGGGGGAGACTACAATGCTAAGCACGTAACATGGGGATCTAGGATAACCACCACGAAAGGAAGACACCTATATGAGGCCATTAAGGCAAATAACAAAAGCATATTAAGCACAGGAGAACCGACGTATTGGCCAACTGACAATAAAAAACTTCCTGACTTAATCGACTTCTGTATTACGAAAAACCTGACTCACGAAAACATTGCAATAAAATCATGCCTTGACTTATCATCAGACCACTCACCATTAATAATAACGCTCCAGAATAGACCTGTTAGAAAAACCATCACCTCGCTATATAACCATAAGACGAACTGGAATATATTTCGTGATGTCATAAAAGAAAACATGGAAACTCGAGTCTCTTTGAAATCCTCCTCCGAACTGGACAATGCAATCGTATACTTAAACGATAACATAATAAAAGCAGTAACACAATCGACACCAATATTAGACACCTTAATAACAAAGAAAATCCCTGCTTTTATTTTAGACAAAATCAAACAAAAACGCAAACTCAGGAAAGACTGGCAACGCTCCAAACACCCAGCCGATAAAGCTAAACTAAACAAATCATCAAACGAACTCAAAAAAGTTCTCCAAGAACATAATGACAACCAACTGAAGAAGTACCTTAGCAGCCTCGAAACAACTACAGCTACCAACTATTCCCTGTGGAAAGCAACTAAAAAGCTCACTAAAACAACCATACACAAGCCTCCAATAAAAACAAACTCCAACACATGGGCTAGAACAAGCAAAGAAAAGGCTGAAACATTAGCTGACCACTTTAAAACAATATTCACAAATAGCATGGATAATAAAGATACTGATCTGCCGAACACAATTGAGAATGCAGACCACACAATACAAAACACGACAGAAGAAGAAATCAAATATTATATAAAGAAACTTAAAGACAAAAAGACACCGGGATATGACCAAATAAATGGGAAAATACTAAAGGAACTACCCGATACTATAATAAAATACATACGAGACCTCTTCAACGGAATAATTAGGTTACAATACTTCCCAAAAGCATGGAAAGTTGCACAAGTTATAGCGATCCCCAAGCCAAACGAGAACGCCACTGTTGCTAGCTCGTACAGACCAATTAGCTTGCTGCCCATCCTCTCTAAATTGTTTGAAAAAATACTGCTTGACAGAATTGCCCCGATTCTAAAACAAAAAGACGTTATCCCCTCACACCAGTTCGGTTTCCGAAAACAACATTCAACTGTGCAACAGATTCACAGAGTAGTCAACAAAATTACAGACGACTTCGATAAGAAGAAATATTGCATTGCCGTGTATTTGGACATCGCGAAAGCTTTTGACAGAGTATGGCACAAAGGACTTCTATATAAACTAAAAACCATTTTACCACTTAACATATTTAATATCCTTAAAAGCTACATGACTGATAGACACTTCTTCATAAAATATGACGATGAGTGCTCTGCTATCTTGACGGCGTCTGCTGGAGTACCTCAAGGAAGCGTACTGGGCCCCATACTATACTTAGTATACACAGCAGATATACCAACGCCAACTACTCGAGGATCAATGATAGCTACATTTGCAGACGACACAGTTTTAATGTCAGCTAACCACAATGAAGAAGCAGCAACAAAAATACTGCAAGATACGCTATCAGCTACAACAAAATGGTTTGAAAAATGGGGCATTGAGGTCAATAAAGACAAAACACAACATGTAATATACGCGAAGAGAAAATCTGCAAGATATCCAATCCAAATTAACGGGGAAGACATAAAAATACACTCAAGTGCAAAATACTTAGACATAACGATTGACTCAAAACTCACATGGAAAAAACACATACTAAACAAGAGAAACGAGATGAAAAACAAATTCCGACAACTCTACTGGCTTCTAGGAAAACAATCAACCCTAAGCTTACTTAATAAGCAAATGATATACAAATCAATAATCAGACCGACATGGACCTACGGACTAGAAATTTGGGGGACTGCCAGTAAATCAAACCTACAAATCATTCAGAGAAGTCAATCTAAGATGCTAAGGACCATCACAAACGCAAATTGGTACATAAAAAATGACGATATTCACCGCGACCTCGGCATAGACACTGTCACTGAAGCAGTAAAAAGAAGCAACAGTAAGCACATCTTGCGACTATTAGAGCACAAGAACCATGAGATGAGACTGATACCGGAAATGGAACTTAAACCAAGAAGGCTAAAGCGCAAAACACCCACAGATCTTGCCCGTACTGTGATATAAAATAAAATATAATAATATAAAATTATAGAAAACTATATATTAGTAAAATTGTAACTAAATACCACCAAAGACAATAATATTCTCTTTCAAAGGGAAGGGACATTTTAATTCCAAACCCTAACACCAATTACTTATTGTTAATATTAACAGATCGTAATTTATAATGGAAATAAATAATAAAAAAAAAAAAAAAAAAAATTAGTAGGAATAGTAGTGAAAGTAACGAAATCTTTATTATTTTTGTGTAGACGTCACACATGACATGGCAAGTAGCGCCGTCCACCGTCTTGCCTGAACCAACTGTTGTGGAGCTCAATTCCGGCTTCAATCCGCGGCACCAAAAAGTCGTTTATCATCCGCTATTCCCTTTTACATTGACGCCAGCCTCGTTTTTGAAGAAATATGGGCCGATGATTCCTCCAGCCCGTAGACCGCACCAAACGGTTGTGTTTGATGGATGTAATTGCTGCTCTTGAATGGCTTCAGGCGAATTTTGCTTATTGATGCAGCCATTAAGCCAAAAATGTGCCTCGTCGCTGATCGCCATAAGTTGGCCTGGGGGCGCGATGAACACTTTTCACAGAGCGTCGATTTTCGATTTGAAAACGTTGTTGAGACGTGAGTCTTTTCATGATGCAGTGTGAATGGATATTGAAAAATTTTGTGTGTTTAGTTTGACAGTAGTCAAATGATCTATCCAAAAACTCCTATTGGAAAAAGTACCTCCAATCTTATAACCCTTTACTAGTTTGCTCCTTAACTTTGCTCTATACAAGCAAATTCTCTTTGCGATTATGATTTGAATGAGTGATTTAAAAACAGTATCTTCCAACAGTACTCACACTTTATCCCCGATAACCGTTAGATGATACGCTCTGACCGCATTCCCGTGACGCATATGTATATATGTGTGTGTGTGTTTCATGGCAGCACTTCAAAATTCATGTCGTGCCATGCCAACAAACGCCTTTCACCTCCTTTATGTGACGACGCCATTTTACACTCACTTTATACTTAGTGGCAAGATTATCTGTGTACTCGTAATAACTTTATTACCCGAAATAATAACGGTAATAGTAGTTTTGTGAAAATCGCGCTCATCTGCGCGATTATTAAGTAACAAAGCCATGCACAATTATGATCACATCCCACATACTCACTCATACTTACGAGTATTAACATTTCTACGAGAGCCCAGCAGCAGTGCGACGGCGTTGGCGTCACGACTTTCGATGGCTTTACCAACTTCATCGTCCGTTAGCTGTTGCTACGCTTTTGCTGCAGCAACTTGCATGCAACATTGCACTCGGAATATAAATGGTCATAAATGCGACAACAAGATTTTAGCACCCTTAGCCCAAAATCCCAATAGCTAGCAGAAGTAACAACACCAAGAGCAGCAGCAGCAGCAGCCAACTGAAATGAGCCAAGGCAAGGAAGTCGGTAAAATTGTTATTGCTCTGAAGGTTTGCTGCCTGCATTTATGACACACATAAATGTTGTATTATACGCACATGCACACATATGCACATACATACATACTCGTACACACATATGCACACATAATATGACTCAGTTTGGTTGTCAGCGCCCGCAATTTCTGGCAGCGAGTGCTTGTCTGATGTCCGACTTGTTTTAGTTTTGAGGGCCAAAGAGTTCATTTCCCTCATAAAAGAAAAGAAAAAAACAACAACAACGGCCTTCAGCTTGACTCATAAACTTACCAAAAATATATGTGGATGTGTGGGTGTGCGTGTGTTATAATGGATGTGTAATCCGCAGTACTTGTTTGCTGTTCTCCTTCCTCCTCTCTCTCTCTCTCTCTCTGCGGCTCGCCCGAAATCTTGTGACAAAGATTTATGGAGTTGGCTTTAATGAGTTATGGGTTGTAAATTTTATGCACTTTCGAGTTCTTGAGCGTTTTCAGAGCGTGCGAAAATTGCAAGAAAGCAGCTGGTGGTGTGTCTGTGTGTGTGTGTTGCAAGCAAGGCGTTGTCAGCGGCGTGGCAGTGGCGACAGCGAAGTGAGTGGGTGAATATGTCAGTGCTGATGAGTTTGATAAACCGCACTAATTTACTGTTATTACTGGGGTGTGTACTCACTCGAACAATATGATGTGTATAATGTAGAATAAACTGGAAATTTGCTAGCTACATTTGTATATGTATGTGTGTATGTATGTACGGCGCATATGCCCTTTGTATGAAACAAACACTTTACTGAGGTTGCTAGTGAATTCAATGACTTTGATAGTGGGTCATAATACTAAAGATTTATCAACATCGCTATTATGGGGCAATCCAAGTGTCAACGGCTTAACGGTCAATATATAAAAATCATTTCATACTTAGATGATAAAGAATTTATTAATTTTTAGATGCTATTAATAAAGCTGAGACATATTTGAGTACTAACAGTAAGTAGTTTGTGCACGCGTGAGTTGTTTATTATTAACATCATAAGAAATTAAGTATAATTGGGTTTAATAGAGCATACTTTGTGCATAAGCTACTATTAGGTACTAAAAGAAGCGTCTAGAGATTATACGGAAAATTATAAGATATGCCCTTTAAGTCATTTACTTAGAACTTAAATGCAGAAATGAAGAGTTTATTTGAACATTTAATTTTTTAAATGAAGATAAAAATATTTTAAAGATTGTCCGCTAATGCCTTAGATGAGTTATATCCCAAGACACAAACATTATGTCAGGCGATTTATTAATTTATTGTGTTAATAAATCTCGACATACAAGGTTTCTTACAGACTACATATAACTAACAGTACCAATTATACAACCTTGGTCAGAGTTATTAGCCACTCAAATGTATCAGTTTTAAATGTGGCTACCAAAGTGTAAAAAGTTGCATTTTTAAGTGGTTAGGGGTAGTCAGAGGGCCGAAAAAATGATGATTTTCAATAATTGCTAGTCAATTGCTTTATTTTACAAAAATAAAAACATAGCATTAATACATTATGCTTCGACTTGACTTTAGCAAAATTGCAAAAACAAAATTAATAATTTTAAAAGTTATCGCTGTTTATGGGGACTCCGTTTCCCCAGAAGTTCCTTGCGGTGCTCATCACAAGTCCTTTGAGATTCATCTAAAATCAAGCCTTTTTCAAAATTAACATTATGGCGGTCTCAGGAAATACTTTTCAGATTTTCGTGAAAAAATCCGTCAACTGATTGTTAAAAAAAAACAGATAAAAAAAAAATCCCTCGACCAGGCACGAGTTTTTTATGTTTTTCAAAAGCAGAATAAGTTTTATTGAAATCTAATGAGCGGTTTTTAAGTTACAGTGATCGCCATTTCTAAAAACATAGTTTTCCAGAGCGCCCGAGCGCCCTTTGTTAATTGTTGAATAACTCGAAAAGTATTTGTCGGATTCACTTAAAATTTTCACACCACAGTTTTAAGAGATTATGCTTTAAGAAAATACAAAAACAAAACAATAGATGGATATATCGTAAAGTATCGATCAAACATTTAAAAGTTTATGCTCTTTGTCAAGGTGACATTTCGCACTAAACAAATTTAACAGTTCTTCTTCGACTGAATTTTTGCCGGGCTGTCTCGATTCCCTTCAGGCATTTTTGATGTTAAACAAATTGTCGCTAATGCCGGTAAAGTCACAGAAATAATCGAAGTAGAGCGGCATGTGGGTAGTCGTAGCAAGAAAAGTGTAAGAATCCAAGTTTTAAGTGAGAAAGGCAAGTCTCAGCTTAAGATTTCCAATTTGGAAAGTTACCGCCTAGGAATTATTTACTATACACATCTAGGTGTCACTCTTGAAATACGCTTCCTTTTATTTCAAAATATTGCAATTTAAATTACGCTTTATTTTATTTTAAGATATAAATATTTTAATTATTTTTTTTTCTTTTTGTATTTAATTATTGTTTTTGGTATGAGTAAAAAAATCGCACCGCTTCGTTAAAAAATACGCAAAAATCAGATTCAATGGAACTTTTTAAGCTGATTACAACGAAACACAACTTTTTGAACAAATTGGAAATAATGGAGATATTGAAGATCAAAGGTCCATTTTACGCATCCTGAAGACGTTAATATCCTGAAAACTACCCGGTTCTTGACAAAAAAGCATCACTGATAATTGAAAAGCATATCTTTCGTTGCAAGTACTTTTTAAATTTTTGTGTACGTTTTTGAGAAAACAAAATTTGTATGAAAAAAAAAAAAACATTGCATATAGTACAGCAAATTTTTTTCGCAGATTTGCACAATTGGTGTACTTAAAAATTTTTTAAAAATAAAAATCCCATTTACTAAAGTTCTATCAAACCTAATTTTTGATTTTTCTAGCGAAACGCTGCGTATTCTTTACTTGTTTCTTATTTTTCATTTCCAAAAATTTGTAATTTTCATATTTTTTAGCCTCTCGTTAATCTTTTTTCAAATGTATTCGCCGTATTTGATGTCAGTCAGCGGTATCAGAATTTTTATTTTCAGAAAAATTTAAAACAAAAAAATTTTATCTACTTATATATTTATATACCCTAATGCTCTTAAAGAGCCTTTTAAAATATTCACCTACATTTCACCGCCTACCGACAGGACGTATACGCAACATTTGCAATTAAATATTTCTACTCATACCATAAAGTACCCTTCCATTTCCCTCTACTCCCTACGCAGGCATTCAAAAACCGCAAGCACATACTTTACAGTCATTACAATTGTCAACTTTTAGGCGCCAAAGCAGTAATCATAAAGCAAAACTAAAATTACTTACACATAAACATTTAAACTATTAAGTCGAGCAGGGACGTGAGTTCTACAATAACAAGAAAACCATGGAAGTATTTCATTAGAAGTGCCTTCACATAACACTCGTTGTCAGAGTTCCTGCCTATAGCAACTGGGGGGTTAATTTTTTTTTAATATATACACATACACAGACATATTTGTGAGTACTTCAAATATATATTCACATAAATCTGCATTTAAGCTAATCGACTTTACGAAAGTTCACAGCTCGTTTTTGCGGTTTTTTCACATTTTTACTCCACCACTTCTTTTTTGTTTTCATTTACGTTTTATGATTATTAACAGTTTCATCTCGAAACAATTTAAAAATAATTTTCAATACAATGCAATAATAATTGGCAATAACAAAAGCAGAAATATTTAAACCTACTAACTTGTATTCAAATATTTAAAGCAACTTCGCTTGTGGGTCTATGTAAGTCATCATCAGCACTTCCACAAATGTTCGTATGTATTTAAAATGGGTATTACAACGGTAACGCAAATAATAAATTAAAAATGTAAATTAACGCAAACAAAGCGCCGACGCTCATTTGCCATATGGCCACTGTCTTGCAGTTGAAGTAAAACTTAAAGGAAAGGGAATAAAACTTACAAATTGTCCCTACTCGGTTGGCACGGGTAGACAGCTTAATTACCTACCGCACAGCCCAATTGTCACTGTCCAGCGCATTATTTGCGGAAGTGCTCTAATTTCCGTTTGTTGAAATCTGGCATTTTTATTTTATGCTTTCAGGCAATGCCAGGATTCTTTCAGTGCCAGGATTCTCATCACCCATCCCACTTAGGCCAGCGCATATATTCTATTTTGGGACTTTTCTCCTTTAAATATTTTTATTCATTTTTTTTACGCTTTCATGAAAAAGGCAAAGATGTCTTTTAACACCACTTCTTTCATTTGCGTAGCTCAGGATTATTTGTTTTCCGCTTGATGTTCTTTCTAAAATTGCTGCCTTTTTCTTGACTCGCAATGTTTTCTTGTTTGTTTTTGGTCTTTTTTTTTGTTTTGTTTTTTCTTGATAATATTTCAGTAACTCGAAAGAAATTAAACGAGCTGAATAGCTTAAAGATTTAAAAAATTGTTTTTAAAAAATTTAATATAAATTTCTCTATTTTGAAAAAACTTAATTTAATTAAAAAATTAATTCATTATAAAATTTGGCATAAGCAATTTTGAAATTATTATTAGAGATTAGATTCTCTATGAGCTTTGCACTTCGACCTCATGGCCTTTTGTGTCCTCTACTTAGCACAGTTTCTCATCCAAACCCAGTTCTCTTATTAGACTGAGGGTAGAGCTGGGTTGGATTGAGCGCTTGGGCCTTTATTCTGGTTGCAGTCTGCCAAAATGTCTCAGCCTTCAAGCTGGTATAAAAAACGGCTTCTCAATATTATTTAAGCGGAAAAATTATTTGAACGTATACAAGGCTAAGTGCAAAAAAAGTTAAAAACTTGCTAACAGAAAAAAATTTAGTTTCATTTAAGTGGCAGAAACGAGTTTTTCGAAATGTTTTTTTTTGTACCTCTAGCAATTGATTAGCATCCTGAGTACTTTGAACTGAAATCTCTGTAACATTCCGATATTTGAGTTGACAGCAGTACGCCATAGTTGGTTACCTGAAGTCCAAAAAGGTTTGAGAATGGCCTTATAGGTACAAGAGAATTTGGTTAGGTAGGGACAATATCAATTTTTTGTTTAGTAACCAGTAGACGGATGAATAACAGGGGCTTAATAGCCTTGACGCACACCAGCATTTATTTTCTGAAGTTTGGTAACTTCATGGCCTTGTTTGATAAAAAACAAAACAATTAAATAAAAAATAAGCACCTTTCTCATTTCTAAAGGTTATCGAGTGATTTAAATTTGCATTCAATACTTCAAAACAGTAGTAGAAATTCAGGTATCCCCTGTGTTTAACATTGTAGGGTAACTACTTTTCTTGTAAACGTTGGTTAAGTTTTAAGGGCCGGTGTTGATTTTAAATAAAATACAATTTTTTTAAGAAATTATTGTCATTTCTCCTTATTATGCTAAAATTGTTATAACTTAATTACGTATAAAATAAAATATCGGCCAAATGGCGGCCGCGGCCTCGGCGGCACACCTCCATCCGATGGTCCAAATTTTCGATGACGCTGAGGCATAATTGAGGCTCTATACCGTTAATGTGCCGAATTATCTCATCCTTTACCTCTTGAATTGTTGCTGGCTTATCGACGTACACCTTTTCTTTCAAATAATCCCAAAGAAAGAAGTCCAACCGTGTCAAATCACATGATCTTGGCGGCCAATTGACATCGCCGCGACGTGAGATTATTCGGCCATCAAATTCTTCGCGCAAAAGAGCCATTGTTTCGTTAGTTGTGTGACAAGTGGAACCGTCCTGTTGAAACCACATATCGTCCACATCCATATCTTCCACTTCGGGCCATAAAAAGTTCGTTATCATCTCACGATAGCGAAAACCATTCACAGTAACTGCCTGACCGGCCTCATTTTGGAAAAAATACGGCCCAATGATGTCGCCTGCTCATAAACCGCACCAAACTGTCACGCTTTGTGGGTGCATTGGTTTTTCGGCAATCACTCTTGGATTATCATTCGCCTAAATGTGGCAATTCTGCTTATTGACGAGTCCACTGAGGTAAAAATGTGCCTCATCACTGAAGATGATTTTCTTCGAAAATTGGTCATTCACTGTTGCCATTTCCTGCCACCATTCTGACCATTGACGACGCTTGAAAAGGTCAAGAGGCTTTAGTTCTTGAGCCAATTGCACCTTGTAAGCGTGTAAAGTCAAGTCTGTACGCATAATGTTCATCAACGACGAGCGTGAGAAGTGCAATTGTTGGGCACGACGACGAGTTGAGGTGGACGGCTCTTCAACCACACTATCGCGAACACAGGAATATTTTCTGCAGTACGAACTGTACGAACATGCACTGATGTTTTCACATCTCCTACAGACCCGGTTTGCTCAAACTTTTGCACAATTTTTCCGATTTTACGCACATTTGGACGATTAAATTGGCCGAAAAAATCACGAAGTGCGCGATATGCATTTTGATTTGAACGCCCGTTTTCATAATAAGCCTGAATAACTTTAACGCGTTGCTCGATTGTGTATCTTTCCATGGATCAAATTGAGTTAGTCTGAAATTGAAAAATGTCAAATGAAATGCAGAAAACAACTTGACGTTTAGGTGTGGTTCACCTTCAACATCGGCGCTTAAAATTTAGCCACCCTTTACATAATTTTTTTTTTAGTTTTATTAATTTGTTTATAGTTTTTTTTCTATAACAAAAACCATGTTACCCAAAGATCCAAAAAACAAAATTTTGCACGATATTCACAAAATCTAAAAAATAATTAAATTAGCAAATTTGAAAGAAAAACCATAGAAAATAATTCATCAAAATTTGCAACCTTTTATTCAGAATTTTTAGAATTTTTCTCGGTATGCAGCTTGGTAGCCCTTTCAGTATTTGTAAAGGCTCTTTCAAAAGACGTGAGATAATTTTTTTAAATAAATTATGCAAAAATTTAAATTCTTTCAGATTTCACTATTTTCATTCAAAATATGACTCTTAACAATTATAAGTGAAAAATTATATAATTTAAATAAAGAAAAAAAATTAAAAAACAAAAACAAAGTTCTTTGACATTTCTATTCTTTAAAAAAAATTAAAAAACAAAAACAAAGTTCTTTGGCTTTTGTATTCTTTAATTTGTGCCACATTTTCAATTTCATTAAACATATGAAAATACTCATTATTCTCGAAAACTGATACCAGTTGCCCGGTCGCCATACTTAATAAAAATTCAATTAGTAAAAACGCAATCATAAAAAATCCTGCCAAGCAAATCCAGTAAAAGTCTTGTCGGCGCAAGGTATTTTGAGTACTCGCACGTTTGGAGCGGTGATGCGAAAGGGTAAAAAATCGTGGGGTTATTCAGACCCTTTTGCATCACCGCTTGAAATGTGCGATGTACTCAAAATACCTTGCACCGACAAGACTTTTACTGTTGGTTCTACTGAAAAAGAATTTTACATAGGGTAAAGAATATTACTGGATTACCAAAATTATTTATTTTCCTCAAACTTTAACAAAAAAATAATTTCTGGCGGATTATTCCGCTCTTAGTGATAAGACAGAGTTCTTGTTCGTGCGGACAAATGTGCGTTTGTCTTCACAGCTTTGCAATTTGGCACTATTAGACTTTTCTGAGGTTGACGCTAAAAATCGGTATATGGCGACAATCCAGAAACGAACCAGATACTTCAACATAAAATGGCTACGCTATTGCTGTAATTTTTTTTATTCCCGATTCTCATTCATTTCAGAGGCGTTGACCCATTGCAACTGGTATTAAATATGTATATAAAAGGATACTAATACGCAATTTTCATTCCTTTAACAATTTAACTTTAACAATTTAAGGTCTGCTACAGTTGTGCGTTTTAAATGCCCTCGAGAAAAAATCAGTTGAAGTAAGTTGGCCATGATTTTCTAGTCGCTGTTTGTGAGCTATGGCAAATTGCTTCGTTACTTCAGTCACAGTTGGTATGCCAAGATCACGATGAAGGTCGCTATTCCTTATATATTTAGTATGGCGCGTTTACTATGCTCCCCAAGATTTTGTTTTGGTTGAATAGAGGTGATTTTAATTTTTGTTAAATAGAGGTTATTTGCTTTTGCCTCGCGCATCCGCATTGCTGTAAAGAGGGTCAAAACTATCACAGATGTGCTGCAAGTTAAGGTAAATGATTGAGTGCAGGCACAAACCCTGGTAAATATTTCAAGCTATAATTTTCTACAACTAATCCAAAGGCGGCCGCGATAGCCGAATGGGTTGGTGCGTGAGTACCATTCGGAATTCAGAGAGAGAACGTCGGTTCGAATCTCGGAGAAAGATGAAAAATTAAGAAAAAGTTTTTTCTAATAGCGGTCTCCTCTCGACAGGCAATGGCAAACCTCCGAGTGTATTTCTGCCATGAAAAAGCTCCTCATAAAAATATCTGCCGTTCGGAGTTGGCTTGAAACTGTAGTTCCCTCCATTTGTGGAACAACATGAAGATACACACCACAAATAGGAGGAGGAGCTCGGGCAAACACCCAAAAAGGGTGTACGCGTTAATTATATATACATATACATATATCGAAAGGTTTGCTCTTTCTAATAACAAATAGCTGATACAATTCAAAGTACAGTGTACTCTCTCCTAACGGGGACCTCTTTCAAGCGGACACCAACCATAAGGGAGCACTTTTTTCACTACATACCACAAATCCTTAAGCATTTTTTTAAATTTGTTTCTCCTGTGCGGACAACCCTCCCATAAAATATTATACTGTGCGACAGCAATTTTCGGGCCCCAACCAAACCAATTGCAAATGAAAGTACTCATGTAGAATAGTAAAACCCCAAATGGGACAAAAGCCCCGGATGCAGTGTTGGCTGAAATTTGTTGGTGGTCGAAAGCTTAAACAGATGGTTTTTTCGGAGCCCAGTTCTTTTTCCACCAAAAACATCTCAGAGT
This sequence comes from Anastrepha ludens, assembly GCF_028408465.1. NCBI lineage: Eukaryota > Metazoa > Arthropoda > Insecta > Diptera > Tephritidae > Anastrepha > Anastrepha ludens. The sequence goes on along the minus strand of NC_071501.1, from coordinate 110,364,437 downwards.
TTTAGTTGATATAGAATACTTGAAATATATACATTCGTTTTTGTTACATTTTTTTTCAAGTACATTTAACCCATAGGTGCTCAATGTCTTTGGCAACCCCTGGTGAAATTTTCCAAGGAATCTTTTTGTAGAACATATTAACCCTTTATTGCCCAGTTTAAGCGGGCCTTTGAACAATTTTTGAAAAAGTGGGTTAAATAGTCACATAACTGTGGGATTCAACGGGTTAAAATGTTCTACAAAAAAATGTATCATTCTCTTTTACTAAAAGTCTTCTAAGACAAATCAATATTTGTACTGGATTTACCATTTTATTTAATATGGAATTTGATCAATATTGCGAAAATTTAATACACTGTAAAAAATATTGTGACCCGGTAGACCAACATCCAGTTAGGTTTTTACTATTCTACATGACTACTTTCACTTGTATTTGGTTTGGTTTGGGCCCGAGCCGATGACTTGAAAACTGTCGCACTGTGTTATTAACTTTTTTTGTACTTTTCTCATAAGCGGACGCTTCGTTTAAGTGAACGAATGTTTCAACACCTCAGTTTTGCGCTTACAAGAGAGAGTAGTATTGAGTAGTATATATTTTAGTATTTAATATTTAGTATTTTTGTTTTTAAGAATTTTCAAAAAGAAGCCAGTCAATGTCAGACACTTCAACTTGTTGCTCTTCTTACGTAAGGCGCAGAATCCTTATGCTATGGCTCTTTTGTGGAGAGCATTTTTTTGCCCGAACTTTCTTAAAATAAATGATTTAACAGACTGACCCTAGACTTCATACCTGTCTTCAAGCTAGTCCGTATTCTAAAAATAAAAAAAAAACACAAAGAACAAATAAAGCTGAATATTCACTTCTGCTTGCCCAAAGTAAATGGCGCGTCATGGCGGCTTAAACAATAATCCTGCGGCCAGCATTTTTCGCTAAACACAAATACCACAGACTTTTGAGCGTATCCCTCAACAAATTGCGGCCGTTGCCGCTCCACCACCCCACCACCAACAAATGTAGGGTAATTGAATTGTTTGTTTTCGGGGAAAAATACTTGGCAGCGGATTTGTGTTAAACATTACCGTTTAAAAGTTGTTCATGAAAATAAAAATATTCGTACCTGCATAAAAAATAGAATGGACGGGAAAAAAAGCAAACGGTCTGCTGGCTCGAGTTGATTGTTTAGTTGAAAAGCAAATTAAACTGTGTTAAATGAAGGGCAGTCAGGAGAATGGCAGCACTGACAGCTGCAGTGATTAATAAAATATTATATGAAATGGGGAGTAAGATTAAGACATGAATAAATAAGTGAAAATGCAGTGAATTGCAAAACTTTGTTCAAAAAGCTATAAAAGTGAGGTTATGACACTTATTTATGACATCTAACAAAGGTTCTACTTTCATTCAAATCAAAGCCATGCACACCTAAAGGTACCTAATTACCGTAAACTATGGCACCTTTTTATGCTTCAGCAGTGCGGCTCGATAATTTTGCACACGAAATATGAAGCGAGAGAAGTGAGAGAAAAAGGCAAACAACAACTTGCCAGTTCACTTTTTCTGCTCGCTTCTAAGCCTTCAATATTATCGCCGACTTAACGATGAAAAGTGAAAATTATTTTGGGATCTTCCGCTGTCTTCTAAATCCATTTGCAGGACAACATCAAAAATGCTGCCAAATGCCTAACAAGGGACCTTTGTACTCATACACTTTTATGTATGTATGTATGTATGTGCGTATTACATGCCTGGCTCTTATTTGACCTTGCCTGTTTTGCCTACTCATTTGATGCCGATTTAATTTTGATATTTATTGAGTGACAATTTTTCACGACTAAGCTGTTGGAAATAGCCATAAAGCCAACAAATGAAAGAAAATCGAAACAAAAAGGGCAAAAATAAAAAATCATTTCAACACAGCGGGAGACAAAGACCTTGCCGTCGTAGGCCTATAGAAATTGTTCAAACACCCAAAAGTGTGTATGTATGAGAAGAAAAATATACTTAAAACAAAAGTAACTAGAAAAATCAGTTGATATGCGCCGTGCAGTTAGGCATCTCCTCCTGCATTTATCTGCTCTGCTTTGCTCTACCCGCCTACGCTGGCCTTTGACATGCTTTGATGCCTGGGGTGGTCCCAAAAAGTTTTTATGCTTCACTTTCCAAAGCGAGATTTTTGTGGGATTTTATGTGGATTAAAGTTGGCTACACTGCTACTGCATATGCATATACGAGGCTATACGAGGGCGGTTCAATAAGTACGCATGTTTAATACCAGAGGGCGTTCCTGAGGCATGTTGGTGGGAGCGACGTGTGCTGCATCTAACAAACGACAACAAAACAAATTTCAGACTGATTGATGGGTTAGTTTGGATTTGGCAGCTATTCAAGTGAAACGTTTTTCCTGATTTTTGCTAAGATGTAAAAAGAGCAGAGCCGTTCGGTAATTCGCTTTTTTTTTGGATGGGAAAAAATGTGGTGAGATAAAGTTGGATGCTATAAATGGGGACGCTTCGCCATCTATGACCACAGTTAGTTAATGTTTCAACGAATTTAAACGTGGGCGAACATCCGTTTTTGCTGAGGAGCGAAAAGGAAGAACGACCCAGCAGATGTGGTTACCGCAGAAATAATTCAAAAAGTCCACGACATGATTCTCGCTGATCGACGAACGAAAGTGCACGAAGTAACAGAGGCCACAGGTGTGTCGAGCGGAACGGTAATTAATATTTTACATGATAAGTTGGCGATGAAAAAATTGTCGGCCCGGTGAGTGCCACGATTGCTCACAAGCAACAACAAGCGGATGCGGCTGTTAACTTCGAAGCAGTGTTTGGCGCAATTTAAGCGAGATCTGAAGGAATTTTTGCGTCGAGTTATTATCGTTTATGAAACACGAATTCATCATTACACACCAGAAACGCAACAACAATTAAAACAATGGATTTCTCCCTATGAATCTGCTCCAAACAAGGCGAAGATAGTCCCATCGGCCGGAAAAGTCATGGCGACGAGTTTTGGGGATGCGAACGGCGTCATTCTCATGGACTTTTTAAAGAAGAAGGAAGAACGATCACTGGACAATACTACAGTGAGTTATTGGACCGATTTCACAAAAAATTGGTGGAGACACGTCCGCATTTGGCGAAGAGGAAGGTGCTGTTTCACCCCGATATTGCACCAGCACATGCAACGGTGTTTTCGCCGCTAAACTGCATGAATTGCTGCTGCACCGCCCGTATTCACCAGATCTGGCTTGCTGCGACTTTTTCTTGTTCCCCAATATGAAGAAATGGCTCGCAGGAAAAAATTAGTTCAAATGAGGAGTCATCGACGAGACAGAGGCGTATTTTGGAGGCGTTAAAAAATGTCCGCAGCATTGGGAGAAGTGTATTTTTCTAAAGGGGCGTATGTTGAAAAAAAAAAAAGTTGAATGGTGTCTTCATTTCTAACACGGGTACTTATTGCACCCCCCTCGTATATAAATATGTATATTTACGTATGCGCTCAGCGTATATATAAGTTATCTGAAACATATTAGTGTGCATTTTATTTGTGTATCGCTTTTTCCAACAAAATCATAATTTTTCTTTTCCGCAGTAAATTTTTCATGCCCTGTGGCTACCTATTCTTACTTTGATCACTCGCGATGGCGAATAGTATATATTTTGATAATAATGATGTCTTACATTAGTCTGTATTTCATTACTCGTAGATGTAAAAAAATAAAAGAGTTCTTGTTCGGGATTTTCAATTTTTTTAGAAGTAAATTTTATGCTACAAAGCTATTGGGGCTCAACACTCCGATTTATTGGGGTGGGGAATAAGTGCTTCTCAGCATCTCGCCCGCCATCGAACAACACGCGGTCATAACCATCGTTTTTTGCATCGAATCTTCAGCGGAGATTAGAAATGGTGCCCCACTTCAATATGAGGCCAAGAAATGAGTGGGTGGCTCCAGGACATACGGAAAAGCTGAGAGTCAAGCCGGATCTTCATCTAAAAAGATCATGATATGTGTTTAGTGGAACTCGGACGGCACTGGGTGCACTGGGAAATGCTCGAAAAGGATGCCACGGTCCACAAGGAGCTCTACATTGCCCGGCTACACCACGTAAATGAGGTTATTCGACTGAAAAGACCAGGCCCCATGTTGCACAAGCCAAAGCCGCACTCCAAGAGCTCGTATGCGAGGCCCTGCAACATCCGCCGTATTCTCCGCATGTTGCACCGACCGATTACCATCTTTTCCACTCCCTTTCAAACCATATGAAGGGCGTTACCTTCGACAATGAAGAGAACCTTAAAAACTAGCTCAACAACTTCTTCGACTTCAGACCAGTCAACTTTTGGCGGAATGGCATCAACAAATTGGTCGAGAGGTGGGAAGATTAAACTTATTGATATATTATTGTTTTTGTTTGCGGTAAAAAACGCTACGAACTTATTCCCCAACCTTATATAAAGGGTTTTCCAATAACAGTTGTTAACAGGCGCTATCGAACCATTGATCATTGACGGGAAAAGTTTCCGAACCGTGTTATCACTCGATGAAGTGATCACAATTGGACACCGAGATCTTGTGATTTAACACCTCGTGACTTTTTTGTTTGGGGCCACGTAAAGAAAAGGTCTACGCCAACAGTCAAGAGGGTCGATTCAAGACCTCAAAGATGGAATTCGTGAGGCTATCGAGACCATAGGGCAGCCACTTTTTAATTCGATTATGGAAAATATCATGAAAAAGGTTTTGTTCTGTAAGCGTGGTCGTGGTGGTCATTTGCCTGATGTTATTTTCTACTACTAACGGCATACCTTCCGCTTTATAATGAAATAAACATCCGATCAATTATATTAAAAAATTCAATTTTTCTTTGAATAACCCTTTGGAAAACCCTTTATCCGATCGACCACTTTTGGAAGCGCTTTTCGATCGTATATATCACTCCATTACCTAAAATTGTGTAATTTAATAGGGTGTTGTGTGGATATCTAGCTTTGAAAATAGGGTGCAATTTTTCATAATTTTTTTCAAGCCCCTTTTTTTGAATAAAAATAATTATTTCATGTCAAAAACAAACTGTCCGAATACCTTTAAGAGCTCGTGGAAGAGTACAAATTAAAGAAGGTCTTAGAAAATCATTAAAAATATTCATCAAATACATCAGACTAGCGTAGTCTACACGCATTCATGCTTCTTCTTGTACATGTGTATATGCATATAAATGCATATCGATGCACAACCTTAGAATATCGATTTCTTTCTAAGTTAACATTCATGACTACCGGTTTGTATATTTTCTCAGCTGTCATTTGAATTTTAAATTTTGCAGAATCAAAACCTAACTCCACTTTTAATTCCACCCATTCCATATCGACTTTCGTATTTTGTTTTTGTAGTAATTTCATGCGATTTAGTGCTTAGTTCAGGCATTCCGTAGCATTCTAAATTCAGTAAAACACACGTGCGCTTTTCATGTGAAAATATTTATCTTGACTTTTTCTACTTCTATACTTAAGCCAAACTTATTTATGCTTTTTTTTATTTTATTTGAAATTTCTGTTTATATTTGTTTCATTTTGCTGTTTTTATTTACTCCTTTTTATCAACTAAAAGTTACCTATGAACTCTGTCGAAACTTCTGTTTCAACTCAAATGGGTAAAGTTGTGGTCGTCCACATTAATTTCTGCATTTACGTGCAAATGTTCCTGAGTGCGAGTATTAAATTATTTTTATTTAATTTTTTTCTTTATTTACGTGTATGCAACTTTAGAAATAATGCTTGGTGTGCTTAAAAACTCGAGTACAGTATGCAGGTCAAATGACTCAAAATTTTTAACTAAATAAAGTAATTTGTATTCGGTATTATTTAGTGCAACTTAGTAGCAAAGGAAGAAGTATTGCACTTCACTTTTGTCTTTTTATGAGATTTATTAGACCAGCTGTTTCTCCAAATATTTGAATATAATTACCAAGTGAGCTGAAAAAATCTATCTTTGTTTATGGATTTACTGTATTTATAGATATAAAAGAGCCTAATAGGGAGTTACAGGGACTTGCTTAAGATTGCAGAGTTCTATATTTCACTAAGAGACTGATTAGAAGGAGCAACTAACTAACTACATCTCGTAGATTCCTTCAGCTCAAAGAAGCATCCTTAGTAACTAATTGTGTTTCATTAAAAATTCCAAATAAATCAATATTCCGCTCAACTGTGGCAAATTTTGCAATCCTAAGCTTCTTTGTCTTTCCACCCCCCATTTTCGCACATAATTTGAATTTGCAAATGATTGCTAGGCGCTGAGTTTTCAGCCCAAATGGATTTACTTATACTTCGTTTTCAGACTCATAAAGACTTCGAAAACAACTCTACTCATTCTGTTAGTCTGCAATCTAGTTTTACATACACACATCCAAGCATGCGTTCATTGTATGGACTACATTTTCAGCACCAAGAGTGGTTAAGCTCTTTAAGGTTCTCCGACATGAACACTACGAAGTTATGATTACTTATAAGAAACTGTAATGAAAATCAGAATGTTAACCCTTTACCACCTGCACATAAAATAAAGTCAAATAAAATTAAAAATATTATAAAATGAAAAAACGAAGTAAATTAAAATAAAAAAACAAAACAAATTAAATTAAAACAAAAGAATAAATTCAAGTGCAATAAAATAAAATAAGATATGAAATAAAGCAAAATAAATAAAATAAAATATACTTAATATAATTTAGTTCTAATACATTGAAATAAAATAGAGAAAAGTAAACTAAAATAAAACAAGAACAAAAAAATAAGAATTGAATAAAATAAAATAAAACAAAATAAAGGAAAATAAAATAAAATAGAGTTAGATTAAGTATAAAAAAATAAGAAAAAAATATATTAAAATAAAAACAAAGACAAAATAAAATAAATTACAACAAAATAAAGCAAAATAATAGAAACTGAGAAAGTCAACTTAAACAAAACAAGACCAAAAACTTGCTAATATAGAAAAAAATAAATAAATTAAAATTAAAAGTAAAATAAAAAAGTAAAGTATGATTAAAAAAAAAGGAATAATACTTCAAAAAGCAACATGAAAAACATGAAAAAACAGAACAAAATAAAACAAAAAAAGCAACTAATTTTAAATAAATAAATAATATTTAAATAAAATAAGATAAAAACCCAAAAAAGGAAACTAAAATGAAATGAAAAAATTAAAAATAAAATTAAGTAAAATAAAACAAAAAAAGGGAAATGAAACAAAACAAAACAATTTATTAAAGTCGAATAGAAGAGGATAATAAAACCAAAAAAAGTAAAATAAAATAAGATTACATTTTTTTTTACATGAAGTGAAATAAAACAAAATGAAACAAAAAAAAAATAAACTAAGGTTCAGTAAAATAAAATAAGATAACAAACCCAGAAACAATAAAATAAAATGAGAATAAAAAACAACAAATTAAAAAAAGTATAATCAAATAAAATAAAACAAAATTAAATTAAAAAAATAAAATAAAAAAATTAAACAAAATAAAATGAGGTAAAAAACCGAAGAAAGTAAAATAAAATAAGAGTAATGAAAACAAAAAATAAAACAAAAATATAGACTATAGTAAATTAAATAAAATAAAATGATAATCCCACAAAAAGGAAACTCAAACAAGATTAAAGAGAAAAAAAAAATTAAAAAATAACATAAAGTACATATAATATATTACAAAAAATAAAATAAAATAATAAACAAAAATTATCGGAAGTTAAATAGAATAAAATGAGATAAAAAATCCAAAAAATAAAAGAAACTAAGATTAAAAAGAAAAATAAAATTAAACAAAACAAAAATACCTGGATTAAAAATAAATTAATATAGAATAAATAGAGTTAAATAAAATTAAATAAAGCAACATAATATTTAGAAACACGAAACAAAAAACTTAAGGAGAATAAAAAATCAGATCAAATAAAACAAAAAATAAAAAATAAAAACAATTAGATGAAATAAACAAATTAAAATTCAACCAAAAAATTAAATTAAATTAAAGACAACATAAAAGAGTAAGTAAAAATAAAATATAAGATAAAATAAATTTAAGTAAGAAAAAAAAAAATTAATAAAATAAGATAAAGTAACAAAAGCCTCAGTAGGCTAGCATAAGTGCACTAGCCTGCCATCCCAGAGGTTGTGGGTCCGAATCCCACGTACAGCACGGTCCTTTCACTTTTCCACATTTACCTACTTGCCCAACAAGAGGCAAGCGGGCAACCGCGGTCATAGCGCAGACACACCAAATTTAGCGAAATCCTCAACCATCTGTGCGATCCTTGTGCCAGAAAAATGTGAAACACAGATGGTGGTCCAAGCAGTAAGAATGCGTTGTTCCTAAGAAACGACAGGTTGGCATTCCCACTACTTAGGACTGGTAGCGGCAGGCTAATAACCTACTCTCCCAGAAATCAAGTAAAATAACGAAACCAACGCACGGCAAGTCTTGTCGAGGCCCTACACTCCCTAGAGGAATGAACAAGGAAAAAAAGTAACGAAACAAAATAGTGGAAAGCAGAAAAACCATCAGATCAAACAAAACGCAAAAATATAAAAAATTGTACATATTAAAAACAAATTGAAATAAAACCAAATAAAGTAAAATAAAACAAAATAATTAATTTTATGTTTGAATTTATTTTACAAAAATTTATTAATACAACTTAAATTAAATTGAAGTACATTAACCTAAACTAAGTCAATTTAAATGTAAGTAAAATTTAAAAAAAAATATTAAAAATCAAATATTTTGTATGAGAAATGGGAAGCACAATAAATATATGTTTTATCTAGTATTTATTGTATTATTCAATGTATTTTGATTTGTTTAAAAGAAAACCAAATAAATTGAGATAAAATAAAATACAAATTAAAAAAAGTAATAATTAAATATAAGATCAAATAAAATTAGGTACAAAAATACTAAGCAAAATAAGACAAAAGTAAAAAAAAAAATTACAAAAAAAAAACACAAAAAACATAATATACAAACAAAAAAGGTACAAAAACGAAAGAAATTAATAAACAAGAGTTAAAAATAAGATAAAAAAAAACAATATAAAAAAAAAATTAACTAAATAGAATATAATTAAGAATTAAGTAAAACTAAATTAAATTACAACAGAAATACTTTCAAAATTATTAAATAAATGGCATTAAATTTTATCGAATTAAAGTTATTTTAATGAAGTTAAAGAACCGAGGAATTCGAATACTGATTAACGAGTAACTTTATTGGGAACGATAAAAAGAGAAATACAAAATTGTGTACAGGGTTGCAAGTATGCATAGTTGAAATACGAACTGCTTTGCCTCAGCAACAGAAATCAATTTCGGTTTAAAATTAAAATTTTATTAATTTTACTTTTAATTTTGAATTTTATGTTTGAATTTTAATTAATTTTAAGTTTGAATTTTAATTAAATTTAAGTTTGAATTTTAATTATTTTTAAGTTTGAACTTTAATTAAATTTAAGTTTGAATTTTAATTAATTTTAAGTTTGAATTTTTATTAATTTTAGGTTTGAATTTTTATTTTTTTTTTTTAACAAAAATCATTGAATCAAATTTTTTTCCTTTCCTGTTTAATTGAATAAACGAGAACACGTTGTAGCAAGACTCTGCATTTATATACATATTTTCAATAATTAGCTTAAACTCAGTCAAAAAAGTAAAATTTAAACAAATTATTAAACAGGTATCAATCCCTTAGCCAAATTAACCTCAACTTCGCTTCATTTTGTATGAGAAATGTGAAGTACAACTAATATTTTTTTATTTAGTGTTTATTATTCAATGTACTTTGATGTGTTTTCTATTCATATGCAGGCTCCTCTTACTTTTAAGCTTTTTATGGCTTACCTTTGATTTTTTATGTTGTTGAAAAACGCATTTTTTACCAGGGACTGATACGATACATATCAAATTAATTTAAAAAAAATGTTTTCAAGTGTAAAAATTTCCTATTTTGGGAAGCCGAATAATTGAAACTGTGTGCTGCAATATTTGCATGTGTATTTAAATTTGCATTAGACGGCAATGGGTTAATGCATATACAGTGGCGGTCGAGATAATAGCAGCACGAATTTAAGCAAAATGTTTGACTATTTATCAATTTTTATAAATTTGTTGGGTTTTTTTTTATAGAAATATAGTTTATACAGCAATACAAAACATATAACTCAAAGTTTCTAACCTTGCAAAAAAATAAAAAAAAACTTTCAAAATAAAATTTTGAAAAATAAAAAAAATTGGGAAATAAGATTTTTAAAAATAATTTTTTTACCAAAATATATCTCATGTTACGGCGAAAATCATGTAACTCAAAGTTTTAATTTTTGTATAAAACTAAAAAAATCAACAGATTTTGATCAAAAGTTCAAAAATTTGAGTCAGAGTTTCTAGAAAAGTAGTAGAGAGTCTAGAAAATTGTATGCAGTTTTATGGCCCATCCAATTTTAATACAACAAAGTGCAAATTTGAAGAGGCTAAATTCACGTTGATTTTTGGTAATTTTTTTATTGATTTCGCTATGCATTTGCTTCCATGTAACGAATACCCGAAATTTTTGTATATGGAGAAAATGCACCGGTCCGCCAACAAAAAATTGTCAAAAATCAATGATATTTTAGCCGCTTTCAAAATTGTGCAATATGAAATGAAAAAATGAAAAATAATTAGAAAATAATAATAAATTAAATAAAAAGCATAAAAAAGTTAAAAACTTTGCAAAATTCGCGCTGCTCTTATTTTGACCGCCACGGTACAAACGTAAACGTAAACACATTCCAATTTGGTAACCATGACCACCAAAATCAGCTTTCAACCCAATTCACATGCCACACATGAATGTATGCAAGCATCCCGGCAATGAGGAAAACTTTGAGTTTATATTGGCAGCAACAGTCGTATCGTATCATGAAAGCGCTGTGATCCCCAGCGCAACTTCTGTTGGTCAAAGCAAAGTGGCCAGCTCGGTAATTGCATATCAACACACACACATACATGCAAAGCTTTGCACCGAATTGGCCAGATGCTAAGCCGCACATGCTGCTATTTGTGATTTCTGTTGCTGCTGCTGGTGGTGTTGTTGCAGTCGTTCCACTGGGTGCAATTTTCAGCTTTTGCACACAACACTGCGCTCTCTCAATTGGTTCTTGGCTAGTTTTTGGTCAGCAACCACACTCGCAGTAGGTGGCAATATCGCATTACCAACTCTCTGGTTATTTATGTTGCGACTTTGCCAACGCTGTTGTTGGTGTTTGTCTTCTTGTTACTGTCTGTATTTGCTGCAATAAGCGCAATATTTTCTTCTTACAATTTCCTGTTTTTCGGTATTTCAAGGTATTATAGATTGATCTTTTGAGCACTCTTTTCGCACATAAAAAGGATGGAGTCATAAATAAGTAACGGGTGTGGCAAATAAAAGTATCATTGTAGAAATTATAATAAATAAACAGGGGTCTATTTGTGCAAAGGTTCAAAAATCTTCCGCAGAATCTTTCTCTCAAACAGTCCAACACATGCCTCACCGGATGTTGTCACAGTCCAAGCTTCTACGCCATACATTATCATGCCTGTCCTAAAAGCCTTATAGAATGTTAGTTTTGTTCGTCGAGAGAGGACTTTACTACTCAATTGCCTACTTAGTCCAAAGTAGCCCTTTTTGGCAAGAGATAGTTTACGTTGGATTTCAAGGCTGACATTGTTATCGGTGTTAATTTTGGTTCCTGAATAAACGAAGTCTCTTACAACCTCGAAATCATAACTGTCAACCGTGACGTGGGTGCCTATACGAGAGTGCGCCGACTGTTTGTTTCATGCCAGGAGGTACTTTTTATTGTCCTCTTTCACCACCAGACCCATTCGCTTTGTTTCTTTATCCAGTTTGGAAAGGACAGAACTAACAACCTCTCCAATATCATCGGCATACGCCAAGAATTGTACGCTCTTATACAAAAAACTGTGCCTGAGCGGTTAAGTTCTGCGGTTCGCATGATCCACTCCAGCATCAGATTAAAGAAGTCACACGAAAGTCAGTCACACTGTCTGAAACCTCTTTTAGTATCAAACGCCTCGGAAATGTACTTCGCAATTCTCGCGGCGCTGCTTGTGTTGAGCAACGTCATCTTGCATAGCCGTATTAGTTTTGCGGGGATACCAAATTCAGACATCGCGACAAACAGGAAACTCCTTTTCGTACTGTCGAATTTAGCTTTGAAGTCGACGAAAAGATGGTGTGTGTCGATTCTCCTTTCATGGGTTTTTTCCAAGATTTGGAATATTGTGAATATCTGGTCGATGATAGATTTTCCAGGTCCAAAGCCACACTGATAAGGTCCAATCAGTTGGTTGATGGTGGGCTTCAACTTTTCACACAATACGGTCGCTAGAATCTTCTAAGCGATATTTAGAAGACCAATCCCGTGATAATTGGCACAGATTGCAATATGACCCTTCTTATGGATTGGGCCGAGCACACATAAATTCCAATCGGCAGGCATGCTTTCATCCGACCATACTTTGTATAGAAGCTGATGCATACACCTTACCAGCACCTCGTTGCCATGTTTGAAGAGATCAGCCGGCGGTCCGTCGGCAGCCGCGGCTTTGTTGTGCTTTAGCTGCGTTATCGCTGTTCTCACCTCGTCATAAGAAAGCAAAACAAATTGCAATATTTATAAAACTCCATTTCATTTATGGCTTCTACCTCTATCTAACGAATAGCTATGAATCTTCAAAGTTGTCATCGTATCCACGTAACATCGACGCTTGTCGACACTCCACCAAAAAGTCAAATTGTAGCTCTAAGTAGTGGGTTCTAAGTGTGGATTCCAGTTAAGAGCTCTGATTTAAAACAACTGAAAGAAATGAGTGTTAAACCAGTAAATGATTCCAACAGATATTACCACAAGAACCACCCTTTAGTTGTTGTTAACTTTGTTGCTATTTCATGTTATGCCGGGGTGAGCGCATTTCCATTGACAACAGCGCACGTCCTTAACCTCTGGCCACTATCGTTATAGCCAAGCATACATTCTACAGGGTGCCATTTAAGACGACACTTGATTGTTCGCACTACTACTTATTCATTTTCCAGTACATCCATAATCCCAATATGTATGTCCATCCGCAACTGATAACATACATATGAACGAGAGCTTAAGATATGTGCATGAACTTTGTTGCAAATCGCTTAGAACTTCGAACTCGCATGAACTGCTAGTTAGTGTAGCCAAACATTTAATAATTCATGGAATCCAAGTAACTTTCTACTTGCCTTGGATGCTCTTGTTTACATTGACATGAACGTATGTATGTATGGCCTTTTGTCTTGATATTTGTTTATGTTTATGTTCCACGATTGCTTTTATAAGTTATTGGCACTTTCTGTTGCCCATTTGTTTGGTCACGTTTTATTGTGAAATCCTTGCGAACGTGTGCGGATTTAGAGGATATGATGAATTTCAGAATTTTTTAGGTATTATTTCAATAGGAAGAAGATTCGGATTTACTTTAAAAAATCTTCATGAATGTTCCGAATGGTGCGTAGAGCCTCAAAGTTTCAGCTGTAAAACGCATCCTATTTAAACACAATTTCTTCGCCTTCGAATCTGACTTGTATGCTGCCGTAACAGATTAATTTTCCACATTTCTGTGGGGACCGCTTAAGAAAACTACTGGGCTGATGAGCTGGCTAGACAAGAGACCTTGGAGACAGTTTCATCGTAAAACGAGAGAATTGGGAGTCCCTTCAGGACTTTTTTTCTACTCCTGAATAGATAGGCCTCACGTTAACGCAGCAAGCACTGAGTCCGCCTTGTCCGTAAGGTGTATATATGGTGGGACTTGGGATTACTTCAAGTTTGTTCTGCAGAAGCTGTCTGGTGGATGTGGTGGAATCATCTCAGCCCTTTCTTTTCAGCTGCCTTGCTCTCGTCGAACAAAGATTTAGACATCTGGGCTCTCACTTTTTTGCTACTCCAGCGAATATTGCGGGTTTAAATATCACACACTTGGTGAAATTCATCAGTAGCTTGAAGGGGTTAATATGAACGTAATTAGCCACTGTTGGTCATCATCCTCTAATGCAAAGAAACTTCTTCCTTTTTTAGCCCCGTGCTGGACACCTTTTTTTAAACCTTCGGTTTGGCACCTAGATCTGGCCTATTTATAGAAAATTAAATTTTAGGAAGCTTCCTGGAAGCTCAGGTCGTTAGCTATAATAGAAATATATTATTATAAATTCACGTCCAAAGTCGAAATAGCCAGTCTGATCAGACCCGGGGGCCCAACGGAGGGTTCAAGATGAAAGAGTTTGGTAAATTACTTTGTCTTAAAATTTCGCAAAAACCCAAATAGAGGGGTTTACACAGCTCTGAGTACAAGACTCCACTAAAGAAATATGACTTCGGAGATGAACAACAGCTTAGAGAAAAATGTAACAATCGTCGAGCAGTTTTCTTTTATAAAAATGGCGTATAAAATGGCAAAACTATGATCCAAAGATAATTTTAGCGATTTATAGGGTGGACCAAAAAAACATTTTTTTTCAGATAATCTGCGAGAGGAAGGTTTTTACAAAAAAAAAAAAATTTTCGTTTTTGTGGAGAGCGACCCTGCTTAATGTACGCCGCGTGGTTTATTATCATATCATATTTGGTTTTTCTTCAAAAGTTTATAACACCCACACCAGCGGCATTTCGTATCAAGCATACGGCAGCATAATTTCATCAAGGATTTTTACAAAAGTCGATGAATCCATAACGGTTTTGATCCACTATATAGGACTCACACCTTGAAACGAGAATCCCATACCATAATAAAGGGTGGTTAAGATTTGAGGGCCGGTGTTGATTTTGAATAAAATACAATTTTTTTAGAAAATTATTGTCATTTCTCTTTATTATGATAATATTGGTGTGGCTCAATTACGTATAGAGCAAATATTGGCCTCGGCGGCACACCTCCATCCGATGGTCCAAATTTTCGATGACGCTGAGGCATAATTGAGGTTCTATGCCGTTAATGTTTATCTCATCCTTTAGCTCTTGAATTGTTGCTGGCTTATCGACGTACACCTTTTCTTTCAAATAACCCCAAAGAAAGAAGTCCAATGGTGTCGTTGACGTTTAGGTGTGGTTCACATTCAACATCGGCCCTTGAAATTTAACCACCCTTTACTATGACCTCCATGTTTGATAGTTTTTGCTGTGAATTGTGGCTTGTATTCGCTGTTAGGTGGCCTACGGACAAAACATCTGAAACTTTTTCCACCAAAAAGAATTATTTTGGATTCGTCACTCCATAGCACATTTCTCTACTTTTCGTTTGGCCAATTTAGATGCGCTTTAGCAAAATATATCCGTTTAGCAACATACTTAGAGGAAAGGAGCGGCACTACAGGCTCGAGGACTACAGGACTTTGAGGCTATTGTCTCGAAGTCTGCGGCGAATAGTTTCCACGCTTGCCGGCATACCAATGTTTTTTTTTTGAGCTCTGTAGCGGTCATAAAGAGATTTGCTTTAGTCCTCCGTACTAATTGTTTTACTATTAAGGGTGAGAAAACTCGCTTCCTACCAAGGAATTCAACTTTTTGCTCATATTTTAGGGCATTTATTATCATTTTATTGGAACAGCCCAGCAATTCCCTTATTTGGGAATACGATTTACCCTCGGACACAAATTTTTTTATTAGTCCACGTTTTTTAGGGGAACAATGCTTTTTGCGACCCATAACTATACAGTTTTTATAATATTATTACACGATTTTATAGAAAGTATTTTACAAAAATTGTATTACCTTCAGTTTTCACTTTTTTTCACAAAATTTTGCAAAACAAAATTAAAAAAGCCTATTGGTGCGATTTTATTGACTGCACAAAATGATAAGTGTTGACCAAAGATCTTTTATACCTGATTAACAGTTACGGTATTTGACAACAAATGCACACACTCTGAGATAACATAAAAAATGTAACTGTTTTTACACTCCAAAAAATAATATAGTAAATAGGTGAAATTTTTACATCTTTCGAATCGGATTATTGCAACTGGTGCTATTATATTGACCGGCACTGTATATATATTTTTAAACTGATACTCATAAGTGTATCGTAGGTAAGTTAAGGTAAACGAATAAAGTTCAAATAAATTAATTTAGTTTTCAGTGTCAAAAACTGTACCCACGAGTGCACATATCTACATATGCGAAGAAGCTAAAATATTTTAAGCCGCTTATTTCGGTTGCCCACACTAAATTTCAGTGTGACTGTAAGAAATTTCCCATTAGCAATCGCAGCAAGTAGCAACAGAAGGCGATAATGTCATTTCGATACAATTTTATATATCAATTGCCCATCAATTAAAAGGCGACTAGTGATTATGTAATGTTATTATTGAGCAGTATAAGGAGACATACTAGGCACATATATTTGTTTTTTATTTTTGTTTTTGTTTTTATTAAACACAAAATTAAAGCGTTTCTCCGTCAAATAATCGGCCTTCATCGAAATGCACAATTCCTTCCCCTAAAATTTCACTACACCAAAAGAACATAGTAGGGAAATTTTTTACTGTATCACATTGCAATTTCGGTTAGCATTTGCTCTCAGGGAATTTTTTCATGGAATTTGCGTTGAAACAACATTTTAAACTCAAAACAAAATCTATACAGATTTAACGAAAATAACCCACCGCTCAATTGACTTCATGGACTGTTAGGCGAAGTTTCGCGCTGAAATAGAAAAAAATATTAAAATACGATACACATAGAAACCGAGCAATAAAAAAGTTCGTAGGTAGCGAAATTTTTAATTTTTTATGCACAGTTTAGACATTCGCACATTTCCATACCCGCATATACATACACTATAGATGTATGTATGTGTGTGTGCCCATCTTTTTCACTTGCCACGCGCCTTTGTGCTGCAGTATCGTAGTTGCTGTTGTGCCGCCAGTGGTATTTGATCTACTTTTTCTATGGTTTTTTTATATACAGCAAAGCAGTCGCAAACGCAAGCGAACACCTCGAGTTCACTGCGTTTTTATTGCACTTTTTCGCTTTGCTGCGTGACTACTTCTCACCATGAAGAGCAACAGCAGTTGCTAGTAGCGCTTCCAACTTTTGATTTGTTTATGTTTTTTTTTACTGACTTGTATTTCTTTGCTTCTTTTTTAACATTTTTCCTTTGATTTTCTGCTGATCAACTTTAAAAATGTGTAACGACATAAAACAGATGCTTGACTTAAACGTGACCAAAATACAATTACCCTCACCACTAGCAAAAGCAACCAACAACAACAAATGTCGAACAATGCTTGCTGGCTAGTGGTACAATATGGCCCCCTGTGGAATGGCCTGTTGCTCGCCATGGCTATGGCTGGTCGTCTGCGAAAAGATCAATTTAATGTTAGCTCTGCTTTGCGGTTAGGTTTCCAGTCAGGTCATTGCGTTTGCTGATATTACAGTCCCAGTGCCACACTTTCATGATGTTTTTTTTTTATTTTTTATGCTATATTCACTCAACCTTTTTTTATTACTTCAGCAGGTGCCTTGCACTCTTTTAAAAGTTTCATGCATTACATTTGCACTTAGACCCAAATACATTTAACGCATAAACTGAATTGAGTACAACAACTTTTTGCATAAAGGCTGCTAAAACCATGGTGAGAAAGTGTGGCCAATGTCAGACCGTTAACCGGCTCTCAGCGAATTTGAGAAACTCAGCTGATTGGCTGGCGTAACCGAGGTCAGGGCAGCGATTTGTTTACGAAAAAACTGAAATTGTGTAGGTGATATATGAAAAAAATTCAACGCAGTCTATGCTCATGTTACTTCACTGCCCTCTTAACGACAGCTAATTGGACGTGTGTGTGAATGCATGTCAAATGAGCGGGCAGAATTCTGCTGCCGAGTACCCGGTGACGTGGCACCCGAAGTTACTCGCTCAATTTTCAAAGATGATAGATTACCAGGTTTGCTATTTAGCTATGGTGAAAAAGAAAATTGTGAGGGGACGCTCGGTTGTCACGCCACAAGGTATTCGACAGCCGAATTCTTCACACTCGTCCAATCAGTCGTTGTTCAGATGGCAACAAAGTGACATAGATTTTTTTTTTTTTCATATATTACTAACACAAGCTGAATTTTGTTAAACGCATCCCAAGTGACATCAACCTATCAGCTGATTCTATCAGATTCGCTGAGAGCCGAATAACGGTCTGCTAAATACCTTTTCACCATGCTCAAATTCGATTTTCACCATAACTGAAGACCAAACCTAGTAATCCTTGAGGGCTAGGCATTTGAGAGCGAACCTATTCACTTTCTGCTCCATGCACTCACCGCCTTAATTCCACAGTAGCTAACTGAACCACTCAGTCACTCCCTCAATGACTCAATTATTCACTCGGTCTCACTTATGCGTTTGCTTAGCCAACGCCGTGTAATGAAAATGTAGCAGTTTGAAGTGAATTTTATCAGCAATGTCAAAATAGTTAAAAGTGTGTATAATCTTCAGTTAGTTCACTCCAAACTAGTTATCAACTAGTTACTAGTTCATCACAAGAGTAGTTACTTAGTCAGTTTATTGTAGTAATTAATAGGGTTTCAATTCAATTTTAATTTTTTAAGGTACTGTGGAATTTATTATATTATAATTACGGATGGAGTCTTAATACCTTACATTGAAAAGCCGAACTACTCAGCAAATTTTTATTCATGAGTTAGTATGTATGGAAAGAGACATACTGATTTGAGAATAACTAGAATTGTGTCAGTTGCAGACGGACTAAAAAAATCTATTATTTTATTACGATAAATCCGCAGTAGCCAAAAGAATTGGTGCATTACTAACATTCGGAAGTGCGTAGACCCGAGTCTCCGTGCATGAAAAAGCAAAATGAAGTTTTTTCTAATAGCAAAGGCCCCTCAGCAGACAATGGCAAGCCTCCGAGTGTATTTCTGCCATGGAAAAGTTCCTCATAAAAACCATTTCCGTTCGTAGTTGGTTTAAAACTTTAGGTCCCTCCATTTGCGGAACAATATCAAGATGCACACCACAAACAGGAGGAGGAGCTCACCCAAACTACTAACAGAAGTGTACGCGCTAATTACTTGTTTTACTATAAAATTAAACTTTAGGAATTAGTTTTCTTCAAGTTCATTTACCATATAGTTAAATGATGACACGAGCAAAGCGCAGGGCACATCTCATTGAGCTTAGCAGGCCTCCGTTGCTAAAAAGCTAAAAACAATTATTTAAATAAAAGATTAAACAAGCTTCCCCCTATCCTTAGTAGGAAAGGATCAAAACATTTTTTTTTTTTTTTTTTTGGTATTCACTATTTTCCTGTACCGCCAACGCTTTGAAAAGTATATATGGCAACTAAACATAGGAAAAATACACTTTTCCTTAAATTTATATTAGTACAAAATGTTTATAGATAGATATTATTTAAACTCCTCTTTTAATTTCTCTGCACGATCACATATTGGTACGTTTTTATCAATTTTAAAGTTTTTGTAATCAAATTTTATGTTCATGCTGTCCCCTGAATTTTTCTCTGACCAAGAAAATTAGACACCTTTTTTTTCATTTTATTCAATACTAGCAAAAAATAGAATAGATATGGTTTAGAACAGAAAATATATGATTTTCATATTATTTATTTCTTTATTCTTTATTCAAGCGCTTTGGCATAAACAATATTTTTTGTTTTTCTATTTGTTTTTGAGTAAATATAAAATATAAATTGAAAATCAGGAAAAAAGAAGATTGTTTTTAAATTTCAAATCAACGCATATGAATAAACAATCGTCTTTTTTCCTTATCATCCATGAATTTCTCGTTTCAATTTATATGTTTTATTAAGCATTGGAGCTTTTTTAACCATTATCCATTTACATTTTTCAAAAAAAAAAGCGAAAAAAATTGTTTTTCCACGAACACATAATTTCATTCGGATTTCACATTAAATTCTCAAATTTCGTAAGAAGTTATTCACTGTTCCAAAATCCACTCCAAAAAAATTCACAAACAATTTTTAAATATTGCACTTACGTTTTTTCCTTATGGCATCCAAATCAGAAAAAAATATTGACACATTGTAACTCACACTGTCAATTTGACAGTTCAGTTCCGCCCCAAGCGTTAAAAAAGTAAGCGACATTATGGCTGGTTCAAAAGAACGCTGTACCCGTTGCCAGTGCTCCGAATTACAACCAAACTTTACGAAACCCATTTTCAATACTTACTTAACAATGTGTGTAAGTTTGGTTTAATTCGGTACAAAGACACGGCGGGTCCACGTTTTGGCATATATTTCGAGACCCTAGTCATGAATAGGTATGAAAATTACCCCGTATTAAAGCACTTAGCAACAGCTTTCATTTGATACCCATATTGTACATACACAACCAAAGGTTACCCGGGTCCACGTTTTGACCTATATCTCGAGACCCCAGTCACGTAGCGGCATGAAAAATACTCTGTACTAAAGCATTCACCAACAGCTTCAATTTGATATCCATATTGTACAAACACATTCTAGGGTCCACGTTTTGGTCTCTATCTCGAGACCCTAGTCACGGAGCGGCATGAAAAATACTCTGGACTAAAGCATTCCCCAACAGCTTCCATATGATACCCATATTGTACATACACATCCGAAGGTTACCAGGGTCCACGTTTTGACCTATATCTCGAGCCCTATTTCCAAAATAAAATATAATCCAAGTTACTCGTGGATGATGTAGCTTTCGAATGGTGAAAGAATTTTTAAAATCGGTCCAGTAGTTTTTGAGCCTATTCATTACAACCAAACAAACAAAGTTTTCCTCTTTATAATATTAGTGTAGATTTACCCGTGCCGCCAACACTTTTAAAATTGCCATTGAATCGTTTTTAGATAGATATTATTTAATTTCCGTAATCTCTCTCTTCCAATAATATTCCAATATTTTTTTTTTTTTTTGTGGTCATTCAAATCTCAGTTACTACTCTTTCCACATCTAAAAGAAGCACCGTAAATATTAGTACAATAAAAGGTGTTATTTATATGACAATCATTTACCGTATTTCATTTTTATTAACTTTAAAATGTTTATAATTGTTTTAATTTCACTAAAAATTAACTTCATATTTTCCCCAACTAAAGGAACAAATAAAACTGTAGACAACTGCTAACTGATCCCAGTACCTGGTTCATTAACTCACTAAATCACCTACGTTCTTAGGCAATCATTCATTCGCTTTCTCATTCTCTCACCTATCCACTCGTATACGGCCCTTACACACTTCACTCTCACTAGCTTCACAACGCACTCACAACTTCCCCTTAGTTCCTTCAGCCTACGGCTACAAAAACTAAAAGTTTCATTCCTCTTCAACTTCCTTTTAAAGCTATTCTTTATAACTACATTTCCTTCCTTTTGCTCATCGCAAATATATTTACATTATAACATTTACATTTACTCTCATATTGCCTGATTAGCAATCGTCTACGTGAGTGTGCAAGTGTGTGTGTAGTTGTATATTTTACTTCCTAGTGTCAAGTTTTTCACTTTCAACTTTTCCTTGTGCTCCTTTATCAATGTAGATATGTTAGCATTTATGTAGTCAAAAGTACATGGCTACTTTGCGTTATCTCTGCAAACGTTGATGCTCAATATGAATGGCAAACTTGTCCGCTTGTCGAGTAAAGTTAAATGTTTGCATGGCATTTCCTTTTTGCCTACTCAAAAGTTCACTTTTATTGTTGGTCATATTTATTGTAAAATTGCTTGTAAAACTTATTTCAATTATATAATGGAAATAATTATTTTAGTGTGGCGCATAAAGCCAGAAAAGCGCTTGGAAGTTTTTATTAACAATTTTAGGGAATTTATTGCAACTAAAAACTTATTAAACTAGAAAGAGATAAAACGAAACATTGGGCGTCTAAACGAATAAAATTTAATATACTTTTGCTGAATGATAAGTATGAAAATGTGTAATAAAATAGCATGAAATTTTATTAACTGCACGCATAATAAGAAAGTTGTTAGTACTCGATCTTGTATTCATGGTTTGTCTGCCTCCCTACACTAAACTAGAAGATTATAGCAAATTGAGTGAGTCCAAAAATATGACAGTTTTACACGTCCCATGTTGTTAGACCGCTGAACATTTGGATTCGAAAGTAACACTTTTAAATATTTCCTTACTTTCAAAATGGATCTTGCTTCGCGACGCTGGATCTGAGTTCCAAGATCCTGCAAGATCGTTTGAAAGCATTTTCCGCTTTTGTCAGCAATATCCTTCAGCGATAAATATCCTACCGATCCCAGGTAGTTGGTACGAGTTCTGCTTAGAGCAAGACAGTGGCAAAGGAGGTGTTCTAACCGACTCCTTTCTTCTTTGCATAAGTTACATGCGTCGTTCTGGACCAATCCTATTTTAGCTGCGTGATATGGAATGAGATAATGCCCTGTCAGTACTCCAACCAATTCCTTCCTTGGGAGTAATAAAATAAAGTTCGTTTTTTTTCGTGTTGCAAGTTCGTAGCATTATTTTGGCAATCTTGTGGGAGGTTGAAGCTGCCCTTATAGATTGTGCTCCCAGAGTTTGTACCTCGTGAAGTTCCGTCTTCAAAACTCTGATGGCAAGCGGGTGCCTGCCTTAGCAAGCTAGTCAACTTTCTCATTACCCTCTAATGCTAGCATTTAATAGTGTGATTGCTTTCCAGAGTATTTCAATGTTTCTGTTTCGCATCGCAAATATCTCACTCGTAATAATTCGTAAGCATTAAATTTTAGGCCGAGTTCGATTACGAGGAAGGAATCGATTTTCAAGGAATCAGCTGATTTGCTGGCGCAACACATGATGGAGAGAATAATAAAGAGATCGTTGATCTTGGTGCCTCTACGTTGGTCTCAGCGAATTTGACAGTTTGTGAAATTTCTTTTTCTGCTCGCATTTTCACATATCTCTCGTGCACCTACATCAATGTGACCGACGCAGTCTCTGATGGTCGTAATTTTGTTTCTATCATTCTTGGACGTAACCGGGGTTATGATAGCGGCTTGTTTACGAAAATGAGCGAGCAAAATTCTGCTGCCGAGCTTCCGATGACGTGGCAGCCGAAGTTACTCTCACAATTTCACTTCGGATGGCCAATCCTTGGGACAAAGGTAATTTTCTTTCCCGATTTGATGCATACTCGTTTTCTTCTTTCTTCCAGTCATGTTAATCTACTTTTATCTTTGACTTTTGGCTATTTAAACCTTGTTTCTCTGGACATTAAGAATGTGTTTTTTTTTTGACTCCCTTTACTCATTCAATAGTCACATTAACTTTGTTGTATCCACCTCTTACTCGATCTTAGCTTTAAGAAGGCGTTATAGCTCGAAGCTCTCAGACCCTTACTCTCTCAAATTACTTGTTACTTTGTTCGCTCTATATTAGAATATACAACATTTTCGCGGAGGTCTTGCTACTAATTTGCAATTGAGAGAATTAAACGTGTACAGAAGGTGTTCCTTAAATTTACTCTCAGGTTGTTAAAACTCTCAAATCCATCCCTTTCTATGCTTCCCATTTGATTTTAATTAACTTAAATTCTCTAGAGAGTAGAAAGACTATACCCACACTGTCTTTTGTTGTTAGTGTAATTAAAGGAGAAATCGATTGTTCATTCCTATTATGTAGCATTCACTTTAATTTCCCTAGTAGATCTCTACGCAATAACACATACAATACACATGCTTAACACGAATTATGCGCGTAATGTTCCTGTTGCCCGCGCTCTAAGAGAATTCAATGACATTTCGGGTTCTATTCCGCTTGATTTCTCAGTGTCAAAGAATTAATTTTATAAATTTCTAAACCTTTTTTAAACTCGTTTAATAATTACCTGTAGTAATTTAAGCTCACATTATTTCCAAGTGGTCTGTAAAAACTGTAATTATGTTTTCGACTTGAAATAAACTAAGATAGGAAAGAAATACAAAAGCTGCCAAATTATGTACCAATTCACTTTAGCTAAGACTTCTACCATAGCAACTACAAATATTTCCATTGCTCAACTTGCGTTATGGGTTGCCCTACTATGCGGAAATTGATTCAAAAGAGGCAGGAGAGATAATAGTTAGAATGCATCGATGTTATTCGAGGGCTAATTTGTTCAAGAGAATAATTCAGATATTATTTAATAACAATGGACAGGCGTACGGGCGCACTCCTCTAGCAAGTATCCACTGACGTGAAGACACCGAGCTGTGTCAAATCTCTGTGATAGTACAATGGCTTTCGTTCTTACTTAAAGTAATCAGCCTTCGGGCAAATCTTTTAAAAGACCTTTTTCTATAAACAAAATTTTTTATAAATATTTACAAATACTTCACAGCAGTATTTTCCAAACGGAAGTTTTTGCTGTGGGGAAGGCCGCGGAGCTAGCCTACACTAGAACAAGAAGGAACTCAACAATTAATATATACGTGGATAGTCAAGCAGCAATAAAAGCAATAAGCTCATATTGTATTAAGTCCAAAAATGTTCGAAGGAGCAGGGAGGCCATAGAAAGACTAGCCGGAAACAGTAAGCTGCATATCTACTGGGTACCTGGTCACAAAGGCATTATGGGGAACGAAATAGTAGATGAGATAGCAAAAAGTGCTGTGAGACTACCATTTGAACAAGAGAACGACATACCAAAACCGCTAAACACAATATACAACGAAATGGACGACCGCATGAAAAGGCAAGTGGAAGCTAGGTGGACTAACCTGACCACATGCAAAACAGCAAAAGTCATGTGTAGAACTAACGACAAAAAACTTACTCAATTCGTACTTACGCTCTCGCGAAAGGAATGCAGAACTATCATAGGTATGCTAACAGGTCACAATCTATTGGCTGCACATGCGTACAAGATAGGGATTGCTAACACGGGCAAATGCAGAAAATGCAGAGAGTATGTTGAGGAGACTTTAGAACACCTTCTGTGCGTTTGTCCGGCATTATTAAAAACGCGACTAAGATGCCTGGGAGCCCCACTGTTTGAGGGTCTGGAAGACGTCTCAAAAGCGGAGCTCCCAGCCCTACTTAGATTCGCCAAAAGCGCTGACATCCTACATGATGTCTAATTTAGGTATTCATAGAGGTCGGTCTCCATCTGGTATCGCTAGGGACCAAAAGGTCTATGCGTGGCTTATTGCCAACCAGGCTAACCTAACCTAACCTTCCGATACGAGTATTCACCTTGAATTTTTAAGGCGACTGCCAATTTTTATTATTTTTTTTAATTCCCGTTATTCGCAATAAATTAATATAGTATTCGAATTTATGCAAAAATTTAAAGGCGTTAATTTAGATTAATTTTTTTTTTTGTTTTTTTTTTTTTCTTGAAAGAAATAATACAGTAACTTATTAAGATGTCAATTTGCTTAATTGCTATGTCGGTAGTGATTGAAATGGACGATTAAAATTAACAACTTCTCGGTTTGTTCGCAAGATTCGATTAAAAAGAAACGTGGAAATCTTGACAGCTTAAAATTCAGCTGTCAAGTTCAACATGTAAAAACACTTGTTCGTTTGTGTGTAAGAAAATTACAAAAGCACGATGTAATTTCACATAATTAATTAATGCTAAAATAGCACATGGACAAAGCGACAGCGTAAAACTTCAAAGCAAATGAATTAATGAACTGGAGATTAGGCGAAACACGAAAAAAAATGTTAAACGAGACAGCAACAACAAGTGACAGCAACGACAGCGAGTTCACTATGGTAGCTGAAATAATGTAAAGGCGGCAATCAGGCACCATTAGATGTCAATTCAATTGAATTTCCACATGAATCACACGATTAAATATTTAAATAGATTTGAATTTGAATAAGAGGAAATAGACAGATCACCAAATCTAGGAGGTGAATGAAAGCGAGATGTAAGCGATTTATCGGCAAATAACAAATGACAAATAAGCAAGGCAGTAACAGAAATAGAAAAAAACAAAATTTAAGAAATACAAAAAAAAATAAAAAAAATAAAAAAATAAATAAGTAAATAAAATAAATAAAAAATTAAAAAAAAATGTATGAAAAGAAAATGAACAAAAGCAAAGCAACTCCAATAAAAACCTATGTTCAACAAATTACCAGTACAATAAATTTAAGAGCCATAAAATATGAGTAGATGCCAAAAATTGTTTAATAGACCTTCAGCAAAAAATAATAGCGTGAAGAGTAGTATGCAATGAAGTGGCAAGTTGGCAAGCGGCACGTTGAGCTGCCGTTTTGTGCGGCACTGACTACAACAATCAGTTCCAGCCTTTGCGACGCCCACAAACGTGCCACATGCAAATCAACAAAGTCGACAAGTGGTTGAAGGAAATTCATAGGCAACAAGCGGAGGACAGTAATTCCATACACTATGTCAAAAAAGTAACTGGAATTGCTCAATAAAACACAAATTATTTCTTATTCGTTCCGAAAAATGTTAGCTGCGGCACTCAAAGCGTTGTCATCCTTTGAGGTTAGCTCCGCATTAGTCTTTGAGTGCATCAAGAAATTGAATTTGCTGAGAGTGCACAATCGCATCAGGCTCATATGGGTCCCTGAACACAGAGATATAACAGGAAGCGAAGTAGCGGATGCATTGATTAGAGAGACTGCGACCTCGTCATTAATAGCACCCGAGCCTTTCCTTGGAACAACACATCATCAAGAAGACGATTGAAATTGAAGAGCTAAGGCTAAAAGACGCGAGCTGGCATCAAATTACGGGGCTGCGCCAAGCGAAGTCCTTACTGGGGTGATATAAGCAAAAGAGGTTGAGGCAACTCATAACCCTCCCTTAGGACGTAGCCTTCTGCACAGAATTGGGATATGGTACACTGACTCCTGTCATTGCAGCGACCAGCATCCGCAGTCTGCAGCAAACCTTCTTCTCGAATGTGATGCTATAGCGCGAAGAACGGTTGAGATTTCTCGGCAGGACGCGAGACTTCTTCTATCGGCTAAAAGTGGCTGCTTCAAAGTGATGATGTGAGTTTTTGAAAGAGATAAAAAAGTGCAAAAGAGTTTTTTTCTTTTGCCTTATTCACTCCTCTCGAAGCCTCGACAAGACTCTTCCATCGTACACGGTTCTGTGCTGTTGCTTTTGCACCGTCCCATGAGATGTCAGCATTTGCTAGTTCGCACAACATCGACCTTCTCCAAGTGTTTTTTAGTCGACCGCGACCAGTGTTCCCGTGCGGGTTCTCCAGTCCAGTACCATTCTCGTGATGATATCTGGTGGTTTGACCTATCCATAGACACTTTCTGCGTTTGATTTGCCCAAGGATGGGTTCCTCGTTCGGTAATCTCCACAGTGCGTCGTTACTTTTGGCCAGAATATTCTGCGGATGATGCGGAGGCATTTGTTGAGGAAGGATTGTAGCCAGTGTGTGATGGTGTTAGAAACCAGCCATGTTCCACTTCCGTACAACAATACTACCTTTACGCATGAGCCGAATATTCTTAGTTTAGTGCGCCTGGAGATTTGCGAACTCCCCCATAATGTATGCATTCGCCCGAATGCCGCCCTACTTTGTTTAGCCTGCAGTTGACTCCTTCATCTGCTCCACCATCTGACGTGATGATGCAGACGAGGTAGCAGAATTCCACCGGGGATCCGACAACCAATATGTGACTTATACTGGTTAACTCTCATGGCCTTGGCCTTGGCGATTTTGACCTCGAGTCCGACAGTGCGTGCCAGCGTGGCTAGTTTGTTCGCCTTCGCTTGCATGTCAGAGAGTTTGTGAGAGAGGAGGCAGATGTCATCGGCGAAGTCCAGGTCCTCAAGATGTCTGGTGGAACTCCACACGATGACTTTTTTGTGCAGGGTCAGTTGGCTCATGACGAGGCGACCTACGTTGAATTTGAATTTGAAAAGGTCGAGCCAAGGAGCACCAGGAGATTTAGTGGCTCAAGTATTTGTATTGTATTTAAAGTTCTGGAAAGGGGGTAGATAGTCAAGGAGGGAAGGAGAAAAGTATCAGAGAAAGAGATTGGATAGAATAGAGACAGAGATAGAGATAGTTAGTTCTGTGAGAATTTTCCAGATTCTTTGGCAAATCTGTAAATATCCTCCAGTTTTAGAGAACGAATATTACTCATTCTCATGACATCGGAACCCAATACTCGTAGCCTTGCTCTAGCAAAGGCAGGACACTCACAGAGAAAGTGCACAGTGCTATCCGCCTCCTCCAAGCATGACAGGCATACCGGGATCTCGATGATTCCAATGGTGGTCGTATGCTGACCCCATGGGTTGTGTCCTGTAATGATGCCGACCATCAACCGAATATCTTTCCTTCTAAGTTTTAGTATATTAGAAAGTTTGACAGTTTTCTGTTCGGACTTGTCACAAAACATTTTGTAGTTCTGCAGCGTTCCAGACCGGACCATCGCTCTTTATGTAGATTGCCTACATAATCGCCGTTGCTACCGTTATTGTTCATGCCACTCTCTACTTCAGAGAGAGTTCTACTACCCGAAAAATGGGTTTCGAGTAGAGCATTAAACGTTTCCGATTTGGAAATGGTGTATGAACCATCAGGTTTTCGAATAGAATCCAGCCTTACTGAGCGGTCTAAATGGCTAAATTTGGCTTTCCTTATTTTTTTTTTATATTCTCTCTGTGTAAGTCAATGATTAGCCCAGTCCTCTTCTGTTTTGGTCTTCAAGGCCTTATTAAGAAGTTTCCTGGACCGTACACGAAACTTCGACAGTTCAGGGTTCCACCAAGGAACCGCTTTCCCCTGTCTGCTTTGCCCAAGTGGGCACAGTTCCTCAAAGCAATTGATTAAAGTACCTTGTAATTTCTTAGTGGCATCTTCAATCATTTCTGCTGATTTGAGTTTTTTCAGGTTTGGTAATCGCTCTGTTACAAGCTACCTACCGGAAGGTATTGATATCATGTCAATTCCCAGTCGAAATTCGATAAGACGATGATCAGAAAGAGAGTCCTCTTCCAAAGCTCGCCATCGGTTGATTTGATTTCCAACTGACCTATTGGTAAGTGTTAAATCAATCACCTCTTGTCTCCTTCTGGTCACAAAAGTTGGTTTGTTACCAGTGTTTTGAATGACCAAATCGGATGACAGGATAAAATCCAGTAACTTTAGACCTCTGGAGTTGCATTTGATGCTTCCCCACACAATGTTCTGTGAATTTGCATCACAACCCACTATTTGCCACAGATTATTGGATTCTGCATACTTTACCACTTCTCTTAGCTCCCTCGAAGGAGGTGGCTGTAAAGAGTCGTAGGGTAGGTAGGCCGAAACTATGATAGCTTCGACACTGTTCCCACTTTTCAAGTACTTTATTTTTGCAGCAACGATATCTCCGGAGCATAGCTCCTTTAACATCGTGTGTTCGATCAATTTCGGCATGATAATACATGCTCGCGGTCTCACATTCCCTTCACAATGAAGTATTTGTGCCCACGAAATAGCACCTAGACCACAGATACGCTTGTGACATACCCATGGTTCTTGTATTAGTGTTATGTGTGGGTTTGTTTGCAGTTTTGCATGCTTACGGCACAAGAGAGCCGTAGACGCTTTGCTATGCTGCAGATTTGGTAGTGAATGGATCGCTGATATGTCCTTTGTGAAGTACTGCCAGTTCGGAGTTTTCGTAGAGGGCCAGTGCCAGGCATATTGCGTCTTGTTAGATAGTGTCGAACGCCTTAAACAGCATGTAGAGCGGGAAACGCCACTCAACTGATTGTTCTACTATAATCCGAAGTGTGTTGGCTTAGTCAACACAGCTTCTGTGAGGGCGAAAACTACTTTGCTCATCTCTTGAGGAGCGTTCGATATCTTTGAGCCTGCTTTGTATGATTACAGCAACAATTTTGTAGATGGTGGTATGTAGGGTTATTCCTCGCCAGTTGCCGCAGTCACGCAGGTCGCCTTTCTTGAGCAGCTTCACTCTTTATTTCATATTATTTTATTTTATTTTAATTTATTTTATTTTATTTTATTTTATTTTATTTTATTTCTTTAAAAACCCAAAATTCTTTTACTTTATTTAATGTTTTTTTGATTTCAGTTTTTTACTTGTATTTCATATTTTCACTTCCTTTTATTTATTTTCCTTTCCTTTTAAAATTTATAAGCCGATTGAGAATATCATCATGATAAGATCTATTTTTGAATGTTTTTATTCATTAACCTGTGAATTCACCTAAACGCATCAAAAGCCGATAAGTGGCTAAGCTCGCTAACCTCAATAATAAAAACAACCAACAACTAATAATACTTTTCTGAAAATACTCTGCGCCAGTTCTGTTGTTGGTCGGTATGCCATGCATGCCTGTGCACATACGTACATACATGAGTGCACTCAAATTCTTCATCCAATCATTCAACTATTCATTGAGGCAGCAGACGCTAATTCAGTCGCCAGACATACAAATGGTCCAATCTGTCATCACAGCCGGACATTTCACTATTTATCTCCCTGTTACATCGTTTTGCCTTTCAATTCGTAAATTTTTTGTCTTCTCCAACTGCCGGCAATCAATGCGGTCAGGTAATTTGGTGGCTCAAGCAGCTCCCTTCTCTTTCCACTCCATCTCTCTTACAAACAAAAAACAACAACGTTCGCTGAGCATTTGAAATGTGATATTACAGCTTGTCGGCAACATTGTTATTATTATTGTATGCTGTTATTGTGTAGCTAATTTTTTTTTGTGATGTTGCTTTCAAATTTGTCACACATTTATGTCCACGTCTATGCATCGACAATTGAAACGTTTTTTCTGTCATCACTAGTCCCGCAAGCTACTGTTTCATATTGGAGGCATGTCTAATGTGTTTATAAGTAGATATGTACATACATATCTACAAACACATATGCAAGGAAAGATGTATTCATAGTTGAGTTCTCATGGGGTGGCTACATAAAATTGCTACTGTCATTTAACGACGCGCATTCCCGTCATACAAGATCGCCACTTGTCAGCGCTTATTGTGTGATTTTATGTCTAAAATACTATATACATATGTATGTGTGTATGTGTGTGTTTGCCTGCATGAATGAGTACAATATGTATAGATTTGTCACTGCCCACTGTCATTTGTATCTCGTTAATTTGAATAAACTGCTGGTTGCTGTTGCTGTTCTCATTGATTGCATGGCTGCTGTCTAATTTGCAACTTTGCTAAATTTCGCAAATTTTCAGAAACTGTCGCCAACTGCGTGCTCAGCTGTCAGCAACATGTGTTTTGTAAACGTATAAAAATGTAATAGTATAATTAGCTCTGGAACTACCCACAGTTGAAATAGTTGAAATTAGTGAACAAGTAGAAAATAGCACTAATTATATAAAAATAATATCTAACAATATTAAATAATGATTTTAAACTGTATTTCTACTGGGAGGTAATTTTTTAAATTTAAAGTTTTCGCTTAACTTAAATTCAAAAATCTTATCTGAATCTATATGAGGCCTTAAATCGAGTTTTAGACCATATTAAAAGTGATACTGAATTTATATTGCGCTGACCCGAGTAGTTGCATTATTTCGCATAGTTTTTTTTTAAATAAAACTGTTTGGCAAACCAGTTCAGCCTGTCTAAAAAGCACATATTTTCAACATTTCTAAACAGAGTAACCGAGAAACCGATGGATAGACGGTGTAGGAAGCGATCTCACAGCAATGGGAATTCCCAACTACGAAGGAAAAGCAAGCGATAGAACACTTTGGAGAAGTTTTGTGAAGGAAGCTTTGAGGCACCCCGCGATGTAATGTGAATGGTGATGATAGAGAGTACACCCCGGCAAATTACTGTAAAATGGTTTATTTTTTAAAATCCAAAAAAATAACGGACATCATTTTTTTTTTGTTATTTTATAGTCTTACTCGAATGAGCAAATATCCCCACGAACAGAATTTCTCTCGTTCTCAGCCTTGGCTGGCTTTACAGTAGCGCATACTGTTAAGCTGTTTTTAACATTTCTGCACCCAGTATACTGTGACGTATTACTATAAAGTCAAATGGTTTCTTTGTAAAAATTTCAAAAATGTAACACCAATCGGTATCTGTGGTTCATTCAAGCAAACATCCCCACGAACAGAATTTCCCAAGCTCTGTTGGCTTTGTAGTATCGCATACTATTAATCTGTTTTTAACATTTCTGTTCGCAGTATACTCTGGCGAATATACCATAAAGTGGTTTATTTAAAAAAAAAAAAAAATATTTTTAAAGAAATATTAGCAGAAATATTTGTTCGTTATTTTATAGGCTTACTCGAAAGAGCAAATATCCCCACGAACAGAATTTCACTCATTCTCAGCCTCGGCTGGCTTTGCAGTAGCGCATACTGTTAACCTGTTTTTAACATTTCTGTTCATAGTATACCCTGGTTATGAAGGTAGCTGTGGAAGCGGTATGCGAATTAAATGGAAAAAATGTAGTCGAATAGATTTTCTGGGTTCCTAATCGAAAATAATACAGTTCGTCCGTCTACAGAAAAAAATAGTGCGGTAGAATCTTACAAGATGTCAAAGGACCGAAAGGGGGTGCAGAGGTTTGTTGGGCTAACTCCCCACTTTCGTAGATTCATTAAAAACTATGCCCTTATCACCAAACCATTGACGGATTGTTGCAGAGGAAGTTTCATTTTAAGTGAGGTGACGAGCAAACTATTTCATTCCAACAGCTGAAAGCAGCTCTTTTGCAGTCAACGGTGTGGAAATTGTATGATCTGAAAGGAATCACGGAGATGCATACGGATGCTTTGGTTATGGAGCCGTGCTCTTGCAGCAAAATCCAGAATATCAACAATTTCACCCAGTGATGCATATGCGCCGGAACACGAAACCCCCTGAAGAAAAGTACCACTCCTATGAACTGCAAGTCCTAGCGGTTGTTGAAGCTTTAATGATATGGATAGTTTCTGTACTAGGGTTGCCTTGTGATTGATTGCAATTGACACGTACCGACGCGGGTTACTAGGTGGGCCATGTTCCTCCAGGAATTTAGCTATACAGTAGAGCATCGGAAAGGAAACTCGAATGAAGCACGCTGATGCACTAAGCAGATTAAACTGCATGCTTGTAAATGGCACATTGCGGCATAGACTAAACGAGGCCCAGATGGAAGACGACTTCACTATTAGACACTTCAAATTATGAAGACTTACATATTAGCCATGAAATATTGTACAAAGACCAGACTAAAGAACTAATAGTAATTCCGAAGGGCTTAAAAAAATAATATAAAAAAATAAAAATAAATAATTGGCGCGTACACTTCTGTTAGGTGTTTGGCCGAGCTCCTCCTCCTATTTGTGGTGTGCGTCTTGATGTTGTCCCACAAATGGAGGGACCTACAGTTTCAAGCCGACTCCGAACGGCAGATATTTTTATGAGGAGCTTTTTCATGGCAGAAATACACTCGGAGGTTTACCATTACCTGCCGAGGGGCGACCGCTATTAGAAAAATGTTTTTATTAATTTTGCCTTCACCGAGATTCGAACTAACGACCTCTCGGTGAATTCCGAATAGTAATCACGCACCAACCCATTCGGCTACGGCGGCCGCCGAAGGGCTTACAGGACGAAATAATCCAAGCCGCTCAGGTACACGGGCATTTTTCAGTCAAGAAGAGAGTAGAAAAAGAGTACTTCATTCCTGAATTAGAGTCGAAAGGAACGAAAGTGGTTAAAAGTTGTGTGGAATACTTAGTAGTGAACTGTGAGCAAATGCACTAAAGGTAAATCGCCGATGCAAGCGGTTAGCATCGGTACAACGAACGGCAGCCTTGAGTGTTGTGCCCGCCTACCGCACAGTATCAGGGCCAGCTGTTCAAGTAATAAGTGGTTTAATACAGATAGACTTACTAGGTTTTGAGAGGAAAAAGTTACGTGCATTAAAGACAGAGTCAATGGAAGAAAGAGTAAGAAATCTGCAACGCGCGAAATAAAGGATGAAACGCTACTGCTATGGCAAGACCGCTGGATAACTAAGCACGCGGCAGATGGACGGCTAGGCTAATAAAAGACGTCGCCTGTACCTGCAGGAACTTCGGTGAGGTAAATTTTTATACAACCCAAATGCTTTCGGGGCACGGGTATTTCCAGAAATACCTGTTCAAAATAAGGAAAAGCGAACACCCCACATGCATATACGGGGATGCCGCCGATGATGATGCTGACCACATCTTTTTCGAACGTGGAACGCTGGAGAAAGCAGTCGGTCACACAACCACTGAAAATGTAATCGACAGTTGATAAATTGCACAAGCCATAATATTAGGTTATTCACACTTAAATGTGAGTTACCCTAATGTAATTGTTTGTCAATTTCATGCGAATTTTATTTTATGATTTTTATTAACTGCAATGGTGTAAATATGTTAAAACATAAATTTTGTATTTATGAGCATGCAATAATCATAACCTCGCCTATTAAGCACAGAATAGCTCTTTCGCGTTCGTGCTTATTTGTTGTACCGTTCAGCTTTGATTACTTCTTCCCCTGCTCTCTTCTGAACATGATTCTCTTGCCTTACCAGCGCGCCCATAATATTACTGTTACTCACTCACTGCATTGTGTGCTATTATTTTGGTGTCTACTATACGAGCAAGTCAGTACTGGACCTTAAGCTTCTATGGCAACCTAAGCTGGTATTCACTTATGCTGTTTGTTAAATGCTATTTATCAGCTACAAAATATTTATATGCTACTTAGATATTTAGCAGACATTTTTGTGGTAATTGTGCGAACATTCAGGGCTGGTTTGTGCTTAATAGAGCCCAAGGAATGCTGGTATAGTAAAGTGGAAGTTTAAAGAGATTTCAAAATACTTTTAATATGACGATTTTTTTTTGTTTTTGCTGAGGAGTTGAGCATTTTTCCATATAAAAGATTTTCGCTTTTTATAGCGCAAAGTGTGAATTTCGAATGACTCAAAACTCTCGTTGATCTTTGACGATTTTTTTTTTACTGAGGTTTTGAGCATTTTTTCCATATAAAAAACTTCCAAACATATGAAAGAAAAGAACACTTACTTATACTAAAATTTAATGGAATTGAATGAATTAAAACCACATACCTTGAAGTTTTCTATACATTTGAGAATTCAGAATTTTCATAAAAATTTCGGTATGCAATTTTATAGCGCAGAGTGTGAATATCGAATGACTCGAAATTCTCGTTGTTCTCTCACGATTTTTTTTTTTTTTTGTTATTGCTGAGGTATTGAGCATTTTTTCCATATAAAAGGCTTTCGAACATATGGAAGAAAATTGGCAACATTGTATGCAAAACAAAGTAAAGCAAAAATCAGCGCGATTTTTAAGTGACTTCACGCTAACACTTTATTATATTAAAATTGAATGGAATAGAATTAATTCAAACCACAAACCTTGAAGTTTTCTGCAGATTTCGGAATTCAGATACAGATTTCAGAATTCAGAATTTTCAAAAAATTGTGTATGCAATTTTATAGCGCAAAATGTAAATTTCGAGTAACTCAAAACTCTCGTTGATCTTTGACAATTTTGGTTTTTTTTATATTTTTACTGAAATGTTGAGCATTTTTCCATATAACAAACATATGGAAGAAAATTGTCAACATTGTAAGCCAAAAATGCGGATTTTTGAGGGAACTCACACTTACCTATACTGAAATTTAATGGAATTGAATGAATTAAAACCGCATACCACGAAGTTTACTACCATTACTACCATCAGAATTTAAAATTTTGACCAATTTTTTTTTTGAGATTTTTTTTTTAATTTTTGTTAATTTTATAGTTATAAGTTTGGAGCCTTGTGTAATATAGATTTTACTGTAGAATGTACAGCAAATTAAAAACAAAAAATTAGCACAATTTTAGCAAAATATAATCCATTTCCAATCCAATCAGTAGAGAAAGTAATAGTACAACAGAGCGAAAAAATGTGCCCTATAACTTTATATCCACCCGTGTCCACTTGTCCACCTGTCAGCCCGATTCATACAAAATCCGCTCCTGGAATTTATCAACGCATTTGTGTACACAAAACCACATCGACATAATTACAAGAAGGTAGAAACTCAACTACTGAAGCCACAATCGCTGCTAACAAAACCACTGCGACCGCCAACCCATCGCCGATAACCGAAAGCAGTTGGATGGGTTAGTGTGTTGGCCGCTTAGTCGGTAGGCTCTTTAGCCGTTTGTTTGGTTGGACGCTGTCGTTCGCTCCTTAAATGCACGGCACTTGAATCCCCATAAATCTCATAATGGCTTAAGGCTTCGAGTGCGTAGTAACAATCTGTGTATGCGGTGCTTGGATGTATCTGTGTGTGTGTGTGTGTGTGTGTACGTACATTGTTACCAGTGGCCACAAGTCGTGCGTATAACACGGAGTTACAAATGTACCACGCAAACTATGAGGTGCTATTATAATTTTAGGGAATAATATTTATGAAATTTTGTGTAGTGGTATAGGACTCACTTCAGAATGATTGTAGTTGTAAATATTTTTCCGCACTGCAAAAGTTAAATATACTAATTTTGTAATAAAATTTTGAATAATTTGTAGTCAATTATGTTGTATGTTTTGTTGTTATTAGTGAGTATTTGTACTTTCTATAAAAATGTTCCAACAATTATTTTTATCCCACTTGCTGTCACTAATTTTACTAATTTTTAGACGGAAAAAATTTTAATTTGAAAAAGTTGTTAATGCACCAAATTTCTTATATAAAAAAAAAAACTTTTATGAAAATGGTAAAACTATTTTATTATTCAAAGTACTAACCATTACTAGATTTCTTCTAAATTGTTAACGCATTCTCAAGCCTATTTTTGAATGAATCGCCCAAATATTTGTTCGCCTTTCAAACCAAGCCAGTGATCGAACTATATTTTCACATTTTAAGTAAGCTGTGTGGATCTAAGAATTATCTGGCCTATAAGAGATCATCCTGATCTGTACGTAATAGATGTAAGATGGACGTAATAGAATCTCCCATTCAATCTCGCACAGCATCAACCTCGTCATGAAACACAACAGTCTTCCTATACGCAAAATTTTCACCTATTTCGCTCGTACGTGAACGATTTTTTCTCGCTTCAAAAATGAATCCATATCCTTATGTTTCAGCAAAGAGTCACAGACTTCAAATCGGTCCCAAAGGTGCTTTTGCGAAAGTCCGTGTGGCACTCATGACTTCAGCTTTTCCATGAAACCGGCCTAATGCCAATGGGTTTTCTGTCTAATCTTCAGTTGCTAAGCAATGGCATATGTGCTCACATGGCAGCTACGAGTCTCCACAATTTCTATGATTTTATTCACAATTTCCACTACACGATCTTCACTCTTGATAGAAGGTGTGAGAAGCAACTTCTACCAATTGTACTCGAGACATTTTAAAATACTACATTGTTTCGACTTCCTTAATCTTACCCTCCTACGTACTTCGACAAATACTGTGAATACAATTTTCACATGGAAACTAGAACCCCAAGTGGGATACATACCTCCCCCAATTAGCTTTTTGGCGCAAGTCCGAAAGGAACTTTTTTCATTCATATATCCTCAAGAGAGGAATGTGTAACATTTGAAGGCAGAGCAAGGCAAACATGTTTACGGATGGCTCGAATTGAGACGGAAAGGTTGGTGAGGAAGTATTCTGCGAGGAGCTTCTCAACAAGCTCAAATTTTGGCTCACGGACCACTGTTTTCCAAGATTGTTGTGTTTCCCGGAGTGTAGTGTTTTCCAAGCGGAGATAGCCGCTATCAAAGAAGTAGTGGATTGGTTGTTTAATTCTGTAACTACTGTAAGGGAGATAAACATTTACCCTGATAGCCAAGCGGCAATGACGGCCCTGGGCTCGTTGTTGGTGCGTTCGAAATTAGTCGGGGAATGTCTAATTTCCCTCTGGACTACATCCGAATACTTCGGTGATAAGCTCATTTGGGTTCCCGGCCACAGTGAGATAGCGGCAAGCTGCTGAGCTGATGAGCTGGCTAGACAGGGAACTCTCGAGGAGGTTACACCGCGAAATAAGAGGATTGGGGTTCGCTTGAAAGTCTGTGATCTGCTCCTAGAAAGATGAACCTCGCATCAACTCAACGAACCCTGGACTAGTGCGCAAACGTGCAAAGTCGCCAGGTCCGTCTGGTCGCGGATAGATCGAGGGCGCTCGAGGGTACTTCTAAGGCAAACAAAGCCGCAGCTCTCAAATTTGGTAGGTGTCCTTACTGAACATTGTCCATGAGGCTTAGGATTGCTTCAAATCCTTCCTGCAGAAACGGTCTGGTGGGCACGGTGGGATCATCTCAACACCTTCTTCTCAGCTGCCCTGCTCTTGTTGGGTCAAGATTTAGACATCTGAGCTTTTCAGCTAAACCTGCGGTTATTGCGGGCTCAAATATCACACTCCTGGTGAAATTCATCACTGGCTTGAACCGGTTAATACAACCGTAAATAGCCACTGTTCGTCGTGATCTTCTAATCCAAAGCCCTTTATTCATTTTTCCACCTGTATGATTATTTTCCTTTTGCTTTCCCTACCTACCTCTGTATGGTACTACAACGGACGAATTTTGAATATTTGTCCAAGGGTAGCCATTTATCCTAACCTATCCTAGAAACGTTTGCAATGTTAATTTGGTCAATGCCAGTTTTAGTTCCTAAAATAGCCCCATATTCGACGTCCATACTATCAGAATGAAAAAGTTGAAACTACCGACTTACTGTCGCATTCGTTACTGTATTGAATTCAAAAAAATTAAAAAATTTTGCTTGGCCGCCTGCTCCCACCTTTTATCATGCTCGTAGTGGCACTTAAGAATGCATCAATTTTTCTATTTTCTGTTAAAAAATACAAAATATCCAACTTTTCGATAAAACTATCGAATTTCAGCTCATCACTCCTTGTATTGCAGAGGCGACCCTGTTAAAAGGTAGCGCTCGTAAAATGATGCAGAATAGGAAGGAAACATAAATATCTCGCTCCAACTTTTCAATTTGCTCGTAGGGGCACTGAATAATGCAACGAGTTTTCTATTTTTTTTTTGTAGCTTTATTTTGGAGCGCTGTAAAACAGGTTTTTTAACGAAATGCCACCTTCAAATCACCGTCATTGTGAACTTTGCCTCACTAAATGCATCAAGCGAGAAACGTGCAAAACTTTTCGCTTCAACTAATATTTGGTCCCACAATGGACGAAACTTATTCATGCTTGCAGACCTCAAAGATTGCCTGATTTGACATATGTGCGTAACCTCAGAACGGATGATGACGCTTACGTTGCACATCATTTTACAACAACAACTTGTTGTTCGTGATTTATGTCACATATTGATTATTTGACTGGATTGGCTACCTGCTGCCCACTTCGTTGGCCACCTCAAACGCTTTTTGTACTTTGTATTTTTTGTTTTTTTTTTTTTGGTATTTTTTTTTTTTGTTGTTTTTGAGTTATAGCTCACATACTTTGTGCATGCTACTTGGGCAGTTGAGCGGCATATTTTGCCTTTTATCACACATTTGCTGCCATGCAAGTATTTTCGTGGGATTTTAAGTATGTCCGTACTTCATTTTGGCAAATGGCTTTCGAATATTGTCGGTAAACATTTGCCGCCAGAGCACTTCCCAGCCTCAATGTGATTAAGTTGGTCGATGCTTGTGTGCCCTTTGCATGACTTGCGCTTTTTTGAATTATTTTTTGTTATTGTGATGGCTACCTTTCCCCTTTAAAAAAACTCCAACCAACCAGCCACTTACTCGCTCAGTCGCTTGTTACGTTTTCTTTACTTCTTTGTTTCTTTATTTCTCTGCATTACTTAAGCTTTATTAATTGTCATTATTATTGTTATTATTACTGCTATTTGTACTTCAACGACTGCTGCTACTGTTTGTTACTTGTTATTTACACGCATTTGTTGCCGCTCTCAGACATTTATTATTATTAGTACTTACTACGCCTGCGGCTTTTTGTTTATGGTTACTCGTACCGTCAAAATATCGAAAATTGTAATTGTTTGTAAGCGTTTCATATTTATGTGCGCATGTTTGTATGTGTGGTGCTATTGTTATTGTTATTGCATGACTGGGTGTATTTGATTTATAGGTAAATGGGTTAGCGGGTGTTTCCAAATGACGCCGCCACTGTTAAATTGTTATGTTAATTGTTACAAAAGTACACAAAATTTTTCGTGCATGTAGAAATGAGTGTTCACTCGCTTAAATGCTTATCAAAATGCAAGCAGATACTCATAAATATTTGATTGTATGAATGCACAAATTCAATTGCATCACTTAATTCGACCGCGCAATTGATTTCTAACTAATAAAATTTTGTTATTACAAATACAATGTTGTTAGTCTCATTTAAATTTGTAGCCCTTTACAATGGGTTATATAATAAAATGTGCATATAAACAATACTCATTGATAGTACAAGGGCTGCCTTTATATTTTGCACCCAATAATGAAAACTTTTAAGAACAGAGTTTTGTATTTAAAGGGGTTATATACACTTAGAAGGCCGAAAAAAGCGAATTTTTCAGAATTTTTTCTGAAAAAACTTTTAAAATTATTGATCTAAAAATGTATACAAACATTGTGTTATCTTGTTAACTGTATTTTAAGACTTTTTGCCGTGACGTGTCTTATAATTCGATGTAGCCCGCTGCACGCACCAAAAAATGCGGCCTTATCTTGCTCATGCGTCGTTATCTTGCTCATGCGGCGTTATCTTGCTTAAACTACAAGCGAGAGCGCGGAACGAACGACAAAGAGGCACAATCGGCCCCCGCGTTCGTCGACGTTCGATATCTGGCTCTCTCCTACTTGAGTGAGCATTTGTATATGTATGTATATGCGCATATGTACATATATAAATTCACATAATTGTATTTGCATATGCCTTCTTCCTGTGTGCATGGTAATGAACCATTTCTCTGTTGAGAGTAGGACGATGATTGGAAAAGTAGGAAATGAAAGGGAGTGTTTCGAGCGTAATGTGTCTTGAAAAAGTCAAATCGATGATGTTGCCTTTTAGTGTTGTTGACTTATTAACGTCTGATGCACAATCGAAATTGAACATATCTTTCATGAATTTGATAAATATTTCGTAATTTTTCACGTTTGTGTAAATGTAGCTTGAATTCCATTGCGATTCCATTTACATCCTTCTCTACATCCATACAAAATATCTATCAAACAAATAAAATTAAAATTTTGTTATGAAAATTGCAACCATTACATCAGTATTTTCTTATGACGTTGTCACATTAAACTATCGTCAGTAAACCGACTTTACAGACAACCTCTTCTTTTTCTTGTTCACTCCTCTCGGGAGTTGGGCCTCGATAAGACTCAGTCTTGCGTTGGTTTCGTTAATCTGTTTTAATTTCTGGTCGGGTAGGTGATTAACCTGCCGCTACCAGGCCTAGGATTGCCCACCTGTCGTTGCTTAGGAACAACGCCTTCTTACTGCTTGGTGCGCCATCTGAGTCCCACATTTTTCTAAAAAAATATCGGCCTTAATATATTACCTAAAATCGTAAAGGTTGTTTTCTGTTCTGCTGCCAACTTTTTCAATCTCGAAAAATTAAGTAAAAGTTATTATTGGTCACTGATTCTTTGCCAGGGCTTGGAAATATACATAAATAGCCCCTTGAGCCACCTGAACCACCTGAGTGGCAAAGTTTGAAATCAAAAATTGAAATAAACTAGTAAGCAAATGTGAATAGCAAGCTTTTTACGTTAATATAAAGTAATCAAATCTGTGCGAAAATTCGGTTTGAATATATCTTTTGTTGTATGACCAGAAATGCAAACGATTCTGAAACGTTCAAGCGCCCCCATCTCATTCCACTAATTTGCATATATTTATT
The DNA here is from genome assembly GCF_028408465.1 of Anastrepha ludens. NCBI lineage: Eukaryota > Metazoa > Arthropoda > Insecta > Diptera > Tephritidae > Anastrepha > Anastrepha ludens. The sequence continues at coordinate 110,322,507 of NC_071501.1, read as the reverse complement.
GGCACCCTTAAAAGATAATTGGTCCCTAAAGCATAATTAATTGTGGTACTGTTTTTAAAAATGAATTAACACCGATTTAACGTTACTACACCACCGGGAATATTCTAATTAAACGCACGCCAACACAAGTTAATTGGCAGACTGGGAATCGCAGTATACAAGTTGCTCTCAGTTTTCTGGCCAAACAGGAGCTCTTACATAGTAGAATAATTCCCTGCAGTAAGCAGCTAATGCACGCATACACCTACATCGACAGTAACATCGATGTGTAACAAATACCGAAATTATTCATTAAATAATTCTCGCACTTAGCACATAGTCATACCACACACAACCATAGCAGCAACAACATGCGAGTATTCCGATAACTATGAAAAATATCAAGCAAATTACTATCTTACAAGTATTTCAAGCAACAAAACAGCGCCAACTAATTCACATTAAAGTTTATAAACCATTGAAGGAAATGCCACGGCGTATACGCATTCTCATCAACACCGAGTGGCTGCTGCCGCAAGTACTTACTAGCCTAATGTTGTAGATAATCGAGAAACACATGGCATCATTAATTTACTTGTGGGCACCACTGCTGTCGGCATTGTATCCCACTTCTTTCACTCACTCACAACTGTCATTGGGCGCGTAAGTGTTACGCCAGCCAATTCAAATAATGCAGGCTGTTGGCAATGAAGCGGCAAAACAATTGTGGCAATAAACCAGTACATGATACATATATGTATGTGTGTATATGTGTGTGTATGTAATACATCCGTTAGCTGTCTGTTGTTAGTGGTTGGATGTTGCTTCATGCCAAGCGAGTTATAAAAAAATATGAAATATGAACGCACAACAAAACTTCCGTATGCTTCTAAACACGAGCAAATGTGGATTTCGCACACTTAAAGACTGAAGTCAGAATAAATTATTCACACGAATTTGCAGTATAAATACAAAAAAATTACAAGTCAAAAAGGACTCGAGAGGTAGTTTGTAGAAAGATTGCGGAGTTTCTAATTTAAGATAAAAGTGAGTAGAAACGCGAAAGGGTTAATAAATGCCTCGGAAATATATTGGGTAGAATTTTCTGAAACAGCTCTGAGCAGCTATGAGGTGAAGACCAAAATGGGAAAACATTTATTTTTCCATTTGAGGAAAACTGTTTTGGTTCAAGATTTTCAAGAATTTTTTTCCATTTTTAATTCAAAATTTTTTTTGTCTCAAAATTTTGGGAAACAAATTTATTTTTTCATTTTTGAAGTCAAATATCCGCTGTTCCTTTTAACATTTTTATAAAAGTTTTTTTTTTTAATTTTTGTTTTACATATAATTACAAAACAATTTTATGCAAAAAATGTTTGTGAAAAAAATTTTATTTTTTTTGTTTTTTACGATAAAGTATACTTTTCCTTTGGGAAATTTTTTTTTCCATTTGTTAAATCAAATATTCTCTGCATTTTTAAAAATTTTTAAAAAGTCTTTCTTTTTTTATTTTAAATATATTAAAACAAAATGTTTCTTTAAATTTAGACTAAATACGTTGAAAATATTTTTTTGTTCTAGAGTTTTGGGGAAAAAAATTAATTTTTCCATTTTTGACTCCTTTCCACTTATTTACAATATAAATATTCTCTTTTTTTATTATTTTTTTTAAATACACTTAAAAATTTTTTTTTGTTCACAATTTTTGGGAAAAAAATTTATTTTTCCAGTTTTTTAGCCAAACATTCTCACTACCTTTTATCACTTTTAAAAATGTTTTTTTTTTTTATTTTGAATATACTTAAAAAAAATTGTTTTCTATTTAAATTGTGAATTAAGAAAAAAACCATTTGATGATAAGCATTTTTGTGGAAAACATAATTTTTTTTTTATTTTTTAAGATAAAATATACTAAAAAATTTTTTAATTTGTTTTTGTTTAAATTATAATATTTTTTGTTTTAAGATAAAATATGTTGAAAAATCTTTTTTTTTTCTAATGCTTTGGGAAAAAAATTAATGTTTCCATTTTTGACTCCTTTCTACATATTTATAAATATTATCTTTTTTTTATTTTTTAAAAAATATACTTAATTTTATTAATTTTTTATAAATTTAATTTAATTAATTTTTTCATTTTTTAAGTCGAACATCCTCGATTCCTTTTAAAATTTTTAATTTTTTAGTTAAAAAGAAAATATATATCTACAAATGCACATACTTAAACAAAAAAATTTTTTTAGTTCAAAATTTTCGGGAAACATATTTTTTTGTCATTTAGGAAAAATACTTGTATCACTTAAATTGCTTGTTTCTATAGGACTATGAATAAGTTCGTGCGGTTTTTTTCGAAATTTGAAACTTTATTGACGTAAAATGGTTACAAATTTAATATTCAAAATATTGTCCATCGCTTACTACTACTTTTTCCCATCTTTCTGGCAATTCACGGATTCCCTTTGTGAAAAATTCGGTCGGTTTTGCCGCAATCCACGAATCGATCCATTTTTTGACTTCATCGTAATTACGGAAGTGCTGGTCAGCCAGGCCATGTTGCATCGATCGGAAGAGATAGTAATCGGATGGCGCAAGGTCTGGACTATACGGCGGGTGGGGTAGGACATCCCATTTGAGCGTTTCTAAGTATGTTTTGACCACTTGTGCAACATGTGGCCGAGCATTGTCATGTTGCAAAATAACTTTGTCGTGTCTATCGGCGTATTGCGGCCGTTTTTCTCGCAGTGCTCGGCTCAAACGCATCAATTGTCGTCGGTAGACATCCCCCGTAATCGTTTCATTCGGTTTCAGTAGCTCATAATACACAACACCCAGCTGGTCCCACCAGATACACAGCATAACCTTCAGGCCATGAATATTCTGCGCCGACGTCGATGTTGAAGCATGGCCAGGGTATCCATACGTTGCCCGACGTTTTGGATTGTCGTAATGGACCCACTTTTCATCGCCAGTCACAATTCGATGCAAAAAACCCTTTCTTTTGTGCCGTTGAAGCAGTTGTTCGCATGCCATAAAACGGCGTTCAACGTCTCTTGGCTTCAATTCATACGGCACCCAATGGCCTACCTTTCGGATCATTCCCATGGCTTTTAAACGTTTGGAAATGGTTGATTGATCAACTCCCAAAGTTTTTGCAACCTCTTCTTGCGTTTGAGCCGGATCTTGATCGAGCAATTCCTCCAATTCGGTATCCATGAACTTTGGCGGCGCACCCTCGCGTTCTTCGTCTTCCAAGCCAAAATCACCACTTTTAAAGCGTGCAAACCACTTCTGGCACGTTCGCTCAGATAGAGCATGCTCACCATAAACTTCCACCAAGATACGATGACTTTCGGCTGCTTTTTTCTTCATATTAAAATAATGAAGAAGAATTCCCCGCAAAAACACATTATTTGGCACGAAATTCGACATTTTCAAGTGTGGTAAAAATATTGTTGTTTACGCTTCAAATAAAAAACTTATACTGACGTTTGTGCCTTACGACAGTAGCTCTCCAATGAATGTTTGGAAATGTGGATCGATGGAATAATAATCAAGTTACGCCATCTGTTGTAAAACCGCACGAACTTATTGATAGTCCTATTAACAAGGGATCAGCCTCAGTTCTTAAAACATGAAGCTTTGTCTGCTTACACGCGCTAATAATAAGTTTCCACGAAGCCAAACCTCGGATTTTGGGTTTTGTGCTTTGGAGGATACTCAACTGTTTCCACTGCGTATATGGGAAATTGTGTTTAATTTGTAGACGTTTGTTTCATTCTTGTGTTTGAATGTGTAAGCTTTAGACGCCTGCAGCCAATCAAATTGTCTCCCTATCGACAACCTGCAAAGTAGGCTGCTGTATTAGCAAATATTCGGAACTTCTAACTTTCGTTGAATCGGCCTCAATAATATTTTTGTATGATCTAGGCGAGTAGATAATGGAAACTATCATAGAATATGGTGTTTCAATACTTTCTCACATTTATTGCATTTAATCACAAAAAAGCGAAGAATAGCTGCGCTGTTCTCATTTTTAGCAGAAGCAGCGCAAGACCATAATGCAAAAATTAATTTCAAGCTATTTTTAAACCATTAAACAAATAACTGCTTGTCAAAATAAAAGCTAAGAAATATTTCTACATATTTATTAATTGTATTCGTTGGCTTTTCCGGTGTATAGCTCAAAATGACAAAGCAATTGCTCGAATGCAAGCACAAGTACTGGACGTATCATCAAACCGAGACAGATAATAGTGTTTAATTTATAGTAGCTACTTGACGGCTCGTGTATTATGTAGCCGTCGAAATGTCAGAAGCATTCAGCGCTGAATTACCAGCAATTTGTTATTAGAAGACGACTTAATATGCATGTTAATGCCGTCACCCACCAGCGAGCGCGGAGTGAGGGAAGCGGGCATCACAGAAATTACTGTGCACTGTAACTTGCGAGAACACTTAAAATTTATGCGAAAAAAAATTATAATAGCGGCAGTAGTGAAGCGGTTGCGGCAGATGAGTTTAGTGAGCGGACTTTAATGGGTTGAGGATGCATAAGAATAGACTGTATTTTTAGTGAGGGAAAAAAGATCGAAAACTAAGTATTTAGGTAGCCACTCTGTGGTCTAAAAATAGTTGGAAATACAATGCGAATTACCCATTAGAAGAATTCATCGGCGGAGTTAGCGGGTGTAAGGTGTGCTGAGCGCAACTACTGCCAGCAGCGAAGATGAGTCCATTTAAAATGCGGAAATCGTCGCTTAAAACAACAATGGAAAACTAGAAAATAAATTGAAAACTAACTTACATGAGCGCAAGCGACTTCACCTTATTGTTGTACGTACAACTGGCACTTTTCATGCTTAACTTAGCCAACATTGCCCTTGTCAACAATTACACAAGTATTATTTAATAGCCAAGAATAGTAGCTGTAACAAATGAAGAAAACAATGAAAAGGCAAGCAGCAAATAAATAGTAAATAAAGAGCTGAGACAACAATGGCGCGAGCAGGAACAAAAATAAATTAAATTACATAAAAATAATAATAAACAAAAAGCTAACAGCAATCGCGTAAAAATTACTGTTGTGCACCTCAGTAAAACAAACCGGCCGTGGAAGAGGTTAGCATGGGCAGCGCGCTGAAATAGTGAGAATCCCTCTAAGCTAAGCAGCGAAGTGCATACAGCGCGAATATCAATTTCAGTAGTCGTAGTTGGAGCTGGCGTCAAACGGTACATAGTACATTAGTGGATGTACGTAAATGGCGTAGATAAGAATTCATATTAATTTCAAAGCGCGACATTCGACTTTTATAGTAGTTTTTTATGACGAAATATGTGTGGGTGAGAGAGAGAGAGAGAGAGAAGGGGTAGGCGAAATTGCAAGCTTGACAAAAAGACACAAATTGTGGGGCACCCAAGTGCTAGACACTCAAAGCGATCAACACGCAACTTATGCGGTCACTTTTTACTGTTCTTCTTTTTTTTTTGGTTTTTATTTTTGTTTTGTATTATTTTTTACGATAAGTAGTGGTGGTCGGCTTAGGCGAGTGTGCTTGTGCAAACCATATTAGTTATTGAATCGAAGGTTGTGGATTCGAGACCAACTTCGTGGATACGGAAACTGTTTTTTGTGCGCCTAAGCTCGCATGCTTTCTCAAGCGCTGAGCAGCGTAAGATATTTTGTTATGTTAGTGATTGATGGAGATAGAGAATGGAGTGAAGAAGGAGAAAAGAAAGGTTTTACTACTATTCTGATATAATTTTGCGCACTAAGCCTCCAAAAGACAGTGCGTCTCTTACCATAGCGCAGAAGCCTATTTCCAACTGATTATTGATTTCTGATTTCATTTTAGTACTTTTTTATATAAAAATGATGTAAATATATAATTAGTATACGAAAATATGCATCTTCCTAGCGATGGAAAACAATTTTAGTATTTAAGATTAAAAAATAAATAAATTTAAGATTAGTAGGACTGGCAATAAACATTAAAAAAAAAACAAATATATGCGGATCTCATAAGTGAAAGCGAAAGATTCTGGCGTTATTGAATTCAAAGACTACAGTTTTGAGAGCGTGTCTAAATTTACATATCCCGCCGTACTAATAACGGCGACAAAAGCACGCAAGACTGTATAACGGAACTGTATATAATGATGGCGAATCGTCCATACTACGCTAACTACTACGCTTAATCTCCTGAAAGCAAGATCTCTCTCATGTAGGTGCAAACTTGCCACTTGTAAATAGCTAATTCAGCCCGTGTTGAGTTACGGCGCAGAAATTCGGAGTATGAATCTTGAGTGCCTAAGAATATATGCTTTGGCGCACCAAAAACAAATTGGCTGCATAAAGTCACCGTAGACCTGAAGAAACTGAAAATCGCTAGCGCTGGATTGTGTTGAATAGAGGAAGATTGCTGAGGCAACTAAATCCTACCCCCAGGATGTAAAACTAATAGATGATATGAAAATAATGTTCATTCGAAATTTCGCGAAATTTTTTTTTGCTTTTTTATTTTTGAATAATTTTTTTACTAAACATAAAAAATTTGTTTGAGTGATGAGATTGAGGTTGAGGTTAACCATAAAGGTTGCCTTTGCGAGCTGAATTTCTTGTCTGCTTATATACTGCAGCTGCCTAGGTTACAAGTGCCAAATATTATTATTTTTTTAGCTAAAAAGTTATTCAAAAACATTGGGTAATTAATTGTGCGCCACATGGTTTCAAGCTGTATGCTAATTAAAAAAAGTTAACAAATTTTCGCAATAATTTTAAAGTTTTTAATTAACATTTTTAGACAAAAATTGAATTTTATTTATAATTTATTTTATTATTTAAAAAAACTATAAAAATTAAAAAAAAAGTCACTTAAAAAATTCTATACTAAAATCTTTAATTTGTAATAAATCTCAAAATTATTAAACTTTTTCCAAATTAAAACAAATTTAAAAATTTGCATATCAATTTCAAAGTTTTTAATCAGCATTTAAAAAAAATTGAATTTAAAAAATTTGAATTAATTTTTTTTTTTTCTAGCGATCCGGTGCATTTTCTCCATTTAACGAAAGATCGACATTTCTTGTATGTGAAAGATAACTCCCATCTGCAGAAAAAAAATTGTCAAAAATCAATGCGAGCTACTTGCGACTTGCACGCCATTATATCAAAAATTCAATGATCTATAACCTTTCATACTCGAAGTTTTTTTTTTAAATTTGAAACAAAATTTTTAAATTGTGATGAAAATTTTCTGAATTTTTTTGTTTAATTTTCACAAAGTTTGAAAGTTTCTCAAAAATTAATGCGATTTAGTTTGCTAGAAATTCGGAAATAAAATTTTTTAATTTTGATGAAAATTTAGTAAATTTCTTTTTTTAATTATCTGAAATTTTGAAAGTTTGAAAGTTTCTCAAAAATCAATGGTATTAAATTTTCTAGAAATTCTGAAATACAATTTTTAAATTTTGATGAAAATTTAATATACTAATATAAATTTTTTTTTTAATTTTCAGAAATTTTGAAAGTTTGAAAGTTTCTCAAAAATTAATGGTATTAAATTTTCTAGAAATTCTGAAATACAATTTTTAAATTTTTATAAAAATTTCTAAATATTATTTTTATTTTCAGAAATTTTGAAAGTTTGAAAGTTTCTCAAAAATTAATGGTATTAAATTTTCTAGAAATTCTGAAATACAATTTTTAAATTTTGATAAAAATTTACTAAATTTTATTTTTATTTTCAGAAATTTTGAAAGTTTGTCCAAAATGAATGCGATTCTTGAGCTACTTGAAATTTGCACTCCATTATACTAAAATTCGATGACCCATAACTCCGCATACCTGAAAGTTTTCTAGAAATTCTTAGAGAAAAGATTAAAATTTTGATGAAAATTTTCTGCATTCTTTTTTTTAATTTTCTCAAAAGCTGAAACCTAGATTTATATGGTTTTTTTTTTTGTGAAATGAACCCATCTTTTTTAGTACAAAATAGACTTTTAATACCTTAGAAATAATTTCGCTGGCTGTAGTTAGAATATATAGGCGAAGATGTCCGGATATCCGAAGATATCCTATTCTTCATTTACTTTATTTCGAATGGGCGGTTTTGCCATATGATATAAATATATATGGGCATTTCTCCAATGTCGAATGCGACATTCGTACGCACTCAGAGTGAAAAAAAAACATACACCAAAACATTATTTTATTTTGATAAAAGGCGAAAGCTATAGCACTTGATTAGCACTATAATTGGTGCTAAGGTTGATTTTGGGAAATTGTTCGTTTTCAAGATAATTACAAAAAATCAAGCCATTCGCATGCGACAAAAACAGAAGTCGCTTTCAAGGCAAAAAAATCAAACACTTTTTTCAGCGAAGCCTGAAGAAATATATTAATGCGACTAATTTTTAAATGTTATGCATTGATGTATCTTAATAATGCTTTTTATTTTATTCAAAAATATTGAGTAGTTTATTTTTTATTTAATTTTAATCACTGTCGCACGCGACATGTCGCATGCGACATTTTGTTCCATCATACTTTTTATGTTTATTTTTTTACTTTTTATGTAATTAGACATGCAAAAGATGATTATAAATGATTTTTAATATATTCAATATATTTATTTTAACAACCAAAATTATAAACTTAACAAAATATCTTCAATAAAGAAAAACAAAAATAAGTATATTAATCTTATATACTATGTAAAAGCAAAGAACGGAAACTAACTTAACTGAGAATAGTATTACTAATGTCAAATAAAGTTCTTTTAATGGAACATGCAGTCCTAGCTGCTTCTAACTGTTGGCCATCGCAACAAAACGAATGCAACTAGGATATACCTGGAATATTTTTCACTTCCTTCCATTTTTCGTCCAACTTATAATGAAGAGACAAATTTTCAATTTGAGCAGATGGCATAAAATACATTTTAATTCCATTTGTGTTGTTTTGTGCACATTGATAAAACGATAGTGTATCTGGTAAAGCAACGTTTTTAGATTTTGTTATTTGCCACACTTTTCTTTTAATGACGGCTCCAACTCCATCAACGGCTCCCTTTCCGTGAGAACTGGCATTACTAGTCATTAACATAAAGCGCTTAGCTACTAATTTGCCTTCAATTATAATGGCGTCTTTCTTTCCCGAAGCTTGCACACTAATATTATCATTCTGATAAAAAGCATTGATGGCATTAATTAGGCTTTCTGGTACGGTTCTGTTGGATTGGTTCACGTTTTTCTTTTCTTCAAACTGCTTTATTTTTTTACCAGGACTTCAAGAACTTTTAGCCTTCTGTGCATGTCTTTTGGCATCACTTTTCCACTTTTTTAACAGCTTTCGCCAAGGTTTGTCTACATTCGTAAGATGCGTTTTGGCTTGACATTCCATTTTCTAAGAGTTTTTGGCGCCTCTCTCGTTGTCGTATGCGATTATATTTCCGTTTTTCTTGAATTATATCTTCTTTGCCTTCAGCCAGTGCTCTCCACGTCTGTCTAGCTTTCCGCATTCTTTCCTTGTTTCTTAATTTATTGTATAGTTTTGTAATTTTGTTTCATCATCCTTTAACCTTTCTCTCCACCGTTTACAGTTCGCCTTATTTTTCTCGCCGCCGTTTTTACTCATCTACATTAAAAAAATTTATATTTTGTATTTACATATACTAATAAAGATATTTTCGAACGAAAATTTATTTTGAATCTGTACATTTTACACCTACGATGTCGCACGCTACAAACTTTAAATAAGTAAAAAGAGCAAAGCGCTGATTATTTTCCAGCAAAGTTTTGTTTATTTAATTAGCAATAAAAATATCTATTTGCTACTAATATTTGATGCAAATTGTACAAATACCTTCGACTCACTGATAACAAATGTTCTTTTTCAATGTCGCACGCGACATCGAGTTATACCGTAAATCAAAAAAAAAATGTACCGTAATTGGCAATCGCATCGTTCCTTTTACATTTTTCTTACATTCTTTACATATAAACCAAGATTTAAAAAAGCAAATGTCACGGCATAATATATCTTATCAAGATCATTAATCAAAACAAAACATGCAACAGAAATGTTTAAAATGGAACTTTTGCACTGGTTCGACTTTGCATTCGAATATTTCAAAATGTGGTTTGTACAAATGTAAAATTTGTTTACATTAGTTACATTTGATAGATTCCCTATAAAAATATGTTAAAACAACATAATTTTATAGACTTTGAATTTTTTGGATTCGGTTGACATTTCTGTGGAAATGCCCATATATAAATAATATATTAAGTCACACACATCAGCTTACAAGCACTATTACTTCACTGGTCATCGAACACACTGGCCATATTAATCCAGGTTCCAACCACTCGGCGATACAGATTCATATAAAAATCATCTCCTGTCAACAATCTACTGTCATAAAAGAATAGAGACTTTCAGCTATTTAATTGAAATTAAGCTACACATCTCAAGTTGTGGGAGAAGCTCTGTCAAAATCTTTTACTAACACATAACTATTAAAAGTATATTATCAATGAATTGTGCTTTTACGGCAGGCGGGGCGTATGAGTAACAGCCTTAACTGCGAACAATGAAAACGACAAAGATGCTTCGCTGAGTGAGTGTTGATATGAAAATAGCAGTTATTTGTTGCTAAATTGGGTAACTGATGATGTCTATATTTATACAATCGCATATATTTACATACAAACCGGGCAAACGCATACATACACACGTCAGACTCATTGCTGCGCTTGACACGCTTCGCCGCAGATACAGCGACAGTATATTGTCTTACAGAAATATATACACATGTACATGTAAATACATAGACATGTGTGTGTGCCACAAATTTATGTTCAATTTAAATCATTTTAAGCCAATCATAATTTTTTGCACAACATTATTTCGCACTACAAACAATTGCTGTACGCCGCCAATCACAGGCAATCACTCGGCTAGCAACAGGCTTCAGCTGTCAAAGCATTTTGCGCATAAATATATATGTAGACATAAAAATATGCATATTGTTGTACAAATCTTCATACATAAAAGCAAACTTAGCACATTCAACAAATTACCGCAATTGAGATGAAGTAGGAAATGAGTTTGTAGCAATAAAGTGGCAGCGTAGCAAAGCCACCGCATGGCAGCGAGGAAAGAAAAAAGTGTAAAGAAGAAAAATTACGCAAATTGTGTATTATTTTGTATCTCAGCACATGTGTAAAAATGAAATAAAAATTAACAAATGTCGGCTATACATTATAATAAATTATATTTAAATTATTTGAAGCTTCGTTATAAAAGAATAATCGTTGCACAGCCAGACTTCTCAAATTTTAGATAAATACGCGCATAATAAATAAAAAAACTTAGCAACAGTATTAATGTCAGCAAGCAAGCGATAAATTTATTTGAATAATGAACTAATTGGTGATTTGAAATTTGGCACAGACTCAAGGAGCAGATTGCTGTGGGGCTAAAGAGAGGACGAAGTTTTATAGAAATATGTGAAAAGTATTAATTTAGATCTTCTCACAAGCTGTAATAGCAATAAATGTATTGGAAAATACAGTAACTAGCCACTGAATTATGAACGATGCTAAACATGGAGCCAGCAGCACTCGCAAGCACCAGAACGGGCGGCGTTGAGCTTCCAGTTCTCACAACAGTCCAGCTCTACGTTATTGAACCAACCTGGATTTATGTTTGCCCAAGCACTGTCGTTTTAGTACAATAGCATACCAAAAAATTGTATTTTATGATCCACAACAACAACAACAATAACATTGACATTGACAACATCCACTACAAATGCGCAGTTGAGATGATATTTTGAAATTTTTGAAAAACGAGGAAATGTATGGCAAAGACATTTTAGGGAACCTACTTAGCTGTGAGCAAGAAAAGATTGGTATTAAAAAGCCAAAGTTAGAAGAAAGTGGAAAAATAATGAGAAGCCTTACAAGAAATAAATAATTGAGCTGATTCTCCTTTTTTTTGTGTATAAAAATTTCATTGAACTTAATTTTCTTAAAGGCAGATATAAAAACTTATTTCATGTAGAAATTAAATTGTAGTGGAAATTAATTATATATGATGATTAGTTTCTACCGTGCTGAACATAGTGCCAGAACAAATGATCTCTATTGATTTCGATTTTTAAATTTTGCTTAACCTGTGCCCATTTCAGGTTTTCGTCTACACGATCAAGGTCATCTATGTTGCTACGTCGGCATGAGCCTCGTGTACGTTCTCTTTTTCCTGCTCCCTTTCAATTCCAGTCTAAAGCAGCTAAGGTGACTTCATACGCTAGTTTGTACAGAGTATGCCTTATCCAGCACATTTTATTTCCCGAATCTCAATACTTATTGGCCTTTAGTTAGATCTGAGATCTTGAGATTCACCCACCACCCTATACGGAGAATTCGGCACTTAGCAAAAATGTTTATAATGCCAATTGTAATATTCGTTTAAATGGGTCAGCATACTAAACTATAGTAGCATCCAAATGACTAGGATAGCCTATGAAAACATCGTTAAACTGCAAAGTACTACAGCCTAAAAAAATAAACAAACTCTTGAGGTTTATCTTCACACTTACTGTATACTTACCAATAATATTCTTAGGCGTTTGTAAAATTGTAATGTGAATCTGCCAATATAACTCTGAAGGTATTGGGAAGGACTACGATCGACATGGTTCAAAGGCTTCCTCAAAGAATAATGAAAATCACATAACCTATTTTTGCGTAGATATCATTAATGTACCCATATAATGTTTTTGTAAAAGATAACCAAGTACCTGTCACAGTTTCTAAAACTCAAATTTTTTCTACTGATTTTGGATCTTTAACGAATATGCAGTTTATAAAATTGTTTCTAATAACGATCGCCTCTTGGCAGGTGAAGGCAAACCTGCGAGTGAATTTCTGCCACGAGGAAGCTTCTCGTAAAAAGCCATTTCCCGTTCAGAGGCGGCATAAAATATAAATTCCTTCTCCAAAGAGTGTAAGGGTTAATGATTATTATTATTTTTTTTTTTTTAATAAACATTTTTTGTTTTTGTGGAAGTTAACTTGCTCCTGTTACAAAATGAACCATTTTTTGTCCAATATTTTAATGTTGGAGCTCCTAATTGCATTCAAAAATTGTCCACATGTTTTCGCGTCTCTACAGCGTATTGAATTATTAAAAGATTATCTCTCTAAGTCCCATTTCCCTGATAGTTTTTTGTCAACCCAAATAGAGATATTTGGCAAACAATTTTTTGATGATTTTTTTATACTGAAATATTTAAGAAGGGTTTAATGTAAAAGTGCGTAATGTGCACAAATTAATGTATATTTTCTATTTGCAACTTATTGATAGTATTGTAGAACTGTGATCTTCGGGATCTCTCCATCTCTCTACAGAAACTTGTACGTATCAATTAAAGGTAATGATCCGTGAACAAAAAGAAAAAACGAACTTTTATTACGCTTCCCCAAAAGAGGTATGAAAGCTACGGGACCCATATTCGCGGATGGTCCCAAACAGTGTTCAGAAGACCTTCACAGGTCTATTCATTCAACAGCTTCCGAGAATGTCTTGTAGTCAATGCTACCAGGATCTCAAGGCGAGCTTTATTAGCAGATTTATTGCTGCTTCATAGATAAACGAAGCCTCTTACAACCTCAAAATCATAACGTCAACACTGTCGTGGGAGCCGATACGTGGCGTTTGGTTGGTGGTGACAGGAGTTACTTCGTTTTGACTCCGTTGACGAAACTTTTCGCTTCGTAATCAAGTACAGATTTTTGATTGGATTGAGATCATAAATGTTTCCGGGGTAACTTTTTTCGAAAATTTTTTTTTATTTTTTATTAACGCATGTTTTACAATTTACGGAGCCATTATAATATTGCAACTAGTAAAAAACAAAAATAGTACTAACAAGCAATAATTTTAAAATCTTTTTTATTTATTTTTTTATTTTATTTTTTTGTATTAATGGTGCATTAAATTTCGTCGCTCAATGTGAGTGTCCTTTTTTTCAACGAACTTCTCATACACTCCATTCTCAAATCACATAAAAAATTGCAATACATTCAAATAGGCTGTCTTAATATAGCCAATGATTGAAGGCATATTTAAGATTTCTAGCATTACCATCCAATCAGTTTCTGCTGGTAGGGAAGATTTTACCAGTTGTACATCCGAATATGAGCCAATACTGAGTCTATTTTTTAACGAGGTGTAAAAGCAATCGAAAGCCTTAGTCAGTGTGGACTTTAACGCCACTAAAAGCACCTCAAGTCCGACGGTTCATCCCCCTGTAGGACCGTTTTGGTAATTACGTCTGGGGGCCGTCGGGAGCAATAAACTCAACCGTCACTTATATTCGTCTGCTGTTCGTCTTGCTGCATTTTATCAATGTGATCGTTGTGGTTGCTGCCGTGTTCGTCTCGCATCATTCCTTCGCCTCCAATCAATGTTGAAAAATTCCATGATAATTCGCGTTGCAAAAGCTTGTCCCGCCCTCCATTTTTTATTCGACTCAAGAATTTGTGGAACTAGGTTATTAGGCGTCAGAAACACTCTAGTTGTTCTTGCTAGGTCATCGCGTTCCTTAACGAAAATGCTGCAACGAAAAGCCACATGTTTGAATACTAAGTCTTAGAGGTCTTCATCTTGTGGTATCTCTTCATTGAAGGAAAATGCCATTTGAGAAGACTTGCTTAGAAATCACTTATTTTATTATCTTTTTATTAGATCCTCAAGTCCCTTACGCGCACATGCACATATGCAGATATGCAGTAGTTGATATCCAATTGGATTTACGAATTAAATAGCCACACTTTCATGTTCCTAAACCCAATTCCACTAAATTAAGTGTCACTTAAAATTTATGACACCCCTAGCGGAGTTTTCCAGTGATTACTGCAAGTTTTATTCCTTAAACGAAGTGTGTATTTTGGTGTTGTTTGTTTGCCCCATAACATAGTTTACTGCGCTAATCGCAAAACCAACATTGCCACTCCGCCCATAGTTCCGACGAAATTAGTTGCAACATTGCATGCCACTTTGTGCGACATTGTCAATATTTACAAAATAACGACAGTAGCGAAATTGAGGCTACAACCTAACGCCATGAAAACTACTCGAAGTGCGCAGAGAAGTCATACAACGGCTCAGTGGGAGAAGACGGGCTGACGGGTGTTGTAAAATGGCACAGGCAGCAAAAGAGCCACAAAAGCAACCAAACACTAAAAGTGAAAGCAGACACAATAAACCATTCGCTGACTTGGCTGGTGTTGGTTGCTCACTTTTTATTCACTTGCTTAATTTCCTATTTGCGCGCGGGTGGCAACCAACTGGTAAACTAATTTAAACTTTTGTGTGCAATGCAGTTAACCGAGAATGCTTGGTTGGGCGTGCGACAGCCGGCAGATTCCTCGTTTGTGGCTGTAGAAGTGACATTTCGCAATTGTATCACCTTTTCTATTTTTCATTTTGCTTTTTTTTTTCTTTTTTTTGTTTTTCTTTTCATTTACCATCTTGCCTTTTACTTGCAATCGCAGCTACACAAAGTC
This sequence comes from Anastrepha ludens, assembly GCF_028408465.1. Lineage (NCBI taxonomy): Eukaryota > Metazoa > Arthropoda > Insecta > Diptera > Tephritidae > Anastrepha > Anastrepha ludens. The sequence goes on along the minus strand of NC_071501.1, from coordinate 110,306,953 downwards.
ATTTTGAGAAAAAAAATCCGCCTTCATTGCATTTTATTTACATTTCTTTGCATGTCCTGATACGCCCACCTAAACTCGCGCACAAACCAACAATAACAATAAACATCTGTAACGCCAATATCAACTCTATAGCTGCGCATTTCTACAATATTCTGCCCGCTAGTAGTGTGGGGGGCCGCAGTCCAACTTTGGTGCGACTGACGCGCGAACTCTCTGTCAAACTTTTGTCGGAGGAGCCAGCTGCAAAGGAAATCGCCTCGACGGCGGAGTCACTGCCAGGCACACTGGACCAGCCTCAAGGTGAGCAAGCAATTCGATGCCATCAACGATAATTACATGCATATCAAAAGGCGCCCTAACACATTGCCGCCCCGCCAGAGAATGCCAAGCGTCAGGCATTAGGCCACTCGCTCGTTGGGGTGCTGCTCTGCCGCCACTTGAGCATGTCAAACGGCGTGGCGCTTTGTAGGCATTCAGTGCAAGCCACTCTCTGGTTCTGGCTGCTGTTGCGGTGTCGCTTATCTAAACTAACATTTCTCGGTCACCTTATCGCTTTTTTCGTTTTTTCATTATTTTCTTTTAATGCATTTTCAATCTTTTTTGTCTTTTTTGTCTATTTTTTCTCTTCACTTCTCTTCGTTTGTTTGTTTGTTTGTTGGTGTCCTCCTCCTGCATCGACCGTCATTCGTGGTCTGTTCTGCATCTGTATGCGCTCAATTCACCACATCCTGGTCGTAGATCAGTGTTTGCTGGACGGTGTCCTTATGCTGAAGGCGAGTGTTACCTGTGAGACCCAAGTGGGCTGTCGTGCCATACAGAAGACAGGATACTGTTGTCCTGATTACAAATGCGGTAAGTGGCAAAAATACTTATGGGTTTTGGTTTTTACTGGCCAGAGAGATGTGAAAGTTACGAGTTTGCTCGCTAAAAAATTTGTTTGTATACGCAAGCAGATATTTTTTGTGAGGATTTGAACGTGCAAATGTAAACATAGTTTAACTATTTATCGTTAGAATTTTATATATTTTTTTAATTTTCTGCGTACTACAACAAAAACTATATAATCCAAAGTTTCAACCTTTGAAGAAAATTTAAAAAATTGGGCAAAAAAATTGGGTACGCAGTTTTATAGCCCGCTAAATTTTAGTGTAACAAAGTGCAAATTCTCCATGGCTCCAAATGCTGGTTGATTTTTGACCATTTTTTCTCGCTGAAGTGTTGCGTCTTGGTATTGTTCCACAATTAGGGGGCCCTACGTAATTAAGCGACTCCGAAAGGCAGATTTTTTCAATGAGAAAGAAAAAATATTTTTTTTTTTAATTTTTGGGAAATTTTTTTTAGTTTTTGAGAAAAAATTTTTTGTCATATTTGAAATAATTTTTTTTTCTATTAATAGCTGATAAAAATTTAGGTTTTGGTTAAAATTTTTTGGGAGCTTCTTTTTTGTTGTTATTTTTGGAAAAACGCTCCCTCTTAAATTTTTTTTCTTATTTTTTGTTTAAAGGTGATTTTCTGGTTAAAAATGTTTGGGGAAAAATTGTTTTTGCTTTCTTTGAAAAACACCCCCCTCAGATTTTTCTTATTTTTCGATTAATAGCTGAAACAAATTTTGGTTTTGGTTAAAATTTTTTGGAAAGTTTTTTTTTGTTATATTTTTTTAAAAACTCCCCTTCTTAAATTTTTTTCTTATTTATTGATTACAGCTGAAAAAAATTTTAGGTTAAGCATTTTTGAAAAATATTTTTGTTATTTGTGGAAAACCACCCCTTTCTAATTTTTTCTTATTTTTACATTAATAGCTGAAAGAAATTTAGATTTTGGTAAAATTTTTTTGAGAATTTTTTGGTTATTTTTTGAAAAAATTTCCCTATTGGATTTTTTTTTATTTTCCATTAATAGCGGAAAAAAATTAGGTTTTAGTTAAACATTTTTGACAACTTTTTTTTGTTATTTTATAAAAAACACATCTTAGCTTTTTTATTTTTTGATTAAAGCTAAAAGAATAAAATTTTTGGTTAAAAATGTTTGGGAAAAAAAATTTATTTTTGTTATTTTTGAAAAACTCAACCTCTCAGACATTTTCTTATTTTTTTATTGCGGCTGAAAAAAAATATGTACAATATGTTTCGGTTACAAATTTTTGTTAAATTTTTTGTTTTTTTGTTATTTTCAAAAACACCCTATTATAGATTTTTTTCTTATTTTTTATTAAAGTTGAAAATAGGTTTATTTTTTGGTTACAACTTTTTGGAAAAGCTCCTGAGGAGCCGAGGGGTGATCGCTATTAGAAAATTCTTTTTCTCTAATTTTGGTGTTTCACCGCGATTCGAACCTACGTTCTCTCTGAATTCTGAATGGTAGTCACGCACCAACCCGTTAGACTACGGCGGTCAATTCTACTTATATACAGATTTAAAAGCTAATTTTGGAATTTTTATTTTTACTAAAAACACCTATGTGGACGGACTCTTTTGCCTAATATTTTATAGTGTAACATTTTTTAAAATGCATCCAGAAGTCACAACTTCCTAGCAAAAATGGAAATATTTATTCAGGCGAAATCGCCCTTGCGATATATCAAATACCAAAGTCATAATATTCTACATTTTTACTAGGGATGCCAATATTTTTAGTTACTATTATTATTTTTTTATTTTTAATATAGTCCCGAATAATAATTTTCTTAATTAATTTTTTTTCTAGGTTCGTACTAGGGATGCCAATATTTTCTATAATTGGTGATCCCGAAGTTCCGGGATATTTTTAAAGTAGTCCCAAAATATCGAGACCCATACCGAGACTTAATTTACTTCAATTAATAAAACAAGTAATAAGCGCATGGTTTTTTTTTTTTGTTTTTGGCACACACTAGATCATATTGTCCTTAAGCTTTGCTGAAAATGGAGCATAAATAGATTTTAGATATTATTTATTTAATTCAAAACAACACAAACAAAGCACGAGCTAGTCCATAGAGTAATAGATAACTTTTCTCAATCGTATTATTTAAAGTCTAGAATTAAAAATGTCGGCAGACATATTTTTTCTAAAAAATGTGTTTATTTTTTTTCATTAAAATCCCTAATAAAGGGATTTCCCATAACAGGTATTATTTTGAATAGCCCACTATTTCGGTAGATGTCACTTTTGAAGCTGTCACTTTTTGATATTTGACAAGTAGAAACTACGTCATTAAAACACTGGAACGACACACGCTTAAATAACGCATTGAAATTTTTAAAATTCACTATAAAAATGGTGAAAATTTGGCAGAGACTGTTCGTAAAACTCGAACATTTTTCGGTGTTCGTGAAGCACCTTGTCGGACCGCAATACAGAAATTGATGAAAAAATTCGAGCTGTTGGGACAAGTTAGTGGTGTGAAGAATAAAACCCGTGCACGTCGCTCAAGAAGAGCCGAAAATATTGCTGTTGTAGCCGAAAGTGTTGAAGAAAACCCAGGTTTGTCCATTCCTCGTCGTTCTTTGGAATTAGGCATTCCACAAACGTTATTAGGGCACACTTGGACAAATATTCAAAAATTCCTCCGTTGTGATGCCATACAGGGGAGAGGCGGGCGATCATCAACAACGTCGTGTCTTTGCTGATTGGGTCGTTGAAATGCATGAAAATCATCTTGAGTGATGAGGGCCATTTCCACCTCGGTGGCTTCGTCAACAAGCAACACTGTCGGATCTGGAGCTCAGAAAATCTATGAGTTATTGTTGAGAAGCCTCTCTATCCTCAACGTGTGACTGTTTGGTGCGGTTTATGGTCCGGCGGAGTCATTGGACCTTACTTTTTCGAAAATGAAGCTGGAGCAACAGTTACAGTGAATGGATTGCGCTATTGAGAGATGATTAACATTTTTTTATAGTCGGAATTGGATGGTATTGATCTGGACAACATTTATTTTCAACATCTTACTGCTAACTTGCAAACTCACTGACGCCCTAATGTGAAATTAAATATACAGATTTGCTACGATTGGCAACTCTACTAACGCACACATGTATTTACATCGATAAGAATAATTTCAATTTGTCACAGTTGAAATTATAAATCAACCGCATGAGAGAAGATGTGAATGATTGACCGACCCTAAGAGCGATGAGATTTTTCATCATCAAAATCAAATAAAACTAATTAAGTTGCACTAAATTAAGCTTTTTTATTAATATATGTTTTTATTACCTAATATCAGTTGGCCATTAATGTACAAGAAACAAAAAATGAGTCGATTAAATATTTATTTAAAATGATATCAGTTTCACAATGACAGATATACAGGTGTATTAAAATAATTAAAATATTAAAATGCTTTACTGCCAGTTGACATTTTTTAGCGCAAACTATTACAATATATTTATAAAAAATGGAGTATCATTTGTGGATTCATAAAATATTCAGCGAAAATACTCGTAATTTGCATAAATAATCTAAAAAAACTGTAAAGAAAAAACGTTTCTCACGCCATTTTTTTCGTTCAAACGCCACTCATGCCATTCGTTTGCCCATTCATGTATTTAATTAGGTATGCCTTTTATTCGGCCTGAGGGAGTTAATCAAAGTAGCACGAAATTAGTTTCGCTGTGGTCCACTCCGTTGAGAACTAAACAGAGGATTCACTGCTATTACTATCACGAGCTCAGTTTTTCCTACCGGGTTATGGTGTTAATGTACCTAAAGTGCAATTTTGTTGATTCCTCTACCTTTCATACTGTCACACATACGCCCATACTTATATAATACATACAAATACAGTATCATCACTCACCCATATCTAATATTTTAAAATGCTTTGACCAACTTTATTTATTCATCCTTTTTACTTTTCATTCACAGATTGTCAGAAGGATGGCAAAACTTATTCCAATGGTGATAAGTTGTTAGATCCGGAGACACCCTGTACGGTATGCTATTGTCAAGGTGAGTGTGAAGAGTGTTGAGAATCAAAACAAATAAGTGCATTGCAAATGCAGCTCAAGTTACAAATCTAAAGTGATTTTTGTTGCCGCAATGGTAATGTGAGTATTTTTTTTTTTTTTATCATTTTGGTCTACGGCCACAGGTGGTGAAATACTCTGCAGTTCTGTGACCTGCTTCTATCGTGACGATTGCAAGCCAAAGTATATACCAGGGCGTTGCTGTCCGGAATACGACAATTGTCCAGGTGAGTAAGAGGAAGTGTTTCTTAGAAAAAATTTTAAATAATATACCTGTAGATATAGATGTAGTCATGCACTTTAAGTCACTAAAAAACTCGAATTCATTAAATTATATCATTAAATCATAGTATTTGAATTATATTTGGCATTTAGCATTTTAAGGGATGTTCATTTTATAATTAGCTTTATTTTTTGGCGAAATATTGAAAGTAATAGTAAACAATTAACTATCGAAAATATTGATTTTTTATTATTTGAAAAAAGTAATGGCTCGGGATGAGTCCCGAAATTTCGGGGCTACGGCAAAAAGTATCCCTAAGACCTTTTTCACTTTATAAAAAATAATATTTTCGAGATTTACTGATCCCGAAATTTCGGGCTACATTAAAAAGTATCCCTAAGACCTTTTCTCACTTTATAAAAAATCAATATTTTCGATATTTACTGATCCCGAAATTTCGGGACTACGTTAAAAAAGTATTCTGAAATTTCGGGAACAGTAATTATCAAAAATACCGTCTTTTCCCGAAAATAACACACTATCTTACTTTCTTTTTTGGTCCAAAATACGCGCTAAGGTTTTTTTCGGGTGAGGGCAAAAATAAAAGAATATTTATATATTTTTATTTAATTTTTTGTTACACAGAATACAGAAATTTTAATTTATTCAATTACAGTCATGTCATTTTCTTCTGGAGCATCGTCATAAATAAAATTCTGTATTATATTCTGATTTTCGCCCAAATCCATTTCCTGCTGAATCATTGGTTCGAATCTCTCATGTCTTGCGATGTAGCTACCGTTAAAGTAACTTCTTGTCTAAGTAGCTTGTTCACAACTTCTTCTAAGCCTGGTTTTACAAAATTACCTCGATGATTTCTCACTATTCTGTTTTCAAAATATTCATTGATTTCCATCCGCAAATGATCCTTGAACGGCTTGTTTATTGCAATGTCAAGTGTCTGGATGTATCCAGTCATTCTTGCCGGAATCATTATTTGAGCAATCTTCCTCTCAGCAAGAAAGTTGTCCATGTCTTTAGCGCGGTGAGTATTGGCTGAATCCCAAACTAGTAAACCTCTATTCTGACCCCTCAACAGTGGTGGCAGCATAAAATCAACCCACATTCTTATAACTGCTTGGGTGCACCAGGCTTTTTCACTTTCAATGACATAAATTCCTGAAACACGTTGAATCTGGTATTTTTTACCTCTTGTGATTAAAAATGGCGATACTTTTTTGCCATCTAAACGAATCGCCAAAATACAGGTAGCACGTGCACTATCGTAACCGGTAGAAGGAACGTAAATTGACGAAAAAGGCTTGGTGAACTGTCGTTTGAGCTCCTTGGCCTACGAATACCGCAGTCTCATCCATAGTAATCATGGAGGAGTGTTGGTATTTCGAAAAATCGATGCCAGCTTAAACAATGTTGTTGATCTCCCTAGAGACAGTTCATATCGTTTAAGGAAGTTGTCTAAACAGTGTAACGATGCTTTAAATTCTTCTGTGGATATACAAATTTAATTGCTGTTTCAAGGGCAAATTTTTGAATATCAGCCCTGCGCACAACCAAAGCCATTGCTCTCCTTCCTGCAATCCATTCCCAGATGCAATCTTCCAACTCAGAAAACACAGCTACCGTCCTGATCCAACTCTGCGTTTTTTTTCACTTCCTTGGTCCACCAGTTGGCACAGGTAATCGTAGTCTACACGCCATTTACGAACCATACAGAGATCCAGCATCTTCTCTTTACAGAATGCTACAAGATTTACACCCCTCGAGTCTTCCACGATTCCCTTTTTGTGCTCGACGGAATAGCTCTTTCGTGTTGTACTCATTTTAACTTGCACTGTCGCTCCATGTAGACTGCTGCCTTGTGTTGTATTTTTAAGATAAATTCCAAGAATTAATTTTAAACGAACTGTAGATGTAATCAATTAATATCTCGGAATATTTTGTTTCAAAAATTTCTCTGAATTATTAAGAAAACTCAACACATCAGGTCAGTCCATAAGTTCGTGCGTTTTTTAAAGGTGGTTTTTGTGAAATTACAATGTCTTCCCAAGGTTTAAGCAAGTATTTATTTCCCTGATCAAAAAGTTGTTGTCCTTGGAGGCAAAATACGCTTCGATATCCCTTTTTACAGCTTCTTTTGAGAAGTAGTTCTTGTTACTCATATGGGACTGAAGTCCACGGGAAAGGTAAAAATTACAAAATTCGGAGAGTATGGTGGATGCGGCATTAGCTCCCATACGAGCTCGTTCAGCTTGCCTAATGTTTGCCTTGCGGTATGAGGTCTTGCGTTGTCGTGGTGAAACAAACAAAACTTTGCGTCAATTCACTAAAGACGGCGGATTTTTGTTAAGTGCCTCATTCAGGTTTGAAAGCTGATGGGAATAATAATCAGCAGTTATCGTCATAGCCGGCCATATCACACCAATAGACAGGTTTGGGGTGAAGGCCATCTCTAAGGGGTCGGTTCTGGTGTTTCATCTTTATCTAACCATTGACGTTTGCGAACAGGGTTATTGTAAAGGACCCATTTTTCATCACCAGTAACGATACGGTTCAACAAACTTTCATTTTCAAGCCGTTGCAGCAGCTGAGAACACACAAATTCACTCTCTGCTGAAGATTGGTGACGGAAAGTCTATGCGGAACCTACTTTCTCAGCTTTGAAACCTTTCCCAACTGAACCAGGTGCCTGTGAACTGTTCCATGCGTTGAATTTAACCTCTGAGCTATACAATTGGGCTCAGCTTCCACGAGTTCGAGCAAGGCGTCGGAGTTAAAGACTTCAGGACGACCAGCGTGCGGGGCATCCTCCACGTCGTAGTTACCACTTCGGAATTTTTAAAACCACTTTTGCGCAGTCCTTACACTCGCGGTATCCTCTCCGTGAACAGTGTTTATTTCTGCAGCAGCAGTTGTTGCATTCTGCGTAAGATTTTTGGACCTTTGCACGTTGGCAATGGCGAATATCACAGACGATGGAACGATGAGCGAATGGATACAAACGCTCCGGCTTTGAAAGTATTCGATGCGGTACCAGCTGGTGGTAGCAGAGGAAGAGGGCGGCCTCCTCTGCGTTGGAAAGATCAGGTGGAGAAGGACTTGGCTTCACTTGGTGTGTCCAAGTGGCGCCGGTTAGCACGAGAAAGAAACGACTGGCGCGCTTTGCTAAACTCGGTCAAAATCGCGTAAGCGGTTATAGCGCCAATTAAGAAGAAGAAGAAGTTGTTGCACTTTTACCACTTTTATAAAAAAAAGATCATACAAAATATACCTATATATATAAATATACGCGTTCGAGGATTCCAATTTATTTTTTAACAACACGTGCTTCTATCCACGATTAAAATCACTTGTTGAATGCGCAATATATCAAAGAAAATATAAATAGTTCCGTTATATTCCGCGAATAATTTTTTGTATGCAAAAATCGTACAAAAGTGAAATTATGGGTAATTTATGGGTAATTTATGAGTAATTTATGGGTAATTTATATTTACTTAATAAATCAACAGCATTTTTAACGAATTCTTTTTATCACATTATTTTAACTACGAATTATTTTCGAAGGAGGTGTTATTTTCGGAAAAAGACGGTATTGATTTTTTATAAATTGAAAAAAAAGTCATGGCTCGGGATGAGTACCGAAATTTCGAGACTACGGTAAAAGGTATCCCTAGGACCTTAACTTCTCAAATTGGCTGACGCTTATTGAGTTATATCTATGGAAATCTAGTTTTAGTGAAATAATTTTTAAGGCTCATCATTAAGGCTTTTTAATTACGGCAAAAAAAAATGTTGATTAAAGACCCCTTTTTATTATTCAATGATAAGAAAAATTATTTCTTCCCATTTAACCCTCAGTGATGTTAATTATTTATATGATATTATTTATATAACTCTTCACTACCAAATATTTAAAGCATTTCAAAAAAATTGTAATAATTAAAAATACATTTTTTATTAACCCAATAAATATTTTTCAATCTCTTCCAAATCAACAGTCTTTACTTTTGATCCCACTCAAAATGCAAAAAAATCAAACAATCCTCCAACACCAGCTGCAGAGGTGAACAGCGCCGAGACGACATCAGCTCCACCACCGGTGCTTAATCCGAATATAACCATCAAAGAGATCACTAAACCGGTTGAGATACGCATTACCGATGACAATAAAGTCATACCGATTCATCATATGCTCAAACCACAAACTACAACTACCACGACCAGCACGACAACAACTTCAACTGAACAATCCACGACAACGCGGACAACAACAACAGCGGACGGCAGCAGTTCACCACTACCGGCGCCAACACCATCAGTAGCCGTTGTATCTCAAAATACACCAACAGAGCAAGAGCAAAATCACAGTGGTGAAAGTGTGTCGAGTTCAACTACGAACAATGGCAATAACTTAACATTTAGCATAGACAACAACCGTCAAACTTTACTTCCAGTGGCTGGGGGCGTTAATAATGTTGAGAGCTTAAAGCTTAGCGCTTCAGTTGCTTACCCAAGCACAGAGCGTAATACTGTTGTAGTTGCTATACCACAAAATGGGGCGAACGTGGAAAATGGTAGCTGTGATAGTGGTGAAGTGTCCGCCGAGGTGGCACAGCTTGTTGAGGATGGCGAAGCGATTCCCGCGTTTGGCGCACAGGAACTACAACACGATGCCTCATTGAATGATCCAACGAAAGTGAATATAAAGCGAGAAAACTTGGTGACGACTGAACGAGTAACGGCTGGTGAAGAACTCGGTTCACCTGAGCTGATAGATGGTAATGATGGCGGACAAAGCGGCGGTTTACAACTGCAAAACACATTTGATTTAGAACCCGAAACATCTGGCAGTGACAACATTTATCACATCATCTTGACCACAGCTGGACCGCGCGTAGAAGGAAATACAGACGGTTTTGCGGGTTTTAAGGCAACTGAAGGTAGGTGGAAAAGAAGTGCGGAATAAAAGTATTATGTAGAGGGTATTAGATATAAAGTAATAGCTGAAGGGGAATACTTATTCTATGAAGGGAGGCAATTTCTAAATATTTCGTCACTTATGTCGCACTTAGGTACGTGCCAGGACGTTTTGTGCAGAGAAATTAAAAGAGGGGATTTATTCTATCGATTTTATACCAAATTTTTCCTATATCAATTCAATGCTAGTTTTCGAAGCAGCACAGGATATATATCATATATATATATAATTGGCGCTTACACCCTTTTTGGGTGTTTGGCCGAACTCCTGCTTCTATTTGTGGCTGGCGTCTTGGGGTTTTTCTATAAATAGAAGAACCTACAGTTTTACGCCACCTCCGAATGGCAGATAATTTTTATGAGAAGCTTCTTCGTAGCAAGAATGCCCTGTGATATTTGCCATAGCCTGCCGTGAGGCGGCGACCATTAGAAATAATGAAATTTTCTATCATCCGATGTTTTGGTTTCGAAATCCCGGCCACTACTGAATGGTGGTCACGCACCAACTCAGGCCCTAAACAGAATAGCAGCGGATAACGGGTTGACGGGTGGTAATCAGCTGATCCATTTCCGTCGGGGAATTGGATCGATTAAACATCATTGCGACGGGGACGGTTTTCAGCTGAGATTTTGTGGTTACAATAAATTTAATTATATCTGAAATATTTTCGTTTGCTATATTTGTTAAGCAACTCGTTGAGGCTCATTGCTACAAAAAACAACTTCCTTCTAAATTATTGATATTTTGCGGATTTTCTTGGTCAAATCGAATATTATTTGCTTGTTATTTGACTGCTGCCATCAAGTGATCACAAAAGCAACCCTGGGTTTTCAACCCGTCGGAGAAAATAGAAATGAATATAATTATTTTGCCGCCGTTAAAATAACCGACGGCTATTAAATGTGCACTAATTTTGACAGCGGGAATCCCACAACGCGTTACCCATTGTCCGTTGTCGCCGACAATTCTGTTCAAGTGGTTACTCGGCTGCAGTAGCGAACGAAATATACCTACCTATATTACAAATGTATATTTTTCCAACATTTCTGTTTAGGTGACCGCTTTGGCTCGCGCCAAATATTAAGCCTTTATTTAAGGTTTTACTTTTGAACAGTATAATCACCTTAGACGAAATATAATATAAAATCCCAGAGACGGGAGCTTTGCAATTGTGGAACGGTATATTATGCATTTATTCGAAAGAACAGGCATTCCCATTATTTAAGGGACACGATTTCAAGCATGTGACTGCCTCGACTGGCTTCGCGATTTTTTTTTCCTTGTTCACTTCTCTCGGGAGCATAGGGCCTCGACAAGACTCAGTCTTGCGTTCGTTTCATTAATCTGTTTTGATTTCTGACAGGGTAGGTGATTAGCCTGCCGCTACCAGTCCTAAGTAGTGGGAATGCCCACTTATCGTTGCTCAGGAGCAGTAAGAAGGCTTGAAGCGCCATCTGTGTTTCACGTTTTTCTGGCAGAAGGATCGCACAGATGGTTGAGAATTTCGCTAAATTTGGTGTGTCTGCGCTATTACCGCGGTCGCCCACTTCCTTGTTTCAGCAGTCACAATGCAACTAATGCGCAAACTATCGTGCGGGAGTAAGGATAAGTTTTGGGGGTTAAGGAATAGAATTGGAGGAGCTTTTTTTTTGTTTAGAAACAGAGAAAGTAGGTAAGTTTGGAAAAGTGCGAGGACTGCCCTTTACTTCGCGATTGCGCACCCTATTAATCTAGGATTCCATGGCATTGATGACGGGGTCTGGCTCTATCTCATGGATTGCTTGGTATTCACCTTAAAGACATGTAGTAATTTCATTTTTCATTAGGAAGATTATCTCTTATTTCATATTACATCCAAGAAAGCGCGGGATATTGTCTATTCTCATTCATTAGTCGTAGGGATCACCAAAGCTACTACCGAGATACCGAATAGACCAATAGACCCCTGAAATTTCTCCCAAATTATCTACATGGCTTCGATTCACTACCCTCCTAGAATTCTTATCATAATAAAGATATCATCGACCTTGTCGCATTGCAAGGAGCCGACTTACGTGTCATATCTAAATAGTTTCCATCTATACCAACATATATACTGTAGGGTTGATATTTCTATTGAGTCAGCTTTTTTTTGGTTTTTTTCTTTTGTAGGGGAGATAGGGTTCAAAATGCCTTCGCACTTACAGCGACTGCCGCCTACTGCAGCGAGTGGAGCTGTCACTAAAACAATCCCTCTTCTGGAGAGACTCCCTTTCCAGGAATACTACTTATTTCGGGACGGCCCAGAACGACATCCATAAAATGGACCAATCCTATTCACCCACGTCTGAGTTCATTGTATTTGTAGCCAGCTTCATGCTACTATAGCCTTCGTCTGCTTATGTCTCTGTCTGTTTGGCTTCGCTTTAGTATTCTTCAACGTATATTTTCACCGCATTGCAGTTATCCTCGCGTTCAAGCATTTTGTTGATCACATCTCTTTCTTTTCTGTCGCAACTAATGATCGTGTGTTCAGCGTCATCGCGTCGCAATATATGCACTTGGATTCACTTACCTTACCTATGCAGCATAAATATTTCCGTGACCCAAGAGAAACTGAGTCATGGCAAAGCCTCCTTCCCGGAAATTCCTTTGAACCCATTCAACTATGTATTGTAGGAATCAGCTTCGTCGTCGATCTGCCACTGGATTCAGTGTACCATCGGCTTTACCACCACTTCTTAGTGTGGCATCTACGTTCCGCGGTATTATTGGTGGCGTGTATTTTCCTACAACCCCACCCATCCACTCGTTCTGGGGCCATGATCCCAAAAACTGCTGTTGTACAGCCTCCAGTGGTTTTAGGCTTGATTTTGCAGTTTAGCGCATATCCCCATATTTCGCTGCCGTACAGCAATCTTTGCATTTTAGTCACCATGAGCAGCTTTCTTTTGCTCTGGGTTGGTCTACCGATATTCGCCATTAGTCTGCTCAGCATTCCCGTGATCTTTGCTGCTTTGGTAGCCGCGTGCCGTATCTGGGCCTAGAACGTAAGCCTGCAGTCGAGTTGAATGTCCGGATATTTCAGCGCTTTTTGAATTACTGAGGGATGTGTCGCCTCGTTGCATGCTGTTCTCGAGTGGAATGTGACCTCGTGTCATCAGGATTACTTCGTTCTCATGTTTGGGGAGCTCCAGGCCGTGATTCTCAAGCCAAAATTGGGTCCTTAACATGAATTTATTCAGTTTCCTCCTAGCATATTAAGTCAGCTTTAACAGATGTAATATTCTAGTATTAACTTCTAACAGAGTTCGTATGGACCAAGTAACTGGATTGCTTGACCATCGAAAGTTCATAGTATGTACGTAGGACTACGGAGGTATAAAATAGGCCTGCTCTCGCACTATCTTAAGAGTTTAAGCTTGTAAATGAAATTTTTAGCATTGTCCAAGTGAAGATCTCTAGAGATTGAACAAATTTCCCCGTTTCTATTCTCTTTCATATCACGAGAGTGATGCCATTTTCCATTCAGTGTAAAGAAATCAACTGGGCCTGTGGCCGGTGACCAATGAACAAAATGCCTCCAGCCTTACAGCGGCCGTCGTCTACTGGGTCCATCATATTTAGCCTGATTCCTGCTTCCAACGGAGGGTAGGCAACAACTATGGCACTTAGGTATGTTTCTCAGTCCTCTATACTTCTGGTAGATTTTCTGACAGTCCAGCTTTAACTTACATGGCCTACCGTTCAGACAGACAATCCGAGTAAAGGAAGTGAGACTAAAGCTTAATATATCGAGCACCCCATACTATTATTCCAATGCCTACCTAATTACCGCTTATAGTGTATTTAGTATCGTAGGAGAATAGAATCAACAATAAATTACTAGATCCATGCACAGAACAGTCGATGGGCTTTGAAAAAGGGTGAGAAAATTAGGAAATTAAACTGGTTGCGTTTTTTGAGTTTAACTCTGCAGAGCTAATTGTGTGCACTCGTAATAAATAATTTCTTTATTCTAACAGATCTTCCGCAATCCGGCGCCGTGGACATACAAGCCGCAGCTTCCAATAATCAACACACAGTAGTACTGCCTCCACCACAATTATCAAATACCACTGCTACTCCCATAAATAACGATAGCACCACCCATCTACCAACAACTGCCTCAACAGAAGCCATGCCAGCCAGTTCGAGTTCCTCAAGCACAGATGCGTCCACATTGGCATCCACCACGCCAGAAGCAGCAAAACATTCCAGTGATGTTAGAACATTCCACTTAGAAGAAGAAGAGAGTGCCATACCAATGGAAGCCAACCCGGCATATCCTTCCCTGCCCGAAGATGACTTTAGTTTGCGTGATGTAAATTTCCCACTAAGTGAGACCGATGACGCCGGCGAGACAGACATTAAGGATGAGCAGCGTAGTATTAGTAGCGCCTTTGACCTGGTTAGATCATACAAACCGGCGGACGAAGGTAGTGGAAGTGGCATTAATATCGCTGATGGCTCATCTACCGCAAGCTACTACGGCGTAAGCAGTGATAGCACCACCGAAACCGCATCGAAACTGCCAACAAAAGTGGCACTGCTTATGAACTCAGCTGAAGATTTGTCCAGTGAAACGACCATCTCGAATAGCAGCGATTTTCAATTAGATCGTTTCTCACGTCTCGCTAACAATGCTTCAAATGATTCCGCAGAATCGAAGGAAACTCAACTGGCCAGTGAAACGGGTAGTGGTAGTGGCGAGTCCTTGGAGGCCGAACAGAAGCTGGGTAAGCAACGCGAACCCACTACACCACGACCAAAGCCACATGCCGCAGTCGATGTGGATATCGACGAACTGGGCGGCAATACTTCAGGCGATGGAAATAATAATCCAGAAGATGATCCCAAACTGGATGCGGAGAGCATAAAGGCCGATGAGAATTTAGAGGACGGCATAGTTAAGCAGGAGGCGGGTCAAAAGGAGGATGTGTTGACGGTGAATGCCAAGCCGACGGAGGAGCGCGCAGCCGAGGAGGTGCCGGCGGCGACCATTGGTAGAATACAACGGCTATTCCTGCAGCGCTTTGTTTGAAATTAATTAAATTTACAAGAAAATTGTTTTGGTGAAAAAGAAATGCTAGAGAATGTTTTTAGTGATCAGAAGTAGAAACTGTAAATATGTTAAAGATAAACAAGTACGCGAAATTTTGCAGAAAAAGTAAGGAGTTAAAAAGAAAATGAGACGCAATTTTGCTTTACGCGGTGAAGTTTGAGTGCGAAATATTGCAATCGAGGCGATCGAAAGGGCAGAGATAGACTAAAATTTTGAATTGAGCTGAAGTAAACATTTGTGCGACTATAGAAAATTTATATATTTTTAAAAATAATTTTTTTTTATAATAATATTTTGCACTGTGCGAGTTTTAAAATAAAATTCAAAAATTTGACTGCAATGTATAAAGGCAAGCAGTAGCGCGCCTGAATGGCCTGTTGTCTCGCTTAAATTTCCAGCGCTAAGAGTTGAAATATGAAATCAGCCATTTTTTATAAAATTCATGTTATTAGAAATGTCGCATACTTCTAAGCGCAAAATTATAATTTTTTAACTTTTGAATGCTGCAATTTGGAAGAAAAAATGTACGAAAATTCAACTACCAATATATTTTAAAAATACTAACTGTAAAATGCTTATATATTTTAGTTAAAATTTAAGGCTAGCATTAACATTGAAAAATCTATTTTTAAGTAGAACGAAGCAGTTTAGGTGAAGAAAAAATATTCAACATTGAAAAAACAACAACGAATATGTAACAACAAAAGCTGGGCTCCTAAAATGCAATAACTCAAATTAAATAGACATACAAAGAAATATAGTATTTCAGTGAGAAAATTAATATAAAATATGATTAAAATAAATTATTTGCGTTAATTCTAATTAAGTCAACATGTAAAAAACAAAAAACAAAAACAAAATTCACAAGCATACACGCAAATTTCATTAAAACACGAATTTATGAGAAACAACCTTTTGAGGAACTCAACCACTGTTCCAGAAGAAAACGATTTTGTAAAACTTAGACACATAATTTATTTTAAATGGGTAACTAATATTATTGCCTTGGCATACACAAACACCAATTCAAAGTGGTATTAGTTCCTGCAGTTAAATTTAAAAACTATTTTTAATTTATTAAAATTTATTGTAATAAAAGAAATTGATGTCGATGGTAATAAAAAACGTATTAAATGTGAAAATTTTATTTAGATTTTTTTTCTTTCAAAAATGCAATGCAATGTAAATGCAAACGGAAATATTGAAATTAAAAATATGTGTTTGGAGTTTAAGGAATTTTAGTAAAGAGAAGTAATTCGTGCATGTGTATATTGATAAAAAACTTTTCCTTTTTTTTAATTATTTTAACCAAAATACATTTTTATAAAAAAAAAGTAAACGAAAATACATTTTATAAATTTTTTTTTTTTTCAAGCCGAAATACATTTTTTTTTTGTTTTTTTAATACATCAATATTTATGAAAATTTCTTTTTATAGAAAATAAAATTCGTTTGTTCTGCTTTATGTAGCAATATTTGTGAAAGTCTATTAACATAATTTTTTTTATTTTGGTTCAATATAAATTTTCAATGAAAAAATATTTATGAAAATTTCATTTTATTTAAATTTTTTTTTTTGTCTTTGTCAATGTGACAATATTTATGTAAATTTCATTTTATACAAAAATATTTTTTTATTTTGCTTATCATTTTTATAAGAAACTATTTTAACAAAGATACAATCTTTTTAGTTTTTTCATTTTTTTTTATAAAACTAAAAGTTTTTTATTCTGTTTTTTTGGTTCAATATAAATTTTGCCATTGAAAAGATATTTATGAAGATTTCATTTTATAAAAAAATATTTTATTTTATTTTATTTATCAATTTTATGAAAAACTATTTAATAAAAAAACACCTTTTTTAGTTTTTTTAATGCCTCAATATTTATGAAAATATCTGTTTATAGAAAATAAAACTTGTTTATTCTGTTTTATTTAGCAATCTTTGTGAAAATCTATTTATATTATTATTTTTTACTTTATTCAATATAAATTTTGCCATTGGAGAAATATTTATGAAAATTTCATTTTATAAAATTTTTTTTATTTGTAAATGTAACAATATTATTAAAATTGCTTTTTATAACGAATATATATTCTTTTATTTCTTTTGCTTATCATTTTTATGAAAAACTTTTCTAACAAAAATACAACCTTTTTTTATTATAGTTTTTTTCATACAGCAATATTTATAAAAATTTCTGTTTATAAAACTAAAATTTGTTTATTCTGTTTTGTTTAGCAATATTTGTGAAAGTTTATTTATATAAAAAATATTATTTTTCTTTATTAATTAAATATAAATTTTCCCAATGCAGCAATTTTTACGAAACTTTCCTTTTATAAAGAGCATATTTTTTTATTTTGAAGAATAAAGCATTGCTATGAGAATTTGCTTTATAAAAAGTTGTATTTATTTGTATTTTAATATACCAACATTTAAGAAGAATTAAAAAACAATGTTTAAAATGTATTTCATAAAACAAATTAATTTTTATTCTATTTTATCTTTTTTTTGTACAAATTTATTTTCATAAAAAATATATTTTTTTAGTTTGCCTTGATTTACCAACACTTATAAAAATTTAACTACAAAAAATAATTTTTTAAATTAAAAGACACAATTTATTTCAAAAAATTAATTAAAAAAAATGTTTAAAATTTATTTCGTAAAAAAATTATTTTTTTATTTTCTTGTTGTAAAAATTTACTTTGATAAAAATTATATTCTTTTTTTAATTTGCCTTGATTTACCAACACTTATAAAAATTTAACTTCAACAAATAATTTTTTAATTAAAAAATGAAATTTATTTCAAAAAATTAACTTAAAAAAAATGTTTAAAATTTATTTTATAAAAAAATTATTTTTTTATTTTTTTGCAGTAAAAATTTATTTTCATAAATTTTTTGTTTGTTTTAGTTTGCCTGATTTGCCAACACTTATAAAACTTTGACTTCAAAAAATACTTTTTTGAATTAAAAAACTAAATTTACTTAAAAAAAATTAATTAAAAAAACATGTTTAAAATTTATTTCATAAAAAATCAATTTTTTATTTTTTTGTTGTAAAAATGTATTTTGACAAAACATATTTTTTTAGGTTGCCTTAATTTACCAACACTTATAAAAATTTAACAACAAAAAATAGTTTTTTTTAATAAAAAAAAATTATTTCTAAAAATTTATTTAAAAAATTATCAAAAAAATATATTTTTTTTTTTGGTTTGCTTTGATATGGTAATATTTTGAAAAATTTGTTTTATACAAAATTTTGTTTTTCATTTTGAGTTAATATAATTTTTGCAACAAAATTTCAATTTTTTATTTTGCTTTAATACGCCAATAATTAGAAAAATTTTATAGTTATGTAAATTACAAAATTAAATTAAAATTTTTTTTTACAAAAGTTCTTTTACACAATTTTATTTTTAGTTTGTTTTAATATAGGTATATCATTTATAAAAATTTCTTTTCATAAAACCTAATTTTTCGTTTTTGTTTTTCTTTAATATGCAAAAAATTATGAATATTTTATTGTTGTGAAAATTAAATATTTCTGGTTTTCAAGCAACATTTAGAAACTTTTTTTATAAAAATAATTTATTTTTAGTTTGTATACTATAATATGTATATGTATATACCAATACCTATGAAAATTTTATATGTATGAAAATTAAATATATTTTTTATTTGCTTTTTGTAAGTAGCAATAATAGCAAATTTCACAATGTCGTAAAAATTGATTTTCATAAAAATTTCATTAAAAAAAAAAACAAATAATTTTTTAATTCCAAGAAAATTTATTGAAAAAAATGTATAAAAAAATTATTAAAAAAAACAACTATTTAATTTTCATTAGAATAAAATTTTCATAATTTTTGGGACATTAAAGCAAAATAGAAAAAATTGCTTTTTATAAAAAGACATTTTGTTGGAAGAATTATATTAACTCAAAATGGAAAGCAAAATTTTGTATGAAATAAATTTTTCACAATGTTTCAATATCAACGCAACCCAAAAATATAATTTTTTTTATAATTTTTTAAATTAATATTTTGAAATAATTTTGCTTTTTTAATTACAAAAATTATTTTTTCAAGTTAAATTTTTATAAAAAAAAAAAAAAAAATTAAATAATTGGCGCGTACACTTCTGTTAGGTGTTTGGCCGAGCCGCTCCTCCTATTTGTGGTGTGCGTCTTGATGTTGTTCCACAAATGGAGGGACCTACAGTTTCAAGCCGACTCCGAACGGCAGATATTTTTATGAGGAGCTTTTTCATGGCAAAAATGCACTCGGAGGTTTGCCATTGCCTGCCGAGGGGCGACCGCTATTAGAAAAATGTTTTTATTAATTTTGCTTTCACCGAGATTCGAACCAACGATCTCTCTGTGAATTCTGAATGGTAATCACGCACCAACCCATTCGGCTACGGCGGCCGCCGTGTTTTATAAGTGCTGGTAAATCAAGGCAAAATAAAAACAAATATTTTTATAAAACAAAATTTTTACAACAAAAGAATAAAAAATGATTTTTTTATAAAATAAATTTAAACAATGTTTTTAAATTCATTTTTCTTAAGTGTTGGTATATTAAAGCAAAATAAAAACATTGCGAAAATTATAAACAACTTAATTCTTCTGGTTTACTTTGATTTCATAATATTGCGAAAAATTTATTTCAAACAAAACTTTATTTTTCGTGTTTCGTTAATTTAAGTTTTGCATGAAAATTCCTTTGTATAAAAATTAAATATATTTGTATATGAAAAATTTAATTTTATTAAGATTAACTATTTTTTGATTGCTTTTTTGTTTTATTTTCTGAGTAAATATAATTTTTGCACGGAAATTTAAAAAAGTAAAATTAAAAAGTAGTTTTTTTTGTTTTAATTAAATGTTTGTGAAAAATTTAATTTTTTTTTTCATTTTTAAATTTCTTGTTTTGCTTTATTTTTTTATATTTATACATTTTTTTTATAAAACGTAAATTTTTTATATATTTTTTTTTTTTGTTTTTAAATAGCAACACTTATGCAAATTTCATTTTCTATTTTACGTTTGCTTTGTTTGTCTTATATTTTAAGTAAATATACTTTATGCATGAAAATTTGTTATAAAAATTAATTTTTTTATTTGTTTTGACTTAATGTTTGTGAAAAATTATCTTTTTTTATTTTAATAATATAATTTTTGTGAATTTAGCAATGTGAAAATGTGTTTTTATAAATAGTTAAATTTCTTGTTTTTTTTTATTAGAGTACCATTTATAAAAAAAGTTTTACAAAACGTAATTTTTTTTTTGTTTGCTTAAGTAGCGATACTTATACAAATTTCCTTTTATAAAATATATTTTTTTTTTTTGTATTTTGCCTAACGTAAATTTTTTTAATTTTTTATTTAATTTTTGTTTTTAAATAGCGACACTTATGCAAAGTTTTTTTTTATTAAATTTATTTCTTTTTTGTATTTTGCTTTACGTAAATTTTTTTTTAAGGTCTTTTTTGTTTGTTTAAGTAGGGATAGTTATGCAAATTTTTTTTACAAAAAAATATATTTTTTTTTGTATTTTCCTTAACGCAAATTCTTTTTAATTTTTTATTTTGTTCCTTTTTTAAATAGCGACAATTATGCAAATTTCTTTCTAAAATATATATTTTTCTCTATTTTGCTTTGAGATTCCAATAATTGTAAAAATATAATTTTTTATTTTATTAAAATTAATATTTCTAAAAAATTTATTTGATTTGCAAATTTAACAGTTTTGTGAAAGTTTAATTAATTTAATTCAAAGTAATTTTTTTATAACAGCAACACATATGAAAATTTCTTTTTAAAAACCGTAATTTTTTTATTTTGCTTTAATATGCAAGTAATTATAAAATTCTTTTTATAAGAGATACCAAAACAAATTATTTTTATTTTTATATTTTTAGTTATTTTTTTATTTTTATTTATTTTTTTGTTTTTATTTATTTTTTTTTAATATTTTTATTTTATTTTTTTTTCTATTTTTATTTTTGTTTATGTATTTTTATATAATTTCACCTATTTATTAACTATTATTTATTGCAAAATAAAAAGAAAAAATAGTTGCTTAATTTAAAAATTGCCATTGATTATATTCATTACTCATAATGTACTGTTAACACTAAAATAAAAAATATTAAATTAAAAAAATAAAACTTTAAATAAATATTGTGTCCATGGTGCCACAAGTTTATATAAAACAGTCGCAACCAACTTTTTAATATTATGTAATTGTTATTAACCTACACAGTAATTATGTTATAATTATTAAGTGAAAAAAACAAGAAATATTTGCCGCAAACAAATATAAAAAATCTCACAATAAAGAATCATTATTATTAACTATTTTAATTATGAAAATGAATTAATGTAATTGTCATTCCACATGCACGCATACATACACACATATCTATATTTGTAGTAATTATTTAATTTTATGCAAAATAACAAGTGAAATTTTTAGTCCTCTTTTAATTTAAAAAGCTTTTATTTTAGACTGAAAACTAAATAATAATTTCAATTTGTGTTTAAATTAGTTTAAAATAAACGCCCATTAGTTTTTATTCGAGTTAATACTACGCTGCTATTTCTTATATTTCCTTATAATATTTATAGTTTATTTTTTTAATTTTGTAGCATTTCTATAGTTTTTTAAAATAGTTCGAAAACTTTACTTTCTAACATATGAAAGTGACAAAGATTTAGAGAAGTCGTTTGCGTAATTATGGCATAAAATATTATCAAATAAGTGCATTCCGCATACATATACAAATACGCATCCACAAAAGTGGAAAGCTGGGCGCTAATCTAAAATTCTGTAAATGTCATAACCACCCATAGTTACTCGCATAAAGAATTACACTCATTTCTATGGAATTCCATACGCCAATGCGCCTTAGTTAATAAATGAGAAAACTTTAACTCTAATTCGGAGAAAATATTGAAAAAACTTACAGAGATATTTTTTTAGTCAAATAGTCAAATATTTGATTATTGGAAAAATCGCTGGAGCTATGAAAACTAAAATCCAGCTTTGGAAATAAATTTAGCAAAAAGAAAAATCGAAATATTCATATTTAAGTGCTGGCATAAGACCTGTATTTGTATGTATTTTAGCTCGAATTCTGGTATAAATATAAGTACATATTTGCATATCCGTATGTAAATAAGAGATATAAATTTGTAAATTAAAGATTAATAAATAAATGTAAGATATTTAATAAATACAGGGACTTTCAAGTTCGAATTTCTTTTTTAGGTGTATTCCTTTTCTTCCTTGGGATTGCTGTCATAGTTCAATGGTGCTCTTTTGACAGATTTCATAAATCAATTCTATTATCAGATGCTACGATAGGAGTTAAAGGAAAAATATGTAAATCTACAGGGCGAAGTCCAAAATAAACAAGGCTGGCGTCATAAAAATGTTTTCGTTGGCGCCATCTTTTTAGTGAGTTTATGCGTTGGAAGATACATCCATAGCTGACTTCCAGTGAAAGCTTGGTAACATTCGGTTCAGTAGTAGCGAAGTTATTGCGTCTAAAGTGTCAGAATGTTTGCGTCATCGGTACAAAAATGAGTTTCGAACAAAGAGCTAATATTAAATTTTGTTTTAAAATCGGTAAAAGGTTTACCGAAGCATTTGAATTGATGAAAAAAGTTTATGGCGATGATTGTCTATCTCGTGCCAGAGTTGATGAGTGATTTACACGTTTCAGAGATGGTTGTGAGGACATAAATGACAATGAACATATGGGCCGCCCAAAATCAGTAATCACCGAAAACTCGATCAAAATTATTTGTAAATTTATCAAAAATGATCCGAAATCATCGTTGAAATTCATAGAATCGGAATTGAATATCTCCAAAACATCGATTTATCGCATTTTAACTGATCATTTGGGCTTACGAACGTACACAGACCGTTTCATTCTGCACACGTCAACTGTGGACCAAAAATTGCTCAGAATTCAACATTCAAAAGACCTCCTTAAAGAGGCGAGAAAATACGAGAGCTTCCTTTACAACATTGTAACTGGTGATGAAACGTGGTTTTCCAACATGAACCTGAAACCAAGCGTCAAAGTGCCGAATGGAAGATCACAGATGAGCCACCACCCAAAAAAATCGCGTTTGGAGAATTCAAAAATCAAGTCGATGGTCATTTGTTTTTACGATTCCACAAAGAGTTCGTGCCAATGGGCCAAACCGTCAATGCAATTTTCTATCTTGGCGTTTTGAAGCGTTTGTTGCACCACATTCGTCCAATTCGCCCTGAATACCGCGAATGAGGAATCTGACGCTTATTGCATGTAAATACATTAAGTCATCGATCCACTCTTGTGACTAATTTTTTGACTAGAAATCGCATTTTAACCTTCAATCACTCACCGCATTCGCCTAATATGGCTCCCTGTGACTTCTAACTATGCGGAAAATTGCATTTAGCCATGAAAGGAAAACGTTTTGCGTCCATACACGGCTTGTGCCGACATCCTGAAGGACATTCCGGTCAATGACCTCAAACACTCTTTCACTCGCGGCCGGAGTGGACTGTTTTGAATAAATAAACTCGAAGTTATCAGAACAAAGCTCCTGCCGTTTCGATTTTAGCTCAGTCTTGAACTTCACCTTGTATAATCTACTACAATAAGTCCAATTTCGTTCGAGAACTATACGCTTAGCGAAATAATAATAGAGCCAATTATGAAATATTATTTCTTGCCTATTCAAATATGCAAAAAAAAAATCTTGGCTTTATTACAGCTAAAATAGCTGAGAAAATAAATAGGCACAAAAATGTAGTACTTCATTATTTAAACTTAGGTGAAAATTATGGAAAGAAGAAAACTTCTGGCAGAAAACCAATACTTTCTCAACGAGACTTAAGAAAAATACATCGACTTACCGTAAATAAAATGCACAGCCCGTCTGAAATTCAGAGCTTACTTAACCAGAAAGTTTCTGAGACACATATTTAGCAAATTAAGCAAAAAGCAGACGATAGCTTTAAGTACATTAATCCCACTCCTAAGCCAATGCGAGGTTTAAATTTGCAGAAAACTACCAGTTTTGGGGCGAAGAGTGGCAAAAGGTAGCATTTTCTGATGAGCAAAAGTTTTGCCTTGGTGGTCTCGACAATTGTGAAAAATATAGGCAATACAAGCGGAAAGCTAAAGAAAAGTGATTGACTCGAAACTTCGGCGGCGGTTCGCTAATGATTTGGGTTGCTATTGGATATCAGGGTAAGATGCCAATTTGGATGAGGTCTTTATTGATTTCGCAGCTGAAGTAAGTGAATCCCAATGCATATTTCAACAGAATAAAACAGCAGTTCGCAGCGCGAAAATAACTAAGGAGAAATATCGAATATGTGAGAAATCAATTAATTGTTGTACGAAATTCCTTCTCACACTTTTTCAAGGAAAATCTTTTTCTCGGAGAGTTTATAAAGGCTGGTTAAGTTTTAAGGGCCGGTGTTGATTTTGAATAAAATACAATTTTTTTTAGAAAATTAGTATCATTTCTCTTTATTATGATAATATTGGCATAGCTCAATTACGTGTAGAACAAAATGTTGGCCAAATGGCCGCCGCAGCCTCGGCGGTACACCTCCATCCGATGGTCCAAATTTTCGATGACGCTGAGGCATAATTGAGGTTTTATGTCGTTAATGTGCCGAATTATCTCGTCCTATAGCTCTTGAATTGTTACTGGCTTATCGATGTACATCGTTTTTTTTTCAAATAACCCCGAAGCAAGAAGTCCAACGGTGTCAAATCACATGATCTTGGCAGCCAATTGACATCGCCGCGATATGCGATTATTCGGCCATCAAATTCTTCGCGCAAAAGAGCCATTGTTTCGTTAGTTGTGTGACAAGTGGAACCGTCCTGTTGAAGCCACATATCGTCCACATCCATATCTATTCACAGTAACTGCCTGACCGGCCTCATTTTAGAAAAAATACGGCCCAATAAGGCCGCCGGCCCATAAACCGCACCAAACAGTCACTCTTTGTGGGTGCATTGGTTTTTCGGCAATCACTCTTAGATTATCATTCGCCCAAATGCGGCAATTCTGCTTATTGACGAATCCACTGAGGTGAAAATATGCCTCATCACTGAAGATGATTTTCTTCGAAAATCGGTCATTCACTGTTGCCATTTCCTGCCACCATTCTGACCATTGACGACGCTTGAAACGGTCAAAAGGCTTTAGTTCTTGAGTCAATTGCACCTTGTAAGCGTGTAAATGCAAGTCTGTACGCATAATGTTCATCAACGACGAGCGTGAGAGGTGCAATTGTTGGGCACGACGACGAGTTGAGGTGGACGGCTCTTCAACCACACTGTACGAGCATGCACTGGTGTTTTCACATCCCCTACAGCCCGGTTTGCTCAAATTTTTGCACAATTTTTCCGATTTTACGCACATTTGGACGATTAAATTGGCCGAAAAAATCACGAAATGCACGATATGCATTTTGATTTGAACGCCCGTTTTCATAATAAGCCTAAACAACTTTAACGCATTGCTCGATTGCGTATCTTTCCATGGTTCAAAGTGAGTTAGTCTGAAATTGAAAAATGTCAAATGAAATGCAGAAAGAAACTTAAAGTTTAGGTGCGGTTTACATTCAACATCGGCCTTTGAAATTTAACCACCCTTTAGTTGGAGGATTTTTTATTCTCTAAGCAATTAAATACCGTATGAGAGAAGGTTTGGTATACATACGTAGCTCATGTGCTGAAGAATAAAAGGTTTTTTTTTTTTCAAATTTTTTTCCTTGTTTAAATTTTTAGGGACTTAATAGTGCTCCATCGTGGAAGCTATAAATTATCAAAACTAAAAAATTTGCCTCAGTGCGCATAAAACGCAAAAGAGTTTTCTCTGAAATAAGTGCATGTACCTTGAATTTTTATAATCTTTTTTACTGATCTCCAAGAAACCCTCACATGGTCTTCAGTCCATAGCCGTTGAAAGCAATTGAACTTGAAATGCGTGCGAAAATTTACCACACTGCTTAGCAATACCTTTTTACCAAATTTTTGCCATTCATTCACTAACGTAAATTTTGTTGGTAAATACACGTAATGTGCACACACATGCATACATATGTACGTATGTGAATGTAGGCACATTTTTCCCCTAAGTTGTAAACAAGTGAATTGCACGTCACCCCATAAAAACAGCCGTAACAATAAGCAAGCCAATGGCCACTACGAGCACATTCGCACATCGTTGGTCTCTTCACCTCCAATTGAGTGCCATCACTGGAAGTGGTTTTCAGGCACTCGATGCGCAAAAGCAAAAGCACCGCAACAACAGCAAAAACAGCAGCAATAGGCATTGCTGTTCACAAGCACCCAACAGCCATCGCTCATTTGGTTGTTTATATGCATCCGTATCTGTGTGTGAATGTGCGCAATTGTGGACTCACTTCAAAAGCAGCCGAGTGGCCACACTAACAATTACTTTTACATATTATTACCACGACCTTACGTAATACAAATTTGGTTAAACTTGGTGCTGTCCACGCTGTCCATTGAAGATGGCGTTGGCAAATTGGTGGCGAGCTCGGTATGTGGATTGCAGTTAAGTACGATTTTGGTTGGTGAATGCTTAGATTTTATTGGTGTTGTTATTAGTAAAAGTTGCATTGCAAATAATTTGTGAGTACTTCTACAAGTTTCTGCTGCATTATCGTCTTCCAAAATGCTCCGAATAGCTGAGTGTTTCTGCTAGTACGAGTGGCCAGAGCTGGGGCAATAAAACAAACAAAAACGCAACCTGATCAGTCTATCTGCCTGTTTATTGGCCAACTAGTAAAGCCTTCTTTCAATGAACAGTTTGGTCTTTTGGTGCTCGCCTTCAACAGCATCGTCGACGCGTCGCCTTGCCATCAACTTAATCAGCTGGTCATTTGTTATAGTTGCTTTTTTACAATTATTGTGCCGCTTTTCGTTCCCTTAGACTTGTGTTATTAAAATGGAGGAGGTTGATAATTCAATTATATATTTTGGTAAAAATCATTAAATTTTTTTCGTTGAGAAAAAGTGGCATTTTTTAAATAAATACCATATAACAAGCAAATATCAAGTATCTTCCTTTATAAATCAGTCCAAATGAGATTAGATTCGGGTAGGGAATTTCACCACACTTAAAACTATTTTGTGGTAATTACAATCAATTTACAGCCAATAGCAAGGAAGATAAATTTACAAGGTTTGGCCAATAACTATGGTGAAAAAGAAAATTGTGTGGGGAAGCTCAGCTCTCACGTCGCGGGGGACTCGGCAGCCGAACTCTGCACGATCACTTAACACAGATTTACACACTCGTCCAATCAGATGGCAACGAAGCAAAAGAAGTGGAGACTGAGTTGATTTTTTTTCATAATCACTAAGCCAATCCTATCGCCAACCGAACTCTGCACCATCATTTCACATTTATACACACACTCATCCAGTTGGCCGTCGTTCAGATGGCAACGAAGTGACATTGTGTTAAGTTTTTTTCGTATAACACCAACACAATCTTAGTTTTTTCGTAAAGAAACCGCTTCGTGACCCCAATTATACGTCAGCCTATCAGCCGATCCTGTCAAATTCGCTGAGAGACAGATAACGGTATGTTATTGGCCACACCTTCTCAAATATTTTCACCATGGCTAATAGGTTTCTGGGGTGGTGAAATTCCTTATCCGAGTTTTGTTCGACGAACTGTAATCTCAGCCTGCTTGACCTGTAACGTTCTTTAGTAAAGTCACCACTTTAATGCCTTAAAGTCAGTGAGCGGAAATTCAATATTGAATTGTGGCACAAGACAGATTTCACCGAGGCCACTGTTCACATTAACTCTAACTTTACTGTTGATCTACACGGGATTTTGGCCCGCTCTAGTTTGGAATATATATACATATATATATAATTGGCGCGTAAACCCTTTCTGGGTGTTTGGCCGAGCTCCTCCTCCTATTTGTGGTGTGCGTCTTGATGTTGTTCCACAAATAGAGGGGCCTACAGTTTCAGCCGACTCCGAACGGCAGATATTTTTCATAAGGAGGTTTGCCATTGCCTGCCGAGGGGCGTTTATTTGGAGACCACACCACAAATGCTTAAAAGTGCCTTTGAAATTTGCACTGATACCATTCGAGTTTTAAGCTATTAATCACCTTGAAGTTTTTAGAAAGTATCGGGTTGGAGAATAAGTTCATAGCGTTTTCATATTTTCTTTTATTTTACAAAGATTTGTTGTTGCTGTTGGCAAAGAGTAAGTATTCATTCGATAGAACTCTGCCCTACAAAACTATGTTAGTTGTATTTTTGAGTTATTTAATTTTTTATTAGTTTTGAGGCTTAGAAATGGAATCCCCAAGAAGCAAAAATCAACATTTTCGACACTTGCTCTTCTTTGCTTTTCTTCGAGGTCAAAAAGCTGCCGAAGCGGGTTGGGACATTTGCGACGTGTATGGAGAAGGTGTCATATGCGAGTCTACAGAACGGAAATGCTTTGCAAAGTTCAAAAATTGCGACTTTGATGTTGATGACACGATCCACAGCGGAAGTCCTTCTGAATTCGATGAAGAACGCCTCAAATCACTTTTGCAAGAGAACGGTCGCCAAACCAGTCGTAAATTTTCGGAAAAAATTAATTGCGATCATAAAACGATTTTCAATCACCTTAATTCAATGGCATTTACCAAAAAATTGGGAGCCTGGGCGTCTCACGAGCTCAACGAAAAAAAAAACAAACAAAGTCGGCTTCAAATTGCTTCTCAACATTTCGCCCGCCATCGAGCAATACGCAGTCATAAACAGCGTTTTTGTACAGAATCATCACGGAAGATGAGAAATGGAGCCTATACATCAATACGAAGCAAAGAAAGCAGTGGGTGGTTCCTGGAGATACGCCAAAGCCGAGAGTCAAACCGGATCTTCATCTAAAGAAGATCATGGTATGTGTTTGGTAGGACTTGGAGGGCATGGTGCACTGGAAAATGCTCGAAAAGAATGCCACGACCAACGAGGAGCTCCACATTACCCAGTTACACCGCGTGAATGAGGTTATCCAATTGAAAAGACCTTAAACCCTACTCCTTGACGGCCACGCCAGGCTCGATGTTGCACAAGTCGTCAACGCCGCACTCCAAGAGCTCGAATGAAAGGTCCTTCAGCATCCGACAAGCGAGGTCAAGTATTCTTCGAACTTTTCTCAGACCAAAGGATTACCATCTTTTCGCTCCCTGTCAAACCATGATAACAGAGAGGTCCTTAAAAACTATGTCAACATCTTCTTTGACACCAGACGAGGCTGTTTTTGGTGGACCGGCAACAACAAATTAGTCGAGAGCTGGGAAGAGATTATAAACAGCAACGGCGAATATATAATTGATTAACTTATTGATATAATTATTGTTTTTTGTTGAATTGAAAGTCTTCGGTAAAGCGTTTCGAAATTGACCAGCATGTTACTAATTGTAGCATCGCCAAGAAGAAGATCGGCCATAAAGCAGTTTTAAACGATTTGCGCAAAAATTTTACGCAATAATAATCGATTTCTTTCTCCGATCCTTTAACATTAAGCAATAATTTTAGTGTTCCTCCCGGAAAATACCCTTGGTTATACTCCGAAGTTAGCGCTATCACTACGATAGTTACAACTTCCTTGACATCCTCTTTTTTCCTTTTAAGTGCGTCTTTTGAGGAATAAAAAACCCGCAGGGCACTACACCGTGGCTATAGAGTGGGTCCGAATTGCATTGCTAGGGGGTATGCGTCATCGTTTCAACTAGAAGTTTTCCATACCTTTTTCAGTTATTTGTGGTAACTCAAAGCCTGTCTCGCTAGCTTTAAAGCAGAGTGATCCGCTTAGGATTTTTCACCAAACTTCGGCCTATACGAGGAGTGTTCAAAAAGGATCGCGAATTTTGAATTTTCGCTGGTTACGTATATTCGAATTACGATTTTTTTGTGGCGATATGTTGGTACTCATGTCTCTCGCTCATGCCGACGAGTTCGGCCATTTTGAATGTTCAGTTAATTGTTGACAGCTGCTTTGCTTGCACGTGTTTCGACTTGTCTTCGATTTTTACCTATGCAAAAAGGTGGAACCTGGATAAAATTTTGTGTGTAAAACGAAATTAGGTGCGCGGATGCATGCGCGAATGTTGACTGTGTCATACGGAGAAGCTACCTTGGAGCAAGGCAACGTTTATCGGTGCTACAAATTGCTCTCAGAAGGCCAAGAAGACGTGAACGACGAAAAGCGTGCCGGACGCCCGAGCACTTCAACCACAGACGAAAAAATTGATGAAGTGAAGAACAGACAATCGTCGAACCACCCTTAAAGAAGTTTCTGAGGACCTAGACATATCGATTGGCCCGTGACATTCGATTTTTTTTAAATGATTTGGGCATGAGATGGCTCGCCGCAAAATTCGTACCAAAACTGCTCAATTTCGACCAAAAGCAGCATCGCATGAACATTGCTAATGAGATGTTGGACTCTGTCCGCGACGACCCAAATTTGCTCCAGAGAGTCATAACTGGTGACGAATCGTGGGTGTATGGAAGCTGCCGCATGAACCAAGACCGAAAAAAGCGCGCCAAGTTCGGTCGAATGTAAAAGTTTTGCTTACCGTTTTCTTCGATTGCAGGGGCGTTGTGCATCATAAGTTTTTTCCACAGGGTAAAACGGCCAATACGGAATATTACCTGCAAGTTATGCGCAATTCGCGCGAAGCAATCTGCCAGAAACGCCAAAAATTGGCTCTTGCATCACGATAGCGCCCCTTCTCACACATCGTTGCTGGTGCGCGACTTTTTGGCCAAAAACAACACACTAATGATGCCATAGCCACCGTATTCCCCAGATCTGGCCCCCTGTGACTTTTTCTTGTTCGCGAAACTGAAGAGGCCCATGAAAGGACGACGCTACGCTACGATTGACGAGATAAAGACGGCATCGAAGGAGGAGCTGAGCAAGATAAAAAAAATGATTTTTTGAAGTGCTTCGAAGATTGCAAAAAACGTTGGCACAGGTGCATAATATCTCATGGGGATTACTTTGAAGGAGACAAAGTAGATACTAATGTATAAATAAATAATTTTTGAAAAAACACAAAATTCGCGATACTTTTTGAGCACACCTTTCTGACCGTGTCATTGTGCTTCGTGAATGAAATGAGAATCATCGGAGTGCGAAATGAAACTCGTTGATCATCAGATTTTAACTTCAAAGCAAAAATTAGGTGAGGTAGCACTACTGATTTTTTGTTGTTGTTTTTTTTTCAATTTAAAACGGCAGTATTTTGGCGCTTTCGATATACGAGAGGAAGTATTAGCTTCTAGCAAATTTATTAAACATTTTTATCTGTATTATAAATTCTTTCCCATCACAATGGGACATGAGCCTGAGAGTGTCCCACAGTGGACAACCGCTTCAACCTAACCTAACCTATAAATTCTTTTGGAATAAATCCAAAGAAAATCTTTAAGGGATTTGCATGTTACAAATCTTGAAGGACATTGTTTGTTGGTGTATATCGATTTGTTGTTGAAATTGTACTGAATCGACCTTTAAAACACATAATTGATGACGGAATTGTCAAAGCTTTACAATAATAATTACATTGAATAGATTGGGGTGTCGCATCCTGCGGTTAATAGAGGGTTTTTTAGTTACACACAGAAAAGTGAGTCCAACAGATAATTTCTCTTGCTAATAATAGTTGCTTTCTGTGATGTATGAAAGAAAAAATTAAAAAAAGGGAGGTTTTCCCCAAACTTTAAATTGGAATTTTCAATTGTCGAAAGCTCACTCGCTAGGAAAAGAGAGGCTTACACTATGACTGGGCTCACAAGAGTGATGACTATGGAATTGGCACTGGTTTTAATTATTTTCAAGAAAGAGGGTAAAATGTAGTAATATTTAGTTTATTATTTTATTTTTATTTCGCTGTTTTAGTTATTTGTTACTTCTTCTTTGCATCAGTTTTTGGCCCATTTATCTTTGCACGAATTGTAATTGAAGAAGACTGCGGCTACTTGCTGCCATGAAATGGAAAGTACAATTACACACATTCACACATTCACATGTATGCACACACTCGCATATCGATATGAATATTTTCGAAGTAATTAAATTGCGATTGACCGCACTGACCGATTTACAGGCAAAAAAAAGCCAGAGTGAAGCAAAGAGCGTGCGCCACTACGTCAATTCGTTCCACTTTAATTTGGCATTTCATGTGCAGCTACTTTTGAATTTAATGTATTTTTTCGTTGTTTTTTGTTGCAATGTTTTCATAATTTTTTGCTTTCCTGTTGATTTTTTATTACAAGTCATTGGCGTTGGTGGATTATTATGCAACATTTTGTTGACCATTAAGTTCACGCAGATTTCATTACCACCAATACAACAGCACGTTAAAGTGGAGGTAATATCCACACGAAAAACAACAACAACTGTGGTGCGAGTAATGACAAGTGGTATTATTAATTATATGATCGCATGGTCCGGTTAGATTTTATAGGTATGTAGTTATGTATGTATAAGTATACATGTAAGCGACAGCATATGTACATACGTAGAGCATAAGGAGTTAGTGGTACGATATAGTGGTTTTGTGGAAGCACAAGACCCATAAAAAATTAAAAAATGTTGTATTCATTGAGTGTCTTAGAAAAGTATGAAATACACATTTGTTAAATTTTTATTTTCTTGTGTGTTCCATGAAAATCCCTATGCGAAGTTAACGACACCAAAATTTTCATAAATCCAAATCAAAAGCCTCGGACTATGATTTGAGGGCATGCACCTGGAATGTCCGGTCCCTTAATGGGGAAGGTGCCTCTGCCCGGCTGGTTGATGTCCTCGTGAGAGTAAAGGCTGACATCACTGCCGTCCAAGAGATGCGATGGACGGGACAAGGAAAGAAAACCATGGGACCTTGCGACGTCAACTACAGCTGCCATGTAAAGGAGCGCAAATTCGATGTCAGATTTGTTGTGGGAGAGAGACTTCGTCGCCAAGTACTGTCGTTCACTCCGGTGGACGAGCGTCTCGCAACAATCCGCAAAGTCCGTTTTTTTAACATATCGCTAATTTGCGCCCACGCCCCGACGGAAGAGAAGGACGATGCGACCAAAGATTCTTTCTATGAGCGCTTGGAACGTTCCTATGAGCGCTGCCCCCGCCACGACATAAAAATCGTGCTTGGCGACTTCAACGCCAGGGTGGGCAAGGAGGGAATTTTTGGTCCCACAGTCGGAAAATTCAGCCTGCACAACGATACATCCGGTAACGGACAGAGGCTGATCGACTTCGCCGGGGCCCGAAACATGGTAGTCTGCAGCACCAGGTTCCAGCATAAGAAGATTCACCAAGCCACCTGGCTGTCTCCTGATCGAAAAACACGAAACCAGATCGATCATGTTGTGATAGATGGAAGACACGCTTCTAGTGTATTAGATGTAGGTACGATCCAAGGACCCAACATTGACTCGGATCACTACCTTGTTGCAGCCAAACTGCGCACGCGCCTCTGTGCAGCAAAAAACGTGCATCTACCTACGCAAAGAATGTTCGACATCGAAAAGCTCCAATCAAAACAGACAGCCAGAAGATTCGCCACTCGACTCTCACTCTTGCTCTCAGAGAGTACTGCCCAACAAACCGGCATCCACGAACAATGGAGCAACATTTCTCGTTCTCTACGTACCGCCGCCGAAGAAGAAATCGGATTCCGGCGAGCCCGAAAAAACAATTGGTACGACGAGGAATGTCATGCTGCCCCTGAAAGAAAGGATGCCGCCTATAGAGCCACGCTGCGATCGGGCGCAACGCGATCCATGTGGGATCGCTACAGAGAGCTGAAAAAGGAAGAGAGACATATTATCCGAAAGAAGAAACGAAAGGCCGAAATACGTGAGTGCGAAGAGCTTGAGATGCTGGCCAACAGGAACAACGCCCGAAAATTCTACCAGAAAGTTCGGCGGCTTACAGAAGGTTTTAAGACCGGGGCGTTTTCCTGTAAGAACAAAGACGGCGAACTGGTGACTGACGTACAGAGCAATCTTAAATTATGGAGGGAACACTTCTCGAACCTATTAAACAGCGACAGCTGCGCATGTCACCGAGAAAGTGAAGATCCCGATACCCCAATCGTTGACGACGGAATTGTCGTTCCGCTACCCGATCATGACGAGGTGAGAATAGCGATAACGAGGCTAAAGAACAACAAAGCCGCGGGCGCCGACGGACTGCCAGCTAAGCTATTCAAACATGGCGGCGAGGAGCTGGTAAGGTGCATGCATCAGCTCCTATGCAAAATATGGTCGGATGAAAGCATGCCTGCCGATTGGAATTTAAGTGTGCTCTGCCCAATCCATAAGAAGGGCGATCCTGCAATTTGTGCCAATTACCGCGGGATTAGTCTTCTACATATCGCCTATAAGGTTCTAGCGAGCGTATTGTGTGAAAGGCTGAAGCCCACCGTCAACCAACTGATTGGACCTTATCAGTGTGGCTTCAGACCTGGAAAGTCTACCATCGACCAAATATTCTCAATACGCCAAATCTTGGAAAAGACCCATGAAAGGAGAATCGACACACACCATCTTTTCGTCGACTTCAAAGCTGCATTCGACAGTACGGAATGGAGTTACCTGTATGCCGCGATGTCTGAATTTGGTATCCCCGCAAAACTAATACGGCTATGTAAGATGACGTTGCTCAACACCAGCAGCGCCGTCAGAATTGGGAAGGACCTCTCCGAGCCGTTTGATACCAAACGAGGTTTCAGACAGGGTGACTCGCTGTCGTGTGACTTCTTTAACCTGATGTTGGAGAGCATCGTACGAGCCGCAGAACTTAATCGCTCAGGCACAATTTTTTATAAGAGCGTACAATTGCTGGCGTATGCCGATGATATTGACATCATCGGCCTTAACAACCGCGCTGTTAGTTCTGCCTTCTCCAAACTGGATAAAGAGGCAAAGCGAATGGGTCTGGTGGTGAACGAGGACAAAACGAAGTACCTCCTGTCTTCAAACAAACAGTCGGCGCACTCGCGTATCGGCACCCACGTCACTGTTGACAGTTATAATTTTGAGGTTGTAAAAGACTTCGTCTATTTAGGAACCAGCATTAACACCGATAACAATGTCAGCCTTGAAATCCAACGTAGAATCTCTCTTGCCAACAAGTGCTACTTTGGACTAAGTTGGCAATTGAGTAGTAAAGTCCTCTCTCGACGAACAAAACTAACACTCTACAAGACTCTCATCATGCCCGTCCTAACGTATGGCGCAGAAGCTTGGACGATGACAACATCCGATGAAGCGACGCTTGGAGTGTTCGAGAGAAAGATTCTGCGTAAGATTTTTGGACCTTTGCACGTTGGCAACAGCGAATATCGCAGACGATGGAACGATGAGCTGTATGAGCTTTACGACGGCATAGACATAGCGCAGCGAATAAAGATCCAGCGGCTACGTTGGCTGGGTCATGTCGTCCGAATGGATACAAACGCTCCGGCTTTGAAAGTATTCGATGCGGTACCAGCTGGTGGTAGCAGAGGAAGAGGGCGGCCTCCTCTGCGTTGGAAAGATCAGGTGGAGAAGGACTTGGCTTCACTTGGTGTGTCCAACTGGCGCCGGTTAGCACGAGAAAGAAACGACTGGCGCGCTTTGTTAAACTCGGCCAAAATCGCGTAAGCGGTTATATCGCCAATTAAGAAGAAGAAGAAGGATGGAACGATTGAAGCGCAGTCGCGGTCAACATTTGCATGAAATAATCTTCAAACATTAAATTATATGGACTGTACTATCGATTTAAATAAAAATTTCATGCATTTTTCTGAATTTTACGAGTATAGAAGCATACAAAAGAACTAAGGAATTTCCGCATAAGGCATCCCAGGTCGTGATATCAGCACAAAACAAACAAATGGAAGGGAAAAAATAAATTGAAAGGCAAGATAAGTAACTGCATTTAGAGGCTTTATCATTCGTGCTTCACTTTTTAACACGCGGCACTTCAGTTTTGTTATTTTGCTGAATTTGAAAATCAACATTTTAACTGGTGGATCCGCAAACAAGTAATTTGCCTGGGTTGACTCCACTCAACTCGTCAAGAACAAAGCAGGGGTTTGCGTAAGGCGCCATCTTTGTATTCCCCTCCTAATGAGACCACACCAAATGTATGTCTAAGCTTATAAAAACAGCCTTTGGTGACTTCCAGAGGATATTTTAGGTACAAGGTATGTACAACTTATTTTTGATATTTGGAGAGAAGCTAACAAATATAATTTTCTGTTCTTATTGCAATTTTTTTATGAAAAATAATGGAATCATTATACTTAAAACATCTTTAATTTAAAATGAACTACGAGCAATTTAAGCTCGGGTTTTAGATAGGAACTTGAAATATTAAAAAAATTTTTTTTTTTTAACTGAAACAAAACAAGCCAAGGTTTTAATTAATATAAATATAATAATTATGTATTGTTAGATAAGTGAGAGAACATGATTTTACCTGTTTCCTTAAGAAAAAGTTGGAATTATTGCACATTAAAAAATATGATTTCAAAAAAATACAAAAACTACTGAATTTTCCAACTTCTTCCTCCTCTTGATTGGCACGATAACCGCTTAAACAATTGTGACCGAGTTTAACAGAGCGCGCCAGTTGTTTCTTTCTCGTGCGAACCGGCGCTAGTTGAACAGACCATCTGAGGCCAAGTCCTTCTCCACCTGATCTTTCCAACGCAGAGGAGGCCTTCCTCTTCCTCTGCTACCACGAACTGGTACCACATCGAATACTTTCAGAGCCGAAGAGTTTGTATCCATTCGAACGACATGACCCAGCCAACGTAGCAGCTGGATCTTTATTCGTTGTTCTGTGTTTA
Source organism: Anastrepha ludens (assembly GCF_028408465.1). Taxonomy (NCBI): domain Eukaryota; kingdom Metazoa; phylum Arthropoda; class Insecta; order Diptera; family Tephritidae; genus Anastrepha; species Anastrepha ludens. The sequence goes on along the minus strand of NC_071501.1, from coordinate 110,269,759 downwards.
TGTAGTAGTAAAACTCAAACAGCTCATTGTTTCATCGCCTGCGATATTCGCCGTTGCCAACGTGCAAAGGCCCAAAAATCTTTCGCAGAATCTTTCTCTTGAATACTCCAAGTGATGCTTCATCGGATGTTGTCACAGTCCAAGCTTCTACGCCATACATTAGGACGGGCATGACGAGAGCCTTAAAGAATGATAGTTCTGTTCGTCGAGGTCCTCTCTCAAAGTAAATCAAAACTAATGAATAGAATATCATGAAATTTTAAGAGCTGTTTTTTTTAAGATTAGTACTAACTGAAAAAGAGGTGAATGCAATAAAACTACTGCCATCTATGTGTTAGGCCCGGGACTTTTCAGTTCATGTGTTATGTGTGCACTCTTTTACTTTGGCATCTTTTATTTGAGTCTATGGGAGTCAACCCGGTAGATTAACGTAAGTATCGGTCAGTCCATAAGTTCGTGCGTATTTTACCCATAATTTCACTTTTGTACGATTTTTGCATACAAAAAATTATTCGCGGAATATAACGGAACTATTTATATTTCTTTCTTCTTTCGGCATAGACTTTTCGTCGCCAAACTTCAGCAGAGAGTGAATGTGTGTGTTCTCGGCTGCTGCAACGGCTTGAAAATGAAAATTTTTTGAACCGTATCGTTACTGGTGATGAAAAATGGGTCCTTTACAATAATCCTGTTCGCAAACGTCAATGGTTAGATAAAGATGAAACACCAGAACCGAACCCTAGAAATGGCCTTCACACCAAGAAGATTCTCCTGTCTATTTGGTGGGATATGGCCGGTATTCTTTATTATGAACTTCTGGAACCAAACGAGACGATAACTGCTGATTATTATTCCCATCAGCTATCAAACCTGAATGAGGCACTTAACAAAAATCAGCCGTCTTTAGTGAATAGAAGCAAAGTTTTGTTTCACCACGGCAACGCAAGACCTCATACCGCAAGGCAAACATTATGCAAGCTGAACGAGCTCGTATCGGAGCTAATGCCGCATCCACCATATACAGGGTGAACGATATGAAGTGTTACCTATTCAAAACACTATAACTTTTTTGTGTGAAATTAGTTTTTATTGATTTCAAAGACAAAATTGTTCACAAATGATTACAATTTTAACATATAGGTATTCACTTTAGTTCAATATGACCACCTTTTGCCTTGACTATAGCCTTCAAACGGTCAAAACATGAGTTGCATGCTGCACGAATGTGATCTTGAGGTATTTTGGCCCATTCTCGAATAATCGCTTTTTTCAGCGCATCCATACTGCCATATTTTTTAGTACTCACCTTGCTCTCTAAAATGGACCAGATGGAATAGTACATCGGATTTGTGTGTGGCGAATTTGAAAGCCATTGTGTGGACGAAATAAAGTGTGGAACATGATTTTTTAACCATTCTTGGTTCACACGAGCTTTATAAGGCGGTGCCGAGTCCTGTTGGAACGTCCATGGTCTACACCGAAATGTTCGCGTGTCCACGGCTGTAAAGCAGCTTCTAAAACATTTCCCCGATAATAAGTTGCATTTTGACACCAGGCTCGATAAAACGATTGGAGGGCGTCCATCAGCTGTCACTGCGGCCCAAATCATTACTTGCGATGGGAAATTGGGACGTAGGCTCAAATTCTCGTATGAGCGTTCGGTCAAGTAAACACGATCGTTTTGAGTGTTTATGAACTGCTCAATTGGGAAATTTTTTTCATCAGAAAACACAATGTTAGGAAATTCGCCACGTTCGTGCAAACGCAATAACTCCTTTGCTCTTTCGCACCGAACTGTTTTTTGCTGGGGTGAAAGATCGTGTACTTTATGGAACTTGTAAGCCTTGACTTTGAGCTTATTTTTCAATATGCGTTGAATGCTGTCTTGCGATATTTTCAGTTCTTTGGCCATTTTTCTTCCACTTCGACGTGGATTTCGTTCAAGTCGAGCCTTCACTTTCCGAGCCATTTCTGGCGTTGTTGCGGTTTTTTTTTGGTCCACCTCCATAGTGTTTTGTAACGTTTTATAGTGCGATACACAAACATCTTATTCACTTTGAGGTGACTGAGCTCTCGAACAATGGCTGGTTGTGATTTTCCAGCCAAATATAACGCAATCACACTATTACGTTTGAATTCCATCACAGAAAAAAAAACATTCAACAAAACTGAGACACAAATGCTTTGTTTTGATAAAATATATTGAACTGTCATTAGAACAATTTTGACGTTGATGTCATGAGCTGTTTTACAGATACAAGCAGTGTGAAGTTGGTAACACTTCATATCGTTCACCCTGTATATATATACAGTATATAATTGGCGCGTACACCCTTTTTGGGTGTTTGGCCGGGCTTCTCCTCCTATTTGTGGTCTGCGTCTTGATGTTGTTCCACAAATGGAGGGACCTACAGTTTCAAGCCGACTCCAAACGGCAGATATTTTTTATGACGAGCTTTTTCATGGCAGAAAACACTCGGAGGTTTGCCATTGCCTGCCGAGGGGCGACCGCTATTAGAAAAATAGTTTTCTTAATTTTGGTGGTTCACCGAGATTCGAACCGACGTTTTCTCTGTGAATTCCGAACGGTAGTCACGCATCAACCCATTCGGCTACGGCGGCCGCCTCCACCATACTCTCTGGATATTGCACCTTGTGATTATCACCTTTTCCGTGGACTTCAATCCCATAAGAGTAACAAGAACTACTCCTCAAAAGAATCTATAAAAAGGGATATCGAAGCGTATTTTGGCTCCAAGGACAAAATATTTTTTGAGCAGGGAATTAAAAATTTGCCTAAACGTTGGGAAGACATTGTAAATAATAAAGGGAAATTAAATAAAATTGATTAATAAATACTTTAAACATCTTTTTTATTAATTTTAAAACCACCTTTAAAAAACGCACGATCTTATGGACTGACCTGTAAATAAATAAATTCGTGTAACAGCAGAGGCAAAATAACTTTTTAAATAGTCAAGAGTAAATCTATATCGGGCATGAAATACTTAAATCGAGTATTTAGTAAAGAAAAATCAATAAATTCCTTTCAAGTCACACATTGTTGCTTCATTTTAAAAATCGAATCCAAATTTAACAGAAAATGAAATAAAAAAAACTCAAAATCAGACCATTAAAAGTTAAGTAAGGAATTTTCCGTACTTAAATTTAAGTTTTATTGATTTCGAGAGTAAATAATTTTCTACACTTCTTCTCTGAGCTATGGTTAAACGTCTCTTAGTGCGGCAGTTAGAATTTGGTAAGACTGTGTTTTTGCATCCGGAGCAAGGCGAATCTATTTAAGCTACTAGACCAACAACAATGTTTTTGTGCATTAGAATACCACAACAAAAGAAAGTAGAGTAGTAAATAAAATGCCAATGGTCAATGGGAAGGAAAAAAATAATAAATTAGTCTTGATCTGGATTGTGGACTTTCTTCAATTCGTTTTTCAATTTTCAACTCCCATAAAAAGCGTAATTTTATTATCATTGACAAATTAAAAAATTGTCTTTGCACTGCTTTTCACTTGAAATTCGAAAGGCCTTTTATTTTTAATGCGAGTATTTGAAATCACAAAGCATTTGTATATTTTTTCACTACTGTGTCCACTTTCTTTAACAAAACTAAAACAAACAATGGATAATAGTGTACTTATGCTATTGTTGTTGTACTTTTTATTTTTGTTTTTTTTTTATTTCTTTGTAGCAATGTGGAAAAACGATGAGTATTCGCAACATGTCGCATTAAATTGAAATAAAAAAGATTCCCTGCATGGCTTAATCTTCGTTGAAAAAAAAACAAGCAGAAATACACAAATAAAATGTTTAACTGCCTAAGTGAAACACACACATACGCGCATGCTTATGCATAAAAAATCGTTGTGAGCGTCTGCCACAAAATAAGCGGCGTGGTTGGATGGCTGTGCTGTTGGGTGCCGAGTTGATAAAAAGCGCCAAGCGCATGCGCAACGCGAAACATTTACGTGTCGAACGCGCGCTAGGTAAGCTCGTCTTGGGATGGTGCAAATGATTACATAACTGCAGGAAAAATAAAGAGTGCCATGGGAAATAAAATTGAAAAATTAAGAAATTAAATGGAAGTGCAGTATTAAAAATTATTTTAAAAATAATTAAACAATTATTAAAAATTAATTAAATGTTCACGAAAATAACTTGAAATCAAAAGCTCAGCAGGGTGTTATTTAATTAAAACTCAAATACGTATAAAAAAACCAAAGGAATTTGTATTAAATCACAAAAATATAAATTGTTAAAAGCTGTTTATTAATTCATAAAGAACGGCAATAAAAATTACATTTGCTATTATTTTAGAAAATTTGTTAATATTCGAAAAATTTCCTTCTTCCGCCTTCATTGCAGTTCCCGGAATCGAACAACTATTCAAAAATTTACAAAAATGAAAAGCCTCATCGTGTTTTGCACTCTCTTGGCGCTCGCATTGGCACATCCGCAGCGTGAAGGTGCCGCGTACACCAACGAAGCCATCCGTCAGGCACAACAGACCTTCCTCATACCGAAAGATGCGCAAATTCAAAATGTACAAGAGGGCATTGAGCTGGGCGCATACGAAGCAATTCCCGGCAATCAACGGATAAATCTCTTCGAGATTCTCGGCGATCAAGTACCCTCGGAAGTGATAAACAATCTGCAAGCGCAAGTCGATCAGATTGGTAAGAATAAGTGAGCGTTGAGCGCGCAATCGACGGCGCGTAAACTAAATTGTAATTAAATTAATTTTTGTTTTTGTTATCATCATTGCGAAAAATTCATTTATAATTATTTTTTTGTTGAATTAGTTTCTATGAAAATTTGAAAAAATAAATATTTTGGAAAAAAAAATCCAAAAAAAAAAAACAAGAAATGTTTTGCCTATCTTCAGCTTAGTTTAGACAACAGGAAATCAAACTGAGATGTAAAATCAATAGCGAAAAAGTGAAAGTCAATTCATTTATTTGGCAATTATCCATGGGAGCCAAGAAAGTCCCACGACATGCAGCCTAACGAGTTCGTTAGCTATTTTTGCTCATTTCCTCCTTTGATCAGGCATAGATGTCTAACTCATGCATAACAGTGGCTCGCAGTGTATGTTAATGTACGGCTAACAAAAGATTTAATTTTTATTTTTTTTCCTATTTATTTTTATTTCTATTTATTTTATTTTATTTGTATTTTTTATTTTTATTTCTATTTTCTTTTTTTCCCCCCAAAAGCTTTTTTATTTTTTTGTTGTAACCTTTTTCTGATGCGCGGCATATCTGCCGCTTTCACTATGTCTTTATCGATCGTGATCGTGGTCACCGGCTATGATCGCCTTAAGCGTAATTCAATGCTTGGTAACGACGTAACACAACGGGAAGCACAGATATGTGGACGAGACCGCTACTGCACTGTCGTTGCATGTTAATTACCCACGGCAAGTCTGAGCGAATACAAAATGTGTTTATAAATCAATGCATAGCATGGAAACGCATAAAATATTGTACTATTATTTGCCTTTGATGTCATGTCTGGTGTAATTATGAATTCTTGAATAGTTGGTGGACAGGTGATGCGGTTCGCAGACGTGGAAATTAATTAAGTCATTTTATTTTATTTTATTTCGTTTTATCTTTTTAATTTCAATTTATTTTAATCTGTTTGATTTTATTTTATTTTATGTTTCTTTATATTATTTTATTTTGTTTGATTGTATTTGGTTTAATCTTTCTTATTTTATTTTATTTTTGTGATTTTATGCTACATTTTTATATTATTTTGATTTATTTTATTGGGTTTGAACTGATTTTATTTTTCTTTGTGTATTTATTTTTTATGTAATTTAATTTAATTTTTTTTATATTTTTTTATTTTTAATAATATATTATTTTGATTTATCTTACTTGATTTTAATTTATCTAATTTTTTGTACTCAGTTTGATATTATTTTATTATATCTTTCTTATTTTATTTAATTTATTTTATTCTATCCCAATTCATATTTTTATTTTATTTCTTAATTTTGATTCTTTCATTATATCTTTCATATTTTATTTAATTTTTTTATATTATTATGATTTATTTTATTTGGATTTAATTTATTTTATTTTATCTTTTTTAATTATATTTTATTTTATCTTATTTTGTTTTACTCTGTTTTATTTCATTTTATTTTATTGCATTTAATTTTATTTGGTTTTATCTTTCTTATTTTATTTTAATTTCATTTTTTGATATTATTTTATTCTATTTGATTATATTTTATTTCATATTATTTTAATTTTTTTTATTTTTTTTAAGATTATTTTTTATATATTTCACATTTTATTTTATTTTATTCTATTTGATTTTATTGTTTTCATCGGCTTTTTATTTTATCTTATTTTATTTAATTTTATTACATTTGATTTTATTTGGTTTTATCTTTCTTATTTTATTTTATTTTATATTACAATATATTAATTTATTTAACTTTTTTATTATTTTTGATAATATTTCATTATATCTTTCATAATTTATTTTATTCTATTTAACTTTTTCAACTTTTTTATTTTATTTTATTTTATTTATATAATTTTTTTAATTCACTTTAATTTATTTCATATTACTTTATTTAAAATTTTTTATTACTATTGTTTTTTGTTTTAAGCTCTTCCTATTTTATTTAATTTCATTTTATTTTTCTTCACTTTTTAAGATTTTTACTAATACATCCATAAATCATTATGTCATTAATTACTGCCGAAACCATTCATATTTTGGCCATAAATTTTCCTTTCACTTCACGGCTATATACGAGTATTACAGTTACAGCATACGAACACAAGTGTAGTATATCAATAGGTGCAGTTGCGTAAATGTTGACGGCAGATCATCTTCACACTTGCCTGCGTATAACCTCAGCTGTTCACCATTACCGAAGTCTATCGGCAACCATCCTAATGGTCGTTGCACTTGCAGCAAGTATTTGAATGTTGTTCATTTGCACTGTACGAAGAACGGCAGGTAGGAGTTTAAACCTTTCAAGTTCATCGTTTAATTGACGCACTTTTTTTTCAAATGCCATGGTGGTTGCATCGATCGATTATGTAACAAATTGATGGTCAACCAACCAAATAACTGCTTCATTACCCTAATATTAGCACTTCATTTGGATTAAAGTTAATTATCTATTATTATTGTCATTATATTATGGCTCCTGTAAGTAGTGAAATTTTAAAATTCTTCGCTCACATTTATGATAGTAAGATTATTAAATGCAAGAGAAAGGGCTGTAACACTTACTCATACCTTTACCTACCTTTACCCACAGATATTCGTAACGTTTGTTAGTAAGGCAGGCACAACAGCTTTGGAAATCCGAAAGAGATCAACAACCAAAAAAACTACAAAAATTGCTTTATCTTACAAATTTACGTACATCTATACTAATATTATAAAGAGGAAAACTTTGTTTGTTTGGTTGTAACGAATAGGCTCAAAAACTACTGGACCGATTTTAAAAATTCTTTCACCATCACATGGATTACATTTTATTTAGGAAAAAAATAGGGTTCCGTAAGATATTTGGATTTTTCGGACACAAACTAAAAAAAATCTTATATATAAAATAAAGTCAACTTTTTGTGTGTGTTCGCTAACCGGCCGTGTCTGCACCGAATTAAACCAAACTTACACACCTTGTTAAGAAGGTATTGAAGATGGTTTCCGTATAGTTAGGATACCTATTGGTGGATAGGGCTCGAGATATAGGTCAAAACGGGGACCCGGGTAACCTTCGGATGTGTATGTACAATATGGGTATCAAATGGAAGCTGTTGGTGAATGCTTTAGTTCAGAGTATTTTTCATGCCGCTCCGTGACTAGGGTCTCGAGATAGAGACCAAAACGTGGACCCTAGAATGTGTTTGTACAATGTGGATATCAAATTGAAGCTGTTGGTGAATGCTTTAGTACAGAGTATTTTTCATGCCGCTCCGTGACTGGGGTCTCGAGATATAGGTCAAAACGTGGACCCGGGTAACCTTTGGTTGTGTATGTACAATATGGGTATCAAATGAAAGCTGTTGATAAGTGCTTTAATACGGGGTAATTTTCATACCTATTGATGACTAGGGTCTCGAAATATATGCCAAAACGTGGACCCGCCGTGTCTTTGCACCGAATTAAACCAAACTTACGCACATTGTTAAGTAAGTATTGAAAATGGGTTTCGTAAAGTTTGGTTGTAATTCGGAGCACTGGCAATGGGTACAGCGTTCTTTTGAACCAGCCATAATGTCGCTTACTTTTTTAACGCTTGGGGCGGAACTGAACTGTCAAATTGACAGTGTGAGTTACAATGTGTCAATATTTCTTTCTGATTTGGATGCCATAAGGAAAAAACGTAAGTGCAACATGTAAAAATTGTTTGTGAATTTTTTTGGAGTGGATTTTGGAACAGTGAATAATTTCGTACGAAATTTGAGAATATAATGTGAAATCCGAATGAAATTATGTGTTCGTGGAAAAAAAAAAATTTTTCGTTCTTTTTTTTGAAAAATATAAATGGATAATGGTTAAAAAAGCTCCAATGCTTAATAAAACATATAAATTGAAACGAAAAATTCATGGATGATGAGGAAAAAAGACGATTGTTTATTCATATGCGTTGATTTGAAATTTAAAAACAATCTTCTTTTTTCCTGATTTTCAATTTATATTTTATATTTACTCAAAAACAAATAGAAAAACAAAACATATTGTTTATGCCAAAGCGCTTGAATAAAGAATAAAGAAATAAATAATATGAAAACCATATATTTTCTGTTCTAAACCATATCTATTATATTTTAGTGTGCCCAGCGAAGGGGGCCGGGTTTGCTAGTTTTAATATAAAAATAAAATTAATCGATTTTTTTTTATTTAATAAAATAAAAAAATTTAAAACAAGTATTTTTATTATTTTAATATAAAAACAAACTTAATCGATTTTTTAATAAATCTGTTGGTCTTGAAATTAATCACTTGATGCATTAATCGAATAATGCATTTTTGCCATCACGAACAGACAGTGGGAGCCAATCGAAATTAATTATAACCTGTGCGCACGCAGTAGAAAACACGGATATGGTGCCTACCAAAAACTGGTACTTTCTTTTTGGCGAATTCGACAATTGAGTGACGTCTGTATCGAAAATAAGCAAAGCTTTGGGTACAAATGGAAGCACGTGCAGACGCATAATTTAATTATTAAAGGTTTGCTCATTCGTCACCATTGTACAGATCCACAAGTAAACACACTCCCTGATACCAAAACACTCTTATATGTAACTTGGTTGCATACAAAATTATTAAATTTCATAGAACTTCGTATAAAAATATCTTAAAATTTACGTAAAAATTCAGATATTTCTCAATACTCATTAAAAAACATTATTATAAACAAGGAATATATTAAAAATATAGTATTTGTTATTGTAAATTTTCCAAGTCAGTGATATTATCTTGGATTTTTCCTATTATTTTTAATTCGGCATAGCAACGCCGCCAATACGCTCAAGCAAAAAGGCCACGCACTCACACTATCACACATTTGGGTGCCTGTCAAACCCACAACAAGGGTACCTACCGAAAAATAGGAAGAAGAGGAGTGTTTTTACTGGCATGAAATTTGATTTTGTATGAAATTTTAATAATTTATTATGCAACCATGTTAAATAAAAAAGCGTTTTGAAATCAGGTGATCTCAGCTGTGGGCAAAACAACTTTTGACAATCAGCGGAGGGTGTTTGTACTTATGGATTTGTACAATAATCAATAATGAGAACTTGACATCTGTTTTCGAGAAACCTGTGTTGCTACATTCAAATTTCATTGAGAAAGAGCAGTAAGAAAGTGTGTTACATTCCTCAAAAACTGGATACAGCCTCAAGTAAATTTAATACAAGCAAAATGCGTGAGCATGTCGTGAGGATTTTTATGAGTTTTTTAAATTTTCTTCAGAGCTTGACACTAGGCTTTACTGTGTAACTAATATATGACGATTTGTGAACTGCTAAAATTATAATTTTTTTTTCTGAAATGCAACCCTATGCAAATCAAGCAACTCTCTCAAGCACATGTCGGCATTTCAATTTGACATTTCAACCAACATGTGTACATCGTGAAACTGACAAAACACTTCAATATCGGTGTGGTTATATTTCGAAGTAAAAATTATAACTTGAAAGTTTATGCTTCAGAGCATATGAAAGCAATACAATTTTTTAGAAAATAAGTGTAGAACGTTGCCAAATAATGGAGGTAGAAAACGGCGAGGGACAAGTACAGGTGCGCCTGAAGACCAAACAGGAACAGTTAGTATCAATTTAATCCTCAGCGATGCAGAGTTCCGTTTTATTATTAAAACTTCCACTTCTAGTTATGCTGTGCCTGATGTACCTTATACAATCGAAGGAAGCGTAACCACCGCTGACCTGAACACATTCGTTAACACGTTGTTGGAGCAAGCCGAGATCAATGCCGGCGACCATAAATCTCCCGTTGAATTTGATTTCATAGTAATTAATGAATATTTGCGCGGACGTCTGTGCGATCACTTACGCGAAAAGGAAATTTCCTTTGAAGACACTGTAGATATTGAATATGTTGAACGTTTCCCAGCGCCAGAACCTCAAGACTGCTTGCTGCATGATGATTGGGTATCAGCAGTTAAGGCAAGTGACAAATGGATATTGACCGGCTGCTACGACAACACCATAAACATATGGACGGAAAAAGGCAAACATGTATTAACAATACCGGGGCATACACAGCCAGTGAAGGCAGTAGCTTGGGTGTCGGTTGATGAGCAGCGTGGAAAATTCGTAACATGTTCCCAGGATCAAACTGCGATGCTTTGGGAATGGTTAGTTGGTACGAATTCAGTGGAATGCGTTTCGGTTTGTAAAGGGCATGAGCGTGCGATCGATTGTGTTGATGTAAGTCCAGATAAAGCACGTTTCGCCACGGGTAGCTGGGACACAATGCTAAAGATATGGTCGGCGGGTAAGAAATATAATGAAATGATTTGGCTGATAAAAAATTAAGCGAGCATGTTTTTGTAATTTAGAAATAAATGAAGGAGGTGAAGGTACTTCGAAGCGTGCAAGAGAAAGTAACACAACAAGGGTAAGTGCTTAGAAAGAAAACTGCATGCTGGTAGATGAAAATAATGAAAAATGTAGCATGTCTGAGTTGCACGAGTTGTTGAGTTTATATTAATCCATACCACATATCTAGGTTCCTCAAATGACTTTACAAGGGCATCGTGAATGCATTTCTTCCGTACAATGGATGGATACAGATGCACTTTTAACAAGCAGTTGGGATCATACTTTGAAAATTTGGGATCTAAATCTCGAGGGTATTAAAATGGAAGTTTCCGCTAATAAATCAATTTTTGATGCCAGTTACTCTAAGCTGAATCATCTCATTGTCACAGCATCGGCAGACAAAAATCTTCGTCTCTACGATCCGCGCACGAATCGTAAGTTTGAGTAATGCAACACGAGTACTTAATTTGTTTATTGATCAATTTTTAGATGGCAACCTGGTGCGCAATACTTATTTTGGCCACAGCCATTGGGTGCAAACCGTAATGTGGTCTACAACAGAGGAATACCTCTTTGTGTCTGGTTCGTACGATAATCAAAATAAACTGTGGGATTACAGATGGTAATAACATAACAATTAGTCAGTGCCGAGGTGTTTAACATAATTTTTAATTTTATTTTTAGCCCTAAGGCGCCGTTATACGATTTGTTGGGCCATGCAGACAAAGTGCTGGACATTGATTGGTCAAATCCGAAGTACATCGTTTCTGGTGGCTCTGATAATACAGTAAGGGTTTTCAAGTCACGCAAAGCTGTGTTGACCGAGCCCATGGATGATACTAAATAGAGACCCCACCCCCCCCCCCCCCCTTCGCAATATGCGTTTTCTGAGAAAATGTTCCAGTCGATGACGTTATAAATGTTTTTAATAGCTAAATTAGATTTTGATAAACTGAAAGAATACAAAACTCGAGTCAATAAATGTTAAAAATTGATGCGATCATCTGGTTTCATTTCAAAGTTTTAGGGAATTAAATATTTTGTTGGGTGTTCATTGGGAAGCTCATTTGAAACATTGCAATTATGTAGCAAATTTCAATGAAATTACTATTAGTATAAAAAACGTGCTTTGAACAATTGTAAATTGTGAGTATTTATAATTTTTAATCGTTATTATTGTTTTGTTCCAACATAAATAAATCACATGTCTACAACAATTTGGGCTTGGAATATCATAGAAAGTTATTGTAGCAGCATAAACATTCCCCACACTTACATACGGAGATTCATAGAAAGTCGTATGTTTAGCTACCAAAATTTCCGTAACTTATTTTGTGTACTTATTTTATTACACTTGGCAGTGCCATTTGAAAAAAGATATAAATGGTAACACTATCCGTGCATTGTCAATTTTCGCAATGGTACGCCGTATGAACATGGCAGCAATTGCCGGCTTAAGTAAATACATTATAGTCATCCCTTTCACGCTTATGTATATTTATGCTATTGTATATGGTTCGTAGATTCGCGAAAATCTCGAGCCAACAACAATTACGGCAACCTCAAACAACAAAAGCGAAAGGCAAACGGAGGAACAGTTTTGATAATAGTAAAAAGGAAGAGGAAGAGTTGTGTAAAAAGCAAACGAATAAGTGGAAGAGCAGCAGAAAAGCAGAAAAGAAGAAAAACCAAATTGCTGCCTGATTGCTTGCTGTCTGTCTGACTTTCGTTTGATGGAAGAATTGAAAAGTTTTTGTGATTCTTCCGTATAAATTGCAATAAGAGAAAATTTAAGGAATTCAAAAGTAAAGAGCTTATATAAAACGTGAATTTTGGTGGAGAACATTGGTTGCGAGTTGCAGTGATTCTTTATAAAGGCAAGTACCCAGTGGCGAAAAGAAAATTTCACTAGAAGCTGTATAGTAAAGAATGCATACATATAGAAGAGAGAAGTGTGAGTGCTGCAAGTGGGGGTAAGCTACGCTTCACTATTTGCACAAAGTGGTAATAGCCGCTTTGCGGGATGTGTAAAACAGGAAAAACTGATTGATGGAAAGGTAGGAGGACATGGATGCTGGATATTTTCGTAATTAAACAAAAATTGTTGAATACAATAGTAATGAAGTTTTTTTTTTATTTTAATTGCCTCTTACACGATCATGCTGCGATGCATTACTGCTATTGGCAATCGCTGGCAATACAAACTACGAAGATTACATGCTTAAGGGGAGCTTCCATGGCCGCATAACTCGGCGAATGCGTTCGTAATTGATTTTTCTTGGCGTTAATATTTCATTTGTTTTATAACAGCAATTCGTCATCCATCCACTGTTCAAGTCTGCTGCTTCTTTCTTTATTTCGTTTCATTATTAAATTCCCAAAATGGCCGCTAAATCTACTAGCTCTTTTTTTCGCAGCAACGTGTAGGGTGGACCAACGGCTGAGTGGCCAATGCCCTGAAAGCTGATACCACCTCCGAAGCGTAAAGTTCTTTTTTTGGAGTTTTGTTTTTAGTCGAGTTCTGGCACGTTACATTCGAGAAGAGAATTAAACGTTAGCCAGACAACTGCAGTAATGAGTAGTTAAACATATTTGTTCGCCACAGCCGGTCCTACGTTACTTAGTAAATTTATAACCGGCCGTGGACTTGGCTGTCACTTCAACCGTATTACGCAAAAACTAATTGAGCATATTTCGCACTGTTGCAACAACTACAACTGTATGCCATCATCCTCGACCTTCTGCAAGTTCAAGTGCAATTCTATGATTTCGTTCCACTTCCTTTTTCATAACCTGTCATAGTTGAAGTTTCTAAGTCAAATGCAATTTTTATGTACGCAAGTATCATGAATAATTAACAATGGAAAGTCTGCGGAAAAATATGAGAGAATGTATGAGTAGCATTATTTTTTTTTTGTTCACTCCTCTCGAAAGCATAGGGACTCGACAAGACTCTTCCATTGTGCACGTTTCTGTGCTGTTGTTTTTGCACCGTCCCATGAGCTGTCGGTGCTACTGCTACAACAACAACATGTTGGCATCTGCTAGTTCGCGCAGCATCGACCTTCTCCAAGTGTTTTTGGTCGTACGCGACCTCTGCTCCCTTGCGGGTTCCAGTCCAGAGCCATTCTCGTGATGCTATCTGGTGGTTTTCTCAACGTGTGACTTATTCATCGCCACTTTGTGCCTTTGATTTGCCTAAGGATGGGTTCCTTGTTCGTTAATCTCCACAGTGCGTCGTTATTGATTGTGTTTGGCCCGAATATTCTGCAGATGATGCAGAGGCATTTGTTGATGAAGGATAGTAGCCTCTGTGTGATAGTGATGGTAGCTTTATTATGTTACTGAAATTTTTGATTGCAATAATACTGCAAATTTGTTTGTAAAAACTTTGCTATTGTTTTTATTTTCAATCATATTTTATTAACAGATCACTCGCTTAAACCGCCCATTTGATCTCAATAAGTCAACTACAGCTCGCCCAGTGTCCGCTCGAGCGTGTATCAGCGATTCACAAATATCGAGGTATAATACATTTGCGCCTAGAGCATGTCCTCAACTTCGGCGGCCAGTGGTAGTAGCGGTGCAGGTAGTGGAAGTTCAGCCTCTGCCGCCGCCACCGCACCAAATGCTAGCAATAGTATGAACGCAAGCAGTGGTCGCGGCCGCAACAGCAACGCTGGGGGTGCCAACGCTAATAATTCGGGTGCCGGAAGCTCCAACGCCAATCCAAACAACGCTGTGAATGCTGCTGGCACTGCCACTGCAGGGACAGGGGCTGGAGAAGAGACACGTAAAGATCCAAAACCAAATCCAAAAATTTCCAAAGCATTGGGTACCTCAGCTAAGCGCATACAAAAGGAATTGGCCGAAATAACACTTGATCCACCACCGAATTGTAGTGCCGGTCCCAAAGGTGATAATCTGTACGAATGGGTTTCAACAATATTGGGACCGCCCGGCTCGGTATACGAAGGTGGCGTCTTCTTTCTGGATATACATTTTTCACCTGAATATCCCTTCAAACCGCCAAAGGTGACATTTCGCACGCGCATCTATCACTGCAATATAAATAGTCAGGGTGTGATTTGTTTGGATATTCTCAAAGATAATTGGTCGCCAGCGTTGACCATATCGAAGGTGTTGCTGTCAATTTGTTCCCTGCTGACTGACTGCAATCCTGGTGAGTGCACATTTTTCATACATTTAATTATAGATTTTTTTTCAAATGTTACCGCCTATTTTTGAGGTTCTATTATTTATGGTATTAAAATAGGCCATATTTTATTTAAATTGGTTAATTTTGATATGATTCTGTCCTACTTCGTAATTATTAAATTGCTAATCTTAACCGTTATCATTTCATTTTAGCGGACCCTTTGGTTGGCAGCATCGCTACTCAATATTTGCAGAACCGTGAGGAGCACGACAGAATCGCACGACTTTGGACAAAAAGGTTTGCCCAATAACCGGGCAACAAAAGTTCTTTGTAAATTTAATTTAACCTGATTTTTTACAGATATGCAACATGATTTCCTAATCTTGTAAGTCCCGACATTAAAATAAAATTACATATATAACAACAGCAGCAACAATACAAAAAGTTATGTTTGCGGCAAAAAAAAAAAAAATAAAATAAAAAAATAAAAAATTGAAACGAAAAATAAAAAATTGCAAACATCCTGCAAATAAATTATAATGATAATGGTAAAATTATGATTTTAAAAGGAAAGTATCTCTCCTAAATATGTATAACACTATATAATATATATTAGAAATTAATTATAAAAATAATACATAATATAACAAAACGAAAAAAAAAAAAAAATATTAAGCAGATATTGAGTAGGAACAAGGGACCGGAAGCGAATGAATACCAAGTTTAATTATTAGCGTGCATTTTCATTTTTTTCAAAAACAAATGTCATTCAAAAGACGAACGTAAGCATAACACTGCTAAATTTAACGAAATCGAAAATACTATACTTATAAAATAAAAAATATGTACAATTCATGTTTTACTTTTATGTGAGAAAAGAAATCAATCAACCAAACATACATACCTACATACATAATTGCAAACTTCACTTCAACAAAATACAATACAAATAAGTAATAAACCAAATCGCTGATGGAGTGTGAAAATAATAAACCACATAAGTCCAGCTGCATACAAACATTATTTTGAAGCAAAACAGCAATAAAAAAAAATAGAAAAAATCCCAAACAAGAAAATTATGGTAACGAAAGAGCTGATAAATCTGTTCGATTAATTGTATTTTAGTGACGGAACTGAGAAGCAGGTGACAACTTCTTGTCTTTAAATTGTAAACATAATCGTGAGCCTCAAATAAAAACTATGATACAAAATATTGAATTCCATGTCTCTCATATGTGTTCGTAGTATAGTTAAGTGTATTCGGCATTTCTTTTAATTGTTTAACAAATGACACGCGTTTGTTAGTGGCTTTGCTTGTCGAAATACACAAAGCACAGTTGAATGCCGGGCATACATATGTGTGTGTGTTGGTGTGTAATCAGCTTAGAGTAATGCGTCTGCTCATATTACGTGCTGTGCAACCCTTTTCCACAATGTGATAAGTATTGTGCCCTGACTGAGGTTACGATGCAGGGGGTTACATACATACATATGTTCGTATCTGCACACTGACGAAGAATATTTTTTTGTAGATGTGTTATTTGTTTCGGCTTTTGCATAAATGAAAACTAGACAACGACGAATTTCATTTCTAATTAGTAAGTTTCATGTCGTCAGAGCAACATCTTCATAGTGAGGAAATGTTTCCGTTGAAGTAACATAATGTCTTTTGATGTTGAATGCCCGCAGAGTGGATGGAATGAATGGTAGGGTTAGAAAATATTGGGTTGGAGGTAAAGTTCTGTCGCATTATAAATAGGCAGGTAATTCTTGTAAACAAAAAAAGCATCTGGCTAGTGAATAATTGGGATTTTTTTTTGTTTTTTTACCTGCTGTATAATATAAAAGCAGTCCTTTTTTAGCGTTCACCATTTACTTGTGATATTTAAAGTGAGAAACTTGTCAGTAGATAAAGTGCATTTACGACACTGCATTTTGTATAGACTCGAAAAAGGAAGCACGTTGTAACAGCATAAACATTCCCCAAACATATGCTGGGAATGCTGCTGAAGTGGCAGTCCTTGGCCGGATATAAATCTGGGTCGTTCCGGTTACGTAGAACTAACTGTCGTGGGAGCATCGCATCGGTTGCATGTAAAAATTTATGTGCGGTATTTGGAAAAAATATTGTAAATGTTCGTACTTGTCAAAGATGCTAAAGCAAATTTCGTTCCAGGGATCTAAGCCTACAAGATAGTAATCGATCAGGACGACTATCCGAGATCGATAATGTTTTGCGATCCATGCTTGAAAATGTGGATTACATTTAACAAGCCGATAAATTGCAAAAGAGTTTGGCATTCATCATACAACTGTTGGAAATCTCTTGAGTTTGTGTTAAAGCAAAGTGTTTGGGTTCCACATGAATTAACGGAAAATAATTTTTCTTTAAAATACGACAGAACTTTTCCTCCAACCCAATATAATGTTCCGCAAATATATAGACTTAACGGCAAATGGGTATATCTGGATCCATTTTGCATAACCCACTAAATTTTGCACGTCCAGCAGAACTCTGCTGCACAGAAGAACGTTTAATGTAGTATAGGCCAGCGGAATGGAGATAGATATGCCATTTTATAGAATACTGTATTTGCCTATCAAAATATATTGAGTGACTATAGTAATCGATTTGAATATATCTGTTTCAGGGAAGGGATGCATAATTGACGGCTTACACTCTTTTTGGGAGCTTGGTCGAGCCCCTTTTGCTGTTTGTGGCGTGCGTCTTGTTGATGTTCCCCAAATGTATAGACCTACAGTTTTAAGCTACAAATGGTGCCGTAGCCGTAACCATAACCACAGCAAAAACATTACAACAGCTCTTGTCGATTAGTCATGCCGTAACCGTAAACAGCTGATATTGAAGTAGAATTAATGACAACATATCCATTTTATTTTTATAAAATCACGGATAATTTTCCACTAAGCCAATTATTTTTTCGTCGTTCATATTCAAATATTCAAATTTTGATCGCAAATATCAAAACAAATGTAAAGTATTTCACAGCTGCTTAGGGTGAAGGGTCAAAATAAAAATTCAATAGATACATTCGGCTATGATTATGGTTACGGTGTTTTGATGCGGCACCTGTAATCGTTAACAGTGATGCTCATATGCTTGATTAGAACAGCTGTTTGCTTTGGTTACGGTTATGGCTAAGGTACGGCCACACTAATCGCAGCTTTAACCCGACTCCGATCGATATGATTTTTTATGAGGAGCTTTTTTCATGTCAGCAATACACTCGAAGGCTTGTCATTGCTTGCCGAGGGACTACCGCTATTAGAACAAACTTGTTCTGCCATTTTGGTATTTCATGCACAGAGATAGAATAGTGCATTAAATTTTGAGTGAACTTCACTCTTTTCTACTAAATCTGCTCGTTGTGACGCTGGTTGATCTAATTAACTACTTATTTTGTGGAACAAGACCGATGTACGACTACCACTATAATTATAGTCATAGTGGAATGGACGAAGCAAACCGACTGGGTCTGGTGGTGAACGAGGACAAAAGGAAATACCTCCTGCCATCAAACAAACAGTCGGCGCACTTGAGTATCGGCACCCACGTCACTGTTGGTAGTTATAATTGTAAAAGAGTTCGTGTATTTAGGAATCAGCATTAACACCGATAACATCGTCAGCCTTGAAATCCAATGGAGAATCTCTCTCGCCCACAGTGAACTTTGGACTAAGTAGGCAATTAAATAGTTAAGTCCTCTCTCGACGAACAAAACTGACACTTTATAAGGATCTCATCATGCCCGTCTTAACGTATGGCGCAGAAGCGTGGACGATGACCATATCCGATGAAGCGACGTTTGGAGTGTTTGAGAGAGAGATTATGCGCAAGATTTTTAGACCTTTGCACGTTGGCAACAGCGAATATCGCAGGTGATGAAAGAATGAGTTTTACGGCGACATAAACACAGAGTGGCGAATAAAGATCCAGCGTCTACGTAGGCTGGCGCATGTCGTCCGAATGGATACAAACGCTTCGGCTCTGAAAGTATTCGATACGGTACCAGCTGGAGGAATAGAAGGGCCTCCTATGCGTTGGAAAGATCAGGTGGGTTTGGCTTCACGTCGCGTTAGCAGTTATCGCGCCAATTAAGAAGAAGAATAGAATAGTTGAACCTTTCACTACTTTAAAAATTAGTAGAGCTTAAAATTTAGAGCACCACCCCCAACTCTGGTCTGTTTGAGCGTCTGCGGATGACTCCCTGTAGGGAAATCGACGCAAGTGGACACAATTTTGAACTCACCATGTAAAAACAACAAGCAGCTGATACACCTACCTTTAGATGACGTTTCCAAAACAGTCGGTTCTACGTTACCAAAACGTTTCGGATTTATATTCGACCAAGGACTGTCACTCCAGCAGCAAGCCTACAACTTTTATGGGGAATGTCTACACTGTTACCACAACATAAAACAACCAACGTAAACGGGGTGGAAGAGAGGAGGAGACGCCGCACCAGTGTCCATTAATTTGCATCCACGCCAGGACGATGTGTGCATTTTTCGTACTTTACCTTCAAGTACAATTAAAAATTTTTCTGAAGTATTGCTCTGAAAAATTTAATCGAAATAAACCCATACAGTTTTATTAAATGTGTAACTATTTTATTTTATTTTGTTAACATATAGCATCAGTTTATTTAGTATCATTCACATTTATAAAATGTTATTTAATTTGCTACCAAATCCTCTCCAGGAATAAATGTTTGTATATGATCCTCACCAAAGATCCAACCTAACTTACACTCCATTTAGATTTGTTTGAATACATTTTTAGTTATTTCAGTAATCGTAAATATTTGAACTCAAAAACTCAGAGACAACCAAAGCAAAATATTGAAATAAAGCAATTAAACTAGTCAATTTACAAACTAACTAAAATTTTTGTAAAACGAAATGTGTAACCACTTTCCTGCAGGGAAATTTACTGGTTCCGAACCAGTGCGGTTTTAATTAATGATTAAATTCTAATTCGCAGTTTGTTACTCTTTCTATTTAAGTACTAAATTTTGCACGTCAATGCCCTACGAAGTATCCATATTTAAATTCTAAGATCAGCGCTAGATTGGTGGCGAAAATGCTCACACCAATGTCGTGTGAAGAACAGATGATAGCCACACTGACATTGTTAACTTAGAGATCGCAAATTTGTCTGTTACTGTTAATTTAAATCCTATTATGATATGCGAACTATTCGCAAACAAAATATACAGTTGTAAAGGGTGATCAGATTGGAGGTACTTTGAATCAATGCAATTACTGCGCCGTCTCTCGTCTCGGACCAGTGGATTGGCCACCAAGATCGAGTGATATCACATCTTTGGACTTTTATTGTGGGGGTAAAATTTAAATTCTTTGCGGATAAGCCAGCTTCGATTAAGGCATTGGAAGCCAACATTACTAAAGTTATTCACGAAATACCGACGGAAGCTCTCCAGCGAGTCACTCAAAATTGGAGTTTACGCATGGCTGAATTACGGCGCAACTGGGGGATTATTTGAAAGGGATTAACTTTAAAAATAAATGTCAAGAATGTTACTATCCACAAAAAAAAAATAAATAAATATTGCCCAATCAATTTGAATTTCCGATGTTTTTCCTTTTTTTCATTCTGCAATTCTCACTCTACAATTTTCAACAGATAAACGCCTAACGCTGGCTACCAAATAACGCGAGTCAATCTCTTTCCTTTAATACATCTTGGCTACGCTGCTTTGGAAGCAACAGAACGACGTCTGTTCACGCGAGCTTTTGAATCTGAGTAGCGAAAACAAAGATTAATTTATCAACTAGATTGTTCCTGCAAACTAAACTCGGTCTTTTTACTATGAAGTTGAGTAGAATCAGAAGTCTATGCCTTGGCTTAAAAAATGTGCAGTATCGCATAAGAAGTTCATTGCGACACAATTGGATGGAGATAAGTCTGTTCATGAAGCAAATAATTTGTAACAATTGTTGGTGTTGGTGTTCAGGCACTCAAAAAACTTGCGAAGTAGGGGAAAGTGAGAGCGCAAAATGACATTTCATTTTTAGGGGAAGTTGCAAGTTTTTGCTGGATAAATTTTTACTTATAAGAATTTGCAAGTAAGAAAAACAGCTGATCGCAAAGTAAAAATAAACACGAATTCAAATTTGCGAATTGAGTGAACGTTCCAAATTTAAATGAAAATAAATTGTGATTAGAATGGAGAATGCAAGTAAATATGTTTCAGATAAAATTTTTAAAGTTTATTTGAAGTCATATAAAATATTAAATAGGAATCGGCCAATGATATAGAGGTATGTATGTACTTCTGAACCACAGTTTCCAGTCACCGTTGCTGCAGTTTCCGAAATACAAAGCGAAAGCGTTGACGGTATATTTTATTGTTGTTTGTACTTCTTGGTTATTAACTAACTTGGCAATAAATTTGGCAGATATAGACAGCGAAAAATAAGAAGGAATCCGTTCCCCCGACAGTCGGTTGCCGGAACAACTACGTTGCCGGAACAACCCGGATTTACTATATATCCGGCCAAGGACTATCACTCCAGCAAGACTCCCCGTAGATGCATGGGGAATGTGTTTGCTGCTACAACAGCAATAAATCAGTGGTTGCCACAACAATTGCTAATGGAATATTCTTCATTTGACAGCGATGATGATCTGAAGCAAGTTGTTTTGGCAAAATAAAATCATGCTCGTTATTTTGAATTTTATGTGTATTTTTTCAATTTAATACGAGGTAGCTCACTGAAAAATGTTTACTCTTTATGATTATTTCCGCCAACAATTTGATCAGCTGTTCGTAAAATTTGCAAATTGTTACTGGTTTTCCGTGCATGTACTTTTTTGTGATATTTTTCTCTTTGCGAGCGAGGTTACTGGAAAATTTTTACATGAAGATACCTTACATGTTTTTTGCGATTCAGTAAGCTTCTTACGTGTTACGCGACAACGCGTGGTAAACAGATCAGACTGACTTTGTAAATGCAATTATGAGACTCGTGGCTAATTCTGGGGGCGTACAGATAGAAACTAGCATTCGAGCCTTGGTCGTGAGTTCATGATGTTTACGTTTGATCCGACGATCTATTCACGAACCTGGCTCGTCATATTTATGTTTGAGCCAAAACTTTCATCACGAGTCTGACTCGTTAAAGCACGGCAAGGGGTTAAGAAGAAACTAAGAGGAAAATGGGCTCAATATGTATTTCTTCTGCATAACAATATGGCCGTTGACAAGAATTTCGGTGCGCTGTTTGTGTAAAAAAAATGTGACTCGTTAACGCTTCACCATATTCTTCACAGTATAGCTGTAGGCTCTTCTCATTATTATAATATGAAATTCCAGAAATGGAAAAAATCAGCTATTTCTTCAAGTTTTCAAGTTCTAGAAAATGTTTTTTTTTTGGCAGCATTCAAAAGTTTTAGAAAAAATCTAGACTTAACACAAAATGATATACATACAGTCAAACTTCCATAACTCGAACTTCTATAACTCGAATTTTCTATAACTCGAACTAAATCGAGTGACAATAGGATAGAAAGCATTATAGACTCAATTTTAGTCCCATAACTCGAACTTCACTACCCCGAATTTCTCTATAATCCGATTAAGAATTTTGTCACGATTCTCTAAGTTAAATTATTTTGTTCTCTAAGAACAAATTATGTACTTGTTTAGTTTTAGGTTCGAATCTCTGTAGATGAAACACCAAAATGAAGAAAAAAAGTTTTTTCTAATAGCGGTCGCCCCTCGGCAGGCAATGGCAAGCCTCCGAGTGTATTTCTGCCATGAAAAAAGCTCCTCATAAAAAATATCTGCCATTCGGAGTCGACTTAACACTGAAGGTCCCTTCATTTGTGGAATAACATCAAGACCCGAACCACAAATAGGAGGAGGAGCTCTGCCAAACACCTTACAGAAGTGTACGCGCCAATTCTTAAATTTTGTTTTAGTTCTTTTCTCCCCTTTTTTTCAATGCATCCGAGATGTTTTGGTTTTCGTTTTGACGCTTCTTCTTTGCGAAACATTTGGTAATCAGTTTGAAAAGCAGGTTTCACCACAGACGATGCACATTACTAAACACCATAGAAGCAGATTTGCATTTTAGTGGTATCGAAATTGATGATAAGGGTTCAATGGAGGCAATTATTTGTATTATGTGATATTTGCAGACGATAAAAACTTCCACTGAAGGGCCGTTTCCATGTCAGTCGGTTCTACGTTACCCAAACGACCCGGAATTATATCCGGCCAAGGACTGTCATTCAGCAGCCATCCCCGCATGTAAGTATGGGGAATTTTTATGCTGCTACAACAACAACAACAACAACTGAAGGCCCCTATAAGGCTTTGAACAAATTATAATCTCTTTTTAATGAAAACTGCAAAACGAAAATAGGTTTTCAGTCACTAATTTCTGATTATTTTAATGCATTGCAACTTTTACTTATGTTTGCAGTTTCTTAGAAAAATATTCTATAGCTCGAAGTCTCTATAATTCGTGCATTTTCATTGGAGAAACGTGATTCGAGTTATAGAAGTATGACTGTATGTCGAAAAGAAAACAAAAAACCGTATTTAATTCCTTCTTCCTTACTTCCGCCTCATTCCATGCACCTTTTAAGCTTCTCTCAAACACTTGTGTAAATACAACTAAAAATGAAAAAAAAAATGGTTTTCATTGCTGTCGCATTCGGGCTCTCTTCCGCGAACCGATGCATTTCGGTTGTGAAATAATACTCGCACTAAGGCTGGAAATTCTTTCACTAACCTCGTCTTTCCCTGCAGGTTATATGTTCACTTTTGTAGCATGCACATATGTGTGTGTGTGTGTGTATACATGCAGCTTAAGAAATTCACATACGTATTTATTTTAAAGAAATTGTTTTAGTTTTGTTTTTTGTTGTTGTTGTTAGAATCACCACAGCCGCGCTAGATTAGTAGGTTGGAGTGACAACCACACATATACACACCCGTGTATGTAGGTATGTATGTATGTATCACTCCCTCTCCCCACAACATAAGTTGCCTTACAAGTACATGCCATTCACCAGAAAATCTGCCTCATGCGAATAAGGCGCCTTACCGCCCATGCGGCGCGTGCGCCGACCGACGGTACGCATACGGCAGCCAATTAGAATGGCGAGTGCCGCCGTAACCAGTAGACCAAGCGTCAGCGAGAGCATGGCACCGCCTGGGCGCTCCGATTGTCCATCGTGATCGCGGAATTCCAAGCCGAGATTTTCGTGTATCAATTTGTATTGTTCATGCACGGGCGAGGGAGCAGGTGCGCGTTGTCTTTGCTCTTCAAGCGCCAACTCGATTGGGTCCAATTGTTGCTTCTTCTTCGCATCGGCTTTGGGTATGCCGGCCAACTTCTTGTGTTTGTGTTTCTGTAATGAAGGAAGGCATCGATTGGTAAAGTCGTAAGTTGTATATTTTGACATTTTTATTAATTCATTCGTGGGCGTATGAGCAACAACATTGGCACGCACTTGTCGATTCGCGTTACTCATACGCCGCGTTGGTTTCAACAGCATAAATGCTTTCATTTGCATACCTTTTTTGGCGGCTCTGTTGACTTTTCTTCCTCATCATAGTCATCGTATTCTCCCTCGGGCGCCGCTGGCATTTCAGCAGCCTTGCTGGCCACTTTGTTGTCGTCTGACTTTTGTAACGTCGTCGCTGGCACCGCATTCGATTTTGCCGCGGCTGGCGGTGCCGCCGCTGATAAGGCCACATGCACCGTTGATTGCTGCATTATTGATTGTGGCGAACTGACTGCTTGCGATTGTTGCTGTAGCGATATCTTGTCTGCAGGCACCACCTCGACTGCGGTTGCCTTGCTGTCAGCTGACGGAGCCACTGGTTGTTTTTGCTGTTCGGCTGTGTTTAATATGTAAGCTGGGCCCGGTTGCAGAGGGAGTGGCAGTGTTTGTTGCTGTTCTTGCGGTGACTGTTGCATCTGCTGCTGAGGCGCCACTTGCTGTTGGTGCTGTTGTTGCTGCATTTGCCATTGCACATTCGGTGGCATCATCATGTGGCCTTAATGAGTTGATATTTTTCGTAGGCAAATTTTTTTAAAATTTTTTTTTTACTAATTTTTAAATAAGTTGCATTACTAACTAACGGAAATACTCACCCTGTGGCACCACATATTGCTGCTGCTGCTGCTGTTGCTGTTGTGACGGAGACGGTTGTAGTTGTTGCTGTTGCGGTACATAAACACCACCCGTTGCCAAATCAGCCATTTGAGGCACAAAAATACCGCTACGTTGCAATGTTGCTGCATTGTAGACCGGATTCAGACTGAGGCTCGGATTGTTAATGTTGTTATTGTTGTTGGTATTACCATACGAATTAACTAATACACTGTTGGGGTTGTTGTTGGCGTTCACGCCTGTAGTGGGCACTTGTATGCCACCTTTGTGACTAAAGATGCGACTGTTTAATTCCACTAGAAATAATTGAAAAAATGTAAAAAAAAAATTATTAATAAAAAATAATAATAAATGCATAGTAAGTAGAAGGTGATTTTTGCATAAATAGCAAAGCTTTGTTTCGAGTACTCGCATTAGATTTTGTGAGAAGAAAAAATTATTTGCATAGTCGCATGTTTTGCAATTTTTTCAGAAAAACCCTTTTACAATTCGCTCATTCAGATTTTTGATTTATATTTTGCTTGAATAAGAATGCAAAAAAAAAACTTTAGCCGAAGTAATAAATTCTTCAATTTTTTGCAGTATGGTGCAGCATGTATTCATTCCAGACCCATTAACTGGGGTTAAACTTTTAAGGATACCACCGGTGAATTCAAAAATTTCTTAGAATTTTTTGAATATGACAAAAAATAATAATAATGACCTTTTATTTTTAATAATAATGATTTTTTTTAACTTCTTGGCACATCAAAGTATTTAAAAAGCAAACTATCAATTTTTTTAAATAAATAAATCATTAACAAAAAAAAAAGTTAATTATTTTTATAATCGTGTTGAAGATTTTTGTTCTTCTGGAAAATATAGTAAAACAAAATTTTTTATCTGTCTAGCTATCGCCGAAACCAGAAAAGAAGAAGAAGAAAAAAAATTGAAAAGATAGAAGTAGAGCTTTGTTAAACTTTACCTACAATCGAGTATCCTTCATAAGTTTTTACGTACAAAAAAACGAAGTAATTGGTACGAAATAATACGAATTTTACTATTTGAGATAATTCAGATTAATACTAAGATTTTTTTGTCACCGCCTCGGTGAAACACCAAAATGAAGAAAGTAGCGGTCACCCCTCAGCAGGCAATGGCAAACCTTCGAGAGTATTTCTGCCATGAGAAATCTCATAATAATCCTCATAAAAAATATTCAAAAAAAGGGTGTAAGCGCCAATTATATAAGCATACGAGTATATTGCGGTTTTTTCCCTCCGCAGTGGACAAAACAAGTTCGGCATAAATGAGTTTCAAGTTTTAAACCACACGAATTTGTGGGCAGGCTAACCTTTCGCTACCTGCTTCCATAAATTTTGGAGCCCATTTTTGAAGGCCTATGTTTTATTTAGCATAGTTGGAATAAATTATCCTTAAATATTTCTTTTCACATAAACACCTTCTTCTCTTTTGGGTAACCGGTTTTCACGAGATTCTCTTGCGGCAAAAATCATTCGCCGTAGACAACGCGAGCTATAGATTATTAAAGCCGTGCATTAGAAAAATAAAACTAGTAATTAAAAAAACTAGGTTACAAAATAATGAAAAAAAAAAATTAATTATACATTCAAATTATTTTACTATGCAAGAAAAAAATTTATGTTTTGAGAATTTTAAACTATTATTTATAGGTATCACCTCTCAGCCAGCGAAAACATAAAAAAATAATAGAACCTTCTTTCAAAATTTGATAATTTAGAAACTTTATTTATTTATTTCCAGGCATACAGAGTTTTCAATAAAAAAAACCAAATAAAAAATTAAATTTGGAAGTTAAAGAGTTAAAAATAATTAATGGGTAAAGGGTCAGAGACTATTAATGGAAATATTAATAGAAAATATCAAGAAGGTAGGAAAAGTTTGTGAAAAAACTAAATAAATAATTAATATAGATATCTGAAAAGTGGTTGAAAAGTGTAATGGAAAATAACCGAGTAGGCAGAAAAAGTTAGAGATAAAAAAAATTGCCAGCTAAAGGGTTAGCGACTATTAATGGAATAAAATATGAATAAATGAAAAAAAACTTGACAGCTAAGGGTTTAGGGACTATTAATGAAAAATAACTAAGTAGGCAGTAAAGGTTAAAAAAATAAATAAATAAATAAAAATAAAACACTAAGCAACTAAAGGGCTAAAGCCTCTTAATGGACATACGTTTAAAAAAAGTAAATAAAAAATAAGCAGCTAAAGGGTTAAAGACTAGTAATGCAAATATTAATAGAAATCAACTAAGTAGGCAGAAACAGTTTTCAAAAAAGTTAAAATAAAAATATTTGGCAGTTAGAAATATTTGGCAGTTAAAAGGTTAAATACTACTAATGGAATATAATTCAGTAGGCAGAGATAGTTTTTTTCAAGAAAATACAAATAAAAAAAATGCGTGGCTGAAAGACTACTAATGGAAAAAACTAAATAGACAAAAACAGTATTTCAAAAAAAATATATATATATTATATATATACTTAAAAGGCGGCCGCCGTAGCCGAATGGGTTGGTGCGTGACTACCATTCGCAATTCACAGAGAGAACGTCGGTTCGAATCTCGGTGAAACAACAAAATTAAGAAAAACATTTTTCTAATAGCGGTCGCCCCTCGGCAGGCAATGGCAAGCCTCCGAGTGTATTTCTGCCATGAAAAAGCTCCTCATAAAAAATATTTGCCGTTCGGAGTCGGCTTGAAACTGTAGGTCCCTCCATTTGTGGAACAACATCAAGACGCACACCACAAATAGGAGGAGGAGCTCGGCCGAACACCCAAAAAGGGTGTACGCGCCAATTATATTATATATATATATACTTAAAAGAAATAGGTAGCTAAAGTGCTAGCGACTATTAATGGAAATATTCATGAAAAATAACTAAATAGGCGGTTCAGTTTCTCCAAAACAAAAAAAAAAGCATTTTAAATAAAGGTTAGGTTAGGTTGAAGCGGTTGTCCTGTGGGACACACTCAGGCTCATAGCCCATTGTGATGCCGCGTGGGGAGCTTTTCCTATTTCTCCTAAAACCAGTGTGTGCTTTTCAAAAATTTAAGAATACCTTCAATTTCTGCAGAACTGAGATCTTCCAATTCGTTAAAAAAATTGACTGCCTAGAATAAAAAATCTCCGTCTGGATAGAGCAGGACAATGACGCAGAAGGTGTAAGATTGTCTCTTCCTCATCAAGACAACTTCTACCGAAGTCATGTGCTTGCACACGCATCCTTTGGGCGTGCCTACCTATTAGGTAGTGCCCCGTTATGACTGAAATCAGTGTGCTAAGACTGTGCTTATTTTGGCTTTGCAAAGATTCTGTGCGTTTAGCATTGAGAGTCGGCCACAATTGATGGGCGATTTTGCAGGTGGCTTCATTACGCCACCTTTCGTTTGATTTCCTTACGATTACTTGTTTGTAAGGGTATACCTATGTCATTGTCTATGTACTCATCGGTCAACTTGGTGCCGATTCTCGCTAGTTCATCGGCTCTGCAGTTACCCTCAATGTCGCGATGGCCAGGAATACAGGATTACAGTAGTCGTGGAGCCGAAAACTGAAGGAGATCCCCAGATACTCGGAGTATACACCTCCGCCCACCCTGCGCTCAAGCTTTGAGCCATCTGTGTATACATGGATAGACTCGCCCTGTCTTCCCACTCTTCCTTTGAGGGTAGGAGGATCGTGAACGTTGTAATGGCAAGTGTGAAGTGTGGGCGAGAGTGCATAGTCCACCAATCCGGGAATCTCCGAAGTGCCAGCCAGGATTTTACCGTGACCGTAGTTCTTATTTGACCACTTGCTTTGAGTGTTCAGCCTTATTGCCGTACTACGCGCGAATAAATAATGTAAGAAAAATTAGGCATCTACGAGTAATGGGTTACAGACTATTAATGGAAAGTAGGAAAGTAGACAGAAACAGTTATCAAAAAAAGAAAAATTTATAAAAAAATTAGGATGCTAAAGGGTTTAAGGCTATTATTTCTGAATTTCGCCATTAAGCAAGCCGACGCAGTTTTCTAAAAGTAAAAACAAAAAAAATAGACTAGGCAATTAGTATTAAGGCTGGTCTAGAAATTTCTAAAAATGTTTTTTTTTTTTCGAAAAATAATTAAAAATATACTGTGAAATTTTCATGCGAAAATTCCGAAAATTTAGGTTCTATAGCCCATTAACCCATCGGTAAAAAGCGGTTCGCGCGCTCCTGCACCTCAATCTTTAAAATGATTTATATCGAAACGACTTTTTTCGGCACGGCGGGGATGGAAAAACATATTCAAACGAATCACTTGAAATTTGAGTATGTTGTTCAAAACATGTATGGCGTCGTCGGAACTAGAATTTTAATTTTATTTAAATAATTTCCTATTTTTTACACTAAAGAAATAGTGAAAAAAACTCGATTCAACGAACTTTTTACAAAAGCGCGCCATTTTGACAATTTTTAATTTTTACGATTTGTTCTAGTTCCGACCATATCTGCACTCTTTCTGATTAAGAGTCTACTTGAATTTTGTGTTTCAGATGAGTAGAAGACTCGAAATCACCTGCGCCGCCCGAGTCCGATTTTTCGAGAGGGTCTTCTTCAGCTGCATTTTTATAATAATAAATATTGTTTTCAAAGTAAAAAAACTTGAAAATTTCCTCCATAGATGTAGTAATAGTCACGAAAAGTTGAAACATCGTTTGTTTTTTTTTTAATTGCAAAAAAAAATTGTGAAAATAGGTGAACTTTTCGTGCTCTAGACCACAGGGTCTCCTTAATAAAAAATAACTAAGTAGGCTTAAATAGTTTTGCAAAACACAAAAGTTAATTTTTCCCGCTGGAAATAAGACAAAATAAGGCAAATAAGACAAGAAATATAATATAAAATGTTCTGAGCATATCTCGCTAGATGACTTTGTGAGTCAGATCTCTCGATGCATCACGTCATACCATACGGCAATTTATAGGTGATATTGCAGAACGTCCTTCGACAGTTTTGTGTTTGGTACAGTCAGTTGTGTTTAACACTGATCCAAATTTATTGAAAATAAAAATTGAAAATTCGATACATCCTTCAAAACTACTACAACGAAGGGGAAAAGTCGAAGCAGGAGACTAAAAATTGCGTTATTGTGCTAAAGCGTTTTTCAGTAAGAGCGCTTCAACTTTTTTTTGAATAAAACACAAACGGTTTGACTTTTTTAACTAGTTTTTTTTTATTATAGAGTTTGAACATATACATTTAAGTATGAAATTCGATTTCTTTTGCATGACCACCGCGGGCACGTTTAACGAAGTTCATTCGTTGAACCCAATTTTCTACCACTCTTTTGCATAAATCGGCCGAAATTCCAGCAATTTCGCGCTCAATATTGACTCTGAGCTCACAAATCGTCGCCGACTTGTTACTGTAGACCAATGACTTCACATAACCCCAAAGAAAATAGTCTAGAGGCGTCAAATCACACGAGCGCGGCGGCCATTCGACCGGTCCATTTCTGGAAATAATGCGCTCATCGAACTTACTCTTCAACAAATCAATTGTAGCGTGTGTTGTGTGGCTTGTGGCCCCGTCCTGTTGAAACCACATGTCGTCTAAGTCCATACTATTCAATTGCGACCAAAAATAATCGTTTATCATGTCGCGGTATCGATTTCCATTCACAGTAACGTGGCGATCGTTCTCGTCAACGAAAAAATATGGGCCAATTACGCCGCCGGCATGTAAACCGCACCAAACAGTGATTTTTTCGGGATGGGACGGTGCCTCATGAATCACGTGTGGATTGCTTTGTGCCCAGTAACGCATATTTTGCTTGTTCACAAAGCCATTGAGCCAAAAGTGAGCTTCATCACTGAAGATGATTTTTCGACTTTAAACTTTCTTAACAGAACACGCATTTTTATAATAAAATTCAATGATTTGCAAGCGTTGCTCAAGTGAGTAGCGTTCCAGGATGAAATGTATACTAATGAAGTTTACAAATGACAAGCGAAAAATAAAAAATATTGCGTCGTTCGCCCTCCCTATCGGGAAAAAGTTGAAGCGCACCTATTGAAAAACGCCTTATTTATGGACCTAATGCAGTAAATAAAGCACCAGCAAAGCAGTGGTTTTAATGATTTCGTTCTGGTAAGCAAATTGTCGAAAATGTTGATCTACTCATGGAAATCGCCAAGTTGATTCGGCATGTGAGCTTTTACTTCATTGTCCAGGAATTGAAGATTAGTCATTCTTATTTTTACTTGCATATTCTGTTTACTATAAAATTCCATTATAAGCTAATTAAAAATGTTTAATAAATATGTATCTGTGAGCTTTTTTTCTGTCAGGCACTAAACTGCTTGCTTGTCTCGAAATATTTAATCCATTAATTTGTAGTCACAGCTTGAGTAAACATTTTAATTAAAGTCAAACAAAATACTAAATTTTTCTTTGATAAATCGGAATTTAAAGACCTCAAAACAAAACCTATTAAAGTCACTAAAGTCGTTATGTCAAAAATTCACAGTTATATAACATAAAATTTAACATTTCTCAATTTGAGTTTTGTACATTTGCCAATCAAGATGTGACCCCCACATTAAACAAATATCCCCACAAATAGTGAAGTATTTGATGCCTTTAATAAATCGCAACAACAACAATTTACACATCTTACACACATGTCCACATTAATGCACACAATCGCTTTGAATCTTAACGATGAACTTATAGAAGTTGAGTACATCGCACTTGCCGCCATCTGAAAGCGAAATGCTGATAACTGACTTCATGGCTCTTCAGTTCAGTGGACAGCCAACCAAACAGACACTCTGGCATCTTGTCAGCCAGTTAATGAGTCAGTCAACCAAAACTATAAGAAGAAGAAAAAAAAACAAAAGCACTGGAAGATCAGTGAACGCCATCAGTTGAACTCGAAATGCCTGCGAGCCAAACAAAGACAAAGGCAAATACAAAGCATAGCATAGCATAGCATAATAAACAAAATAGCAAAATAGAAAAACAAAAACGAGCAGTCAGCGGATTTAATCCGAGAAAGCGACGTGAGCGCGTAATTAGAATCAAATTGTGCCACTTTGGTTGTCATTAGGGAGTTCACCCCGTTTTATTTTTTTATTTTTCAGGCTTATTTACACAGGTCTTTATTCACTTTTAATGATTTGCTGACTACTTTTGTAATACTAATCTTTAAGGCATCTTAATGCAAGCAGATAGACAAAATAATGGGGTTCTTGAAGTGACAATGACTTTGCAATTTGCTGGAAATGTTCCAGTGAATTTTACATAACTTACTAACAGAAATTTTTGTTGCCTAGCAGTTAATAGAGCAACAAAGCAGATGTTATCATCTCAGAGAAACGGTACGAAGTAAATGTCTGTTATTGCGTATGCATGAATGCTAACATACTTATGTAGGTGGTTTAGATTTCTGATTATATTATTGTACTTATATATAAAATGATTTTATTTTAAAGCCGAATTACAAATGTACATTAAAATATAATCAGTGTAAGCGAAAATGCAGTGAAGAGTGAAATTAATACGCATAATAGAAGTCCAAATTTAGTTGCCTGCTGACAATGACCCCTGTCTTTGCGCGAAATTGCCATGCGCCTAGAGTTAGTAGAGTTTAGAAGTACCTATGGGAGAATGTAGAGTAGCTCAAAAATAGGCAACAGTTTGTGAACTTACTGATTTCAACAAATTTCTATGTAGCCCATCTGGTATTCATGTCAACTATTGAGTTTTCGTGAGTCTGCAGAAATTTAAATGAATGGCTTCAAATAAATTCAGAGCAAAAACGAGAAAATAGAGCGGAACTATATTTTAGCAAAACGGGATTTTTGGCCACAAAATTCGACACTATAAGTACCTATGTATGTGTTATAAGTGGTGCCCAATTATTGAGAAGAGTATGCAATCAGTTATACAGTATCAGAAGCAAGACTTGAAAATTAATAGCCAATCGGCTGCTTTTATGTTAGATTCAGTTATGTTATTTAAAGAGCTCAGTCAAGCGCTTGCATGACTGGTGAGCGATCTAAAATAGCAATGCTGCTGTTATTTGGGACTGACTTTGACATTTTTATATAGTCATATGTTTCAAATAGCTACTAAATCTGTTTTTGTTTTTTGTTTTTGTAATTTATATTATCTGTGATTGAATTTCATCTCATATCATTCGATTTTGATAAAAGTTCAGTGAATTTTTGCAGGCTTATTCAAGAAGGTGGTGCTGCAATCGATATATTTTAAGTATTCGTATATTGGGTGTTATTTAGTTAATATTTGGAATATAAAAGAGTTACATAATACATGGTATTTTCACAAGCAATTTATTCACTAGATGGCATCGATATATAATATGAACGGAAATCGTATTTGTGGCCCCATATGGTTAATATTCTAAGTATGATAGTTATGAGGGTCCCTTGAAAAGAGAGAGGTACTACTGCCGCCTACCTGGTTCCACGACAGTCGGTTCTACGTTACCGAAACGACCCGGATTTATATCCGTCCAAGGACTGTCACTCCAGCAGTATTACCCGTATGTAAGTATGGGGAATGTTTATGCTGCTACAACAACAACAACAACAACTGACGCCTTCCCAGCTTATGTTTACGTAAACAGCACCTCTTGGAAAACCACAAAACAAGTTTCAGTCACACCGGCCAATTTGTTTGTGTTTGGTTTTCGTTTGATCAAGGAAGTCGAGTGATTTTTCTTTTCCATTACGGCAACGCCACAGCTTACGGCTCAGCTGTCATGGTTGCAAAATTCATGGTTCTTATACGTTTCACGTTCCCCTATTTTACTCTACTCCCTCGGACTATTATTTGTTCCCCAATCCGAAGAAAGAACTGGCAGGAAAAAGATTTTATTCAAACGAGCGGGTGATTGCAGAAACGAATGGCTATTTTCAGACTTGGACAAATCCTACTATTCGGAAGGCATCAACAAACCAGAGCAGCGTTGGACGAAGTGTGTAAGCCTAAAAGGAGACTATGTCGAACAATAAAAAAGGTTTACCCCCAACAACTAAGTAGTTTTATTATTTTTTATATAAAAAATAATTATATTACGGATTTAATCGATTTTATTGACCGATTTAACAGTTTTGAACTATTTTCTATGGGGCCAACGCACATGAAACGAATGCACTAGAAATAATTGAGTTGAATAAATAATTTTTATGGAACAATATTTTGCTTTCTGTATTAGAAACTGTGAGAACTTTATGTATAAAGAGAAGCAGTTCTTACGATTCTCAGAATTTTTAATACCGAAATTTGTGCATTTCAAGGCATATTGTTTTCACATTTTCAATTTATAGTAAATACAATTTTTTTTCCTTGAAATAAATTTTTATACAGAATATTATTATCAAAAAAAAAAAAACAATTCTACATAATTTTACATTTACAGAATTTTAAAAATACAGAATTATGACTTAAAGGAATTAAGGGTGTTTAGAATTTGTTTCACACTTTTTCCAGAATTTTTACCCAGAATAATATTGGAATAGCCAAAAGAATATTGTAAGGAAAATATAATCAAGAGACAACAACTTCAAATAAGAATTCGCTCAAATTATTGAAATCCAATTTTGGAAAATTTTTGGCGAGTGCTTCAGAGCCTCGGTTACATTAGCTTTTCGGTGAGCACATAAAAAAAAATTGGCGTTCTGCCCAAAAGTAAATGCTGAATTATATTCATAAAGAAAGTAAATAAATGGTTCTATATTATTTTTTTCAGCCTCTGAATATGAAAAAAATACTTCTGGTTGCATCTCAAATGCCTTATGAACGGCACCTAATAAATTCAGTGATGACCTCAAATGATCTGTTTGTAACAACAAAAGCGGGAATTTCAGAGATTACCCGATAACTAGCTGTTAGCAGAAAACTATCACGAAGTAACTCCTTCATTCATCGACATCAGGACACGTCATGCTGGCACACACCAGCCGTATATGAGACAATCGCAAGTTTCCTGGGCCTACCGTTAGAAGAGCTAGGCGAAGACGACCGGTAATCTGCAGTGCTCTGATAGGGTTTAGTAAGCTGCTACAACAACAACAACATCAACAATCGTACTCTGCTCATGAATTCCCTGTGAGCAAAAATTCCCATAAACTGCAATACAATACAGGAACAAATCTTCCCACTCTTTTATTCTTTTTATAGAAATTTATGTGAACGATTTTTTCAAATGAATTCACGAAAGGGCCGAATATTATAAAGCATTGAGGCGTTAGTACTCGTAATACGCTGGGTATAATACTCAGTTTCCCTTTAATCTTCATGCAGCCATCGACTTTAATACTTCAGTATACCGTACATGCATAGATACATACATACATACATTCACAATGCGATAAAATGCAATCAAGCAAACAACTTCTTCTTCGCCTTTCAACAATCAATTCTTATTAAAGCTGAAATTAAACGCAAATGCGGGTAGCCAAATCAAAAACACGCAAAGAACCAGTAATCAAATTTGACATGATTCCATCATTCCTAACACAAAAGAAAAAGGAAGCTACACACATACATACATACATACATAAGAATTCTATGCCAGGAAAAGTATATAAAACAAATTAATGATTGACTTCCTGAACCAAATACAGAGAGCATCAAAAGCAATACAAGTTGCAAAGTACACACAAGAAAATAAATTAAAAATATTAAAAACAACAAAACACTGGGGTTTACTAGGAAAAGTAAAACATAGCAGATGAGGAAGAACGAGAACTTTATGCGAGATGCGCCGACTGTTGATACAAAATTGAGATGCTGTCTGTTTACTGCAGCCGACTATAGGAAAACTTTTGTACCAACAACACAAAAACAAAGGCGTACCAAATAGCAGAGAATGCACAGCACAGAG